>NC_052053.1:82794610-85235099 GCF_903992535.2 Arvicola amphibius
CTCTTTAATGACTTGCTCCCACTGTTCCAAGTTCTTCCCATTAGGCCTTGCCTCTGAAATGTAGTGCCACTCAACAGTGTCCCCAGCTGGAGACCAAGACACATGGACATTTGGAGAAAATTCCAGGTCCAGTCATAGTCTCCTCTCACTTACAATAATACAGGGACATAAGTGAAGTCCTGGACTAGGAGTGGTTGCTCTGAGGGCTGGATCAAAGCAGGATTTGGGCAGTATGTATCTCTGCTTGCTTCTGGAATTCTCTTTTATTTTGATAGCAGAGTCTCTGCTGCTGAGCAAGGACCCTCAACATGCTCCCAATCTAGTGATGTCCGCCAGTATACAGAGCTAAACTCATTGGTCTCCACTCTGTCACTCTCTAATGCTAGTTAATTAGCTATTGCAAAAAAACAGAAGCTGTTTTTTACAAAAAGAAGGCCTTACTGCGGGGAGGCCAGTTTGGCTTCTAAAGCACACTACCATAGACTGAGTGGTTCCTAAACAACAGGAAGGTATTACTCATAGAGACCCTGTGTCTTCACTTAGGGCACTACTCTTGCTATGAGCACCATGCCCCCAAGACTCATTTTTTTTTAAATCCTAATTACTGTTAAAAGATCCCTGCCATCAAATATCATGATCATACTGGGCATGGTGTGTTCATTCTATTATTCTATGATTTGTGACACAAATATTTAGTCAATTACACTGAGACAGCAGAAGCCTTGGAACCACATAAGTAAGAACTTTGGAAACAGAGCATAGCATGATTAGTTAATTTTGGTTGTCAACTTGACATGCCTGAGAAGAGGGTACTTCAAATGAGGAATTGCCTCCCAAAGATGGCTCTCTCTCTCTCTCTCTCTCTCTCTCTCTCTCTCTCTCTCTCTCTCTCTCTGTGTGTGTGTGTGTGTGCATACAGATTTTCTTGGTTTCTAATTGATGTAGGAGGCTTCAGTCTACCGTGGGTGATGTCATCCATATAAACATGGGACTGGACTATTTTAGAAAGACAGCTGAACCAGCCAGAGAAAATAAGCCATCCTGCATCGTCTCTGCTTCAGTTCTCGCCTCTAGGTTCCTTTCTTGAGCTCCTTCTCTGGTATTCCTAGATAATAGACTATAGCCTGTAGGTTATGGTGCTCATCACAACAGTTTCAGCCTGAGTACTAAGCCTGCTAAGACTCTCATGGTTTTCCTCATAGGTGTGGTGCGTTTTGAGATTCAGCTACTGACTGTAGCTATACTGAAAGGCTGGAAGTGTTCTTCCTATCATGGATACCAATCAATGCTGCTGCCAGACGACCGTTACCTAGCCTTTCTGTTAGGCTCGGGCTTTGTTTTGTCTATATGTGGCTGGCACTGGTGGTGGTTACATGTGCCTGTCTCAAGGGTACATTTTTTTTTCTCTTTTTTTCTTTTTTTTTTTGGTTTTTCGAGACAGTGTTTCTCTGCAGCTTTTTTAGAGCTTGTCCTGGAACTAGCTCTCCTAGACCAGGCTGGCCTCGAACTCACAGAGATCCGCCTGCCTCTGCCTCCCGAGTGCTGGGATTAAAGGCGTGCGCCACCACCGCCCGGCTAAGGGTACACTTTTTGGGTGGTGCCCATGCCAGGGAGGTTGCTGAAACTTCCCCAGATTCAGCACCGTAGTGCCATTCTGTGAGGGACCCAGAGACTGCTTTCTGCTCCCCACAGCATCTGCTTTGTCCCCCATCGCCTTCCCAGTGAACAGGCAGGTGCCGCTCTTCATTTTACCTCTGCCTGGCTAATTACAGTGATTTCAAGAGACACAAATGCATCTGACAAGTCTCATTGGAAAGAAAATTCCTTCAGATTAACAACAAATTGATCTGATTACCTAATCCTAGTATCATTCAAAAGAGAAAGGCTGGGCTGAATTGGAATGGCAATCTTTATTCATATCAGTCTGTGAGAAAAGAGTGTAATAAAGGCTTGGGGCAATGATTGAAAGCTGCCTGCCCTGATGTTTCCCCAAATACCTGGATCTTAAAGATATTTTTATACAGAGGTGGATGGAACAGGTATTTATGAACTCATAAGGATTTTACAACTTTATTAATTTATCTTTTTGTAACAGTGCCAAGGTCTTAAGATGTCAACATTTGGAAGACAGACTGGGTTAAGTTTATTTCCTGTTAGTGATTATCTAATAATTTTTACTTTAAAAGATGTGTTTAAATCATATGTACCCAGGGAATATTAATAGGAGCATGATGCATCCTGGCTGTGTTCTGCAGTAGACTTGGCATGCATGTTAGGTTTATTACTGTAATGGTCATGAAAGACTAATATATTCACTTATTATAGATTTCTGTCATGGTCACTATCAGTTTTGATGTATTAGCTCTGTGGTAAAGACTTCTCTGACCAGCAAGTTACTCCTTTCTTCCTTTTTTTCTCTTGGTCTTTAAATATATCTCTGTAAAGAGATTCTTCAATTCTCTTCAATCAAATATTTATTCCATCTTTATCAGATGTCAAGCTCTATGCCACAGTGTATTAACAACACATTAATTCATGATCTCCCTGCCGTTTTACATGGTGTCTTTTTCAGCACTTTCTTGGATTGTTCACTCAAAGTATAATCCTTATTCTCAAGAAATTTAAAGTCTATTGGGAGATGATTTTAGACACTGTCAGTTAAAGACCAAGCAAGTTTTACCTGTTTTCTTGTTGCAGGAGATCAGTTTTATTCTGCTGGACGTTGTCACAAGAAGTCATGGTTTGAATCTGAAAAGTCCCCCATAGGCTCATGTTTTAAGGGATAATTCTCAAGCTGCTGGCAGTGTTTGGAGAGACTTGTGGAACCTTTATGTAGGCAGAAGTAGGTCATTGAGGAAGGCCTCTGAGAGTTATAGTCAGATTCCTAATTCTTTTCTCATTTGCTTCTCCCTGATCTGCTTGATATAAACAGCCTCTGGCCCAAACCTCTGCCATCATAAATCCAGTAGTTTTCTATGTCTTCCTTTCTCTAGCTTACAGAAGCCCTCTGAAATCATGGACCAAATAGATCTTTCTTGTTTCTGCCATCATGATGCAGAAGGAACTAATATGTGCAATTTAGGTGCAATCACAGTTAGACAAAACACATCACAGTAAAGCGGTGACTATTTTGTGGAAGGAAGTCATGTGATTCAAAACTGACTAAGAATCCATAAGGGGAAATTGGCTGGAAGGGCTTTAGGAGAAAATATCTTCATTGTCATAAAGAAACACGCAAGAGTGAAATTTTTTTTTTAATTTGATATTTAAAACTTTCTTCAGTGTTTGTTTTCAGAAAGAAACTTACCACTGTTGAAGCTAATGGGGTAGCAGAAAGGTAGAAGCAATCTGTCTTCAATAATACCATCTTTACATTGTTCAAATGGGTGACATTAGAGGTAGCCTGCAAGGGAGCAGCTATGTGAAGGCTTAAGCAGCACCCGATACAGTTACCAGCTGAAGGCTTACTTGGCGGTGCAGGACTTAAGGCTAAAGTCTGACTCCACTGTGACAGTAGGGCCAGGAGAAACAAAAGAGAGGTGTGGAGTCGCAGAGAGCTCAGCAGAGGGAAGGAGATGCCATCCACTGGGGTGAAAAGCAGTAAACAAAGTGTCAGAATTACAGCATATCACACACAAGCAACACATTTAACCCACAGACTTTTGGGTACGTGTCTGGATTACAGAATGTATAAAACTTTAAGCTAGATGTAAAATAAAAAAAATCATTCTCATTCTTATAAAAGCAACACATTTTTTTTTCATACTCTGCACCAGTGCCTACCTGAGAGCATGGGCCGCGGTGGAGAACTGGGGTTCCTTGACACAGAGCCTGGGCTTTGCTCCAGATGTCTAACTCCTACTGGGCCAGGGTGGCTTTGGACTGTTGTTTTCAGGAAGGACAAAGCATATGCCGTGGAAAAGCCTGTTGTGTTTGCTGCTGGGAACTCTTGAGACCCGGGTTTAGATGAGGAATGGAGACATAAGCTCTGAAGTTTATAAAAATGGGTGTATTATTCAGTCATTCATTCGTTTAGGTTCTTGATGAAAAGTAGAAAGCTACATACCCTCTGAGGCTATTTGAAGGCTAGCAAAAGACTCGTTTATTTTTCTTACTCAAGAGGAAACTATAGCTTGCATCCAAGCAGAAGGACAGAGTTCATTTTCTGTAGAGAATTACAAGACCTTTTCATAATATGAATGATACCTTTGGAATTCAGTTCCATCATCCCCATCAATGTGCATCTTAAAATGCTATGTGTCCTAGATTTTTTTATTCCCAAGCTCTTTTGAGTATGAATGACACATTATGGGTAGCAGAATCCTGTTGCCATATGTAATACACTATTGTGTTTACCTACTGAGGTGGAGGGCTGATTCGGATAAGTAGAGCCAATGATCTCATCCTGGAAAGAATTGCTACAGCAAAAAATACTTGACAAGAAGATCCCCCTTTTATCTGAACAATAAAATACATCAATTTTTCAAAGTTGTCGTGTTTGGCCAGTTCATTTGGTGAGAGCACGGAAAACAGAGGCCATTAATCAATTTTTATATCTTGCAGTCCATATCCATATCAAACCAGGAACGAGAGTGTATGGAGAATACAGTGAGAAGAAAAGTTATTTTCAAAACATCTGGAGCAGGAAACAGACCCCGTCGTCTCAATTCTAACATATGTAGACAAAATTTTGCTCTTGAGACATCTTCATTTGCTCCCATTATCTATAATGCTTGTACCACAGGCCAAGAGCAGCATATTAGAATTAATAATGTGGCTTTTAGAAATGCAAGAGTGATGTAATTAGCATATTAGCATAAGGTTAATGACTTTAAAACTGGAAGGCTACTGATGTGTTTAAAAATAAAAAAAAATATAACAGAAGAGATGATCTCAATTGAATTGGCCCCCTTCCATTCTACTGCCACTTGTTCATGCAACCAGAATGGGACAAGAGTTAGAATTTATGCAGGTAGGAATACACACAGACATATTGAGCAGGTTGGGAAATGCTTCGCGGGTGAAATCCAGTCAGAAAATAAAAAAGGGTTGAGCGTGTAAATATACATGGAAGAGCAGTACAACCTTGATAGCAGAACTCTCCAAATCACAGAAGACACTGCTAAAAGGTTTATTTCAAATACTACAAAGCTGCAGATGTGAGAATAATCAAAACACATTAAGAACTTAATGTATTGGTTTGACAACCACAAGGAAGACATAATGTACAGCTGAGTTTTACTATAAGCCTATATGTTCTTTTTACCTCCTTCATTTGTTGCTTCTTCCTTTCCTTCTTTCCTTCCTTCCTTCCTTCCTTCCTTCCTTCCTTCCTTCCTTCCTTCCTTCCTTCCTTCCTTCCTTCCTTCCTTCTTTCCTTCCTTCTTTTTTATTTACTTTTGGTTTTCAAGACAGGGTTTCCTGTGTAGCTCTGGCTGTCCTGAGGCTCTCTGACTGTCTCACTCTGTAGACCAGGTTGGTCTCAAACTCCCAAAGATCTGCCTGCCTCTGAATCCCAAGTCCAAGGATTAAAGGTGTGCACCACCACTCAGCTTATATGTTCTTTTTATAGAAAACCCACCATTTTCAAAAATAATTTTTCACAAGTAAGCATATGATACAAGAATAGATGACACTTCTAAGAAGATTCTGTAGCAAATTCTAGTAACAGATTTAATCTATCTTGTGTTGTATTATACAAGGAATTCTAGATTTATTTTTATGTATGTGCGTGATAGTGCCCTTGGAGGTCAGAAGAGGGTGTTCGATGCCCAGAAGTTAGAATGACAGATCTTATGGATGTGAGTTACCTAATGTGGGTGCTGGGAACCAAACTTGGGTCTTCTAGAGAAGCAACAAGTCCTCTGAACCACCTAGTCATCTCTCCAGCCCATGCTGTAGTTATGCTACGTTACAGTGACATTTGGGAGCATGCCTGGGTCAGGAATATGATATTAGATTTCTGGTTTGTCTTCCAGTTTTGCCCTTTATAAAGGCGTGGTCATGAGAACTTCACTGAACTTTACAGTGACTCAATTTTCTCATTGGTAAAATTAGGCCACATATGGTTTTTTTTTGGGGGGGGGCAAAGTGACAACACATTTTAAATGTTGTCATTGTGCATGACCCATTCATGCATTTTACAGTTGGCAGACCGTAGATAGCCATTAAATATTAGCTGTGATTAGAAAGCTTTTTATGTATTTGTACTTATTAATTTTGTACAAAATTAATTTTATTAATTTTGAGACTATCAAAAATTAAAAAAAATGGTAAGGGGAAAATATAATGCTTTATAAAGATATCTACATTTGAATATTATTTTATATATGTTAATTCTATACTAATTCATATGAGCATAAGAACTAGTGAATTTTAGTCATTTGGCTCTAAATACTGATATGGGAAAAATAATAAATGGATGTATAAGTGATCTGAATATAGTGTTATTTCCTTATGTGTTATATCCTATCTGTAGTTTCCCCTTATTCCTCTCCTCACATCTGAAAACATAAGGCACATAAAAAAATGGAAAATACAAGGGGCCTACATTAGATATATTATTATGTTTTCTTTGGTCTGTCAGATAGTCTAGGCCTATAAGCTAAAGTTGGATGACCCCACATCACAGAGAAACCCTGGATGACTGTCTAGGCAGCCACCTGTTTCTGTCATTTCTTACATTTTTTGGAAGTTGCTTGTTTGCACTTCCTGCTTTCTTAGGTCATGTCATTTTCCTCGTTAGTTCTTTGATAGAGTTGAAGACTGGGTAATTATAGTTATGGTTTTTCTTGGCTATGATAAATTAGATATATAACCTTAAACTCAGCAGGATAGGATAGATAATTAAATATAAATATTTTCTCTAATTTTGTCACATACAAATAGATTAGTTATTGTAACTGTAATTCTTACTTGATAACTTTTATTGTCTGTAATTTTACCATTTTAAAGTTAAAACCTTCCTTTTTGATTAGACAGAAAGGGGCAAAAAAAAAGTAGGATGATCTTTATGCTGTGAATATGCATTTCTCATTGGTTAACAATAAAAGCTGTTTGACCAATAACCAGGCAGGATAAGGTTAGGAGGAACAATCAAAGGGAGGACTCGGAAGAAGAGAGGTAAGGTTGAGGAGATGCTAGCGGTGGGCGCAACAAGATGTGCTGAACCACAGGAAAAGCCATGAGCCATATGGCAATGCATAGATGAATAGAAATGGGCTAATTTAAAATTAGGCGTTAGTTATCACTATGTCTGAGCAATAGGTCCAACAGTCTGAAATTAATATTAAGCGTCCTTGTGATTATTCAGAACTGGGTGGCCAGAAAGTGCAAGTGCAGCTGCCTCTGTTTGCAAGCTACTTAATGGTTTGTTTCTTTGTTTGTTTTTAGTTTGTCATTTAACACATCTCTTTTGGAAAAGGGTCTATGCTCTTAGACTCTGGTAGTTAAATAAGTTCTAGCAAAACCAAACAGGAGAACATTCCCTTATAAAGACATGTGAATCTAATCACATATATAAGCATCCTTCTTTTGTGGAGGACAATAAGTTCACAGGCTCTGATGACTAGGACATGGCCCACAAATGTCTTTGGGGATGAAGGACCATTATTCTTCCAATCAGCCAACATAGTGTTCTTGACGTGAAGTAACTCACAGTTTAGGCATGATAATAATATTTTTTAGTTATAAAGTGCTGCTATTTTTTTTTTTTTTTAGTTTCAAGAAAGACTGTTGCAACAAGAACAGCCACTTAATAAAAACCTTTGTTGTTTTTGTTATTGTTCTTGCATTTTGTCATTCCCTAATTCTGGAGTCAAGATTTTAATTAAAATTCACCTTGCTCTTTGTTTTAATAGGAGAAGGCAAAAGAACCCACAATTTTTAGGTTAACTAGGTTTTTAATTGTCTTTCTTCTTAGTATCTTGTCTATTTTTGCAAGTTTCTCGCGTGTAAGAGAAAGAGCTATCTAGTGACTCTGACTCTCTGTGGAGGAAAGTTACTAACAAAAGCTATCAGCTGTAAGGGCTATCCATCCAATCTCTCAGTAGAACTCGTAGAAAAACTTCCATAAGTCTAGTTCTTAAAAAAGCCTCACTAGACTGGTGGAAAGAGAGAGAATGAATTGAATGGCCTAGCTTGCTTTCTGGAATTTGGCGCTCGGAATCACTATTAAACCATGATTAAGTATTTTATTAGCTTCCTTGAAGCTGTTGGGGATGACTTTATGTTGAAATTCTTTTCCCACATGCTAGTGACACTATCAGAAATATGAAGAGATGAATTTTCACATTTGTCTTTCATGGCTAGGGTCTGCTGGAAAGCATTTTCCGTTGTGAATGATGTGGCATGTCCATCTTTGAATGTAGATGCTAGCATACCTTTCAAACACAATGCTGGCAAGATGAAATGAAAAAGCCAAAGGGGGACTCATTTTAGGCCAATTCACAATTAATTATGCAAACATCAATTAAGCATCCCTCCCCGCCATGGGGCATGAAGCTTCCATCCTCTGACCACAGTTACACATTTGGCAATGGTTAGAAACTGGCTTGCTTATTCCTGTGTTGACATTTCACTTTTCAACACCTTAACATTCAGCATTTAGACCTGACAATGTTTCTCAAAACACAAAGCAACAGTTGTTTTCCAAGTTACCAACATAGCCCTGGATCCATTATGGCCTCTTCAGATATTTGTCTATGACATCCGTTGGCCTGCTACAGAAAAACCCAGGCAAAGGTCACCTGCCTCTTAAAAATGCAATACTTCACGGCTCATTTAAAACTGAGTCTCACAAAGGTTTGATGGTAGGAGCTGAATGCAGCCTGCTGGTAGCAGCTGGCAGTTTCTGATCTAAGGCAGGAGGAAGTCAGGAACTGCTGGTCCCCAGTGGCTCACCCTTAGAGAGCTCTGTTGAAGCAGAAGGGTATAAAGGAGGACCTGAGTGTCATGGGTTTCATGCAAGAAAAATGTAGCTATGCATTCTGTTATTTAAACTGCCAACTTCCTCAAATGGGTAAAGATCCTGGCAGTCATTCCACATGGGTTATTTTGTGTAGGGTAAGATCTTGGCAAATTTAGAAACAACAACAGTGACAGAGGTTCACCAAATATTTCTGTCAACTCCAAAGGCTGTAAACAATGACTAAAAGGTTGGATAGCCATCCTTACACACAGGTTTTATTGCTTCCTAACAGTGTGCTGTTCTGTAGAGCCCGTGGGCAAGAGAGAAAAGGAACTGATTCATTGCTGTAGTAAGAGGCCGTTTGTTCGTTTCCTTGCCACCCAGACTCCTGAAATAACCGCACAGAAACTGTATTAATTAAATCACTGCTTGACCCATTAGCTGTAGCTTCTTATTGGCTAACTCTTACATCTTAATTTAACCCATTTCTGTTAACCTGTGTATCTCCATGTGGCTGTGTCTTACCGGCAAGTTTCTGGTACATCTGTTCCCTGCAGCAGCTACATGGTGTCTCTCTGACTCTTCCTTCTTTCTCCCAACATTCAGTTTAGTTTTTCCCTGCCTACCTCTATTCTGCCTTGTACAGGCCCAAGACAGTCCTTTATTAACCAATGGCATTCACAACATACAGAGGGGAATCCCACATCACATTGCTGAGGTCGCACACCAAAAGGACATCTCCTTTCACAATAAACCAGCAAGCACTTATCACCTAATGAGGGTTGGAAAACACATCTTTGAACAGTTAAATAGTCAAGCCAAATCTTAAAGTGTTTTCAGTCCAGATTCTCTTCTTTCTTTCGTCTTCTGCAGAGAACTCCCACACCTAAGGGAACTTGAGAACTTTCTGTGGTCGGACTGACTTTTTCTTGTATCTCAGTTTCCAGGCTATGTGCTATGTGATACACAACTGTTCTCTTACTATAGAGGTAGAATTGATTTCTTCACACTATAGGATGTAGCAGAAGTGGCTACATGCTGCTGCTGAGCATCATCTCATAAAGTCTTGCCATTTGTTTTTTTTTTTTCCTTTTGATGCTTTTGCTGTTGCCAAAGTCAAGTCCTGTCTATATGCAGAGGAAGGACTATGTATGCCCTATATAGCTGTAAGAGTGAGAGAGTTAAGAAATGCCTAACAAACTCTCAGTGGCCTACATTACAGAAACTGTCACAAACCACTGCATTTTGAAGAGCTGACTTTTTTTTTTTGGAAATTTTTGAAACCCTCTTTGGGCAATGGCACATTAGGTGTTAACACTTATCAAAGAGGTACAGATATGTGCCAAGGAACATATAAAACCATATCTGCAATATTTCTGTATTTTATTGACATATGTACAAATATCTATCAATAGGTAAAATATATAAAACACACATGTATTTACAAGTCCTTGTACCATATACATTTCAGGCAGAGATGTACAACAATGATTCATTAAGGTTATTTTAGAGCTGGAAAATGTCTGTTATTCAGTGATGTCATGGCTGTCATAACATCCTACCCCATGTTTGTGGTAATGTCAGTACAAGCAAGTCTATTGTGCTGCCACTCATGGGAGCACATAATTATATCACACATAATTATGTACTAATCTTCATATAATGTTATTGTTAATAAAAACTTGTGTTTCTGCTCTATGTATTTTATATGATTTTTAAATTACTATCCTGGCATCTAACCCTGTTTATTCAAAAAGCTTACTGTAGAACAGTGTACTGTATTACACTGATAACAACTCCATGCTTCTTATGTTTATGTGTCTCTTTGTTGCATTGAGGCAACGTCAAGTGAGTGACCTATACCCTTTAGCTTTGTGCAAATTTATTCTGTGGTTTGTAGAATGACAAAAATCATTTAGAAGTATGTATCTTAGACATGTCTTCCTCATCATTAGGTGATGTATAATTGGACATACAAATATAAGTTTCACCTTTCTGCAAGAGTAGGCATTTCTCTGTTATCCCTTTAGCAATTCCCCTTTGAAAGCTAGGCTGGAATTTATTGGTTTGTTGCAAAACTCACACAGAGTGGATGAAAGGCAATTGTATATATATATCATGTCTTCAAAATTGTATAGTTTAATGTACTATTGAATTTAATTTTTACAAACTGATGGTTAGTGTTAACTGTCCACAGAACTGAATCTAGAGTCATCTGAATGACAGGTTTCTGAGGATGCTCATAAGGAATTATTTTAATTGTGTTTATTGATGTGGTATAACTCATGTTAATTGTAGGTGGTATAAAAAAGGGAAAAAGAGTAGGACACTAATTTGTGTGTGATGAGTGATATTCAGAAAGGAAGGCCCCTTAGATATGGGTTTAAGCCAATAGAAACTTTTTATTAGCTGGCCAGCATGATGGGGGTTCAGGTTCTCAGCACAGCCTTGAGCCTTCTTCAGGGTGAGTTTTAAGCACAAAAACAATGTTCTGGATTGACACACTTCAGTTAACAGGGACAGTTAGCCAGAAATGGAACTACAGAATCCAAAAATCAAGCTTAGGAAACATTTAGGAATATTTCCAGATCTACGGATTTTGTTGGATCAGAATTTTGTTTAAGTTTTGGCTAGTGGGTGCTGTCCATGTGCTGAGTTTTACAGCCCAAATTTCCATCATGGAATCAGTCATGTTAAGGTCTAGAGGTCTAGTTAGATTTGGGGGCCCTGTTATAATATGTATTACTTCCTTTTTGCTTCCTGAGTGTAGAATTGATGTGACCATCTGCTTCAAGCTCCTGATTTCTTGATTTCCCTACAGTGACTGGCTGTACCTGGAACCAAAACACAGAATAAACTCTTTCTTCCTTAGTTTACTTCTGTCAAAACATTTTATCTATGTGACAGAAAAAGAAAACAGTTTCAGAAATGGGGAGACAGACTTACTTATAAACATTTTTGTTTGTTGACAAATCATGCAATAGCAAAATAAGTCAAGTGTTGAAGCAAGACAGCAACATTGACCTCCAGTCTCCCAGAGGAAGAAGAAATGCATAAAACCTTAACTTCCTAGTTGCTACTTTGCCTTTAATATATCACGATATCTTTTGTTGGAAAATATAAAGCTACGCCGCAGGAACCACTCAGAAGCAGTGTTTTCCACATTTGTGCCGTAGTTGCATTTAAGGAGACTAGAGAAGGATTAATTAATTTCTCTGTTCAGTGGGAGTTTAATTATAGCTTGCTAAGTAAGGCTGGAAATAAAACTTGGGGTTGATAATGGTATCTCTGTTTTCTGATCGATCTTTCTTCCTCAACATGTTTGGCATGGTGTTTTCTCAGAATGAATAAAAAAGGCAGTTTTTTTTTTTTTGGAAATAAAGGAAATTGTGGTTGACACATCACTCATCAAATCTCTTGTCCTCAAGACAGTTTTAAGTTGCTAAAATCTTATTTTAGACTGCTTAGAATGTTTGAAAAGTAAACAGGAAATTTCATGTACCTTTTTGTTGTTGTTGTTGTTTATATTGTTGAATGTGAAATAAGTTTAATTAGTACAAGCACCATTTTTACTGGGTGTTTATTCGGGGCTGAGTCTGAGATTAGCTGTGTAGAGATCTTTGTAAATTCTCTTATTAGGGAGACTAAGCAACCAGAAAGGAGTCCTGATTTCCCTGGAAACATTAATAAGGGTCACCCAAAGTGAGTATTTCTACAAGTTCCCAGAATGTCATGACAAGTATTCTTGTTTATGGCTTTATACATACATCTTCTATATGCTCGTACAATCTACTATTGATTTAGCATTTTCTTAATGCAAGCAATAAAATACTGCATATCATTATAAACTAAGGAAAAATCAATAAGTAATCCCCAAAGAAGAATATTCCTTATACCCGCTAAAAGCAATGCATTGTCTATAAAATGTGTTTATGATAGCAATCTACAACTTGGAAATGTATTTTATGTATTTCACATGATGCAATCTAAGTAAGACCAAGTGTATGGAGTTGGGAGGGGGTGGAACAGTGGGTAAAGAACAATTGCTGTACAAGCATGAAGACCTCAATTAAAACCTGAGAATCCACAGTTAAATAAAGAAGATTTCTTAACCCCAGTGAGGCAGAAGACTCTATAGGTCTTGTTAGCAAGAACTCCTGCTTAGGGACTAGACCGTGTCTCAAGGGAATAAGGTAAAAAAAAAAGTGTTAAAGCGGGATATTAGAAGTCTTTATATGGCCACTATGTGTACACAAACATATAACCTGCATATATCACACATTTACATTTACATGCACCCACACAGACACAGACATAGAAACACACATTCACAGACACACACACACAGACACATAAATACATATGTACACACAGATACACACACACACACACACCACAACTTAGAAAACATGACAAAAGATGTCAAAAATGTCCTTCTCAGATTGTTTAACTTATCTGAAGGGAGCATTTCCTAATGAATAGAAATGTTTAATTATACTTGCTGGTTTTAATTTCTTTTTATGTTTATGTACATTTAATTTTCTTAGAAATTCCAAGTGACTATGTTATACCTATTCCTTTACGTGTTTCACATACTACAAAGAATAATTTTGGTAGAGTGGGGAATTAATGGCATATCCACATAATACGTGAAAACAAAGGACTGTTATAATCTTTAATGTTGTCTGCACATTTTCCAATGATAATGGCTAGAGGTAACACTGCTCATTCAACATCTCGTCTGTATTGTTTTTGTGACACAAGAATCACAAAGTGGATCAGACAGTACAACTTTCTGCCATCAAAGATGCTCAGTGATAGCCAGCCAAAGGTTGTGTGATTGCTAGGTACAAGGGAGGTCAAAGAGGGAGCTGTGTTCTTAATTCTGTCTTCGCCACACGATACCACTTCCTTTTGGCTGACAGTGGAACTCTGCCCCAGGGCAAAGGCAAATACACTGGAGCAGAAATCGACTCCTGGGGAAACTGACATGAGAAAAAAATATAAAAATGCCAACTATTATTTCAGTAGCTGTACAAACAATTGTTGATAAAATTGGGGAGAGTTTGGCTGAGTGATGTTTGAGGGGGTTCTTGAAGAATTCCAGCATTATCAAAGTAAATTTTCGTTCTTTCTCTTTTATCCACGCACCCAGTTAATCACAAGTCTCATTGTATGTGCTCTCCAAATCTCCGTGGAATCTGAGCTTTGCTCATCACTTCTGATCCTCTTCTGTAGTCCACACCACTGTAACTGCTTCATGGGAACTTTTAAAGACTACCTTGTTGCCGGGACCCCTGTTATTCTCCATCAGTGTGTCTTAAGAGCCAAGTGAATCAGCTCAGCACTCACAACGTGATCTCAGTGGCTTTCAATCACTATTAAAGTATGGCTCTAATCGTCATTGTACCCCCCAAGCCCACATCTTATCTTGGACACTGTTATTTCCTCACAATGTGTTAATCTTCTCCTATCTCATTTTCCAATGAAAGTGGTTTCTTTTTGTTCCCCCCAAAGTGAAAAGACCAAAATAATAGTTAATTCTACATCAGTATGGCTAGGGTATAGTACAGATATTGGATCAAATCTTAGTCAGTTGTTTTTTTATGAGATTAATGTTTAAAGTGGTCAACTTTAAGTAAAAAAAAAAAAAAATTTCCTTGCATGATTGGTGGTCTTTGAGAAAGCGGGATGTGAATCAAGATTAATATAGGATGTAAACTGAATTTTACCCAGTAGCCTGGGGGCCTCTAGTTTCTCAGCCTCCCATTTGTATTTTGTGCTTATCAGACCTCTGTAATTGTACAAGATAAGTCCTTAAAATCTATCTATCTAAAATCTCTCTTTCTCTCTCTCCCCCCTCTCTCTCCCTCTCCTTATCATCTCTATCTGTCTGTCATCTATCTATCTGTCTGTCTGTCTATCTATCTATCTATCATCTATCTATCTATCTATCTATCTATCTATCATCATCATCATCATCTATCTCTATCTATCTATCTATCTATCTATCTATCTATCTATCTATCTATCTATCTATCTATATCTATCTATCTTACATTCTGTTTCTCTGGAAGCCCTGACTAGTGAACATCTCAAAGCCTTCGTACATACTGCTAACACCAGAGGAAACTCTTCCAGTTAACTCTCATCACTTCCTGTTCAGTTTAACTGCCAACTGGACAAAGATATGAGTTTTGGTGTTTTTCTTCTCATCCGAACTCAATCAAACCTGTTGTTTAAATTTACTTTTATAAATTTGATGTTGCTTCATTATACATGTGACAGTGAGTGTGTTCGTATATTTGTGTAACTACATAATATATACAACTCCCCTTAGGACTACATTTTTTCATTTCCCCATCATTCTCTAGGGATCCTTAGTAGACATTTTAATCAGTTTTGTGACACCAAAAATATACTATGTACTCAAAAATAGCCAATTCAACACCCAGAGAAAAATTGTTCAGTTGTGATCAGGTGCACCACGGTGGAGGCATCATGGTACCCAAGAGCCTGTCCTTCCCATTCACCGTCCTCTTGACAGTTTATTCTAGGCCATATCATGCAGCATAGTATATTTCAATAAACACACTGTGGAGGGATTAAGTCAACATCAAATTTGGCATGACTTCCTGGGAAAGCCATATGGAATTAACACAGTTTGGTCCAGTTCTTGGTTTGTTTCTTATTTCTCTTTTGTCCTTGGGCAGATATCTTCAGCTCTTTCCTCATTTTCTTTTTTTTTTAATTTTTATTTATTTATTTATTTATTTATTTATTTTTGGTTTTTCGAGACAGGGTTTCACTGTAGCTTTGGAGCCTGTCCTGGAACTAGCTCTTGTAGACCAGGCTGGTCTCGAACTCACAGAGATCCGCCTGCCTCTGCCTCCCGAGTGCTGGGATTAAAGGCGTGGGCCACCGCCGCCCAGCTCTTTTTTTTTTTAAAAAAAAAAAAAAAAACAGACTGTGCCTTCCTTTCTTTTATTTATTTAATATATATATATATATATATATATATACACACAATATTCTTTCTGCGTGTGTGCCTGCAGGCCAGAAGAGGGCACCAGACCTCATTACAGATGGTTGTGAGCCACCATGTGGTTGCTGGGAATTGAACTCAGGACCTCTGGAAGAACAGGCAATGCTCTTAACCACTGAGCCATCTCTCCAGCCCCTCTTTCCTCATTTTCAAAGTGGAAATAATGATCAGTTCTAAGTCACAGTGTGTTACGATGGACAAAGTAGATAATATATAAAAGTCTCAGTAAAGCACCTAATAGAACATTGAATAATACGTGAATAAAAATATCCCCCCTGTGCCAAGTGCTGTACTTCTACACTGGGAGGTAGGTAGACAGTGCCAGCAAAACGTAAAAGGGAGAAGAAACATTACCCACCATACCATCTTACTATTTCCTCTACTATAGAGTTAAGAATCATTTAGTTGCTTTTATCAAGAACTCTGACAAAATATATCTGAATTTCCCAAGACAGGTTGTTTGTGACAACTACGAATATTTCTGTAAACAGTCAGTGCACTGGGGATAAGACCAAGTCATCAAGAGTGGGGGATTTGGATCACTGGATGGTCCCTGGAAGTCGTTCAGTCTCTTTAATTCTAATTTTGTAAGGCAGAATGCTGATCAGAGCTGCCTTCTTGACTTTTACTGATGTTTAAAGAGAAGGAAAATTAATATGTATTTGTAAATGAAAGCTATATTTGCTTTTATAAAAATAGGATTATCTAATAGTTTTTCTTAGTGTGAGCCTGCATCGTGCTAAATGGATATAGAAGAGTCAGCTTTCCTGCTGTTCACCTCATCTCTGCAATGAAGGGGTTATCATTGCATTTTAGAGATGGGGAAACTGAGGCTGGGATAGCTATTTCCCTATTGAAAATGACAAAGGCAGTGAAGAATGGAAGCAATATCGTTCCTTATGGGCTATCTTAAAAAAACTCGGTTCATGGTTGTAACTCTGGTAAATTGTCATGATCGGTAATAGCTAACCTTGGTTGTCAACTTGACAGAGCTTCGAAGACAGACCCTCAATTGAAGAATTGCTTCCATTATATTAGCCTATTTACATGTCTGTAGAGAATTTTCATTATTTCTAGTTGATGTAGGTATGTTCTGCTGACTATGGGTCTTGTCATTCATTAGAAGGTTGGCCAGGGTTTATATAAGAAAGGTAACCAAATGTAACCCTGATAGGAAGGCAGTAAGCTGCGTTCCTCTGTGCTCTCTGCTTCAGGACCCACTGTTTGGTCCTGCCTTTGTTTCTACCTTGGTTTCTTTTGGTAATGAATATAAACAGTAAGTCAAATGAATCCTTTTCTCCATATTTGCTTTTGGTGAGTGTTTTATCACAGAAAAACCAAACAAGGATAGGATCATACCATGATAGCTGCTTAATACTTTTCTTTAAAATTAAGACACACAGAAATTTTGTGATATGAATATTAGCAAGTTACTAATCTCAATATTACAAATTTAAGAAACCCTGAGATTTAAGTGTCAGATTAATATTGTCCTGGTGTGTGTGTGAAGGTCACAGTTTGAATTGATAAATTGAATAAAACAGTAATTAGCAATAGTAATTATATATATTATATTATATATAAATATATTATATATATTATTAGTAATAATATATATATATTATATATGTACATATATATCTACATATATAACACATAGACATGTTTAGGTAGAAACATTTACACATATTGGTATTTATAAATGTATGACTACATAAAACATACATGCATATGTTTCTGTGTAAAACAAAAGCAAAATATAACTTGACTTTTTTCTTTTACATACATGGAAACAAAAAGAAATCAAAGATGGCCCATATAACTGTGAGATATTTATAATAAGACCTATAAGGAAACAGTCCTGGTGTTAATGCCATGGTTTCGGTGTATATTCTGGATGATGTTAAAGGATCTTCTTCAAGTGGATTCATCTACTGAAAAAAAATAATCTAAACAAAGCTGTGTGTAAGAGCAGAATAAATTCCCATTTAGCGTATATCATTTCATGCAGGAATACCAAGCAAGATTTAATATGTCAGAGAAGCAGAAATGCAAAAAAAAGAAGAGGTCTGCCATCAAACTGATGTGCTCAAGTTAGAAAATGCTCAATCGGGCAGCAACTCGCTCATCAATGTATTGTCAGAAAAGCACATTGAATTGTTCTGTCTGTCAACTGCTCCGTGTTAGTTAACTTTTTGACTCTCTGATCAAAATCACTAACAGAAACAACTTAAAAGTGGAAAGGTTTATATTGGCTCATGGTTCCGAAGGATTCAGTCCATGCATTGTACAGCAACTCAGCTCACGTCATGGTAGACCAGAGAGGACAGAAGAAAATGCTAGAGCATGGCTGGGTCTCTTTTTATTCTATCCACTCATCTAGCCTGCAGGCAAGGTGTCACTCACTCCTAGAACATCTTTTCTCATTTGTTATTCTATAGAAAGAGTTTCATAGGCATACTAATGGTGTGTCTTATTATCCTGGTGATTTTAAGTATAGTCTGGTTGACAATGAAGATGAATTTTCTAACAATGGTCATATTTCTTAATATTTTAATGAGATAGAAGATGAGTTCTACTTGCATAGTTCTCCAATCATTTTAACTAAATGAAATAATTATGTAATTTCAGGTAATTGTTTAAAGTGGAAACTGCTGTTGGGATTTCCATGGGACTCTCTTAAGAAAATAAGGCAAAATTCTTTTTATTATTTATGCTCTTTGTTTCTTTTCTTCTTCTTTCTCATTTGCTTCTCTGTCTCTTCCATTTCTCTTTTTCATTCCTCCATCCATGTGTTGCTTCTGACATCTATTCTGAGAATGAAACTTGTCCTAAAAATGAGAGGGGTTGAGGCTGGTATGAGGACCGTTTCCTTAAGCAGATTATCTAGTTACATCCTTTCTGTGACCAACTTGGTTTTCCTTCACATCATGTAACTTTGTCATTTAACTGTGCTAAATGTACTTTTATGCTATCATGAATAATCTGTACTCTGAGAAGATAGAGACCTGAAAAAGCATTTCTTTGTATTCTCTACTCAAAAACTGATTGAATAAAGGCAGGAAGGAACCGAAAAGATAGTATTCTACTTAATCACTATGGATGTCCCTAGTTACAATTTGAATCTGAAAGGTCCCTCGTAGGTTTGTGTGTTTGAACACATGGTCGCTAGCTGATGTAACCCTTAGAAAGTGGGAGCTTGGATGATATAGACCACTCGGGGTGAGTCAGAAAGTTTTACAGTCTATCTCCACTTTCTGCTTTCTGACTGTGAATCCAGTGTCACCAGCTGGTGTGGCACCTTTGTCCACAGATCCTTCTCAGCTTTGATGGATGTTTCCTCCCTGTTCATAGGCCAGAATAAACACTCCTTCTCTTAACTTGCTTCTTGGAACCCTCCTAGATTGTTATGGGTGAATTTGTGGATTGTAAGACAGAAACCCCAGAGGCTAAATTACTAGAGGCTGTTTTACACATCTGTTTATTGTCATAGCTGATGTTTGGGTATACACTTTCTCTCCATCACTCTTGATCTATGGTAAAATACCAAGGGAAGTACTGCCTGTTTACTAGCAAGCAACAGTCAGCAATGTGTGCAGAGTCTCTTTTACATCAGTAAGTGCTCTCTTTTATAATTATTACACACTTATGTTGGAGGCTTATTTGTGCACTTTGCAATGTTATTGTCAACTTTCCTGGGCTTCAGCGTGGGAGTACAGAAGAGGGCCTCTACTTTGACTCTGCCAGATGCAGGTGAAATTACTGCTGTGAAAAGGAGACAAGGTTAGCTTTATAATTTGAGGAGGATGTTGGGTATCATGTTGAGATTAGCTAATATACAGACTGATGAATAAACCAAAGTATTACATGATGAGGCTGAGTCTCAAACCAGAATTGATGAACTGAAATATCATCTTTACTATTTTCCGGCTTTTTGATCATTATAATCTGACTCCACTTTTCCAAGCTTTGATTTCCTCACTGGGGAGATGAGTAAAACAGTATTTGCATAGATTTATTGTGAAGATCGAATGGGTCAATAGTTATAAAGAGCTTAAACTTCCAGGTGCAGAGTAAACAAACATTCAATGCCATAATTAATAATAACAATAAATAAATAGACTCTTGGTGTTTATCATTAGATGTCTTCACAAAGCTAGGAAACACATGAGGGAAACAAATAGAAGGCATCTGGCATTCAGTAGTCATGCTAACCACATGTAATGGTGTGTAGTTTGCAAATTTTAAAGAGTCCATAAATTGAGTTGGGTAATGAGAATGGGGAACCGCCAGCTGAATATGGAATAAGATCAAGCACACATTTTTCATAGTGTGTTAGAGCCTTCATGAGCTGCTCAAGGTGAAGATCCACAGTGAAAGAAGTGTCCTCTCTTGTACAAAGCCCTGTGGGTTATTTGGGGGCTTGGTCAAGGAGAACAACATATGTAATAACGAGCTATCTTCTGATCCAATCTTATGTGGAGCATCATTGCTTAACTAGAAGTGATTATATATGAGATGATGTTCCTTTGGATCTATGGGCAGAGAAGAAACCTTATACTATGATTCCATACTCACCAACTTTCATAGGAATAAACCTTTATTTTAATATCAGTTGTTGAGGTGGCTTTCATTAATTTGAGTGTCTTTCCTTGTTATTAAGTTTGAGACAGTGATTATTAGTAATGTTTATACCAGAATCACAATGGGGTACACTTAATATCCCTTGGGAACCATTTTAGAAATATGTATTTCCTTACTTGAATCAAACCAAACAACACACACTTCTAGGAGGAAAGATTTGGGCTAGAGCAAGAGGGTATGATTTGGTGTCACACATTTCCGTGGGCTGGAGTAAAAGGGTATGGTGTCATACATTTCCACTGTGTGTATGTGTATATGTGTTTATTGTTTCAAAGTCCCACACATTTATATGATGCACATATGTATGAATGTATGTATATTGATCATATTTATCTACCACTACTTTGCTGCCTTCTTGAGCCTCCTGTTACCAGGCTTCCTGAGCCTTCATGCTCATACCTAGGAAAAGTGTCCTATCTGCCCATCTTTCAGCCCCATGACACAGGATGCTCATTCCACAGCCCCACAACACAGGACAATCAGACGCAACAGGGAGCTGAGTCAAATCAGGGACTCAGTTTATTGCTGTGAGTGTCAGCTTATATAGCCTAAGTGACATGGTGTGATGTGGGGGTACCTCTACCCAATGAGAGGCAGCCAAACCCACCCTCTGGCTGGAGGGGCATCTACCTAATTTTTGCTGTCTCATGCTCACTCAAACTCAAGCCAGGCTTTTCTCTGTCCTACAGGCCTTGAAGTACTTGAGCCAGGCTTTTTTTTTTTTTTTTTTTTTTTTTTTTTTTTTTTTTTTTTTTTTTTTTTCTGTCCTATAGGCCTCAAGGTACAGGTCCTGAAATAATTTTGGCCCAACACTACCTCAATCCAACTTTTTCTAGTGTCCCCTATTCCCTGTCTTCCTGTTTCCTTGTCCTCTTTTGTTTTTCTGTTATTATTAAGCCCCTGAGTCTAATTAGTGCTACCCATACGCAACTAGATGTGTGGTCATTCACTGGGGCATGTTTTCTTTCAGAAAAGACTGTGAAGGCATTTGGCATGTCCCTTTTGCTTTTGAAAATCTTCAACATTTTGGGGCTAGCAGATTGAATCTCCTTGAGTTGGATGGAAAACTTGTTATGCCCAAATCCTGGCTCCTATAAAACTCTTTATGAGGAAGCTGAATCTGTGTTGCGATTTATGACTCCATCTGGAAACTGTCATTTGGAAGGAGTTTCTAACTTGCAGTGACTTCCAAGGGCTCTGGAAAGTTAAGTTTCTGAGGACCCCTTGTAACCTTGAGCCGGAGGGAGAAATGTATTTTTCTCAAGTCACTTTCCTGCTCCAAGCAGGATGACACCTGGCCAGACAGGCATCTTCTTCAGCTTTTGGCTTTGATATTCCATAGTGGAACAGTGCATAGCTCAGAGGAGGGAGAGGGGAAATTAGATGAGACAAAAGAGAGTGTACGTAGCAGAGAACAAAGGGTATCATAGATATCTACCAACTCACATACCTTTTTCTGTACCCTTGTTTCATTATCAACACAGTGTCTAGGGATTACAAAGTTGCCCAAATAAGCGAGTTACTAAAGTAACTAGATTACCATCAGTATAAATCCACACTCTGCTTCCCTGCGTGGTTTTCATTTCATATAGGAACTTTGTGTTCACCAGAGGCTTAGAAATTCTTGGTTAACAATTTCACTGAAACAAGATCACTGAATCCCAGGAATCAATTTCCTGCACCTGCTTCATCACGGCACTTCTGTGGTCTTAGGGTTATTTCTGATTGTTGTTGTTATCAGGTTTTTGCTGGCTTTGTCTCACCTAGAGAACAGTTTCCTAACTTTTTGCTATAATAAGACATCACTTTATCTTTTTTTTTTACACTATTACTCCGGGCATGTGACAATCCTCCTTTAGATCCTTTATCCACAGACATCATTCCTATGACACCTCCCTAAAACATGCCCTCCCCAGAACTGCATTACCAATGTATCACCATGGAAACCCTAAAATATATAGTCCAGCATCCTTGATTGAACATCTTGACCATTTGATGTTTTAATTGTTTGTTTTGAGACAATGTCTGTCCATGCAGCCCAGGCAGGCCAGTCTTGAACTCAGAAACCTTTGGTAATACATCCTTGTTAGTGCCAGGATTACAGATTTGTACCACCATGCCCAAATACACTTATGTTCTCAAGAATGCGAATTCTTGTACCAATTAAAGGGTGAAAACTGATAAACACTCCTAAACCAGAAGTCTCATGAGCCCTTTCATGTCTTCAGAATATAAACATAATTTGGAAATGTACCAGTGGATGTGAGAATTTAGACTCACTGCTGGGATCGTTTGCTTGATGCGGACTCCTGCCCTGTTACTTCCATCTGTTTTTCTGTTTGGTGTTTATTGCCCTGAGAAAACAGCTGACATTCTTGTGCAGCTCATCAGTTAGCTGGTATTTTTATTGCTTAGGAAAATGGGGAAAATTACAGTGCTAATGAGTCTCTCCCTGTATACTATCTTCTTTCGGCATCTATTAAGTGATTTTCATCATTGCTCTTTATCATTGTTATTAAAACAATATTTATGCATTTTTGTGTCTCAAGGAGGCAGATTCATTATCAAAAAAATGAAGTGGGGATGTTATGACAATCACTCTATGGTTACAATGGTTTTCCCAAAGTTTATCTTATTTCACCTAAATTGAAGAAATACAAGTTGAAGAAGTCTTGTTAATTCTGTTTTAGAATGTATCTCTCTCTCTATCTGTTCCCAGCCCCCTACATTAATTTAGACAAATTAATTACAATATTCTAAAGAGAGGCATGGTTATGTCCAAATCCTGGTTCCATTGTAAATTAGTTGTATAACTCTGGGCAAGCTCTATTTCTTTCTAATCTGGCTTCCTCATTTGTTAAAGAAGAATACAAATTTTGCTTATGCAAATGTGCTTACACCGTGCCTTGTCAATCTTTTAGAGTTGTCACGGAATACCCCGCACTGAGTAATTTATAAAGAATGAAGTTTTGTTTAGCTCACTGGGAAGAAGAGCACAACAGAGGGATGTGTTTAGAATCTGGTTCAAGTCTCTATTTGTGGGAGTATTCCATGCTGAGCCAGAGCAAGCTTGTACACACAGAGAGCTTGCTTTTTAAGCAACGTCACACCCTCTGTAACCAAGGAATAAGTAAATATACCTATGACATCTGAATCCTTGTGCTCCGATCACCTCTCAAAGGCTCCAGATCTAGATAGTAACATACAACTCTAGAAATGCTTCCAATATATGAATCCTAGGAAACACACCACAACCATAAAGGTTGCTTATCCCAGTTACCAATGAAATTCCTCTAGAATAAATGTCTCAATTTCCTCTAGATTTATAATTAAGCAATGTTATCTACCATAATAAAGATTGTAGTACCTAGCTACCCTCATAGTTGCATGTGGCCATCTGATGACGTTCTGGATAATGAAATGTTAACTAGAGCTAGTTAAAATGGAGATGCATGAGGATGCAAAGAAACAACTGTGTTAAACTTTGGTGTAAAGTGGTCATGAGGAATGGGCTGGCTCATTATTCCATAATATCAGAATAAAACTTTATTCTCTATTGTTACTTTGTCATGTATGGACAGTATTTTTCCTTCCTTTCTGTTGTTCCTCCATTCCCTCCTTTCTTCCTTTATCACACTTAACAATTGCTGAGATTGTCTGTTTACTTTAAAAAATTTTTTCCACTAGAATTTAATAATAACCCTAGTTATTTACATTGTATCCAGTGCAGAAAGACATTGGCTAGAACCAATACAATAGAACAAAGACATAGAACCAATGAATGAATGTAGAATGCTAAGAAGATTTCAAACTCAGTGTGGTCACTTTGTCAGGGACAAGTGAGGTAGATTAAATAGTTGGAGTAATAAGAGTCATAATTACATATGAGGAAATAGTTATGAAGTAAATCTGATTGACTTATTCGTGATCACAGTGCAAACATCCAGTATGGTCTATAGAACAAGATGAGTATATAAACAGAGAACGCATTGTGTATGACAGACTTCCTGGATAAGTTGTTAGGGACGTTGACCTAGTAGTAAAATGTGAATTATAGTTGCTTTTCATATGTTGTCTGTGCCCACAGACTAGTAAACATCTGGCCTACAATCTTCATAAATTGTGGTGTCAAAGATAAAGTCAGCTTTACTTCTAATTTCCTGAGCCATATTTAGTGCTGACTCCTCTGGAGTATTTTCGTTTACATCTGGCTCTTGGCTTCCCCAAAACCCTGTATCAGGGAGCTGCTCCCTGTTCACCTATCTTGGAGATGGATCAGAGGTTCATTAAAATAACCTCCTTTATTTGTTCCCTGCTTCTCCAGTCAATAATCACAGGGCCCAGACTTTTGGTTAGACGTGACATTGCCTGTGTGCTATCTGATCCACATGGTTCACAGAGATAACTTACACTGAATGTATGCTTTGTGTGACCCAGCCGCAAGTGTCTGGAGTGACCCACAGGGCAGTGGTGTGCTCACAATGTGTATGGGAGGAACGCACAGATAAAATGCTCTCAGAGGAATTAGGAAGTATAATGGATTAATTCTGTTCTGCCTGAATTCCTCTCCTTCCCGGCCTCTGTATCATCATATGAAGAACGAGGGATGAAGAAGAAGGAGGAAAGTGTGAGCATTAGTGAATAACATCACTGACTTCATTTGAAAAAGGCAGCAAAACTGCTTCCAAAGCTGGAGAAAAGGAAAAGAGACACAGACGGTATCTGTGGTCACAACACATTAAAAATTTAGAAATTTGAAATTAGTTGCTGACAAAGATTTAGAGTAAGAATTTGCCAGTAGAAAAATGATTTGTCATAAAGCACGCAGAAAAGAAGAGGGAAAAGGAAAAAAAAATCAGAAGGGAATTTGCTTCATTCAAAATGAGTAGCACACATATGTCTTAACAGTTTCTCCTCAAGTGCAAGAGAACTATATTGTCATTCTTAAGAACTGAATGGTGAAGCATTTAATTTCTTTTGTTTGGGACTTTTCCTCCAGGAGAAATATGTCCTGAAGCAAATCATTGTGGTTTTGGATTTTATCTTTTGATAAAAAACAATTCTGATTGCTTGATGAATAAAAAACAAAGTATTTCAAACATGTGGCTAGTAAGAATTTTGAATTCAAACTTCTTTAGGCATTTCCAAAAACTGATGGATTTGTCTAGTGCTAAAAAGAGCATGGAGATTATGTGAGTCAATCCACACACCAGATGAAGAAGCCAGAAAGATTAAATGACTTAATCCATGACTGTGTGGCTTATTGTTTGGTTTCAAGGCTGGGGTGAAGTGTTGGCTTTTGATTTCTCAATACTAATTTTTAAATATTGAATGGAGCTGTGTCTCCTGTCTACATGTGGTTCAGTAATACCTTATCTTATGTTATAACTCTCTCTTTCCTCTTGCATGTTTCATAAGAATAGAACAATGAGAAAAAGAATACTGAATTCATGGAAAGTCTCCCATATTTTGTTCAGAATATAAAATCTAGTGGAAAAAAGAAACAGAACAAATAGAGTTTAAGCAAAACGTTTCAAACCCAGGAAAACTTGACTTGGAAGCCCTGGGTCTTAAAACAGTTCATGTTGAGCTCATGAGCACATTCCAAGGAGTTATGAAGCTCGGATTATCCTTTGAGACTAAGGATGGAGTTTTTCATATCACCAAAGAGTGAGATTATTTTTAAAGATTTATTTATTTATTATGTATACAACATTCTGCCTCCATATATGCCCACATGCCAGAGGAGGGTGCCAGATCTCATTTCAGATGGTTGTGAGCCACCATGTCATTGCTGGGAATTGAACTCAGGACCTCTGGAAGAGCAGTCAGTGCTCTTAACCTCTGAGCCATCTCTCCAGCCCCAAGAGTGAGATCTTTACAATGGTTATTTCTGCAAATATAATTATGGCATCTACTATGGGCTCTAAAGTAAGCACATTCAAGTATTACACCATAGCATTTCAACAGCAAAGTGTATTTATAGTAGTTGCATAGATTATGGTGCTAAGTGATATCATAGATATCTTTGTAAAAATGCACTTACGTTTGTATCACAATAAAATTGTATTATGACCCTTTTATCCATGCTAAGTGACAAGTAGACTATATCTAATCTTCACAAATGTCATTCATTCATAGGAGGTTTTATTAATTAGTTTAAAAGTAAGCCAATTGTGTATTAGTTTTTATAAATCCTAGTCAACATGAAATCGTCACAGTTATTGAGTTCACATTATAATATGTAAGTGCCGAGAGCCAAAGCTACATAATTATGTGCATATTTTATGGATGAGGAATCTTAGACTCAGGGAATCTAGGGAATTTTCAAGTTAGTGATAGAAATTGCCTGCAACAAAGGTTTGTCTTTCAAAGTTATCTCCCTCTGCTCCCAGCATGTTTACTTTGCCATGTGTGAGCTGTCCTAGGTTCTGAGGAGGCAAAGATTTGAAACTGTAGTCTATAATATTGTTAGAGAAATCAGAAGGGCAAAGTTAACATACAACAATGCCAGGACAGAATAATTTATGAGTTACAGTGTAAATCAGGCTATAATCTGAGATGGTTGACAAAAAGTTTGTTAGGGGAAAATGTACACAAGCAGGATCCTGGAAGATGGCTAGAATTTTAGACAAATGGATAGAAGAGACAGTGGGAAAGGGTGCATATTGCACATAAAAGACCCAGAACGGCAAATGATTAATTAAATACTTTAGTTGACCCATATTTTCTACTAGAAAAATAATGGGATAGAAGGTTGAAAGTTTTTTTGAGATTGTTAGATATGAAAATCTGAACTTTGATTCTGTAGGTAAGGGATACATGGACATTTTATTTAATTTAAAATGAATATTTTCGAATGGGCAAAGCCTTGAAATTGCTGTTGTAACCTCACACCTCAGTGTGTTGTGAGCAAATAGCCACAGGTGTTAGAGGAGGGAGTAGGTGACACTGAGTTCTAGTAAAGACCTCCTGATCACTGTCATAGTTAATGGTGGCAAACCCCCAAACTTTTAAAGCCTTACATTCAGAGGCAGAGGCTTGTGGAAGTGTGTTGCCATAGAGAGGTGTTAATCATAAGACAAAGAACGACAGATGAAATCAATAAAATTAACTTGATGATTATTCTAGCTATGATTTTCAAAGTATTAAGGGAGAAAGTATGCATGATGTAAGACAAGGTAAAGCACAAGGTATCACCAAGTGAAAGCATGATTTAAGTTCTAGTTTTCAGGTATAGGAAACAATTGTGTGTGAAATTCTTTAAAAGGAAACACACGTTATTATATATTTAAATAGTTAAATAACTGACGAGAATTACCAAGGCGGTATCAAAGGAATTAATAAGGATTGTAACCATCAAAACTTAATTATGGAAGTGTGGGATTCAATGATAAATGAAACATTTTAGATATAGCTTAAGGGGATGTTTTTGACTAGAGGAATTAACCACAGTACTGCAGTGGAGTACCACGGGATGTAAAAGCACAAAAAGAGGCTAAAAACCATGAAGGATAAGTTGAGAAAGGCTATAGTGCTTCATATCAGTCTCTCAAGAGAGAAAACTGGGAATATATAGAGAGTTTAATTGAAAGCTTCAGAGATGAGAAGCATAACATTTGTTACAAAAACGAAGTAACGTTCTTTTCAGGAGCTGTAAAATTTCAGAGAACCTCAAACAGAAAGATTTCCAGAAAACAGCAAGGACTATAGCCAATTCCCCTTACAGTAGACTCTCAGCAACTGTGGGACCCAGAAGAGTTAGATGGCTTCACTGTTCTAAGAGAAAGTGGCTCTCAACTTGTGAACATAGCAAAATGCTCAAGAACAAGTGTAAATAACATACAGACCTCTCTAGATTTGAGGAAAATAATTTGAGAAGAGTTTTTCTTAACTATTTCGGTGAAAGAATAAATTGCTATAATCACTATAAAAGTCAATGTGAACGTTCCTCAAAAATGAAAATTTGATCTACTACGTGACCCAGCTACAGCGTTCCTGAGCATATACACAAAGAACCCTATATCTTGCTACAGAAATGTTTGCATATCCATGTTTATCACTGCTCTTTCCTATACAGTAAATAAATGGCATCAATCTATATGTCACTCATATGGATATGAAAGTGAGGCCCATACATACCACAGAAATTTATATATCTATGAAGGAAAATGGAATTATGATAATTGCAGGAAATTAGATGGAACTGGAAAATGTTATATTAACAGAAGTAAACAAGGCTCATGTTCTTTCTCATATGTGGATACTAGGTTCAAATTGTTAAGTATGTACACCCATATGCACTAAATATGAATAAGGTCAGAAAATTAGAAATGGCCCCGTGAGATGAGCGAATCGGGAGAATACTTGAGATATGAAAGTGGCGGGGGATTTCCGATGGTGGAGGAGCAAAGCCGAGATGTGGAGGCAGAGATATGGGAAACAGAACCTGCAGGTATGTGTGTGAAGATCAACCAACACTAAGTATGCATGAAAATACGGTAACAAAATCAATTTCTTTGTAAGCGAATTTAAATAGATAAATAAATAAATAAATAATCTAGGGGAGAGTAGCCACAGACAGCAACTCAAGAAGCTCTAGACTATATCTAAACAGCTTTTCTTTCTTTCCTTTTAGATGGAAACTGTTTGAATCTGAACCACAGAATGGCCACGCATGTATTGTGTGGCTTCTTGTTCTTCCCTGAGCTTCAGTGGTCTTATTTGTATAATGGGACAGCGTTGATTCCTATCAAGACAAAATTGGCTCTTGACATTCTGATGAAGCTGGTGCTTTGGCAGCTACTGAGAGGTACAGCCAAGAAGGACAGGAAGAGAGATGGCAAGACATAACTCGTACTGTAAGAGACACCCATCCCACAAGCTCTGTGTTCTGTGAATATCTGAACTAGTTTGTTATCATTTTACCCTCATGTTTAATGGGCTTGCCTCTTTCATTTCTAATCTCACATAATTTTTCAGAAAATGGATATAGTGAGGACCTTTGTTAGAATACATCAATGTGTATGTTGGACGCCTAGATACACAGACAAGATTTTTTATGCTATTTAATCTTAGAATCAGTGTGCTCATTATTTTTCTGAAATATTATATGAGTTAAAATAACCACACATGTCAGCATGCTCCGTCATCTGATGTCACTGTACTTATTCAGCTACTATTCTCTTCCCCTTTTTGTAAATCTGCTCTCCATGACTCTGTCAGATACATTGATCTCATTCAGAGTACGTTGTTTTCCCAGGTATTTCTGATCTTGCAATGTCCATTTGCTTTCCTCCAGTGTTAATTAACTGCTATGGCTCACTTTTCTTGAGCTCATCATGCTGACACATGCCTGTAATCCCAGCACTTGGAAGGCTGAATCAGGAGGACTCATGAGTTCAAGGTCAACCTGGGCTATGTAAGGAAGAACCGTCAGAAAATATGTAAAATACAACAAAACAAACCAAATCGGCAATGCCCTTTTCCTCACTGCATTCTCACTCAGAACAGACTTTCAATTTGAATTTTCTCATCACCGATAGTACTTTTTGCCTCGAGTACACAGTTTTCATTCTTTTCATTATTCTGCAAATGATGCTTTAGCCCCAGTCTGAGCATTGAAAATGTAGAGGAGTTCAGACAATCTGTTCCCTTCTCTGCTGGTACTGGTGCTCGGCACATAATGGGTCTTTTCTAAAGACCGTGTGCATAAAAAGCCCGAGTTTAAAATGAATTTCTCAGGATGAAGAGTGTTTACATCTCAAGAGTTATTCATTCGAGGCTGGCGGGACACACCATGTGTTACTTGCCTATAAGTCATCTTACGAGGTCTCATTAGTCTACCAATTTGTCACCAGGCTTTAAGGGTTGCTTGGTTTTAAAAACCATTAAACGTTTTAGTGGAAGGATAACCTGTCCTCAACCTCTTTAATAAAGGTTTAATAACCATTTCTTTCTCCCCACATATAAATAATCGTTCAACAAATTTCAGAGGAAGGGAAAAGAAGCACGTACTGATCTAAGCCCCTGTAATTACCTGAGACTCTTCATTATTTTACCAAGGGTCTACCTCACAGCCCTAAAAATAATCTCAGCAGTTGGATAACTACTTCACATAGAAAGACAGTCAGTCTTCAAAACAGAAAAACAAAACAAGAAAAGAAAAAAAAAGGCCTCACTTTTTCTAATCATAAAAACCATGAGGCACTGGTTTGGGCTTGTGTAGCAGAGTAGTTTTACATGACAGTGGAGAGTTTGAAGCTCTCTGCTCATCACGGATTGATAGAAGAATTTTGTCCTTTTCATCAGCACAGTTTACCTCTATGATCCAGACATCTGATACGCAGGGACTTTCATTTGGAGAGACTAGGAATCATATTATATGAAAGCTGCCTCTTCTGCTGCTGAAACAAATTCTAGGATTTTAACACAAGGCTAATTATTAGACATATGGTCTATAATATCAAATGCCGATTTGAAATACTTGCTGGGAATGTGAATAGCTTCACATTGAGCCGAAACAATCTGCCAAGTCTTTTATTAGGTAGCTGGAGGCAGATTCAAAAGATTTGGGTCTGACCCTTTAGTCTGTTTCACTGTAACTGAATCATTTAATCAGATTTTATAAAACCCGGGGCTATAGTGCAACGAAATGTTAAGCACATCTTGCTCATTAGAAACAAATGAAAAACTCATCAGCCTTGAGACTCAGCCATTTATATTAAATATCTTCATAAAATGCGACCATAGGCATGGGGGCTGGGCTGCTGTAATCTTTCATATAGCCTATTTAAGGGATTTGTAAAAATACATAATCTATTTAATACTAATATTTCCATGGCACAAATGAATAAAAATCCAATGAACAGAACTCTAAAAGCATATTTTACTTTTTTATCTGCGGTTTAAGGGTTTCATTTCTTTCTTTTTAATTTGGAATTGTCTTCATGCTATTGTCTACGGAAACTGAAGTGTGAGGCTAAATAAAGAGCACTCAGTAGCCCTGTGTTTGGTCCATCAAAATGGAGACATTTGAAATTGAGCAGAGGAAAGTAATGTCTCGAATATGGTACAGGTTATACACTACAGAAGTCAACACTGATGTTCAAGCTCCAGTTAGAAAACTTAAATAAAAACAGTAACAATAGATAAACTTTGGGTAATAAGCACTTGAATAAAGATTGCTCTGTTTCTGCTTTACTCTAGACTGTGATCTCTGTGAGCAAGAAGTTCTGTGATCCCAGCAGCCAGGGTTTATAGCGGCTACTCACTAAAAAGTATCTCCAAAAACTCAACAGAAGTTATTTATACTGTACATATTTTGCATTTCTTATTGGCATCAAACCTGATAAAAATTGAAAAATAATTGCACAAAACAAGTTTCTTAGGCATCAATGAGTAGGCAAATCCAAGTAGTATGGGTATGGGTGGGGCAATTTTAGTACTAGGGATGTATGCATTCCTACGCACACTTTCTGCTCATGTTTGGAGGGAAGATATTCTAACTTTCATATAAGGAACTTGAGAAATATTTTAATGCAATTTTTCATTCAGTCAATAAAAAAAAACTTCATTCTGCCCTTGATCTCCATATACTTCAACTTGGAATAAAGATAGGCTTAGATACATATAAAATAGATGGCAATTAGACCTATAAAATACAGAACATGGGGACATCTTAGAGAGAGATTGAGAGATATATTTAACAGAGACTGGAGAAAGAACACACAGAAATATATTCTCAGATGAGGTCAAAATTGGGCAGGGTTTGAATGACTCCATGAATATGAATATTTTTCAGATTTACAGAAGTATTACCAATGTAAGCATGCCCAGTTCAGGGAATAGAAGGACCTAATGTCTGTCAATAAATCAAATTTTAAATTTACCTATTTATTGTTTTGAGTAGGTCAAAATCAGGTTACACATTGTAGGAAGAACATATGTATGTCTTTTAATTTTCACACTAACTTACTTCATGCTTATTTAATTTTTGTACTAAAAAATTCACCTACACTATAGATAATGTTCACATTCATTTCTAAATAAAACTGGTGCCTTTTCCCTTGAGGACCAAATCGAGGGCCATAAGTTTACTAGTCAAATATCTTATTACTGAGTTAGATATCACACCTTCAATGGCTATTTGCAAACACGGCAACCCAATGAACACACTGCAGGTGTTAATTAATGCATTTAGTGAATGAAAAAGTCACATCAGATTTTATAATTGCTAATCTTCTTCCTATAACTGTGTTCTTCAAAGTAGAAGAGGCCTTCTGAGGTGCTACCTGTCTGTTTGGTTTAATGCTTCGACTTACACATGTACTGTAGCTAATCTGAAGAAAAGTTTTCTGTTCCTATTAGATTTGTCTGTTTATTTGCATGTGGGATGTGTGCATACTAATGTATATGTGGAGGCCAAGGTGGAGATAAGGAATATTTCTCCATTATTCCTCAGTTTAGTTTGTGAGACAGAGTCTCTCATTAAACTTGGGGTTTACTGATTGCCTAAGCTAGTTGACTAGCAAGCCTGGGCATCCTACTGTTTCTTCTTGTCAGTGCTGGAGTTACAGACTCATGCTCTCACACCCAGTTTTTCATGAATGTTGGGTTTCTGAACATGTTTATATAGAAAGTACTTTATCCACAGAGACAAAAGTCTGTCTTTCTATTTTAATGAAAGGGTGTACTCTGAAAAATATAGAGGACACAAACAAGACTCAGTATCAAAACCCTGATCTGCCTTTCTCATCTCCAGAATTCCTGACGTTCAGTAGATGCTCATAAGATATATTGTTAGGGAAGGAAGAAATACAACTGGCATATAAGGATGATAATCACCTCAGGATTGCTAGTAAGGTCAAATACACAATGTAACTAGAATCAGTTTGGCATGAGGGACACTATCGACAAACATTATGGACTGAACTTTGTGCCATCCCAGTTACTATTCTGAAGCCCCGACTTTCAAGATCTGACTTGAAATAGGTTGTTTGCAGAGGTAATCAAGTTAAAATAATGTTATTAGGGTGGATCTAATGTTATAAAGCAGATTTCTTATGAAAAAAGATTTGGAAACCAGCAACATAAGAAGACTCTACAGAAACATGAAGGTAGGCATCTGGGTGATGCCTCTTTTTAAAGACTGATTTTCTAATTGGCCCGGTGTAAGAGATGAACTATGAAAGTTTATGTGTACCATGTGTGTTCAGGTGCCCATGGAGGACAAAAAGGGTCTCAGATTTCCTGGAACTAGAGTTTCAGGTGGTTGTGATCCAGCATGTGGATTCTAGAAAATGAAAGTTTATATTTTGTAAGAGCAAAGTACTCATGACCACTGAGACACCTCTCAAGCCCCTAAATGGTGTTCCTATATGCCAAAGAACCCCCAAAACCATCAGACTGAGATGGGAATATCATGGGCCAAGTTCTGAAACTGAGCAGTTAGAAAGAACCTGTTGACAAAAACTTCAGACTGTTAACCTTCAAAAAAACCAAGAAGATACCTTCTTCAAGTTTGTTTTCTATGGCAGCCAAAGGAGACCAGCATTTCCCTCAAGCTTTGTTCAGATTATATCTCTATCCAGGTTTCTAAAATGTATTAAGAGATGAAAAAATAGTCCAGAATTTTAATGAAATATAGAAATGACTATACATCTAAATATCTGTTGAAGTACTTTATGCAGTTTGTGTAGTATTTATATATATTTACAGCCATGTGGAGCTGTAAGCCACAATGTCTTATTTTTGAAAAAATACCTCAGTAGACATTTAACTTACTCAGTATTGAATTTGGTTTGTCATTGGATTTCTAAACTACAGAAGTCATTCCTATACTTGAAAATTTTCTGATTCTAGACGTGTGATTTTAAGTTGAGCCAAATGCCTTGATCCGAAAAAGCATCATGCTAGCTGTCTCCATGGAGAAGGCAGGAGGATGGAGTGGCATTTTACATTGTGTAATATAAAACCTGCCTTGTTCTTGGTTCCTGAACAGAATCTCTCAAACCCCAGGGAGCTCTGGAGGGTTTGAAACTACCATTTTTCAAATCCTTACTTAGCATCCTGGAATACCAGCACCAGTCATTCTTCTCCTGCTGTTGGTCAGGTGGCACCAGGCAATGTGTGCCTCTGGAATGAAGAAACAGATCTTTTTTTTTTTTTTTTTTTTTTTTTTTTTTTGGTTTTTTTCGAGACAGGGTTTCTCTGCAGCTTTTTTAGAGCCTGTCCTGGAACTAGCTCTTGTAGACCAGGCTGGCCTCGAACTCACAGAGATCCGCCTGCCTCTGCCTCCCGAGTGCTGGGATTAAAGGCGTGCGCCACCACCACCCGGCAAGAAACAGATCTTAAAGTTCTTTGTGTTCTCTGTGCGCCTAGAGATGCTAGAGGAGCAGCTGCTAAGGCACTCAGCACACCCCTTTCCAGGATGCACTGCAAGGTCAAGCCCTGTGTCAGATGCATAATTATCCATCCACATATGTATCACTCCCTCCAGACACTGGAGTTGTATGCTTTTTTATACCAATTTTCAGAATGCTTGCCTGTTAAGGCATGGGCTCCTTCTTTATATAGGTTCACGGCAGCACTTAGGCTTAGATTGCTAAGAGAATGTGAGAGAAGAGATTAAACATTTCATCCTTATCCTCCTGAGGACTGAGAAAGCGAGAGTGTTTATCCATCCGTTCCCATCAGTTGGGAGTTAGTTCCTTCATACTTCTGCTTTATGTATAGATTTGAGCTGAGATAGTTTGGGTGACCTGAGAGACCTAAGGCCAAATAAGCCAGATGCTGGGGCAAGAAACAACCTATGTTTACCCTCCTTACACTTTACTATCTAATTCCAATTAAACTTGTCTTATCATGCCTTTAAATCTGTTGAAACTCTAGACCTCTCTGGGGTCGTATTTCTTATAAGGTCTCTTCTATAATTTATGGCATTGGTTCCATTCAGGATTAGGTATTTTTGTGTTAGCAATAGCCACCATGTATATGGCAGGTGATAGCAACATGGTCTTTCTGTTTAGTTCTACTGCAGGCTCATGGGTGAGGTTGCTCATCCCCACATTGTATCTGGGTCTGAGCTCCATTCTTCAAAGACAAATGACTCTTGGTCCATCAGAGCTCTAAACATGAGAAGAAAATGGATGCTTACTAAATAACCGCAGGTATATATTCAAAGTCATACCGTCTTAGCCAGTGTTTTATTGCTGTGAAGAGACACCATGACCACTGCAACTCTTATTAAGGAAAACGTTTAACTGGGGCTTGCTTACAGTTCAGAGGTTTAGTCCATTGTCATCAGGGCAGACATGGTTCTGGAGTAGTAGCTGAGAGTTCTACGTCCATATCTGCAGGTTACAGGAGGAGAGACAGCCATTGGACATGGCTTATGCTTTTCAAACCCTAAGCCCCACCCTCAATGACACACTTCCTCCAACAAAGCCATACATACTCCACCAACTCCATACCTCCTAACAATGATATCTGCAGGTGGCCTAGCATTCAAATGTATAATCCTATCGGGGGTCATCCTAACTCAAATCACCATACCCTCATACTTTCATGTAAATATAAATGCCTGTATGTACAATATTGCATAACACAGCCCCCTTTAATTTGAGAGAATTCCAGCCATGGGTTAAAATTAAATAAAGCATCAGATGGTATTTAATGCTGTGAATACCATTAGTTCGTAAAAAACTGTCTTTGCTTGATAGGGTAGAAACAGAGCTAGGTGGGGAAAACTAAACCAAATGCTTGAAGAAGGAAGGCGGATTTGGAAAAGCCATGGAGCTGCTGCCAGAGACAGACACATTGAAACCTTGCTGGTAGGTCACCAGCCTCGTGGTAAAATATAAAATAATGGAAATGGGCTAATCATAGATATAAAAGCTAACTAGCAATACACTTAAGTAATTTGCCAAGCAGTGATTTAATTAATACAGTTTCTGTGTGGTTATTTCAGGAGTCTGGGCAGCCGGGAAACAAACAAGTAACCTCCTTATTACACAATGTCATTTTCTTTCAAAAGGGAGATCCTTCTCATAGTTCTTTATGGTAAATTTCCAAAGTTTATTTTCCCACATCTGACTGTACAGCTTTGATAGTATCAGTTATGACTTACAGCATATATTGAAGCATTACAACAGCAACATAAAGTGTTCAAGATATAAAGGCTTATGGAGACCAGAGACTATGTGTTGGTGTTGGCCCCTAGAGAGACAGCCACATACTGAGATTAGTGGATCCGTTTCTTTACGCAGAAGTCTGATTCCTGAGGGACCAATGCTGCCAGACTCACTGTGGTTTGATGCAGGGCAACAGTGTGTATCTGAATATTACCTGTTCTCTACTACAAGAGGCAACAGGGATGAAGCAGAGTTAAACTACTTTTCAAAGCCTTTAAATATTAGAACTGAAGACCCATCTTGAAATTTCTTCTCCAGGCAGCTTTAGCTTGGACTAGTGGCTAGTTGGTTAATTAATATTCACTCATTACACATCCTTGAACATTCATTATGTGTGTATTATGTATGTTTTAACTGAGAATACAAAACATAAAGTGTAAATAAACCTTACAACTGCAGTGAAAACATTATCAGTAACAAAAATCTCTCCATCAAACCCTAAGTTCAAGGTGACAATCTAAGTAATTTATTCTGATAACTTTACAAAGAAGATATTATTTCTGCATCACTGAACAGATTGGGACTCAGAAAGGTTAAGTAACTTGTCCATTGTTAATGCTAGTAAGAGTTAGAAGAAGAATCAGAGCCCGGTCATCTGAACCTTTCCTCCTGCTCACTTTTCAGATCTTAAAAGCCTCGGGGTTCTCAAGAAAGAGACAGCCAATGAAAACAGAAGGAATGGAGCCTGGGGTTGGACCTCAGTTGTTAGAGTGCCCGTGGACTGTGCATGAGCCCGGGGTTTGATCTCCAGCACTGGTGTGGTGTGTGATATCATACACCCAGTGATCTAGTAATCAGAAGGTGGCAACAGGGTGATGAGAGACTCCAGGTAGCCTGATGTCCATGAGACCCCGTGTCCAAATCAAACAGCAAAAGCAAAATGAAATTAAAACAGAAAGGACGGATGAGACTGATAATATTTATTAAGTGCTTTCTAGAGGCCAACCAGAGTCCAGGTTAAACATTTTAAATGATGAGCTTCATTCAGTCCTCACTGACAGTCTCTAAAAGAGGGCATTGCCAGTGTTCTAAATTTTCAGGTAGAGAAAATGAGGCACCAAAATTGGATGGCATAGCTGGTCAATGGCAGAGTCAAATTCTGGAGCAAGCAGCTGAGCCTTCTAGCCATTCCTCTTTATTTCGGGATTGATGTCTGGTGGGGTCAACACAAAGGGCTGTGACTCAAAAAAATGTGTCAAAAATAAGTTATGTGGGCAATAGTGAATAGAAAATCTCACATAGTATCAGTAGCTCATCTGAATTTTGGAGGGTGGGCAGTATTGGGCCAGGTGATGATACTTATGGGGATGATGATGGCAATGACAGAAGCAGATCAAGGGAGGCCTCAGTGGCGAGAGTGCTTGGTTTGCTTCACAGAACTGCAAGAACTCCTTGTTCTAGTATAATCAGGATGGAGGAGTGAATAAGAAATATGATGAGTTATGTCTGGACCAGCCTTAAGATCATGCCTAGACAATGAAGAATCCTGAATTTGAAGCAAAGTAATGTAGGTGTCAGACCTCTGTTCCAATAAGGTCATCCTGCCTAAAGGATGCTATGCTTCAAGGCAGGGAAACATGAAGCAGGCTGATACCATCATTCTTGGGATGCAAAAATGGTAAATTGCCTACTAAGATGGCAAACTGGGCAACGAGAAGTAATGTTAGGTGTTAAAAAATAAAGGAAACATGACCGGGTACACGTGAGGGTGACGGGAGACGGGTGAAAGATAAACCTCATGCTTTGGGTTTGAGCAAGTGGCCAGATTGCAGGGTTGCTTTCTGAAGCAGGATGCTGGCCTGACAGCTTCCCTTGAGGGCATACAGAGTTTGAATTAGCTATTGGAAAACCTGTCAGCTGCCCAACATGATATCAGAGATTGGAGGGCACCTTCCAAGGAGATTCAGGTTCTTGTACCTGTGAACAAAGGATTGAACGGTGACATAGCTGTAGCAGAACAGGGGCCATTTATTAGAAAAAAACCTATACTTCCAATGGAGGAAGTTGCCTGGGGCAAAAAAGAGGAAGTTTCATAGTTCAACTGCCTTGCAGAAAGGTAGCAAGCAACTATTTGCTCTTTTGTGCATTCTTCATCTGTTCACGTGATCTGTTATACACAACCTCATGCACTAGACTTCACATTAGTATTTTAACTCTATCTTTAATTTTAGTGTTGCAATAAGCTACAGGTAGGCCATTTTCAGATACTGTGGAGTACGTCTGTGCCTTTACGAGTGACCAGATTCACTTTGTCTCAACCTCCTTGGTCTCCTTGGCTCACAGGTCAGTTTCCTATGCTAATCGGCATCTTCACACAGTGTTTCCGGATCTCACTCTCTACCCTAGTCTGTTTCCTCGAACAGGTGGTGTGAAGTTTGATACTGGAACTCCGGAGAGCCTGTCTAGACTTCTGTGAGAACTGAGGGGGAACAAATTTATCCATATCCTGAACCATGTAGGTTTTAGAATACGTGGGGGTGTCAGCCTGAGAATTAATTAGCCACATTATAACTGGAGAGCTCCAATCAAAGCCTAAAAATGTAATTTCATCTAGTATCACAGTTCATTTCATTTTAGAGAACTCAGTAATATTTTGTATCAGCCTAGCCTCATGCTGTCTTTCCAATACTTTTATATGTATTATCTCATTAACATGTCTGCCTAGAAAGCCCCAAATTGCTGGTGTGTCTCTAAAAATAGGTATGGTGTTTTAGAAACAGAAGAACTTGACATATTTGTGGTTAGACTAGGACAGGGTAGGGATGGATGCAGAGGTGTTCACGTTTACATCAATGTGTTGGGATCTTTTAGGGGTCTGACAGATCCTGATTTGGTGCCATTAGTGACCAGTGTCTCATTTCTAAATGACTTCAGGGTGATGGGGCTGGTTCTAGTTGGGGAAGTACTGTGAGCTAGATGAGTAGAGAATGCAGTTTCTCTTTTACTCCCCCTTGTTATTTTGTTATAGAAGAGAAAAGATACGTTTTCCTCCGTGCCTAAAATCTCAACTGGAGCAGCCGCTCAGTAGGAGGAGAATTTGCACAGGGCATGGAGAGAGAAGACAAGTAATTAAGGTTTGTTTCAACAGCTGAGAAAACAAAAGGGAGAAAGTGAGTGCTCCCCCCCCCCCAAACACACATTTGATGGTGTATCACATCATGTGGCTAGGACAAAGGGCTCTGTATACAGGCTTCTAAATCCTATCACTTCTTTTCCCTTATCCTCCCTTATCCAGCCCAGGACAGTCTGGGGTGGTCTCCTCCTTGGGTTAGACAGAAGATTTCTAAAACTGTCTTTCTTACCCGCAACTGAGTATTTTGTTTGTTGGTTTATTTCCTTTATGATGAATGTACTAGATGATCGAATATATATAAAGGTTTAATTATCCATAAAGTTGAGAAGTTTATTAGGTGAAAGGGCAGTGTGGTTTTGTCCCATGAGTTTCGGGGAGGAGACTTCTTGGGAGTCAGCTGGAGCATGGAGGTGATGGGATTTGCTGCTTTTTTCTAGAACCATGTCCTTGCTCTTTCCCAATCAGTTTGGCTATCCTGGTTGCAACCTCTCTTATTTACCTTCCCCAGTGTTTTCAAGTTCTATGTTTTAATCTTAATGTTTACATTATCCATAACAGAATCGCTACTCCATGTTAAATTTAGATACAAAGCCATGAGTAAGATAGTAGGGAGGGAAACATCATTCTAGGACCTCAGGTGACAGAAACTTCCTGATCTTTAGGAGCGCACCACACCGTTGAGATCAAGCTCCACTTTTGCAGAAAGAAACTAGCTATGTTTGTTTCCACAGTTCATACATTAAAGTCCTAACTCACAGCGTGATACCAAGGGCTAGGACCTTTGGAAAATAATTTAGTTTTGAAAGCCCTGTCTTTGTGAGGAAACTGATATTTTTAAGAAAGAGGACTCAGAGGGAGTTGCCTCTTCTGCCATTTGAGGCTACACTGAAGAGAAACTTCTACAAACCAAGAAGTGAGACCCACAACATAGAGAATCTGCCAGAACCTTCATCTTGGGCTTTCCAGTCTCCAGGACTTACTTAGTGGCACATTTTATTTTTTGCTTTGCTAGTCACCTTGCTGATGGGCATTTTATTATACTGAATAACTCAAAATAGGGCCTGATATACTGAAAGAATGACAGAACCCACCATCTCCTGGATTGTAATTGGGTGCTGAGAACAATGGGCATTTCCCTTCATGCAGATTGGGAGGAGTGTGGGGTTCAGTGCGGTTCTACAGACTTGGTGTTTATTTAAATGTCTATTCACATAGGACGTTTTAGTTCTTGTGCTGATTCTACTGCACATACGCAGGAGCAAATTGCTTCAGGTTGTGTTTGCGAGGAAGGGCAAGCTCCTATCAGAGGTAAGCAATAAACTCAAACAGAAAAGGGGAAAGAGGAGAGGCATTGATTCTAGTGCTAATACCAATCAGGCTTTACACTAAATCCTGGTCTTACAGGAAATGTGGGGTCCCTGCTGACCCTAGATTTATTTATCTATGCCCCTCTGCCCCTGAATTATGGAGTTCCACTTTTAATGTCCAATTACTCTGTCTGGGAAGTGCCTTCTGTGACTAGCAATGGTATCATTTTTCATGGGATGATCTTTACTTTCGTATTGAAATCCAGTTTTCTTTTAATTTAAATTTTGCTGAAAGCAGCCATATTGCTGTATGTGTAAATGGAGGTAGATGAGCATTTATGGTGTCGGTGCACAGCTGTTCTTAAGTTAAATAATTACTGCTCGCTCCCATGGATCTCAGTTTGCAATGCCTACAGTAGTCAATTTGAAGGATAAAGCCCTTTTCTTTATCATTGTGATTAGGAGCAGGCATGGGTGGGAGAGCCTGCACAGGCGTTGAGACATGGAAATAAGCTCGGTTAACAAAACAGAGCTTGTCTGTGTTTGCCAGAAGTCCCAAAAGCACGGTTGCCTTTCCAGATTTACTGCATTTTCTTAAAAGGATCTAAATTAATGTTACATTAATTACTGCTGGGTATGCACCCTGCAGCATATGTTGCTATTAATTGTATCCATTATCACAAAATAAACATCTTTTTATAACAACAAATGACGCTTCGTTTTCACATGCTGCTTGAAACGCCCTCCTCCCCAGCTGCTGCTGCTTCTGCTTCGGTGCTTTCCTTACAAAGAGCCACCTGTTACAATAGATCTTTCGTTTGTGTTTCATTTGTTTTTATGTGAAGAGTGGAAAGCCTTAGGAAACAAAACACTACCACCTTAAAACACAATAATCATAATAGCCATAAAACACAATGACATTGGGGACTTGAGGGGAAGTTGGTGTTTTTCCTGTCGCATGTTCTCAACACTTGTGGCCTTTATATCTTTCCCTTATATCTTTCTTACCTCAATCAACAGCTGCAGAGCAGGAGTTTAAGGGTAGCTACTTTGGACTCGAGGGAAGATACATGTACCCTGGTTCATAATGGATTACTTTGTGTCTTGGCATTTGACTATTTTGAGTGTTGTGGACTGCACAGAATTGTGTGACCTTGTGTAAATTACTCAACCACTTTGACCTTTAATTTCCATCACTTCACAAGGGGTAAATAATAATTTGTTAGAGTTAATGAGAAGAGCTGACACATGTTTCTTGCTTAGAGTAGTGTTAGGAGTTTGGTTAGTCCTCAAAGCTATTCACTAGTGTGATAATTGATGTTATTACTGTTAGTGGAAGTAATGAGCATCCCATAATCAACATTTAAAGCATCTGCTAAAGTTGTAAGCTCCCCACCCCAACTCTCCTGTCTCCTTCAGAGACCTTGGGTATCATTTATACACAGACCTTGATCTTTCAGGGTTGGGAATTGAAACTAGGTCCTTACACTTTCTCTGAAAGTGCCTTAGTTAGGGTCACCATTGGTATGATAAAACACCATGATCAAAGCAACTTGAGGAGGACAGGGTTTATTTGACTTACACTCCCATATCTCTGTGTGGTGGTTTGAAAGAAAATGGTCCCCAAGGAAGTATCACTATTAGGAGGTGTGACCTTGTTCAAGTAGGAGGAAGTATGACAATGTGGAGGTGGATTTTGAGGTCTCATATATACTCAAGCCATGCCCAGTGAGAGAGTTCTCTTCCTGTTGCCTAGGGATCTAGATATGGTACTCTCAGCTCCTTCTCCAGCACCATGTCTGCCTGCATGCCACTGTGTCCCACCATGATGATAACAGACTAAGCCTCTGTAAGTAAGTGTAAGTCACCCTATTAAATGTTTTCCTTTATAAGAGCTGCTGTGGTCATGGTGTTTCTTCATGGGAATAGAAATCCTAACTAAGACACTCTGTTCATCATTGAAAGACGTCAGGACAAGAAATTAAAACTAGGCAAGAACCTTGAGGCAAAAGATGATGCAGAGGCCATGGAGGGGTTCTGCTTACTGGTTTATTCCTCCTGGCTCACTCAGCCTGTTTTCTTATAGAACCCAGGACCCCAGCCAAGGGATAGCCTCAAGCACAATGGGCTGGGCCCTTCCCCATCAATCACTAATTAAGAACATGCCTACAGGCTTACAGCTCAGCTCAGCTTTGTAAAGGCATTTTCTCAACTGAGGCTCCCTCTTCTCTGATGAGTTTAGCTTGTGTCAAGTTGACATAAAACTAACACAACAAGCATTCAGCCACTGAGCTATAGTATTAAGCTATGCCCTCAGTATTTATAAACAGAAAGATAATTGTGAATTAAATTGGTATTGAACTCAGATTCAATACGTATTACTGACTACATCCCAAAGATTAAAATTGCTACCATTATTAGGAATACCTTCTTACCATTGGCCATGTTACTGCCTCTTTATATAAAGAGAAAAAAATGCCTGGGTATCTCTATCATTCACCCATTCATCTTCATCAGCTTTGAAAATCTTGTTTTTGAAGAAATACTTGACTATGTCTGTCTGGCTCAGAAACATAGAGTGCTACTTGCTAAGGTCCTAACATCTCATTCTTTCATCATCTTTCCACTTCATGCTTTGCTCATCAGTATATGTCTCTGTGTAGGGCTGAGGAAGCTTCAGCTAAGCTAACTTTGTTGCTGTTTATGCCACATCATTTTCTGGGTGCGTAGTCGGAAGAGGCTTGCCAACTGATCTGTGGCCAACTCTTCTGGCACACCGAATCTTGCTGACCTTTTTGAGTAACTTGGTGTTGAACATTTTGTTCCTGAGCAAGTACAGGGACAGATGTTTCAAGAATGTCTCATAGCCTCATAAAGAGAACTCTGGCTTCTGTATGTGTCACAACCTCCAAGGTGTAAGGAAGACCTTCAAGTAGCTAAGGACATCTCCCTAGAGAGGTGGGGATAGGATGTTGAGGCACGTCCTGGGGAAGATTAGAAGCAGTACTCCTGGGAAAGAGTATAAATGATTTATTCATAAGAAATTTTGCATCAATCCAGTATCCCCAAATTTTATAACTATTAAGTCTCCCAAGTATGTAACAGGTAGAAATGAAAACCAAAGATGGTACAGTGGCCACCATGCAGTTCAGCTTTGCTGGATCTTTGTCAAGCAGCTTTACTGGTTTTATGACTTTTGCTGTTCCCATCAGATATGGTTGTGCCAATTTACTGTTACTTTAATTAAATTCTGTCCTATATTTATTATTATTATTATTATTATTATTATTATTATTATTATTATTAAGTCCAGTATCTCTTAGCATCACCCAAGACCTAGTGTTCTGTACTGAGGAAGCTTGAAACTTGGTGGTGGCTATCTTCCACTCCATGAAAGATATGGGGAATCTTTCTCCTGCTCTTCTTAAGCGCTGAAGCTAAGATTCTTGCTTACCATCCTCTTTATTCATTCACTATTCCTAAAGAGTTAATGTGAATTCCCCAGATATTTACCTGATTCTGACAATGTGTGACTCTGGGGAAGCTCTTTCCTTTTTTGAGTATACTTTCTCACCTATATAATACACCCAGTCAGGTCTGCCCTCTAGATCCTATGTGTATCCTAGAACACAAGTAAGATAAAACATATTGAAATGTATTAACTGGCATGATACCAATCTTTTTATTATATTTTTTTATTAATTGAGCCACTATGCTCTTGCCTGGTGCTGCTTCTCTGATCTACCAATTCAGAAAACAAAGTAAAACAACAATAAATCACTTGGGCTGTATAAAAGATTACTTAGTCACGCTGTGGTGGCACATGCCTGTAATCCCTGCAATCAGGAGGCAAAAGCAGGAAGATCTCTGTGAGTTTGAAGCCAGCCTGTTTTACAAAGTGAGTTTCATAACAGACAGAGAAAACATGTCTCAAAAAACAAACAAGCAAAAAGAAAAGAAAAATATTACTCCCCTTTATAATATTAAAATTTCCTTCTTGAACCTTAACAGATACAACAACCTCAACAACCTCAACAACCTGCTTTGCTTGGCACTTCGAAATGAAGAAAGGAAAGATACTGAAGAAACATCGGCTGTAAAATCAGAAAATCTGAGGTCAGGTGGGATACGTGTACTTCGATGGAGTAGCACCAACTATACAGACACTGGCTACTTTAACAAGTTTATTATAATATTTGTTATATTATTATATGAGTATAGCGGAAGGGGCTAGCAAGTCACAGAAGGTCTGTGGAGGTGAGCAGTCTCAGGTTGTAAACGTCTAGGAAGAGAAAGCTGCAGTTGCTATGGTTTTGTAGACTCTGGCTAATCATTCATAAACTCTCCTGCTTGTACAGTCAGTATTTGCACTAGGACCAGAGGAAGGTTTTGCCAGTTAAGAGCCTGGACAACGTAAGGAAGATTTTGCCAGTTTCCCATGGGTTTGAGGCCTTGGGCTTTGGCATGGCCACGACTGTCAGCAATGCTTATTCACTCCGGACTTCATCTGCTCATTACACATTAACTCTGCACTTTCCCAAATCTTCCATAAACCCAAGCAGCACCTCCGAGGTTTGTGAGTCTGTGCCTCCTCCTCCCACTGCCACTGAACTTGTACCTGTGACACTCTGTATCTGGGTAGCTGATTGACACCCTAAGGAATCTCCTAGGACGTGCATTGGTTTCCTGCTCTTTCACATCCACTGCTATATATATATATATATATATATATATATATATATATATATATATATATATAATCAGCCTCTATTATCTCCTAAAATTTGGAAGTATTCTCATAAAAAAGGAATGGAAGCAGATATAGAAAAGAAAAAAAATAAATTTATCACGTAGTATCTAACATCAGATAAATAAGCAGTGCTATGAAAAATAAAGGTAAGCACATTGAGCCAAAGAACTCCCTCCAAGTGTGTGCAGGGGTTCCTGTGCCAAGTGTGTGAATAAACGGAATTTAACAGATCGTCTTAGCTGAAAATCCATCTGCTTGAGCCCCTGACACAAGACATATTTATATTTTGGTAACTTTAAAAGCTTCAGATTAACAATAGAGATGCGTGGAGGTGTTGGGGAGAAAGGGAGTAGGCTTTTAACTCTTGACTTGGATTAGAAATTTACACTTCAAAATGTAATCTGGGCATAAGGATTATTTTGAGATAAAAGCAATTAGTCAAGAGATTCAGGAAAATTATTTGGTTCCCTGTTTACCTAAAGGTAAGCTTGTAAAGATGCTTCCTTTCTCTCTCTAACAGAAAATATATAATTCAGTTACCATTATTAACTCAGAGGTTGACACCAAAGGGAATCTGGAACAAATTTAACCAACCAGCTGTCTTTGGTTTATCCCCCTTTATTTACCTTCTCCAAATTGGTTGCTCTAGACACTTGGTGTGTTCTCTCTTTGTCTTGTTACTTCTTTAAATATGTATTGTTGTCTTGTGAAGATGTTGCTTAATCTCCATTTCCAACAACTTATTGGAAATACTAGTTTAAATATTGTCATCTTAAAACTTGCTGGTTAACAAATATCTTGTATTTCTTGCTAGTTTGTCTCTTGGCAAATTTTCAGGACCCAGAAATGAACCTACATAGAGGAATAAAATTAATAGGTGATTTTTCTAACCCTGCACTGTTCAGGAAGCAATGGAGAACATTTTTGCACTCAGATAAGGATTATACTAGGTTTGAGTGTTTCTTTCTAGCTTGGAGATCTGTAGCAGAAGTCCCTGTGTTGCATGCCTTCAAACTTCTTATGCTGATGTACAATTCACTGCTTAGCTATCAAAGATCCATTTATGTGAACTAAAAAAAAATTAATTGACAAGAGGTTTTAAAAATATGAGATCCATAGAGGACATTTTTCATGATAAAAAATGTGTTTTGAAAATAAGTTAGTGTTTTGCTATCTCAAAAATGTTAAGCTTTCATGGAGACTTCTGAGAGTAGAGACTACAAGAATTTTTTTTTTTGTTTTTTTGAGACAGGGTTTCCCTGTAGTTTCTAGAGCCTGTCCTGGAACTAGCTCTTGTAGACCAGGCTGGCCTCGAACTCAGAGATCCACCTCTGTGGATCTTTAATCCCACTGAGTGCTGGGATTAAAGGCATGAGCCACCACTGCCTGGCCTACAAGAATATTTTTAAAAATCATTTTCTAAGTGGCTAGAATTTATACTGTTTTCGATATGTTGAAAAATAATAAATTTAGAGAAATGTTCCAAGGACGTGTAGCATCATAGTCAGCATTGTCCCATAGACTGCTCCATCTTTCTCTTTAGCTTGTTTCACTTATTGCAGTAGCATTCAAAGTTCTCTAACTATTCCCAGCTTCCTCGCAGCTCTCTGCGTATATATCTGCATACAATAATGTTGTCTGGAATTCCTTTTCAGATAACCTGTTTTTCCTCTGTTATGTAAGGGATTAAACCAAGGGCATCATACATACTAGACAAGCACTCCATCATTGGGTTACAACCCCCCAGCCATCAAATTCTCCTTTGGTTTTAGAATTCCTGCTCAGACTTCATTTCTTCTGGGAAATCTTTCAGTCTCCTCAGGAAAATTCATCACATAGCCTTTTGATGCTTTGTGGGAGAGGCTATTGCTGGGTGCTGCAGGGGGGATTTATAGCTCCCAGAGTAGGTGCTGTAGAGGGCTTATTGGTTTTACTTGCAGTGAGTCATCTGTACATTTTAGGGCTTTTAGAAAAGAAGAAAAAAGGAGCAAACATAGATTTTTAGTCTCGGGATTAGTCATTTACAAAAGTCTGTTATTTCGGTTATGTAAAGAGAATGTCAAAACAATGAATTATGCATTGTGATGACTGAATTGTGGGGGCATGACGTTATTATTGGGGATTTGGAATTTAGGAATGAAGAAGGTTGCATAGAGATTGGAGAATGACTATTGAGCATTCTGCACTTTTGTTGCTGTTGGGTTTTGTTATTCTCTTCTCATGGGAACGGTGAAAAGCCCTGGAAAGGAATTTGCAATATCATGGAGAGTCAAGGGCTTTTCAGAATTCAAAGCCACTGAATCACCTTTTGGGCATCTTGTCAAAGTACACAGTTTTGCCAGTCTGGCCCCGGACCTGATTACCTTTTAAATAAGATCCCAGATGTTGTAAAACAAAAGAATCAAGGTGCACTGTCAAGCTTAAAAATGAATACATGGATGAAAGTATTCTCCCAGGGTGGGAAGATGAATTTGTGGTTAAGAGCATTTGCCATACAGTCTGAAGACCTGAGTTCAAATCCTCAGCACCTGCCTTAACAGCCAGGTATGCCATATGTACTTGTAATTCTACCAACAAAGGTCTAGATTGTTGTAATTCTACCAACAACAGAGTCTAGAGGATCACTGGGGCTTGTGAACGGCCAGTCAGGCTAAAGAGTCAGTGAGATACCCCATCCTAAAGGAGCAAACTAAGAGGTCGTTCTCCCAACTCTCTTTCCTGCCTTCTGTGTATGTACCTATGAGCACACACACACACACACACACACACACACACACACACACACACAGAGAGAGAGAGAGAGAGAGAGAGAGAGAGAGAGAGAGAGAGAGAGAGAGAGAGAGAGAGAGAAACATGTGCACAGCACGGACACACACACACAAAGGTTTCCCCAAGTTCAAAATTGCAAAGCTAAAGCTATTTAATCCCAAACAGTAACTCAGAACTTCATGTAACAAGAACATAAATTCAGTCTTAGGCTTTTTGCTTTTCTACCTGTGATGCAGACATAGCCATTTAATTTTGCCCTCTATAAGTCTGATCTCGAACGTGATTAAATATAAATTGGTTGCTAAGAGAAACAGTAAATGAGACTTCACAGTGGGAATAGATAGAAAATTTAGCTGTTAGGTAGTCAAGAGAGAAGAATGGGAAAGTAAATTATTAGCTATCTTCATTCCTATTCATCATATAACTTTTCATAATAACAGAATATCAATTAGGTGACAATATCATCTTCCTCCACATTAAATGTGTTAATTGACACTGCATTGGTTAATCAATCTTGTTAAGCACTAATTACATTGCTGCAACTTTTCTTCTTTTTCTCTATCAGTATTTTTAGGGGTAGAAAAGGTAAAAGGAGCGTTGGTTACCAGCTGATAGGAGTCAATATAAGGCCCCAGATTTCCTACCCTGGAAGGGGAGCTTGTGCTTTTCCTCCTATCACATGTCCTGAGGGTGCTGTAAATGATGAAATCTTAAAGATAAGAGTATGCGACTTGTTTAACTACTTGTTCCAGGATCTAAATAATAGTTTTAAAATGGAGCTTGTTCTATGAAAATGATGATGATGATGATGATGATGATGATAAATAGTGGTAGGAAATGTGAAATAGTCTTTTAAATACAGTGGTTCAAATCAATAGGTAGAACAACGTCAGGGGCTTCATTGGCCTCTTAACTGCAGAGGTGGCCACCTTAGGACAGATGAATGCAGCTCTCAGACCTGATGGGAGAGGATTCTTTGCGCAATGGATGGTGGTTAATACAGAAATTTGTAACTTATCAGTGTTTAGAGAGTTTCAGTGGAGTGCTCAGCCACAAATGGGGAATCTAAATCACACCCCTACACTTTGGCAAAAGCCTAGAGAGCATCCTGGAGAAGGAGGCAGAAAGTTTCTAACAGCCATAGGTGGCGAGGGCCTAAGTGAAACACTATCTTTGGGGCATTCATGGACCTAGTGCAGCTGTGTGCACCAGAATAATATCTGCACAAGATCAAGACAGTCAACATTCAGGCCTGGAGGGGGCTGGAGCTCATGAGTACCATCATTGACCAAGGAGCTAGGGAGAGTTGATGGTGGCTTCTGGGGGAGGGCGAATCAGCTTTGATTTTAAAGATGTTGCCCCTGATAGGTTGACTACCCTCCATTGGTTGATACCCCGCAGCCATGAATAGGCACCTTTTAGATTTGATGGGCTATGAAGAGAAGAGGCCAGAGAGTCGGAAGAAGGTGGTGGGGGGGGGGGAGTGAGGGGAATGAATCTTGAAGGAATGAGGGGGGAAAGGATGGGATATGAATATAATCAAAACATATTGTGTGACATTCTCAAATAGTTAACAAAATTATACGTTTAAGAGAGTGGTAGGAAGAAGGGAAAAAGAGAAGATGGTTGGTGGGTGAAAATTATCAAGGAGTTATACACATGAATAAAAGATGCCACAATGAAACTGAAAAAATAACATCTCTGTTTAAATTGGACGAACTGAGACAGACATTTCTTAGAAAATTTGAATGTTTATTTGGGAAGCATAGGAAGGATCATGAATGAATTCATTGTGAGGACAAAGCCTTTCCAACCCTAAACTCTAAATCTACCTCTTGGTACTGCCATTAGCACCAAATGCACAAAGAGATTCCAAAGTAAGAAAAGTACAGTGGCCTATAAAACACTCCTCAAATTATAGTTTGTATTTTTCTTACATAGTAGGATTGAGGGGAAAGAAATCATAAATGAAATTAAATGCTTTCTGAGTCTCTGTTGAGCCCATTTTTCTAGGATTGCTCGTGAGGCTTTAAGCATCCATAAGAACGCAATTATGCGCTCATTGCTTAATGTATGGACTCAGATTCCGACTTAATTATTCTGTGACTAAATTTATATGTCATTTGTGTAGTAAATCTTGGCAATTGCTCTCCCAACTATCATTGGAAATGTAATTAACTTGGGTTAGATAAGTTTTTACAGTGAGAACTAAATGCAGTGTGTAATACCGTGGCATTATTTAAAAGGCAAAGGCCAAATACGTCTTCTGTCTAAAGTTTCTTGTTTGTTTGCAGTTTCTTTTCCCAGAAGGCGAAATGCTGAGTTCTTTTCTTTCTCTGCTTTCACATTCTTGTCTGTTAATTGGCTGCTCCTTTTTATTTTCTCCTTTCTTTTGAATGAAAAGAGTTCTTCTCTTTGTATGGCATCTTTTATGAAGAAGGTAGTTTATTTTCGAAAGAAGCCTCTCTCTATGATAAAGCTGTTTGATTGTTTTCAAAGCTAAGTTCCTTTTGTTTTACTTGTTAACTATTAAGTTTCCTTTCGTATTTTTCTTTTTGTAATCTACAGCTGAAACTTCCCTGGAATGGGATATTCTACTGAACCTAAAAAAATTGCATTTTTATGGCAGTGAAGATATTATGCCTTTTATTATGCTTATTGTGACAGACACGAGTGATAATTGAAGGGAAAGAATTAGAATGAGAAGGAAGATTACAAGGTAATGCATTCAACCTCCATCTGAAGCGGAATCAGAATAGACTGCTGGACAGTCTGTCCAGTTTGTCCAGAAATACCAGAGTCTGCCAGGCTTAAACAGCAGAAATTTATCCTCTGTGATTCTGGAAGATGGGCGTTTCAGAGCAAGAGGCCAACAAGGTTGGTTTTACCGTGAACTTTTTTGCCAGGGCCACCTTAGCATTCTCAAAGGGCCTTTTTTGGTGTATAAAACTAAGTAGATTTACTTTTTCTATTTAATGAGGGTACAAGTTCCACACCTAGGGCTCTACTTCCATGATAGAATTTAAACACAATTATTCTCCAAGGACCCCCATCTCTAAAAAGTACAAAAATATGAATACTAGAAAGAAAAAAAATGAACACCAGTCCATAGCAGATAATAATTACCTTTCTAGAGGTTTGAGATTTGGGGAAAGCATGATATCAAATCACAGTTACATGCTGTCACGCCTGGGCATGAAAAATTAGATTTTCTGTCTCTTGTTCATAATGGAACTGCTGTGAGCATTAAAACCTTTAGGTGGTGAAGTCTACTGTGAGATCCTTAGGTTACTGGGGATTTTTTTTTATTCCCAAACATATTACTTGAATATTAAATTTAAAAAACATAATCAACTAATCATGTCCTGTACATTTCTCATATTAACATGAGAAATGAAATAATTTCATTATAAATAAAACAAAGCCAATTATATATATATATATTACACATATATGTATATATAGATATGTTATATACATATATGAGACCATGTAGTATTTAAATACGTGATACCATTACAGTCCAGGACAAGGCAGGTTGTAAGGATGTGCAGAAACACACCACACACATGCTGAAACCTACACCAAAACAGCAAACGAAACATCCCTAGTAAGACTTTAAACCCATAACTTTATTAGCCCCAGAAAGAGGAATGGTGGCTGTCTTCCTCTGTCCATCTGGATGCTTGATTTCTGGGTTCTTGGGGTGAGTGGCTTGATCCGACATGTGTTCCTGTTTTGATGTTCTTACCAGAGACCCAAATATGATAGGATCCCCTGATCTTGTGTGAGAACCTTGAAAATTGTGAAATAGCCTTCGTGTTTGTGTGTGTGTGTGTGTGTTTGTGTGTGTGTGTGTTTGTGTGTGTGTGTTTGTGTGTGTGTGTTTGTGTGTGTGTGTGTGTGTGTGTGCGTGTGTGTTTATTTCCACAGAAAGCAAACCATAGCGATGGGAAACTTGTAACTACAAGGTTATTTAAATTTCTAGTACAAAAGAAGTCAACGTCTTCTGCATCAGGGTTTTCTTGGATCAGGTTGTAAAGTTTTGTTGAAAACAGAACATAATCTATTTTTTGAGAAGCCAGTTTGCAGAGGTCAGCCGGTAACCTTGCTGGTTTCTTTAGACAGATGGTTAGCCTTTCTTGCCTGTAGCTGAATCTCTCTAGTCTGTTGCTGTCTGTGAGTTTCATGCAGCTGACAGCAGCAAGACAGCATTAGTTTCTTTAATACATTTTTGTCACACATGATAACGGAATGGTTGGGGTTGATGAAGTGCTAATTCTGAGTAGACAACAGGTATGCTAAAGGAACAAAAAAAATAAATGTAATAAAATTTAAAACATTTTTTTTGTCTGTGAATAAAATCCCATAGCTTATTCATTGGGCTCTAAAAGTATGTTTTATATTGGGTTTCTCTTTCATGGTTTATTGTATTCTATTTAGCATCATCTAGGACAGCTTTGAGAGTGGCCAGTGAAGGAGTGCTTCTTCCGGTAACCCACTTTTTAAAAGGACCATTTAATTTTTTGCTGGAAGCAGACTTGTATTCCAGGCTAACTATCTAAAACAAAATTTTAACAAAAACTAACTAGTATTTAAATAATATTTTAGTGATGTCTTTGCATGCTTACCTCTATATAACCAGGAAGTACCAGATGCGGAATGTAAAACAGAATTTATTTTTCCATGGAAAAATAAAAATTAAAGGCAAAACTTTCATTCTCAGTGCTTAACTGAGTGCCTCTTTGGGGTGTATGAACAGAGAAGATGAGAAAACAAACCATTTGCCGAAAGCCAGAAACTTTAAAGCTACTTGCTTTCTCCTCATTTATAAATGTGATGGTTAGTCTCCATTGTGGAGGGCTTATTTTAAGAGAATTTTCTGGATTAGATTAACTGAAGCAGGAAGATAGACGCTAAATGTGAAGCATACTTCTCCACGGGCTGGGCTATGGTACTATTCAATGGTCTGGTGTTATGGACCACATAGAAGGGAAAGAGGGAGCTGCAGAGCAACATTCATCAATCTGCTTCCTGTCTGCGGGTGCAGTGTGACCAGATGGTCCTGCTCTTGCCAATGTGTCTTCCCCATGACAGACTGTACCATGACGGACTCTGAGCCAGCCTGAGTCCTGCTTTTCTTCGGCTGCTTTGGTCTGGCATTTTGTCTAAGCAACAAGGCAAATGATTAGTACCCTGGCTAACAATGTTTTAAGTTTGTGCTTTCCCTTTTATTGAAAACAGCATTACTTCTTGAAGGCGTAAGTCACAAACAATCCCACACCAGTTTGGAGTTATGATTAATAGAATGGTTATTTATTTAAAGGGGAGAAAACTTACAGATCAGCATCCCAGCCAACAGCCCTCTGCGCAATCAGGAAGGGAGCCTAGTCGCTGGAAGCAGAGCCGGAAGCCAGAGAGCGAGTGGAGGGAAGTGGCCGCATTTTTAAAAAGAGAAACCATGCCCCAATGGGCTGGTATCTCAGCGGCTATTGGCTGAAGGAGTGGAAGGAGCTCCTGAAACAACTTCTCACATCCTAATTATGGTTTTCCCACCCTCTACTCCTCCCAGCTCCTCCCACCTCCCCTTCCATCCAGATCTACCCCATTTCTGTCTCTCATTAGAAAATCTCCAAACTCCATAGATGCACACCAGCGCTGTCATACCCACATACATGAATAATAGATAAGTCAATGGAATAAAACCAATTAATATTGATACATAAAATGTATTCCTTCAGAGATTCTTTTAAGGGTTGTGTCAGTATGCCTTCTCAAATAAATTAATTACATTTATTAATTAAATTAATATAGATTAAGTTGTACAATATGTTTTCCTGATTGGCTTCTTTTGCTTGCAGACTTCTACTGTATGGCACAGTTTCAGATAATCATATCTATCTACCTCTTTTTATATATTTATAGAAGTTCTAAAATTATACCTTCTACACCCATGCATAATATGCCTAGACTAGTTCCTATCCTACAAAATTTCTGCTGCTGTCTTCTCTAAAATATGGTGTGAGCCGGGTGGTAGTGGCGCACGCCTTTAATCCCAGCACTCGGGAGGCAGAGACAGGCGGATCTCTGTGAGTTCGAGACCAGCCTGGTCTACAAGAGCTAGTTCCAGGACAGGCTCCAAAGCTACAGAGAAACCCTGTCTCGAAAAACCAAAAAAAAAAAAAAAAAAAAAAAAAAATATGGTGTGAGTTTTAGTAGGTAAGTTACTAGTTATTTGTCAGTGTTTCCATTTTAATGATAGAGTTGTTAATCCCATCCATGGGAAAACTTGTTTAATTTTAAACAAGAAAGTCTCTCCATCGAGGACTCCTTTGATTAATTTGTCTTTTATATTTGCTCGCTACAGGTTTCTGACCATGTTTTCTGTTCATAAATAAACTGTGTGTTAAGGTGTCTTTGTTATAAGGTATGAAATTGATTACTTTATTATTACCATGCTTTGCTGGTTTAAAATATTATAGCCTAGTAGATTGCTGTCATCTTATTAATTATGAATTAATTTAATTTGTGGAGGTTGAAAGCATCAACTCGTTTTCTTTAATTAACTGTTTTGCATTGCATTGCTAGAGGAACCCTTTATAATGGTTGATGTGAGCTAATGACAGGGTCTTCCATTGTGGGAGACCGGGTCTTGAATTTCATGAGTCTCATAAATAATGTGAATCCAATCTTGTTTTCATTGCCACTCATAGGGACTGATGTTAATTCTGTCAATTGACTTATTAGAGAGAGAGCACAGGAGTTCCCTGAGATTTGCTATTGGGGGGGGGAGGGTAAACAGGAGCTGCTTTCTGCCTTTGGTGGACTTTGAGTTTTTGTCAGTCCTGTCTGTCAGAATCTCTAGTGTCTTTTAGAGTTTGCTCCCCTAAAGGCTGATGTGTTGACTTGTTACTATGGGAAGGTGGTAGAAACTTAAAGAGTTTGAGCCTGGTCAGAAAAAGAAATTTTGTTGGTGCTTACCTTTGGAGGGTTATTGAAATTCCCATTCCTTTTTCTTTCTTTGCTTTCCTGACATGGGTGAGCAGCCCTACTCTGCCATGTGGCTTACTACATTTCAGTCCCACAGCAACTTACGTAGAGTTCCATAGAGGAAAATTTTTGAAAGCATGGGCTAAAACAAATTTTTCTTATTTTTAAGTTGGTTAAATTAAATATTTTTTCATAGACAGAAAAAAAGGACTAATATAAGATCCTTAGATTATAGAACCTATATGATTTTAGACAAGTTGGTTCAACTCCCACATGACTCTTTCTTCAATTTTAGACTGAGAAAAAAAAAATAAAACTATTTCAGAGAGACAATGTCTTAGTCTGTTGATAAAATAGAAAGAAAGAAAGAAAGGAAGGAAGGAACGAAGGAAGGAAGGAAGGAAGGAAGGAAAAAATAAAAAGGAAAAAAGGAATGAAGGAAGAAAGGAAGAAAAAAAGAAAGGAAGGAAAACCCAATACCTGAGGTGTGTAATATGTAAATGGAAACTTCCATCTTGAAGTCATGCTTCAAGCAGAATCAGTGTCTGATGAGGAGTTGTTCTTTACTAGTATGTGGCATTTTGAATATCCTCAGGAAAAGATGAACGCCTCATCCTTACATTACAGAAGGGGCAGAAAGGGAAAAGGGGGTTTAAGGAGTTCCATTTAGCCATTTTAACAGGTCTTAATCCTTATAAAAGTAGCTGCCATGATTCATTTGCTTTATAAAGATCCTTCTTAATAATACGATCACATTGACAATTAACTTCCAATATTTGAGTTTCAGGACCACATTCAGATCATGGCAGATGGAGATGGGAGGCAATGAAATCACAAATGGATGAAGTGGCACCTGCCATCAAGTGAAATGCTCATTAGAAGCTGGTGGTGTTGTAGCAGTTGCTTTTCTGAGTATTAATTAACTTCTCTGTAGAACTCTGCTTCTTACCCTTTGAGCCTCTCTTCTCTCTTCTTTTAACCCTTCTACAAATCTCGGATTCTCATGTTCTTTTACTTGGTCTCAAGGACACCAAAGACAAATAAACCCATTTTAATATAAGAGTTTAACGCTGCATATTTTATTATTCTGTTCCTTCAGATGAACCTTTCAACACGAAAGGAATTGTCTTTCTGTTTCATTGGCTATTGGATAAATGAGATTATGTTAATATGCTTAAAAGTTGATTGATATATTTGATATATTTTTATTTCATATATTAAGCATTGTGTGTGGATATGTGTGTGTGAGAGAGATGGAGTAGGGGAAAGAGCATATGAGAGTCTGAGGCCATAAGTTGATACTGTTTGCCTTTCTTAATAACTTTCCACTCTGTTCACAGAGGCAGGGTCTTTCACTAAACCCAGGCTTTGCTTATTTGATCAGCCTAGCTACTAGCTTGTGTTAGGAATCCCCTGTTTCTGTCACACTAGCATTGGATTATAGGTGTGCCACCATGCCCATGAGGATTTTCCATCTATACTGGGGATCTGAATGTGTAGCAAGCACTTTATACGTGGCTTCCTCTCTATAGCCCTTCATTAAGAAGTTTTGTCTGTACAATTTGGCAAATACTGTTCTTAATTTGGCATGCATTGCATGCATAACTGCGATGTATAAATTAAAAGGTAAATTCATCACTGTAAGCTATCACTGTTCACAGATAATATCAGTAATTCCTGAATTGTCAGGTATTTTCATAGTACAGATGCACATCTCAAAATTAACTCTATATTTACTAGTGATGGTCATTGCCAATCTTGACAGTTGCTAGCGTGATTGGACTCGATTGAGAGGGGTGAAGAGTAAAGAAACTGAAGAAAGCAATGTGCAGATAATTGCTTTGGGTGTTTTTCTTCAAAAAAGGAAACAACACAATAGCTAGGGATGGAATTAAAACGAACTTTTGACTTACAGATAGTATAGTGTCCATTATCAGCTCAACAGTGCTTAGCTACACTTTCCTCCCAGCAATGGGACTGCCCAAAGCTGTTTCCCACATGTGGCTGTTTATTATCTGCTTGAATCTACCACTTCCGCTGCTCTTACAGGGTCCTTCTGTCTATCACCAGGTTCAAGGCCTATCTTTGCATTCAGTACAAAGTTGAATTATGGTGCTGCTCCAGCTCTTTCATTAAGAGATAGCAACATTGAACCAACAGCGCCTGTTCATTTGTAAAAATCTAGAGTGCCCTGTGAGTGCTGGTGAGTGAGAAGCGGTTTTTAAATTCCTCAGCACAATCATGTATGCTGTCTTTTTGCTTCTGCTTTGTTTTCCTTAGTGCCTACTTATGTAGTCAAAACTACCCACAAAATGCAAGTGTTATATTCGGCATGTGTGTGTGTGTGTGTGTGTGTGTTCACGCATAATCGGTTTTTATTTTTTCAATCTAAAATTGGGGTTTTTTTGGAAAAGTGTTTTTGAAAGTACAAGGGATAATATTATCTTGACTTTTTAACTCTTTGTATATAACTCTAGGTTGCAAAATTTTTGAGAAACTGCATACAGACTAGAAGTTCCCATTTGATTTCTGCTATGTATGCGTGGACTTAAGTATCCGTATTCAGCTGACGGATCCAGAGACAGGGTGCTGCTGTTCCTTCAGTGGTGTTTGTGCAAGAGAGGCTGAATGACAGCACTGCACTGAGAGACTTTTTCCCTTTTAGTCAAGGCACAAGAGTGAAGTTTTAATTGCTTTAATGACTGCTGCAGATGTCTTTGAAATTCCACAGCTCTTCAGCACAGTCACGATAACATTGCAGCCTCTCTGGGAATCAGCCCCAGGAGCAGTGGGAGCCATGTGAGGTAGCCTTTGAGTTCGTCTTATGTAAAAGCTTCTTATCATGGCTACCACCTTGGCTCTCTCAGTTGCTCTGAACTGATTTTTCCGTTCCTATTAGAACGGTGATGTTTTATTTAAATGAAACATCTGAAAAAAATCTTTTGGGAGCAGGGTAAAGAAAACTGATTCATAAAATTATTTCTACTCAATAGGTCTTACAGTGCTCACCCCCTAGATGATCCTGCTTAGGACTTAGAATCAGAAACAGACAATGGGAAAATAGATGAAATTTGAATAACTAAGGGTGTAAAGTAGATAACAGTACAATGTCAATATGGTTTTCCTGATTTTGAAAACTGTACTCTGCTTGCTTACCTTTGTTTGGTGAGTCCAAATGAAAAGCACAACTGGATTCTTTGCATTGGCTTTGTGACTCTTTTGTAAGACTAGAATTATTTGTTTTGTGTGGTGGGGGCGGAGAGGTGGGATAAACTAAGTTGCTGCTCTAGAGTTTTTTTCTGTATTGTACTGATTCTGAATGATGAATGTTTCAATAAAGACAAATCTAAATTCCTCTGGCTGCATGACAATGGGGAAAAGTGACACTATGTTTTGGGGAAGTAGAAAGTCTGTTAAAAACATTTATTACAGAGCAAAGGCATTGGAGTTCCTAGGGATGACTTTGAGAAAGACATTGAAGATGATTCGAAAAATTTCATTAGATTAGTAAAGATTGTGGTTGCTTGTGACTTGGCGTTATGTGGGAGAAGAAATTGTTTTCCCTCCATAAACTTAACAAGTTAATTGGGACCAATGGATTGAAAACAAAAGAAGTGGATTTGGGCTTATTATGTGGAAGGAAATTCTAATTTAGATGTATTTAATTGCAACATATTCTCTAACATGTACTTATTATTGACCAATAGGATTTAAACTAAGAAACCTTTAGGTTATTTATTTTTTAAATACTACAGAAGAAGATCTAGAACTTTTTCCAGAACAATGCACAAACAAGCTCTGAAGACTTTGCCTGCTTTGGTAGTCTAGTGATTCAGTTTGCTTGTGTGATAAGTTAATAATGCTACCAACTTTATGATTTACTGTATGAATATTACTGATTGCACTAAACTACTAATATCAGACATGTGTAAACATGTGTATTCTATGTGTATATTTTCTCCTTAAGGCACAGTGTTAGAAATCCTTGCCACAAAGTGATTATTTGTATGGATTATTTATGTGGCTAATATTAGAAGCTGCACAGTGGCTATTAAGTATGATTTATTTGTCTGTAGAACAGTAGCATAAGACTGTTCCAAATATACCTACAGGGTGTAAGTTTGAAATTAATGTGCTAGGGTACTTTAATATAGGGAATGTGTTGGCTGGGTTCACTGGCGTTTGGTGCAGCCAAAGGTTCTTGCCTTGATGGATGATTATGTTCCCCTCTTGATCAATGACTAAAGCAGCTCTTTTAGGACAACAAAGAAGGAAAACAGTAGGCGGTCCTACCTACTGCTGGATTAAGTTCAGAACCTGGAGAGAACTCTGCATTTGTAGGACAGATACTAGAAATTACGTTTATTTGAATCCACAGCACATCCTTTTTCAAGACCATACTGCCTATGTTGGGTAAAAAAAGAATGTGTATTCTTTCTTTACTCATTAAGGGGTCTTAAATAAGTTTAGATAGCATCATGGAAGCCATCTTTATGTTTGTATTTGGTTTTGTTGTTTTGTTTTCAAGGAATAACAGCTGAGGTTTGATTATATTTTATTCATTCCTTTTGTGCACATGTGCAGGTTTTTGTGGGGGCACATATGTACAATGGGATTTGTATGGGGTTTAAAGGATAACTTGAAAGAGCTTGGACAGAATAACTGACCACTAAATATTTGTAGACTCACTTAGTTCAGTAATTTTAGTTCTTGTTTTCTTGAGAGGCCAGCTTGAGTGTTACTTGTCATTGGTGACAATGTCATTGAAGCTGGGTTGAGAGGCCATTCAAAGTTCTGAAGTGATGTGTTTAGCTCTTTGTTAGTTCAAAGATTATCTTCTGGGGCTGGGTGTGGTGGTGCACACCTTTAATCCCAGCACCCAGAGGCAGAGGCAGGTGGATCTCTATGGGTTCAAGGCCATCCTGGTCCACTGAGTGAGTTCCAGGACAGCCAAGGCTACACAGAGAAACCCTGTCACGGAAAAACAAACAGCAAAACAAAAATATGATTGTCTTCCAAGAAGCAAAGATCAATCACAAGGAAATCCACATAAATAAACATACTCTTCCTTTTAGAACTAGTGTCAGTTGGTCCTGTATTTAAAGCAAGCACTGGAGATTTTGTTGAAAGATTAGGAAGGGTCAGAAGGAGGACCTTGGTCTTGCCTCAAATGCTGTGACAGACTTTGTTGACTCCCAATGGGGAAGCCTCACACTTTCGGAGTAGTGGATGGGTGGTGGCTTGGTGAGGCGGTGGGAGGAGCAAGAGTAGGGGAGGGAGAGGGAACTGGGAGTGGTATGTAAAATAAAATTGTTTAAAAAAAAACAGAAAAGCAAAGAAGTGATCAGAAGTATCTGATGATAAAGCAGAATGGTTGTGGAACTGTATCCTTCTGTCTATTTTCTTGAAGTGCCGTGATGTTTGTTGCTTTGAAACCCCTTTGCAATGCCATGGAAAAATCAAGCTTTCTGGAATGATCTTCATTAAATGTCAGGTGAAGGTAGCTGCTTTTTACATGGCTGGGGCTGCCCTTATTCCTTCAAGATTTGGATATTGTCTCCATCTTTCAACTAATTCCGGAGGAAAAAAGTGGCACTAACTTTTCACACATGGTCTGCAGTCTCTTTCTGGAAGCATCTAGGCCTACCCCATCTCCTGTGAACAGTGCAGTCTGTGATCCACAAACATGAGTGTCCCATTGTGCAGACCAATTAATTCAGAAAGAGCCTCATTAGTTTTGAAAATTTTGCCATCAGGCCCCCATAGTTAAATTTCCCAAATGATCATTTTTAATTTAAACATATTATTAACATTTTTGCTTTCCTGTCATTATCCCTTGCTCTATTATATCTCCACAACGCTCCTGAAATTTCGGAGCTTCTTTTGATCTTTTTCTCTTTTTCATAATAATTTTAAAATTTATTTTACTTTAAACGGAGTGAGTGCCTCTATATTAACATCCCAAACCTTCTTCAAGCACTCTGCCAATGCATCTGACTGTTCTCAGGTTCTAATGGTCATGTCAAGCCTGTGGAGAGACCTGAAGAGTTTACACAAATGCTTCTTTTATAATGATTGGCAGCTCGGCTCCACAATGGAATACAAAGAAGCCTCTTGCCATTGATGAACACTTTGGAGATGAAGAACAGCACTGTGGCCCTGTGTTGACTGTATGGGTCAATAGGGACTTAATTATCAAGGCAGCTAGTTGAAACATGCTGTATATAAAAATTAATGAAACTCAACGATGAGTGCACCATTCATTGAACATTCATTGATCTCATGATGCACATCAGAAACCATGAACTTTGAAGCCAAGAGGCCCCTTGGCTTGTATTCAACACTGTGTGCACAAGTAACACCTCTTGAGTCTCCTTGTGTGTCTGGAAGCTAGGCGAGCTTATGTAGACAACCCAGGCAGCAGTTCCATCTTCAAGCTGAGAAGATGAGTTGAGGCAGCGCCAGTGACAGCTGTGTTTCCTTTGTTCTCTTACTAATGGTGATAGGGGAAGCAGCATCTGGATTTGAGACATATTGGTCTTTGGCTACGTATTGGAATGTGGAGCCCTTGCTTATCCTTTGAGTTATTTTGTTCTTATGGAGGGATTCAGTTTGCCACCAAGGATTGTATTAGTCACCTCCTTGCTTCCTCGGATACCACTGCAGTTGGTGAATGCAAAGCTCCTTTTGTTATGTCCATGCATTGCATTTTGTCCATACTATTCAGTTCCCTGACTCCAGCTTTACAAAACATTTGAAACTATTATTGTGTGAGTGTGTATATGTGTGTGTGTGTGTGTGTGTGTGTGTGTACTGGTATGCCACACACAGTGTGCTTGTGAAATTCACAAGACAACTTTATGAGGTCCTTTTCTTTTCTTACCGTGGATTCCTGAGAGGGAAGTCAGTCTTCAAGCATGTACAGCAAGCACCTTCACCAGCTGACCCATCTTGCTGACTCAACTCTAGATTTTAAATTGGTGATGTGTGTCATTACCAATATATATTCTTGTAAAACACACTTTACTGTTTTGTTTGCATATAGCTCAACTTACACATAACATTCAGTGAATTTCATTTTTGTATTTATGTACAACAATATATTTTTATGTTATCTTTGTTGTATTTGTAGAACCTTACTCTGTTGCACATCCCTACTATATTTTAGTATATATTAATTCATAGCCACATATCCAGTGATGTATGCCTATATTTTCTTCAGTTTCTCTATTGGATTGGAAGAAGTTAGAAAACTGAAAATTTCAGCTATTAGAGTCTAGAAAGCTTATGTTTTCCTGATGAACAGATAGACAGGCTCATTTCTGAAAAGCAGTGTGTGTGTCTGAGTGTGTGTACATTCATATAGTTATATTCAAGTGAATAAGCATAAACAGAGAGGTATATTCAGATTAAGGTAGATGCAGAAACATACAACCCTACATGGACACAAATGCACAGTCTGGTCTATCAAGTGTGTTACTGGAAGCATTGGCAGTACAGATTCCTAGCACTAAACTGCAGATCAGGAAGAGCAGTTAGGAGTAGTCATAAGTGAAGGCTAGTTGTCAGATCATCTTTTTTCCATGTGTTATGATAAACCCAAGGGCACTTCTATGTTCTTCCCGGTGATATTAGAGCAGGGGTCTTCATCCTTCTTGGTCTGTGACCCATGTAATAACTTGGGAAAGCCCACAGAATCCTTGTTAAGACAACCTGTTTAGGTGAACAAAATAAAATTGCCGTGATTTCTCAGGTGATCAATTGTGTTGAAACTACTATAAAATTCTAACTGTGTGGCATTGCAATTAATGATGTGTTTTTATCAATACATCAGGTAGTTCCCAGTGATATATACAGCAAGCTGTTGCTCTAACTGTGAAGGATGATGACCGGAGAGGCTATTCCAAGGTCTTCAGCAGCTTTAATAAGATATCTGTGATCCATTGGTTATAAAGTCACGAGTACCGCTAGACTACTGAGATGTCCTCTGTTGCAGGTTCAGACTCCTCGGGGGCTGTAGATCATTCCAGGCTACGAATGACATCTACCTACAGGCTTCCACTGAGTATCCGCTCCAAGAGTGAATTTACACTGTAATTCTGAAAGATTCAGTGCTGAAAGGTGTAAGATCCCTTCCTGTTCCCCCGAAGTTTCAAAGTGGGGAAATGCAAGGATGCCAGCTCACTGAGATCTGCCTCATCACTCTATCAGCCCAATAGTGCCAACTACAGTAACTGTGATTTGCTGGGGTGACGGTCTAGACAGTGCTTGCTCTGCCTGGTTGTATGTTGACAAAAAGCAGAAAGTAGAATTGAGTTCTCCTCCTGATGTTGCCTCCCTAACACTCTCTGTCCCCCTAGTTTCCCTATCATGGTCCCTTTCATCTTTGTAGACATTCCCCGGAAAATAGGAGTTTCCAGATTTGCCAAGAGAGTCTGGCGGTTTTGTTATCCTTTCCTCAGGCCCTTAATCCCCCTTCGATTCAGTAGCTTCCGTAGCCTTTTTATTTTGAGAGGAAGCAGCTAAGAGTTCCTGATAATTTGTCATTGTGACAGGATCGTATTAGTTTCACTATTTGAAAAATAGCAACTTAGTGTTGTCTTTATGGGATTGTCATGAGAATGAAATGAAGTAATGCAAGGTAGCAAAGCCCAGCCGCTGTGCTAAGTATACATAGTAGGTTCACATACTAGCTTCCTTACACTCTCTCAGCTTGTGGCCTGCCACCAACAAGCTGGTGTGTATCCACCACTGGCAGAAAGGAAGATAGCAGAAGTCATTCACCCCGAGGCAACAACTCTCAACATTGGCTAAATTTACCTGCACCTAGGTGTTTGTAAAATCATCCTATGATTACAGTCCCTTAAATAAGGACCCAGGTAAGTATTTGTTTTGTAAGGTTTCTTGCTGTTCATTTTGTTTGTTAGTTTTAATTGTAAAATAAGGCCTCACTATGCCCTCATAGCTGTTCTGGAACTTACCATGTAAACGGGGCTGGCCTAGAACTTTTAGAGATTCACTTGTTCTATCCACGTCTGATGAGATTACAAGCATGTATATCTTCTTTGGATCCAAATAGTAACATTTTTTTTTTTTTAAAAAAAAGGTCAGATGATTTAAAAATTCAGAGTGTCTGAATGGGATCCTTGGCTTGATTGTTCTTCTATATCTGTTAACTTATGCTGATCACTGTGAAAAAATAAAATTTCTAGACGAAATACTCAATTTTATGTAAAATTATTTACGTTAAAATTCTGTGAATACCTCCACATCTACAGACAAGATGTGCATAGTTAGACAAATATTTTTTTTCTTTTTATTAAAAATTTCCACCCTCCTCCCATTTCCCTTCCCCCACCCTCTCCCTCTCCATTCCAAAGAGCAGTCAGGGTTCCCTACCCTATGGGAAGTCCAAGGTCCTCCCTGCTCCACTCAGGTCCACAAAGGTGAGCATCCAAACAGTCAAGGCTCCCACAAAGCCAGTATATGCAGTAGAATCAAAACCTAGTGCCATTGTCCTTGGCTTCTCAGTCAGCCCTCATTGTCAGCCACGTTCAGAGAGTCCTGTTTGATCACATGATCCATCAGTCCCAGTCTGGCTGGCCTTGGTGAACTCCCGTTAAGCACTGAGGGACAGTACACATTTGAGGAAGATGCAATGAGATCATGACAGTTCTAGAAAATACAGGATCAAATCACATGTTCACAACGAGTGTAAAACTCCTAAAGTCAGTGAGATGATCCATTTGGGAAAAGGTTGGTTAACTTGAACTTGGTACAAAGAACATAGCAATCTTCTTCAAGATGATAGTGCCATCCATTTTTATGAAGTTTAGTCTGTAATGTTAGATCTGCAGTAGATTTGACATGGTATAAAGTGTTACTCTGGCCTGTGTGATGGATCAATCATTCTTTGGGCTCTGTGTGATTTGAAATCTACCAGCTTGGAATGTGTTATCTAGAGTTGTTATAAACTCTAGTGTCTTGATGTTGCCTGCCAACTCAGAGTTATATCTGTATGCTCTTTCCTTGGAGTGAGGTGTGGGAGGAGAAGAGACAAGGATTTGGCATGAAGGGCGGTTCTTCAGGAAGATGGGGGAGAAGGGCAGATGGCTTTGCTAGTAGGGGAGAGGAAATGTAAGTCCAGGAAGAGATGATAGCTGACGATGGATTATGGATTTTCCTCAGAAAACATTCATAAAGTGAGAGCCAATGGGAGTTTACATAGCTACACTGATAAAAAGAAGACAAAGTAGAACTCACACAAAACTTCACAGCCCCATCCTTTCTTCCTCCCTCCCTCTCTCCCTCTCCCTGTTTCCCTCCCTTCCTTCTTCCTTCATTTCCCCTTCCTCTCTTTCATCTCTTTCTCTTTGAAATAGTATATCCATTTCTTAAGGTCACATTTTCAGACATACAGAGAGCTGGAAATTAGCAACTTAATTTTTTGATTCTTGCATTTTCTTTATATTTTAACGGTTCTCACAGTTGCTGTAATCTAGCAGCCAAGAGCAGAAGGTTGCATAGAGTCAGAACAAATAGCCCAATACAAACAATACTTATGGCTTCCCAGAAGAAAAGCTCTATGGAAGGCAGAATGAGTAGAATGTCTTTCTCCCCGCCCCCCTTAACCATGTAAATATTGCAGACAACACAGCAGCCAGAGTGGGTTGTGTGCAGTGTGGCCCCTGCCCTTTCTCAGTCATATTCATCTCTGTCTTGTTTCCTCAGTTTCTACTCTGCTGAATGTCAATTAATTTGATGGATGATTCTTCACTAATAGTTTGAATGTTAATGTATTCATTAACAAATAATAAAAAAGCATTTACCGAATGTTTCCTGATGTCCAAAAGTATGTTAAAAGCATTCACATATATGATCTCCCACCAAGTTAAAATTTTCATTTCTAAGGAATCTCATAATTGATTCTGAGAGAGAGAATGGTCAAGGAGCTAGACCTTTGGATTCCTGGCAAGAGAAGGAATGTGTATCTATTGTTTGCCAAATGTGACTGAACTTTTCAAATCACAGTCACAGTGTGCCATCTATTTCTCTGTGGCAACTTGTTAGAAAATACGTAAAATTCTGGTTAGAAGCCCCAGGATAGACAACAGCATCTTTTATTTCTTGCCACCACTTGAAGTCCTTGAGTCTAAGTTTCCTGTCAATAACAAAAGAAATACAGCCAGTAAGTCTTTCACGGATGGCTGCAGAGATTCAGCATTATTGGCCTATTTGTAATTTGAAATGATTCATGAGAAGTTTCATTGCCCCAGTGCTTGTTACTAATGAGGCTTAAGTTAGTTTTCTTTTTCTCTTTTAGTGGTGGTGTATTGACATCAGGGCTCACACATGCTAAGAAATGTCCCCGGAGCTGAGCTGTAGAACTATCTCTTGTTCAGACTCTCAGAAATAGAATCCCCAAGGCCAGTTCTGTCATTTCCATGGACATTTATATGGACGATATTTTGAAACTCTTTAATCTAGCAAGAACTCTATCCTGATATAAGAGAGCTATGCTCACATATGCCAGGAATATTATAGATTCTGATTTAGTTGAGAAATATGTGCTTAAAAAAACATGTGAGGGGAACTATTTTCAATGATGTGTAATTGTCTTTAGGGACTGGCATTAAAATGTTATTTTTGGTTAATGTGTTGATATACATATTAATGAGTTTCAGATAATAATCTACCCCAGGCATATGGCATATACTAATAAATTCCAGCCTCCTTGCCAAGCCCTTCTCAACCTCCAGGAATTTCCATCCTGTTTCCTATTTGGCTATTCTTTAGTTTCCACGTTTAAGAGAGAACACATCTTTCTGAATTCGGCTTATTTCATTTAACATAATGTTTTTAGGCTCCATCAATTTGGCTGAAAAAGGTTAGATTCTGTTCTTCTTTGTGGGTGGGTAATATTTCATATATCTGACATATTATCTTTATCCATTAATCCATTGGAATCCTAAATGGATTCTGTATCCTTGATATTGTGAATGATACCACAATAACCATGGGCATTCAGGCGTCTGTTTGTGTGTTGATGCTGTATCCTTTGGATATGTTCCTGCGAGTGGGGTTTTGTACCATAACTAGATCTTTCTGAGAAAGTTTTATGCTGTTAATTATGTCTGTACTAATTTATATTCCCATTAATAGTGATTGAAATTTCTATTGTCCCCATATTATTTCAGAAACTTTTATAATCATCATGCTCTAAATGGGGTAAGATAATATCTCACTGTAATTTCAATCTGTATTTCTTTAAAACTTGTGTTTCTGTTTAAGATGTATCTATTCGTTGTATTTGTTCATATTTATTTACTTTTCCCCCTTTTATTTCTACTAGCACTATGCATTTTTCTTAGCTCCCCTCCCTTTTTCCCCTATCCCTTTATTCTTTCTGGTAAACATCATTTTCTTTCTAGTCTGCAAATTGTTCCTTTCCTCTATTTATTATTTACTTCTCTCTGAAGAAGCATTTTAGTTTACCACAATCACATCTGTGTATTTTCAGTTTCACTTCCCGTGGCTTTATATTTCTTTTGTTTTCTATGCCTCTGGACTCATATTTAAAAGTCATTGCCTTTACTAATGAATGTCTTAAGATATTTCTGTTTACTCTTGGTTAAATTTATTTATAACAATTTAATTTTGTGGCTATTATAAATAGGATTTGCTTCACGGGTTGTTTGTTTGATTTCTTAGAAAGGTCATTGTTCAGGTTTGAATGTGCCGTTGGCTTTTGTGTACTGGTTTTAGCTTGTCAAACTTTATAGGACTTATTTGTTAGTTCCAATAGCATTCATGTGAAATCTGTATATTTTCCTAGATACAAAATCGCATCTATAAATAAGTGTACTTGATTTTCTCTCTTACTGTTGATGGATTCTGTATCTCTTTTGATTGCCTGATTGCCTTGGCTAAAATTTCCCATACTATAGTGAATAATTGAGGGTCTCTGTGCTCACCACAATCTACTGCCAAAAGAAGTTTCTTGGATGAGGGTTGAAGAATGAATTTATCTGTTTTTATAATGATAAATAACCAACATGACCATTTAGTAGAATAATCATAGAAGGTTCTTCTCTGGGGCCTGTGACTTGTACATTTATGTGTTTGTCACCCCCAAATGTACCAAGTTTGAGTTTTATCTTGCAAAGTTGGACAGATTAGAACGTGGTTGGTTATTCCTGAGATATTATTGTCATTATTGCACGAGTTGGCACACCTTGGCAGATCAGTCATCACTAGCACTTGCAGCGTTCACAGCTGACTATACTTGGTGGCTCCTTTTCCCTTCTGTCGGAATGTATAAACCCTTCTCATGCTGTGGAAGTGAGCAGTGTGAATGAGGCTTACTGGGTAGTATCAGTCTGATTTCTTCAAATTTTATGAATCAAGTATTTGGTATCGTAAGCAATAGGCTCATACTGTCATGTCCTGAGGGTAAGAATGAACAATTGAGATGGCCTGTGATGTTTGAAGGTCTACTAGATTTATATCTCAGTACTTGAAATACATCATTGGATTCTTTCCTGGCCACCAGGTCTCTGCTGAAATACTGTCAGTCCAACTGACAGTCCCTTAAACATGACACATTATCTGGAGTATTCTCAAAATACCCTTTTCAATCTTTTTTTATCCTCTTATGTGATCTTTCCAAATGCTGGCTTTAAATATATTTTCTATTTTATTACCATTGCTAAAGTTAGAAATAGCTAATAAACTGAAAATTATTTGAAAACTTAAAAAGTAGCATCCAGCGAACTCTTGTCTTCTTGGGCAATACAGTGAGTTTACAAGCAGGCTTTGGGGCATTTAAAGTTTTAATGAGAAATATTTGACATCTGTCATCTAAATGGACCATGAACTGAAAGTGATTCCCAGTTTCAATGGTAGACCACACTGCATTCTTTTCCTAGATGCACGCTTTCTGAAGATGCTACTTTGAGACTATATACTTGTGTTAGAGTAAAACAGAGTTAAAAAAATGAAGGTAGCATGTCCAGTTTGATCCAAGTGTTTGAGAATCTAAGCAATGCCCCCACAGACATATACACCTCATTAGTAAATAACAACATAAAAATGTCACATTTTTCAGTTTTTATGTATAAAGTTTTCCAAGTGGATATGTTATGATGTAAATATTTAATAAGCTGGTTGGATCTCCTTAGTTAATAAATGACTCTGTTTGGTGTTTCTCTTCACAAAGCAAGGGTACAGCAACAGAAACTATAACGAACTGCTAGTGATACCGGGACCTTTGGTATGCTGTGTGATGTGGGTAAATTGCGTTGAGCCTGGTACCTCCTATTATATTCAATAGATGCTTTCTTCCTTGAAATACCTAAGCCCACAGTCCTGGTAATGAGTTTATATTAGCATAATTTTATTTCACTTGAAATTCCTAGAGTACATAGCAGATCCTAAAATGGGAAAATCGGAAGCAGTAGACACCGAGACCTATGTGGGGGAGGTGATGTGAGATGCCTCCGTTCTGAGATGCTGTGAAATTTTCTCCCTCAGTTTCGAAGTTATAGGTCATTCTGAAGTTATATTTTGCAGTCACTCTCCTTAGAAAGACTTTTCTACGTCTCTGGAATCTTTAGTGTCTGAGGCGAAAGAAAAGAAAAGAGAGTTGACAGCTTGTCAGACGTCTGGAATAGTGAAAACATTGTCAATGAAGGTGCATGGCACTGTTAGGCTGAACCCCAGCAATCAGCTAATAAGGGCAGTAACAATGAGACTGCTCACAGGTTTGGATTTTTAGAAGTTACGTTATCTGTGACCCCTTACCATAAGATGCCTGGTACACACACACACACACACACACACACACACACACACACACACACACACATACACACACACACACATACACACACACACACATACACACACACACACACACACACACACATTTCCTCCACATACTACATTTATTTTAGACAAGGAATCAATTGACACGTTAGCACCAAACAGTTCTTATATTTTGCAGAAAACATCCAGGAAGGATCTGTGTGTATGTTGCAATGCCTTGGAATATAGAGGCATAGGAGATTTTTATTCCCACCGATGGAAAATTTCCCATATATGAGACATTTTCTTAAAAGGGCAGATCAGAGTGGAGCACCATGGGAAGCTAGACCACAAATCCCAAATCAGTGAGGACTGGCAAGGACAGATGGGTAGAAGAAAGTAGAGAGGACCCGAGGAGAGCACTGGAGAACAGAGAATTCGCACTACGAAGATTTTATAACTGTGCCTCAGGCCATCCCTGAAGCGACCAGGCAGTCTGTCACTAGAAGCCTAGATCTGTGGCGTATTTAAACAGAGATGAGCCTTACAACTACACTTCATCTTTACTGCAGCATCTGTGGGCACATGATGCTGGCTTTCCCTGCACATAACTTTGAGGACCTTCTAGCACTCACAATTGTGAAGAAATTCAATAAATTCTGTTAATGTTTTGAAAAACTTGTCACACAGTTTGCTTTGTTTTTAATCAAATTTGAAATTATGAGCAAGAAATAAAAGCAAAGTGAAAAGGGGGTTTGGGGTAATCCTTATAAAAATGGCTTGAGCTTTAAATGTGATGTTTTGAATATAAAAGTATTTCAATTAATTTCAAATTTGGAAATAGTAATGTGTACAGTTAATATTTTCTAAAAATACTAAGACTTACAGTTAACAGATACATTTAGGTGCCATAGACAACTGGGAAGGAATTACTCTAATTAGGAAAAGAAAAAAATTACCCGAAACAGAGGAATGGAGTTTTTTATTTTATTTTTAAGAAGATGGTTCCATGTCTTTATACTGTTAAGCTAAATTACCTTTACCCGACTCGGAAATCTAATTAACTATCCAGAACACACTTAGAAAGAAACCATGGTAATTTTTTTATAGAATTACTTTTCTTTATTAAAAGAGACTTTCTGACATGTGTTGATCATCTTCTACTCTTCCCCCCCTTTCCCCCGGTCTACCCCGTTTCCCTCCTGCTGGATAATTGTACCCTTTTGTTCCCCCACCAAGGCCAATTTGTACTGCCCAAATACTAGTGAATATATGGACTAGTGCATATATGGTTGTCTTATTAGGAACTACAATTTTAGAGAAAGCCTACTCTTCCCTTTCCCAGCAGGTAAGAATTGCAAATAGCTCCTTCACTAAAAATCTACCCTTTCTCTGACTCTCCTAAAGGATACTTTCTGTTGATTTTGCCTTAACTATTTAAAGTCCAGCTATGAGAAGTTACATATTAACCAGTAGATGTATCTTTAATGAAACATATAAAAACAAATAAATAAAGTTTATTGTGTTACCACTCTATATGAAAATCGATTTTGTATTTACTGTCAAATTAATTTTGGCATTCTTTTGATTAGATATATCATTTTCCCAATGATATTTTAAAATACTTCCATTATCTCAATTAAAGATTTGAATAAAAGATTAGATATATTGGTTAGCCTTTATTTATATAACAACCATGCTTTTAGCTTTGAAAATAATATTGAGATAAGAATCAGACAGGTAATCATTGTATCATTCCTTAACCCACCTCTTGAAATCAACCAGATTACTCCATTAACTGTTTAGAACTCCAGACAGGCTTATGTCATAATTTGCATAAGGATGACGCCCTCGTGAAGAAACTGCCTAGGTAATTCAAGTTATTTCTTGAGGTCTATATGTTCTGTGGCCAGAAACTATGCCTTAAATTTGGAATATATGTTGTATCCCTATAACAGAAATCCTATCATCTCGGCAGCTAAACGCAGCATATCTGGGAGATCGAAGTGGCAGGCTATGGGAATGATAATCGCTGAGTGCCTTCCACACGGGAAGCAGCTGTTAATTATGTTCTAGATGAGCTTTTACATGACCCTGTGTGGAAAGATTATCCTCATCTTAAAGGCGAGAAATCAAAATTCAAAGAGACAAACTCTTTCCACACTCCAAAACCGCATCTTTCCTACCTGCTGCACTGGCTGAGAATCATTAGTATTTCCAAGCCAGACGCTATTAGATTAATAAGACCGCTCGCTGATTCACCAGAATTATCCCATCTTTCCTTTTACAGACATCAAAAATTTTTGTTCAAGAATTTTTAATGAGATTCCTAGGGTGGTGATTCTATTAACTCGGAATTTAGAAGGCATCAAGTGAGAATGGAGGAAGGGAGTGCATGACAAGATACTCAGAGAACAATTTAAAAGAGAGAATATCTCTGTAATGATGTATTTTAGAGCAGACATCTGATTTCTTATGTAAAATCTTTCATTTCTGGCTTCCAATTTGTCATTGCTCACCACGTTTGTTAGGTAGGTGCTAAGGCTGGGTCTGGTGACAGGATTGGCAGAGACGATGGTCCTTCCTTCTTGCACCAGTGGGTGTGTGGGTGGACACTCTTCAGTGAGACACTCTTTTCTGAGTTTCTGAAACTTTAGCAGATGATGAGGACCTCTAAGGACAGGTGGAGAATAGGAAGAACGGGGAACTTGGTATATTTACAGTGAAATGGTAGCTGTGGCTCATTCTTGGGTACCCTTTTGGGGTTCTCTTGATATAGATGAGACAGCTGATATTTTCAGAATATACCTTTTTTATGTCCTTACTCATTTTTGTAAATCTATATCAAGACAAATTTTGATGACTTCCATCTGAAATTCCCATTCTTCCCTGCAATTAAGTATGGACAGATAATTTTGTTTTGGACAGTGGGCTATAAGCTGACCTAATAGGGAATGTTATTGTCTTTTCCTTGTCAAGTCTAACTTTTATTCCTTTTTGCATACAGTATCTTTTAAAATTTTTACTTATTTATTAATTAATTCATTTATTTTTAATAGAGTTTAGCATTGTAGCTCAGACTGGCCATGAACATCCAGGCTTCTCACTTTCAGAGTGCAAAGATTAAAAGCATACATGAAAATATCTCACTGCAGTTATTATCATGATGAAATAAAGACCAAGGGGCCAATTTTCAGTAGATGTTCTTTTAATTTATTTTTCATTTTGGAGATTAAATTTTAATTGCAACATTTCTCCTTTCTCTTTTTTCTCCTTCCAAACCTTCCCATATCTCTCTCCCATCTCTCCTTCCAATTCATGGCCTTTGCCTCTTTTTTTCATTAATTCTTATTGCATGCATATATGTATTTGTATTTCTAAATATAACCTATTAAGTCCACATAATGTCATGCAGTTTTAAATGAGGTCATTATAACAAGAAAGCTTTATTTGGGACAAAGGCCATCTTAGTGGACGAAAGGTCAGGAGGGAAAGGCCTCACCAAGAGCTCTAGACTAGTATTGACTCTTCTGTGAGAATAAAGTCTTAGCTTGCAAAATCTACAACAATGTGGCCTCATTATTGCAGTGACTTTGTTGCAATCTAATTCATGACTTAGATTCCTCCATCTTTCTTATGCTTCACCCTGCAGGTTTTATCAATTCTGTACAGTGTTGGAGTCATCCTGGTAAAGGATTTAAAAAAAAAAACTGGAGCTGGAGAAATGGCTTAGCAGTTAAGAGCACTGTCAGTTCCTCCAGAGGACCTGGGTTCAATTCCCAGCACCCACAACTGTCTGTAACTTCAGTTCCAGGGAATCTGATTACCCCATTCAGACCCAGTTGCAGGCAAAGCACTAATGTATATGAAATAAAAATAAATAAAACGTTATTAATTATTTTTATTGTTATGTTTGTGTGAATGCCAGATGCAGTTCACAGCAGAAGCTCATGTGTGTGCATGCCTGTTTGTGTGTGTCTCTGTGTCTATGCATAGGGCAGAGAACAGCTTTGTAGAATCAGTTCTCTCCCTTCACACTTGAGTGGCATTGGGGGATTAAACTCAGGTCACCAGGCTCGCGTAGTAAGTGACAGCACTTGCAGAGGTCATCTTGGTGGCCTCAGTGTCTCTCCTTTTTGATAAATAGTCAAATGTGGTTTCTTTTTCTTGCTACCAGAAATCTGCTAAGATTTCTAACGCAGTGTGACTTAGGGCTACCTTTAGCATCTCCCAAGAGCTCTGCATCAACGGTTTGGTCTGCTTTCTGTTGAGTGTTTTCCATGCATCACTGGCAGGTACTAACTTCTGCCTCAGAGGGCCTGAACTGGACAAAGGATGAACTTAGGAAACACGTGAACAGCTGCCCTCATCATGCTTCCTCTCATTCGGCGAAAGCTGTGACAGGGATGGCATAAACCACTAAGGAGATTGTGACAGGGATGGCATAAACCACTAAGGAGATTGTGACAGGGATGGCATAAACCACTAAGGAGATTGTGACAGGGATGGCATAAACCACTAAGGAGATTGTGAGTGAAGAAGCTGGCAAAGAGAAAACAAAACAAAACAAAAAGCTGTACCTAATCTGGTTGTTCCTCAGAAATCAGTTCTGTGCTAAGAATCCTGTCCCGAGGCTGCACACTGTGTCGGAGACGCTGTTGGTGTCTGAGGGATCTTCCTTTCACTGTTGACTGGCTCAGTCATTGCACCCTCAACCACAGGAGGAAACAGCTTCCACCCGACTGCACACTGGGCATCTTAAAACCCACGCTTAAATCTAGAAGAGGCAAAGAAAGTTGTGCTGTCTTCACTGTACCTGGATTTTCCTCATTTATCTAGCAGAGCTGGCCTTTAAATATGCAGCTTCCATGTGTTCATTCAAAGGCAATTTTTCGTCAGGTTCCTTCTGACCAAGGAAGCTGAAGGATACATGTGCTAATTTTATGTCACCTTCACATAGCGCAGTCATTTGGGGAAAGAGAACAAATATGGAAGAAATACCCCCACCAGAGTGGCTGGTGAACAGGCCTGTGGAACATTTTCTTGATTAGTGATTTGTGTAGGAGGGCCCAGCCCATTTTGAGGGGGAAGATGGTCCTAGGTTATTTAAAAAAGCACACTGAGCAAGCCATGAGGAGTAAGCCAGCAAGCAGCGCTCCTCTATGGCCTTCCGCTTCCGGCAGCCATCAGCTTCTGCTTCCAAGTTCCTTTCTTGTTTTAGTTCCTACGCCAACGTTGCTCGGTGCTGGAGTGTGCTATGGTAGTATGAGAAAAATAAGCCCTATCTTCCTAAAATAGCTTTTGGCAGTTTTTTGTTACAACAATAGATCCTTTAAGAAAAGATATCGGGAGTTTGCCGGTATGTTCAGCTTCCTATTGAATTCCCATTCTCTATCTAGTGAAGAGTCCTAGGGACGGAGAACACTGATGGCAGGTCAGACGCTTCTTTCCTTTGTCATGGGTCTGGTATGAGGACACCTTGCCTGAAGAACACTATTTCTCTTATGGATTCTGACTCTTTAATTCATTTGTCCTTCATGTGTGAATAAGAGCTACCTGAACTCAGTTCTGGGCATGAAATGTCAGAAACGCAGACGCTGTCTGTCTGGGGGCACTGTACTTTCTTCTGATTTCTACTGACGTCTCATCCTTTCAGTAGTCAGTGTATAAACAGGCCTTCTCTGAGTTATTCTATTTTGTGTATATTTTATTTGTCTCCTGATTATCCCTAACTGATACCATTTCCATTTAGAGTTTAGAGCTTTAGTGTGGCTAGATGGCTGGTAAACTAGCAGGGGAATCCAAAACACAGCAAATTCAAAATACCTGGGATTTATCTGCCCTTCACGTGACCATCAGAAGACTGAGCAGTGCAGAGTCAGGAAGCAGCTATGCCTTCTTGACCCAGAGATAGGAGTTAAGTTAACTGTTAATGCCTTCACTGCCTCCTGTTGTAAGGAGGCTGCTTGTTTCATCCCCGGCTGCTCAGACCTGAAACAATCACACAAAAACTGTATTATTTAAATCACTGCTTGGTCCATTAGCTCTAGCTTCTTATTGGCTAACGGTTACATATTAGTTTAACCCGTTTCTATTAATCTATGTATCACCATGTGGCTGTGGCTTACTGGGCAAAGTTCCATCTGGCTCTGGCAGGGCTACCTGGCTTCTCTCTCTCACTCGGCCTTCCATTTCCCAGCATTCAGTTTTGTCCTCCTTGGCTAGCTCGGCTCCGCCCAGCCCTGCTCTGCTGTAGGCTCAAAGCAGTTCTTTATCTATTAATGGTAATCACAGCAGACAGAGGGAAATCCCACAGCAGTCTCCCATCATCAATAGTAGGGTAAACAAAACAAACAGTGGAGTTCATGTTCAATGCTTTCAAGTCCAAGACCCCAGAACAACACTCATCCTGTATACTTACAGGGAAAAAGCATTGACTCAGTCTCAAGCCTGCAGTTATGTGGGGGAAAGCCTGGGAAATTCAATCTGTCTTAGGGCAGCAATGCCTTCTACTGACATTCTACTGCTATGAAGGGATGGGAAAATTGTTATTCGGGGCAAGTAACAGAAGGTTAGAGAATTATTTTAAAGTTGCAGAGGAGCCTGGCAGGCACTGAGCATATTCCGAGGATATAGAATTTAATGTGGTTTTTCTCCCCACCTTTTGATGGCTTCTTGGAGAGATATGTTTCTGGACAGAAACTTTCAGCCCTGCGTTTGGGACCTGACAGAAGCTTGATAGCAGTGCTTGAGAAATTCAGGGAGGGACAGATAGCTCAGGTCTACCTTCATTCAGTCATAATACAGGTTAAGATGTGGTCCGAGATGCTGATCACAAATGATGATCCCTGAGTTAATCACCTCTAGAGGTCTTGGCCTTGTGTGAAGAGGAGTCCATGGTGAGCTATGAGGAGGCTACCCCACTCCTGTCTGATGAATACTGTCCCAAGTATATCTCGCCATATTGATATTCATTGTGATAGCATTTGAGATGCAGCTGTAGTAAAACTGCTGACTTTACTCAGAGTCTTTGACTAAGTTATGATAAAACGAAAATGACTTGGAGATAAAAAGAAGTGTGTTGCATTCAGCCCACTACCTACATGATGGGCCCGTAGAATGAGCACAACTTAGTACTTTGTTTCCCTTGGAGAAAGTTAGGAGCTCTTGAAGCCAACCTGAGCAACAAGGCCAGCCATACATTCCACTGTGACAACATTGAAGATTCGGAATAACGATATATCTTAGAAATGATAGTGCCCAAACGAGTAATGGCAACCAGAGAGGATGGTCCCTAGACTCCGAGAAGATGCATTCTCTGGAATACGTCTTGGTGCAAATCCTTTCTGAGTGCTCAGTAATTCAGCAGTGTTTCTGTTTCCTCTCCAGTCTATTGCTGCAACCAACCCTTACATTTAATCTTATCTATTTAGAATAGTTATAGTGGTTTCTGTTTTCCTATTTGGATCCTGATAGAGTCAGACAAGGCTTGGAGTAGTGTGAGCTATTCAAACAACTGTTAACAAAGAATAAAATGAAAACAACTTCTGTAAGATAACATTCTCAGCCAGGTATATATTTTTATTTTTGAATGCTATTGAATTTTAATATATTAGAAGAAATGCTAAATTGAACATGAATTTTTTTTTTAAAAAAAGCTCATGTTTTAGCAGCAGTTCCTTCTTTGATGGCTCATTATCCCTTGGTGGGACCCTTGTATTTAAACACACATGCCTACAATTTTCAGAATCTTCCCAGAGAAGAAGTGGTCATTTTTTCAGCACAACTTGTATTTACCATTGAGCCATCATGAAGGTAGATATGGAATGGGTTTCCTGTGTGGCCAGCTTATTATTGTTATTATTATTATTATTATTATTATTATTTGCAATAGGAAAACAGATCACATATGGATCACATATGGAGTTATACAAAAGTGCCTGGGAAAGTCATCTGATCATTCCTTTTAAAGTCATAGACTTACCACCTCCTACCCACAATGACTTATGTCTTGGTTGTCCTACCACTGATACTACGAATGGCAATATCTGATGATTCTCTTCTGTTCAGGATGTTCAGATTGCCATGAGCATATTCCCCAAAATTAAAGAAACTCTCAGAAATAAAATTGAACACAATTAAAAGCAGATATAATAAATCACAAACCCAGTCAAAAGCAGACTATGTATAAAAGTGAAGAGATGCGGGGTGTGACCATTCAAAGGCAGCCTTAAAAGCGGAGGTAATTGAAGTACAATTGATCACAAAATAATGGCGTTTATCAGCCTAAGAATGAAGAAGGGAAGAGCCAGAAATAAAAGGATAAAATCACCATGAATAGCAGAGTTAGACCAACACAAGGGATCAGTGAATAAGCTCTAATGGACTCAGAAATAAGGGCTAACAGGAGTTCAGCTTCCCCGAAGCCGTCTGAAGGGTGTATTAATTCAAAACCAAGATGAAAGAGCAACCCATAATCCTGAAGTGTGGAGAAAATAACAAAATATCAATATGTGTGTGGCAGGTGGATTTAAGAGCATGATAATGGAAAGGCCATCGAGCTAGAATGGGGAAAATTATAGGGGAACAAATGGCATCTGAGGAGCAGGTGGGAAGTGAGGGAGCTGTGCGTGAGACTTTCATCAAGGAGAACAAAAATCAGTCATACTGGAAGGGAGGCAAGATCCAGAAAAGAATGGTTTCTTTTTCTTTCTCACCTTATGGTGTCACAAATCATAGTTAGCAAGGAAAGTACTACATCCTGGGACTCTCGTTGGGACAGTTCCCTGAGTTGGCTAATGGGAGTAGCGGACATAGGATGTATCGGTCTGACAAGAGGGGAAAGTGCTACTTAGGACATCATGCATAAATATGGATGGTAATTATTAAGACATGTTCATTCCACCTATAGGAAGGAGTACACACCATAGTGTTACCCTAACTATGACTGAGATGTAAACAGGACCACACAAATGTGAATTCAAGCAAATAAGAAGGAGCAGGTTTGGCGTGATAAAAATCTGCATCTGTTGTGTTAGAAGCAAATGTAGATGTTATTAAGCTGAAATCTCATTCTCTTGGATGGGAATAAAGGATCTGGCTCCTTTTTAATGCCCAAGTGACAAGTTGGACCAGGACACATCAATGTTCCAGCAACTTGAAATAGTGCAAGGGAAGGTGGAAAAAAGATACATAGCTGAACTTAATACTTAATGAAAATGTTTACCAGCTGATAGCTCAGTTGGTAAAGTGGTTGTAGTGCTAAGGAACCTGTGTTCAGTTACGCAGAACTCTCATTAAAAAACGCCTAGGAGTTGTGGCGCAAACATGTAATCACAGCACTGAGGAGTCAGACAGGTAGCTTCCTGGAACTCAGTGGCCAGGCAGCCGAGGCTATGTTGCCAGCTTCCAGACCAATGGGAGACTTATTTCAGTAAGTCAAGGTAAGTGATGCTTTCTGAAGAATAACACCTGAGGCAGACCTCTAGCTTCTACAGGCCCACATTTACAGGTCTCTGCACACACAATATGCACACTAATGATAATAATAATAATAATAATAATAATAATAATAATAAATTTAAGAAGGAAAAGAACTAATAAGGAAATGAAGCTGGGATATGCCTCTTGGAACTGCTAATTGATATAAAGCCAGCACAGGAGGTTGGAGAGAGTAGGTTGGAAGGTTAAAGCTATGTATAGTACATACATATATGTACTCTTATATGAGGAGTTGGTGGGTTTATATTCCTAGAAGAGGCAGGGTGTACAATTGGAGAAATAAATGTAAATGCTTATAGGGCTCAGGCATATAGCCAGAAATGTGGAAGTTGGACTGCTGAGAGGAATAAGGATTTGGGGGGATGGGGCACATTATATAAAGCACTGGAATTCATAGTCAATTATGTCAAAGTAAAGCAAAACAAGACAAAATCATTGCTAGATAAACATTTATAAATCTTTGAGCTGTCCTTATTGAATTCTCACAAGTTATCTCCTTATGTCAAAGTAAGGGGACACTTGTTACTTATTGACCTGTAGAGCAAGGAAGGCCAACACAATGTGATTTCGAGAGGACTCAGTGTTCTGGTTAGTTTAGGCTGCTTATAAACATAATTTCATAATGGACACTTATTTCTCAAAGTTCTGGAGGCTGGGGAATCATCAGTTAAGATATTCCCATATCCTTGTCTGGTGAGGGAAGGCCTGCTTCCCAGTTTTCAGATGGGTATCTTCTCACTTCCTCCTCACACAGTGGGGACCAGAGAGATAGGAAGCAGCTTTTTCCCCATCCCTTTATCTAAACACATGAATTCCATCACCAGGGTTTCATCCTCCTGATGTAATTGCCTCTAGAAGTCCACTGTGTTGAAGATTGGAAGTTCCAGGAATGAAGAGGGATGAGGGGCACATGCCAGCTGCTGTGTCTATAACAGCAGAGGTTCATTCTTGACGGTTCAGATGTTGCAGATAACCTTTTATAGTTTTAGGTGTCCTTAGAATAAATGGGGAAAAAAGAGGATTCAATGAATTCAAGTAAAAACCAAGGAGTCTTGTTGAAGGCTTTTCTTGGGAATCCTGCTTTAGAAATACATTCGTTTAGCAAATACTTGCTGAGTGTTGACTTTGTGGGAGACTACACACTATGAAAACAAAAGAGAATGAAAAAGGTACATTTTTAACACTCCTCAAGGAAGTTGAGAAGGTGCTATTTAACCACTGCTGACGTGTTGCAATAGTGAAATGATAAAGTGTTATGGAACACAAAAAGGCCTTCCCTACTCTATAGGAAAAGTAGATGGATATCTTGGGAGAAAAATATTCCCCTTTCTTCTTGTGATTCGTGCTTCTTTCCTCCCTGTGTCTCAATTTTTTGACTACTGATTATTTGTTCTTTTATTGTTTTTTTCTTTTTATTAATAATTTTTAATACAATCTTTTCTCATTTTACATAGCTGTCCCAATTCCCACTCCTTCCCCTCCTCTCACTTTACTATTCCTTCCTGCCACTCCTAAAAAAACGGTAAGGCTTCCCATGGGGAGTCAACCAAGTCTGACACCTCACTTTGAGGCAAGGCCAAGGCCCTCCCCTTATATCTAGACTGAGAAAGGCATCCCTCCAAAGAGCATGTGCTCTTGGATGCCAGTTCAGCACTACAGATAAATCCTGGTCCCACTGCCAGTGGTCCCACAGACTGCCCAAGCCTCACAACTGTCCCCCACACTCAGTGGGCCTAGTTTGTTCCTCTGCAGGTCCCCCTGCTCTCAGTCCAGATTCAGTGAGCTCTCACTAGCTCAGGTCAGCTGTTTCTGTAGGTATCACCATCATGGTCTTGACCCCTTTGCTCATACTATTGCTCCACCTTCTCTTGGGCGGGTCACAGGTAGCTCAGCCCAGTGCTTCTCTGTAGATTTCTGTATCTGCTTCCATCCATTGCTGGTTTCAGGTTCTATGATGACAATTAAAGTAATTGTCAATCTGATTGCAGGGGAAGGCCAGTTTAGGCGTCCTCTCCACTGTTGTTTAGAATCTTAGTTGGGGTCATCCTTGTGGATTCTCAGAGAGATGGCACAGCAGTTAAGAACACTGGCTGTTCTTCCAGAGGTCCTGTGTTCTTTTATTGCTAACTTACACTGAAATATTGACTGAATACTGATCAGTTTTCATTATAATATACATCCTTCTATAAAGACTTCATAGAGAAGTTCTCTATGTGCATGGGACAACACTTTATGACTGAATTTCTTCCCCAAATCATCTTGGTTTTCTTTTCTCTTCATCTAATTTATATTTTTATAATTTTTAAATTAAAAATATAATTGCATCAACTCCCATATTCTCCATCAAACTCTACCCATATATCCCCCAGCTCTCTCTCTCTCAAATTTATAATCTCTTTTTCTCTAATATTTTTACATGTATAGATATGATTAAATTTGTAAATACAACCTAAGTTCATTTAGTGTTACTTGTATATATATTATTTCAGGGCCAACTGCATGGTATTAGATGTCAAATTAAGAGCTATCTCATTCTCCCTCCTACAGAAGTCCTCAGTTGCCCAGTTCTTTGTCTAGGGTTGGGGTCCTGTGGTATTCCACCCTTCCACATTAGCTTACCAGTTAGTGCTGTATTGTTCAGGCCTGTCTAAGCAGCCATATTGCTGAGGTATGATGAGTGTAGCTTTTCTTTCATTTCTAAGAGATACAATCTCACAGCAGGCTTCTGGTCCTCTGGCTTTTACAGCCTTTCAGCTCCATTTCTAAGATGTTCCCTCAGTCTTAGGTGTGGGAGCTGTGTTGTAAATGCATCAACTGGGGATGGATGCCTCATGACCAGTTGTTCTCTGCATTTTTACCAGCTGTGGATTTCTGTAGTGGGCTCTGTCTGCTACTAAGAGAGACTATTTTAATGAGGAGTGGAAGCTATACTTACCTGTGGGTATAAGAGTAAGTATTTAGAATGCAGTTATGAATTATTATACTGGTTTAGCTAAGTGGCAGTAGTGGGCTCTCCTCGAAGGTCCATTGTACCATTATCATGGGTAGTTGGCTAGGTTTCCTTACTTTTGAAACATATCTCTTTTTTTGGTTCTTAAGTTTAGTTAGACAGCTGTTGATGACCACCAAGATTATAGTACAAGATCATAGTACCCAGTAAGTTTGATAGCAGTTTGGTGGAAATACCCTACTTATGTCTGATATCTGGGTGGGAGGACTCATTCAGTTGGCGTCTTTGCTCTCCCTGATTCAGAAATGCCCATATCTTCTTATCTTCCAGATTCTATTCATTGAACCAACACTTACCATTTTCTTATGGCATCTCTGATGCTTTCTCATCATTTAATTGATATCAGTTTTGCACTGACTTCTTTACCAGATGTGCCAGATGCGTGCCCATATAAGCTCTCCTGATTTTCTTTGGCAGAATATTTATTTTTGCTGAGATTAGGCAGTGGTCTCAAAAGAACTGGCATATACTGACAGTTCTTAAAGTGAGAGTGTGGTATGCAGAATTTAAATTAAAACGTGTCCTTTTGAAATGCCCACATCTTCATTGTGCAGAAAAACACTCATTGAAGGCATTTTCTACATAGGATTATGGATGGTAATTAAAATTGTATTTTGAAATAGGGTTACCTTGGGTTATCTAGGCTAGTCCAATACAACCAGCAAGAGAGAAGACAGGAAAATCTAAAGGATAAAGAGAGGAGGAAAGATGGAGCATATGACAGAGGCTTAGCACCCAAGATGGAATCGGCTCACTGTCATTGGTTTTGAAGATGAAAGGAAGGGAATCTATGAGAAATGGAAAGTGCCAGGCATCTAGTAGCTCAGAAAAATCTCTGACCATCAAGGAAATGGGAGTCTTCACCTTCACTCCAGGGACTGAATTCTATCAGCAACCTATCATGGAATCAGGCTCTCCCCAGGGTCTTTAGAAAGAACCCAGTCTTCTGATATTCAGAAAGAGTTGGAGCTTAAGCATCAGATAACTGGACCCCGGGTCTGTAAAATTGTAGAGCAGCACATCTGTGTTGCTTTAAGCTTCACATTATAGATAATTGTAAAATAGGTAGAAAATGAATCCAGAGGCAAGACAGATCTAACCGGGCCCAGAGAGCAAGTTCAGTACCTTGTGACTGTCTATAGCCAGCATGCTCCTACAAATCTTTTTTGAGATGAACAGTTACTGCCGCAGAAACTCTGAAATCTAATTATGTAAGTCAAATCCATTCTTTACCATCTACTAGTGTGTCATTCTATTCAATGTAGTTAACCTCCCTGATTCAGAATATTAATATGCAAAATGAGGATAATAACGGCATTTGGATCATAAAGTTCCTTCATAGGTTAAATTACCTATGCAGAAATATGAGCAAGTATATAATGAGGCTTAAAATGTATTAGATAAAGTATGCATTAGCTATTTCAATACTGTTGTTGAGAAAATTCTCGTAGGCTTAGTTTATGCCATGACTTCTGGTCAACCAGGCATCTGATGTCTTTTCATTACTGTGTCATCGCCAGCATCTAGTGTGCATAACTGCTTTCCAGAAATTTCTTTTTTTTCATAAGTCAATGAATGGATAAGTAAATATATAAATTCCAACTGCATATACAGGCAAACTCACTAAAGGCTCTTAAGGTATTGAAGAAGGAATTTGCCTGAATAAATTTTCCTGAAGAGAGGTTATGTGTGAAAAAACAATGTGATAGAAACATCTTAATTAGTTTTCTCTGCTCTGATAACTATGCTCGATACTAAACAAATTGACATGAAGTTGGTAAAGAAAGTTTCTAATTTGATGACCACTGCCTCATTCAGAGAGCCAGTAGAGAGCTTTTGGAGGCATGTGAGGAATCTTGAAAATATTTTTTCCAGGTGGTGAGAGTCCAGGGCAAGCTGCTTTCCGGACCAGTAACAGGTACCAGTGACAGAAGACTAGTTCCTGTCTATTAAAGAGAATTTCCAATATCGCTTCTTGACGTGAAGGCAAAATCAGGCTTGCCACTCCACTACTAAGATGGCAGGTGACATGGTCCCTCTGCCCTTAAGGATGTTGAACAAAGGTGTGCAGGAGCCATTGCTTTGGCCATGGTTTTATACGAAGGTGCAGCATGAGCTGTGGAGAAGGAAAAGGCACTGTTATGGTAGGTGAGCTCTTGGTGTGACTACAGCACATTTGATGCTTCTGGTATTTGTGAGGAGCAGAGCTCTGTGAACCCTATCTTTTGAGAACTAGGTCTAGAATAGGGGAGATCATTATGAAGAGGGGAGATAAATAAAATGCATAACAAAACCAATAAAACTCAAGAACCCAGCAATAGTTACATCAGAATGAACAGCAAATCAATAACAGAACAAGAGAGTTTGATCACTGCTAATGAGATTAAATTCATACAGCAATCCAACTGACCCCTGTTTAGGATGTTCAGGAAGACACATACGAAATGATAGTTCTTTTTAAAAGGCATGAAATTAGGTACCAAATTCAGGTCTATGTATAAGTAGAGAAACAGTTGTGATGACCAATATAAATCTTGGATAATCTATAGTTATTTAAAGAGAATTAATACTGTATAAATGCCTACCTTCATAGAGATGGTGGCATAGAGAATTGGAATGTATTTAGAAATAATCTGTCCACAGTGTAAACAGGAGGCTGTGAAAATTTATCTAGAGAGGCACAAGAAATGGAAGTGGCAGACTGAGCAACTTCGAGTCACACCTTCCTGTGGCTTAGAGGAATGGTGGACTCAGTGTGAGAGAAGCAGAATTTGACAACGAGCCTCAGCTCCTGGGTGGCTAATGTCCAACTTCACACTTGAACTCTCTGTGTTAATCATTTCACCCGTTCTCGCCTAACTCTGTAATTTGATGGCCCCTTTCTCACATGCAGCTAATTAGCTCCCTTCATTTCACTGAGAACATACACTTCATTAGCAGAGGCTTCACATACACACCGCGAATTCTCTCACCATATCTGGAGCAGGACCCGTGGCTTCTGCTTCTACATTCTTTCGCAGAGAGCACATACTCCAGTTGGCATTCACTTCCGCTCTTGAACGCCAGCTCCCATCTTTCTTCATCTCGCTCTTGCAGTGGCCGTCTGCCTCTCTGAAGATTCCCTCTGCTGCGCAATTCTATCTGAATTCAACATGCGATGTCCCCACTCTTCCTAAAATTGCCAGCACTCCAAACCAAACACACTCAAGAAGCAACTGAAATATATAAAGCCTCAGGTACAACATCTGCCTCAGGACCTTGGTGCTTGATGATTCCCCTGCCTAGAACACTTTCCTCAGATATCAGCATAGGTTTTCCTTCAGCTTCTGTGAGCCTCTATCAAGCCTTCTGGTTTAGGATTCCTTAATTACAAATATGAAAAACTATGTTACTCAGCTTTCTCCCTTTGTAAATGCGTTTCTTAACATGGCACTCCTTAAAATTTAATTACCTTTTTATTTGTTTATGCTTATCTTTCTATACAAGCATTTAAGCTTTGTTAAAACAGAGTGTTAGTATGTTCTGTTTTCTGGTACAACCTCACAGTCTAGATAGTGACAATTAATTTAAACTAACAGGAAACATTTGCTAATATATACACACATACATGGACGTATAGTCAAGGTGCATAATTCTCAAAATAAGAGATGATCTTGAACTCTAATTTGTACTTTAAAAATAATTATAAACCAGAATCAGATTTCTCATGAATTATTAGACATATAAAGACAATGAGAGCAGTGTCATCAAGATACTGACAAAAATATTAACCTAGAAGGAAATCTGTATGCAGTCATGCACACATGCAATGGCTTCTTCATCTACATGAATGGGTGAAGTCATGTCATGTTTTGGAGGCTGAAAAACTAAAGTACTAAGTTGAGCAATATAAACTAGATGCAGAATTATATGCATCACATTTTTCTTCTCATTTGTGGAAATGAATGAAAATAACTTGAAAGAATAGGGTGAGAGGGTCTCTTAGGGACCTGCAAGTAGGCTGGGAGGAAGAAGTAAGCAAAGGTTAAAAGAGGCCAGAAAGGAAGGGGACATTAAACAGGCCTAAAATCAGCATTGTGAAACTGTCTCAGTTTAATCTGCTTGCTCTTCCAATTAGTTGCTGTTACTCCATTAAGGCAGAATTAGCCTTCCTCCAGAATATCATGTTTATATCACAGCCTGGTGCCAACCACTTTTAGCTATTCCAGGGATGGTTGGGAAGGTTGTCTCCGCTGAAATTTATCCCTTACCAAAATAAAAAAAGCCTCTTTGGCATAACTTTTAAAGAGGTGTATTAGTTGGTACTTACATGGGAATATATATTGACATCCTCTTGAAGGGAATCCATTAAAAAATGTTACCATGTCTTTAAGCTGTCTCAAGACTGAATGGTTCTTCTTTTGGGTAACTGAAATTACCAATAAGATGAATATAGTCAAGCAGTAGGAGTTTTCATTTTAAAACCCTCTAAGGAAATGTCAACAAATCTCATTTGTTTCCCTTCCCATCGTACTGAAAGTCTGTAATGTGTGAAGGTTAGCTCTTTGTTTGTAAGGGGTCATCATGGACAACAGATTCTAATGTGTGGGAACGCAACTTCCTTCTACAATTAGTTTCAGAGCAAGATTTAGTTAAGTTTAGAATGTTTCTGAGAAACACATATTTCTTAAAGACAAGAGAATGTGGCTTACATAGTGTTTAGTTTAGAAAATAAATTGACATGATTTTAAAATAACATAAAATTCACTTTAATACAACATTTAATGGATCATCTTTTATAAAATACTTCCTTGTTTTCCTCAATTCTAACAGAATTGATTAATCTTAAGTCTGTAAAAGAAACCATCATTTTCAGCATGTATGTTTTTTTGATTCATTCTAAGTTAAGCTTAGGATTTTTTTAGCCAAAATTATTTAAATATACAAGTTGTAAAATGACTTCTTATTATAGCACTAATTGGTGATAAATATGATCAATATGTTTTATATACTTGTTTGAAATCTTTTAATTTGCATAATTAATACACACTAATCTATAAGAATAAAATCTGCTTATTATCTTCTATTCAAAATTCCTGCAGCTTCTTTTTAAATACTGATCAGAGTTGTCTAATTCATGTTTTTCTTTAAAGTTGGGAAATTGGAGAGAAGGGCTTCTGTTTTATAGGAATATTAGCCCGTTCATTTCAGACTTTGCTAGTCTTTGGAAATGCTAAATGTCCATCACTTTTCTTTACCAAACAAAAATGAGAAACACCCTGCTTCACTAGATAAAAGCCCCACTTCTCAGACTGAAGATTAGATGAAGGTCGTCTTACAGAACATTTGCAAAAAATATTTTTCTTTAATAGTTTTCCATAACCTGCTTTCTCTCCATTGCTGTTTCTCATGCTTCTTTGACCGACATCTATGACTGAAACACAGAAGGTGCTTTGGACTGTAACAATTTATAGTAACAGTTCTGGGAGTCTTTTGTGACTGGTTGTCCAGGTTAATCACAGGCACAGCAGTGGGACTTAGATGGCTTTGAAGCTGTTGCTCTGTGACGTGGGCATCTCAAGGCATGAGACCTGGGGCAGGGTCTCATGCCTTTTGTTTGCTGCATTGGTGGCATTTGTGATATGGTGGCTAATCAAAGAAACTTACTTTAAAGTAGCATTATGATTTAATTTAGCATAATGTTAGCCAATTAATAAATATCTTCAATAAGTATGAGTGACTATTACATGCCAAGAAGTTTATAAATTCTTTTAAAGGAGCAGCTATTAAGTCTCTAGTTGTCAGGGTGTCTATTGCTGTGAAGAGACACCGTGACCACAGAAACTCCTATAAAGGAAAACACTCAACTGGGGTTACAGTTCCAGAGGTTTAATTCATTATCATCATGTCATGACATGATAGTGTGTGTACAGACAATACTGGAGAAGGAGCTGAGAGTTCTAAATCTAGATTGGCAGGCACTAGGAGAGTGTATGCTACGCTGGGCATAGCTTGAATGTATGAGCACACTCAAAGCTCATCCCTACAGTGGCATATTTTCTCCAGCAAGACTATACCTCCTAATAATGTCACTCTCTATGAGCCAAAGAATAAAACACACGAGTCTTTGCGGGGGGTGGGGGGAGGCTTTCCTAGTCAAGCCACTGTATCTCTCCTTTAGGCCTCTATCTCGCATTCTCTCTCTATCTCTAGAATGACACGAGAGTAACTGTGTCCCATACAAATTATCATTGAGACCGGAGAATCTGGAACGAGAAAGCCAAGCAGTTGAGCCACCATCTAGCTAAACTTGACCTACTGCAGTCTCCATTTCCTCATCTGAAAACCAAACATGTTGACCCAGGGAAATTTTCCAAAAATTATTATGCTTATGGTATTTATGATAATTGTCTAATGTACAAAACTGGTCTGAAATTAAAATGCCAGGTCCTTTGCTGCTACTGTAGCATCTGCTGTAACTGCTTAAATTCCCCTTAATCTAAAAGCTACCTGTCTTCACTCATCCTAGGAGGAAACAAGCAAAACAGTCAGTGGGAAGCTATTTGTACATGTTATTAGTTCTATGTAAAGCGCACATACAAGTATAAGAAGACTGCAGAAAAAAATAATGCCCTATTTCATGGGGTTTTGTCTCATTCTGTTGTGTTATGCAATATGCAATGTAGGCAGCATATCTTTTATTCTATAACAATGACAAAAGCAAGTGCGCAGACACTAACAGCAGAAAAATTGCTGGACTTGGTGGTTTTCTATTTTTTGGAAAACTACCACTGACACCTAACATTCTCCGTTATGCCATATACCAAGTGGAAGCATGTATACACTCTTTGTGTGATTTCTATTGCTCAGTATTGTATGCTTCAGCAAGGGTGGGTTAGTTTAGATGTTTTGTTCCCTGGGGAAGGTGTGCTTATTCTATGGGCAGCAATTATCTTTTCCAGAATCTAATTCCTGGATAAAAATGTGGTCTCTGTAGGTCTAGGTCTCATTTACGATTTTCAGAGTTGCAATTGCCAAATAGGAACTTAAAAAGGAGTCTTGGCAAGTCGTTATCTTCAGTTAAAGCTTTGTTTACTGTGACACCATCTCCCCGTGTTCTAAAGTGTGTGGTGGGATGAGCAGTCTCTTTCTTCGTAGTCGGTACTCCAGCAATGGCAGAAATCATACGCAAGCCAATAAAGGTAGTCAGAGAAAAAAATTTCAAAGACTGGATGCTACGGAAAATCACATTTAGGCTGAATCAGAGAAAGGAACCGGTTGTTCCAGTTCGTCAGATTCAGGCTATCTCTTTTCTGCCTCAGAGTTAAAAAAAGATGCATAAACTTGTTCACACCAGCCTACTTCATCATGCTACTTTATTGTTCTAGAAATGGCTACAACTATAGCATGAACTGTAGGTCAAGGCCATAAATAGAAAGTAGGAACCAGGGCTCCTGATCAGAGACAGCAAGAGCTATGCTTCTTTCTATGCTATCTATGCCTGACACTTTTATTCTGTGTCAGAAACAGCATCAGAATCAATACACAGATATTTTGGCTCAGTGAAAGATTTGAAGTGCATGCTGCTGCGTGGTATAAGATTGTGTCTAGAATTTCAAGGGAGAGATTGGTTATTTGTGCTAAAGTATACCTAGGGCTTCATATGAAGCTCCTACCATAGGCTCTGGTGCGGAGGCCAAGTTCTAAAGTTTATGAATCATTAGTATATATGTGGATCATCACACAAGTCAGGCAGAATTGGCAGTCATGGAAACGGGTCCTAAGAAAGATTGATGTAGTATCTGGGTAGGAATTCTAGAGCAAAATTTCAAAATATTTGCAAAAATTTGCAAAAATGTAAAATACTTCATAAGATTAGATAGTATTTTACAGTAGATACTCTGTTTGCATTGGGCTCTTCTCATAAAAATTAGCACTCGACACCAGGTCAAATCATGATGCATTGTGGTACGTTTCCTCATTTCATAGCGTTCTAATCACTTCAAGGAGAAGAATAATTAATATTAGGAATTTAACTTACGTCCTTCCTGAGCAACTATACAGAAGTGAACCTAGATGATTGTTAAACACCTTTAGAGGGTTTATTTGTTTTTAAACAGCACAATTTATTTTAATTACATCCCACATTGAATTTTTCAAAACAGATGTGTGAAACTCGTACATTAGTTTGAAATGACACCTAATTAATTAAACGTTTGCAAGCTGATTCAAAATAGAACTTTACCCAAAGTATTAGCAATACAAGTTGAATTTCCCTTCAGTCTTCTGCCTAAAATTCAAGTGTTCCAAAGCACTGTATATTGAGAACAACTTTTGGGTAATCTTCAAGTAATTTGGGGAATCTTTTGTATTGGAAGGGCTTTCTAAACCACTCTCTTAAAAATGTGGCAATAGAATTATTTTCCTTTAGAAATTGATGTTTAATCTATCTGTCTCTGGGTTGATATTATCCACCTGAGGCTAAACATTTTCTGGAACAGAAAATGCCGATCGTTTAAATGTTTGCTTTTGATCTAGCCATGCAGAGGGAGTCAATAGCTTCAGAGAAAGGTTGAGAAGTGAAACCATTTAAGCCCCGTTTCCCTTTTTTTATGACTGGCACTGTGAGGTCATTCTTAAACATCTTAGAAATAAAACTCCAATGCACCAAGTGTAATTTAACACGCAGCTCCTAGTGCAGCATCAGTGTCTTTGCCTCCAAGCTGAGATTCTCTCTAGTCAGTTCCTTCCACACACATCAGGGCTGATGTACATATAACCTCACGGAAACTGGAGTAGCATGCTCAGGGCCAGCACAGGGCTAAGCCAGATAGGATCCCAGGGCTGAGAAGGAAAGTGGAGATGAACCCCCGCCCCTAACCTAAAAGTTATCTCTAGCTGACAACCACATACAAGGGGAAAATTAGTTTTGTTCACTGGAGTCTCATGGTTATATGGTGGAGGAGTGTCTATGTGTTACTTTTATTAATAAAAAAAACTGCCTTGGCCCTTTAAGAAAACAGAAAATTAGGTAGGCGGAGTAGACAGAACAGAATGCTGGGTAGCAGAAGTGGGCAGATGCTTCAGGCAGTCGCCATAGTGAGTCGCCATGCTTCTCCTCTCTGAGATGGACGCAGGTTAAGATCTCTCCTGGTAAGCTACCCCTCGTGGTGCTACACGGATTACTAAATATGGGTTAAAGCAAGATATGAGAATCAACCAATAAGAAGCTATAGATGAAGGGCCAGGGGCCTGGCAGTATTTAAATGAATACAGTTTCTGTGTAATTATTTTGGGTAAAGCTAGCCCGGTGGCGGGACACAGCCCGCCGCTCTTTCTACAGTTATAAAAACCATACGCAAGGGAGGCCCCATGTCCAGCAGTAGATGGCTAATGTAAGACTAACTCAGTGATATTTTTGGAAATGTTTTCCCTCATAATGATTTGCTTGGACATTTTTTAATCCTTACTTGTTTTTTTTTTGCTTATATATTATGGTTTATAACTTTGTGTTTCTATGAGTTTTATTTGTGTGTGTGTGTGTGTGTGTATGTATGAAACATGTGTATGTGTTTCTCATGAGTTTTTGTTTTGTTTTTTGTTTTATCTTGGTTTGCCTGTTTGTGTTGTCTTATTCTTTTTTTTTTCTTTCTGTATGTTGTCTAAAGAAAGAGAAAGAAATCTTGGAATTGAATGGGTCGGGAGGTGGGGAGGATCTGGGAAGAGAAAAGGGAAGGAAACCATGCTGAGAATCTAACTTAGGAAAAAATAATCTACCTATAAAAAAATCAAGCTATTTTCAATTCCACCAAAGAGTATCAGAACATTCTGAAATGAGGCACAGAATATTTAGAACAAGGGCAGAAAGAATGGACATCAGTGACAGAGATGTTCTCAAATCTTTTCTTCTTGGATACCATGGTCTTTGGAGTATTATAATGTATAGTTTCTTCTTCCATTATAAAAACTTAACTTGCTATTTCAGTTGGCTATCAGAAAAGCGAATCAATTGTGTTGCTAATTCAAAATCTTCATCTTTATGATATGATATGGTGCTGGCTATTTTTATGTCAGCTTGACGCAAGCTGCTGTCATCAGAGAGGAAGGGATCTCAACTGAGAAAATGCCTCTATAAGAATGTGTTGTAGGCAGGCCAGTAGGACGTTTTCTAAATTTGTGACTAACATGGGAGACATATGTCTCTAGCCTATTGTAGTTGGAGGCACTCTGGGTGGTGGTCCTGGGTATAAGAAAGAAGATGGAGCAAATCATTTAGAGTAAGTCAGTTAGCAGCACCCCTTAATGGCTTCTCCATCAGCTCCTGCCTGCCAAGTTCCTGCCCTGCTTGAGTTCTTGCCCTCACCAATTTTGATTATGAATTGTTTTATGGAACTGTAAGTGAAATGATGTCTTTTCTCCCCAAGTTGGTTTTGGTAATGGTGCTTCATCACGATAGTAACTCTAACTAGGATAGAAATTAATACCATGTTTGTGGGAGTATTTTTGTGAAAACAGTGGCCACACTTTTTAGGAAGGGTTGTTTAGGAAAGGTTGCTTTGGAGAAGGTATTGATTGTTCAAACCTTAGTGTATTGTTCTGCAGAAGGGAGGAATATAAAAATATTAAGAGGAATACAAAAGATGGAGTTCTGCCTTGTGAAGTTCCAGAGGGAAGCTTGAGAGTCACTTGATGACTCTACCAGGGCTGTGGAATATTTTGGATTAAGAATCTGTAGTTCTGATCAGCTGAGAATGACCAGTCAGCCGTGATTAACAAGAAACCAACATTGACCTGAAACCTTTGTATTGCTAGTTATTGGGATGATTGATGCTGGTCAGCTGGAACTGAGAAATTAGTGGTGACTAAGAAAAGAACAGCATCACTGAAGCAAATTCTTATGGGAAGTGTTTCCTCAGAGTCAGAAGACACAGAGGCTGTGTTCTGGAGGTGGCCAATGTGGTACCTCAAGCTGGCAGCCAAACTTGGTAGTGTATGAGTTACCCAGGTGGTGCTGGGTTTGAAAGCCTAAAGGTTTCATGGAGAGCAGCTGAGCCTTGGCACTGTGAGAAACCAAGAGGGGCCACTGGTGAAAATTCAGTCTCAGTGGTGGTTGAAAGTCCAGGATTAGAGGAGTCCTGTAGAGAAGTTGAGGCTTTGCATCATGAAAAGAGCCTAGTTATGAGAGGCTATTGGTGAAAGTGTAGCCCTGTTGTAGCAGAAGACCTAGGATCTTGGAGACGCCAGTACCGTGGAATGGTCACCAAGAACTGCAGCACTTGTGGAATGGAGCCAGTTAAAGCCTGGAAGACAAGCCGTGTCTTCTGTGGAAGGAGGAGTTTCAGAAGAGAGTTAAGGCCCCTGAATGAGCCCAGAAGATCATGAGTGAACTTCAAATATTGGACATCGAGTTATTTACACTGTTGTAGTTTAAGTATTGCTTTGGTTTGATTGTGACTGTGCCAAGGTTCTTCGTTCCTGAGGTAAGGAAGTTATTTCATTTGTTTGTTGATTTTATAGGATCCTATGGTTGAGAGGCATTAGATTTTAAAAGATTTTGACTATTTTAAAGAGACTGCATTTTTAAGTGTTTGAATTTTTAAAGACTCTGGACTTTTAAATTTGAGAAGATGTTTTCTATTGTGATGTCTTTATTACTGTGTAAGCTCGGAGCTGACCAATAAAGGAAAGGATATGGCTTAACAGGGAGGAGCTTGTGTGTCAAGCGGATACGGGGTAAATTGTGCTGGCTAGTTTTATGTCAACTTGAAACAAGGTAGAGTTATTGGAGAGGATGGAGCTTCCGTTGACAAAGTAACTTTGTAATGCTGGGCTCTAGGCAAGCCTGTAGAAAATCAAGCCATTTTCTCAAGTAATGATTGATGGGTGAAAGCCCAACCCATTACCACCTCTGAGCTAGTAGTCCAGAGCTCTATGAGAAGATAAGCTGAGCAAGCCATGGGGAACAAGCCAGTAAATAGCACATCTCCCTGGCCTCTGCGTGGGATACTGTCTCCATGTTTCTTCCACGTTTGAGTTTCTGCTCTGACTTTTTTCAATAATGAGCAGCGATGTGAGAGTGTAAGCCAAGTACACCCTCTCCTCCCTCAATTGCTTTTGGTCGTGATGTTTAATCACAGCAATAGTAACTCTAGGACAGGTATTTATGCAGCATTAGAAAGTGAAAAAAAAATTGAGTAACTCTTATTATAAGATAAAATATTAAACATTCTGTCTTTGAAATGTAGGCTCAATCCCTCATCTGTTGCTCTGGCCACTACTCTTTAGGCAATCTAATTTTGACCTAGCATTTCTGCCTTCTTATCTCCCCAGGAAAATGAATTGATTTTTGTTCCTTCTTTTTTTTTTTTTTTGCCCAGTAAAGTTGAAAGGGGCTCTACACAGAGAAATGAGCCGATGACATTTCGTGACAGTTTGTGACATCAGGTTCAGCCTAGCTTTTGTTAGAAAACAGTACCCTCAAGACATGATTGAAGAATATTTAATCAAAGAGTGATTTATAACGCTGTGAACAGGGCAGGGGAACCAACTAGGGGTGGTAAAGTAGCCAGAATCTACCCTAAGCTGAAATATCAAGGACCCCAAAGTCTTCGCTTGTTAGAAACAAAGACTGGGGTCTGGTAGACGGCTGCTGGGATTTCCAGCTTCATGTGCCCTGGAAGAAGAAACTGAGCAGAGATGTGTGGATAGTGCTAGAACTGGGGGCAGTTTATTAGGAAACAAACTTTGGGTTAAAAGGGTTGGCGGCTCATTTGTGTCTACATCGTGTGGACTGGGACTTTTGTTAGAGATCATTTGTATAGCGTTCTTTTACTGTGCATGCTCTGTCTGGTGGTACATGGTGGCCATGCTGGGTAAGCTTTCCAGTCTTTTTCTCGGTAGAAGATGTTCATATGCTAATTTTGCCCTCACTCTCTGTTCTACCCACCTGCTAGTTACAGCCCAGTTGGAACAGACTTTATAAGAGCTTTAAAAGTCTCAAGAAGTTGTGACCCACTTAAGGTCCAGCAGGATAGAAGGCTGAGGAGTTACTACTCCTGCTAACCTCTGTTCCCTCCATTCTGTGGACCTCCTGATGCTTCCCACCATTTAAATCCCACTGGAAGTGAGAACGGGAATTTAGATTCCTGATAAAGCAGCCTATAGAACTCAGATGTAGCAGTCCACAGTGTATTTGATGTATGGAGCCGGTGGGAAACAGAAAAAAAAGCACCTATTCTGAAAGTGAGCACAGCACAGGAGAATGAAGCCTCTGTTGATGAACTGTGCAACCAAATAAATACAGGTTTGAGGTAAGGGTTTGACTAGATCAATAGGATAATACTAGGCAAGCAATTTAGCCCATGCAGATTACTCCCCATCTTTACCCTATGCATAATGAAAATGTAGAAACTTATAATCATTTAAAGATAGACACTTATAATCATTTCATTAACCATAAGATATTTCATACTAGGTTATAGAGTTGTGCTTTTCACCAAGAGTTTGTTTTCAGCTTGAATTTTACAAGTTCAGATTGTAAAATTAAGTGAAATTGATTTCTCAAAAGATTTCTTTTGTAATGATGAGATCGTTCCAAATGATCTTGGACCTTTATTTAATGACATGCAGAAAGAACAATGGTGAGACATAGGGAACGGATTCTATGTAAGATGGGCTCAGAGATGGGAGTGAGGAGTCCACAAGCAGTGGGTGATGGAAACACAGCAGAAAAAGCTCTTTCCCAGAGCCTTCAAGGGAGCATGGCAGCCTTCAGAACTGTGCTAATGAAGTCCTTTTGTTTTGGTACTTTATCAAGGCAGAACTAGGAATCGGACATGAACTGCATGCTGCCCCCCACTTCTAATATATCAGGCATCAATGCTGTGTCTCGAAATAGACAACATTTGAGATTGGCTGCCAACCAGGCAAATCAACCTGACTGAATAAATGCTAACAATTGTAAGACATGCGTGTGTTGGGGGCACAGAGGTCCTTGTACTCACAAAGAAGCAATAAGAGAACCAGGAATATTAATCATGCAGTGGAGTCTCCTCAGTGGAGGAGATAAAAATTAAATACCTGCATTCCATCCAGAAAGTTTAGAGTAGATTTTTGTTTTAATACCTGGCGACCTTTTTGTTATGTGGAGGTAGATCTCACCCAAATTCCCCAGAATGATTATCCCAGCTTCTTCCGCCTTAGACCATTACACATCTGTGCATCGTTAGGGGAGAGGTCCCATGTGCTATTGATCAGAGACCACACTAGATCCCAGGTCTTTTAGTTATAAAACCCACCAACATCATCACTTGCACTCTGTAAAGAGTCTAGGTGTAGTCACACCTTAAGTTTTACTGTGCATCTGGAATTGTACTGATAGTTGCCTGGAAACCTTTCCCCAAAGTGTACTGTGTTTTAAATATGCGGACAGTGGACCACCTGGTGTTAGACTTCCTGGAAGTCTGATCCAGGTTGACAAATTTAGTCTGCACCAGGTTTACATTCTTATCGGTTTGTTAGGTTGGCTTCTCTGTATGACACTGACACCTGCATGGACCTCCTCAATTGAGAGATAGTTTTTCTGGTTTTGTTTTGGTTTTTCCAATCCCCTGGAAAACAATCAGGAGAAGATGAGGCACTTGGCAAGTTCAGGACATGCCCAAAGCAGAAGTCAAAATTGATGCTAATTCTATACAACTCCATGCATGCTTGAACTCAGCACTATGGGACTTACACACTTTTTAATGGATTCTTGGAGAAAATCTATTGCCAATGTTCCTGATGGCATCACCAATGACTTTCTGTAGCAAAACCTAGAGACATGTCTCTAAGTACAAGGCTGATGTGAAGAGGTGTCCTAAACATGAGGAAATTTAGAGAAATTTATTTTATTCACATTCCATTTTAATTATTCATAGCCATGCTGCATGGTTGGAATTCACTTCTTCCATTTACAAATAAGTTTGAAATATGTATGAAACAAATGTTTTAAATAATAAATATTTATGCCATAGTTGAACTGAAATGTTTATAGTGCCTCAGAGGATTTATTATTTTTTTTTAATTCATAGACTCTCAGGTAAATTGTTCACTATTAGTTATCACTATTTCAGTTCAAATGATTCAAATAAAATTTATTTTCTATGTTCAAGTCTTTCTTTAGAAATTAACGCCTATAGTATGACTTTTAGAAACTGACATTTGAAAAGGCTTAAGAATAAAAACTGTTTTATCACAACAGCCCCAGGAAAGTTCTTTTAAAGGATAGTTATTAGACAGGGTGCTGTAGCACAAATAATAAAACCCAGAGAGAGATATTGGGGTTCAAGCTGAAGATCAGAAAAGCAAAGCAGTCAACCCACCACTAGAGAGCTCTTCCTCTACCAAGTCTTAAACAGAAAAGGGACGTTCAGTGCTCTCCACCAAACCTCAGACTCCATGGCTCTCCAGACAGCAATGAGCTTCAATCTTTTCCTGCCTTATATTCTTCTCTCTGGCCAACCATATCACTCTTGTCTCCATCTCCCTAGTGCTGGAAATAAAGGCATGCGATTCCCAAATACTGAATTAAAGGTATGTGCTACAACTGCCTGGCCTCTAGTGGGTTAGCTCTGAACTCTGATCCTTAGGCAAGCTGTGTTTGTTAAAATACAAATCAAATATCACTACAGGATACAGTAGCACATACCTGTAATACCTGCACTCAGAAGTGTGGAGACCAGAGGGTCAGGAGTTCAAATGAATGTGACCACAGCTTAGACTATATTAGACTCTGTCTCAAAAACAAACAACGGAATAGATGGTATTGGTTGACTGATGTTTTTAAAAGAGAAGGTGATACACAAGACAACACAGAAACTCTGCTGCTAAGATGAGATGTCACAGCGCTGTCGTTTCAGCAAAGGAAGCATCTTGCTTTCCAAGTCCACCTCCATTAGCCCCCAACACTGCTTTCTGATGGAGGATTCCCATTGGCTAATAAACAAACTGCCTTGGCTTTTTGATAGGGCAAGATTTAGATAGGTGGAGTAGACAGAACAAGAAAAAGGAAGTGAGGTAGATGGCTCAGACAGTTGCCCTGCCTCTCCTCTCTGGGGCAGACTGCCATGCCTCTCCTGAGAGAGAGAGATGCGATGAAGCCAGCCACCAGGTCAGATGTGCTGAATCTTTCCAGGTAAGACACCATTCATGGTGTTACACAGATTATTAGATATGGGTTAGTCAAGATGTGAGTAAGAGGCTGAAAATAATGGGCCAGGCAGTATTTAAAAGAATACAGTTTTTGTGTTGTTATTTTGGGGCATAAGCTAGCCGGCGGCCGAGAGCAGGGCGGTGGGAAGCAGCCCACAGCTCATCACTACAGCTTTCTGTCTAACAGAGTCTAAAAACACCACGTGTCAATTCCCTGATGTCACCTTCTCTTTTGTGTCTCCTCTCCTGGACACAAGAAAGTGGTCACAAGAGACTTTCCACTTATAGCTAAAGTTGTGATGCATATATTCGGCAAATTTATCACTTGAAAGTAAAAATAAAGTAGAACAAAATATTGCACATATTCTCTGCATTTCAGGCTCATAAATTAGTCTCGTGATGTTGGCAAGGCAATATAAATACTTTATGATGTTGTAAAAGGAAGATGGTATGTATTTAAGATCACATTTTAATAGTTTTTTTTTTTTAAAAACCTACCCCATTTAATTTCTTTTTCACATATAAAATTCTAGAATTTAAAGCTAGAAGTAGACTGAGGTAATCAAGTCCATATTGTATTTTTTATATAACCTATTACCTTGAATTTTGAACTGTCATTATTTCTGTCATTTTATAAAGTCTTTAAAGAAATGTGATTCTTGTCTCTGTCACTTACGTTTACTGCCATAATGTGATCTCAGAACCCAGGGTCTCAAACTCAAGCACCAAGAGCCAGCATTTAAGTAAAACCTTGAGTAACTTCAGTCAAGTGATATCCAAAGAACCTAAGTGCAAGCCTTCCTAAGCAGGGAGTTGCCAGGAGACAGTGAGGACAGGAGTTCCAGCCTGAATGTACTTCATCCTCCACAGAGCGGAAAACCAAGGGCTAATCATGCAGTCTTAAATTCTTCAGTTTTGTGTGTGTGTGTGTGTGTGTGTGTGTGTGTGTGTGTGTGTGTGGTGTTCCTCTGTGTGTGAATTTCTGTGGGCATAGTGATACATATCTGTGATCCGAGACTCAGAAAGCTAAGACAGGATTGGCAGTTTCAGTTCAGCCAGCCTGGGCTGCACAGAGAGATTCTCTTTCAATACAGGTAGTTTTAGATCATCTCTTAGAGGCTTTGGGTCAGTAATGAATTGAGTTAATTGTTTGCTGATGTTTATGGTAAAAATGACAATACACATTGTTTTCAAATACACCGCCATTAGCATCTTGTGTTATTGCTGCTAGCATTTTAAACATGACCTTGAGAGTCATAACCTATTATCTAATTGTCAAACTTACTGTTCATATTTTCCAGGTGATAAAGCTGTGATGTAGTGGGGACTTCTACAGAGACCTGTGATCAGGTTAGCTGACTATATTGCTGATGTGATTTTTTTTCACTAACATACACACCAATGGCAGGGAGTGGCTACCATGCTGTTTGGCTATTAGAACCTTTCTTCTACAGACTTAGTATAAAAGGTGGATCAACCCCAGGCACCTCACATTAAAAGTAATAGAAACAATCATGATGTTTTTGTTTTACCAAAGAAATATACTTAAGTTTTGTACTTAAAAAAAAAAACTTTAAAAAACTACTTACCTAGTACTTAACAAACATATTTACTGTGTTGGTATTATCACAAGATGTTTAAAACATATGTATATTTTATAGACCTCAATACTATTAAAAAGGAATGAAATATGATTGATATTTTTGAAAATTTAGAAAGTTGAGAAATTTCTCACCTTCTCACTCATTTACTTCCCCAGAGTGAGCATTTGCTGTCGATATATGGGTAAATAATCCGCTAAACATGGCTAAGAATGTTAAGCATTTCCTTAAGTGTCTTTCAGCTCTTTGAGATTAGTTTGTTGAGAGCTCTCTGTTTAGGTCTGTAACCCATTTTTTATTGGATTAGGTTATTGACATGTTTTAAACCATCATTTTGTTTGTTGTGAAGGATTTTTTATCATATGGATGAGCAGAAGACTCATCACACTGGTGGGTCCTACTTCATTAACTGTAGTCATTATACAGAACTATAAATCAGTTGTGTGCACACTTTCTACTCCTCAGTCATCCATTTGTGATGTATCAGATGATTTACTGATCATGACATCTAACATATTCTCAAAGCACCCAACTGCCTTCCATAATATGAAATAATTTTTCAGTGAATGTTTTCTGTAATTATTTTTGCTGCATTGATGGTCACCATCATGGCTTGAGTGAGCTATTGCAATGAACTCCCAAATTATGCACTATAATCAAATGCATTCTTCCTAGATTCCAAATGATTTCCACATTATAATGAAATAGGCCTCTTCAGAATGCAAGTATAGAAGAACTGGGCTTGGGAAGTGACTCAGTGGTTAAAGTACTTGCCATATGTATTAGAACTACAGTTCAGAACTCTAGATCCCATAGCAGATGGCTGTGGTGGCTGTCTGTAATTACAGTGCTTGGTTCTAACAAGATCTTTGAAACAAACTGGCTAATCAGCTTAGCCATATCTGCAAGATATAGGTTCAATTAAGAGACCTTGCCTCAGTGAGGAAAGTAGAGAGAGATCTAGGGTTCTGACAACAACTTTGGGCCTCAGCATGCACAAGTGCATTCATAATAGTCACATGCTGCCCATTCATCTTGTTAATCATGTCTTTTGCTTTACAGAAGCTTCTCAGTTTCATTTTCACCAAACTCATGTCAGACAGAGGACTGATCTCCAACATATACAAAGAACTCAAGAAACTTGACATCAAACAAGCAAATAACCTAATCCAATAAAAAATGGGTTACAGACCTAAACAGAGAGCTCTCAACAAACTAATCTCAAAGAGCTGAAAGACACTTAAGGAAATGCTTAACATCCTTAGCCATCAGAGAAATGCAAATCAAAACAACTCTGAGGTGCCATCTTACACCTGTCAGAATGAACAAGATCAAAAACACTGAGGGCAGTTTATTCTGGAGAGGATGTGGGGTAAGGAGAACACTCCTCCATTGCTGGTGGGAGTGCAAACTTGTACAGTCACTTTGGAAATCAATATGGCAATTTCTCAGAAAATTAGAAATCTATCTCAAGACCCAGCAATACCACTATTGGGTATATACCCAATAGGTGCTCAATCGTACCACAAGGTCATGTGCTCAGCCATGTTTATAGAAACATTATTTGTAATAACCAGAACCTGGAAACAACCCATATGCCCCTCAATCAAAGAATGGATAAAGAAAATGTAGTACATTTACACAATGGAGTACTACACAACAACAAAAAAACCTAATGACATCTTGAAAGCCAAATGGATAGATCTAGAAGAAACCATATTGAGTGAGGTAACCCACACCCAGAAAGACAAATATAATACTTATTCACTCATAAGTGGCTTTTAATCATAAAACAAAGAAAAAACAGCCTACAGGCTACAATCCCAGAGAACCTAGAAAACAAAGAGGACCCAAAGAGAGGATATACATAAATCCACATAGAAAGGTGAAAAAGACAATATTTCCTGAGTAAATTGGGAGTAATGGGCCAAGGAAGAAGGTAAAAGGAGAGAGGGAGGAAGAGAGAGGTATGGAGAAAAATTGTATAGCTCAATAAAAACAATAAAAATACAAGCACACACACACATGCATGCATAATGCCATACACCTACACATGCATATGGGTCCCAAAATGTACAAACACACACCTACTGAAGAATAAAAAACATGCAAATATAGACAATTTATATTTTAAAGCACCTTTGGATGTGTTTGAAATTAGAACTCACTTTATAGTCAACGAGTCTACAGTGTAGGCACATGATGTGATGGTTCAGAGGTATCCCTTCACTCACAGAGCCTTTGCAAGCATTGGTCTCTTTAATTGCATTGTTTATTTCTTTTTATCTACTCTTCTTCTTCTGCCTGTGTGTCAATCTGGCCTTGCTTACCTTGAAAATCCCTCGTAGAGATCCCTCACTGAATAAAACCTTCCTTGTTATGTTAGACCATCTCTTAGCTTTTGAAATCCTTATCCTAATTATAATTTTTCAGATGCTTATATGAATCTTTGTTAATAAATGTCTATTTATATACTGTAAGGCTCATGAGGTTGCATGGTATTTATATTTAATAATATCAAATAATAGTTATGTATAAAGAGCCAACAAGTGTGGTAGTTTATTAGCTTCTGTAATTAATGAAAGGTATTAGGCTAATATAAACATAGAAGTTAGTCATTGGAATGAGTTCTCTTCATTGTGAAGGTTTATGGTGTCTGTCTTTGTACTTCATAGATATGGTTTTTTTTTTTTTTAAAAAAAAAAAAAACTCTAGAGTCTATGGATTTAGCAGAGTTTTACATTTAGGGCCACAAGGACAAAGAGAGCTAATTATGAATCAGCCTGAGGTCAGACTAACTCTATTTGTAGTGCCTGCTATTTGAGTCTGCCTAATCCCTATTGGAGTAGACTAGTATTGTTCCATCCAGAAAGGAGTGGATAGAGACTTATGTATCCCCAGACAAAAGAATGCATTATTCATGTGCTCACAAGTTCATGCAAAGCAAAGTAAACTTAATGAAGATTTATATCAGAATCTACTTCCTGGCTTTAAAATACATTATTTCTTGGGCTTATCATGCAAGGGAAGTGGTAGAAACCCCATCCTCCAAGCTATTAAGACTCCATGGATTAGAAAACACTCCAGGGACTTGTCTTTCATGAATTAGGGCGGGTGGTGGTTGTGGATTTTATGACATCATCAGTCATTTGTCCCCTCTACCGTTCTTTGGAAGAAGACATTGAGAAAAACTTTAATGATCATTGAATGGCGCTGTTAAGTACACAGTTTTGTGGGATGGAAGAGGGATTAGTGTTTTTACTTTAATCAAGATGTTTTATGTGAACTGACATAAGTTTCCTCACTCGCCAAAGCAGATGTCTCTCGACCATGAGTTCAAAAGCCTGGTGTGTTCTCTCAGTCTGGGCCATGAGGACACATGTCTCCTATGTTCTCACCCAGCCCTAAAGTCATTCTTAGCTATCTCTTATTTCTAGATATTAAGCATACTGCCTTTGACAAAGACAACATTGGTCATTTGTTGGAGGCATGAATGAGTAGAGAGATGGATGGAAGATAGATAGATGAGTCAAATTATCACTATTCCTGGAATTATACTGAGTAACTTTGAGCTTTGAATAATGAGTCCCAAACTTTGCTACCAGTGCCAGTTCTTTTTATCGTTCTGACTTTCTGTTTATGTCTATTTTTTGTTCCATGCACCTTTTTCTCCCTGTTTTTCTGTTTCTTTCTCTCCTCAAGAGGTTTCCACTGCTGCTGAATCAAAGGATAATATCAGTGTACCTTAACGTTAACATTGGGACCCTACTCTGACTGACAAAATCCGGCTGGCTTTTGTATTCTACTTTATAAAACCTTTGACATGGGTTGTGTTAGCAAGTATTGCTACACAAGGTTTCCAATTTGAAAATCGGTAGAAAAGAGATAACTTTTAATTATCTTTGAATTGGGCAGCTTAACAGTTAAACCTAGTTCTCAGAGGCTGGCATATAGAAAATCCATTTGGGGCTCCTGTTTGAAAAGCCAGCCAGCCATTCTTTGAGCCAGTATAAAACCTTTTTCATCTGTATTCTCCTTTCAACTTCAGTAGTGTATAAAGAAAAGAACCTTTAGAGACAGACCACAAGCTGAAGTTTAAGACATCTAAGACATTTGTTTGAGTGTTTGTGGTAATATATTGCAATAGTTATTTGAAACCTCAACATAATTTATCATTTTTGAACACAACATTAATGAAACATCTACATTATTCAAAAGCAGTAATTTAAGATTATTTCCTTACTATAATATGTAAAAATATTTGTAAAGTGTCCTTCATAATAGTTAAAGCAGTTGGTCATCAGATCTCAGGCTATAAGCCTATAATGTAGGTAATATTGTCACCCTCTGTAAGGTTCTGTGAAGTTATGAAATTTGCTCAAGGTCACATATCAGGACTCAGATCTTTTTAACTCCAAGCCATGTTATATGCTAAAGCTGCCCATTAGATTTAGTTTTATGTTAGGTATCCTCAGTGGAAACAATGTCTACCTAAATCCTGTGTCCAGTTTCATCTTTTTGATAGTAGCTAAAGGTACAAAATAAATTACGTGAAATTTTATTACATAGTTGATAATGAATTGTGATGGAAGTATCAAAAATAAAAAGAAAGAGAAACAAGATACTGATGTTCATGTCTGTAAGGAATGTATGACTCCTATGAGATTCCTGGATGAAGGCTCCCCTAGGGCTTAGGAAGGATCAATGGTTGTGGTGGTTTGAAAGAAAATGGCCTCCAAAGGGAGTGGCACTATTAGGGGGTGCAGCTTAATTGAAGTAGGTGTAGCCCTGTTAGAGGAAGTGTGTCACTGTGGAGGCAAACTTTGAGGTCTCATATAAACTCAAGCTATGCCCGGTATATGAGATCACTTCCTGTTGCCCGTGAATCAAGATGTAAGAACTCTCAGCTTCTTCTCCAGCACCATGTCTGCCTGCATGCTGCCTTGCTTCCTGCCATGACAAAATGGACTAAACCTCTCTGAACTATAAGACACCCCAATTAAATGTTTTCCTTAAGAGTTACCATGGCCATGGTGTTTTCTTCACAGCAATAGACACCCTACCTAAGACATTGGTCATGGTGCTTTAGTGTACCCTTGAAGCAAACTTAGTAATATTCACGGTGGGAGAGAGGTTATGAAAATCACTGATTATGTCCACCCATATACAAGGTATCAAATAGAGCATGGGAAAACTCATCATACAATGTATTCCCATGTTAGGCTTTTTGTGGCCTTAGTTAAGCTTCATCCCTTCTGCAAAAGTGCCATCTCTCAAAACTCCGTCCCCAAGCTCTCTTTGAGAAGCCAATTTATTTGCTTTTGACATTTTAATAGATGCTTACCACTCTACATATTTTATAATAGCCATTACTTATTGTCATTCTTATTTTCCCTTGCTAGGTTGAGAAGTTCTGAACATATGAATAGGGCCTTAATCATTTTTTTTTGTTGATATCTGATTTAATTCTGTGTTTCATTCAACAGACTCCCAATATTTTTTTTATTTCAAATGGATATTTATATTGAAATAAGTATTTTAGCTCTTCTGGAGATGGTGAAAAAATTCTAAATAACATTTTATCATTGTGTATGGATTTGAAACTGATTTTGAATTCTGGCACAATAATATGTCAAAAATGGTACCTTACCTGAGTGAGTAGTCTTAACTTAAAATATACTACAAAGGTAAACTTCTTGGCCCAACAAACAGAATTTCCTTTTTCAACTTCAGGAAAGAAATATTGACAAAAGGAGACTGATAGATATTTCTCACATCTCCAAGTACTCGTGTTAGCATTTGCATAGAATCAGTTTAAGATTTTCAATGTTACATCTCTAATACACTTTGTGACGCTGCAGTACATTTAACAGTAGATGTGGTTATGGAGAGCTTTGGAGTTGTGTACAGAATAAGTCCTGGGGAAATCTTCAAACTTTGTCAGTTTCATAATTTCCTGTAAATTGCATGATAAAATGTGTGAATGCCAACAGTTGGTTTCCATAAGGGCACTGAGGCAGAGCTGTTATTTAGTTTCCCAAAGTCCTTCTTTGGTCAAGTGAACCATACACACTTCAGCTTAGAAACTGGACTCTCTGAAAATGCCACTTAACCATATTGAGTCTTAGATTTTTAAAAATAGTGTGTAGATAATATATCTATCTAGATTGATAGCTGTACAAGAAATTGTGAAATAGAACAGAGATTTGTAATATACATAGTTCCCAGAACCAATAGCATAAAGTACCATGTGAGTACAGTATTCCGAGGAAGAAAAATAGAGTTGATCTGACGGGAGAGAAAAATTCATCATAGAAAGGAATGAGCTCAGTTGGGGCACAAAAGTTGAACAGAATTTCTCAAAGCAATGACTAAAAGATGGAGGAAAAGCAGGACGGGAAACTGATATGGGTTCTTCAGATGCTTTTGGTCACCTGTGTGTTAAATCACCTTCGTTCCATTCACGGTAACAGCCTCAGCTTTTCTCTGCCTACACACATTCTCCAGAGCTCCCCTCACCATGCCTGTGAACTACTTGTGTAAATCTGTTTATCCTTCAAGTTGTGAGGTGTTGGGGTTTCAAAGTATGAAACTAAAAGATATATAATACCATTGGAAATCATATCACTCATCATTAATCTTTTAATTCCATTATTTTGTGTGTATATGTACATGTGAGCATTTTTTGTGTATGTACACTTGCATGTGTGTGGGTGCAACTGTGTTGTGTAACAGTTTTCTCCACGATTAAACATCCCGCGTAAAGTTCCTCAATCAAGAAGGCAAATAACTCAAAATAGCTTCACGAGGTCCCTGAAACTGATCAGATTCACCAGGTCTCTCCCTGCCAGAGTCAACAATAAAAGCTGAGAATCCCCCTCAGAAGAGAAAGCCAATCTGTAAAGAAGCTTATCAGGCAAGACCAACTGCTAGGAAGACTCAGAAAAAACAGCTGAGCTGCCTGGAAGGCGATAAGACCAACACCTGGAATAGACACGCTCCAACCTGTTGAGCCACGCGAAAGCAGTGTAGTGTGCTCCAGGTTCCCGGCTTTCTGAGCTGTCACCCACACTGGGTGGGCTTTGGCGTTGCAGCTGTCTTTGATTCATTTTTCTTCCTATAACTAACCCCTTACCCATAACCCCGTAAGTAACCCCAGTAAATATCATTCAGCAAGTTGAACTTTGATGGTATCCACATTTTGGTCAGCCCTGAGTTCCATATCTGGGGTAAGTAGAAGTGTGTGCTAGCTCTCCACAGGTAAAGTTTCAGTTCACAACAAAATGAGTGGGAAGGTACATGTGAATGTTTGTGCCTCTGTGAGCACTGGCCCGAGGTTGGTGGCAGGTATGTTCCTCGATGGTTACCCACCGCATATATTGGGGTAGAATCTCTCACTAGAGTCCAGATGTTACTGATTCCCCTAGCGTAGAGAGCTTGTTCCAAGGACTTCCTGCTTCTGCCTGCTGAGCATTGGTGTTACAGGCAGGCCGCCTCACCCCCTAGACGTTTATCAGTAGGCTGGAAATCCAAACCTTATTCCTTATCCTTATATGGCAAGTTCTTTATTCACTAAATCACCTTCTGAGGTCCTACAACTTGTGTGTGTGTGTGAGAGAGAGGAGAGAGAGAGAGAGAGAGAGAGAGAGAGAGAGAGAGAGAGAGAGAGAGAGAGAGAGAGAGAGAGGGAGGGAGGGAGGGAGGGAGGGAGGGAGGGAGGGAGGGAAGGAGAGAGGGAGGGAGGAAAGTGTTCTATAGTACATGTGATATGTGAAGGCTAGAAAGCAACCTTGGGAGTCAGGTTTTGCCTTCTACTTGTTTGAGACAGAGTCTGTTCTTCACTGCAGCATATGCTAAGCCCATCATGCAATCTTCTGAGGGTTCTCCTGTCTCCATCTCCCATCTTGCCATAGGGATGCAGGATGGGATTACTAAAGATGTGCCACTGTGTCCAGCTTTTTGTTCATTCCTGGCTTCTCATGACCCTGACTTTGTTTGTACAGCAAGTCACTTTTACCTACTGAGCCATCTCCCCAGCGCAGAAGAGGTGTCATTTTATTCTGAAACTCCTACTACCAGCAAATTTTCTTGTTGCTGTGATAAAATATCCCCAAAGAGCCATTTAGTGGGGGAAGAGCTTGTTTTGGCCACAGTCTGAGTGTACATACAGTCCTTTGTGGCAGGTAAGGCCTGGAGACAAGTAGATGCAGTATCTGGTCGCATGGCATCCACACAGAAGGGAAGAGCTTTGGTACTTACTCAGCATGCTTTCTCCATTTGATTCCATCCAGGACTTCAATCCATAGCAGGGTGCCATTTTAAGGCTGAGTCTTCTTATTCTAATTAACCTAATCTAGAAATCCCATCAAGTACTCGGTCAAAGATTGGTCTCCAGGGTTTTTCTAGAACCTGTCAAGTTGACTTTTTTTTTATGAGTGTAATGTTTATTTGAGATAAAGGGAGTGGAAGGGGAAGAGAGCATAGGAGAGTGGTAGACAGACAGAGAGAGAGAGAGAGAGAGAGAGAGAGAGAGAGAGAGAGAGAGAGAGAGAGAAAGAGAGAGAAAGAAGAGAAGAAGAGACAGGAAAAGTCCTGCCTGCCCCTTCAGAGGAACAGTGGGGAAAAAAAGAGAGCAAATTGACATTCATTATAAACCACATCCATGATGTATTTGTACTTAATTAGGGCTCATATATACATTGTAAAGAATTGTACTTCTACATATATTAATAGTGACTTTTAAATCCTGGTGATTTATTTTGAAACTATGTAGTAAGTTATCTATGAAAAATTAATACAAATTTCAATAGTTGACCCATTACACTTATAAGTGTATATTGAAATACTTTGGACATTTTTTAACATCAAGGTTAGATTTTATAAAGTCTTAAATTATATATAGACACTTTTACATTTCAGTTAGTCAAATAATTCTCTCTTTCTCTCTCCCTCATTACAAGGAGATTAAAAACAAGGAAAAAGCTAATTAAAACTTGACAATGTGATTTTATTTTAAAAGGGAAATGTAATGAACTCTTTTAATAGGTAACTGTAATTTTGAAAAAAATAGAAATGTAATTTCAATACAGTATCATAATACCACATTTACTTAAAGTATAAGATATATTTTAAGTGAATATTGGAAATTTTAATTTTAGAAATAGATTTTTTTTTCAGATCTTTTGCCTTGACTTACATAAAACAGAGAATGTCTACTTAGCAGAAAATGAGGAGGAAGAAAGAGTTTGAAACCATAGACTATTCTAAACTGGAGCTGAGCCTCTTTCTCAAACATGAATCCAAATCTCCAGTCACTCATAGACATGTGGCGTTTACTGTGCTTACCCAGGCAGACTCAGGGAGTGGTGCCCAGGCAAGGGCTTAGACAGTGAGACGATGTTTCAGGCTCTGCGGGGAGGGCTTCTTCCACAAAACACAGAAAGAATGGAACAATACATTCACATTTTTAACGAGAAGGGAGCCTCCTTCCTTTTCCATTAATTTCTTACTGATTGGTCATGCTAAGCTGAGTAGTTCCTCTTCACTGTAATTCACAAGTCAAGCCTCTGTTTGGATTGCTTTTGACCTCAGAAGGAGGCATAGTTATTGTGTCAGCAAGAATTGAGTAGGCTCTGAAGTGTGACCTGCTAGCAGACAAAGTGTGCCTTAGCCTTCCCTCACAGAGCTGGACCCAGCATGGTACAAAGCTGGGCTCAGCATGACCATCCATTTATAGAGAATTATCGGGTATTTGTGGCTCATCTATTTAAATTCCGGCTCAAAACATTTTCTCCTTAAGCGCTGGCTCTGTAATTAGAAAGCAAAATTCAACTTGATTTTTTTGTACATTGATTTACCTGCTCCTTCTTGTGTTTAAAACTTTCGAATCCACTTGTCTTTATCAGCTGATAATGGAAGATCATTATTTTATGTATATTAAATCATGCATTTGACATATTTCTTTCTTAAACAACAAAATTACTTGAGCACTTACAAAATGGTACACCCATATTTTAAAATATGGCTTGCATTTTTGGGTATACTACCAACCTGTAACATATGCTATCACTTGAGTTTAATGGAAATTTTCAGTAAATATAAGTAAAAATTATCTTTGTCCGAATTCTTTTCTTGTTTGTTTATGACAGAAGTAAAAATCTCATATAAAAACCATATTGACATTTTGAAGCATTTTCACCCGTATTATTTACACTTCTCAGTTTATTGAGTTTGATGAAGCCTAATCTTTTGATCTTTTGTTTAGCATCTTAAAGTTATTGGGCCGAAAAACTTGTAACCTTTACAATTCCAAATTAACTGTTACACAATTTTGTTAATCAGTGGAGCAGTATGTACTGTGGAAAAGAGATTTATTAAGGTTTAACAAATGATTCATGGCTGCATTCCTATTGAGAAAGGAAAGTTTTATGACCCTGAGGTAAAGTACACCATCTTTCTCCCTGACCTAATGTATGATGACATTTGTAAAGAAACAAAAATTATAATAAAAATACTGAGGTTAGGAACATTTTCCGTCTACAAATTCTGAAATTATTTATGATTCTAGGTACAATTTCTGAGTCATTGTCAATGTCTTATGTTTCTAGGCACACCAACACCTGCCTTCTGAAGAAATCAGATATGATAAAGCTGCTTATTTTCTGAATTAATAGAGGGAAAAATTATAAGAATAATATAAAATGCACAGTAATTTAAAACTCACTTATAATTTGCCCTTGAATTCACTCTGCTTTTGTAGACAAAGCAATATATTTACCATAGAGAGGCAATCGTAGTGTGGGCGTCCCTCAGACTAATCTGTTGCCAACTGTTATTATCCATGTGGCTAGCAGTGTTGCAAGATTTAACACAAAAGTACAGGTTATCAAACCAAGTTGTATTTCAGAAAAAAAAAAGATATACCTCCCTTTTAATTTAGTATCTGTCTAATATACTACCTGAGACAAACTTCTGCTCAAAATTTAATCTTCTTTACCTAACATCCACACTTAGTGGCCCATCCTGTATTTAATATTATACCTTTAGGAAGTAATGTTGCATGTGCCTTCATTCACTTGGTATCTACACAAAGTCCAAATGACATTTGGAGATGCAGAGTAGAGAGAAGGATCCCACTGAAGGATTGAGGTAGGATGGGCATGGTGGTATGTTCCTGTTACCCACCACAAGAAGCAGAGAGAGGAGAGCTGCCACATGTTTGAGGCCATTATGGTCTAAGAGCAAGTCCCAGGCCAGCTGGAGCTGTCTATCAAGATGCTGGCTCAAAACACAACAAAACAGAAAACAAACATTAACTTAAGAAAGTCTTACCTTGAGAGCACCCTGGGTTGGAAAGGACTTCTCTGATATCTTCAGAAACAAGTTAATGACCGTTTTACGCAAAGGTCAGAAATAATGTCTGACCTTTATTCCTTTATGTGTCTGTGGTAGTTATGTGTGTATGCATGATACCTATGGTATTATGCTCATGATTATACTTACAGAGACCAGGGCAGGATGTTAAACATTTTCTTCTGTTGCTTGCCCCTGCCATTTTTCACACAGACCAAGTATTTGAATGAGTATGAAGTTCTCCATTTCACTTATCCCTGCTGGACTGAAAACTCTTAGGCGCTTTCTGTTTCTACCCCTTAATGTTGGGGTTACAGCTAGGTCTGTCTTTAAGTGGGTGCTGGGGTTTCGAACTCATGCCCATCAGTTGCGGAGCAAGCACTCTTACCCACTGAGGCATCTCCTTAGCTCCATAAAGAAATCTATCAAAAAGGGAAGAAAGCAGCACAAAAATAAAATGCAACAACAAAACTGTGCATTCAAAATCTCTCCTCCTTCCTTTGGTGGTGAAATTATCAGAGAAGTAAATAAAATTCTGCCGCAAAATCACCATAAAATTCACTGTACCACTGCGAATGACTGAGTCAATGAGGACCAGTCTGTTCAAACAGGAATTCCCGTATCTGGTCCTAAGATTAAAAGCTAAGTTTTTGACGATAGTGAGGGGAAGTTACATTATTCAGAGTTAAATGATTTCACCCTAATTTTAGTTTCAAATGCTGGTTATAGACTCTTTATAAGATTTAGGTACCTCAGCTCATTGCTGAGCTGTACATCCATTCTCTCGCCATGTATTATAAATGTTACATTAATCAGAGGAAGCAAAGAGGGAAGAACGATGTCAGTTTTGGAAAGGAACAAGGTAATGTGGCTCACTGTTAGATTTAATGACTTAATTTATTGGTGACTATTTTTGGAACACTTTCTTTACTCTTTGATTTAATTTTTACAATGTAGACTTCTTGGACATCCACATATTCTTTAGTCTGCTTCACAAGGGTAGTGCGTTCTTCCCTACCCATGCTTGCTTGATAGTATCCTTTAGTTGTCATAATGGATAATGGATAAGGGCTTTAATGACAATAGTTTACTTTTTTCTCCCCTTCTTTTAAAAATGCCATGAAAGAAGAAAACTATATCAAAATTGTTTTTATTTTCTATGAAAGGTATTTTGTCTTTCTATATTGAGGTAATTTTTTTCTAATGTTATAAGATATCAACCATTCTGGTCATAGACATCACATGGGCTTTATAACCTTCCTTATTTCTTTAAATATGTGTTAGGAGATTTACATAAATCAAATGTATTATCAGCAAATGTAGACACAAGTTTCGGTCCTGTCTGGTCCTACAGTCATTCAGTCCCAAAGAAACACATAGAAGCTTATATTAATTATAAATTGTTTGGCTTATTAGCTCAGGATTATTATTAACTAGATCTTATAACTTAAATTAACCCATAATTTTGTCTATGTTTAGCCACATGGCTTGGTACCTTATATCAGTGAGGCATTTTCATCTTGTTTTCTCTGTGTCTGGCTAGCAACTGCATCTCTGCTTTCTTCTTCCCAGAATTCTAGTTTGGTCATTCCACCTATACTTCCTGCCTGACTATTGGCCAATCAGTGTTTCATTAAATCAATATGAGTGACAAATCTTTACAGTATACAAGAGCATTTTCCTATAGCAAACAAATCTAAATCTGATGTAATATTTGCCAATGTTATCTTCAGCATTAATGCATAAGTACTTATTATTAGTAAAGACCAATTATACAATAATTAATGTTGTTAGCATTTTGGGTAATTGACTCTGTATTCAAATAAAAAAATCTTTAGTGATACTTATGTGACTTTTATAGATAAAAGTAACTGAGTCCTTTGACTTAAGTGCCACATACTTCTGTCTTCTCTCAGAAGGATTTGTGGAATAATGTAGGGAGCCCCTCAGAAACCTAAAACCTCATTCTAAAGAACATAAACATGACTAGAGACAGTAACATGCATTGAGGCAAAATAATACAAAAAAGAAAGGAAGACAAAGCAGGGCTTGTTCATAGACTTAGCCTCTTTTCTATGACATTCTTTCCAGGACTCCATTACCAAGCTGCAGCTCCTAAAGCAATGCTGAGGTGTCACGGCAGTGTGTGCATGTCTGTATCCTATGAAACTATGTACTCAGTGGTGATACCTTTTAAACTTTGTATTGCCAGAAACTGCAAGAGCCCAGCAGTCAGAACTTGGTACATCTATGAATTATGATATGGATGGATCCATTTTTTGATGTCTGAATTTCACAGTTGTTTATTCCAGAACATCTTAACTGCCCCTGGATGCCTTAACATATCTTTAGCTACAAGGTGGCAGACAAGATCCTAAGATAGCTGAGTTGGGTCCACAACCTTTCTAGCACACATGATCAAATGCACCAGGAAGGTTCTTTGGAACTTCCCTCTGAGGTTCACCTTCCATATTAAGAGTCAGGCTCAAGTACTCTGTAATATGCAGTCTCTAGCTTTAACACACATGGTTTAGCCAAATAGAAAGTTAAGGTATTTTAATTTTATAAAACAAAGCTACATATCAGTCCCTAAGCTCCTCGTGTTCTCTGTTGCCCACGTCGCTCAAATGTAAATAAAAAACATGAAGAAATTATACTTTTCTTCTGTAATTTTTTCCTTCATTGTGTGCGATATTACTTTAACTATATAAATATGTGTTCCATTTATTTATGTTGCAGAATATTACTTTAACTATGTAATGGCATGTTACACTTGTTTAGGCTGCATTTGTTTAACTGTGTAGCAATGCATTTCATTTGTTTTACATTGCCTGCCTAAGAAACCTGATTGGTCTAACAAAAACCTGAACAGCCTAATAGCTAGGCAGGAGAGCAACAGCGATAGTTTTTGGGCAGAGAGAATAAATAGGAGGAGGAATCTAGGCTTAAGGGAGGAAAAAAATGAGGAGAGAATGAGGAAAACTTCTGGGGCCACCCAGCCAGGCACCACTCACCAGTCAGATTTGAAGTAGAATATATAGAGTGAAAGAAAGGTCAAAAAAGCCCCAAGGCAAAATGTAGATGAAGAGAAATAGATTAAAATAAGCTATAAAAACTAGTGGGACAAGCATAAGATATGGCACAGCATTCATTACCAATAATAAATTTCTGTGTTATGATTTGGGAGCTAGTTGGTGGCCCAACGAAAGGCTGTTACACTTCATGATCAGTGTGGATATCATTTCTTGCATTTTTTTCTTTGGATGTAATCTATTTCTAAGTAATACAGTTCTATAACAGTGAAATGTTGTATGTAATTAACTTTTATATTTATTACTGAGCTTAGAACTATAAATCACTCTTATTTGGAACAAATATGAATTTTTCATACCTTATAAGGATATTACTGATAAATAATTCAACTTCTGAGTTCATTCAACAGATACATTCTTCATCCAGTTATCACCTCGTCTCAAGTCAAACTCTATCATCTCAGACAAACCTCTTCATTACACTCCATATCTCCTGATCTCAGCATATCAGGCATATTTAGACCCTTCCTATCTAACCCCAGGAGGTCGTCAGGGCCAGCCTGACATTTTTTTTCCTCAGAACTTAGCATAGGGCCTGGCATAAAGCATATGTTAAAACATAAAAACAAAAAACAAAAACAACAAAGAAGGAATCCTTATAAAACATGTAGTTTTCATGTGTTATTTCAAATACATGGATTGGTCTGTGCTGTGAGTGAGTTCATGTGAGGGAAAGATGAACATTTAAACACATCATTGAATTTAACAGCACAGGAGAATGGAATGGATTTGGGGGGAGCAGACGAAGAGGAGTTTCTGTACGAAGGATCAGGCCCAACCACAGAGGAGCTGTAAAGTACGTGAGGACACAAGATCACATTCCACGCACTTGGGACAATACTGGATTTTACCAAATCTAGGACACATTATAAACTATGTAATAAAAACTAAAGCATACACTTAGGAAAATGTAGTGATAGGAGCTGCGGGCTGTGTTCCTGCCGCCCGGCTCATGGCCACCGGCTAGCTTTACCCAAAACAATTACACCGAAACTGTATTCTTTTAAACACTGCCTGGCCCATTAATTCCAGCCTTTTTCTCACATCTTGACTAACCCATATCTAATAATCTATGTAACACCATGAATGGTGTCTTACCCTGAAAGATTCAGCATGTCTGGCCTGGTGGCTGGCTTCATCGCATCTCTCTCCCTGAGGAGAGGCACAGCAGTCTGCCCCAGAGAGGAGAGGCGGGGCAACTGTCTGAGCCATCTACCTTACTTCCTTTTTCCTGTTCTGTCTATTCCACCCACCTAAGGGCTGGCCAAGGCAGTTTCTTTATTAAAACAGAAGACCTTCCCACATCAGGAAAAAAATCTATTATGGAGAAAAATCCATACGTATGGTATTTTAAATATTCGGAGACAACTTGGCCTGATGTAATATATTCAACTAAATCCTGGAATGGAATGCTCAAGTTAGACGTATTTTGAAAGCAGGCTTTTAAAGGTACTTTGAAAGGCAATTATCATATTTGTGTTTTACATTTATTCATTTCTTTTGTGTGTATGTGAGTATGGGTGCCTATGCCATAGCAAGGGTGTGTCTGTCAAGGAGTAGAGGTCGAAGAACAACCTGCAGAAGGTGTTTCTTTGCTGTCAGAATTACATCTTCCAGAAATCAAGCCGCATAATTAGTCTTGTTGACAAGTAACCTTACCAGACGAACCATCTTTCTAGCTCAGCTGTCTACATGTGTCTTAAAGCAGTATTACCTATTAATTTTGTGCTCTTTGGTTTTATGTCTTCCTAAGATTCAAACAATATCTTATTTATATTACTGGTAAAATAGAAAGAATATACATAATAAAAAGCAACTACTTAAACTATTAAAATATTAACAGCAAAAATAGCTAATTATTTATGCTAGGCATTTTTATTTGACATTTATATATTGTCCAGTTTTTAAAGATTTTGATGTATATGAGTGTTTGCCTGCATTTATGTATGTAAAGCATATGTGTTCCTGATGCTCTTAAAGTTCAGAGAGGGATTCCCTGGAACTGGAGATACAGGCGGTTTTGAGCTGTCTAGGAACAGTAAATGCTCATAACTACTGACCTTGACTTTAAAATTTGGATCTAAAGACATGATGCTTTGAAAAGGAGTTTCTTCTTTTGTTTTCACAGAGGATGAGACCATGTGGATTGCTTCTATCCCAATATAGTATGATAGACCACACCCTCCTGAAAGGTTGCTGTGAGCACCCTCAAGAAATTACTTTGCTCAACTGCCGACTGAGATGAATCTAGCACACAGGTTACCATGAAAGATCTTATTAACAGTGCCCCCATTCAGCATGAAGCAGTTTGGAGAGAAATAACTGCGCCCATATACCCAAATATTGTTTATAAGTGTTCTTTTACATTTAAAGGGGGATATGATACAGAGATAAATAATTTGCATTGGTATAGATTTTAAGGTCAATTTTGTTATAAGTATATGTATTTCTGATCTTGATTAAGGTATTGTGATTGTGTAGTTCATTTAAAAATGTAATGTATATAGGGTGTTAATGGATAATCATCCATAATAGTCAAGCTTGTAGTCATGTTAGTTAGAATTTCTAGATATATAGAGATATATTTCAGTTAGCTAGGCATTCTTTAGATCTTCCAAAGACTACAGAATATGTCATTTTAAATGTTTTAATAACTTAGGGCTTTTCATGACAATGAGACATGTCTGCTCCTGACAGCACCAATCTACTTCAAGAAGAAGATGGGCATCGAAGAGGATCCTTATGGAGTTTGATAGCCATTTTGGCAAGAAACTGCTCTTGCCTGGACTGTTGCATAGACTGGACACAAAGAACCTGCAGAGAGAGGACTGCTGAACTTGCCTAAAGGTGAGGTGGTCTTTCAGGGTTCCTGATTCATGAAAGAGTCTGTGAGACATTCTGCAGGACACAGCAGAAAGTGACTGAACTGTCTTTGAAATTTCCTGCTTCATGGAAAAGTTTCCTGGACACAATGGGCCTGTAGGCAGAAGATGGATGCCCCAACAGTACAGAGGAACTTTGGGTGACTGTACAGGGAGCAAGATGTCTCTGTCATTTCTAGAGTTTTGAAGTTGCTTACTTCTTGTTTACTTAGGTAATATTATATCCTTCTGGAGTCTTTGATGGAGTTGAAGAATAAATAGATAGTTATAGTTTTCCTTTGTTATGGTAAAAGATAAAATAGATATAAATATTGTAACTGTAATTCTTGCTTGATAACTGTTTTGTTATATGTAATTTTGCTATGTTAAAGTTAAAGCCTTTCTTTTTTGTTTAAACAGAAAAAGGGGAAATGATGGAGGACTCTCATTGGTTAATAAAGAAACTGCCTTGGCTTTTTAATAAGGGCAGGATTTAGATAGGTGTAGTAGACAGAACAGAATGCTGGGAAGAAAGAAGTGAGGCAGATGCTTCAGGCAGTTGCCATGCCTCTCCTCTCCAAGATGGACGTAGGCTAGAATCTTCCCGGTAAGCCTCCCCTTGTGGTGCTACACACATTACTAAATATGGGTTAATTAAAATGTGAGAGTTAGCTAGTTAGAGGCTGAAGCTAATGGGCCAAGCAGTATTTAAAAGAATACAGTTTCCGTGTAATTATTTTGGGTGTACAGCTAGCTGTGTGGGATCCAGGTGGGATGAAAAGCAGGCCTGCCCGCAGCCATCACTACAGACAGGGTCCCTATGCCCATATTATTGTTGATAAGATCAATAACACTACACTACAATTGATAGCTCTTGATAGGCTAATACTGCAAGACCACTTTTACAAACACGACATTCTCAAACTTTGCATGTCTTTTCCTTTATTCAGTCCTGTAAAAATTCTAGCATAAATGTTCTATTATCGTTGACATTTTAGAAGTGAGAAAGCTATACTGTAGAGCCATGGTTTACCTGAGAGATAAAGCTAACCAAGCCATAATGGGAATTAAAATAAAAGCGGCCTAGCCAATAAAAGGGTCAAGTTAGATCTCCATGGAATATGAATGTATTTCCAGGCAAGCTGTTTTTAATAAATTTTAGAGATGATGGAGTGTCTTTGTAGTCCAACCTACTCTCTAATGCATCCTACTTTGAACTGTACTGTGTTGTTGGGCATGGTGGAGCACACTTGCTAGTCTAGCACTTGTGAGGTGGAAGCAGCACAGTTTGTGTGTTGGTCTAGGGTTAACATAGGGTATGGAGTGAGGCTCTGCCTCAAAACAACACAAGATCACATTGTAGACACCTTTTAATATCCCTTTAAGTTTTAATTTTCTTATTATCAATGTGCCTAATGTCATATACATCTTGAAATTTAGATGTGATAAATTTGAAGACTATACTGGAAGCAATCTATGAGTAGAATCTAGAGTTATGACTTCTCTTCATTACCAATTTCACACTTAAAGTTAATTTTCAGCTTATAGTTTATTACATAGAGGCGAGGCCACTATCCATGGGAAAGGGTTCTCCAACAAAATGGTTGGTCTATATGTGAATGATATCGCTAGTTCTCATCAGGGACAACCGTGACTACTTATATCAATATACTAGGGCAAAGGGAGAATCAAGTAATTTTGAATTTGTTATTTTTGCTTTAATTTTTATTTCCTACTAAGTGGCTTTACATATCTTCCCATGCTTGTAGTTACCATCTATACCGTCTTAGTACAGTATCTCTTTAAGTATTTTATATATTTCTAAATGGATTATTTTCTTAACATTGAAATTAAGAATTCTTCATATATTGAAGATGCAATTCCTTTGTTGGCTATATGATTTTTAATTTTCATTTTTTGCTGTCTATTTTTGAGACATGGTTTTTCTTTATCACTCTGACTATCTTGGACCTCACTATATAGACAAATTGGCTTTGAAATTTGGAGTTCAGAGAGATCAACCTGACTCTGCCCCAATGTTCTGGGATTAAAGGCATGTGCCACACCTGGCCAGACCTTCAACTTTTAAATTTTACTTGGTGAGTTTGTTTTCACCCTAGTAACAGACTTTCACAAAAGTTTTTATGGCTAAGTATTTATATTCCCTTCTAGGGTCATAACGTTGGTAAAATTTTTCAGAATTTAGCTTAGCAAAAATCACAAGTATCGTATCTACTATCTCTTTGAAAAACATTATCTTCAGAACACTTTTGTTTGGCATATAACATCTTTATTGAGGTGCAGTTCAGTCACTGTAAACACTCGGATGTGGCTGTTCTTGTAGAGGACCAGGGTGTGATTCCCAGCACCTACATGGTAGCTTACAATGGGTTTCCCTTTCAGAGATAGCCAGAGACACAAAGCATCTTCAAGACATCATGTAACAGTGAAGATGTGTATGATTACAGTGAAGAACGTTGTTATTTTCCAGTACTGCTCACCATAATGGTAGAGGCTAGCCCACTGATCATTGAGAAGGAACAAGGGATATTGTTGAAAGTCCACATAAAAAGATTATAGTAGTGCCAATACCCACCTATTTCTCATTAACAAGAGTCTGTAGAAAACAATGTGTCCAGAAATTTGGCAGAGTTAGGAAGGAAAGATCATGAGAGTCACTGCTGGTGCCTAATGCACTAGCAAGGGTACAAAATAAAGAGTCTGTGGAGTAAGGGTCCTCGACAGAAGTAAAGATATTCAGGAGATATGAATAAAGCAGTTGCAATTGCGTTCAGTGACCAGACATACAAGAAAGTAAGAAGTGAGAGATAATTATTGAATTTCTGGCTTGAGAAACTTCTCCATCCTCCCCTGTTCCCACCTCAAGATTTCTTTCTGTCATATATGTCATGACAGAAGGAAGTATATGTTTGTGTGTGTGTGTGTGTGTGTGTGTGAGACTTAGTGTGTGATGCCATCATCTAAAATTGATGTAGAAAGTCTAGCAAAGACTGATAGAACCCAGGTCTGGACATATTGAGATATTGAGACACAGATATTAAATAGACACTCAGATGGCCCTATTCCCTGGGAAGCTTGTATTCCATGCAGAAATCAGACTGCTTGTGCACATGTGAGCATTACCAGGATGATATAACGAATGTAAAAGAGTGATAGAGTCCTTTGATGTAATACACAGAGCCTAAGGAGAAAGGGGGGAATGAGATTTGGAAGAGGGATAGAGAGCAGGTGTGGTTAGAAGCCAGACTGGAAAGAGTATTATCAAGATTAGTGAGGACAGGTGTGAATGGTCCATAGTACTATGTATTGCAAAAATATGAGGAGATATTCAAGGTCTCTCTCTCTCTCTCTCTCTCTCTCTCTCTGTCTCTCTCTCTGTCTCTCTCTCTCTCTCTCTCTCTCTCTCTCTCACACACACACACACACACACACACATACACACATGGTCCCCATGTGAAGTTGTTTTTTGTTTGTTTGTTTTACATTCCCACCAAGGTTTTGTTGAATATGAACCAACTGAGGAGCACAATGGTCCTTTGTGTTGAAGACAGAGCTTCCAGTGGGCAAGTCCCTTCCTGACCTCTGTATTCATTTCCAGCTTCCTCCTTATCACTCCCAGGTCTCAGATAAGTTCTGAAACTTATGATCACGTTCTTGCTCAAGACAATGTCTCCCTGTGACATATTGTTAAGATATATTGCATGGCCGGATGCACAGGAGTTGGGGACTAGCATGTGACCTATTGCTTTAGGCAACTGTATGTCTCAACTCTACCTCTCAGGCTTTGTCTTTGAGTGGTTATCTCTTTTGATCAGTTTTATATTTCCAATACCATTCAAAGTGTCTACAACACAATCACCATTCGATGTACACAAAACTTTTTTATTCACTGCAAAAATTCAGATACCCTATAACTTCAATAAGGAATGCTTAAGGAAACAAAGAGATGGTTGGAAAATTGTGGGACGATGTCCAAGAATTTCTATCAGAGATGTTATTGGAGAATGAGGACAGATAGGACTTAGGAGACATCTGAGCTCAAGGAACGGTGACAGAACACGTGCAGTCAAATGCCACGTCTATCTTGGCACTGATGTCTGTTTAGAGTGATCACTTAACTGTCCTGATAACCTAATCACGTCTTTCATTTATCTATGTTACAGGGATGACAATTGTACTTACCAGATTTCTCAATATGGGCATTCTCTTATTTAGTACAATAAAAGAAAAAAACACAACTCAGGACAGTGTCTGGAAGGTATTGATCTGTACATATTAACTTTTACTTTTTATAATGTCACTTCTCCTTTCTCCCCCTCCTCAAGGTTTCCTTCTATTGCATATATGACCAACTTAGAAACAAGTCATTTCTTGGCCATGACAAATGCTCTAAAATTAATTTTATCTCCAAGCATGTTCCTAATTACAGGTCTCACTCAATCTTCCAGTGACCTGTGTGGGTATAAGACCCTTAGGATTTCATCAGTCCATTTTGTGATGTTTTTATTGAAATCACCCAGCTACTCCCTATATGCAGGGCACAATTATTTCAGCTGACATTTGCATGTGACTATACACTTCCCCGTTTAAAATGACAGGACCCTGCCAATGGTTCATTATATGTGATTTTCTTTTTAAGGAGCAACAATAAAGAGCATATTGGACTTGGTCTTCTAATTGTGCAATAGAGACTGGCAGCAGCTCTGTGACTTCTTTCATAGCAAAATCTACCATTTGTGTCACTGAGATGCAATCCAGGATCTTGAAGCAAATTCTATATCATCACACAGAAGCCCAGAAAAGCAGCTTTTTAAGAGAAGTAAATTATTGCTTATTTTAATAGAACATCAACAAACAATAAATGCCTATTTAAATATTTATGAAAAAAGATCTTTATAGGGGGCTGGAGAGATGGCCAGTGGCTAAGACATTGCTTGCTCTTCCAAAGGTCCTGAGTTCAATTCCTGGCAACCACCTGGTGGCTCACAACTATCTGTAATGAGGTGTGCTGCCCTCTTCTGGCCTGCAGACATACACACAGACAGCGTATTGTATATATAATAAATAAATAAATATTAAAAAGATCTTTATAGACTTAAAAAGCTAAAATACTGAGTGGTATTTATATGTTTATATTTAATTCATTAAGATATGGATGTAAAGATGAATGACAAATTATATGTGAGTTACAACTTGCAAAGTTATTCTAAATATAGATAAAACTTATCAAAATAAAGGAAACAGCTAATAGCTAATTAAAAAATTAGTTAAAATATGATGGCACATCCCTGCTATATCTGAACTAAGAATCAGCTGTTTGAAGCCAGCATAGGCTACATAGCAAGAAAAAAATGGGTGTGCACAGTAACAAGGGTTTAATATCTACACAGCAGAAGTCATATGACTAACACTCTTGAACACAGTCTATTGCCAACTTATTTATTGTCTTTCAAATTTAATTATAAACTTTTAAAAAGTTTTTGTATTTTATGTATATGAGGAGTGTCTTGTTTGCTCAAATGTCCGAGTGCTGTGTACATGGTTGGTGTCTACAGAGCCCAGGAGAAGGCACTAGGGCTTAGGAGCAGTCATGTGCGTCCTGGGAACAGGACCAAGTCTTCTGCAAGGATGACCAATACTTTTAACTGCTGAGGAATCAATTCAGTTTCATTACTCTTTTTAAAATAATTTAAAATTAATCTCTAAAACACTTCAAATTCTCATGATAAAAAATCTTTATAGCTTAAATCTTTGTAGCTTAAAATACGATATATCATTAAAAATCCCTTAAGAAGAATGAGATACATCATTTGCTGATGTACATATTGAGAACAGATCAGATGAGAAGAAAATACTTCCTTATTATAACAAGAACACAGACACACAACAAGCATGTTATTGTGGGCATATTATTATTTATGCATTTGTTGTTATATAGACACATTTTCATAGAAAATTATTGGGTAAATAAATCCTTAAGAAATTTTGACAGAGAATGTAGTTTGAATATTAAGTGATTAGAAGGGTCACCATTCTGTATTTTCTATTATATAGAATTAACATGTACTTATTTTTATAGAAATAATTTTAAGGAAATTCTTTAATTCACAGAAACAGACATTCAAAGTCTATACACCAAGTCAATCATTCTCAACTTGTGGGTTGTAACCCTTTCACAGGCACTACATATCAGATAGCCTGCATATCAGGTATTTATGATTCATAACCAGAGAAGAATTACAGTTACGATGTAGCAACAAAAATACTTTTATGGATGAAGGTTACCACAACGTGAGCAACGGTTTTAAAGGAAGCATTAGGAAGGTTGAGAACCACTTAGTGACTAAGTAATTATGTTGTGGGATTTCATTTTATATACCAGAATCTTAAAGTGTTAATTTAACAAAGCATCTTCAGGATATTTGTTCTGATAAAGTATCAGAAAATAAATATATAAAAGAACTCAGTTTTGTACTCTGAGGATCAGAGGTAGAAGGGTCACAAGGCAAGGCAGCCTGAGCAACTCAGCAAGACCTTGTATCAAAAAATAAAATCTAACGGAAAGTTGGGAGATGCCGCTCAGTGGTAGAGCGCTTGGCTAGCATTCAGGGAGACCTCTTTAATCCCTGAACTCCAAAAAGGCAAGGTTTCTTTTGATATTCGTAGGTTATTACATTAAAAAGTTAGGAACAAAAGCTGAATGTGATAACCACTTCCTGTAACCTCAGCGACTGGAAAATGAAGGCAGAAGAGGATTACAGTGTGGTTGAGGTGTGTTTGGGCTACACTATGAGTTCCAGGCCAGTATAGGCTAACATGAGACCCTGTATCAAAAATAACTAACCTTCTAAACAGAGAAACAATAGAAAAGAAAAAAAGTTACAAAAACATGCATTTCAACAATAGTTTAAACTTTTAACATATTTTAACTAGATTAGGAAGCACTACACGTGTGTGTGTGTGTGTGTGTGTGTGTGTGTGTGTGTGTGTTTAGCCCTCACTCTACTGGAATTCACTCTAAAGACAAGGCTGGCCTTGAACTCAAAGATGTGCCTGCCTCTGCCTCTTGAGTGCTGGCACTGAAGGTGTGTGCATCACCACCAGTCTGGAAACATTACATTTTTAATGGTTCATTCCAGTCAGATACTAACAAAGTAAAAATTATGCAAAGTGTGTTAGAATATCAGTTATGTTAGTTTGTATCTGGTTGAAAATACAAAGGTAGGGTTAAAGATATGCAATGTTATGGTTTGTATTTGTAGAACTATAATTTTTTAAAAGTTATATGTATTTTTCAAGATAGTCTAATCTTTAAGAACAAACCACTTTTTATCATTAAAATACAATGAAACATAATTTTAAAAATACCTAAAAGTAGAGTGGGAGAAAATCCAGTGACTTTTAAGTGCGAAGTGTTAAAATACTACTACCCCAAAATATCTATTGCTGAGAATCTCTGAAAAATTTATTATTTATAAAATTTCCAAGTGTGTGTTGAGTAAGACTTTTGTTTTATACTGATATAAAGAAATTAAATTTTTATAGCAGTTTACAAATGCACACATTGGTTTTGGTCTTTATCTAGCATGCTATTCATAATATAGTAAAAAAGAAGCATTGTGTTTTCTCAGTGCTTAACTGGTGATCAATTCTAAAAGAGCTCTTCTTCTGTACCAATCCTAGATACTTCCTTAATACTCACATCTTAAATACATACAATATGTGAAGTTTCACAGAATAACACATTACCACAGCCTTCTCAAAAAGGCCACACTTTTCTATGGATATAAATAAGCAAAAACACCCCATTTACTGGTATACAAGGCATGGTATAATAAAGTCTTTTTACCACATAGAATCTGAATGACCACTATTTAGGCAAAGAAAATTTCATCTCAATCTCTTGTTTAGCAAAAGAAAATAGGATAAACCAACAGATAAATTAACTAATTGTTTACTCACCGAAATATCAGTGTGTTAATGCACTTTAATACATGCTTATGCAAAGAGAGTCTCATATAAAACCAAGAGAGAGGCTCTGAATATAATTTAGTGGGTCAAGTGGTTGCTCTGCAAGCATGAGAATCTCAGTTTGGTCTCCAGAACAAAAGTAAACAAAGCTGCCTACAATGCAATTACTTATAATCCCAGCACAGGAGAGGGTGACAGCTGTAAACTTGGGGGCTGGTTGGCCGGTCCACCTGGAGACTTCTATGCTAGTAAGAGACACAAAACAAAGAAGACAAAGAAACCAAGGATTTGGTTTCTGTGCCGAAGGCATGTGCCACCCCTCCCAGCATGCTTACATTATTTATATGCCACAGTTTTTAAAATTATTATGCATTTAACAAGTAGTTATCCTGTAGTTCCCACTACCAAAGAATTAAGTTTACAAAGATAAATGGAATAGGGTGCTGCCTCACTAGAAGCACCTTATGACCCAGTGAATGAGGTAGAGGTAGAAAAGTTGCATGACCTCAATATAGTTAATGCTGTGATAAATGAAGTGATCAACACATGCTAATGAATTTTTTATTGATTTAGTTATTATCCATGCAACATATATTATTATTGAATTCTTGCTAGGTACTGGGATCAATGCTTAATGTTATGCTGAATAAAATATTACTATAGACCTTATTATCATGGGGAAAGTGATGATAATATCAAATGATAGTATCGTTGTAGAAACTTTATTATTTATTCTTTATAATACCATTTTGAAAGTATTCTTGTAAACTCAAAGACTCTATCTATGGTGATTTGATAGAAAATGGCCCCCAAAGATGGTGGCACTATTAGGAGGTATGGCCTTGTTAGAGGAAGTGTGTCATTGTAGAGATGGGCTTTGATGTCTCATTCAAAACCTTTATTCAGTATGTCAGTCAGTAGCCTTCTGGTCAAGATATAGCCAGCACTACATCTGCCTGTAGGCTACCATACTCCCCATCATGATAATAATGGACTGGACCTCTGAAACTGTAAACTGCTACCTCAGTTAAGTATTTTCTTTATAAGAGTTGCCTGGTCATGGTGTCTCTTCACAGACATAAAAAAAACCAGCCTAACTAAGAAAGAAGTTGGTACCAGGGACTGGGGTGTTGCTGTGATAGGCCTGACCATGTTTTTATTTGGAGTAATATGGATTTTGGCACTTTGCGTTCGGAAAGCAGAAGTACTCCTTAATGGTGCATACTAGTAGGAACACGGAAGACAGTGGTGCTGGTAATGATCTGAAATGTTGGGAACTCGCTTAAGAGGTTTCAGAGAAAAATTTTAGTAGGTTTCCTTGAAATCATTCTTGTGATATTTTGGTGAAGGAAGTGATTGTATTTTGTCCTTGTCAGAAGAATCTCCCTGAGGCTAAAATGAAGAGTTTTGGATTAATTCCATTGGTAGAGGAAATCTCAAAACAGTCTAGTATAGACTCTCTTGTATTGATATTAGTGATAACTCTAATGAAGTTTTATAATGAAAAGAAACAAGCTAAGTAGAGTAAATTACAAAAAGTAAGTTTTGAGGAGGAAAAACAGCACAGGAAGTACAACAAAGCTAAATTCGGTGTTCAAGGGGATAAACAGATTAAGAAATGGAATAAATGGAGTGAAGACCTTAGGGCAAGATTGTAACCAGCTCAGTTTCCAATTTGTGAAAAGGAACTAAAAAAATAATAGAGCCATGTGTGGTGGGGCACAACTTTAATCCCAGTACTGGGAATGCAGAAGCTGATGGATCTCTGAGTTTGAGGCCAGCCTGGTCTACAGAGCAAGTTTCAGGACAGCTAAGTTGTGAAAGAAAGAGCTGGTGAAGATGTAGTTGAACAAGGGGAGCATATTCTAGTCCCAGAAAGCAGCAGAAGTTGACAGTTTCAGCTACGTGGTACTGGATTTAGATTTAAAGATAGGAGAAAGGATATACGGATTATGCACTGAAGCCAGGCATGTGTCAGAGGTGTCCTGAATGGAGGCCCGGTAGAGAGGTCATTGCATGAAGCTGTGAAGTTGAAGCCTGGACTGCCTTGGAGAACAAAAGATGTTAGAGATGCCAGAGTCATGGCATACCAGCCAAGGAGAGCTGCTAACAGGGAGTGGAACAAGCCCAGGAGACAGAAACAAGTTGTAATCAACAAATCTTGAAAGGAGTTGGTGATGTGAAGAGCAGTTTGACATCAGACATGGAGGTGCAGAGTTTGCAGGTTGCCCAGCTGATTTTAATTCTTGCTTTGGTCTAGTATTTCCATGCTATGTTCTCTTCTCTGCATTTGAGAATGGTAAAGAATATCCTGTGCCATTATATGTTGCAAGCATGTAATCTGTTTTTGTATTTTGATTTTTATAGGGGATTACAGTTAAGAGATTGCCCTCTGTCTAACATGAGACTTTGAACTTTGAAACAAGTTTGAGACTGTGAGGGACTTTTGAAGTTGGACTGAATACATTTGTTTGTATTATGATATAGCTATAAGCCTTGTGGGCCAGGGAGTGGAATGTGATGGTTTGAAAGAAAATGACCCTCAAAGGGAATAGTAGTATTAGAAGGTGTGGCCTTGTTGGACGATGTGTGTCACTGTTAGGCAGGCTTTGAGATCTCTCTTGCTCAAGCTTCCTTCAGTGTGACAGTCAGTCAAACTCCTTCTGCTTTCTGGTCAAGATGAGACTGCACTACATCTGTCTGAAAGCTGCCATGCTCCCTGTCATGATGATTATGGACTGAGCCTCTGAAACTGTGAGCCACCCCCTCAATTACATGTTCTTTGTAAGAGTTGCTGTGGTCATGGCATCTCTTCACAGCAATTAAAAAAATCCTAACTAAGACATTGCCTTAATATATTTATCTGTTTTTAAGTAAAGGCTCTTGATACCTGTTTTGCTTAGAGATCATTTCAAATAGTAACGTGAAAATACCTGTTAACATATGAATCTGTAAATATTATTTTAAGTAAAATGACAGAAATAGAATCAGCAGGATTATTTTTACATTTTCTTAGTCAGGTGATAAAATTCAAATCTTTATGCCTCCCCCAACCTCCAGGTATAAGATTGTACAGGAAAGCTAATGTCTTAAATTGCATAGATATGTTTTTTAAACTTTCCTTTTACTTATTCTTGTGTCTTTCACATCATGCACCTTGATGCCATTCATTTTCCTATCTCTTCATATCCACCCTCTGCCTTTGCATCACCTCAAAGAAAATTTAAGAGAAAAAAGAAAACAGAAAAGAAAAAAGGGGGGCGGGAATCTCCTCATGGACGTTGTAGTAAGACACAGTGAGTCACACAGTAAACCCCTTTGTCCACATATCTTGCAAGTGCTCATTGCAGAGTCTTTGGTCTGATTCAAGGCCTCTGGTTTCTGCTGCACTATTGATGCTGGGTCCTCACTGGGACTTCTCTTCATTATCCTGCTGCTGCCCTATGTTGTGGAAATCCTGAAGTTTTGGGTCTGCAGGACTGGTCCCTTCAAGTGCTCCAGCAGATCACAGATAGGGTAGATGTTGGGGTGGACCAACTCATAGCCCTGGCTCTGGGTAGTTGCCGGGTTGGGCAGCCTGCCAGATCTTCCTTGTCCTCACCACAAGAGTGAGTTCTCCTGCATTACCTTGGCAAGTTCACCCTTTGCAGCCATGAGCAAGGGTGGGGCCAGTTTTTCTGCCTCATGTAGGGTTGGATCTCCCTCATCTACGCTGTCAAGGCCAGCTCTACTTTTTTTTGCCCAGGCAAGGTGCATGGGTCACTCCCATGAGGAGCAGGGCCAACTCTCCTGCTGTTATGACCTTAGGGCCAGTTCTCGCACCTGCCTCAGACATTGATGAGTGTGGGTGGGCACATCTCTCTCTCTTGCCCATGCTGACACGTGCCAGGTGAATAATGGTGATAACTCTTCCAGTCTCACAATATCGAGGCTGGCTCACCCACACCTCTGCCAATGGGGTTGGCTCTATTATGCTGCCCAGAACCTGCAGGGGCTCCTGCACTTCTGACCTCAGAGCCAACCCTTCTACCTACCTCAGGCATTACAGGGTACATAGGTAAAAAGTATCAGAGTATACTCTGTGGTATTGCTCTCCTAACAGCCTACTCTCACAAGAACTCATGGTCCCAGAATAGCCACAACAACCCCCTCTGAGGACCAAGTTCCAAATGACCTAATAATGACCTCCCTCTAGGCCCACCTCTCAAAGGTCTAGGGCACTTCCATGTTTCATCACCCTGGCAACCATACTTCCGTTACACAAATGCTGGGGGAACAAGCTGTATTCTAATTACAAAACCAGGAGAGACAAACGGGCCAGCATACAAACAGACAGGAGAGAGAGAAAAGGGGGTGTGGGGATCAGAAAAGAATGTAACATTATCTAATTAAAGTGGTAATTACTCTACATATCTCTTTAGCATCTATTAAAATGAGCATGCCTTCCTAGCCTTGGCCAGGTGATTGACTAACACAACTGGATTACCTTGTTTGTCTATGTTTCAGGTGTCTTGAAATGCTAGGTCTCCAGCTATGACACATTATAAAGGATTATGCCCTAAAAACAACTAAGTCTAAATGATTTCAAACAGAAGGTACTTCTGTTTATTACATGTTATAAAGATGTTAATAATGGAAACAGCTGATGGGATGGTCACCCATGGATAGGACAAAGATTTTGTGAGAAAATTTCTGACTGGTAACTCTAGCATATTTTTCACAGGTTCTTATTAGTTGAGTTCCGATGGATTTTGTAGGCATCCATTTTCGAATGTTTTACTACATAAAGAAATTTAAAAATATATAATATTGAGAAAATCCTCATACTGACTAAAATATTTTTTGCAGATTATTAAATTTTAATTAATTGAACATTCTTTACAGTATATATATTCCTTATATACTAGCCAATATTTTATTAAATTGATGTAGAAATTAAATAGACTTTTAATGCTTCTGTTTATAAAATATTAACTTGAATTAATGGATTCTCTTTGTCCAAGTTACATGGATTAATTGATGTTAGAAATGAAACCAGAAAATAAATTGACCAATAATTAAATCAAAGGAAAAGATACCTCTGATAATCAACTAGTCAATGGGATTGATGAAATTGTCCATATAAATATCTGAAATTCTGCAAAGCATTTCCCTTAGATTTTCAGTTTGTATTTTAATGCATTGCATCTTAGCAATTGTACTGCAGAATCATACTCTAAACATAATTTAGTTTATGTTTCATTTGTGGGAGAGTTAATGATGTTGGGAAGTAAGTAGTGTTAAGAAATTATAAAAGATAGATTTCCTTCTTTAATGGAGTCATTAAAGATCATTTTGCTTTTGATGCTTATCTTAGAAAAATTAGTTTCTGGGATCAAGGAATTTGAGCATTGTTTATAAGCCATTATATCCCATCCATAATAATTATAACCTCATAAGAGGAAGTAGAAGAGGCGGAGGGGAAGGAGAAAACATATACTTGTGTTGATGGACTGACTGGAAACTTTAAAAATATTTTAGGAATGCTATGGGTAGTATTAGTCTTCTAATCTGCCCCAGCCATTCATGTCTCTAGCTGTAAACTTGGGCAAACGGTATCAGCCCTGCACATTGGGACCATTTTACCCACCTCTGTTGGAGAAAGACAGCCCACTCTTCTTGGGAGAGACAGGCAGGACCTGAGGTAAGAAGGCCAAAGTTTTTGGAAGTGATATATTTCTATTAGGAAACCCAACACTGATTAGAGTCAAAGTGAAGTGCTGAGGAGCACCCAGGACAAATGGGACAGAGGCCAGAAGGACAGGTCAAGTACACACAGTGCTTCCCTCCTGGTCTTCTGGCAACAAAACCATCTTCAGGTACTAGATCAGGAGGGTTGGGAACCTTCTTGGGATGAAATGATGATTCTGGTACTGAGCGCATGGAGAAATGCAGAATGAAAATAAAACATTTTAAAAACATGTTTCTGAGTGATTATTTTAATGTGATATGTATGTATATATGTGTGCATAAGTGTGTCTGCATGTGTATGTGTTTGCATGTGTAAGTGCAATACACACAGAAAAAGTTTTATTGGAGTCTGCTATAGTAATAAGCACTTTTGAATGTTTAGGGTCATCCTGTGATAAAGATTTAATTCTTACATATATGTTGAGGGTCTGGAAGTAGGTTATCACCTCTTTCCAGATGTTTCATTCATTCATAGATTCGAGTTGAAGATTATCTAACAAAACACTGACATTCTCATGATCAAGGGCAAAACTCTACTCAAGTGACATGGTGTCATAAATTTGGTAGCTCAGAACAATCTCTGAGGGTCAGAAGTGTAGGCCTGACTTAAGTTCTGAGTGTCTGCTGTTGGCTCTCCCTGAGATGGTTCTTGGGAGATCCTACTTCCCTGTACATTCAAGTTCACAGCAGAGTACAATTCTTGAGAGTGGGATTAGGCTCTCCTTTTCCTTGCTGTCTCTCATGGAAGGATGTTCTACTTCCTAGTGTCTCTCTGAAGTCTGGGCACACAGGCTCCCTATGTCTTAAGATAAATGTTGGGGGATACTGCATCTTCCTCATGCTTGAGCGAGGAGCTAGATGTGGGGTAATAGCAGGGAAATAGCAGTTGACCCTCATGACTGTTACAATTGCTCCCTTTGTTGTTAAACATTTTCCAAGGTTCTGATAGGTTCTTCCTGCTAAAGCAATGGGTATGAGGTGGGGGTCTCCTTATCCATGGCACATACATATGGTCTTATCCTCATCAGATACCAACTTTATTATAATATCATTTGCATTTCCCCTTATTGACTTTTCAAGAAGATCTCCGGAAGAACTGTATAAAAGTTAAATCTGTTCTCCATCACACTGTGGGAGATAGAAACAGTCATTTTAAAACAATGAATATGCAACCCATCCCAGAAATATTCATTAAGTCCCTGTAGGCATAACAAACCCAGAATCTTTAAACTCCTACGTACCTGTCTCTGGTTAACTTGCTCCCATGTCTTTGCAGTCTGTGCTTGCTTTCTGTCACTGCAATAAATCTTCCCTGGGGTGCACGTTTGCTATCTCTCATTGCAATAAATCTGATTTTTTGTTGTCCACTTTTGAATTCCATCCTCAGCTGACCAAGTCCTTCCTAGACTCCCAGTTCCAATGGCAGATTCACCAGATAATACAGGACAAGCCTCTTCCTATTTTTAAAGATAGTGATTAATGACCTTAATTATATCCACGAAGTCCCTTCACCGTAGTACTTAGAATAGTGTTTGTCTGAATAAGTGGGAGACAAGAGTCTTTGGGGGACATCTTTAAAGTTTTGACTTTGGACTTTTTTAAGAGTGTGATAAATCTCCTAATATCTACAAGTATTAAAGGGACTGTTGAAAAAGCAAGATCGATAGGAATAAAAAAACTCCTCTTGAGTTGGTAAGAAGTCCACTAAAAGAGAATGGTGTCCTGAGCTTGGAGGAATTATGTATCTGCCTTATAAAACTGCTTCATTAAAGAAATGACATTTAAAATTTGTTTCTGGGGTACAGAGTCCCCACCCAGGCTTCTGTATCCAGAGTAAAGGCATTTGAACCTGGACACAGAAGGGGATTCAGCTGCGGGATAGCATTGGAGTCAGGGAGGATCAAGGTAGGAGGGCTTGCGGCCTCAGTAGTAGGTAGGCAGATGAAAAAGGGGAAGTGGAAATATCTGGGTTCTGAGTAGGAATCAGAAAGCAGGAAAGCACAGAAGTGGGGTCTGCAGATGTTGGGGATCAGGCTTCTGGGGTGCACAGGCACTTATCTTTTAGGACAGTGTCCCTCTCATTCCCATACCTTGGCATTGATCATGTCATGTTTCTTTACACTGTTTGGTTGAGGCTGATCTTTTTTTCAGAGTCCAAAACATTATTTCCTCTGCAGCATGAAGGGTCACATCTCAAAGGCCTCTTCACCTAGTCTGCACATGGTGACCTTGCCTGTGTACCTCAAAGTGCATGTTGCTACAAGGATTAATATTGATTGTAAATTTAATAGAAGTTGGAATCAACTAAGGGACCCTCATTTAGGAAGGTCTTTGAGGGTATTTCTGTGAAGAAATAGCTGGAGAAAATAGATTCACTTTCATAGTGGTGACCAATATGCTCTCATGACAGCCCAGAAATAAAAAAGTCCAAAAAAATGAAAACAAAACAAAACAAAAAACCCACTTATCAATGTGGAATATCAAGTTCGTCTTTAGTTCTTATAATGAAATTTCAAAGCAAGTATTTTCTTTTGAAGATTAGTCACACACAGTTTTCTTCCATTTTTATACTTTGAGATTATTTACTTTTTATTTTTGTTCATATATGAAAATACATATTTATGTTTCTGGAACATATGTCTGTGAGTGTATGCCACATGTGTATGGGTGCCCATGGCTACCAGAAGTTGGTGTCAAATCTCCATCTTTCCAGGCCCTCCATACTTTTAAAAATAGGAACCTAAAATGGTCAGACAAAAATGGTCCTTCAAAATTTCAAGGGGGCAAAGAAAATGAATCCAAAGTCATACAGATTTGCTGTTTTGCCTCTGCAAGAAGGAAATGGGTGCCATCTGGGAGGAGATTTCATTTGCTGCCTAATTAATTCTCCATGTTCCCTGATATGCTAGTGCCGAGCCTTTAGATACAACTGGAAAAGGGAACAGATGGTGTTGTGCATTTACCTATTGCCTACTGTGATCTTCTCCCTAATTAATCTAAATACAGCGCCCATTATTTAATCTTAATCAAAACTTCAACTAGCTAAGTTTTTTTTGGTATCATTATGAAGTTATTTTCCTCTGTTCCCATTTGCTTAATGCATCCTGATGTTTGCCTTGAGTTGTAAGGCCTTAAAAAGGTTTGAAGAAGCATCCACATCAAGCATGGTGTTTCCTGTAAGTGCTCAGCAAGCAGATCCTCCAGTTGTTAATGTCAGAACTCTAATCCAAGGACAACTGACATGGACTGTCTCAAATTTTTTAAATTAATGAGTCATATAAGCACAATAAAGCTCATATTCTTTTTTGAAGGTTTCATTTGTTTTGATTTATGTGTCTCTCTGTATGGATGCCATGTGAATTCAGGTACTTGCATAGGCCAAAAGAGGGTGTCTGATCCTAGGACCTGGTTTAACAGAAGGTTGTGAGACTCCTGACAGGTTCACTGCGAACAAAACTTAGCCTTTGTGAAAGAGAAACATAAGCTCTCAGCATTGAGCCATCACTCCAGCCCTTCATATTCCTTATTAGAAATAATAATAAAGATTCTGTAGCTATGCCTGAGATTTTATGTACAGGACTTAGGACTGTGAAAGATAAAATATCTAATTTTCCTTGTTAACATTAATAAATATTAAATTTTCACTTTAATATTACTGAATCTGTGGCTTTCAAAAGTATTGGTAATAAGTATTCAGCATTACATTTAATATTTTTCTGGTATTGATTGATAACATCACCAGTCAGCTTCTTTCTTGTTGCCTCTTATAATTGTTTGAAGAAAATTAATAATTAGAGAGCCTGTGATTTCTTGTTGAAAATGTTTTTTTTCATATTTACACTAAACTAATAGAAAAATATATCCAAGGAAGAGTAGTTATGAATCACATGAGAGTTACTTTCATCTCATTTCCTTTTTTTCTTTAAAAAGAATTTTTCCCTTTTATGGAAAATAGATTATTTTCCCCTATAATATATCCTGATTATAGTTCCCCCTTTTCCACTTCACCTAGTTTTTCCCCACTCCCCCCTCACTCCTTCTCTGTCTCTATTGGGAAAGAATAGGCTTCTAAGAGACAACAACCAAATATGACAAAATAAAGTATAATAAGATGAAGCAAAATCAATCATGTTGGATATGGCAACCTAACAGGAGGATAAGAGTCTCAAGAGCAGGCACATGAGTCAGAGACCTGCTTGTTCTCACAGTCAAGAGTCCCACAAGAGTACTAAGCTAACAGCTTTAATGTATGAAAAGGACTTGTGGCAGACCCATGTAGGCCCCAGTCTCTGTGAGCATGTATGTTCCTAGCTTAGTTGGTTCAGAGGGCCTTGTTCTCCTGCTTTCCCTCACCCACTCTGGCTCTTCTATTTTTTTCTTCCCCCTCTTCCATGGACCCCCTGAACACTTAAGGGATGGAGTTTATGGAGATCTCCCATTTAGACCCTCTCCACATAACATCTGGCTATGGGTCTCTGCTTCTGTTCCCTGAGGTTGTCAGGGCAAGCACTCTGATGATGCCTGGATACGGCACTGATATACGAATACTGCAGAATATCATTAGGAGTCATTTTATTGATACGGTTTTTGTGTATTTAGACTAGCAGTGTTTGGTTTTACCCTAGATTTCTGGGCAATCTAATCTCTGGTTCTTGGTTACCTAAGCAGTGTCAGGTAACCTCCTTGTGGAGTGGACCTTAAGTCAAATCAGGCATTATTTGGCTACTCCCACAAGTTCTGTGCCACCATTGATGTACCATATTTTTCTTTTTGGGACACCAACTAGCTTCCAAATAATGACATTGAGACTTCTTATTAGTTACAAATGCTTGACCTTATCTTAGCTCTTATTTTAATCAGTTTCTCTTTATGTACATTTTTCCTTGGAGTTTTTTATTTTTCTTTCTGTATATCTTACTCTCCTGTTGTCTCTGTGTCTGAATAGCTGGCAGCTTCCTGGCTTGTGGCTCAATGCATATACCCTTCTTTCTCCTTGTCCTGTCCTGTCCTGTCCTGTCCTGTCCTGTCCTCTCCTCTCCTCTCCTCTCCTCTCCTCTCCTCTTCTCTTCTCTCCTTTTTCCTCCTCTCCTATTCCCTCCCCTTTCATCTCCTTTTCTCTTACTGAGCCTAGATTTCTATTCCTATTTATTCTCTCTGCCCACCATCCCCACCTATCCCTCTCTCTGCTTAGCTATTGGGCGTTCAACTTTTATCAGACCAATCAGGCACCTTAGGCAGGCAAGGTGAAATAGCAACACATCTTTTCACAATTAAACAAATGCAGCATAAACAAATGTAACATATCCTCACATCATCAAACAAATACAGCAGAAGCAAATGTAAGGCACAGCTAAACATTCCATGCCATAAACAAATGTAACGCATCTCTGTCTAGGTAAAACAATAAGCCGTGACATATTGATCTAGCAGGCAGGACATATTGTAGGTCAAAGGTTTTGTGCTTGGGTTGGTTTCTACATTTCTCTTTTGGAGTCTGCAGAGCATCTTCCCTCAGCAAACAGATTATAATATAAGGTTGAAAGTTTCATGTAGACATCAGCTCGACTTCTTCATATTCAATGATCTGTGTGGATATTGTCTTCAGAAATAGGGCCCAGCTGTAAGTTTCTGAAGAACAAACTGTTTGTCTTGGCCAACAACTCAATTGAACGCAACCCAGTACTGCTACTCTAGGCCTTGCCTTATGAAAACAGATGCCCTGGTGGGACTCCATGTCTCTCATTTCTAGGAATACTCATTGGGATAACCTTCACATATTTTAGGAAGTTTCCACTGAACTAGGAGAAGATCTTTGTGCTCATTGGGTATGGCGTCAGAGAGGGAAGGGAGACCACAGCAGCTTTCCTTAACAGAGTTAGGGAGGAGACTCGGGGTAGGGTGTTGAATCTCAGGTACTGTAGGCGAGGTGTGGGTCAGCCTTCAGCCACTTGTTACCTTGGGAAGAGTGGCCCTTCTGTTGTCAGGAGGGGCTGGCTGTGATTGGTGTCTGGAGCAGAAAAACACACTGGGGGAGGACAGTTAGAAAGGGAAGATCTTTGGGATCCACAGGAGATGGGGTTGCAGGGAAGGTTAGCAGGTGTGTTCTGCTGCAAAGATCAAGATAAGGCTGGGGAAGGATCTGGGCGAACAGGAAACTACTTTCATTTCTTATAGTTATAAAAAGAATAACTAATTATGAATTAGTACAGAAAACGACATCAATTAAGTAAACATACATTTTATTTTAATAAAGTAATTAACCTAATGGCACAGTGATTATATTTAACATATGTTTATATATATTATAAATACATATATGCATTTTCACAATAAACAGATTGTGTTTCTTCCATCAGTCAAGGTAGGATAGTTTCTATTTCCTGACCTTAGGACTTCTTTACCAAGCCAGGCAATTTAAATGACTGTTTAGGGCAATACTTTCCTTTGGAAACTAGTTAGTTGGAGAACCAATTCATTATGCATTCCATTTTTTTTTTTTTTTGCTACAGTTCACCTAGACACATCGTTCTGCACTGCTATTCAACTTTGGCTTTTTACATGACTCTTTCACAAATCTGCGAGGCTGGTTCCAGGAATCGGAGATCATATCTAATTCACTTTTTATCCTTAGAATCTGGAAATGGGCTTGGCACATTGTTTGGGATCAATGAGTGTTACAAAATGAATGAATTGCTCACATGTACCTGAAAGGGTGATGGTATGATACAAGACACACTCAACATGCATTTTACCCAGGTGGAGAATAATGAACCTGATTATTGAGTGGATGTGAAGAAACCCACAATAATTCTCCTTAAAGAAATATCTATTCTTTCCATGCCCAGATGCTTCACTCATTTTTTTCATCCTCTTTTATGTTTCAGGAAAGCAGAGACAAGCCTAAGCACAGCTCTCTGTAAATGCCTCAGTGGGGACTGCCTATTGGTTGTGACTGCTGTGCAGCCACAGCAGAATGAGTTCACTGCTTCTATGTCTTAGGACATTCTGGCTGTGCCCTGGAGTGCCTACTGCCCTCATTTGTAATTTTCATCAGTGCTCAATCAATACACAATGTCAATCTCCTTGTATTCTCCCTAAGGTATTTTCTTCTCGTCCCTGCCCATACATCATGTCTAAGGAACATATTCCGCTCTTATATGTGGCTTTTCTATAACTTATATGAGAGAAACAACCAAAATGTCTACTTATGAAGGTGCCTTAGCCAAAATGTAACTGGTATTAGTACTCCTAATGATTAATATTCCAGATTCTACTGAAATTTATTCATCAGGAAGGAAATTATTCCATCAAAAAAAACTCACTGTATCGCAATTTAATACTTTATGACATTTCTCTAATACTGTGACATCATATATTACTTTTAGTTTGTTTTGGAGATTTTTTTCAGAAATCATATTTAAATCCAAAGATAATTCTTCAACATCTGAATGGGACTTCCTAAAAACTTAGTTCATTGGTGTTCAGACCTCTTCAGGAGCATCTTTGCTGTGCTTCCTACGTAGTTATTAACATTTAGGTTTTTGTCACTTCCTGGAATTCACTTGTTTTTACATCTATTTCTCCATTAACTCTTTTAATACAGTACTCAGTTTTAAGCTATAATTTGTTAATACTTTTGTTGCAGCTTTTGTGTATGCTATATTTGTGTATGTGCGTTTCTGTGTAGGTGTTTCTGCACAAGTATGTGGTGGCCAATTGTCAGTGTCGAGTGTCTTCCTCAATTACTCTCTACCTAGTTTTTTTTGAGGTGGAATTTGTCACTGAAGCCAGAGTTTACTGATTTGTATAGATTGGTCGTCTCACAGTCTTCAGGGATCCTCCTGTTTCTGCCTCCCCAGCCTTGGATTACAGGAACATGTTGCCACGCTCTGGCTTTTTATATGGTTGCTGGGAATCTAAACTCAGGCCTTAACGTCTAAGGAGAAGCGCTTTACCAACTGAGCCATCTTCTCAGCACCTCTAATGTAAGTTTAGGGATTTTTGTAAGTTATAAATTGAATTTTTAAATGTATTTTGCTTGTTGGTTTTCTTGGTTCCTTCTCGGACAGGAGCTTCCTGTCACCATGCATCATAGAAATCACTATGTAGCCCAGATAGGCCTTGAACTTGTAATGAAACCTCCTGAGTACTAAGGTTAAATGCAATAAATCACCAATTCAGCTCCAAGTAGAACTTTTTATCTTATTTTTTTCAAACAATCTTTTTTTTATTTTACATACAAATCAAAGTTACCACTCCCTCCCCTCCTCCTTCTTCCCAAACCTTCCCCCACATGGCCTCCCATCCACCCATTAGAGAGGATAAGGCTTCCCATGGGGAGTCAACAAAATCTGGCACATCACTGTGAGGCAGGACGAAGGTCCTCCTCCTTATATCTAGGTTCAGCACGGTACCCCTCCAAATGGAGAATGGGCTCCAAAAAGGCAGTTCTAACACTAGAGATGAATCCTGATCCTGCTGCTAGTGACCCCACAGATGGCCCAAGCCACACAACTGTCACCCACATTCAGACAGTCTAGTTTGATCTTATGCAGGTTCCCCAGCTGTCACTCCAGAGTTAGTGAGCTCCCATTAGCTCAGGTCAGCTGGTTCTGTGGCATCTCCATCATGGTCTTGACCCCTTTGCATATTATTGCTCGTCCCTCTCTTTTCTGTACTCCAGGAGCACTTGGTAAAGTACTTGACTGTGCACCTCTGTATCTGCTTCCATCAGTTGCTGGGTGAAGGTTCTATGATGACAATTCAGATAGTCATCAATGTGATTACAGGGGAAGACCAGTTCAGGCACCCTCTTCACCATTGCTCAGGGTCTTAGCTGGGGTCATCCTTATAGATTCTTGGGAACTTCCCTATTGCCAGGTTTCTTGCTAGCCCCATAATGGCTCCCTAAATCAAAATATCTCTTTCCTTTCTCTCCCTCTCCATCCTTTCCCCATCTCAACAATCCCATATCCTCATGTTTTCCTCACCCCTCCCTTTTTCTTCTCCCCCTTTCACCCTCCCTACTCACCCCCCACACTCCCAATTTTCTCAGGAGATCTTGTCTATTTACCCTTCCCAGGAGGATCTATGTATAACTCTCTTAGAGTTCCCCTTGTTACCTAGCTCCTCCAGGGCCGTGGACTATAGGTTGGTGATCCTTTGCTTTAAGTCTAATATCCATTTATGAGTGAGTACATACCATGTTGTCTTTCTAGGTCTGGGTTACCTCACTTAGGGTGTTCTTTCTACTTCCATCAATTTGCATGAAAATATCAAGATGTCTCTTTTTTCTGCTGAGTAGTACTCCATTATGTAAATGTACCACATTTTCTTTGTTTGAGGGGAATCTATGCTGTTTCCAGGTTTTGGATATTACAAATAGTGTACCCATGAAAACACAGGCAGGAGATAACCCCACACCAGCAAACCCCTAAAAAGGGAAACACACAAAAAGGAATTAACAATCACTGGTTATTAATATCTCGTAGTATCAATGGGCTTAATTCTCCTATAAAAAGACACAGGTTAACAGAATGAATATGAAAACAGGATCCATCTTTCTGCTGCAGACAAGAAACACACCTCAATCTCAAAGACAGAAATTGCCTCAGTGTAAAGGGTTGGGAAAACTTTTTCTAATCAAATGGACCAAAAAAAAAAAAAAAAAAAAAAAAAAAAAAAAAAAAAAAAAAAAAAAAAAAAAAACAAGCGGGTGTAGCTATCCTAATATCTAACAAAATAGACTTTAAACTAAAATCAATTAAAAGAGATTGAGAGGAACACTTCACACTCATCACAGGAAAAAAAATCCACCAAGATGAACTCTCAATTCTGACCATATATGCCCTAAATACAAGAGCACCCACATATGTAAAAGAAACAGTACTAAAACTTAGTACTTAGAGCTGGTTCTTTGAGAAAACCAACAAGAGAAACAAACCCTTATCCAAACTATCCAAAAGGTAAAGAGAAAAATTAACAAAATTAGAAATGAAAGGGGGACATAACAGCAGACACCGAGGAAATCCAGAGAATCATTAGGTCATACTTCGAATACTTGTACTTCACAAAATTGGAAAATCTAAATAAAATGGACAAGTTTCTGGCTAAGTACCACATACCAAAATTAAATCAAGAAAAGATGAACTAGATGAACTATTTAATTAGACCTATAACACCTAAGGAAATAAAAAAAAAGTCCAGGGTCGAATGGTTTCAGCACAGAATTCTACCAGAACTTCAAAGAAGAGCTAATACCTCAAATTGTTCCTCACAATAGAAACAGAAAGAACATTTCAAAACTCTTTTTACAAGGCAAATCTGTTACCCTGATAACTAAACCACAGAAAGACTCAACTGTGAATGTGAAATAGAGACCAACCTTCCTCATGAACATTGATGTAAACATACTCAATAAAATACTGGCAAACCAAATTCAAGAACACGTCAAAAAATTCATCCACCATGATAAAGTTGACTTTATCCCTGAGATGCAGAAATGATTCAACCAACAAAAATCTATCAATTGTCATCCACCATATACATAAAGAGAAAGAACAAAAAAATTATCTCATTAGTTTCTGAAAATCCTTTGAAAAAAAATCCAGCATTCCCTCATGATAAAGGTCTTGGAGAGATCAGGAATACAAGGAGCATATCTACACATAATAAAAACAATACATAATAAGCTTACATCCAACATCAAATTAAGTGGGGAGGAACCCAAAGTGATTCCACTAGAATCAGGAACAAGAAAATGTTTTTCACTCTCTCCATATCTACTCAGTATAGTACTGGAAGATCTAGCTCAAGGAATAAGACAACAAAAGGAGATCAAAGGGATTCAAATTGGAAAGGAAGAAGTCAAACTTTTGTTATTTGCAGATAATATGACAGTATATTTAAGTTGTTGGAGAAGGGGCTGCTTGTTGATTTCTGGACACCCAGCTAGCTTAGTCCTTCACACAGAAGCCATATTAATTAAATCACTGCTTGGCCAATTATCTTTAGCTTCTTATTGCTTAACCCTTACATATTAATTTAACCTATCTCCATTAATCTCTGTATCACCACGTGGCAGTGGCTTACTGGCAAATTTTCAGCATGTCCTACTCTGGTGGCTCCATGGCATCTCTCTCTCTGCCTTCCTTCTCCCACGCTATAGGCCAAGCCAGTTCTTTATTCATTAACCAACAAAAGCAACACATAGATAGAAGGACATCCTACACCAATAAGTGACCCCAAAATTTCTACCAGGGAACTCTTACAGCTGATGAACACCTTAAGTAATGTGGCAGGATACAAGATAAACTCAAGGAAAAAAAATCAGTAGCCCACGTATATACAAATGATAAAAAAGCTAAAAAAAAATCAGAGAAATATTGCCCTTTGCAATAATTTGGGGTAACACTAACCAAAGAAGTGAAAGACTTGTACAACAAGAACTTTAAGGCTTTGAAGAAAGAAACTGAAGAAGATATCAGAAATCGGAAAGCTTTCCCATGCTCTTAAATACATAGAATCAGCATAAAAAAGGGGCAGTCTCAGCAAAAGCAATCTACAGATTCAATGTAATCTCCACAAAAATACCAACACAATTCTTCAGAGACCTTGAAAAAACAACACTCTAGTTCATATGGAAAAACAAAAAACCCAGGAGAGCCAAAACAATCCTGTATAATAAAGGAACTTCTGGAAACATCACTATTCCTGACATCAAGTTCTATTATAGAACTGCAGTAATGAAAACCGCTTGGTATTGGCATAAAAAATGACAGGTGGGCCAAGAGAATCGAGTTGAAGACCCTGATATTAATCCACATACCTATGCACACCTTATTTTTGATGAAACTAAAATTAAAGAATGAAAAAAGGAAGTGTCTTCAACAAAAGATGCTTGCATAGCTGGATGTCAGCATGTAGAAGAATGAAAATAGATCCATATCTAACTCTATGCACAAAACTCGTCCAAATGAAGCAAAGACCTCAGGATAAATCCAGCCACACTGAACCCCCATAGAAGAGAAAGCAGGAAGTAGCCTTGAAAACATGAGCAGAGGAACCACTTCCTAAATGTAATATCATTAACACAGAAACTAAGAATAACAATAAATAAATGAGACCTCCCAAAACTAAGAAGCTTCTGTAAGACAAAGGACACAGTTTAAGGCAAAACAGCAGCCTACTGAATGGGAAAAAATCTTCACTAACCTGACGTCAGACAAAGAATTGATATCCAAAATATATAAAAAACTTAAGAAACTATATATCAAAATACCAAATAATCCAATAAAAATGGGTATACATCTAAACAGAGAATTCTCAATAGAAGAATTTCAAATGACTGACAGACACTTAAGGAATGGCTCAACATCCTTAGCCATCAGGGAAATGCAAATCAAAATGACTCTGAGAGACCATCTTACACCTGTCAGAATGGCTAAGATCAAAACACCATTGATAGCTTATGCTGGAGAGGAGGCAGGGTAAGGGGAACACTCCTCCATTGCTGGTGGGAATGGAAACTTGTAAGCCTCTTTGGAAATAAGTATCATGGTTTCTCAGAAAATTGGGAACCAATCTACCTCAAGACTCAATAGTACCACTCTTGGGCATATACCGAGTAGAACTTTTAATTTAAGTCCTATCTGTCAATCTAGTCAATTAATCTGTCAATCTAGATTTTTGTGACATATTAATCCTTATACTCATCCAAAGGAAATTAATGGTTCTCCTTTTGATTGAATAATTTGTTAATATTAGAACAAAGATACAGAAGGGTTGAATGACTTGCAGGATCCTATCAAGTTGTATATCTGGGAAGCTATCCACAGTAGCCTAATTCTGGAGGAATAAGTGAGAAATGAATGCCATGGTAGAGTTTCATAGGCAGTCAGGTCAATCCCTTTGGGTATATTCATCTGTCATTTTCTCACAACACTTGAATACAAGTGTAATAAGGAAAAGGTACTACAGACAACTAAAAGTGAAGGGAGGGAAATTCTCCTGTCTTTACATAGATATCCTAGGTATTTCATACCGACAAATCCAAGTTTTCAAAGTCCTTCAAAACTGGGTGATCAGAGCATTCACACAGACAGTCATAGGTCAACACTCAAGATGGCTTAGTAGTGAATTGTTTGGTGATTGCTAATTCTTTGCAATAGTCTTTTAAAGAAAATAAAATAAAAAACCCCCAAAGAAGTGATTTTAGTTTACGGAAACCCAAATTAAGCTAATGAACAAAAATAAAACCCCAAGTATTCTAACTGAACTTTTTAAAATTCCACTCAAGAATGATTTTGACACATTGTCTAGTGGGTAAAAAGCATGAAAGTAAGTAATACTTTCATGGGAATGCAAATAAAGATGCAAGGACTATCTCACCCTGTTCTTCAGATTGCACAGGAATAACTGAAGGAATTTTAGAGCTCCAGATTCCTTGCTTTGTGAACTTTAGCTTATCCTCAATCAAAGAATTACTTACTCCTTTAATTAGTGATTAATTAGTGAACCTGGAGAACAAATGTACTAATTATGTCATTTAGTTTTTAAAGCTTTAAAAACTGATTTATTTTTAAAATTTAACTAAGTGGAGATATGGTTTCGAAGAATCTAGCTACATTCCCAAATCTTAAGTTCAGGTGTCACAGTGAAGGGTGAAAAAAAATCAACAAGAGACGCTTCATGCCTACTATGAACGCTTGAGTAAATGAAAAGCATCATGCAGCGAGGGTGAGAGTTCCACCTGGTTCATAGAAAAACTGATGTGGAAAGAGAGAATTTGTGTCCATCTCCATCCCAATTAAAATGACAGGTCTCTGGTTTCAGTTGCGAAGAAGGCATAAAGGGAATATATAAACATATCATTATTCCAAAATTGTAAAACCCTGTCTCCCATTTAGGTGCACAGCTTCTTAAACTTTTGGATGATTAAGCCAGGAAAGAATTAGAAGCAGCAGTTTTCTTTTGTTTCTGCAGCAAATTCCTAATAACATTTTTATAGCCTGTCTAAAGCAATGGCTTAAATCCTAGTTTATCTCAACATTTAAGCTTCTCCGTCTTTCCATTTATATACCGTAATAAATATCCGTCTCCATCACTGTGGAAAATAAACTATTTGTATTCTCATCTTATTCTTCATAAGCAATCTCAAATATTGCCACAAATAAAAGGGAAAATAAGCTAGGAGTTAAATAAGATAATGGTGAGTTAGATACTGTACAGTATATTTCTAAACCATTAACAAGCAAATGGGATCTAAACAAATCAATATCAGAACCTATAAAAGCATGAAAAGGCAAGACATCAGCATTTAAAGAATGCTCTTGTCAGTATATTACTGGAATCTGCTACAGACATGTGCCCTGGGGAGTAGTCAATTTACTTTTATTGCTCTGGTTATGAGTTGACTATTCAGGGGGAAGTAGTCAGAAGATGGTGAGAGAAAACCATTTGTTGTCTCTAGTCATTTGGGGTGGACTCTTACAAGGTGAGATGCAAAGAGTCACAGCAGTATCTAAGCAAGATGCCACAACATTCCAGGAAACCCAGGGGATTATTAGAGAAATTTGAATACACATGTTTTCACTCTATTGAAACCTCCTGAGCATTACTCGAGGACTTATGACAAACCTCTTGACTCCCAAAATGCTGGAAGTCAAATTGGTACGTTAAAAACATTAGCCGCTAAGAAATGTTAAGATGGGCTAAGCTTTAAGAAAACTTAATTGATCTGCTCCTACTAGAAGACAGGGACTACTCCAGGCAGAACCTTTCATTCTTTCAGCCGATTATGGTGTCCTTTATTATCAATTATTATTTTCCCTTTCTTATGATGGGAAATGAGACTGGTTGGGAATCTTACTTAATAATGAAACCCTGGGTTTTCTTTTAAGTGTTTCGGAATGGCAATTTTCATTAGTCTTTGCGTGTTTATTACAACCAAGCTCTCCCTGGGTTCCGTTCTTACTGCCACCTCTTAATTTCACAGTGGTAGCATCATCCGCACTGGATACTTCAGGGGCATTAATCTGCTCAGCTTGCCACTCCAGAATCCATAACAGAATGAAGGGCTTAAGCAACAGCTTTTTATGTTTGGGAATTAGAAGTCCAGGAACAATGTGCCCTCAAGGGCTGGTTTCTGATGGGCTCTTTCTTCTTGACGTGTAAAGCGCATGCTTTCTATGGTCTTTTCTTTTCTTCAATGTGCCCTCAGAAAAAAAGACACTTTTACACAGTTCCACTGCCTTTCGTAAGGACATCAGCCCTGTAAGATTAAAGGACTTCATTAATGTTAACTATCATTCTAAGTATTCCATATCCAAATCTATATCACACTGAGGTGTCAGGCTTCAACATAAGAAAGAGATGTGTGCATAATTTAGTTCATAACCCAGGAACTCTCACTTTAGTCATTTCTCTGAAGCAGTTTTTATTCCTTTTATAATGCATATATATGCATAAATATATAATCAAATATTTAATATATATATATTAAATATATATATATATATATATATATATATATACCCAAATTAATTGTTTTTGAGACATGCTCTCAGGTAGCCCAGGCTGGTCTTGAATGCTTGATGCTTTCTACCTCAATCTCTCAAGTGCTAGGATTGCTGGTACACACGACCACACACTGCTCAGTTTTTCTGAGATTTGGCTTTGAGGATTTGAATTCAGATTTTACCAGGAAGTTCTAATAAAGCAGAAGCACTATATAAATTACGCCATTTTCCTTCGGAAAGTTCTTGCAAACAAAATCGCTGAGTCATGTGATTTTTTTTTTTTTTTTTTTTTTTTTTTTTGGTTTTTTCGAGACAGGGTTTCCCTGTAGTTTCTAGAGCCTGTCCTGGAACTAGCTCTTGTAGACCAGGCTGGCCTCGAACTCACAAAGATCCTCCTGCCTCTGCCTCCCGAGCGCTGGGATTAAAGGCGTGCGCCACCACCGCCCGGCTCATGTGATCTTTTATTAGAGATCTTTTGCTTTTTTATTAGAGATGGTTTGCTTTCCATGAGCCATCTCACTTGGGAGGTTGAAGCTGGAGTACCGTGACTTTAATGCTGCATACATTCTTATCTATGAGGATAAGAGTGAAGTTGTCTTAAAAACCTTCCCTTCGTCTAGCAATTCTGAGATATCAGGACATGACCAGCCTAGGATATGGGGCCTCCATCTCAACGGGTACCGAGACCCAATAGGTAGAGAAAGTGCAGCACCAAAGTAAAGAAACTTATTCTACAAGGTTGAGATCTCCTGGAACTCTCTACTAGATCTTAATTGTACTGTGAACCTGTCAGTCCTTTCTTCTTTCCTGTTTCTCTTTGTTGAGTGAGATGTCTGTCTTATACTTACCCCCAAGACTGTATTTACTCTCATCAAACTTTCCTGGGCTTCTTAGATTGATGGCAGGAGAGGAATCTTGTTGCAGCTTAAACAGTACCTCATACTTCAACCAGAAATAATGCTTAACAAAATATACATGCACCCTCAGGCTCAGTCAAGTTGATGCATAAAATAGCCCTCATAACAGGACAAATAGCCTATGCACAACGGGAAGCACATATTTCTATGTATCAGTGTTTGTAGAGCATTGAAACTGTAATAGTGGCTTCATATTTAGATATAATGTCTTTCCCTCCCCCTATTTTTTCTTGTTTTTCCACCTAAGGAAAACAATAACTTAAGGATCCCATAACTGCTGATCCCAGCTTTTTCCATGAAAACTTTCCAATATGTCAGCCCTTGAAGACCTGGTAATTAAAATCACTGCTACTATTATTTGTAGCCATGGCTATTTTAAGCCAGTGCTTTTAACAATGTTCCGGTTAGGACAATGTGGCCAGCAGATGAGTAAGTGTCTATGGGCGTTGCCTCTGCATGTCAACCACTCCCCTGATACAGAACGTGATCTTCCTGTTCAGTCCCCATGAGGCCTGCCATCTGCCAAATCTGGAAGGGAGTGCAGAGAACTATGGAAGGAATTTGGCTAGAAGCTGCCTCTTTCTCAGAGCTGCTGAGTCGGAGGCTGGAGGCTCTGGATTCTTTAGAGCTGTCATGTCTTTTCTGTCTTTTTTCCCCCTTTAAATTTGACAGCCTTCTGTTTTTATGGCGCAATATTTATCTTGCAAGATTGCTTCTGCTTATGTCAAAATAAGTAAACAACATGGGAAAAAATCCAGTCAGGAAGAAAATGACAGGCAGGAAGCCTGTTCAGAGTAAACATGTGACATTGCATATCTGATTATATTTTTGGAGCTAGTTCGATGGTGCTTTGAGAAATAGGTGACATTTATGTGGTGGTTCATGCCATCCTTTAGCTCTGATCTCCTTTTTTGCATACATGTGTGTGTGTGTGTGTGTGTGTGTGTGTGTGTGTGAGATCTGTTTAAGCATCTATGTGTGTACAAGTATGCATGCCCGTGGAAGCCAAAAGACAAGCTCAGCTCTCATTCCTAAGGTGCCATCACCTTTTTATTTTGTATGAGACAAGACTATTCATTGATCAAGAAATCCCTAACAGGCCAAATGGATGACTACAGAGCCTCAGAGATCCTCCCTTCTCCGTCTCAGCCTCCTCAGTTCTTAGAGTACAACTATCACTGTGTTCGGGTATTTGTCTCAGTGTGGAGGGAGAAGAGAGAAGGAATAAATGCTGTAATTATATTATAACCCCTTCAAAAAATCTAAAATTCCCACTAATAAACTAAGCAACAAGTTATAAATAATTGAAAGTTAGCTTTGGTCATTCAAATTGTTCTCATTGGCCATTGTTAGAACTGTTGACTTTTTGATTAGATTTCCCTGTGTTCTCAGAAGTCACATAGCTTTTCAGCATATGACTCATTGTTGACCAGTCCTTGTCTAGATGTAATTTCTAGTGTTGTGTTGAAACAAGATGACTGTCGACTTTTGCTGACCTATGCTGATCTGTCTGTGAGACCTGGGATTCGAGGACGTGAAAGAAGGGGGTGGACTACAGCGTAACTCTAGAGACAACCTTACTTCAGTTTCAGTGAACTATTACACACAACTGTCCCAAAGAAAGCAATGATCCTAGGAAGGCTTTTCAGAAAAACATGTAAATAAATGCCTGTACACACATAATAAATATTAACAGAGCAGCCCTTTTCCAGAACTTTCTCAGGATAGACACTTTAAGAACAATTGTGTGACTTGTGCTATATCTGGGGAAGCATGAAAGCAAGTCAGAAGGCCATATCCAGGGTACACTGACTAGATTAGGTTCTCTAACTATGTTCTGATATTCAACAAGAATAAACATGTCTTATAAATTGAATGTAGGCCCAGAGAGATGACTCAGTGGTTAAGAGAACTGAGTCTCTTTGCTCTTCCAAAGGTACTGGGTTCAATTCCCAGTAAATTGAATGTAAATGCTTAGCACAGGAGCATGGAATCACGCCCAAGAATAGTCTAGGAAACAAAACACACCTGAGGTAAAAAGCCCCCCATGTATCCTTCCTTTGACCTTGTTCCAGCACACGACCATAAGCAACTTGGAGAGAAAATGGCTTTATTTGGCTTATGCTTCTATATCACAGTTCATCATTGAAGGAAGTCAGGGCAGAAACTCAACAGGGCAGGAATATGGAGGCAGATGCCATGGTAGGGTGCTGCTTACTGGCTGCTCCTCATGGCTTGTTCACTCTGCTTTCTTATAGTATCCAGAACCACCAGCCCATGGTGGTGCCACATATAACTGACTCGGCCCTACACATCAATCACTAATTTAGAAATTGTCCCAAATGGGGTGATAGTGTTCAAACACCTTTAATCCCAGAACTCAGGAGGCAAAGGCATACAGATGTCTGAGTTCAAGACCAGTTTGGTCTACAGAGTGAGTTCCAGGAGAGCCAATACTACACAGAGAAGCCCTGTCTCAAAAACCACAACAAAAACAAAATAAAAAAAGGATTGTTCTCAAGTCTTGTGGCCTACAGCTAGATCTTACATAGCTGTAGGGAAATTTCCTGAATTGAGATTCCCTCCACCCAGATGACTTTAGCTTGTGTAGAGTTGATATGAAGCTACCCAAAGCAACCCCCATACACACAATTTTGTATTGTTTACCATTTGAAGTTTCATTTATTATTGCTATTAAGAGAAAAACATTAAGGGAACTCTCTCTGCAATCTAGGTGCTTATAATCTGCCATTTGTGATTTTGTTTTTAGTTTCATTATTTTCATCTCTGGAGAAATTTAATATGCTATGTGCAAAGTAGAATCAAAGATTGAATAACAAGCTGGGGAGTTTCCAAGGAAAAGAAATGTAGTAAAAAGATGTATCTAACCACAGAGCTTTGCTGTTTCAAAATTGCTTCTGAATCTTTAGCTACACAAATCATATCATTATGATCACTTTACATCCAGGTTCTTTACTGAAGTTTCCAAGAACCTTTATGTATATTCTGGTCATGAGAAAAAAAAAACCAAACAATTCACAAAGAACTTTCCCCCATCTTCATTGCTTATTCACTATGGCAACTCAGTCATAACCCATGTTGTCACGTCTTAAGTGGGGCTTATACACATGTATTCTTAAATATATATGTCTATCCTTCTCAGTCTGTATAGTTACCTCTAGGTATGTTTTCAAGGCTGATCATATTGTATTGGATAACTAATTGGCATGCCCTCCCCTGGAGAAGAATGTTTGTCTTTGTGCTTAGTGTTCCTTAGTTGTCTATAGTTTTTTGTCTACAGCTGAGGTCTCCTGCTCTTTCTCCTGTCCACTTTAGCAGGTCTATTGTTGTTGCCCTTCTTCAGCTAATGTTTAGGTAGGCAGAATAGTGAGACTTTATGAGTGTAGCTTCCTACATTCTTAGGAGACAGTCTCCCAACAAACTTCCTGATCATTGGCTCTTAATATCTTCCCTCCACTTCTTCTGTAATGATCCCTGAGCCTTAAGTACAAAAGTTGTTTGCTAGAAGTGTTTGTATACAAATAACAGCAATTAATTTTTAAAAAGAGGCAATGAATTTGAAAGAGAGCAAGGAAGGCTATATGGGAAGCTTTTGAGGGAAAATGGAAGAGTAAAATGATATGGCTATATTATAACCTCAAAATATAAAAGAAATAATTGAAAAATAAAATGTAAATATGTAGTTTCATGAGACAATTTTGAGATTTAAAATAATAACCAGTACTGATTATTTTAGAGTAATGCTCTGTAAGCCAAAAATATAGCTCAATAAAAAATAAAAAAATCATACAAGTGATGATACAATTTAAGTGTATTGCCTCAGATCTAATACTGGAAACCTAATGCTTCATACAACAGTGCCGGGAACTGATGCCTAGGGAGAGATCATTAGGTTGTTAGTGCTCCACCTTCTTAGGATTAATGGCAATGATAGCAGGACTTCAGGCTGTGAGGTCAATGTCTTTCTCTTTCTTCCCTGTGTTCTCTCCTGGCATCTAAAGAAAACAAGAAAGATGATGCAGACAGAAGTGTGCTGAGTACCAGCTCCTTCATCGTGGCCTTTTCAGTCTCTGTAACTCAAATAACAAACGTTTGTTTTTTATAGTATCATCAGCCTCAGTTGTTCTGATAATAGTAGCACAAAATACATGAAGGCAGAAAATACAGAAAATGTTGGTTTTGTTTCTTTTTCCAAAGCAAAACTATACATAGAAGAGCAGACAGGTATAGTCTTTCTTGTGCTATAGTCTCCTTCAAGGGCTCTTACCAAGGACTTTTCCCTTAGAGACCAAGATGGTCAAGAGTAAAGCCCACTGTTTCATTAATTTGTTGAGTAAATGTTTACTAATAAATGATAACACTATCATGTCCCATTGTCACTTATCACAAAGCAGGCGTTGGCACTTCTCTGTAAAGTTTATAATGCAGCAGAGAAGAAATGCCTCATAGACAGAGAATGTAGTTCCTCTCAGAAGTGAGGAGGGTTTTTAATGTAAGAAGGGACCAACGACCTGAAATTGTAAGGGTGATATATAGCAGTTTACCAGAGGTAATAGTAATTCTGAACAACCTTGGGGGAACAGATTAGGGAATTCTAGGAAGCACCAGAATTCAGTATACCCAGAATGAAGACAGGATAATGCTAATGACTGAATAATGAAGGGCTAATGTAGACGGTAAAGAGGTAGTCAGGAGCGTGGATGTGCAGGCCTCTGAAGATTTGTATGACCAATTTTGTCTGCTATTGCCACCTGCGGTTTAGCACATTAGTAAAATACTGTCTCATATTTTAAGGGAGTCAATGTTGAATGCAGTTTCCTCTTAGTGGAAATATTCCCTCCAGGAGAGATGGGGAGTCTTGTGACATTGGGCAAAGAATGAAACATCGTGTATCTTAGCAAACAGAAACTCGCAAAATCCTCAAAGGCTCCTCCCTAGCTAATAGTGATAAATAACTGTTGGGGAGGAGATTCTGAATGGAGGAGCTTGGAGAGAAATTTCTTGGACCATTGAGCTGCTAGGAAGCTGCACTGAAAAACTCAGAAGTTACAGCTTTCATGAGGTCCTCCCTATGTTGGGGTGGGCTTTTGGGTGATGCTGGAATTCATATTTGAGGCAAGCCTGCTTCTATAGGTACTTGCTCACCCATACTCCTGTTAGTAACCCCAATAAAAACTCATCATTTAATCAAGTTGGGCTTTGGTGTAATCATTGATTTTATCATAGTGGGTTTCTTTTCTGGTAGCCACTACACAAATGTTTATAAAGTTTTATTATTTTTTTTACTTATATGTATGTATACACAGGCCACATTTTTGGGGTGCCCAGGCAAAGTATGGGTGATTTTGAACTACATTTCTGGGTCTTATAAAACCAAAGTTGAAGATTGACCAGGTGAGTTTTTTCAGAGGAGTCTCTTGAGAATGATCTGTATCAAAGTCATCCAGGTTGCTGTCAGAACTTTGTTCCTTTCACCCAAAGGACTGAGCTGACCTATTTCTTGTTGAATGTGATTGGGGTGAAGCCCTTTATGCTCAGGAGCCTCTCTCTAGTCTTTGCATTTATTCATGGTTGTCTCTGAACCATAAATGACTTACCAAGTCCTTCTCAAACTTATGTAATCTGTCTGATTCCCTCAGCCACATCTCTCTGCTTCCAATGGGAGAAAGGTTTTTGCTTTTGACTCTTCTGATTAGGTGGGATCAACTCGGGTAATGCAGAATAACCTTTCTATTTTAAAATCTATAATTTTAATTTCACTTCTGAAATCCCTTGTAATGCAACCATAGGTCCCTGGGATTAGGTTACAGACACACTGGAGGCTATTATTTTTTGCTTACTTCAAACTTCATTCAAGGTGAAACAGATCAACACTTAAAAAGGGAGGTGATAGAAACTCATTCATATCTAAACATAGTATATCATTCCTCCTTTACTGTCAATTAAATTAACTGGATGCATGATTTTGCCTAGTTTATAACTAGGAACAATCTGAAACTCTGTTAGCAATGATTCTACAAAGGAGATTGGATTAGGGGATACTGGGTGGTAATCCCATATTTTTGGCCATTGAGGATTGTTACTGACCTACAGAGTGACAGGTTGTCATAAAGTTCTCTTGCCTAAAGAATGTCTAATAAGACTTGATGATAAATAATAAGAATCCACCCTTTAGTGACATTCTAATACCTATTTTAAAAAAATTAAAAACTATTGTGTATCCTCTTATATATATATGAAAATTGGCCTTTACAATGTATCATTTTAAGCTTAAGGTCTGGGAATATGCATCAGTGGGAGTATTGACTAACCTTTGCAGCTCCTTGATTAGATCCCCAGCACTCTAAACATATAAACATATAGTTTATATATTAAGAGATTGTACGTTTCTCTCAAAGCATTGATATTTTTAAATGTTATTTTTAACTTATGTGCATGTGTGTTTCCATGTGTTCCATGGATAATCTTCAGAGGTGAAAGAGACTAAGGGTTAAGAGGTTGTGAGTTGCCTGAGGTGGGGGCTGGAACTGAACTCAGGTCCTCTGAAAATACAATAGGTCTTTGAATTACTGAACCACCTCTCCATGCTTGTACTATCATTTTAAAATAAAATTACCAAATTATTTCTTAAAATGTACATGATGGAACCATACCAAATTACCACACACTTTCAATATTTTTTCAAATCAAAAGCTTCTTTTTAAAATGTTTCCTTCAGTTTTTAGTAATTTCCCCTTAAATCATATTTTTACCCTTTCTCAATTAAAAATTTTCTTTATTATTTTTATCAAAGTTTTATTAATCTGGAAAACATGTAAGATTAATTTAATGTACTTTGAAATTTCTGTGATTACAAAGTTCTAAAACCTTAGAACTTTCTTGAGATAGTAGTATAATTACAGCATTTCTTCTATTTCTTTCTTCCAATTCATCAAATGTATTCTCTATGTTTTTTCTCAAATTCATGACCTTTTAAAAATTGTTGTATGCATATACATATATGTACATATTTACATTCATTCATATATACATACATACACATGGAGAGATAAATGCAACCTGTTCAATCTGTATAATGTTACTTGATGTACATTTTTCATTTGGTATTAGATAAAAAATTGTGCTCTTTAATGGAAAAGACTATTTCTCCCTCTTTCAGCTTTCCTTAGTTGCCAGTAGGTTTCTGTCAAGGTTTCATGAGCTAGAAGTGTTTGATCATAAAAATTATTGAAATTGTTAATAAACATTCGATCCAAATAAACACCATGCTAACATGCTAATCGTAAATATCATTTTAAAATTTTAACATTTAATAGTCTTTAAAAGACTATTGGTTATAGACCATTTTAATAAACAAATGAGGATTTAATAAACAAATTATTTTGTTTTAATATCAATTGGTGCATATTAAATATTAGAATATCACATCTTTTAAAACAGATTTTAAACCTTTGTAGATGCAATCACTTAATAATCCTAACCTCACAAGTCATAAAAAATATAAAGATCTTGATAGTAGAATGATGCTATTCAAGTCTTGTTGCACAAGGTAGACTTGAAACCCCGTAGTACATACATTGTTCTAGACAGCATCTTTACGAGCTTGTCACTCATTGTACATATTCCTCCAGACAGCATCTTTACCAGCTTGTCACTCAACTTGCTTTTCCACTATTGAAAGCAATAGGTGAAAATAGAAGTCATTTCACTTATGAAAGAATTTGTTACTTTACATCAAAAACTTCTGTAAGTCTTGTCAGTTGACAATTATATCTGTGAATCTTTCACTAGAGGACCATGCTTAACCAAGGAGGCATGTAATAAATTGGGAACATGGGACTTTATTGTCTGTACTTTTGAGAACATCTTTGCCAACCCACTTCCCCCTCTTTTGATAAAAGCCTTTTGTTGGGTGCTGTTGTGGGAGACAGAGAGATTTGCAAGCCCTTGTAGGAAATTCAGTTAGCACACCACCTCTATCTACAGTCTCGATGGGCTCTGTCATAGTTACAGAGACCTGACTTTCTCCATAGCCTGCCCTTCCCAGGGTACTTACCACATCTGGTCAGTAAACCAGACAGGGTTGTTAGTATTTCTAGATGTACGTCCAGCAGCTTGCCATACAACAGGTCACTTGAATAAAGAAACATGATACTGAAGCAAAAGAGGTGACTTTATTTTAAAAGTCACATAGACAATGAGGACCCTAAGAGAGACATACATAGATCTAATCTACATGGGAAGTAAAAAAGGATAAGATCTCCTGAGTAAATCAGGAGCATGGGATCTTGGAAGAGGGTTGAAGGTGAGGGGAGAGGCTGGAAGGGGAACAGAGAAAAATGTAGAGCTCAATAAAAATCAACAAAATATTTGAAAAAGCCAACTAGACAGGAGAGTGGAAGGCTTTTAATTGAAGCCTATCCTTCTAGTTAGCTCCTTTAGAAGTAGAATATATGCTGTGTGTGTGTGTGTGTGTGTGTGTGTGTGTGTATGTGTGTGCATGTGCACATGCACATGTGTGTGGGTACACTCATGTGAGCATGCGTGTTTGTGTTATAATCCATTTTATAAAACATTTGTATATACTGTATATATATGTGTGTGTGTGTAGTTATTCTTATTTTATATAGGCTATTGATGGGTGCTCACAGATGGGTAGATGTCCTCTAGTGGACAAGTCTGATAATTCACATATGATTATAATTGCCTAGACAGAAAATGCTTTCTAGTTCTTCAAATCTCAGGATGAGGATTGTTATTTACTGAAACTATTGTTTACACTGATCAGTTTGTACATGGACCAGTTGCTAACACATTACATAATGGGCAGGCAAGAGTGGATAGCTGCTGCAATGATATCTTGCTGATTGACAAACTTATAATAATGAAAGAAAGCTGGGCGGTGGTTGTCAATCCCAGCACTCTGGAAGCCGAGCCAGGCAGATCTCTTTGAGTTCAATGCCAGCTTGATCTACAGAGCTAGTTCCAGGACAGGCTCCAAAGCTATACAGAGAACCCCTGTCTCTAAAAACCAAAAAAATAAAAAAAATATGAAAGAAAACATGCTTAGAATTCATCATTAGTGGTAATTATTGCTTTGGTTCCCACACAAATGGGTGTAGGTCATTGTATTAGTTGGGACACTCCAGAGAATAAATCCACAGAACAGATGCAATATAAAGATGCTTTTCTCGATTGGTTGTGGAAGATGAGAGAGACCATGACAGATCATCTACAAGGTGGAGATGCTGATATTATCAGTGTAGTGCAACCCATCTGCAGTCCTCTCAGAAGTAGGAATGACAATTACTAAGTATAATCCTTAATCTGAGCCCCAAACCTAATATCTTGGTGTACTTCCCTGAGTACAATGGCCAGGAACCTGAAGTTCTGATGGCCAGGAATGGAGTTGTGGAGTTCTCTGGCCCTGCTCCAGGGAGAGCAGCTGGTCTCTCTTATGCCCTTGTTCTTTCCAGGTGAACTGTTGGTTGGTCAGGAGAGTGCCTGTATTCATGGAGGCCTAAACCCCTTACTTAGCTTACCTTGCAGGATCCCAGCTATGGCAGCTTTGAACATAACTTGGTCTAAACATTGGGCTCTAACTTCAGCTCTTCTCATGAAAATTATCCACCATTTAGCCAAACTGGTTAAACAAAGCATTCAAATTCATTTACTTTCCTTTTAAAAATTAAGAACTTGTTCATTTTACATTAAAAAGTAAGAATATTTTAAAGACCTTTTATAAAAGCAAAAGATTGATTTAAAACTAATACAATAACTTGGGATACTAAATATAATTAAGACAGGTACCAAGTGAATAGAATTTATCCATCTATAACATAAAAAGATAAACTAATGTGCCACTTACTAAAAATTAAATAATAATGTTAGATGTGTGATTGGGATTCCCCTCTGTATGCTGTGATTACCACTGATTGACAAAAAAAAAAAAAAAAAAAAAAAAAACTATATTTGACTATAGCAAATCAGAACAGAGCTAGGCAGAAAAAACTACACTAAATTCTGAGAGAAAGATGACAGAGTCAAGAGACATCATGTAGCTGCTGCAGGGAACAGACAACTCGGAACCTTGCCAGTAAGCCACAGCCACATGGCAATACACAAATTAATAAAAGCAGATTAAGTTAAGATGTAAAAAATAACCAATAAGAAGCTAGATCTAGTAGGCCAACTAGTGATTTAATTAATACAGTTTCTGTGTGGTTATTTCAGGAGTCTGATTGACCAGGAAACAAACAAGTGGCCTCCTATTATGTATATGTATAACAGAAGATGATTTAAGAAGCGCAAGTTTGAAAAAGTACCATAATTTTGGAGTTTTTTGGATGTTTATTTGTTTCACACTTGTGTTAACTTCTGAAAATGAACAAATATAATGAAAGCATAAAGCTAAAAGCGAAAATAATTTAAACATAATTAAAGCAAACTTTTATTACAAATTCAGTCAACCTTCATTGTTGTTGGAGATTATATGGCCTGGAAGTTTCCATATAATTTTTCTCTTTGTTACTAATTGGTAAATTTATATTGAATATTTTATAAGAGGAGCTTAAATGTTTAGTTTACTTTGAATAGATACAATATAGTTTCATCAAATAGATTTTCTTTCTATAATACAAGTGATATCTAGCAATATGAATAAAATTATAGTAATATTTTATCAATTTTTCCTATATATAGGATATATGGAGTGTTTTGTGATATTTTGCAGTCTTATGAAACATCCTAATTACAATGGAAAGATTCAGCCTTATTAATATACACTGCTCTGGATTTTAGAAGACAGATTTTTCTTTTCAGTTAATGACAAGTCCTTGTGATAAGTATTGAGAGGGTTGAAAAGCATCACTCTGTTTAGGGTGGATCTAGTTTGTATGGGTCCTGAAGTTTCTACAAACGTTGACAGGTAGTTTTTCAAAGAGAAGTAATGCAGGAATTATTTAAAAATAGGTGTGAAAGTCAGTGCGTGAAATGCGGAAAATACTCATAACAAACTGTAAAGGTTGAAAAGCTGACAAATGCATAAACACCAAAAATTACTGATAATACATATTCTTCTCAATTAAATGACTGCATTTCACACTTTTGTACCGACGTTTTCTTAATTGTTTTCCATAAGCTTCTTAATGTCTTCTTTATAGGTAAAATTTTGAAGTATAATTTTTTTGTTGTTATAGAGACAACAGATGTCTAGCGGTTTTCACAGACAGATATTCAGGTAGCTTTTGTCCATAGTTTTATCAAAACATATATGTGGTCTTGGTAGATGGTTCACTGGCTGAAGAGTTTTCTATGCAAGTACAAATACTTGATTTCTGATCTCCATGGCCCATGTAAAGCTGGTTCTGATACTACATGTCACCAAGGAAATGGGAACATCAAATAAATAATTGTCCAGGTCCGATTGGCACATGGACATGTCTGTGAAGCATTTTACTAATTGCTAATTGATGGAGAAGTGTCTAGCCCATTGTGGGTGTTGTGATACCTAGGCAGGTAGGAATGAGCTATGTGAGAAGGGTAGCTGAGTAGAACAGAGGGAGCAATGTCCTTCTGTGATTTCTGTTTTAACCTCTTTACTTGAGTTCCTGAATTTGCCTCCTTTAAAGATGGACTGCAACTTGTAATCCAAATGAACTGTTTCTTCCCCAAATGGCTTTTGATCATGTGATCTGACCAACAGGAATAAGGGTCCAGCATGGAAAAGCATCATGTAATAGGATTAGAGATGAGTAATGAAGAAGATAAGAAATAAAAAAAACAAGCAACATGTGGGACCAAGAGATCTTACATAAACTGATGACTTATGCCAAACAAATTTATTAAAATTACAGCATCTTATATACCATTTACATGGGTCAAGACAGCCAAGGTCAGCAGAAAGCTAAGTCAATGTTTACAAAGTGTACACAGGTTGCTTCAAATATCCTTAGGACTGATAACCACTCTCCAGCGGGAAAGAGTCAGATCCTAGGAAACTGCAACCATGACTCCATCGAGGCTCTGGCTCCAGCCCTAGACTGACCTTCTCAAGTCAATTTTTACACAGAGACACAGAACTAAAGTCCTCTTTGCATTTTTGTCAGAGCCTCTGAAAAAGTCTTGGGTTGGTCTATATCCCCATAATCATGGTATTTTATCACAGCAGCAACATAAAAATAAAAATAAAAAACCAAGCTAGAGCAATGTGTTTGTACCCCAGTGTTCCTGTGGTGAAAGAGGAGAAGTAGACAGGAGAATCACTGGATGCTCAAAGCTGGTTGGCTTATGTGACACACACAGCATCAAACAACAAAGAGATCTGCCTTAAAGAAGATGGGAGACAAGGACTGACACCCAAAGTTGTTCAATGACCTCCACCTGTGCACTGTGATATATGTTCAATCTACTTTAAGTCACATAAATGCACATACACGAACATCACACACACACACACACACACACACACACACACACACACACACACACAAAATCATGTACCTAAATAAATTTATTGATAGTGCTCTTCCCATGCCAATGGGGAGTTCTTTTTTTTCTTTTTTTTATTAATTTTAATTTTTCAAGATTTCCATCTCCTCCCCTCCTCCTCCCCCTTCCCTCCCCTCCCTTCCACCCATACCCCCACTCCACCCCTCTCCAAAGACAAAGAGCCATCAGCGTTCCCTTCACTATGTTAAGTCCAAGGTCCTCCCAGCTCCCCCTAAGTCCAGGAAGGTGAGCAACCAAACTGACAAGGCTCACAGTGAGCCCGTCCATGCTGTAGAGTTCATGTTCATTGCCATTGTCCTTGGTTTCTCAGTCCTCCTCCACCGTCAGCCACATTCAGAGAGTCCGGTTTGGTCCCCTGTTCCATCAGTCCCATTCCGACTGGACTTGGTGGTCTCCTGTTAGATCTGTCCCACCGTCTCAATGGGTAAAAGCACTCCTGGCTTCCTTGCTCATGATCTCCCTCCTTTTGCTCCTCATCAGGACCTTGAGAGCTCAGTCTGGTGTTCCTATGTGGGGCTCTGTCATTTTCTCCATCCAATGCCAGGTGAAGGTTCTATGGTGATATGCAAGATATTCATAAGTATGACAATAGGATCTGGACATTTCTGGCACCCTCTCCTCAGCTGCCCAAGGAACTAGCTGGGGGCATCTTCCTGGACACCTGGGAACCCCTCTAGAGTCAAGTCTCTGCCAACCCTAGAATGGCTCCCTTAACTAAGATATATAATTCCTGTTCCCATATCCACCCTTCCTATATCCCAACCATCCTATTCCCCCAAGCTCTTCCCATCCTCCACTTCACACTTTTCTCTCCCCATCCCCCCATCCCTCCATCCCACCCCACCCCCATGTTCCCATTTTTTGTCCGGCAATCTTGTCTACTTCCAATATCCAGGAGGATAACTATATGTTTTTCTTTGGGTTCACCTTCTTAATAGTTAAGTGAAACCAGACACACAAGAAGGTGCAAAGATGGACCCAGAAGAAGGCAGAAGTACACAGCTGTAAGGTTGGCCATGGAATGTTGTGGTATCCCACGTATGACTCAGCTTCCATTTGGAGTCATTTAAGACTCAAAGAAGTCATTTGAGTTCAGGTTTGCCTACTCTGCTTTTTCCAGTAACCGTGAGAACCGTGAGTAACATCTGTGTTAGCCTATAGAAAGAACATTTTTGTCCAGATGAAAGAGCACATTTTTTCTGTTAAGATTTACTGGAGAGATGGCTCAGCAGTTAAAAGCACTGCCTGCTCTTCCAAAGGTCTTGAGTTCAATTCCCAGCAACCACAACCATCTTATGAGATCTGGTGCCCTTTTGAGGAAGAGACCTGGTTAGTCATCCTTATCAACTTAGACCATGAAACCCAATATGGACAAGTTCCATAGAACCTCCATATACAGGCTGCCCATGCTTTAAAAAAATGGCAGCTGGAGGAACTCCTCATTAGAGATTAGAAGCTGCTTAGCTGAATGAAATAATGCACCTGCTTGAACTTCCTCCCAAGGACATTGCAGGGAGGTGGTTAGCTATACTGCTCTTTGTTTTGCCTTTTGACTGTATTTAGTATATATGCTGACAGAGAAATAAACTTGGGGCTGTTTGGTATTAACCTTCAGTCCTCCCAGTCTATCCTATACTTTCTGTCTTCATTTCTCTTAACCTAACATTCCTCAGCCTCAGCACCCTATCCCAGGGTATCCCAGCTGATTCCTGCTAGAGTGGGTTCCCACAGAATGTTGTCTCTAATTCTTTCCATCTTTTTCCTTCCTCCCTCTCTCCCTCCCTTTCTCCCTTCCTCTCTTACTTCTTTTCTTTCTTCCTTCCTGTCTCTCTGTCTTTGTCTGCCTGCTTTGTAGCCTTCTTGATTTCCTTCTTCCCTGCTTTCCTTCATGGAGGATTTCTGAAGATGGCCATCAGAAACCTCTATAAAATATAGAGATTGGACACATTGGAGAATTATAGAATCATAAACAAAGATTAATAAATTGGTTATGTAATAGTTCTTTTTAAGGAAAAGTTCCATGATAGATTTTTTTTTCTAGAAGAGGTCATTAATTTGAGAAGTTGGAAGGAACATTGTATAAATTAGAGAGAAAGGAATGGAAATTATATAAATATAGTAATTATGTATGTCACTTATAGGATCCCCAAATAATAAAACAACATAAAAATAGCATAATATGTAATCTATACAATCTTAAAAATAGAGAAATCCCATTATATGACACAACCTAAGAATAAATTTACATAGTAGATTATGTAGTAAATATTTTCAGATCTGTTGCAACTCTCCAAAGCAACTACTCCACCAGACAACTCTGTGAAAGTGGCTATACACAATGAATATGTGACTAGGGATGGCCATAATTCACAAAAATTTCTTTAAAAGAACATTGGATTTGATCCCTGTCACTAGCTGCTGACTCATGGCAGCTTAGATTCCTAACAGGTTAACGAAACGTGGTGTCACAGACCATAATTTCTCCAGGAGGGAGAGTAACAGAAGAACATATCAGACGGAAATCACTGTGCACTCTGGTCACTTTCAAAGGGCTTTGAACCAGGGTCTCCACTGAATTGTAGGGATATGTGTAAGCAGAACATGACAAAGTTCATAAATGTTGCATAAAGTTTCATGTCCGACAGAATGTACGGCAAGTTTGTTGCGTTCAGTCAGCACCTCTGTGGAAGCCAGATTCAGGTATTGTCATGCACTTCAGCTTTGCAGGGCTCCCAGTGCCTACCACCCAGGACTCAGACTTGACATCAAGTAACTGGCATAGGTCACTTGTGAGGAAGTCTCTGAGGATTCCATATCCACCCACTGGAGTTACTCTTATTGCAACAAAAGAACACACTGAGTAGAACCCGATAATGACTGTAAAAAAGCCTGTTGTGTGTTGGAAGCTGTCATGGGGTAGCTCCAAAAAGAAGACAGAGGAGACTCTGGTAGAAGTTACTAACAGAACCGTGATGAAAAGGGCTGTAATCCAATAGGATTTTTCAACCCTGATTGAAATTGTGTCAGATGTCCCAGCATGACTGGGCTTGGAGAAAGCCATCTGCATTCCAAGGATCCATCTGGCAGACTATTCAAATCACAGTTTAATCCAACATCAAACCAAGGAATGAGTGGAAAATAGCCTCACATACTTGAGATGGTAGCTGGGAGTGCTATGTCCTCAGGACAGGACAGATGTCAATCCTGCTTTGGTGTTATCCTTAGTCACAAATGTGAAGTGGCCAGTCATTGTCACGCATTAAAATATGTCCCTGTTCTGTTTTGAGCCCTTTTAGATGTCAAAGAAAGTGACTTACTTTTCCCAAGATGTTTGCTTTCATGAGTATTTTCTTAAGGTTTTGTGGCCTGAAAATAGATTGCTTGGATTAACATGAAAGAAAATGAAAAAATATGCATTATATTCTCACCAACTAAGATATAATTGGGACTTAAAAACCAAATAAGCATTATTAAATTCTTCTCCTTACAGTGGAGAATGTACACAAACACGCCTGTCTTTATTTTTACTTTTTAAACTTCTTTTTCTTATTCTGTTTTTACATATGTGTAGGTATCTATGCTTGTGTGCATGTGTGCACGTGTGGCATTGGCATATATTTTGGTACCTGTACATGTGGAGGCCAAAGACTGATATCCAGAACTATCCACCATTATTCTATTGCTGTGGTACCTTGTTGACTGAGTCAAGGTCTTTCAATCAAACCCAGAGCTCACTGATATAACTAGCAAAGTTAGTAACTTACTTTGACAATCCTTTTCCTTTGTCTTCTAAGGCTGGCAACCACAGGCAGACTACCGTACCCACTTGGTTTTAAGTGGTTTTCTGGGTGTCCTTCCTCTGATCTTCACACTTGCCCAACAGCCACTTTAACTGCTGAGCCATCTCACTAGTCCCTACAAATGCTGGCAAACCCCTCTAAAAATAAAATAAAAAATAAATCTCAATTAAGAAAAACTGAACCTGTTTAGTCAGTTGGAATCTATGCTCTGTAGGTCCAAAATATTAACTGCGGTAGAACCAAATCATGAAGCGAAGCTCTGCTGAGATCTTGGCACATACTAACATTTATTAATCCAGTGCCCCATGTCTGTTATTAGTTGTGTAAGTGAGCTTAGCTTTCCATCACTAACAAATAATCAAGAAAATCAACATATAAAGAGAAACGCTTTATTTTCCATCATGAATTGTGGCCTAAATTCATTTAAGAGGAGAAAATCTTAATGGACTTGCCTAGATCCGGTTGGTATGTTTGTGGGGAATAGGGAATTCATGTCAGAGGGCCCAGCCCACTGTGGGTAGCACTATTCCCACACAAGAGCCAATGAGCAAGTTAGCAAATACCACCTTTCCATTTTGATTTCTGCCTCATGGTTCTTGCCTTGAATTCCCTCCATGGTTGATTGGGGCCAGACAAATCTTATCCTTCCCCAAGTTCCTTCTGGTCATTGATTTATCACAGTTATAAGAGACTGGAAATATTTGGAAGTACTGTTGCTTCAGGCCCTGTGGAGAGACAAGGGTGCTTACCTAAGTAGGCTCTGGTCTACTGTGCAACCTAGAGCATGCTGCCAAAGTCCTGAAGATCTCCCTCTAGATTCTAGCATCTTCCAGTGATAATGGGAAGCAAGCTGTACTCTAAGAACTCTGTGGGACACTGGCTGCTCCAATTATGGCACAGTGGTAACTGTCTTAATGCTATTATCGTCTTTATACATGGCTAAATTACCATAATCATATTAAAGATAAAGAAGAGAGTTATATAATACATCAAGGTTCACAGAGTTGGATACTGAAGAACTAAGATTTAAATCCAGGAAGTTTAGCCACACGATCTTCTGTTGTAACTAAAATATTCACACCTTGTTGTATATTTTATTTTAGAACAGATACCATCTTGTCTCAGAGTCTCCGGCCAGAACATTTCTAAAAATTCCTGCTGGGGCCACAGAACTTTTCTATTCCTAGTGAAATTCATCAAAGTGACAGCCTTAAGTTGAATTCTTTACCAACGTTAGAAACAAGAACCTATGGAACCTTTCTGATGGAGATGTAACCAAATCAAGATGAAAGAAAGAGAGAAGACAAGCCAACTGGATGCCATAAGGAGACAAAGAAAGACAGAAAAAGAACAGAGTTTGGGAGGGAAGTAAGAAGAGAAATAGATATAGTGAAGAGTACTGGGGAGAGAGAAGGGGTAGGGAAAGAAAACGGAGGAATTAAGAATAAGTCTGTGTATATGCTAAGTGTGAATCTTTCCAATCTGGCGCTTGTCTATTTCTAATTAGAAGTAGCTTCCGAGCTGTGGCATCAATCCTGCTCACTCCAGCTCAAATGATGCTTTTGTTATTTTTTGACATTATAGAGTTCCTTGGCTCTAATAACACTTTTGGGGCCAATTTCAGGGCTGCTTCCTAAAACAGTTGCTTCCTCTTTAACAGGCTCAGATTACATAACGTCAATTGCAGCCACCATGTGTTACAAATGTGTTTTACTCGACAAGTTTCTGAAGCAGAGTCATGAACCTATTTACAATAGATATCCGAGAGACCTTCCCTGGGGGACAATGAAAAGCCCTATGCAGCCTTCCAGAAATGGCTTGATGCTGGCTGCAGCCTCTGCCCCTTTTTTTGCACTTCACAAGATCAGGTTTTGGTACTGTGAATTTTTATCCACATATAGGAGTTTTCAAATGACCTGTGCTGGGTAAGTTTTTGTCAGCTTGACACAAGCTACAGTCCTCTGGGAAAGGAGAACCAAACTGAGAAAGTATTTCCAGCAGACTTGCCTACAGGTCAGTCTGCTAGAAGCATTTTCTTGATTAATGATTCTTTGGGAGGGTCCAGCCCACTGTGTGTGATGTCACACCTGGGCACGTGGTCCTGGGTTATTTGAAAGATTAAGCTGGGGAAGGCATGGTGAGCATGCCACACCAGTAAGCATTTGTATCGGCTGGTTTGTGTGTCATCATGACACAGTCATCAGAAAGGAAGGAGCCTCAGTTGAAGAAATGCCTGGATGAGATCCAGCTGTAAGGCATTTTCTCAATAGTGATCAATGGGGGAGGGTCTAGCCCATGTTGGGCGGTGCTATTCCTGGGCTGCTGATCCTGGGATCCATAAGAAAGCAGGTTGAGCAAGTCATGGGAAGCAAGCCAGTAAAGAGCAGCCCCCATGGCCTCTGCGTCAGCTCCTGCCTCAAGGTTCTACCCTATTTCAGTTCCTGTCCTGACTTCCTTCAATAATGAGTAGCGATATGGAAGTGTAAGTCAAATAAACCCTTTTCTCCCCAACTTCCTTTATGGTCATGGTGTTAAATTTCAAGAAATAGAAATCCCAAATAAGACACAATTCTTCTATGGTTTTTGCTTGAGTTCCCACCTTGATTTCTCTTTATGATGTATTATATACTGTAAACTGAAGTTCTCCTTGAGTTATCATTGGTCATGGTCTTTATCATAACAATAGAAAGCTTAGGTTTAACCACGTACATTTTTATGACCCGATTAGCTTTCCTTCCTCCTTTGCTGAAGAGTTGAATAGAGATGGTCGTAATTTGTAATAAATAGGGCTGAATACTGACCTTCGAAACAAGATAGAGTGGGTGAGTTTGGAGTTATACAAAGTAAAAGTAAGACAATAGTTGTGTGTATGAGAGAGCGAGAGAGGGAGGAGAGATTGATGGTGGTAGATAGATGATAGATGAGAGAGACAGAGACAGACAGAAACAGACAGACAGACAGAGAGAGAGAGAGAGAAAGAGAGAGAGAGATTGAATGTCTTCCAGATGGACTACTGAGAGTAATTAATTGAAAATGTGTATTTTCAAACAGATCACCCATTATTCCAAGTTTAGATGTAGAGTGTTTTGAAAATCTTAAATGAATGGGTCATACGCACCTCACTATTCTCCACTCAAAGGAAAGAATCTTACTGCCTATTTCAGCTGCTGGTGGTTCCCTCAGGCATTCTTGGCTTGTGGCTGTAACACTACAATTCCTGCTTTATCTTCAAACTATCTTCCTCTTGTCTTTTTTTATAATTTATTTTTATAAACATACTACTGTAGAATTTAATAAAGATAATACTATACCTCATATTAATCCAACATAATCTTATCACAAGTTACCACCACTAACACCCTTATTCCGAAGGAGACCTTGTTCTGAGCTTCGTGGAACCATATATTCTTGCAACTCATTTGGACCCACTGCCGAAAACGTTCTAGCTTCTTGGTTGCGTTTACCCCAAAGTGCCATCATTCCTTGCAGTTACATGTAAAAGTGCTGCTTCTTTAGTGAAATGATGGTAGACATGTTTGTGCTACATGTACGCATACATGGGTCTTGTTTATCTGCAGAGTTTGGATCTGAAGTCTTGTCTAAAAGGTCCCAGGCTAAACGCTTGTTCCAGAGCCTGTGGTAATGTTAAAAAGTGGTGGAATCGCTTCATTCGACTGCCCAGAGCAAGGTAGGCCTTTGTCTGAGAGCTGCTTGGCCTGCAAGGGGACCTCACAGTCTGCAGAAGGATCCATCATTCTTTGGGGTGAGTGAGGAGTGAGTGCCCGAACCGCGGCAGCTGCCCGGAGAGGGACCACCGACTCTCCACAACTCCCCCTGCCACCAGCACACTTCCTGCTCTTCCTGCAGGGGTTATTCTCCCCGGATACTGCCTCTCTCTTCCTGTCCCCTCCCAGCTTGCACCCAGAATCCTCCCCCCCTCCCCCTGCCTCATCCTCCCGTCTTTGGGGCCACAAAATCCCACAGCTCAGCCTGTTTGGGCTCTGGGGACCCGGAATTGAGTGCACCCAGGCCGGTGGGAGGTCCCCTCCTTCATTTGACTGCCCGGAGCAAGGTAGGCCTTTGTCTGAGAGCTGCTTGGCCTGCAAGGGGACCTCACAGTCTGCAGAAGGATCCATCATTCTTTGGGGTGAGTGAGGAGTGAGTGCCCGAACCGCGGCAGCTGCCCGGAGAGGGACCACCGACTCTCCACAACTCCCCCTGCCACCAGCACACTTCCTGCTCTTCCTGCAGGGGTTATTCTCCCCGGATACTGCCTCTCTCTCCCTGTCCCTTCCCAGCTTGCACCCAGAATCCTCCCCCCCTCCCCCTTCCTCATCCTCCCGTCTTTGGGGCCGCAAAATCCCACAGCTCAGCCTGTTTGGGCTCTGGGGACCCGGAATTGAGTGCACCCAGGCCGGTGGGAGGTCCCCTCCTTCACTTGACTGCCCGGAGCAAGGTAGGCCTTTGTCTGAGAGCTGCTTGGCCTGCAAGGGGACCTCACAGTCTGCAGAAGGATCCATCATTCTTTGGGGTGAGTGAGGAGTGAGTGCCCGAACCGCGGCAGCTGCCCGGAGAGGGACCACCGACTCTCCACAACTCCCCCTGCCACCAGCACACTTCCTGCTCTTCCTGCAGGGGTTATTCTCCCCGGATACTGCCTCTCTCTCCCTGTCCCTTCCCAGCTTGCACCCAGAATCCTCCCCCCCTCCCCCTTCCTCATCCTCCCGTCTTTGGGGCCGCAAAATCCCACAGCTCAGCCTGTTTGGGCTCTGGGGACCCGGAATTGAGTGCACCCAGGCCGGTGGGAGGTCCCCTCCTTCACTTGACTGCCCGGAGCAAGGTAGGCCTTTGTCTGAGAGCTGCTTGGCCTGCAAGAGGACCTCACAGTCTGCAGAAGGATCCATCATTCTTTGGGGTGAGTGAGGAGTGAGTGCCCGAACCGCGGCAGCTGCCCGGAGAGGGACCACCGACTCTCCACAACTCCCCCTGCCACCAGCACACTTCCTGCTCTTCCTGCAGGGGTTATTCTCCCCGGATACTGCCTCTCTCTTCCTGTCCCTTCCCAGCTTGCACCCAGAATCCTCCCCCCCTCCCCCTGCCTCATCCTCCCGTCTTTGGGGCCACAAAATCCCACAGCTCAGCCTGTTTGGGCTCTGGGGACCTGGAATTGAGTGCACCCAGGCCGGTGGGAGGTCCCCTCCTTCATCTGACTGCCCGGAGCAAGGTAGGCCTTTGTCTGAGAGCTGCTTGGCCTGCAAGGGGACCTCACAGTCTGCAGGAGGATCCATCATTCTTTGGGGACACCAAACACCTCCGCGCTCCTTTTGAAGGAAGAGATGGGCAGGCGCCAATGCAGGAGCTCCTCCAACAACATGAAAGGCAACATGACATCACCACAAGCCAGACATCCCGAAACAACAAGAATTGAACACCCTACCCCAGAAGATATAGAAGAAACCGACATTAAACAGTACTTTATAAAAATAATAGAGGACCTTAAACAGGAGGTAAAAAACTGCCATAAAGAAATGGAGATGACAAACAAAAAGGTAGACGAAATAAATAAATCTCTCAAAGATACCCAAGAAAAACAAGAAAAACAAGAAAAAGCAATCAAACAAGTAAGGGAAACAGTACAAGACCTGATAAATGAAATGGAGGTATTGAAGAAAACACAATCTGAGGGACGACTGGAAATGGAAACTCTGAGTAAACGAACAGAAACTTCAGAGACAAGTATTTCCAACCGAATACAAGAGATGGAAGAAAGAATCTCGGACTCTGAAGATACTATAGAGGAAATAAACTCACAGATTAAAGAACTAAACAAATCTAACAAATTCTTAACACAAAACATTCAGGAAATCTGGGACACCATGAAAAGACCAAACCTAAGAATAATTGGGGTAGAAGAAGGAGAAGAATTACAACTCAAAGGCCCAGAAAACATATTCAACAAAATTATAGAAGAAAACTTCCCCAACCTAAAGAAGGATGTTCCTATGAAGGTACAAGAAGCCTACAGAACACCAAATAGACTGGATCAAAAGAAAGCATCCCCACGCCATATAATAATCAAAACACAAAACATACAGAATAAAGAACAGATATTAAGAGCTGCAAAGGAAAAAGGTCAAGTAACATATAAAGGGAAACCTATCAGAATTACACCTGATTTCTCAATGGAAACCATGAAAGCCAGAAGAGCTTGGATAGATGTGCTACAGACACTAAGGGAACATGGATGCAAGCCTAGACTATTATACCCAGCAAAGCTTGCATTCACCATTGATGGAGAAAACAAGATATTCCAGGACAAAAACAGATTTAAACAATACGCAGCCACAAATCCAGCCTTGCAGAAAGTAATAGAAGGAAAATCACAAACCAAGGAGTCCAACAACGCCGACAATAACTCAGGCATCTAGCGACCCTTCACCAGCACAACTAGAAGAAGGGAAACACACAAACTCTACTACTAAAAATGACTGAAGTTAACAACCACTGGTCATTAATATCACTTAATATCAATGGACTCAATTCACCTATAAAAAGGCACAGGCTAAGAGACTGGATACGAAAACAGAATCCAACATTTTGCTGTTTACAAGAAACACACCTCAACCACAAAGACAGGCACCTACTCAGAGTAAAGGGTTGGGAAAAGGTTTATCAAGCAAATGGCCCTAAGAAACAAGCGGGTGTGGCCATACTAATTTCCAACAAAGTTGACTTCAAACTAAAATCAATCAGAAGAGATGGAAAGGGACACTTTATACTCATAACAGGAAAAATCCTTCAGAATGAAGTCTCAATCCTGAATATCTATGCCCCTAATATAAAAGCTCCCACTTATGTAAAAGAAACACTTCTAGAACTCAAGGCAGCCATCAAACCACACACACTAATAGTTGGAGACTTCAACACTCCTCTCTCACCAATGGACAGGTCAATCAGACAGAAACCTAACAGAGAATGGAAAGACTTAATGGAGGTAATGAACCAAATGGACTTAACAGACATCTATAGAACATTCCACCCAAATAGGAAAGAATATACCTTCTTCTCTGCGGCTCATGGAACCTTTTCGAAAATTGACCATATACTTGGTAACAAAGCAAACTTCCACAGTTACAAAAAAATATTAGTAACCACCTGTGTCTTATCGGATCACCATGGATTAAAATTAGAATTCAACAACAATGCTACCCCCAGAAGGCCCACAAACTCATGGAAACTGAACAGTCAACTACTGACCCACACCTGGGTCAAGGAAGAAATAAAGAAAGAAATTAAAGTCTTTCTTGAATTTAATGAAAACAAAGACACAACATACTCAAACCTATGGGACACAATGAAAGCAGTGCTAAGAGGAAAGTTCATAGCACTAAGTGCCCACTTAAAGAAAACGGAGAAAGCACTCATTGGTGACTTAACAGCACACCTGAAAGCTCTGGAAAAAAAAGAAGCAGACTCACCTAGGAGAAGTAGAAGACTGGAAATAATCAAACTGAGGGCAGAAATCAACAAAATAGAAACACAGAAAACAATCCAAAGAATCAATGAAACAAGAAGCTGGTTCTTGGAGAAAATCAACAAGATTGACAAACCCTTAGCCAAACTAATCAAACGGCAGAGGGAGAACACGCAAATTAACAAGATCAGAAATGAAAAGGGGGACATAACCACAGACACAGAGGAAATTCAGAAAATCATTAGATCTTACTACAAAAGCCTGTATGCCACAAAATTGGAAAATGTAAAAGAAATGGACAGTTTTTTAGATAAATACCATATACCAAAGTTAAACCAGGACCAGGTAAATGCTCTAAATCGTCCTGTTAGTCGCAAAGAATTAGAAACTGTTATCAGAAACCTCCCTACCAAAAAGAGCCCAGGACCAGATGGTTTCAATGCGGAATTCTACCAGAACTTCCAAGAAGACCTAATACCTATACTCCTTAAGGTATTTCATAATATAGAAACACAAGAGTCACTGCCAAATTCCTTCTATGAAGCTACAGTTACCCTGATACCTAAACCACACAAAGACTCAACCAAGAAAGAGAATTACAGGCCAATCTCACTCATGAACATGGACGCAAAAATTCTCAATAAAATACTGGCAAACCGAATCCAAGAACACATTAGAAAAATTATCCATTACGATCAAGTAGGCTTCATCCCAGAGATGCAGGGCTGGTTCAACATACGAAAATCCATTAATGTAATCCATCATATAAGCAAACTGAAGGAAAAAAACCATATGGTCATCTCATTAGATGCTGAAAAAGCATTTGACAAAATTCAGCACCCTTTTATGATAAAGGTCTTGGAGAGATTAGGGATACAAGGGTCATTCCTAAATATAATAAAAGCTATTTACAGCAAGCCGACAGTTAACATCAAATTAAACGGAGAGAAACTCAAGGCTATCCCACTAAATTCAGGAACACGACAAGGCTGTCCACTCTCTCCTTATCTCTTCAATATAGTGCTTGAAGTTCTAGCAATAGCAATAAGACAACATAAGGGAATCAAGGGGATTCAATTTGGAAAGGAAGAAGTTAAACTTTCATTATTTGCAGATGATATGATAGTATACATAAGCGACCCCAAAAACTCCACCAAAGAACTCCTACAGCTGATAAACTCCTTCAGTAACGTGGCAGGATACAAGATCAACTCCAAAAAATCAGTCGCCCTCCTATACACAAAGGATAAGGAAGCAGAGAGGGAAATCAGAGAAGTATCACCTTTCACAATAGCCACAAATAGCATAAGATATCTGGGAGTATCGCTAACCAAGGAAGTGAAGGATTTATTTGACAAGAACTTTAAGTCTTTGAAGAAAGAAATTGAAGAGGATACCAGAAAATGGAAGGATCTCCCCTGCTCGTGGATTGGGAGGATCAACATAGTAAAAATGGCAATTCTACCAAAAGCAATCTATAGATTCAATGCAATCCCAATCAAGGTCCCATTAAAATTCTTCACAGAGATTGAGAGGACAATAATCAACTTTATATGGAAAAACAAGAAACCCAGGATAGCCAAAAAAATCTTATACAATAAAGGTACTTCTGGAGGCATTACCATCCCTGACTTCAAACTCTATTACAGAGCTACAGTATTGAAAACGGCTTGGTATTGGCATAAGAACAGAGAAGTTGACCAATGGAATCGTATAGAAGACCCGGATCTTAAACCACAAACCTATGAACACCTGATTTTTGATAAAGGAGCCAAAAGTACACAATGGAAAAAAGAGGGCATCTTCAACAAATGGTGCTGGCATAACTGGATGTCAACCTGTAGAAGAATGAAAGTAGATCCATATCTATCACCATGCACAAAACTCAAGTCCAAATGGATTAAAGACCTCAATATTAATTTGAACACATTGAGATTGATAGAGGAGAAAGTGGGAAGTACTCTACAACAAATGGGCACAGGGAACCGTTTCCTATGCATAACCCCAGCTGCACAGACTTTAAGGGCAACATTGAATAAATGGGACCTCCTGAAGTTGAGCAGCTTCTGTAAAGCAAAGGACATTGTCACTAAGACACAAAGGCAGCCTACTGACTGGGAAAAGATCTTCACCAACCCTGCAACTGACAAAGGTCTGATCTCTAAAATATATAAGGAACTCAAGAGACTAGACGGTAAAATGCCAATTAACCCAATTAAAAAATGGGGCGATGAACTGAACAGAGAATTCTCAACAGAAGAAGTTCGAATGGCCAAAAGACACTTAAGGTCATGCTCAACCTCCCTAGCTATCAGGGAAATGCAAATCAAAACAACTTTGAGATATCATCTTACACCTGTCAGATTGGCTAAAATCCAAAACACCAATAATAACCTTTGCTGGAGAGGTTGTGGGGTAAGGGGCACACTCATCCATTGCTGGTGGGAATGCAAACTTGTGCAACCACTTTGGAAAGCAGTGTGGCGGTTTCTCAGGAAATTCGGGATCAACCTACCCCAGGACCCAGCAATTCCACTATTGGGAATCTACCCAAGAGATGCCCAATCATACAACAAAAGCATATGCTCATCTATGTTCATAGCAGCATTATTTGTAATAGCCAGATCCTGGAGACAGCCTAGATGCCCTTCAGTGGAAGAATGGATGAAGAAACTGTGGAATATATACATGCTAGAATACTACTCAGCGGTAAAAAACAATGACATCTTGAATTTTGCAGGCAAATGGATGGAAATAGAAAACACTATTCTGAGTGAGGTAACCCAGACCCATAAAGATGAACATGGGATGTACTCACTCATATTCGGTTTCTAGCCATGATTAAAGGACATCGAGCCTATAAGTTTGGGATCCTTGAGAAGATAATAAGAAGGTGAACTCCCAAAAAAGATATAGTAATCCTCCTGGATATTGGAAGTAGACACGATCGCCAGGCAAAATTGGGAACTTGAGGGTTGGGCAAGACTGGGCCAAGGGAAGATGGGGAGAGAAAAGTGTGAAGGGGAGAGCGGGGGGAGCTCGGAGGAATGGGGTGCTTGGGATATAGGAAGGGTGGATATGAGAGCAGGGAAGCATATATCTGAATTTAAGGAGCTACCTGAGGGTTGTCAAGAGACTTGACCCTAGAGGGGTTCCCAGGTTTCCAGGGAGACGCCCCCAGTTAGTCCCTTGGGCAGCTGAGGAGAGGGAGCCTGAAAAGGCCAGTTCCTATAGCCATACTGATGAATTTCTTGCATATCACCATAGAACCTCCACCTGACGATAGATGAAGAAAATGACAGAGCCCCACCTTGGAGCACCGGACTGAGCTCCCAAGGTCCTGTTGAGGAGCAGAAGGAGAGAGAACATGAGAAAGAAAGTCAGGACCGTGAGGGAACCTCCAGCTGGCGACAGATGGGGAAGGTGACTGAGCCCCACATTGGAGCACTGGACTGAGCTCCCAAGGTCCCGATGAGGAGCAGAAGGAGCGAGAACATGAGGGAGAAAGTCAGGAACGAGAGGGGTGCGTTCACTCATGGAGACGGTGGGACAGAACTACTGGGAGATCACCAAGTCCAGTTGGAATGGGACTGATGGATCATGCGACCAAACCCGTCTCTCTGAGTGTGGCCAACAGCGGGGGCTGACTGAGAAGCAAAGGACAATGGCTCTGGGCTCTGATTGTTCTTCATGGACGGGCTCTGTGGGAGCCTTCTCAGCTTGGTCGATCACCTTCCTGGACCGGGGGGGAGTTGGGAGGACCTTGGTCTTAGCATAGAGTGGGGAACCCTGATGGCTCCTTGGCCTTGAGAGGGAGGGAGGGGAGGTATGGGTGGAGGGGAGGGGAGGGAAGGGGGAGAAGGAGGGGAGAGAAAGGGGAGAAGGAGGGGAGGGAGGGGGGAGGAGGAGGGAAGGAGATGGAAATTTTTAAATATAAAAAAAAAGAAAACTTTAAACTCACAAAAAAAAAAAAAGTGGTGGAATCTTTAAAGGACGGGACCTTTAAAGGTCCAAGGGCAAGAGATAGCTGGAGGTGTTCTAGAAGGTTATATTATGACCTCAGCACCTTCCTTTCTGTCTTTGTTGCCTAGATACCGTAAACTGTGCAGCTTTGCTCCACCACACACTGATCATCGTCATGGTTCTGCAGACCTCAAAGCAACAGATGAGCTCAATGTGGATTGAAACCTCCAAAACTGTAAGTTGAAATAAACATTTTGTCTTCTTTGACTCATATAAGGTACTTCTTCAGTGCTCGAGAATTGACTGGGACAGTGTCACTGCACATATGTAGTAACATTAAAAGTTGATAACCGAGACTGGCATGGAGGTTCATACTATGGCTACATCTCTCAAGAGACTGACACTGAATGATTGTCATGAGTTCAAGGCCATCCTGTGCCACACAAAAATTCAAGCCTAAGCATTCTCCTTTCTGGAGAAAAATTGGCCATTCAATATTAGTACTCATATTAATTTTAATTAATTTTATGTGTATATGTGAATATCTACACACATATAAATATATCACCAGGCAAGAACTGGAGTTACAGGTGGGTATGCGATACCACTTTGGCACTGGGAACTGTATTCTAGTCCTCTGCCCAGAGTAGAAAGTAAGTATTCTTAACCACTGGGCAAAACTCACCAGGCCTCTCACATTATTTTTTAAAGGTGTCAAGAAATTCCTACTTGGACATATTATGGAACCGATCCAACTGTTATATGATGTCATCTTTGGCTTATAGATATTTGGCACTCAAAAAATTTCCACTTTGGGACATAATACACAGGAATTCCTTAACTCATTTTCTAAAGCTCAAGTTAAAATTTATTATACCAGACATCCAATATTTAGAGTTGATCCACAGTGACACCGTCTGCTTTACATACTTTTAACTGTAAAATTTTGCCATATTTTCTTCAGTAAGTGTTGTGGACTGAATGTGTCCTGTAATCCCAGTTTCTGTGTTGATGCCTTAATTAAAAAATTGATGATATTTTGGTGTCGGCCCTTGTGGAGATAATCAGTTATGAGTGTGTTTTTCTTGTGATGGAATTAGTACCTGATAGAGGTAACTTCAGACCAGTCTGGCATGGTGGCTCATGTCGGTAACTCCAGCACCAGGGATGCAGAAGGATGAGCTTCACCTTAAGTCAAAGAGCAACTACAGCTACACAGTGAGTTGCAAGACAATGTGGGGTACAGGAGAAGTCACTACCTCAAAAACCTACCAAACAAAAATTTTAACATATAAAATGGATGATTTTCTTTGACTTTATTTGTGTCTCTCCTCTCTCTCTTTCCCTCACTCCGTCTCCCTTTATCTCTCTCCCACATGTAAACATATTTGTAAGAATAGTAAAAAAGTTAAAAAGCAAACAAACAAAAAAACCAAAGCAGTCACTATAGGCTGAGTCAGGGGGATTACCGTGACTCTGAGGCTATCCTTAACTAAATGGTGAGTTCCAGGTTACTCAGGGCTACAACACAACAGTGTTAAAGAACCAACAAAAATCTGCTAGCCCTTGGCTTTTTCAAAGATCATGACAACATGAGAATAAGAACTCATCTCAAACATAAAACAACCGAGAATCAAGGAAAACTACCAAGTGGGCTGAAACAAGTTTTTTTTTTTTTATCCTCAATTCAATATTTACTTGATTTAACGTGTGCAGATTTGAGAACAATTTAAGAAAAAAATGGCAAATTTTCAGGCACAGTATAAGGGATAGATAAATAGCATCAACGATTATACATAGAGTGTGCACCAGGATTGCACGCTTCTTTTGTGTTCTGTGTAAGCTCTTTCCCTTCTTACAGGTGCCGTTTCCATGTTCTGACCTGTGTCATTGTTCTATGAAAAGAGGGGCATTGCTGCAAGCACAGCCATTTTAATAAGATTAGAACCAATATTGGCAATTCTAGAATTAGAAAGCGTAAAAAGCAGTAGAACGGAGGAAAAGTAATCCCATGGTTTAATATTAAATGTGATTATGCACAAGGCATTCTGTAATCTGTTTACATCTCAGACAATGGTAATTATTTTCTACATTTAGTCGTCTTCATTGTATGAGAAATATTTAATCATGTATTGTGTAAAATAAGAGGTCTTATTGATTCTGCTTAGTAAGGCCAGATAGCTAATGATCGTTTCTTTTTTATTTTATTTTATTTTTTTTTTTTTTTGGTTTTTCGAGACAGGGTTTCCCTGTAGTTTCTAGAGCCTGTCCTGGAACTAGCTCTTGTAGACCAGGCTGGCCTCGAACTCAGAGTAATGATCGTTTCTTGTTCGTGGTTTTCTCCTAGCATTCTTGATATGCAGGCACTTTCACTACCATCCCCTGTGTCTTGTAACTTGGTGCCACACATACGGTATACGGTCCTTGTAGCAGTCTGTGCTTAAAACTCTGGATGATTGGTTAGGAAAAACTGACTGGCATGAATAAGTTGTATCGAGTTGTGTTCCTTTCGTTCTGGAAATGAACGATGACATCTCTTTGTCAAGATTGTACAATGATGCATAGATAATGGACAGCTCAGAGATGTGACATTGCTAAATCAGAAGAGGCTGGGGTTTGTTTGCCTGTGGGTGTTCTTTCCTTCTTTCAACATGCTTCCCATGTGCCCATGGGACCCTCTTCAATTCAAATGTATAATTAAAGATTTCCTATGGGGATTAGGTGGACCTGGAAAGATGAAGGTGATTTATACATATTCCCCATATCACTGAAAGGACAGGGAGTATAATGCCCAACCTCAATCAAACTTTTCCTTTAGTTATGTTTACTTGTGGTTACATGAAAGCTCATATACTGTAGCCAGGCTAGCTTACTCAGCCTCCTGCTGCTTTGGCAGAGTAGCAGTGGGATGAAATAAATCATGCATATCTTTTTTTATTTGCTTCTTAGAACATATTCTATTTCAAACCTCACAGAATCACCACATCCTCCTAGTACATTTCAACCTGAGTTCCTTAATGTGAATGTAGAAATATATTGAGGGGGAGGGACCTTTATGATAATAATGTTATGAAAATGTAATATAAAGAAGAAATTGGGACATTTAAACTATCATTGACCCTTCTAAGGTCAGGGGACTTGACATTTCATCTCTGGAATAGTCTTGAGTTGAGTAATAAGCTTTATTGAGAAAACCTCATGCTCACTGATACCTTACCTAGCAGCCTCCTTTATATTGATGTGATGTTTGAGATAATGATTTGTCTCTCCACTTCTTAGTTTTCCATTCTATCTTCACAGATACTCAGTAAAAATATACATAGTTTAGTGTATTGAAGGGAAGGGTATTGGTCTTAAAGATAGGTTTTGGTTTAAAGTTATCTTTTCAGTTGTTAATTGTTTTGAGAGGGCCTGGAGTTTTCTTTACAGCTCGGAATGATCTTAACTTGTCAGCTTCCTGCTTTACCTTCCCGAGTGCTGAGCCTACAGATGTGTGTATCACCAAACCTGTATACAAATTGTCTTAAAGGAGTTGTTTGGAGGGGTGATAAATAATTTATTTAAACTTAACTGGAACCTAAAGCTTTCTGAGTACCTCCAAGAAATGAGAAATCCTGTTGAATTTTTCTGAGAAATGTTGATTGCCTAAGCTCTTGCAATTGCTGCTCTGAAAAAGAGAGGAAAATGGGAGGATACACCTTCCAGAAAGTGAGAGAGCATGGCTCACGTGTGTACACCATAGCTTCAGTATAGACTTGTCACCATGCATTTCATATACAATGAATGTATATCAAAGTTTATTAATGAGGGAACCGGCAGCCTGGAAAGCATTTAGGAAGCACTCTGGAGTGGACCACTTAATGGATTCTCATGCAAATGATCACAGAGCCTAGGCTGCAGAAAAACCTTTTGTAAAAACTACAAACAAATTAGATTATCTCTGTCTACTTGCAAGTCTCTTAGAGAGCCAAGAATGCAATTATGACAGGAAAATTCATTTAAAGAATTAAGATTGTATCTTCAGTGAGTCTTGAATGATTTTTAAAAGTCTTCTGGATCATCCATCTAGTCCAAGGCTAATGACCCCAAGCCCAAGCCTGAGACACTCATATCTACAGGCCGTTCCCAGGTATTGTATGAAAATTATTTCCTCCTACTGTTCTAACAGAGTTTAGGAGGTTTGTATGCTGGCTAAGGCTCAGACCCGGTATGACACAGTATGCTCTGATTGTCTGCATTTCCTTGGTGGTTTATGGGCATCGGTCCCACATATGAAATGTGATGCAAGTTCCTTAATGATGTGTTTGTCATCTTTAACTATAATGAGATTTATTTTCCAATATGTGACTGCAGGTATAGTATTGATTGCAATTTATTCAATTATATCATGGTAAAGAGGAAGAACAAATAATGGTAAGAAGAAAGTACATTTTCAATGAAAGGAAACACCCACACATACACATGCACACACATGTGCATGCACACATACACACAGAGCATACTTCGATATACCATGTTTTAAGGTTATCCACAAATCCAATTATTAACCAGTAACACCATTTTCTATTATATAAAAGGTTACAGGTTCAAGTTTACTAAATATATTGGAAATAATATTCAGTAGCATGTAGTTGTGTGTGTGTCTGTGTATGTTCATGTGTGTGTGTGTGTGTGTGTGTGTGCCTGTAGAGGCCTTAGGTAGACATTAGGTGTCATTTTCAGTTTATTGCCACCTGAACTTTTGGGACAAAGTCCCTCAGTGAACCTAGAGCTTAATGATTTCACTAGACTGACTGGCCCGGCCATCCAGCCCCAGAGATCTATCTGCCTTATGTCTGAACTACCAACACTAAGGTTTCAGATACACAGTACTGCACCTGGCATCACATGTAAGTGTTGGAGCTCTGAACATGGGCTCTTGTGCTTTATACTTGCATATAAGCTATCTCTCCAACTCTCAGTCTTTAGTTTTTCAGGGGGTTTGTTTTTGCGACTTTGGGACAGGGTCTTGCTATATTAGTCTCACAGGTCTTTTGTTTCCCTTTTATTGAAAATAGACTTTTTCCCTCACATAATATATCCTGATTATGATTCTCCTCCCCGTACTGCTCCTATATCCTTCCCACCTCTTCTCCCATCTGTACCACTCCTTTTTGGTCTCTCACTGGAAAACAATAGGGTGCTAAGAGATATATATAAGCTTTAGCAGAATAAAATGTAATAAAACTAAATCTATCACACTGAGGTTAGACAAGACAAACCAAAAGAAGGAAAAGAGGCCAGTAAAAGGCAAAGGAATCAGAGACCCAGTCATTCACTCACTCAGCAATTCCACTCAAGCACTAAATTGGAAGCCATGGTATTCACATAGAGGACCTGGTGCCGATCCAGGCAGGATCTGTGTCTGTGCCTTCAGTTTCTGAGTCTCAGAGGTCTTAAAGACAAGGTACAGATTACAATATTATGAATTTAAAATGTTTGTCAGAAGCATATCTTTGTTGAACATATATTTTACTATTTCTTAGTCAAAGTAGTTTATGAAGATTCTATTAGATTCTTTGGGCATTGAGAAAATAGAAGAATTTTTAAAACTTTCATGTTTATAATCTTATCATAAAAACAAACTGAATCTTACAGTGTTCTAAGACTTTTAAAGACATATAAAACATGAAATGTATATTTGCATTATATGCCACATTTATAGCCACTTTAACCAATATTACAAAACTAACCCAAAGATACATCTTGATTATTTAACTTACATTCTTGTGAAAAATATTTCTGAGTTTTTATTTTGGCAAAAATGGATTTTTTTATTCTTAAATACCTGGTATACTTAAGGTATAAATTCAGCTTTCTTATTTTTCTGGGAGTCTGGGAGTACTACAGTCATCAAACACTTAATCAGAACAGTCCCCCTTTGTTCTGAGAGAGAGTTTGTAATTTTTCAATGCTCTTCACAGTTAAGGAAATATTTCACCTCTTTACAAAGAAAGTTTTCTCCACTATAGACACAAAAAGATAAAGCTTCTATTGCAGAATTACAACACTAGCATTGTTATAGATCTCTAAGGCAAGTCTTGCTCTACAGAGGGTGTGGAATGCTTGAAAAATTTCTATCAATTTTATTCATTTTTTTTTGGTTTTTAAAACATTGGAATTTCTATTCTCTTTCAGTTCATTAATACTCATTCTATATACGTGGGTGTTTATATCTGGTGCATATACACTTAAAACTGTTATTTTATTTTTCTAAGTTGACCCCATCATCATCCTCAACTATAAGCTGGCTGTCATACAAAAGGTGCACCTTGTAATTATTTGTACATTTTCTTTTGAAGTATTGAGAATCTTGGTTTTTTTTTATATAGACAAGAAGATAAGCAATGAGAATGACTAAGAAATCCTGCTTAGATACAGTCATATTTGGAGACCTGACCAAGACCAACTATGGAACAATGATCAAAAGGAGGAAAAGTGGAGGCAATGGAGATACAATCAACAGATGTGTAGTTTTAATGTCACTTGAAATTAATTCTCAGGGTCACACATTGGAACAGACCACCTGTATCGGCCAAATTCCTCTGAATAATATTAAGGGAGCTTCTAATTCAAAAACTGTCTAGTTAAAAAATGTTAATCTTAAATTGATGACCAATTTAAATTGGTCATCAAAAGAACAAATAATCTAATAAAACATGAAGTACATATTTAAACAGAGAACTCTCAACAGAGGAATCTAAAATGACTGAAAGACATTTAAGGAAATGTTCAACATCCTTAGTCATCAGAGAAATGCAAATCAAAACAACTCTGACATTCCATCTTACACCTATAAGAATGACTAAGATCAAAATCACTGATGACAGCTTATGCTGGAGAGGTTGTGGGGTAAAGGGAACACTCCTACATTGCTGGTGGGAATGCAAGCTGGTACAGCCCCTTTGGATATCAGTGTAACATTTCTCAAAAAATTAGGAAACAACCTTCTTCAAAATCTAGTAATACCACTTTTGGGTATATATCCAAAGGATGCTCAATCGTGCCACAAGGACATGTGCTCAACTATGTTCATAGCAGTATTGTTTGTCATAGCCAGAACCTAGAAACAACCTAAATGCCCTTCAACTAAAGAATGGCTAAGGAAAATGTGGTACATTTACACAATAGAGTACTACACAGCAGAAAAAAAAATGACATCTTGAATTTTGCGGGCAAATGGATAGAGCTAGAAAACATCATATTGAGTGACATAACCTAGACCCAGAAAGACAATTATCACATGTACTCATTTATAAGTGGTTTTTAAATATGAAGCCAAGAAAACTAGCCGACAAATCACAATCCCAGAGAACCTAGACAACAATGAGGACCCTAAGAGAGACAAACATAAATCTAATCTACATGGGAAGTAGAAAAAGACAAGATCTCCTGAGTAAATTAGGAGCATGGGGACCATGGGAGAAGGTTGAAGGGGAGGGGAGAGGCAGAAAAGGGAGCAGAGAAAAATGAAGAGCTCAACAAAAATCAATGAAAATAAAAAATATTAATCTTATATGTTTTAAATACATATATCCTAACACTAATTTAACTTTTCACCTAGAAGTATCAGAATGGGAATCCAGAGTCACTAAAACTTGTGAGAAAACCAGGTTCTAAGTAATAGACCAAGAATCACATCCTAAAAATGCTGGCAAAATTGGAGGCAAAACTGGCTAATGCCCATTCTATTAACTATTTCTAAGTTTGGGACAAATAGAAAAAATTAGGAAGAACCAAAATTCCCTAAAGAATAGTACTAACTTTTGACTGTTGAAAATATGAACTTGGAGCTACTAAGAATTTAACATTCTGCTCATTCTAGGCAAGCTATATCATTAAGAAGCAGACAGTTATGCACATGCTACTAAAATTGGATGAAGGCATTGGAATGGGAATGGTTTTATCTTTAAAATATCTTATCTTTTTATAGCGAAAACCTTGGAGAGTGACTGGACGGTGTCCAGGGCAAATAGCCTTGGCTTCAAACTCCCTTTGCCATTGTAGCTGTTTCTAATTAACCCCCCTGGAAATTTTTTGCCAACTTAAATTCCAGACTAAAAGTTCTTATTAAATCTGTACAATAAATCAGCTTTTAGTACATCTGGCTGCAGGAAAAAAAAATGAAGTTATTGCCATAAACACAGATACTCTTTAATACAGCTCATAATGGGATGGCTTCACTTCAAAACAACAGTTCCAATGGGTCTGATTAGAAGCAGCGGGCAACCTCGCACAGCTCGCAAGCACGAGCGTATTCACGCAGACAAAACAACCCCAAGCCTTTCAGACTTCTGCTTCTTCTTTTTGTTTTCCTGTGTGCAGTCCAATGCTGCTGATGAACATCTGCTATGTGTTTAATTGGATATAGTATTAGCCAAGTGCGAGGAGCACACGCTATGCTTCATTCTGATCTGCTTCAACTCCTGACCTTGTTTGACACGCTGTATAGAAATGTCAAAAATGCCTCAGTCAAGTCCTGCAAACACCTGCAAGTGCTCTGAGCTTGATTGCAGGCAGCTGATGTTGATTGCAATGCGTGTTGGCTGGTTTTTTTTTTTTTCCCCCCTCAGACTTTTCTAACTGGTAGAAATTAGAATCGAGGAAGACCAGTTGGGCCCCACTTCCATTCTTTCATTACAGTTCCAGTGAACACATGCACAAGTTATTCTGTTCAGACGGTGGAATGCTAGCATTCCCGGGTGGGGGTTTGTCGTGGGGAGCTTCCTTTGTATTTAAAGGCAACTCCAGGAAGTACTCCTTTCGCTAGGATGACCTTTCTGTTACTAAGGTTACTCCAATCTCTCCTCTTTAGATTACTTTTAATATCAAGTAGTTCTCCTTGCCTGAATAGTATTCTAGGTCCTTTTGCTTTTTGCAAGCATGAACTAAGGAATTCTTATTTTAAAAGCCCAGAATCGGAAATGTATCAAAATCTGAAACTTTTTGGGTCCTGACAAGATAACTCAAATGGAAAATTCCACAGCATTAAAATTAATTTCATTCACAAAATGGTTTAAAATACAGCATAAAATTACCTTCAGGCTATGAAGAAAAAGTATATAGAAAACAGAAATGTAGTAGTGCTGAGACCTAGGACTCATCCCAAGGAAACCTCTTTGTATACCTACAAATATTTTAACATTTTGAACAATCTCAAATCCAAGCATTTGTGGTGCAAATAATTTCAGCTAAAGGATACTCAGACTATATCATTTTCCCTTCAACATATTCAGGCAAAGATGTTGAGTTCATCTGTGGTGACGTGGGCAGATAGATTTTACAACCATGGGTAGTTCTCTTTCCAATATATTTTTTGCCTCAAAAAAATGTGTCCCAGCCTATGAGGTGAATTTGTAACTCACCAAAATTCATAGTAAGTGTGAAATGGGATAATCAGGGACATTCTGAATCTCTTAAACTTTAGAATCTTCTGGGTGGATAGTCCAAGGCCGTGGTGACTAATTTTTCATGGCCTTTCCTAGTAAAGTCACTTCTTCCCGTGGTTTGGTAGCATGTCCAGTGCAGGATTCTATGGTTCTCCTGAGGTTCCTGTTTCCACAGCATTAGTCCTTTCTGCTTGACTGTGTCATTGATTTTGCTGTGGTATTTTTCTAATTAACAGAAATATCCGTTCTGTGCTATGAAGTTTTCTGAGAGTATCAACATGTATCTGTGAATCACAACAATCACTTACTTTTTGTCTTGTAGTGATCAGGGATGTTTTGACTTCTCCACACCCTCTCAGCATGGGAACCTTTCAGAGAGCTCTGGGTGTGTAGCTATCCTGAAATAGACTTCTTAGAGAAAGAAACGGAACAGAATGTTTACATCAATGTGCTAGGGTGGATAATAATCATATGTAGCACTTAGCTAATAGATTTCATTCCCCACATACTTTACAAACGACATCTAAATAACCTTTCACCATTTCATTAAATAGATAAATAAGCAGTATCATCTCAGCATTATGTTCCATAAAAAGGGGAAAAAAACCTTACTTGTTTATAACTGCGGTAAGTAGGATATTATTTCAGAATAATGATCCTCGCTCCCATGCCCGTCTGTAAGCCTGACTCCAACTACCTGTTCCAATTTTCTTTTCAAGGGAACAGATTAATGGGTACTAGTGTTGGGCATTATGAAAGTGCAGTCAGAGCCATCCAAAGAGCTATGGAGAGCTGGGAGCCTGGGAAGTTTCCTTCACAGGATTGGCAAGACAAATAAATACATATGTGAAATCTATGAAGGAGGGAACCAAAGAGCCTGTCTCAGAGAGCTAGGTCTCCCTTGGTCATCATTCCCATGCTTTGTGGGCAGGCAATCCAGCTGTTCCCAAGGCCTGGTGGAAGGTGGTGTAGAGTTCACATTTGGTAAGCTTTAATTAGAGACGGCAACCTTTGCAACAGTGAGAGGCCTAAGTATTTCTTCTCTTATAATTTCCTCCGGGTGTTCACCAGCCATGGGGAAGGTTATTTGCATGTGTCTATTACTTGATTCATATTGTATTGTACTTCTCTTTGTGAGCAAACACTACATCTCCTATTTATAAAAGGCATGTGGACTTACTTCTCTGCTACCAAGTATAGTTTGTTTCTAAATAATGGTGTGATACAAAATTAGACATTCTACATTTTAATCGTTCAATGGCTTTGTTTGTTAAAATGTCAAAGTACAAAAAAAATCAGGTCTCATTTGTGCTCCCATGTAAACTGGGTTCTGTAGATGAACAGAATCATGGTGGATGGTGTGATATAATTGCTACACTATCCTAGCGAGCTTGTTGTCTGGAGTCCTGGAGAGTAAAGTCTGATTCTCGGTAACACCTACATGAATGACTCTTCATATGAGTACTAAAATAATGTGTTTGAAGTAGGAGTATAGAGGGGGATCCGAGAAAGTATTGGGGGTCATTATCACCACCACCAATATCTGTGAATTATTTTTATCAACACTCTTATTGCCCTCATAATTTGGCAATGTTATAAATGCCTTCATAAACCTGGGATGAAATTTGATCTTCAGTTTTCACCTTACTTATGTTTAATCTCTAAAGGATTAGTCCAACCATAGTCACTGTAGATTAATGAGTTCTAGAGTTTAGAAATATGATATGATGTTAAGACAGCATTTAACCAGAAAACTTGAAAGAAAGTCAGGATGATTTTGCCAAACAAACAAACAATAATAGCTGGGTCCAAGGAATGATGAAATTTTTTAGAGTCTAAAATGTCTTTGATTCCAGAAGTAGAAGGAAAGTTGAGGCAGAGGAACTTGAGACAATGGTGGCTTCATAACCTCATGAACTTCAAGTCACGTGCATCCTAGAAACACAGAGGAAGTGGCAGAGTTGAGGACAAGGGCTGCCTGTGAGGAAGGTTGAGGTCAGCTGCTTAGGCTGTCTGTGCCCATTAGGATGGCATCCCAGGAAGAGCAAACAGATTGTGGAGGAGTCAAGATGTGTTTGCTCTTCAGAGCACAGCGAGTGCCATAACTTGCTGCACTCCTTGGAACAGGTGATTCCGATACCCACGCGCCTCACACAGAACCACAGGTAGGGAAGAGAAATAGATTCAACTGCTGAAAATTTCCCAAAGATATAAAGTGTATTTCTTCTTAGAGGCTGCAAGAAGTTTGGAGGCCTGGGAGGGTGTAAAGTCTTTGTGAGATATTGGAGTTTTGAGTAAGCTGGTGAGATAAACGATACTTGTGAGTCATTCATTCACCATTATTTCATTTATTTAGGTGGCCTTTTTCAAATGTATCTTTAAACAGTTTATGTGTCAGAAAGAGAGAAAATGAGAGAATGAGAGAGAAGGAGGAAGAGGAGGAAGAGGAGAAAGAGAAGAGGGGGTTGAGAGTTTATGTGTACTTCATGCATGTAGGTGCCCACAAAGGGCAGAAGAGGGCGTCAGAACTCCTGTAAGTGACCAGCATTACAGCCATTGGGAACAGCCTGAAGTGGCTGTTAGGAATTGAACCTGGGTGCCCTGTAAGAGCAGTAAGTACTCTCAAGTGCTGAACCATCTCTCTAGCCTCTAAAAAGTATTTTGAACGAAACAAGTATAATTAGATCCTAAATAATAACCAATCTGTAGTTCCACTTGTAATGTTTGGGACCAGAAAGTTGGTCAAGGTTACTTTTAATAACTTTTCATAGTATTTTCAGAGTCAGTTTAGGATTTTCATCATATTGATCAAACAATTCCCTGTGGATCAATGTTCTAATGTTTCATATATAAATTCCTTATATCTTGCACTTTGCAATTTTATAAATATAGCAGTTGCAATGTTTTTATTTTTACTTTGTGACACATTCTAAAAGGAGAAAACCAAGTCCCAGAGAATATAGTAGAAAAGTATCAAAGTTTTTATGGAAGTCTCTGGTAATGTCAACAAATTGTACTAAGAGTTGGCATCTTAGAGCCATGTTAGGAATTCAGAGTATGATCTTAATTTTTACAGTTGAAAAATTTTATGTAATTCAGTTCAAAGATAAGGTAAACAGTTGGTGACTAAAAGAGATTCTGAGGTATGCTGAAGATCATTGAAATTTATCAAATACAAAAACTTGAAAGTAACCCAGTCGTTAAATAACAAGCTTCAAGGTATAATATTCATCCCTAATTCATCTGGCAGGTACCTCATGAGATGACTCATCTACATGACTTTAAACTTGGAGTGGGACAACAGTGGCTTGGTGTGATCTCATCATTACTCAGGCAGATGGGACAATTAACTTGCTAGGTCCAAGATGAGATGATTAATATATACCAATTAGAATGGATCACTTATAGAATCCATAGTACAGAAAAAGGAACTAACCATGATCATCTAAGGAGGTATGTAAAAATAAAAAAATAGTTTTCTTTTTTTTAAAAAAAGGAAAAGAAAAGAAATTAAAAGGAAAAGAATGACTAACTACACCACAACTGCTCTATGATTTGACCTGTGGTATATTTTGCAGGCAACAAAGTGATAACACAGAAGACAAGACATAATGTTAATCAGCTTTAGCCATATCCACGTGAATTTAGGCTTTCCAATTCTATACCTATATTCTTTCAAATATTAATAATCTTATTTTATATACTAAAGCAGGACACTGAATCAGTCTGTTTAAATATACCAAAGCTCCATAGCATGACCCTATTATTTCTTATGAAAGAGCATAGAATAGAATATGGGTCATCTTTGCACCTCATGTCAAGAGGTTTAGTTATTGAAGTTCAAAGAGGACCTGGTTTCTAAAGAGTGTGCATTGAAGATATCTAAGAGCACAGGTCACAGGGGAGTTGGCCTCCGAGGAAGGACTCCAGGACAGAAAGTGCTCTAATAGATTGAAAGCTCACACCTTAACCAGCTTGCACTGCCACATTTACTAAATTGTGTATATGCTACCCTTGACGCTTGCTAGGATATTTATTTTCTATAAGCAATGCTATTTTTGGTTTTCTTTAACAGAATGTGTAGTTTAGGGACTTAATTTTGTCTAGACTGAGATGCTCAAGATTTTTCTTACTTTGTACCTTCTGAAATGGATGACTCTTGCGTATAACCCCAGGGGAAAGGGCAAGTAGACTTTTCCCTTCTTAAAAGAACAAGAAATCATTTCTGCAGAATCAACTTGATTGTTACTGAATCGGGGAAAAATGATAATTAGGTACCAACTTTTTATACTCTTAATAAGTCCTCTTATTGCTTCTGATACTCATTAAAGTGAGAATTCTGTATACTATGTGATTACCACCAGAGGATCTTCACATCTTAAATGTCTCAAGTTTTTTTCCTATTATTATTTTATTTAAAAAAAAAACACCTATTTTTTTCATTTTACATACCAAGCCCAGTTTCTACTCCCTCCCTCCTCCTGTTTTCTCCTCCTTCAACATAGATTGTCTCCTAAGTTTGTACAGATGCTATTGACTTCTTGAAATGACCACTCCTGGAGTTGTTGTATAAAATGTCCTGTCCTTTAAATTTATCTAACCATTACTTTATGGTTTCACTTACAGTTTTCCCATGGATTTCCTGAATACTAGATGCTTTAGTACATGTCTGCTTTGGTGCATGTTGAACCCATTGGTTAACAGTATACCAGAGGTGCAATTATATATAGGCTATGTTTCTTCCCATCATTGGTCTCTCTGCTATTGTAGAGGTCTTTTTAAAAAATCTTTTGGTTATAAAGATGTCCCTCAGATCAACCATTCTAAAGTTAAGTTTGCTCTATCTTGAATAGAAAGTTATACTCCCATGTAAAACAATGAACTTATGGTGAATTACTAGATAGCTAATAGCATGGTAGCTATCATTTCCTTCTGCACAATTATCTCTATAGACAAGGACAGTTAAATTATGTCATTCTTCTGATCAATCCTTACCACCAAAGCCTTCTCTCCATCATATCATGGGTCTCTAGAAACCAAAGTCCTATAACCTCACCCTTCCTCTCGCTATAGCAGCCACCTTGGTGGAAGAGAGCCAAAGAACCCTGGTGCTTTGTTGTTCACTGCTTGGAATGTTTTCCTTCTCTTCCTTTGCCATTTACATGGTGTTCCTCCTCAAGTACAACCTTATCTATGAGAATTTCTCTCAAAGCCTTTTTGTAGAACATCAACCCTTCCAACACACTCCTGCCCCCACTTCAATTATTATTTACTGTAACACTTATCAAATGGCATGCTAATATTTATTTGCTTCCTTCTTTGTTGCCTTAATGAGGGATGACAGGAGTAAAGAGTGGTAGATAAATGTTCAATAGCATGACTGAGATTCCGCCATCACTCCTCGAATCAGTAATGAGAAAGGAAAACAGTCTTGATAGCTGTCAGCTAGAAACTTGGAACAAGCTGTTTTTTCTACTGTAGAATATAAAGTGTGTAATAAGATGTAATACCACACAAGATCATTCTGACACTCCAAGGGAAACAAAAAGCAGACCTTTTACGAGTCATATCTGTGTAAAGACAGAACGTAAACACTATGGAAAGCAGGGCCCATATGTCCCGTCATATGTTATAACTACTGTTTCTTCCCAATGACAGCTTTTAGTTCTGTTCTACTTCTCCCTCTTAGACATAAACTCTTTAGACAACAAGTATCCTGTATTTAGAATTTCTTCCTTTTTCCTCCAGGCTCTGCTGACTGATAGTACTCCTTCCTGATGGCTCACTGTCTCTCCTTACATGTATATGGGACATTCTTTGTTTTATATCTACAGTCAAATTTTCTACTTCCTCTTTTTATTTATATGTTCCCATGTACGTGCATGAACACACACACACACACACACACACACACACACATGTGCTGCAGCATGAATATAGAGATCTCAGGACAACCTTGGAGACCAACCTTTCAAATTCTACTTTTGTTTGAGGCAAATAGTCAGTACTGTATCTGGAGTTATGAAGGTTTTGGGTATGTAAATTTAGGACATCACACTTTTGTGGCCAGGACTTACTTATTGAACCAACTCCACACGTTGTTATCATCTTCCTTTGATTCCATTATGAGCCTTTCTTGAGATTCCAAAGTCATGCTATATCTCAAAGTCCTTGACTTGATCACATCTTCAAAGGTATCCTATTTTACATAAAATAAAAATGTGTAGGTTCTAGGGGTTAATATCTTGGAGAAAACATATTTAGACTATCACATATTTTACTATCTTCCTTAACTGTGATTTAATAACAAAGCATTTCTTCCTTGAACTACCATGATCCCAATTCCAAGCCATATACCTCACATCAGATCTTCATAACGGTTTAATGACAGACATGCTCATGGTTCCTTTACTGATACGTTCTGCATTGGTGGAAGTGGTAACAAAAACATGTTTTTGTGACACAGGTAGGTTCTTGACACTTGTGCTGCTGGTTGTTTTTTGTTCATTTAACACAACTCTAGACACATCTGAGAAGAAAGAGTCTTAACAGAAAGAGAAAGAGAAAGAAAGAGAAAGAGAGAGAGAGAGAGAGAGAGAGAGAGAGAAAGAGAAAGAGAAAGAGAAAGAGAAAGAGAAAGAGAAAGAAAGAAGAAAATGTTGCAATCAGACTGGCCGGCAGGCATTTCTTTGATTAAGGGTTGATGTAGAAGTACACCACCTGCTATGGGTGGGTTGACCCTTGGGCACATGGTCCTGGAGAATATAAGAAAGCAGGCTGAGGGCCAAACCAGTAAGCAGCCTCCTCCATGGACTCTGCTGCAGTTCCTTTTTCCAGGACCCTGCCTTGAGTTCCTGCCCTGAATTCCCTCAGTTACTTTTAGTCATGGTAACTTATAACAGCAATAGAAATTCTAACTTAAGACAGTACTTCCTGGTAGGTGAATGTGGAGGTTTGTGACTTTTATCTTTCTTTTCCACCCAGTTTTCTAATTCTTTAAAACAACATATAATCAGTGAGAAATCTGAAGGGATGACTTCCGTGGAGCACTGAACTCTGTCAGTAAAAAAATAATTGTAGCTTTTGTATAACTATCACACTCAAGGCAGCAGCGGGCTCTTTTAAAGGATTACAAAGAATCATTTTGGTTTGGGTTTTGGCCATTAGGTATAATTTAAGTGTTCTAACATGCTTTGATCAAAACCCCAAAAATATTAAACTATTTTTGAAACTTATTGTAGAAGTTAAAGCTTATCATCTCAATGTACTGCCTTAGATAAAGGGCAGAGGCCATTATCCTAAATGACATTTCCTATGAAGTAGCACATCATTTCTGATACCTGCGGTTTTGCCTTGGAACCTTTGTCACCTGAAATGACCTCTCAGTCAAGAATTTTGAAAACTCTAAATCTCTGATGTGCGTTAGGTTTGGTTATAGAAACATATTTTAAAAGCCACATGAGCACCAGTGTTTTAAAGCATTGCAATACTATTAAAGTGGAGATTAAAAACTTAAGAAAATTAACAGTTTTGACAAAAATTATTTTCAACTGACTTTGCTTTTCTGTAGTTTATAATGGTTATATGAAGCAGTAGATTTTGAGCAGAACTTCTTATTACCTGTGCAGGATAAACAACTGGAGTGGTACCTTTACCATTTTCTTTGCTCTTATCTAGTATAGAGGTCGTAGTCTTTCTCATCTTTTTTTTTCCTTCTTTTTTTGAGACAGGGTTTCTCTGTATAGCCCTGTGTGTCCTGGAACTACTCTGTAGAAGAGCCTCAAACTCACAGACATCCACCTGTCTCTGCTTCCTGAATTCTGAAATTAAACATGTGCACCACCACTGCCCAGCTCAATTTTAAAAAAATAATATTTTATTAATTCTTTGAGAGTTTCATACAGTATATTTTGATCTTATTCAACTCCATCTAATTACTCACCCATACCTTCCCCTCCTCACCATACACCAAACTTTGACTTTCTCTCTCTCTCCCTCCCTCTGTCCCCCTCTCTCACTCACTCTCTCTCTGTGTTTATTCAAAATATTTTCTTTTATTTTTATTTTGGTTTTTTTTGTTTGTTTTTTCGAGACAGGGTTTCTCTGCAGCTTTAGAGCCTGTCCTGGAGCTAGCTCTTGTAGACCAGGCTGGTCTCAAACTCACAGAGATCCGCCTGCCTCTGCCTCCCAAGTGCTGGGATTAAAGGCGTGTGCCACCACCGCCCGGCTTATTTCTAATATTATAATACAATTACATCAGTTCTCCCTTCTATTCCTCCCTCCAAGACCTCCCATAAAGCCCTTCTTGCTCTTTTTCAGATTCATGGCTTCTGTTTCCATTAATTGTGGCCACATGCATACATGTATCTTTAAAAAATACTTGGTGATAGATACTGTGATTAATACACATGTGTATACACCTTGATGTATACTTAAAGGCCATCAGTTATTGGAGAGCCTTGAACATATTTCAAACTATGGAGGTTGATTAAGATCACTAAATACCGTTATCACACATGACAGCAGTCTGTTTATTAGTATGGGAGTTGTTAAAAGGAGATTTCCACCCACCTTGCTAAGTGAGTAGAGTACCAAGCAGGAACTGGTATAACCTTCAAAGACCTTTTCTTTCAGGCTCTACCTACTAATGGCTCTATAACTTTCAAAAGAGCACCACAAACTGAGTACCAAGGGCCAAATCAAAAGCCAGTAAAGGAGTATTCTTGATTTAAGCTATAATAAAATTTCTCAGGTCCAGTTACTATTCAGGCTTTAGGAAGAAGTGGGCCTTGAGACAGTTCCCTGTCATAGTTAGGGTTTCTATTTCTGAGAAAAGACACTCCCACCATAGCAACTCTTATAAAGGAAAACATTTAACTCCAGCTGGCTTAGTTTCAGAGGGTTAGCCTGTTATCAACATGGTGGGAAATATGGCAGGCCATGCATGGTGCTGGAGAAGGAACTGAGATTTCTATATCTTGATCAGCAGGCAGCAGAAGAAAAATGTGCCACATAGGGTGTGGCTTGAACATTTGAGACCTCAAAGCCTGCCTCTACAGTGACACACTTCCTCCAACAAGGCCACACCTATTCCACCTAGACCACATTTCCTAACAGTGCCACTCCTATGGTACAAACCTTCAAATACACGAGATTCTGAGGATTGTTTCTATTTCAGTCACCACACTCCCGTGGGCTTGTCTCCATGTCTCTGCTTAAGTTTGTATATCATAAAAGGGAAACATCTATTGTTCCAAACTAATTCTATATTTCATGATAGACACGTTTAAAGAAGTGTGGTAAGTAGTGGATTGGCTTGACATTGAAACAATTATAATCATCTTCAAGGCTGAAGGTATTTCTTTGTTTAAGATATAAGGACAAAAGAAAGTAAAAAAGAGTGATAGATGCTCAAATATAGAAAGAGGAAAGAAAAGAGGGGAAAAAAATCTCTTTTAAAACCTAGGTGATAAGCAGCTAGAAGGATGATATCCTTTAAATCCCCAAACTGCTGATCCATTGCCCAGGGATTTTTAACAATGTCTACCCTTCATAAGAACACTATATAGAACGAATACATAAATTAGTCACAGAAGGAAACTGTAGAGAAAGAAAGAAAAATTAGTCTCAAACCAGACTAGATAATCGGGAAAAAATGAGAACAGAAACAAAAATAGTTCCTTTCTCAGAAAGTACATAAGAAGATGTAAATGACTCAGAATATTAATTAGTTTCTTCAAGTATGAGATATACACCAACTTAGAAGAAGAAGGATCACTGAAGAAGGATAAGATACTTCCTGACTGGTCAATGAGGTGACCCACAGCTAAAACCAGTAATAGCAAGCAAAAGGATCCAAAATTGTTATTAAACAAGTCAACTGTTTAAAAAGTCATTGTTTGAGAGGCTCATCAGGAGACAGAAAACTTTAGTAGTGGGACAGTCTGTGGGAAAAGCTCTTCTAGGAAAAGGCACTGAAGTCCCATGGTTTCTGGAATCATCTCATAGAGAAACAGGGATGAATACTGGGATACTGATAAACGCCAGATGATGATATGAGTCCTGGGAGAGGTTACTGAGATTAGCTCAGTCCTAGCTGAGTAATTTAGTCCCAACTAAAGTAATAGGGTAATACATTGAGGCAGCTCTCAATGAGATATCTGTAACACATCTCTAAATACAAAGTCAAAATGGTCTCAGGACAAGGATGGGGGACAAGTTTCAGAGCAGGAGGACCAGGAACACTGTCACTTTTGCAATGTAGTGTCTTCTGGGCATGACAGGACCATTACAACCATGAACTTTTGCTTGAACAAAGCTTGCACAAGTTCAAGGTTACATCATAGATGAGTAAAGACTTCACAAGACCCCACCAACAGCTGAGTATCAAATGGCTACTAAGGGAAGAAATGTCAGGTTTTTTTCTTCAAAGATTAACTTCTGATATGTTCTCCATGCCCAAGTGCCAGTGCTATATCCATGTGCATGGGCAAAACTATCTAGTCTCAGTTGGTATATATCCCAATAATAATTACTGATGAAAACATGACTTTGTGAGGAAGATATGGGGACACAATAGTTATTGGAGAAGAGACATAGGAACACATATGATCAAAATACTTTGGAACTATTCTCAAAAAATTAAAGAATTAGTAGATAATTGGGCCCTGAAAAAAGCAATATGAAGGGCTAATGATAATTATAGGTTCAGGGATAAAATTCTGGGACAGAATTTTAGACAGCTAAGTTGCCATGTAAGCCCATCTAGCCTCACCATTCCAGCAAAGTTTGGAAAACAGTTAATATTGTATACCATAGACCAAGTCCCAAGACAAGTCCTGGAACCTGGTGATTCAATGAGTTATTTAGAGAAGAGAAGCTCTCTACATTCGTTATGATATCATACCCCAAATTTACTTTACAAAATCTCAAATATACATTGACTTTTATGGAAAATGTAGAATTCTTTAAAGTTGTGAGTCAAGTAGAAATTAATGTGAAAAGATAATAAATACATAAATTAAGATTAAATTGGAAAAACGTAGGTACCCAAAGAGAATTCAAAGTTGTATGCCATGACCTTGAATGATTAGTGAAAAAATATTTTGAGGAAAAAAACTTCTGTTTCTAAATTTTGTATTAGAATTAGCATACAAACAATAATTTTCAGTATAACTTTTAACTTTTTAATTCATAGGTAACAATTATGTACATTCCATTATGATATCTTCATATATGCAAACATAATTTGTTATGTTTTAATTTTTTTAACATAGATTAGACTATCTTGTTCTCCCACTCCTACTGATGCCCTTCTTAGTCTCAGATGGTCCTCATTCTTTATTTAAAGTTTCATTGCTCGTTTTTGGTAGTCCTTCCCATCAGCACTGGTCAGAGAAGTTCCATGTTACAATGGTCATCTGTAGCTACACGACTCCTGACTGTTCATGGTGGTAAGAATAAGGGACTGTTGAATACTTAGCTATTACTGATATTTCTGTGTCACCCTTTCAAGCATCTGGGTAGTTGGAGGAAGAGAAGTAAAAGGAGAGAAGAAAAGCATGGGAGGTCACCCCTCTTTTTAAGATTTTACAAGCAGATAATGGTGCTAAGGAAGAGACTCCACTAGGTTCCACATTTCTCTGAGTATCTATGGGCAGTTCATAGTTGCTTGGGAAGAGAGAGACATTTTCTTTGTTGTGTAACCAATTATAGAAAACCAATGTTCTTATAAATAATTCCTTGTACCAGGAACCCTTAAGAAACCATGAAAGAATTAAATGAGTCTCTCTGGCAGACTTTGGTTTAGTTGATTGTCTCCATCTGCCCATTCCCAGGTTCTTCCTTCTACCTCCAGTTGTCTTTCTGAGTCTGTTATCTCACTTAATAAAATAATTTAAAAGCCCATTCACTTTTCCTATAACTTTAATAATTTTGTTTTTAATCTCTAACTAAAAGTTGATTAGATATACACAGAACATTTTCATCATTCATTAATTTGCTGACAAACATCCAGGCTCATTCCTTCTTTGATATTGTGTATAAAGCAAAAATAAATGCAGATATACAGATATCTCTGCTTGTTTGGTTCATTAGCCTATTTATTGATTGACAGTTTTGTTCTTCAAACTTTTAGTTTTTGTAGTTATTTAAATATTCTAGAATATTTCTTAATCTTCTGTCTAAGAGTAGATGACAAGGCTTTCTACATCCTGCAAGGTTTCTGTTGACTTGTCTTTTGTTGTACAGACTTTTACAAAATTATTTAATTTCTTGAGATTTTAATACGATTATATCATCTTCCCTTTTCTCCTTCCAAACCCTCTCATATACCCTTCTGCACTCTCTTAAATCCATGGCCTCTCTTCTTCATTAATTGTTGTTACGTAGAGACATGCATATATTAGTAAATCTATAAATGCAGCCTGCTCAATTTGTATAATCTTACTTGCATTTTTGTTTTCATAGCTGTCCATCTGGTATTAGATAAACAATTGGTGAGCACTTCCCTGTCTACTTTCATTGCCTGTAGTGCTTGGCATGGGGTTGAGGCACAGCATTGACTGACATGGCACGATAACCAATAGCTCTCTAAGTGAACTTGAGACCTTCTCAACAAGATGGAAATCATGCCTGGGGCCAGAAACCTAGCCAGATACTCAAGGCTACTAAAGTTATAGACCTTTTTGGAGAATCTACACCTGCCACCATGGTCTCTGCTTCAGTTCCTGCTTCTAGGTTTCTGGCTTGATTTCCTGCCCTGAATCCTTTAGTTGATAGACTATGATGTCTATCATAGTGAAATAAACCCCTTTCTCCCTAACTTGCTATTGCTTGTGGTATTTATCACAGTAATAGAAACCATAATTAAGATAGCTGTTAAACTAATTTCATTCAAGTTTGTAACCTACATCCTGAAATTCATAACTAGAGCTTGAAAGAGAGAGATAAACATATAATGGTAAATTGAACAAAATACACGAAAAATCTTTTACAATACAAACAAGAAATTTGTGAGAAACTGGAGGTTAAAGAACTAGAGATGTATGGTGTGAGTGTGGAGTGAAAGACTTAAAATACTTCAGGGTCACTTGTTAAAAATGTAATCTGTATGTTAATTAAAGTCCTAATATCCTTTTTCTCTTGGTTGAAATGAACAAACTGATTATAAATTTATGCATTAATACTCTGAGGAAACCAGCTGTCATCCTAGGAGGACACCTAATAGAACACTAGGGAGAGACTCACTTGAAAAGGAACTAATTTGACCACATCAATTATTTATAAACATAAATGAGCAACTTCCAGTCTCAGCCAAATGTTCAAATGGGTACAGCCAGCATTTGATTGCAATCTCGTGAGAGATACGGAGACAGAATTGCCCAGTTGAGTCATGCCTGAATCTATGTTACAAGGAGAGTGAGAGAGATAATAAATATTGCTCTTTTAAGGAAAAGTTTTGGATTGAGAGTAGGAGGGAAAAGAGTAGAAAAACAAAATCTAAATAAATACCAAAGTTACAGACATGAGGGCCTGCTTTTTGGAGTTTCTGTCCTTCCCAGTTCTCGCAGCTGGTATGTCCCAAAGAAAATCACACAGAGAGTCTATATTAATGATAAACTGATTGGCCCATTAGCTCAGGCTACTTATTAGCTCTTGTAGCTTATATTAACATATTATTCTTATCTATGTTAGCCACATGGCTCAGTTCCTTTTTCAGCAGGGTACATCACATCCTGCTTCTTTGGTGATCTGGGCAGGACTGGGGAAAGAGCTTCCTTCTTCCCAGAATACTCCTGTTCTTATTGCCCCAGATGTCCCATGAATATTTTACAAGGCCAGACCTGGGGTCAGGAGCTGATGCAGAGTCCATGGAAGGATACTGCTTACTGCCTTGCTCATCATGACTTGCTCAGGCAGCTTTCTTATAGAACTCAAGACTGCTAGCCCCGGGGTAGCACCACACATAATTGACTGAACTCTTGCCCATCAATCACTAGTTATGTAAATGCCCTACAGGCCTGTTAACAACCTGATCTTATTTGAGGCTTTTTCTTAATTGAGATTTCCTCCTCTCATATGATTTTACTTTGTGTCAAGGTGAAATAAAACTGTCCAGAATAACATTTGGTCCCTGATTACAATTTCAAGTGCTGTTGGAAACAACAGACTACTAGAATAATCATATATGTCTAAATGACTAGAAATTTGAAGAGTCAGGTGCAATTGTGTAATTCCTGGTTTCTCTGAAGAGGATTCTCTGAGTGTATCTTGTCAAGTATGGTTAATACTTTAGAAAGTAGCCAAAGCAGGAGAATTTGTGCTGTTAGAAAACCAGTAAATCACTGGGCATTGTGCTATTTAAACAAACAGTATAATTTATATCAGTGAAGTAAAATACTAATTAAATATTCTTAATAATTAAATCCCCATGAGACTTGGAAAGCACAAGCAAAAATTTCACTCACTAAACCAATGTCCCATCTATACAGGAGAATCCTTGCTACTTGGTAGTAGTAAAGACCAAGAAGATCATAACCACCTTTCTCCTTAGAACTGGCCATAGAGATGTTCTCTACACTATCCTATTTGATAATAGATCTTAAGAACTTCATTCCAAAAACCACCATGTTTCCTATCCTGTTGTTTAGAAAGACTGATAAGAATCTGAATCGGCGTGTCTCTGTGTGTGTGCGTGCACATGTGATTGTACATGCCTACATGTGGCGTATATGTGCATGTGTGCATAAATGTATAATTTTCATATACAATGTAATATGGGTAATATTACCTAAAAGATCCGTGTGCTGAAGGCTTGGTAGGAGCTGTTGTGGATCTTGGGGGGCTGGAACATTATTAGAAGTTCTTTCATAATTGGTGATGTATCCTCAAAATGGTTTACAGAACCTTAGTTATTCTCTTCACTTTGAAACTATGATGTTAATAGGTTTATCTTCCACCAGTTCCTTGGCAGTGCTTCAGTCTGGAGCCTATATAGAGAGGCCAAAACAATAGGGCTAACTAATGCTGAATGGAAATCTTTGGAAACATGAGGTATATAGCTTTTTCTTAATATGCCATCTCAAGTATTTCATTCTTAAAATACGAAGATAACTTCTGCAGGAGATTTCTTTTCTCAGTCTAAAATTAACATTGCATCCTTCTCTTTCGGACCAGTCATTGTAATTCCACAAAGCTTCTCATGCTTCTGTAAACCTAAGCATACAAATCTATAGTTCACTCTGAGTCTCTGGGTCTTTGGGGGCAATCTCTGTATAATGTGACACAATGAAGTAATTTGTTAACCTCTCTACAGAAGTGATGGTACATGACCCTTTTGAATGAACAGGAAATGGATGAACCCATTCCAATGTTTCTATTTTTAATAGTAGTGAAGTTAATTTTGAGGCCCAACACTGAACAAAACTAGGCTGATTAGTCATCACTATCATAAATTCCAGGCAATCTTCATGGCAATATCATGCAGAGTTATGAGATCTCATTTACGTTCATACTTTCTATGCTTCAGATGATGGTTAATGAACTATCCATATGGTCAGGTAATTGGAAATAGTTTATAATCAGAGGAGAACAAGTTCTGAAGAGAGAAGTAAAGGAAAATGGTAATGACTTAACCAATGCAAGTTTGGATCTAAATCAATGAAATAAATGGTAACTGGAGGACCTTCCATATCAATGAATGCGCAATAAAAATATACTGCAAGCAAATCCCCTAACTTTCCAGAGACCACTGTGTGTGTTGTGGGTGAAGTCACTACCAGCTCCTTTCAAAGACTTACAAGACAGATGTCGAGGATGGAGCTGGCCTTTTGAGTGACTTTCTGTGTTCATGAGTATGCACATATGTGTGTTAATGCTTATGTACATGTGTGAGTATGGGTGTGAAGGCAAGAGGAGGGTGCAAAGATTTCTCTTGAGTGGTCAGCAATCCCCAGGCCTCATCTTGTCTAATTCTCTTGAGTGCTGAGATCACAGGGCATTCCTCCACACACAACTTTTACATGTGAATTCTGGGGATCAAACTCAGGTCCTTGTTTATACAACAAACACTTTTTGACTACACTGTCATGAAGCCCTCACATATTTTTCTTTCAGTGAGTAGAGACCTAGATAAAAGCTTCCACCTATGACTGTAAAAAAACAAAAACAAAAAATCAGTTATGAATATCCGGTTTGATCACTGACTCACAGTTAGTCATGCATTTCAAGCGAAGTTGTTAAATGATTGATGCCCAGGAAACGGTGCTAGAGAAACTACAGAAAACTTTGGTCAAAAGCAATAAAACCAGTTTTCCAACTGTCATTGGCTCATATGTTCCTCAGTGAGAGTGATAAAATCTAAAACATAGTTGAAAAAATGTGCAAGACATGGAGCTTTGGACATTGGGATTTGGAATCAGCCAGTGAAGTTCAATGTAGAACAAAAAGTATATATTAACTCTTTGTATATATATATATATATATGTATATATATATATATATACACACACACATATTTAGTACTGAAGTCTAACAATTACTATAGAATGCTTATTTGCACATATGACTACTTTAGGGCCCTGGGAACACATAGGAAGCAGTAGAAAGCAAAAATCCTCACTGTAATGGACATTATATTCTAGTAAGTAGGAGAGACAGTCAATGCAGCCACAGCTATGTGAAATACGAGGCATATGCACTAGTGTTAATTACTTTAGTAGTTGATAGATAAAATGCTGAAATATACTGGTCTTAAAATGCCTCCTAGCGGGGGAATGAGCAAGAATATTGAAAAGGGAAAGACTTGCTTTTTGTCTTAAACTTCAGCCTCAAATTCCTTTTCATCTAGATGCTCCTGGTAGTAGTCCCATCATGGGAACTTATCTGGATACATGTGTGGCAATGAAAACAGATTTTCCCCAGTATGGCAGTATGTTTCTGAGATGGTGGGTATGGTTAACCAGCAATTAGCAACAAGGAAAACTGCAAGACAAAAGTCTGTGCCCTCTACTTCCCACCTTGATAATGTCACTTGCAGTGAGAAAGTAAACATTAAACTTAACATATAAAACTACCATTTGGATGGCATTCAGCATGAATATGAAAACCATTGTGCAAGTCTTACGCTGTAGATAACCCATCAATGTATCTGACAACACTTTACAGCAGCATTTCAGGACTAGGCGACCTTTAGGATTGACTAGAATTAAAGGGCACATTTTACATTAAAATGCCCATATGGATGGGGCCTATACAGCTAAGATTCACAGCGTTCTATTATTTTACTGCACATAGAAGGCAGTGCAAAACACAGGCACATTCATTTCATTTGCAAGTCTTCTAATCTAACAGTCGAAAACTTATCAGATCTCAAACCCCTATTGTGAAGATAACATTTAACAGAGCCCATGACATGTGGCTCAATAGAATGAGACCATGAGGTGCTCTAACTCCCTGGGAATCTCAGCCACCTGTCAGGTTCTATCTTTGACAGCCACTGCACTTATCTATAGAGAGCCACCAACATGGGGAGAATTTGTAATAACTGTCTTGTGCTCATAACCTGCCTGTTGTACCATAATGCATTTCTAGTATTATGTGCATCTAGAAAGAGTAACTTATACTGAAGGTTTCACAAGAAATCAAAATGTTTAATACTTTTGACAATAAGCGTAGGTAGAGACAAGTATAAGGCAATTTTATAATATGACATCCTGAGGTTTTACTGTCATGTTCTTGGCATAGATGGTATATTCCCAGTTTTCATTCTTTAATGGGCATTGGTTGTCTAAATTATTTTGAAGGCCATAGAGAAGAGTATGCAATCTGCCAGCCCAGATATTATATGAAATAGTATCAGAGAACCTTGCAGTTGTATTTTGAAATTCAAATGTTATAAACGGGTGAGGGGGTCAATTCAGTTCTAATAAGTGCTGTAATTGAAATGTCTAAAACAGAGCTTGGGAGTACACTGGCAGAAATGTTAATGTACTGAGTACTTTTCTGCATTGAAGGTGTGCTTGGTAAGAAGATAGGCTGTGGAATACAGACATTAAGAGGAATATGATTTACAAAATAAAATAAATGGTTATGATAAACATAATTAACTTTTCCTTGATAGTAATCATAAAACAGATCCAAGGAGAATTTTAAATGGAGCAACATTAATTGGAGATGTAAAATTTGACTAGACTTCAATAAAGACAGGAGTGAAACTGAGTTTTGTGATAATTAAACAGTGGCCCTGACAGCTGCCCTGTGTTTCCAGTGGGTATGTTTCAGTTGCTGAAGGAGAAAAGTTTGCTTAGGAGGAGACCAGAAATAGGGTGTAATAACACATGCCTATAATTTTGGTACTTGGGGAATGGAGTTCAAGTAACTCTTGGCTATATATTCTATTTGAGGGTATCTTGGCATGTGTGAAACCCTGTCACAAAAGAATAAAAAAGGAAAAAAAAAAAACTCAGAGGAGACAAGACAGTGGTGTAAAGTAAATGAACAGTAAAATTAGAAAATACAGTTAGTAACATATAATAGTAAAAACATTATGTGACAGGAGATATATGTGATACTAAAATAATACCCAACTATTTAATTCTGAGTGAAAAAGAAATGCACAGTTTTATCATAGAGAAATCTTTTTTCAGTGATCAATACTAGATTTCAACAGTGAGATGACTATGTATTTAATCATGATGGCATTCAATGTAAAGTGCAAAACATCAACTCATATTTGACTCTATTAACATATTTACTAATGTAAATTATGTTTCTGTCTTTAAAGTTCATCTTACAAAAATTATGGTAGATGCAGAAATACCATCCAGAAAAAAAAATATCGCCCACCGTTATTAGGTATGTGTGTGTGTGTGTGTGTGTGTGTGTGTGTGAGAGAGAGAGGGGGGGGGAGAAAGGAGAAATGAATATATGTGTATATGTGTATTTCTTTGAGTGAGGGTGTAAATGTGTTAGTTTGCTTGTGGAGGCCAGAGGACAACCTTGGGAGTTGTTCCTTTCTTTCCCCACTGGTTTAGGCAGGGTCTCTTTGTTCTCTGCTGTGTACAGGAGACTAGATGAGATACATGCTTCCAGCAATCCTCCTGTCTCTGCTTATAGCTTGCCATGAGATCATTAGCATTACGGATGTGTGCTGCCATGCCTGGCATGGTCTGGGTTCTGGGGATTCAAACTCATGTCCTCATGTTTACACAGAACTTTTTGACTACTAAGCCATCACATGACCCCAAAGTTTTCAGCTTTTGATACTCATACTCCCACCTCATTCCCTCCTGGTACAGAACTTGGAGACATGGTGGTTTATTGAATTGAAATTCAACAAAGATCATAGGCTGTACCTTTTGAGACACGATTTAAAAAAAAATACTCTACTTCCCATCTTTCCCGCCTTTTTGTTTGCTCTGTCATTTTATGCCACTAATGGAAGCCACCTGCTATGTCGTGAATTATCCTGTGAAGAATTTTACACGGTGAAAAACACAGCAAATTTTCATGTAAACACCTACTAAAGACCAAGAACCTTGGCGAAAGACTCCATGAAGAACTGAACCCTGCCAACACTCATGGGACTTAATTGGAATAGAACCTTCCCTAGCTAGCTTTTCGTCCAGATTCCTGTTGTAAAGAATCTGAGTTAAACAGTGTCGTTTTAAGATGAAATATGTTGGGAGAATCTGTTACCCAGCAGTAGCTAGCGAAAGCCAAGTAATACCACAGGGAACTACTCAGGAAAATGTAGAAAGCAGAACATCCTACAAAGCAATTGCTTTGCATTCTTCATCGAAGTAGAGCACAAACACCAAAGGACTGCCAAGCCTTGGGAAAATGCAAGAAACAACAGGGATATTTGGTTGCATAGAATAAAGACAAAAGAAATCAAAAGAAGTAGAGATGAACTGGCTATTGAAATATAGTAAATAATTATGAGTATTACTTACGATATTGTTACTTTGACCTCATGAGAGACCATTTTATAAGTATATGTGAATATTTTAAGCTAACATACTATATTTTCAGTAAGGTGCTTTGTACTCCACTGTTGTAAAAAACGAGAGGATGTATTTCTGTTAACTTGACTCTATTTCTCACAAGTTGTCAGCATTGGGTAAACCTTAACAATGCTCTTCACTCTCATGATATTCACAAATGATACATCATTATTCTGTAGGAGGTAGTTAGTTCTTAGCTAAATGGATTATTAGAAATAATTTATATTGGGGAGAATAAGTTACATGAAAGATACTTGATTAGGATGAGTTTTTATGGCTTACTGTCATTGTATGAAATTAAAATTAAATATTCAGGTGGTCTGTGACAAATGCCTTCAAAGAAGCTATTGAAGAGATTCTATGGTTCCATGACCGCATAATAGCCTCAACTAACAAATAGAGCTAACCCTACCTGCAGAAGATAATGTCATTGAATCTGCTTGAGGTTACAAGTTTTATTCCAGGAATGTAAGAATGAGAAGTTTGAAAATTTCTAAAGAAAAAATCCAGCTTGTGACCCTTCTGGCTAATAATCAATATGCTGTAGAATTTGGTTAAAAGTTGCTTCTGTTGCAACAAATCATTTGTTAGCCATGCAGTAGAGAAAAAGATACCTAAGTCTTGTCCCTTCTTTTCTTTGTATTCCATACTTATATCTGTGTGTTTGGGATCATGTATGCATGTGTGCAGATGCTATCTGGGGTCTGTGTCTATTGTTCTCTACCTTGTTTATTGAAATAGAGTATCCATTGAATGCTGAGCTCACCAACTGACAGCAGTGTTCCAGTCAGTTCTTGGTGTCTGTTTCTCTCCTGACAGTGTTATAGGTATGTATCATGCTCAGCTTTTACATGGATGCTGAATTTTTTCATTCAAATACTTTGAGCATCCTCATTCCCCTGGCTTCCCGAGCAGTTAAGTATAAAAAATAGAAACAATAAAACAAGGAACCCAAATATCCACTCCCACAGTGATCTGCTTTCTTTCGTGTATGTAATTTTGACTCTGATCTTGCCATTAGAGTGAGAAAGACACGAGTCCCATCTGTATTTGTTCTCTAAGCCTTGTTTCTTTGGCCTCATCAAGAACAACAGTTCGCTGCTCCTTTCCCCTGACATTGGTTTCTCTGCTTCTGCTAATTAATGCTAACCAAAGAGCACCGTTTTTTTAGCCATGCTCCAATACTCATGTTGATAGCTAGTCCTTTGTGACATCTTGGGCCACCTAGTCTCATCACACACTGTTACAGGACCATGTTTTCTGTGTGCTGTCGGTCTTCTACTTAAAATGTTCATCCTTACCTTCCCAACAACATGAATGTCATTTGTTTCATATATAACTCATCCATAAACACTATGTCAAAATCTCACCTCTGTGAATATTTTTTTTATCCACACAGAACTGATTAATTTCCTTTTTTTTCCAGTCATATTTCTTCCATTCAGTCATTCATCATCTACTGATGATCTACTGCACCCAAACTAGTAAACACGTGGTTAAGCAAATGTGAGCAGACTCAGTGAAATAAACACATGTGTAGAAAACACAAAGCAATTATCCTAATTAAATTACTAGGCTGTATATCCTAATTATAGTTTGGATTAAGTACTAATGATAACATCTATCATAAGAAGTAAAATAAGAATAAGAAGTAAAATTTGAAATATTTACATATTGATTTAAATTTTTTGGTATTTTATTGTAAACTGTCAGCTAATGTCAGATAATTGTTTTCTTTGGTCAATGCTTATTGACAGAATACTGGACAAAGACCATGAAGCTCGGATTATAACTAATGTGACTTTAAGTTCTACATTTTTCTAATTATATCTATCTTTTTACCTCCTTAAAGCTTGGTTGTTAAGAAACGTTATAGTCTTAAGAACCAAATGTATAATTCATGTAACATTTTTAACAAACATCTTTGCACAAAGTAAATCATGCTTATGCTTTGACTCTGATGTTGTTAATATCGATTTATTGCTATCATTATCTTTTTTTTTCCCAACAACAAGGCAGTGACAGATTATCAGTAAGCACTATGGCATAGATGGAGGAATGAATGCATGTGTTTACATGATATTATTTTCACAGAACTAAGTTTTGTCCCAGGCAAGCATATTGAATAAGATATTTAAAACATAAAAACAAATATCATGTATTCTAGGAAATAAGGCACAGTCTTTAGGGAAATTTATTGATCAGTTCTAGCACTTTTAGAAAGACCAAATGAGGTAAAACTATTCAGTCCCACATGATTGAGAGTTGGTTATAAATGATAAAAAAAAATCAACAGTTTCACCTATAGATACAGGAAGAATTAATTTCAGTGGTAATTTCAGAGCTTCCGGTCATGTTCATTATTATACAGACCATTCTTTGCACCTTTGCTGTTACTATTCATTTTCTGAAAACCCCAGAATTCTGGAATAAACCTGTGATGCAGTGTTCTATTGCCATCAGCCAGAAAACAACAACCCCACTTACATTTAGCAGAAACAGAAGCATTCACCTCTACAAAAACATTTTTCTGAACTTACGTTGTAAGTCTGACCACATCATGCTGTCTTCTCTAAAGTTAGAAGTAAATAAGATTAACCCTACTGTATGAACTATTAAATTTTATTTTCTCCTGCATATTCCAGAATCATTATTAGCCTGTAGCAGAAAAGCTAATTATTTAGCAAAGTGTGATGTTTTCTAGGGTACAATTGTCTCCCAAATTGATGCTATGTTTCCCAGGCTCCTTAGTCAATGTGGAGCTATGGAAATGGGCCAGCGGGAGGGAAATAACTGCTGTGCACTTCTATGCTTAAACCAAGGAGACAGCGTCAACTGGTAGAGGATGTGTAGACACCTGGAAAGCCAGGGAAGGCCTGTGCTTAATATAATGGTGTAAATGGAGCTGACTCTGCCTCCAACAACCATAAGTCTTAGAGTTTTCAGACAGGAGAAATAAAGAGTAAGGTCTAACTGACTGGGATTGGAGCTTCGTTTTGGGAACTATTGGTTTAACTTTAATGCGCCAACATCTCTGTTTCTATACTAGCCTAAAATAATCTCAAGGAGTCTCTTATACCAAGACTATTCCACAAATTCATTTGCTCATAAAGGCAGTCAGCATATGTCTAGTGGATCACAGAATTCAAGTAGATGGTTTCGAGCCAATATTTCAATGTTGCCTCTGCTGATTCTTTACTTTGATATTACATGAACTAGGACACCATCACTAATGAGTGAAGAAGATTTTTCTAAAACATGACTTATGTTAGCCTGAAACCAATTGTACTTCCTCCAGTTCTAAAAACTAGTAAAATCTGAGTAATAAAACTATTAAAATGCATTATTATTTATCGAACTTAGTCTAAATGAGCCTTTCCCTTGTGGTCCTCTGTTTCACTTAGCCTTTTGGTGAAGGCCAATTTTCAATCAGTTTCTCCCTGTTCATCTTTAGAGAGGGTGCTTTGAGTTACCCACTCCACCCCAATTGAAAAGGCAATAGTGACAGATGTAGATGCTTATCTCAGAAGTTCTGAAAGATTGTTTATTTTTACATTTGAGACAGAGATGTAATAGATAGAAACTAAACATGGGCAGAGCTTCCAATGATACCACCAGAACAGACAAATATAAAAGCAGACATCTTCAGTTCATTAAGAATTTTATTGACCTTGGTCCACATGCAGGGGATATCATAAAAATTGTCAATGTAAATAGGTTCTTTTATTTTTTATTTTATTGTATTTCCTTATTTACTTAATCTTTTCACAATTACCTTGTATGATTTAAATATTCTGATGTTTTTTGAGAAGGAAGTAGTTTAAGCTACTTTTTCTTCCCTTAGTTTTGCTTTCTGACTTCCCCACCCCCCACCACACCACAGGCATCTGACCCCAAAGCTATTCAAGCTCATGTCACAAAGCGGTAGTAATGGCCAGCTTTATCTCCTGTATTTTCCCCCAGAGCCTCTTCATTCATTGCTACTACTGATGAAAATTAGCTTATCTGTTAATGAAAAGATTAGGACCCTTAATTAGGAACTGCATCTTTTATCCTCTTGCAGGCCACAGGCCCATTCTTCCTGTCAAGCCTTAGTTAAATTGAGATTAGGAAGGTGCTGAGGTCTCAAACATTTTCTTAACACCAGTTCAACTATGAACTGGTTAATTCCTGTATAGTGCCATCAGCTCTGCCTTATAAAGGAATAGCAGAAAGATGACTCAGTGTGATCCACTTGAGAGGATTTGTATATTATTCTAGGCTAGCATAAAATACAACCTGTTTACAGTAAAGAAGGCTTTTTTCTAGCCCTCTTTAAACCTTGAAAGTCTTTCTACCTCTGCCCTATCACCCAATTCCAAAGCTTACCCTGACTTTAAAAAAAATTGTTACAACAGTTCTTCAACTTACTGTTACCAATTTTCTATCAGCCCACTTGGGGATATAGTTTACAAATAGCAGGAATTTATTGCTTGTTCTAAAGGCAAAGAAGTTCATGATCAAGTCATTAATGAACGGTAACAACTCACCGAGGTTGAGTATGGGCTTTGGTAACTAAGACATCATCAAGGCTAACAGAACAACAACAAATTAATTGTTTTGAGTACCAAAGAAGTTCAAGGTGTGACACTGGATTCAGTTAAGTTGGGTTACTGGTATCCTCAAAAGTGGTTTTTTTTTTTTTTTTTTTTTTTTTTTTTTTTTTGCCCACTTTATTTTTCATGAGGGGATTTGAAAACTCTCATTATAATCTTCAAAAAGAAAAAACAAAAAAACTCTGAAAACTTAAGACATGGCTTTTGGTGCCCAGAACCATAATAAAGAATCTATCTACCGATAATAGTTCAACCAGTAGACCTGGAGAAAAGAGGATTGTCTTGATTTGCTATAAACTTCCATTTATGGAAGCTGTGAGGAGAATTTATAGCTGATCTACAAGCTACCTTATGAGACCAAGTGGCCTAAAGCTAGAGACAATACACAACAGAAGGCTTCCCAGTCAGGATCTGTGATGGTCACTACCTGTCACGTGGCCTACTATTTATTTCACACACGACTGTGATTACTATTATCATGATTAGAGTTACTTTAAAATTATTAGCTTATTATTAGTGAACTTAGGAACCTACCCAAGTTACTCATAGGTGGCAGGATTGGAGTATGGCTTTATAGTTTCTGTGTACTTGATTTCAGAGTGTGGAGTGTTGTTCTATACAGAATAGAGTCACACTTCCCATATATGTGAAGTTTTTCTTTATTTTCTTCTATATGTCAGATTTTTTTGTGTGTGCCTTCAATCTTTTTCTTGATATTTGTTCCCTCCTGCTTTTCTTCCCTAGCTAGTCTTTGAAGAGAACTTATAAGCAAGAATATAATACTTTGCATTTCATTAGAGGAAGTTCCTTTGATTTTTTTCAAGTGGATATCTGATTTGTTATAACATTGAAACTATCTTTATATGTTTTGTTTCACTTCCAGGCAAATAAAACGAATTGGCCACTATTAGTTTGTATTAACTAAAAGTTCTATAGCAGACATGGCTAACTTCACCCATCAAGATTTTACCTAGTTTACTTAGAAAAATGCATACAAGATTAAAGCCTATATATTTATCCTCTCTTCCAATTCCATGAGACTTGAAACTTAAGTGAAATTCTTTGTGCACTCCCAGCATTGTATAATCCATAATGGAAATTTTGCTATCCTGGCTATAAGAAAAAAGTTTAAAACTTCACTGGATGTCCTCCTTAGGACATAAAATTATAATTACAAATAAGTGGATCAAATCATTAAAATATATTTTTCCATAAGAAAGACTATTTAAATGAGAACTTTGCATATCAGTAGGTTCTCTTAGAGAATTTGAATTGCTAGATTGACATTCAACTCCCCCACTCCAAATGCAAGACGAAATGGGTATGCTGAAATTTCTCTATTACTCTGGTCATTGACCTGTTAAAATTATCATAGGGTGGTTTACCTCAGAAATTGTTATTAATAAGAAAATGACAAAAAAGTTTGCTACCTAAAAGCAATCATTTCCAGGATGGCAAAAATTATGTAGGCGTTCATTTCAATTTCTCAGATAGAGTGGCAGGGTAGAATGAACCGGAATCAAATGCCTTCTCTGGTTTTTAAATGAAAGTGTGCTCATGCTTGTGGGTTCTGGGAGAGATGTGTGAATGGGGACCAGCCCATTCTGAACCCCAACTCCTTTCCTCTCCTGATTTTTGCTTTTGCTGTAGATCTGACTAGAGGTATGCACTTTGCAAGAGGCTGTGGGGTAATCTCAGATCACCTGACACTGTTACTGTGAAGCTCAGGGCTGCATAATTGCTGAACCCTCTCAACTGTCTAGCCCTTTAGCAGTCAATATGTATTAGATGGTTGGGAATCAAGAGTGCCTTCCTTAGAGAGAGCAAACTTTGTGCGTTTTATAATATTTCTTTCATTTCTCTGTCTCTTCAAGTTCAGGTCAGGATGAGGTTAGTATCTGCAGAAGGAGCAATTGGAAAGCTGCCAGAACTGGTTCCTAACCTCCTGTTTTTGGAGACAAAGGATTGTTTCTTTGTCACAACAAGTCATCTCTTTGGGCTAAAAGTATTCTTGTGGGTGCTGTTGTAGTTGATCCCAACAGCAACTTGATGGTTTTTACATTTTGAGTTTCTCTTGAAATGATGGATACAAGTTTCCATTACATTTTAACATAATAGGTAGAAAACTATACATATTTTGTATCGTGTTGAAGTGTTAGATTTTAATTAATATTGATTGTGGTCCAATAATGTAATATTAACATATTTTCAAAGAAAGAAAAAGTTTAAACTTTTCATTTTGGCAAAGGCACTTTCCATATTCCTACTACTAATCATTACTATTACAATAACTGTAAATATCTACTACAAGGAAATAAAAATTAATAAAAAAAAACAGCAACAATACAAAGGGCTCAGAGGGGAAGATTTTTCAAAAATGTAAACATTTTGCTTCCAGTATGATTTAACCAGAATAGAATTTATGTTATTATTTTAAGTAACAGGAGTTGCATTTTACTGTATTTTTATTGTAATTTCGAATAGCCCAGGTTATAGACTAATTGAAGCCTCTACCCACTTATTCATTCTCCTCACTCAAACTGCAAACCATACTTCTTTAATTCATTAGTTTAGAATTCCACATTCCACTACCTTTGCCACCCAATGCATACCCTGCTTACCACAGAGGTCTCCTTGGTTCTCACCTTCTTCCTAAAGGCATCCATTCCATGCCTCTCTCTTGAATCTGAACTTACTCTTTATCAAATTAAGTCCATATGTGCTGCTGTCCAAATGATAAACTATCTAACTTACAAAGAGAAGAAGTTTAATTCTCATAGTGCTGGGGACTGCAGGCACCATTTTCCAGGTTCATTCTTGGCCCTCAACTGTTTCATGGCTCACCAAGGGGCCGAGTGTATATGTAACTTTATCAGCTATGGCATTGCAAGGAATAGAATGTCTCTTTAAGATCCATCTCTTGATTACTGAGCAGTATAAAAGTCTGTCTATTTTAAAGCAGGCAGAATCACTATATGTGAATACATGTACTTACACACACATGTCATAGTAAATTGTATGTGTATTTTAAATACATGTATACATTTACATTTATAGGATCAATATAAATGGGAAGATTAATTTCTGACCTGTTGTAATTAAAAAATATTAGTGTCACAGAAAAGGGTATGCTAACTTAAAAATACATTTACTAAAATTTATATATGGAGTTAAGATAAAAATGTATCATAAAATGACTGTATATAAGATGCATGTTTAATAAGTTAACTGAAGAATATGGCATTTTGCTGCATTTTGTGTTTTAATGTTTCCTGTCTCTATGCTTCACTTCTACATATTTTTGATATTTTTCAGATTTCTTTAATTACAGTTCTAATTTTCATTATAAAGAATAAATTCTGACTTTAATCTAAAAAAAATTAGTGTGTTAATCACACTTCAAAAGCATCAAACACCTTGACGGGCACACAGATAAATGCTCTGGTTCAGTAGCATAAAAAGCAGATAATTAAATCATACATTGGTTGATTTTAATAATAATAGTTTGTGCACATAAAGGTGTTCTAAGTCAAAATTTACCCAAACAAATACTTTGACCGGAAAGCATAACACAACCATTTATTAAATGAATAAAGTGGATATATTTTCAGGATAAAATAATGATTAATTTATTCTGGCAAAAGGCATATTTGTGCAGGCAAGGATAGGTATGAGAAGCACAGAACCTGACTACTCACATATCAGTAGGAAATGGCCGAGGATATTTCAGAAATAAAGCAGGGAAAATAGCACATTAATTTGTGTGTTTCCAGGATAGTTTGTCATCTTCTTTAGTCATTGTATCCATTTTGGGAAAATACATTTAGCTGGGCACATATTTTCTGCTAACTCTTAGACTCTACACTCTTCCTTTCCTCCAGTGCCCAATTCTTCCCTTAACTCTACTGACACATTCCCATGCAGGTAATTTAGTTTGTAATAACTTTAGCCATTCTCCACCACATTTTGGACTGATTTTATAAGCATTTTGTAAAACAAAACAAAACCCCTGCATGATTTCGTAGACAGGAGTGTAAGACAGGTCCCTATTGACACTTTCGGTCAGAAGTTTGGGTCTATAAATGAGCAAATCCATCAAACAAGATACTGGTTGAAAGGCATCCTCAACATGCTAATTCTTGTCTGTGGATTGAGGGGAAGCAATGGTTGTGATAGAGTGCTTGTCTCCAGGATAGTGGTGGTGGGAGAACATTTGGAAGCAGTGTTTTTAGAGAGATTATTAGGTCATTTGAGACATATCCTCAGAAGGCATTAAGAATATCTGTTTGCTGTGGAAATAGAATCATGGTTAGAGATGATGTTGGCAATTTCAGACTTGCTGACATAAATGAACAAAATTTGGTAATAAACTAATGACTTCATGCTTTTTCTTTACCCTGTCTCATTCCTTACTGGTAGGATCAATCTTTTCAGTATTTGGGTTCTGGTTTAATGATCCAGAAAAGTAACTTTGTAGTATCAGAATGTCATCCAACTGTATATTTACTTTATTGTAAATAATGGTGAACAGTGGTCAATAAATAGTTTTATATTCCTTTAAAAAAAGATATCTCTCATGGGGCACCAAGTTAGCTTTTTTGTTTGTTGGTTTCTTTCAAATGCACTGCACAATCATCCTGTTTTATCTTTTTTTTTTAAATTTCCACCTCTTCCCACTTCCCTCCCTTCCCCTCCCTCCCCTTCCCTCTCCAGGCCAAAGAGCAGTCAGGGTTCCCTACCCTATGGGAAGTCCAAGGTCCTCCCTGCTCCCCTCAGGTCCATGAAGGTGAGCATCCAAACGTTCAAGGCTCCCACAAAGCCTGTCCATGCAGTAGAATCAAAACCCAGTGCCATTGTCCTTGGCTTCTCAAGTCAGCCTGCACCATCAGCCACATTCAGAGATTTCAGTTTGATCACATGCTCCATCAGTCTCATTTCAACTGGCCTTGGTGGTCTCCCATTAGATCAGACCCAAAAAGAGGAGTATGGTATGTACTCACTCATTAGTGGATTCTAGCCATAAATAAAGGACATTGAGCCTATAACTCGTGATCCTAGAGAAGCTAAGTAAGAAGGTGAACCCAAAGAAAAACATATAGTTACCCTCCTGGATATTGGAAGTAGACAAGGTTGCCTGGCAGGGGTTGGGAGCACGGGGATGGGGGTGGGATGGGGATAAGGGGAAATGGGGAGAGTGAAGGGAGAAGGGGAGGATGGGGAAAGCTTGAGGGAATGGGATGGTTGGGATGGAGGAGGGGTGATGTGGGAGCAGGAAAGTAGATATCTTAATTAAGGGAGCCATTTTAGGGTTGGCAAGAAACTGGACTCTAGAGGGGTTCCCAGGTGTCCAAGAAGATGTCCCCAGCTTGTTCCTTTGGCAGCAGAGAAGAGGGTGCCTGAACTGACCTTGTCCTATAGCCATATTAATGAATATCTAGCATATTACCAGAGAACCTTCATCTGGCAATGAATGGAGATAGAGACAGAGACCCACATTGGAGCACTGGACTGAGGTCCCAAGGTCCAAATGAGGAACAGATGGAGGGAGAACAAGAGCAAGGAAGTCAGGGCCGCGAGGAGTATGTCCACCCACTGAGACGGTGGGACTGATCTCACCCCCACTCCCAAGCTCTCCATTTTTGCCTGGAAATATTGTCTACTTCCAATATCCAGGAGGATAACTTCATGTTTTTTGGAGGGGTTCACCTTCCTATTTAGCTTCTCTAAGATCTTGAATTATAGGCTCAATGTCCTTCATTTATGGCTAGAATCCACTAATGAGTGAGTACATACCATATTCATCTTTTTGGGTCTGGATTACCTCACTTAGGATAGTGTTCTCTATTTCCATCCATTTGCATGTAAAATTCAAAATGTCATTGTTTTTTACCACTGAGTAGTACTCTAAGTACTCTAATGCATATATATTCCACACTTTCTTTATCCATTCATCCATTGAGGGGCATCTAGGTTGTTTCCAGGTTCTGGCTTTTACAAATAATGCTGCTATGAACATAGTTAAACAAATGCTTTTGTAGTATGATAGAGCATATCTTGGGTATATTCCCAAGAGTGGTATTGCTGGATCCTGGGGTAGGTTGATCCCGAATTTCCTGAGAAACCGCCACACTGATTTTCAAAGTGGTTGCACAAGTTTGCATTCCCACCAGCAATGGATGAGTGTTCCCCTTACTCCACATCCTCTCCAGCAAAGGCTATCATTGATGTTTTTGATTTTAGCCATTCTGACAGGTGTAATATGGTATCTCAATGTTGTTTTGATTTGCATTTCCCTGATCGCTAAGGAGGCTGAGTATGACCTTAAGTGTCTTTTGGCCATTTGAATTTCTTCAGTTGAGAATATAGAAAGGTGATAGGGCTGGGTGGTGGTGGCACACGCCTTTAATCCTAGCACTCGAGAGGCAGAGGCAGGAAGATCTCTATGAGTTTGATGCCAACCTGGTCTACAAGAGCTAGTTCCAGGACAGCTAGGGCTGTTACACAGAGAAACCGTTTCTTGAAATTCCACACACACAAAAAGAAATGCTATAGGAATACATTATTTTGGTCTAATGATTACTGATATTTTCTTTTGACTCCCTGTTATTATATTGAAGTTGTTTCCATTCTACCATCCAGTTTTGCCTGTGTATGCAAATAAGGTTTGCACGTGTATGCATTTGCATGTTGAACTGTGTGGGCACATATGTGTGCATGTGACATGTGCATGTAGAAACTCTAAAGTTCATGTTGGGGGACTTTCTATATAAGTCTCCACCTTTTTCGTTGAAGCAAGGCGTTTTGAGAGCACCTGTAGCTTGCCAGTACTGACAGTCTAGCCAACCAGCTTGCTTTCTGATCTCCTATCTTCATCTTATCCTCTGAGTCCTGGAATTACAGATAGGTAACCATGCCTACCTGGTTCTTATACAGCCACTAAGGAAAGAACTACAGTTTTAAAAATTGTATGGCAAGCATTTTGCCTGCTGAATCATTTCCATAGCTCCTTTCTCATTAATAAATATTTGTGTATCATATCCAAAATTTATAGTAAAATCTTTATCATTTCTCAAAAATTTTAACATATCTATTTGGATCTTTGTATATATGTGCCTGTTCGCATGTATGTGTAAATGTTCATATGTATGTGGATGTTGGTTTTTGTGCACATGTGTGTACTTATATGTAGAAGACAGGAAAACTTTGGGTGTTACCTACCTTATTTATTTATTTATTTATTTATTTATTTATTTATTTCTGTCTCTCATTGGTCTCACGCTCACTAAGTGGACTAGATTGGCTGACCAGTGAACCACTGGGTTCTGCCTGCTTTTGTCTCGTGGTGGCAAGATGCCAAGTGTTCACCACTTCCCTAGCTTTTTTAAAATGTGGTTTTTGGAATTCAACTTATGTCCTTATACTTGCATGATAAGACTTTACTGCCCAAGATACCCCTTCAGCTCCTCTATATAAATATTGGTACAGATAGTGGTATTCTGTAGTGATGAGAGCGGCGGGCTGCATTCCTGCCTGGCTCCCGTGGTGCCCGACTAGCTTTATCCCCGAAATAATTACACAGAAACTATATTCTTTTAAACACAGCCTGGCCCTTAGTTCCAGCCTCTTATTAACTAATTCTCACATCTCTTGCTTTAATCCATTTCTAATAATCTGTGTAACACCACGAGCGGTGTCTTACCAGGAAAGATTCAGCATGTCTGTCCTGGTGGCTGGCTTCATGGCATCTGGTTGTAGAGGCAGGGCAATTGTCTGAGCCATCTACCTCACTTCCTTCTTCCTGTTCTGTCTACTCCACCCACCTATTTTCTAACCTATTAGGCCAGGCAGTTTTCTTTATTAATTAACCAATGAAATCAACAGATTAATAGAAGACCCGCCTCCATCATTTCCCCTTATTCTGTTTAAACAAAAAGGAAAGGCTTTAACTTTAACATAGTAAAATTACATATAACAAAACAGTTATCATGCAAAAATTACAGTTACAATATTTATATCTACTTTATCTTTTATCATAACAAAGGAAAACAACTATAACTATCTATTCTTCTTCAGCTCTATCAAAGACTCCAGAAGGACACAATATTACCTAATTAAATAAGAAATATGCAATTTACAAACTCTAGAAATGATAGAGACATCTTGCTGCCTGGACAGTCACCCAAAGTTCTTTTGTATTGTTGGGGCAGCTATCTTCGGCCTATAGGCCCACAGTATCCAGCAGACTTTCCCATGAAGCAGGAAATTTCAAAGACAGTTCAGTCACTATCTGCTGTGTCCTACAGAATGTCTCGCAGACTCTTTCATGAATCAGGAACCCAGAGAGATCATTTCACCTATAGGCAAGTTCAGCAGTCCTCTCTCTGAGGGTTCTCTGTGTCCAGTTTATGCAATAGTCCAGGCAAGAGCAGTTTCTTGCCCAAATGGCTATCAAACTCCATAAGTAGCTTCTTCGATGCCCATCTTCCTCTTGAAATAGTTGGTGCTGCCAGGAGCAGATGTGTCCCATTGTCATGAAAAGCCCTAAGTTATTAAAACATTTTAAATACCATATTCTATAGTCTTTGAAAGATATGAAGAATGCCTATTTAACTTAAATATATCTCTATATATCTAGAAAATCTAACTTACATGACTATAAGCTTTACTATTATCGATGATTATCCATTAACAACCTATATTTCTTAATTATACATTACATTTTTAAATGAACTACACAATCACAATACCTTAATCAGTATCAGAAATACATATACATATAGCAAAATTGACCTTAAATTTAAATCACTAAAGCAAAATCCATATCAATGCAAATTACTCATCTCCATATTATATCCCCCTTTAAATGTAAAAGAACACTTATAAACAATATTTGGGAATATGGACGTAGATATTTCTCTCCAAACTGCTTCCTGCTGAATGGGGACGCTGTTAATCAGATCTTTTATGGTGTAACCTGTGTGCCAGGTTCATCTCAGTCATCAGTTGGGTGAAGTAATTTTTTTTTTTTTTTTTTTTTTTTTGGTGAAGTAATTTTTTGAGGGTGTTCAGGACAACCTTTCAGGAGGGCGTCGTCTATCATACCATATTGGGATAGAAGCAATCCACATGGTCTCATTTTCTGTAAAAATAAAAGAAGAATCTCTTTTCCAAAGTATCATATCCTTAGATCCAAATTCTGAAGTCAAGGTATTTTCAAGATATCTTTCTTGGATTAGTTCAGCAGCATTTATAAACAAATATCTTTTAGCAGCTATTGCTTCTTCCTCAGCATTCAAACAATTCAAAGAGAGCATAATAGTATACAGTATCAAGATTCTCTGTGTATTTTCCATCTTATATGACTTTATTTTAACCTCTATTTCGTTTATTTTTAACTTTTATTTAGACCAGGCTATCCTTGAACTCACAGAGATCCACTGTCTCAGCCTGGGATTAAAGGTGTGTGCTACAACACTTTGAACTCACAGAAATCTGTCTGTCTCTGCCTCCCAGGCATTGGGATTAAAGGTGTATGCTGTCACACCTTGAAGTCACAGAGGTCAGTCTACCTCTGCCCCTTGAAGAGGTCAATTTACCTTGCCTCCCAAGTGTAGGGTTTAAAGGTGTATACTACCACACCCAACTCCTTTCTTTCTTCCTTTTTTACCATAAGAACTTTAATCTTTAGCCTGTATATATTTTTAACACACTTTAAATCATTTAGAGGTTTTCTTCAACTTTGAATCTTTCTTTACTGTATCTCTCTCTTTTTCTGACCACATGAGCCTTTAAATTACTGAGCAATATGGGTAGGATTCAAGCCGTGGCTTTGCCAGCTAGATCCATCTCATTCCTTAGCTTTCCAGCCTCATGGCAGAGGTACTTGCTAGAGCCATTTTTATTACCACAACTCTGTGGCATTTCAAGGTCCCTGCCAGCAAGCAAGCTGCAACAGTGTTAAACAACAATCAAAAACTCCATAGTTAGGACCGCCTGCTTCAAAGAGTCAGAGCTTGCCCTGGCAGGATGGCTCAGAAAGCCAGCATTTTAAAACAGTACAACTTTTTTCCTGCTACAGCTGAAAACCGAAAAGCACGTGTTCAGACCCAAGAAATTGCTGCTACCAAGAATCCATGCTTTACTCTATTCTTTCCAAAGCTTTCTCAAGCTTTCTGTGGATTCAGTTGTCCATGTGGGCACCATTCTGTAGTGTGGAGCTGTGGGCCGGCTTCCTGCCGCCCTATGCCCCAAAATACACAGAAACTGTATTCTTTTAAACACTGCCTGGCCCATTAATTTCAGCCTCTTACTCACATCTTGACTAACCCATATCTAATTATCTTTGTAACACCATGAGCGGTGTCTTACTGGGAAATATTCAGCATGTCTGACCTGGCGGCTGGCTTCATCGCATCTCTCTCCCTGAGGAGAGGCATGGCAGTCTGCCCCAGAGAGGTGAGGCATGGAGATTTATTAACTTCCCTTCCCAGCATTCTGTTCTGTATACTCCGCCCACCTAAGGGCTGGCCAATCAAATGAGCCAGGCAGTTTCTGTATTAACCAATGAAATCAACTCAAACAGAAGACCCTCCCACATCAGTATTCATTACTTTTCTTGAGATAAAATACCTGATAAGTGGTTTAAGGAAGAAGGGGTGCATTCTGGCTTCTGCATGGAGGCAATGTATTCAGTTGGGTTAAGGAAGGCATGCCGCAGAAGCAAGCCTGTTGGGCACATTGCATCCACAGTTAGTGAAGAGTGAAATGGATGCTGATGTTCAGCTTTCTTTCTTTCTTTTATTCAGGCCATTTTCAGCCCAGGGAAGGAGGGCCTACACCTTTAAGATAGTTGTTTACACTTCCATTAACCTAACTTTTATTAGCCATCACAAACACGCTTAGAGATCTGTCTGCAAGGTGAATTGGGGTCCTATCAAGTTGAAATCATAAACTGTCAGAGTTGGTAGTCTGGATTTCAGCCTTTCCAGTAATCAAATGGGACATTGTGACCCACCAAATACCACCTCATTATGTGGCATTGTCATTTGCATCAGTGAAGCCTAGTCCCATGCTAGTACCGAGATTTCCCACTCTTCCAGAGGCTACTTTCTGCTGTATTATCAATGTCATCTCTGTGGTCTTCTAGGAAGCTGAGTCAACTAAACGTATTCATCTCAAAAGTTTATTAGGGACATGGGGTTAGAATATAGGAAGCTTATAATCCTTTTGTCTCAATTTAGTAAGACACTAATGCTCAGGGAGGATTTGACTGAGTTTTTAAAGGGCTCTACATGGTTTTTCATTCTCTACCAGTGGCACACACAAATCCTCTTAAATGTGAATGGTTAAACTGTGCCCACTGCACAGGTGTGCTGTGATGCACTATGAAGGTTGTGCAAATGCAAGCTACCCATTGAGATTCACTGGGAAAAAATTAAAACTCAAAAATGAAATCAATACTTATCTCTTTGTGCCTACTCAGTAGCTGTAGACGCTGGCTTTCATGGGTAATAGATTTAAGCTCCACTGAGACCAAATGCTAAAATTGATGGACTTCTCCATAGTCATTAATTAATAGTGTGCACACACAGAAAAATAACCAGGCGGAACCCTTAGAAATGAAATTATTGCTGAAGCACTGACTACATAGTTTTTAAGTAGTCAGTCAGGTGAACAAAATGAATAATTAAATGTGCTGCACAGGCGGGCGGCATGGGCAGGCAGTCCAACAGGTTTCTAATTCCCTCTGAAGAACACACCTCTTGCACAGACACCCACATTAATTTTATACTTATGGATTTCCCTCGGTCCCTTTGTAGCTGTGTTTTCTTGGTGAGAGTTTAGAGGAGTCCTGCTTCGTAGTGTGTGATCTCATAAAGGATGCTTTAGGGATTCCTTGCAGTAAGTAGCTGAGGACTTCATTTCAAACTGGGAACCTGTGGAGAAGCAAGAATGAATCTGGTCTTAGCATAGTGAAAATTATGCTACCTCTTAGCTCTCTCTATATTTGTTACAATGTGACTTCCATGGGGATTTTTTTTCTTAGAAAATGCATATCTTACTGAGACTAGCTGTTACGAATTGATATTATGTCAATTTATGAGACTATTTCTTGAGAGGGTTTTTATTCTATTCTTGAAATGAAAAAAAAAATTGACCCAGGCCAGAGGAAAAGGAAATTATATGGCCGTTTGAAATCATGTGTGTCTTTTAGTTTCCTTTTGTATACTGCCATTCTTTTTTTGGATGTTTTTATAGATATATTTGACCATTTGCATTCTTGTTTCTCAAAATATATTTTTAACTTTTTACTTATTTTTATTTGTGTGCATTTGTGGTATATGTGCCCATGTTGTGTGCTGGTTCCCACAGAAGCCAGAAGAGGGTGCTAACAGTTGTGAGTCACCTGATACGGGTGATAGGAATTGAACTAGGTTTTCTGCAAGAGCAGCAAGTGCTCTTAACCACTGTGGCGTTTCTTTAGACTTCCTTATTCTCTGCTTTGGGTTTGTAAAAAACTGATTCTATCTGCTCTTTAACAACGCCCAACCTGTATGTGATGCATCCTGATAGCTTTTGCCCTGTTACATCCCATTATCCTTACAAGTTCTTTTCCTCCCATTCTCCTCTGAAAACAATAAGTTTAACTAATCCTTGTGAATTTCATGCATGAGGACGATGCGTATTGATCATATTCCCTCTCTTCTCATCTCTCTAAATCTTCCTAGACCTACCACCCTACACCTTCATCTCCACTCCACCTCCATCTTCCATGTCCTTTTCTTTATTTTTATCCCTAACCTAGGCCAGTTCTTCCCACCCATATGTGTATGGGGCCATCTACTGGAGCATGCCTACTCTATCAGAAACCACACCTTAAAGAAATCTGACAGTCCCTTCTTAACAGCCATCAGCTTTTAGTGGGGGCTCCTTAGCCCCTCCTCACTCCATGCTGGAATGTTGACTGACTTAGTCTTGCATAGATAGCCACATCTCCTGTTAGATCATGGCATTGGTCCTACTATATCCAGAAGATAAAATGTTTTGTGCACATCTTCCCTGACCTCTAGCTCACATAATCTTTTCCTTGCTTCTTCTATAATGTTTCCTGAGACTTGGGGAAACGGTGTGTCATGTGTGAATACTTTTCTTGTTACAGTCAAACGGTACTTTTCTTAACATTTGCTGAGTACGTTGTCTCTTTTTCAACTACTCAATGTTGGTAGTACTATATGAAAGCTGCGTAGATTATTAACTAACAAATAAATACTAGTCCATTCCCACCAAAAATTGTTGGCTTGGGCTTGGCTGATGAGCTCTAGTTTGCTGTCCCTTGGATACCAGCCTCATGGTGCTAGGGTGCTAGCAACAGCAGAAAAAACTTCAACGGTTGACAAAACGGAGGCATGTTAAGGGATATGGGAGTTGTAGTCCTTCTCTGGCTCTTTTCTTCTTTTGCAAGACCATGTTTTCCAAGACATCCTGAGTTCTGCTCCTGCAAGGCAGGGCTACTACTGGCTAGCCTAGGGCGAGAAGAGCTCTATTACCTGTGTTTTGTGGAAATGGATATATTTTTACTGCTCAGAGTCTCCCAGGGGAAAGAATCACAGTCAGAGCTCATATTCCCTGATGTTCTGATGGTATTTCTCTTTTGCTTTGCTTGCAGGTTAGAGTCATGCGCCTAGCAACCTGGCAGTCAAGGCAAAGTCTTAGCCCATGACTTCTGTCAGGACTCAAATGCTAGACAAGGAGAAGGAAAATGGCTGCTATTCCTCAGGCAGACCTCAACAGGAATACAAAGGAATGTTCTGTTCAGATGATGATCCAGGCAGACATGAGGGTCCTTGAGAAAGCTTGCCAGAGGCGTCTGCTGAGCACAGTTGAGTTGCATGGGTTTGCCAGATCCCAGGGCTAATTAGGCTCAAGCAAAAAGAAGTTCAACATTGCACAGCCTGGCTAGTCTCTTTAAGGCAATGCTTCTTTGAAGTCAGAGCATTTCCCCTTGTTTATGTAAGCTTCAGCTCTTAGCTTTTTCCAAAACGGATTTAAGGGAGCTTAAACATTAATGAAAATACAAACCAAGACTGTGTTTAATGAGCCAAATGCAAACCTATCCAAAGAAAGGAAATGGAATAAGTGTGGGAGGTGGGAGCTAAGCTGATTGCTTCACTGGGTACTGGGTTTGGCACAGAGGGAAATTTTCTTGGGTTGTTACCAGGGTAGTTCAGCATTCAAGATCTCAGTTAGAGGAAGATGCTTTGTCAGACTGAGGAACTGATCAGACTACAGGGTTCAACACCTGCTCCTCTGTTCTGTACACTAGTGCCATTCTTATTTCAGTCAGAATTTAGTTTACATAAGGATTACTTTTGGGGACTACTAACAGTGTGAAAGCCAGATACAACTCCTGAGGATAAATGCAGAGGAAAAGGAGCTAGTAGCTAGCTTCTTTCCTTCCATTTTTCCTTCCTTCTTCCTTTCTTTCTTTGTATGTGTATGTGTAAATATATGTGTGCACACATGTGAGTGTGGTGCATATGATCTTAAGTCAGAGCACACACCCATAGGTAGAAGCCAGAGGAAGACATGTGCTGTCCTGTTCTGTCATTGCCTTGTTGAATTCCTTGAGACAGGGACTCTCACTCAACCTTATGCGAGGCTGAAGACTGTCTAGTCCTCTTGATTCTATCATCTCCTCCTTCTCACACATCCCTGATCATTATAAGCTCATGCAAATGTATCCTACTTTTCACATGAGTACTTGGTGTTTAACATTGGTTTTCACATTTGTGCTCTTTTACTGAATCTTCCTCTGAGCCTGGGAAAGAAGAATGTTAATCCATTCATGATATAAACAGAAGAAAGTATCTTTCTTCTTGCCTCAGCAACAGACACCTATGCCTAGTTGGTGGTTGAGCAAACACTACAGATTCTGATCTGGCTCTGATGTTAGTCCGTTTACTGTTACTGTAACAAAAATACAACATTAATTACTATATAAAAAACTGATTTAGGTCACAGCTTTTATGGGAGAGAATATGTGTTAATGCATTTGTTCATTTTGGGTGTATATTTATATGTACATGTGTATGTGTGTAGGAATGTGTATATGGAATACAAAAGTTCAGTCTCAGGTAGCATTCCTAGGAGTCATCCAACTGTCTCTATGAAATGTCTCTAATGAGGCTAGTGAGCCCAAGAGACCTGTGTCCTAACCTCTTCAGCAATGAGATTGCAAGAACATGCTACCATGTTTGCTTTTACATAGGTTCTGAGGATCAAACTCAGATCCTCCTGCTTGTGTGGTAGACATTTGCTGACTGAACTATTTTCCCAGCTCCTAGTTTATAGCTTTTAAATTTGAAAAGTCTTATATCAAGTGACTTTGTTGTTAATCTCTAATGATGTTTCATGATAGATGAGATCACGATTGCAGAAGGAACTGCAGAAGAAATCACATAGCAGGGCAGGAAGCCAGAGAGTTTCGAGGGCCAAGCTTGTTCTTTGATAGCAGTTTGCTGTCATAAGAACAAACTCATTCACTGAGGTCATCGTTCCCTTCCTAAAGCAAATTCCCAGTGACCAACAGGCCTCAGCTTTTAAAGGTCTCACCATTTCTTCATGTTTCATACCAAGGACTAAACTTTCAACATGTATGTCCTTGAAGAAAAAGCCATACCTGACCCATACAACACAATATGTCATTGGTCATTGAGGTATTCAGTCTTTTCCACACCATTCCAGTGAAACAGACAGATTTTTAGCAGTATCATTTAAGATGTATAATGAAGAGTTACATTTGAAAAGTCAGTGTCACACCCTAGAATCATGAGAAGGGAGCCTTAATTGAGGAATTGCCTAGATCAAGTTGGCCTGTGAGCCATGTAGGTGTGCCATCTCTGGGGGAATTGTCTTCATTTATTTTTTTTTTTTTACAGATGTAAGAAGCCCAGTGAATTGTAGGCAGCACCATTCCCTAGGCAAGAGTTCCTGAACTATATATATGTCAGGTGAAAGCTAGCAGGAAGTACGCAGGCAGCATGGGTGCATTGGTTTCCCTTTGCGTTTGACATCGACTACATATTTCTGTATTGATGTTTGCAGAAATAGTACAACCTTAAGTGGCCAATAGCATGCTTCCCGTTTCTATGGTGTGATATATTGTAGTTGTTCAGTTTCCTTAAGTCGAAGCTTTCTTAGCAGTTTTCTAGGAATACAAAGTGAACACTATAGCTGTTATTTTTGTGTAGCACAAAACCGGTGTGTAAAACTAAAAGGAAGTCACTTAAAAAGGAATACAATACAAGGTGTGAGTTTGTGTGTGTGTGTGTGTGTGTGTGTGAGTTTGTGTGTGTCTGTGTGTGAATTTGTGTGTGTGTGTGCTTAACATAATTTAACTGGCAGGCTTTAAAGAGTTACTGTGGCTGTACATGTGGGTGAATAAGCATGCTTTTGCAGCATGCATGCATATTTACACTGAACCATGGAAAGTGGGAGCAGCTCCCTACAAGTTCAGCTATTCATGCAAATTTGATTTTTTTTAAAGATAGTACCTTCTTGCTCTCTTATTTTCCAAAGATAGCTGTAACAAAAACAATCAAATGTGTGTGCTAAAATGAGCAAGATTCATTTTCGGACAGTCCTGAAAGTTGGAAATCTGAAGTCAAGACGGTAGGAGATCCTGACATTTTTCTGACAGTTTTTCAAGGCTATCCTCCTTTTTCCAGCTTCTGGAGTTTGCTGGCAATCCTTTCTTTTCCTTGGCTTGTAATAGACCACTACATCAATATGCCAGCCTTCTCCCACTGTGTTTTACATTTTCTGTCCCCCATGTGTAACTATCTGTATATCTAAATTTTAAAATTTTCCCACTTTTTGTAACAATAATATTCAAATAAATATATACTATACTATACTAACGGCACCATTTTATTGCAAACACTTCTATAATGACTTTTTTTTCCAAATAAAATCACATGCTGAGACACTGGATAGATAAGTATTTCGTAATATTCTTTTCATTGGGGAGGGAAGGGGGCACAAGTGAACTCTTAACACTTGCATATCACACTTTAAAAAGAAACCTTGGCTAAAGATAAGCACTCTTTCCTGGCTTCCCTGCTCACTGTCAGTTCTTTAGTGCCTGTCTGCTTTCTGTCTCAGAAGACTGACTCTTTCAAGTAACATTCCAGGAAAGGTAGTGTATGGGTAGGCTTATAGCCAAATTCTTTTCTCCTTTGAGTTTTATAATTTTTTCCATATAAAGATGGGTTTTTCTGAGGACCAAATTAGGGTGTTAGCATGAGTTCTGCCAAAATCCCCACAGTGGAGCATTTCTTTTCATCACAGAGAGGGGCCTAGGAGAAAATGGCCTGGAATTCCCTTTAACTTGATGAAAGAACCACTAGCCCTGCAGGTTAAGTGACTAGTCCAAGGTCACATGCTAAGAGTAAGAGCCAGAAAAAAAAAATAACCCTCAAATGATCAATGCAGATCAAGCAAATGCCATTGCTTCCACCTGTGAGCTTAGTCCAATGTTTGAATTTCCTTTGAACTTGACTGTCAGAAGTGCTGGGTCTAAAAGTCAGGTCCTTTCTCGAACCTCACTTATTGATCAAAGGCTCTTCCCTTTGGCTGTCCATTGCAAATACCACAAGCTTCCCACTAATAATAAAACATACAAAATATTGACCTCACTAGAATCAAGAAATGAAAATATCACAACAGTTTAAGACTATTACTTTACCTTAATGCAAAGAAGGTTTCTTGATAGAGTCTTGGCTTGGGAGTTTTACTTAAAATTAGAAGCACTAAGAGGATAGCATTCTGGCTGTGCGAAGGTTTAGGGACAGAGTGGACACTGCTGTATTTTAATGTTGGATCTCCCTCGTACGACTCGGGGATTTTTAGAAATGACATTCACCATCAGTTTCTTAAATCTGAGGTAAAATCCATCAGCTCATGGTAACAGTTTCCAACTATAACTGGGTTTTGATCTAGCAATATAATTCAGTGTTTGGGTACTTATTAATGTACTTTGGAATAATCCAAGAATACTTATATTTTCCTGATCATATTCAGATAGAGCTATGCAAAATTCCAGCAATTCCTGTTAACACCTATTAACTTTGGCCATTTCCCCCTAACCTTTTAGTTATTTCTTTCCTGAAAGATAATGGGAAGGATGATGTAAATTCTTGTGATGGTATACACTGATTTTTCACTGACAAGATTTGGAGTCACCCATGAGATAAGCTTTTAGGCACACCTGTGAGGGATTGGTTTTGATTATAATAACTGAAATGCAAACCCACTACCACCTACAAACAACAAATGTGTGATGTGGAATTCCCTTCTACATGGTATGAATTTGTTTTATTACCATTGGTTTATAAAGAAATTGCTTTGGCCTGTGCAGAACAGAATAGAGCTAGCTGAGAAAATTAAACTGAATGTAGAGAGAAAGAAGGTGGAGTCAGGCAGATGCCATGTAGCTGCAGAAGGAGAAAGATGCCAGACCCTTGCCATTAGGTCAGAACCTCATGTTGATACACAGATTAGTAGAAATGGGTTAATTTAAGATGTAAAAGCTAGCTAGAAATATGCCTAAGCTATTGGCCAAACAGTGTAGAAATTTATATAGTTTATGTGTGATTATTTGGGTCTGAAAGACCGGGAAAAGAATGCACAGTCTCCATTTACAAATATGGGTGGCATCTTCGGCATCTTCTATGGGCCAGGATGATGTACTACATAAGGAGGAGAAAGCTAGTTGAACATAAGCATTCATTTCTATCTGCTTTCTGAGTATGACTGTGATTTGATCAATCTACCTCTGTTCATGACACAAAGACTTCCCAGCCCATTATCATTTTCCCCTGTCTACCAGGATGGAGTGATTCCCTCAAACTAAAAGGCAGAATAAACCCTTTCTCCCTTAGGTAGCTTTTGTCAGGGAATTTGTATCACAGCAAGAAGAAAAGTAACACAGTACCAATACATTTCAAAAATGCTGTGATGGGGGAAATGGAAGGGGTAATATTAATATCTTTATTTTATTTTATGGAAGGAAAGGTTTTATTTCCATTTATAATTACAGATTGCATTGAGGACAGTAAAGGCAAGATCGTGAAGTCATACCTGCCTGCAATGCTACAAAGAAGGTCACTTAACAGCCAAAGAAATATAGTTCTCTCTCTCCCTCTCTCTATCTCCCTCCCTCAATCCCTTCTCTGTCTTTCCCTCTCCCCGCTCTGCCTCTGTCTCCCCGCCTCTGCTTTGCTAGCTGACTCCCTGGCTTATATTCAGCTAGCTTTCTTATAAAGTTCTAGATAATGCTTCCCATAGTGGGCTTGCTCTCCTACATAAGTAACAATCCCCTTGAGACAAGCACAGTGGTAATGTGATCTATGAAATTCATCAGTTAGTGCTTTCCTCGCAGGTGGCTCTGTATTTATTCAAGCAGACAATTAGAACTAACCAGGACTGGCTTAATATTCATTACAGTTTATTCTTTCAGGACCATGTAAAGGGTGTGGTATGGAATAGGAATCCTAGTGGTTAGCAACTGTTTTCTTTGTAGTAGAAATAGTGTCTACCTAGTAACAGAGTCTTAACATTTCTTACTTTAACCTTTTAATTTTTCCTTTTCTAAAGTCTACATTGTATTTTCAATTTTATTAATTTTATTAAACTCTACATTTTTCTCTGCTCTCCTCCCCTCCTCCCTTCTCCACTTCAACCCTCTCCCATGGTCCCCATGCTCCCAATTTACTCAGGAGATCTTGTCTTTTTCTACTTCCCATGTAGATTAGATACATGTATGTCTCTTTTATGGTCCTCATTGTTGTCTAGGTTCTCTGGGATTATGAATTGTAGGCTCATTTTATTTGCTTTATGTTTAAAAACCACCTATGAGTGAGTACATGTGATAACTGTCTTTCTGTGTCTGGGTGACCTCACTCAAAATGATGTTTTCTAGCTCCATCCATTTGCCTACAAATTTCAAGATGTTGTTATATTTTTCTTCTGTGTAGTACTTTATTGTGTAAATGTACCACATTTTCCTTATCCATTCTTCAGTCAAGGGGCATTTAGGTTGTTTCCAGGTTCTGGCTATGACAAACAATGCTGCTAGGAACATAGTTGAGCACATGCCCTTGTAGTACTATTAAGCATATTTTAGGTGTATACCGAAAAGTGGTATTGCTGGGTCTTTAGGTAGTTTGTTTCCTATTTTTTTGAGAAACTGCCACAATTATATCCAATTTGTACCCCAGCAGTAATGCAGGAGTGTTCCCTTGACACCACATCCTCTCCAGCATAAGTTATCATCACAATTTTTGATCTTGGCCATTTTTACAGGTGTAAGATAGAATCTCAGAGTTGTTTTGATTTGCCTTTCTCTGATGAGTAAGGATGTTGAGCATTTTCTTAAGTGTCTTTCAGCCATTTTAGATTCCTCTGTTGAGAGTTCTCTGTTTAGGTCTGTACTCCACTTTTTAATTGTTTTATTTGTTCTTTTGATGACCAATTTCTTGAGTTCCTTGTATATTTTGGAGATTAGTTTTCTGTCTGATGTGGGGCTGGTGAAGATCTTTTTTCCATTCTGTAGGCTGCCATTTTGTCTTGTTGACTATGTCCTTTTCTTTACAAACCTTTTAAGTTTCAGGAGGTCTCTTTTATTAATTGTTTCTCTCAGTGTCTGAAATACTGGGGTTATATTTAGAAAGTGGTCTCCTGTGCCAATGCATTCAAGTGTACTTCCAACTTTCTCTTCTATGAGATTCGGTGTGGTTGGTTTTATGTTGAGGTCTTTGATCCATTTGGACTTAAGTTCTGTACATGGTTATAGATGTGGATCTATTTTCATTCTTTTACATGTTGATATCCAGTTATGGCAGCACAATTTGTTGAATATGCTTCTTTTTTTCATTTTATATTTTTTGCTTCTTTGTCAAATATCAGGTATTCATCAGTATGTGGATTAATAACTGGGTGTTTGATTCAGTTCCATTGGTTCCCCTGTCTATTTTTATGCCAAAATCAGGTTGTTTTCATTCCTGTATCTCTTTAGTAGAGTATAAAGTCAGGGATTGTGATGCCTCTGGAAGTTCCTTTATTATACAGGATTGTTTTGGCTATCCTTGGTTTTTGGTTTTTCCATATGAAGTTGAGTACTGTTCTTTCAAGTTTTGCTCAGATTTTGGTAATCATTGCATTAAATCTGTTGATTACATTTGGTAAGATTGCCATTTTTACTATGTTAATTCTACCTACCCAGGAGTGTTGCAGGAGGGAGCTGCTTGCCACCTCTGAGAGCACCAATCTGTTGAGAGAAGGGTTGCTTGTTTTTCCCAGCCATCTGGCTATCTTAGACCGAAATAATCACACAAAACAGTATTAATTAAATCACTGCCTGGCCCATTAGCTCTAACTTTTTATTATATAACTCTTACATCTTAACTTAACCCATCTCCATTAATCTGTGTATTGCCACATGGCAGTGGCTGATCAGCAAAGTTTCAGCATGTCTATCTCTTGTGGTGGCTCCATAGTGTCTCTCTGCCTCAGCCTCTTTTCTCCTAGCATATGATCTAGTTTTCCCTGCCTACCTAAGTTCTGCCCTATAAACAGGCCAAGACAGTTTTTTTACTCATTAACCAATAAAAGCGACACATAGACAGAAGGACCTCCCATAGCATTTCCCCTTTTCTGTTTAAACAAAAAGGAAGGCCTTAACTTTAACAAAATAAAATTACATATAGCAAAATAGGTATCAAGCAAGAATTAAATAGTTAATTAAATAGTTAAAATAGTTATATCTACTTTTTCTTTTATTATAATTATGAAAAACTATAGCTATAAATTCTTCAACTCCATCAAGGACTCCAGAAGGATATAATACTACCAAAGTAAACAGGAAGTACATTGTAAACAACTTCCAAAACTCTAGAATTAACAGACATCACCCTGCCTGAACAGTTACCCAAAGTTCTTCTGTACTGCTGGAGCATCCATCTTCAGCCTATAAGCCTATAGTATCCAGCAGACCTTTCCATAAAGTAGGGAATTTCAAAGACAGTTTAGTCACTTTCTTCTGTATCCTGCAGAATGACTTACAGACTCTTTCATGAAGCTGGATCCGCAAGGGATCATCTCACCTTTAGGCAAGTTCAGCAGTCATTTCTCTAAGGGTCCTGCATGTCCAATTAAGTAGTCCAGTCGAGAGCAGTTTCTTGACCAAATGGCTAACCAACTCCATAAGGAGCCTCTTTGAAGCCCATCTTCCTGAAGTAGCTTGGTGCTTCCAGGAGCATATGTGTCTCATTGTCATGAAAAGTCTTAAGTTCTTAAACATTTTAAATGCCATATTCTGAAGGTCTCTGAAAGATTTGAAGAATACCTATCTAACTGAAAATATCTCTATATATCTGGAAAAATCTAACTAACTTGACTACAAGCTTGACTATTATAGATTATCTATTAACATATTTTTAAATTATAGATTACATATTTAAATAAACTACACAAACACAATACCTTAATCAAGGGCAGAAATATACATATACAGTATAACTGTCTGTACTCTGTCTCTTAAAGTCTTTATCCTTTTTTTAAAGCATTATCTTTATGACTCCCTATACATTTTTCTTTCTCTTTCAAGCCTACTTACATTTATCCAACACTATGACTCATCTGGATTTGTCTTTATTGTATATCTGAGAGTACCAATCTGTTGGGAGAAGGGTTGCTTGTTCTTCTAAGCTACCTGGCTAGCTTAGACCTGAAATAATCTCACAGAAACTGTATTAATTAAATTATTGCTTGTCCCATTAGCTCTGACTTCTTGTTGGCTAACTCTTACATCTTAGTTTAACCCATATCCATTAATCTCTGTATCACCACTTGGCAGTGACTTACAGGCAAATTTTTAGCATGTCTATCTCTGTTGGCAGCTCCATAGTGTCCCTCTGCCTCTGCCTCTTTTCTATCAATATTCCATCTAGTTTTCCCTGCCTACCTAAGTTCTGCCCTATCAACAGGTCAAGGCAGTTTCTTTATTCATTAGCCAATAAAAGCAACACATAGTCAAAGGGACCTCCCACACCACAAGAGCATGGGAGATCTTTTTATTTTCTGGTGTTTTCTTCAATTTCTTTCTTCAAAGATTTAAAGTTCTTGTCATACAGGTCTTTGACTCGTTTGGTTAGAGTTACTCCAAGATATTTTATGCTATTTGTGGCTATTGTGAAGGGTGATGTTTCTCTGATTTCCTTCTCAGTCCATTTATTATCTGTGTAAATAAGGGGTACTGATTTTTTTTGATTAAATCTTTTATCCTGCTACATTACTGAAAGTGTTTATGAGTTGTATAAGTTTCTTGGTAGAATTTGTGGGGTCACTTATGTAAACTATCATATCATCAGCAAATAGTGAGAGTTTGGCTTCTTTTCTGATTTCTATCCCCTTGATCTTCTTTTGTTGTCTTATTTCTCTAGGTAGGACCTCAAGAATTATATTAAATATATATGAAGAGAGTAGATAACCTTTTCTTGTTCCAGATCTTAGTGGGATCACTGTGAGTTTCTCTCCATTTACTTTGAAGTTGGCTGTTTGCTTCTTGTATATTGCCTTTATTATGTTAAGGTATGTTCCTTATATCCCTGCTCTTCCCAAGACCTTTATCATGAAGGGATGTTGTTTTAAGCATCTAATGAGATTATCATGTGATTTTTATTCTTCAATTTGTTTATATGGTGGTTACATTGACAGGTTTTTTTGTTTATTGTTTTTTGATTTTTGAGAAAGGGTTTCTATGTAGTTTTGGGAACCTGTCCTGGAACTAGCTCTTGTAGACCAGGCTGGCCTCAAACTCACAAAGATCCTCTTGCCTCTGCCTTCCAAGTGCTAGGATTAAAGATGTATGCCACCACCACCAGGCTACAGATTTTTGTATGTTGAATCATTCCTACATCTCTGGGATAAAACAAATTTGATCATGGTGGATGATTTTTTTTTTAAATTTGATTTGCCAGTATTTTATTGAGTATTTTTATATCAATGTTCATGAGTGAGATTGGTCTGTAATTTTCTTTCTTAATAATATTTTTATGTGGTTTGGGTATCAGGGTAATTATAGTCTCATAAAAAGAGTTTGGCGATGTTCCTCTATTTCTATTGTATCTAACAATTTGGGGAGTGTTGGTTTTATTTCTTCTTGGAAAATCTTGTAGAATTCTGAGTTGAAACCATCTGGTCCTGGGCTTTTTTTTTGGGGGGGGGGGAGGGTTGGGAGACTTTTGATGTCTCTTTCTATTTCTTTAGCAGTTACAGGTCTATACAGTTTGCCTATCTGGTCTTGATTTAACTTTGGTAAGTAATATTTATCCAGAAAATTGTCCATTTTCTTTAAGTTTTCCAATTTGGGGGAGTACAGCCTTTTGAAATATGACCTAATGATTCTCTGAATTTCCTCTGTATCTCTTGTTATATTTCTCTTTTCATTTCTAATTTTGTTAATTTGGATATTCTCTCTGCCTTTGCTTAGTTTAGATAAAGATTTGTTTATTTTATTGATTTTCTCAAAGAACCAATTGTTTGTCTCATTGATTGTTTGGATTGTTTTCTTTGTTTCTATTTTGTTGATTTCTCTTCTCAATTTGATTATTTCCTGCTGTCTAGTTCCTCTGGTGAGTTTGCTTCTTTTTGTTCTAGAGTTTTCAAATGTTCTTTTAATTCACTAGTGTGAGATTTTTCCAGTTTCTTTATGTAGGTATTTAGTGCTATGAACTTTCCTCTTAGCCCTATTTTCATTGTGTCCCATAAATTTGGGTATGTTGTGTGGTTATTTTCCTTGAATTTTAGGAAGTCTTTAATTTCTTCCTTTATTTCTTTCTTGACCCATTAATCCTTTAGGTGAGCATTGTTTAATTTTCATGTGTTTGTGGGCTTTCTGGAATTAGTTTTGCTTTTGAATTTCAATTTTAAGCCATGTTGATCTGATAAGATACATAGGGTTATTCCAATTTTTTTGTACCTGTTAAGGTTTGTTTTGTTACCTAGTTGTGGTTAATTTTTGAGAAGCTTCCATGAGGCATGAGGTGCTGAGAAGAAACATATATATATATATGTTTATGTTTGGATGGCATATTCTATAAATGTCTGTAAGTCCATTTGAGTCATAACATCTGTTATTTCCCTTATTTCTCTGTTAATTTTTTTGTGTGACAGACATGTCCAATGGTGAGATTGGAGTGTTTTAGTCTCCCAAATATTAATGTGTGGTTTAATGTGTGATTTGAACTTAGAAGTGTTTCTTTTACATATGAGGGTTCCTTTGTATTGGGGTCATAGATGTTAAGTATTGAGATTTCCTCTTGATGGGTTTTTCCTGTGACTAATATGAAATGACCTTCTTTGTCTCTGTTGATTGATATTAGTTTGAAGTTTATTTTGTTAAATATTAAGATGGCTATACAAGCTTGTTTTCTTTGGTTCCTTTGATTGGAAAATTTCTTCTCAAGCCATTACTCTAAATAGTGATGTCTGTCTTTGAGGTTGAGCTATGTTTCTTGTATGCAGCAGAATATGGATTCTGTTTTTGTATCCAATCTGTTAGCTTGTGTCTCTTTATAGGTGAGTTGAATCAATTTATATTAAGGGATATTAATGACCAGTGATTGCTATCTCCTGTTATTTTATTTTCTGTTGTTGATGATGCTGTTTTGTGTGTTTTTCCCTTCTTTGAGATTTGCTGCTGTGATATCAACTATTATCTATGTTTTTGTTTATGTAGCCAATTTCCTTGGGTTGGAGTTTTCCTTCTCATATTTTGTGTAGGGCTGGCTTTATGGCTAGGTATTGGTTAATTCTGGTTCTGTCACGGAATATCTTGTTTTCTCCTGTTGTAATTTAAAGTTTTGCTGGTTATAGTAGTCTGGGCGGGCACCTGTGGTCTCTTAATGTCTGCATAATGCTTGACCATGACCTTCTGGCTTTCATTGCTTCCATTGAGAAGTCAGTTGTAATTCTGATAGGTTAACCTTTTAAATTTTATTCAAGGAAATTTTTTCAAAGCTGAAATTATCTTATTCATTCTCTTATAACAATAGGTTAAGGTTTAGGGTTTTTAATTTTAGGTTTTTTAATTTTATGTTTAAAACCAAATATGGTCCCTGGTTAGTAAGAGAATTCTTTTTAGTCTTGTATTGTTCTCATTCTATGTCTTTGTCTCTGTCTCATTCTTTTGTGTCAAATACAGAACCAAAGTTCATACATGCTAATGTTGCCCCTTAATACGTACTTCTATCTCAGTTCTTCCATACGTATTTTATCAGTTATTGAACAGAATTGAGTAGAGACTAGAGACTATATTGGCTGATTGCTACCCAGTCAAGGTTGTATATTCTGAATGTTACTGCTCTTGATCTGGTGTATTCCCTTTTGGATTCAAATGCTAAGAAATTTCAGACTTTGCTGTGGACCTAGCAGTTTTGCCCCCCTAAAATTAATATGTTCATACTGGGATGGCATTTGGAATGGTGGACTTTGTTCAGTGATTAGGTCATGATGATTAGTGTTCTTAGAAAAAGATAAAGAAAAGAACTTACTCACTTCCTCTAGACTCTTTGACTTAAAAGAATCTTCTAAACATTTATTTATTTTTTAAAAACCTATCTTTTTTCATGTTACATAACAATCCTAGATTCCACTTCTTTTCCTCCTCCTCTCTCCATCCTCCCACTTGATTCCCAATCTTTTCTTCAGAAAGGGTAAGGCTTTCCATGGGAGGTCAACAAAGTCTAGCACATTGCTTGAGGCAGAACCAAGGCTCTCCACTCTAGGCTGAGCAAGGCATCCCTCCAAAGAGAATGGGTTGCATAAAACCAGTACAAGCAGTAGGGATAAATCCTGGTATTACTGCCAGTAACCCACAGTCTTCCCCAGCCATACAACTGTCACCCACATTCAGAGTACCTAGTTTGGTTCTATTCTGGCTTCCCCTGTCAGGCTGGACTTGGCGAGCTTCCATTAGCTCAGGTAAGCTGTTGGTACCTGTTTTTTATAACATCTTGTAATATTTTTCCTAAAACATATGCTAATTTATATTTTGTTTTTAAGATTGGGGAAATATTAATCTGATTATTCCATTGTTATATACAAATCACACCCCCACAAATTCATTGCTGTGTTAGCCACATATGGTTTTAATATTCCTCTCTGTCCTGCTTGCCCTATACATTCGACCCATCTCATGTTCGGCTTTATCTGAGATAAAGTTCTGATCCCTAAAAACTGAACATTTGCATCCTTAAGTGCCCAATTTGGATGCCAAGAGTCTGATGAAATTATTTTTACATATACACCTATTTCAACCAGTCCTTCAATGACAACATCATTTATTTGTATTTTTAATTTTGGTTTTTGCTCATTTATAGAAGTTTGGCAAACTACTCACTTCATAGTTTCTCCTGAATTTTTGTTCTCTCTTCTATGGCTGTTCTAGTATCCAGAACAGTATGATTTCTTACAATATCATTAGTTTCTTCAATTGCTCTAGGTGGGAGTTTTCTCTATGATGGGAAGAAACAAATGAACCAGATTTGGCTTAGGGGCCTGAGAGAGGCCCCTTACTGCAAAGGATTACCTTGAGTATTCATCATTGACCTACATTCATTAGTCTAGTGCCTGCCTTTGCCACATGTTCTGCATAATCCAGAAGGGAGGGGCATACTGAGTGGATTATGTTTAGAAAAAAAGCATTGTTTCTAGGAATGCCTGCTTAGAATCCCTTTTAAGGTGACCTAGTTTGCCACAATTGGAACACTTGACATTTAGATTTTCCTTCAAATTTCTGGAAATCACCTCTCTTATTCAATTTTCATCATGGGTACAAGATTCAATATTAATTGCATCTTTGGTTTATTCCTCCAAAGGTGCTGACCTTGCTTTTAATGGCCTAATTATCCTTTTGCATTGAGGATTGCTATTTTCAAAACAAAGGAAAATGCTAAAATGATATTCCAGTACAAAGCAGGAATCAGAATATCAGCACATCCCAGTTCTGCCAGCATCTTGGCCTTTGAGTTTCCCTGCCTTCTCACTATGAAAAACAGTTTCTGTTAGGCCATCCACTTAACATATTTTTTACTGTAATTAATGAACAGATACAGTACTAGCTTCTAATACTGCTATGTTATAACTAAATGTTGATATTCATTACGGAACACTTCCAAGATATAAACAAAAAAACCTACTTTCTGTAAATTACTAAAAGGATATTGCCTTGAATAGAAATATGTTAAAAATTCAGAAAAGAAGTAAAATTTCAAAAAGGCAGAAAAATTATCAAAAATAACCTAAACCAAATGCTTAGTCTCTGTTCTCTTATATGTGCTTATTTAGTTTTAATAACAGGGTTTGTGATTACTATCGTTAAGCCCCTCAGTAGGGAAAATCACTTAAAATCACATGGCTGTAAAGTAGAGATTTGACTTCTGTTATCTCATTTCAAGATGGCAGACAGAGCAAAAAGTATGATCTCTTGATTCCTGAAATCTCAAATATGAATAAATGTAGAACATGGCATTTTTTGAGGAATTGTTGACAAAATAAAATATGCCTTTAGATTATAAATCATAGATTTATAATTCACTTATCCATTAAAATTAAAATATGTATAATATTTAATTTAATATTACTATGTTTAAAAATAGTGATTTTACCCTCCTCTCCCATCTCCCTTCTTACTTAATTCTCTATGCCCTAGTTTCCTATTGGTCTTTGTAACACTATATTCTACTTCCTGTTTCCTTGGGAGATACTTGTCACTCTCTGTCTCAGCACTAGGAACCTAACCCCTGCCATAATTCAGATGGTAGCACAGGTTGGAATTTTAAAGCTACAGCCAATATATAAGAGAATGAATACAATATTTACCTTTTGGGGTCTTTGGTTACCCCAAAACAGGATGATTTTTTTTCTAGCTCCATCACCTATTTACCCACAGATCTCATTTTTCTTAATAGATGACCATGAATCAATTGTGAAAATGTGCCACATTTTTGTTATATACTTATCAATTGATTGACTTCTAGGCTATTTACCATGTCTGCTTATTATGAAGAGAGCAACAATGAACACGAATGAGCAAGTATTTTTGGAGTAGGATGAAGAGTCCTTTGTGTATATGACCTAGATGTGGTATAGCTGGTTCTTGAGGTCTATTGATTCCTAGCTTCCTGAGGAAGCTTCACATCAATTTCAATAGTGGCTATACAAGTTTGCAGTCCCCCCAACAGTGAATAAGTGTTCTCAGCATTTGCCAGCATGTAACTGTCATTTGTTTAATTGATCTTGGCCATTCTGTCTGGTATGAGATGAAATCTCAAAGTACTTTAATTTGTGTTTCTTTGATGACCAAGTATGTTGAACATTTCTTTAGGTTCTTTCAATCATTTGTGCTTCATCTTTTAAGAATTATGTTTGGTTATATACCCCACTTTTATATTGGGTTATTAGTTTTCTTGATGCTCAGAATTATTTTTAACTTTATATATTTTATATACTAATTCTCTTTTAGATGTTTAATTTGTAAAGCTCTATTCCTATTCTGTAGGTTGCAGTTTTGTCCAAGAATGTAGTCAATTGCCATATAGTAAAGACAGGTTTGAAGAGGAGAGTTTTTTTCCCTAGGATACTGACCTATCTAGTCTCAGGTTCTTGGCCACTTTAGCAATATCATGCATGAGTTTCATCTTGAACCTTTCTCTCACGACTAAGGGATCTACACAGTAGAGGAAGAAGTAAGATTGTGGTAGCAAGAGAGGATAGATGAGTCCCAGGAAACACCATCTGCCAGACACACCAGACTGATGCACTTATATACTCACAGAGCCTGTGTCAGCTGACCCAGGACTACCCAAGTTCAGATGGTGTCCTAGCACTGAATGGGGCAGTGGACACGGGGTCACATCCCTAACCAAGAAGCTACTTGCAATTGATACCCACTGGAAAAGGGAAATAAGTTTTCTCCAAAGGAGTGTTACTGAGTATGTCGATTGTGGTTCACTCCCCATGCTTAGGAGTAGTTGTCTATTACGAGAGAAACTCTACATTTTTGTTTATTTGTTGTTTGCTTAATTCTTTTATTGTTGTTTTTGTGAACCTTTTTGTTTTGTTTTGAATCTTTTTGTATTATTAGTTTATTGCTTGTTTATTTTGATTTTTATTGTGTGCCTCTGTGTGTGTGTGTGTATAAGAGATAGAAATTTGAGTCAGTAAAAGAGGAAGAGAGAGAGAAGAACAATAACTTGGGAATATCAGAGAGAAGAACAATAACTTGGGAATATCAAAGTGGTAATGATCTGGGAGGAGTGAGAGGAGAAGAAATGATCAAAATATTTTTATAAAAAAGAACGTCAATTTTTGAGCAATATTTATGAAAATAAATTAATTTAATTACTTGTTTTTTGACTCAGTTGTCTCTATTCTTGCCTCTAAGCCATGTTAGTTATTCCATTATCTCATTGATCATAATCTTCTTCCTTTGCCTAAAACCCATACAAGTGAATGGACTGACCTTAACAGTTGATTATACTATAACTTCTCCATTTGGATTAAAGAAAAAAACCTCTTTGATTATTCATGGATTTTATAAATTTAATTATTTTTTCAGGTCTTTTTATCTACATAAAGCAATAATGCATATTATTTTCCCCTAATTTACCTATAGTTCATTTGAACTCTTGAACTCAGACAATCTCAAATTAAAAGTGGACAAATTTAGAAAATACAGGTACAGAATGCCCAGTTAAATTTTATTTCAGATCAACAATAAGAGTATTTTAGCATCATTGTTCTCCCTCCAATATCTGGGGGCATACTGTGACAGAAAATTTTGTTATTTATCTGAAATTCAAATTTAATTGGATATTTTGTCTGCTGACTCTGAAATATGTTTCAGAATTTGCAGCCATTGCTGTAACAAGTGCTTGATTCAGAAATATCAGTAACAAGGTAACTCTGATCTATTACTCTTTGAAAGCTCCTCTCTAGAGGACTGTCGCATTATGCCATCGTTCTCTAGGGAGATCACACAGTAAAGAATGTATCTGCGGTCTTATGGTCTCTTCTCTTTGAAGTAATCTGCAGGTTAGATGGGAGAAGGTAACAATTTCTGTTTCATAGATGAAGCAAATGTACTAGCAATGTATAGTTTGCTCACTTATGTAGCTGAGAATCTCAGTCTTTCTTTGGGCATAAACTTTTTATACTAAACATCATGGTTAAAGGTTTGTTTTTACTGAAGTGTGTGTGTGTGTGTGTGTGTTTGTGTGTGTGTGTGTGTGTGTGTGTGCATGTGTGTATGTGTTTACAAGATTGTAGGCATTCACAGAGGCTAGAATAGGAAGTTGGATACCCTGGAGCTCTAGTTACAAATGGCTGTGAGCTTCCTGATGCTGGGAACTCAACTGTAGACTCTGGCAAACAAACTAACTACAGCAAGTGCTATTGATTGTAGAAGCCCCCCCAAAACATTTTAATTAAGCTTCTTGATTATAAGTAATAACTATAGATTGATTGATAGATTATTGGAACTTTAGAAAATTGTCAAATAAGACCAGGCAATGGTAAACACTCAATGAATTTCTAAAAAGCAAGAAAATGGATGTCAGGAAACATATCTTATGTCTCAGACAAGGCAACCTCAGTGTCTGCTTGCATTGCATTCTCTTTACCACAAAAGACTTGAGAGTCAAACACTGCAGAAAGTTGTCTACTGGCCCTATGCAGGGTTAGTTTCCTATTCTCTACCTTTATTTCTAAACTCCCAGGGTTAGAATTATCCTCTCCATGTCTATGTAGTGAAGAATTAATTGGTTATTTTGCTACTGTAGAAGTCAGGACAGATATATGGATGTTTGGTGGCAAAATAAATATATCTTCAAAGATATTTAAACAAATAGTGTTATTTTATGGTTTTATCTAACTTGATTTGCAACTTTCTTGGCAACAAAGAGTGACTCTGCAAAACAGAGAGAATAATAGTGACCTTCTGAGTCGAACGAAATATTTTGTCAAGCCCTGAGATGCCATCTTTGACATTAGAACTCAGCCACTGGAAGGATGCTTTTGTGCAGCTTCTATGTTCTGTGCATACAGTAACTTAATTTTCATTTGCCCTCCCACCCAAAAGCCTGCCCACTAGGAGGCTGAAAGTAGGTTAAAGATAATACATATTATCTCACTTTGGATGCTTATGGTTGTCAGCCCCCAATCTTTTCTATTCATTTGAATAGTCACATCCTTCAGGTGTAGGATGATAGATGGGTTATGAGGAATCAGAACAAGCCTTGCAGCTTATTACAATTTTGAATAAGATTGACTATGTATATTCCTACACAATTTGGCAGTTCTAAAAATGTATATTCACAAAGGGATCTAATGAAGAAAACAGCCTTCAATAGTATAAATTAAGCCAGGAAATTAAATGCCATTTCTAATTTCAAATAACTTGTTACTAACAGAATCAAGACATTTAGATCCAAATATAGCTCAGGAAATTACTTTAAGATTTGTGTCAATTAGGAATGTACAATTTTAGAGGCCTGATCTATAAGCCTTATGTTTTACTACATTGGCCTTTGATTCTGAGGACCTGAGAGTGACCTTGTGAACTTGAATACCTGTTTTGTGTCTTCTGGCTAAGAAACAATTGAACAGGCAGATTACGGGATCAATTCTTTCCAAATTGTATTTTGGAAAATTGACATAAATTTCTAGCAATACACTTTGTCCAAACATATTTTGCATTAATATGGCTTCTTAGTATTTGCTGTGTGCTACCTTGTCATGAACTTTATGCAAGATAAGTTATTTTGGTTGACTTGGTAGCTATTTTTGTATATCTAATCTTTATTGGTGAGGATAACTTGGGGTCTAGATGGAGGGAATCCATGCTGTCCTTTAGCTTAACAGAGTATTTCCAAAAATGCTTTATGGACAGAAATGTTTATTCTTTTGAAATATCTCTAATTTTAAAAGTTGCCTTGCCTTGGTTTGTTAGGTTTTTTCCCAATGATATTTTTATTACTTTATAAATACCATTCAAAATTTCCACTTCCTCCCCTCTTCCCACTTTCCTCCTGCTCCCCCACTCACCCTTCCCCCCTGCTCCTCCAGTCCTTAGAGAAGGCAGGATACCCTGCCCTGTGGGAAGTCCAAGGCCCTCCCCCCTCCATCAAGGCTTAGGAAGGTATGCATCCAAATAGAATAGGATCCCAAAAAGCCATAACATGCAGTAGAGACAAATCCCAGTGCCATTATCATTGGCTTCTCAATCTGCCTCAATTGTGAGCCACATTCAGAAGGTTCAGTTTGATCCCATGCTCATTCAGTCCCAGTCCAGTTTGTTAGGTATTTTAAAGTAAAATACCATAAACCACATAGTTTATGAATAAAAATATTTATTTCATGTAGTTTTGAAGTTTAAAAACTTTAAAACAAAGATACCAACAGAGTCTGTGCCTACCTTCTTGATGTTGATTCATATAAAGAAAGCATCAAAGAGTTCTGTGAGCTTCCTCCTTCTTTCTGCTGTGGGACAATGGTCTGTACCCTGCCACTTGTATTTTAAATGCCAGTAAACAGGTAGGAAGTATAGGCAGGGAAAGCAATCAGGAAATAGAGGTAGGGCAGCAAGAATTCTGGGAAGAGGGAATTTTCAGTCTGCAGTCATCACCCAGACAGAAAGGAAGCCAGACACAGTGCAAGCAAGATGCAACTGCCTCACAGAAAAAGGTACCAAGCCAAGTGGCTAACACAGAAAGAGTTATGGACTAATATAAGTTATAAGAGTTAATAAGAAGCCTGAGATACTAGGCCAATGAGTTTATAATTAATGTAGACCTCTGTGTGATTTCTTTGGGACATATCGACTGTGGGAACTGGGCAGGACAGAAACCTCAGTCAATACCTTCCTAATGAGAACATGAGCACTTATGACCTCATTATCTCAAAAATGCCTTATCTCCTTATCCTACCATCATGGAGGCTCATATTTCAAGATATGTGCTTCAGTTTATAACATTCCTTAAAACTGACAAAATTCTGTACACATAGATCCTGGGACAAGTTTATTGAAACTATGATTTATGATGAAATGGAAGCCTAGGAACTTGAGGATTAAGACGAAGGAGGAAAAAGGGGAAGCAAGCTGTATTAGTTACTTTTCTCATTGTGATAAACTACCCTGCAGAAGCAACTTAAGGAAGAAGTGGTGTCCTCTGACTTATAACTCAAGGGAAGTCTTGGTGGCTAGGGCAGGAAAGAGCCTGGTCACATTATATCCTCAGTCAGGAAGCAGGGAAGGATGAATGCTTGTGTATCTTTCCACTCAGTTGTGGATCCCGGTCCACAGAACAGAACTGTACACTCTTAAGGTGGTTCTTCAGACTTCACTTAATCTAATACTCCTCTCAATCATGGCCAGAAATCTGTTTCCATGGTGATTCTAAACTCTAGCAAGTTGTCAATCAAGATTAACTATCACAGAAACAATGCAAAATGAGGGATTATCAGGCTGCCAATTCAGGTCAAGCCAGAAAGGAACATGTTTTGTGAATCGACACACTCGTTGGGGTTCCACCGGACAGGCTACATATGCAAATCACACACAGTCCCTAGGAGAGAGAAAAAATGGAAGCTCTTTTCCCCCCTCATCTCTTATTTTCTATGGATTGAAGTTGACCTAATGGGAATTAATTAATGCCCCACACTGCATGTGGCTCCATGGGTAATTCCTCTCCAGACACCATTCCCAGCTCTATGAGCTACCTTTTCTGGTCAAGTAGGATGGGAAGTAATCGAACCTATGGTGTTGCCTGCTCCTTAGTCATGCAATGTAGGCTGGGCACATGTTACCCTTTTATTGGACTTTGTCTATTCCTGATGCCAGTGGTTACCCTTGGACACGGCTGGGAAGAGTTACTCAGTGGCAGGGAGGATTGATTTTAAAAGTTCATTAGGTGAGAGGGGGAACTTAAAAGCTTGTTTTCGCATGAGTTGGCTTGAAATGCTAGAAAGTGAAATTTATTTATATTTATCTTTTCTTTACTCTTAAAATCATCCATAAAGTGGGGAAATGAAACCTTTAAGGTCTAATATTTCGTGATGGAACATCATGGATGTGAAAAGCAAATTCCCAGGATGGATCTTTGCGTCATTTGTATTTAGAGTTATGTAAGATTAAATCTTTGTCTTTAACCCAATAGATTATTAGTGAGACATCATCATATCACCAATATGTATGCAGTACTCCAAAAAATCACTACAGCATTAGAAATAGCTATTGCTAATAGCAAAGATTTATAGTTCCTTTTGTTGAAAAAAAATCTTTAGAGTTTTTAGTTCATCAGAATTTCAGAGCATAATTAGTTAATTTCCACTCTTAATACATAAAAGTATGCTGCCATCATGCTTTCTTGCATTGATTTTGAGACATAGAGTACTCAAGTCTCCCACGTGTCTACAATAAAAGAAGGTCAGAGTATGAGTTGGTTGATCTCAACGATGTGGATGTCATCGATGTTGTGAGATGAGTGTTTCCTGATAAATAAGCCATAGAGGAATTAAGAAGGGTCTTCTATGATAAAGTATCTGTTCTTTATGGGGAATGAAGGTGGAACATAGGTCAGAGTTATTGTCTTCAACCAAATCTCTTATGCAAACTCTGATTTCTCTGGGTCTGGGAGCCATGCCCAGACATGGGGACTGTATTCTTCCCATGCTTGGTTTCCCACTATCAGCCTCTTCTTTGCCAGCATGTTCCTCTCTTCAGTGAACTTTGTCTGGTGCTTTGCACTTTCCAGGTCTCTAATGTTGTCTCTCATAATTTTGGACACTGATGAAATGTTAACCCATTCATCATTATCTAAGAGTCAACTTAAAGCTCTTCAAGTCGGACTTTGGTTCATGTGCACCTGGAGGAAGAGTTGTTTATGATGGCAGGAGGCATCTCTCCCTGAAAGAGGCAGAAGGACACTCTCTGAGTTAGAGAGCAGAGAATCCAGTGCTAGAATTATAATTCTGAGGGATGTCATTCTATTCATTCATTCCACAAATTTTTATCGAGTTGCTACAAAGTCCTGCACACCGCTGTAACTGGGGTATAACAGAGAGAAAAAAAGTGTTTCTTTCATTTGCATACTTTAATGAAAAATTTGACAATGAACAATGTAAATTAATATGTATGCATACACATAATGCATTAGATCATGAGGAGGGAACAAGCAAAAGGTATAAAGTATAGATATTTTAGGGTAGTTGAGGGAGGTCTCATGGAGAAGGTATTTGGTCAGGAACAAATGTGTTTGCTGCATTGCTAAAGCCGATGCCCTGATTTTGCATACTACAAAAGCCCACCACTGTGGGAACCCACTGATGGTGTCTCTGCAAGTGTTTAAAAGCTCTTGTAAGACTAGGTATCCTTAAGCTTCATGTACTTTGCTGTCAATCACCTCTTCAATTTGAAACTCACTATCTGTGGAACTGACTGAGTATATCACCCCTTGAAGAAGTTTTCCTAAGTGTGAAAGAGAGTTAATGAAGTCTTAGTATATCCATAAGAGGTGTTAGAAGGCTCAGAGAAAACATTGTACCAAAAAGCATTTACCACTGGGTTGGGCGAATAAAGTGTGCCGGACTCCTAACATCTGGAGAATATGCTTATATGTTGTTTTGGTTTTCCCTATCTATTGAAATTTTACAAATATTTTATATGCTCCTGTGGTTTTCTCTGCCTATTTACATATTTATTTGTCTGTTTTATTCATTTATTTAATCACCAAGTTGATTTATATCTCCACCGTCATATTTTAAAAGCAAAATGTTAGTTATTACTCATTTATTTTGTGCGTATTTAATTTCCTGGGTTATTTATGTTTTTGCCACCATATTTTTAAACAAACTACTAGAAATTAAAATACTCTGATTTAGTTGAGTTTTTTATTTTGTTCAAGTCTGAAAGGGAGGAAAAATATGATGCACCAGCATATAGCATTCATAGTTATTCACATGTATATATTTATTTAAACTGCTTGCTATGAGTTTGTGACACAAACATCATTAAATTCATCTTTATATAGAGACAGAGAGACTCTGAAAGATTAAACAAATTGCCTAGTGACTTAGCTCACAGGACAGAACTAAGATTCAGGCATAGATATGTGTATTTAAAAATTGATACCTTTCTATGGGTTCTGAGCGAATAAAGATCATCTGCAGAAATGAATTATTCATAAAGTGGAAGTAGCATTCTTATCACTCAGTCTTGACCTAAAGGAAATTAATTACCAAAACAAAGCATGGTATTTACATATTTGTACCTGGTCCATTAAGGACTAGGGGCAGAGGAAATTGCTAAAGATAAAAAGCAGGTCCAAATGTGATGCTCTGTCTGAGCATCATCAGTAAAGTTAATAAGAACAAACAAGCTAAAAGCATTTGCTGAAGAACACTTAGGAAAGAAAACGATCTAATGCCACTGAGGGCTTTTTCCAAAATTGCTGTGAGTGTACACTTCAGGCCAGTGTACTCTCACGGGAGTTGGTGTCTGGTAGCTTGGAGACAAGACCGTATTCCTTGCTATCAGCCTACCTATGGCTAAAAAAGGCCATCCTCCTGTGGCAGCTGGTCTAGTATTGACTCCCATGGTGGAACCATCTGTACTCTGATCTCTGATGCCAGTCCTGTCCTGTTGAAGCCATTGGAGCTGGTGGTGACCTTGTGGAGCATACCTGGCTGATCTTGCTAATGAGGTAACTAGGCTTGATAAAGAAGGTTGCTCTTCTGAAGATGAGCTAGAGCAAAGAACACAAGAGTAAAATCAGCCTTTTAAAATTATCATCATCATTATTATTTTTTTTTTAATTTTAAGCACACTGTGTAGCGCAGGCTGGGATCTGGGAATCTTCCTCGCTGGGTATTCTGATGCTGGAGATGTTGGGATGATAGGCATATGCCATCATGCTAATCCAAAGTAATATTTCTGATGAGGCACATGCTTTTCTGGAAAAATTACCTGTCATATTATTTTACTGGCTTATTGGCAAGGAGAAAGAATATTACCTTTTTTATGGGATGGGGTTGGTCAGGAATTATTAACATTAAGGTTTTCTGTTTAATAAAAAAGGTTTTATACAAGGTTATTATTAAAAGAAAGATATATTGTTAGGCTTTCTCCTCTTAATTTGCTTTTAAGGCTTCCTGCATTTCAAACCCTTAAATTGAACCTTGAACTTGTAAATGAATTAAAACAAATTCAATGAGAGAAAAACAATGTAAAGAACATGAATTCTTCTAGCAAATGTCTGTGTGCTTTGGAAGAGATCATTCATAAATATGTGCTTTTTTTTTTGCTCCCTTAATTAAGATATATAATTCCTTGTTCCCATATCCACCCTTCCTATATCCCAACCATCCTATTCCCCCAAGCTCTTCCCATCCTCCACTTCACACTTTTCTCTCCCCATCCCCCCATACCCCCATCCCACCCCACCCCCAAGTTCCCATTTTTTGTCCGGCAATCTTGTCTACCTCCAATATCTAGGAGGATAACTATATGTTTTTCTTTGGATTCACCTTCTTATATATCTTCTCTAGGATTTTTTTTTTATGGATTATAGGCTCGATGTCCTTTATTTATGGCTAGAAACCAATTATGAGTGAGTACATCCCATGTTCATCTTTTTGGGCCTGGGTTACCTCACTCAGGATGGTGTTTTCTATTTCCATCCATTTGCATGCAAAATTCAAGATGTCATTGTTTTTTACCGCCGAGTAGTACTCTAACATGTATATATTCCACACTTTCTTCATCCATTCTTCCACTGAAGGGCATCTAGGTTGTTTCTAGGTTCTGGCTATTACAAATAATGCTGCTATAAACATAGTTGAACAAATGCTTTTGTAGTATGATTGGGCATCTCTTGGGTAAATTCCCAACAGTGGGATTGCTGGGTCCTGGGGTATGTTGATCCCAAATTTCCTGAGAAACCTCCACACTGCATTCCAAAGCGGTTGCACAAGTTTGCATTCCCACCAGCAATGGATGAGTGTACCCCTTACTCCACATCCTCTTCAGCAAAGGCTATCATTTGTGTTTTTGATTTTAGCCATTCTGACAGGTGTAAGATGGTATCTCAATGTTGTTTTGATTTGCATTTCGCTGATTGCTAAGGAGGTTGAGCATGCCCTTAAGTGTCTTTTGGCCATTCGAACTTCTTCTGTTGAGAATTCTCTGTTCAGTTCAGTGCCCCATTTTTTAATTGGGTTCATTAGCATTTTAAAGTCTAGTCTCTTGAGTTCCTTATATATTTTGGAGATCAGACCTTTGTCTGTTGCGGGGTTAGTGAATATCTTTTCCCAGTCAGTAGGCTGCCTTTTTGTCTTAGTGACAGTGTCCTTTGCTTTACAGAAGCTGCTCAGCTTCAGGAGGTCCCATTTATTCAATGTTGCCCTTAATGTTGGAACTATTAAAATTGCTGCTGTAAAGGAGAAAAATTTTGATTTACATGCTTAAAAGATGGCTAACCATGAAAATATGAATTTGAAAAGTAGACCTACATATTTCAAGATTGTCCAGCCATTGTCAAGTTGAAACAGAATAAATAATTCACCAAGGCCAATCACCTTTTATATGTGTGACCAGTAAGAACTCTGAACTACAGGTTCATCTTTATGGAGGTAAGCAAATTATGCCACTGAATATTTTTAAACATTTTCATAAAATCCAGTAACTACCAATGCCTCTTTAGCAAATGAACTCTGGCTATTTTCAGAATGTATTTTATCTTATTCTGTATCACTAATAAGCCTGATTCAGGATGAATTACGTTGAATCCCATTTCACACTGGACAACTGTATGCAATATTATTATTGGTCTTATATTCAAGTGCGGCTTGTGTGTTTATGTAATAGAAAATACCCATAATAAGGTAGAGGCTAGAGAAAAAAGGGAAGGAAAAGAAAGGAGAATCCTGAATAATGTATTCAAACATATCAGGCCTGCTTCTGCATATGTCTAAGGATAGCTATCAATGTGGCCCAACATAAAATCATAAATGTATCTAAAATATGAGATTTTGTTTAAGTTTGTGACTTGAATTCATGGATGCCAATGTTGTACCGCAATGTGAAAGGTTTGGCACATCTACCTGGGGACAAAATTGCCCTTGGAATAATATTATCTTGATAACCAAACAGGTGTGTGTGTGGCTAATATACAACAGGTACAGGGAGCATGAATGCTTTTTTTCTTTCTCGGTCCCTCTAGATTTTGTTTATTAATATCAATGCCCTTAGTCTTCAGTCCGGTGATTTTATCTGGCCATACTCTGCCATGACATTTCCATGGTCTTGCCACAGTAGCTTTTTAAACTGATTGTTTATGTTGCTCATTTTGTATGTTATTATGTGTCCACAGCAGTAAAATACTCACCAATAGATTTGACCCCTTTACCCCAATGGGATTTTAGGGTCACTAACATGCTTACACTATTACTAACAGATGTATATGTTTTTGAATTGGTCTTAAACAGACCTACCATCTACCATATAGAAGGAAAATTACCCAGCACTAAATTGTAGTGGTTGGGAAGCTGGAGGAGGAGATCGTGGCAAGTTAACTAAAATTTAATTCAGAAAACAATTAATTTAGGAAGTGAAGAATTAACCAAATTAGAGTTATTCTCCAATTTTAGTTTCACTGGGATTTTGATGCTGCCAGATATTATTCAGATTGGGATTGTTGGCTTTAGCAGTGGCCGTCATTTTATTCGGGAGTGAGTCCATCTCTTACAGATTAATGCTCTACCTGAGTTTTGTATCTCTACCAGCCCTAACTCTGTACTTGGTGGCTTCAAATTTTTGGCAAACTCATCATATGCTAATCTCTAAATTGCTGCCAGTGAATGATTTGCAAATTGATGAAGATTCAGGTGTTTTGCTTTGACACTGACTTCTGGGGTCTGTTCTTTGCCCTAAGTTACTTCATTTTTATTTTATAAAGTTCTCCAATGGGAAAATTGCTACCGAGGAGATGGCTCAGAGAGGTAAGTGCCAGTTGGGCAAGCATGGGGGATTCAGATTCCCAGCACTTATGTGAAAAGTCAAGCACAGTAGTGCATACTTGTGACTCCAGCCTGGAGGAGGCGGATAGGCTGTCCACAGGGACTTGCGGGCCAGCCAGGTCTCTCCTCTCATTTGTATGTTTGTAATCAGTACTTTTTTTAAAAAACCAGTTTGAACTTACATTTTACTTTTTAAATACTGACTCATTTAATTGTATTGTGGTTTCTAAAGTTAGTATGGATTCAGTGAGTAATGTGACTATTAAATGCTACTATTGCTTCCTACTAAATCACATTAAAGGATTTTTATTGATATTATTATACTTCAGAGTCAAGGAAGTATGCATTTGTAAAACTGCATCATTCATAAATAATTATGTGCCTATTGAAGTAAGGCAGGTGGGTTCCAGATATAGATAAAACTAGAGTAATGAAAAGGTTTTCATGGTAATATCATTCTGTATTTGTAAATTCATTACCACTGTCCATTCCTGGTAACTTTTCTCATACAGTTATCAAATTTAATTCTTTAAAGATGACAGATAATGAATTATTAGTCTTATTTTATAGTTGAAAAAGCACTATCTCAGAGAGGTCATGTGATCTAACCAAAGTCACATATTTAGTATAAAGTTGAGCTATGAACAAAGCTTAAATCTTCCCAATTTTATAATACCTGAAACCACTATCTTAGTGCTAATAAAAAGGTGATAATTATGTGAGAGACTCTGTGAGGTTTTGTAATATGAATTTTTTTCATTCCTTATATGGAAAAGATCTCTATTGCCAAACCATACAACATTCCAGCTGATGGTCTTCCCACATCTGGGTCAACTGTCTTCTCAAAACTTTATAAAGTAGAAGACACGCCTCCGTCCCTTGCCTTCATCCACTCTTCCACCTGGATACTGAACATGAAGACTGCAGCTCTATCTCGAAAAGCTAGATGTGTCCCAAGTTCTTGAATCGAGTATTCTCCTACCAGACCTGCCTATTCTTTTTCAATTGACTTATTCATGCAACTATTGTGTCAGTTTTCTGTCATAACCAAGCCAAAATCTTAGATAATATGGCATGCATCAGAAGTCTTACCCTTGAGATGATTGATGGTATAGAAATCAGAAGACAGAAGAAACTAGACAGAGTAGAAACCAGAATCATACGAACTACACTACGGAGGTCTGGGTGCCTAAGAACTATCAAAAAAAAAAAAAAAATCTGGGCAAGGGCCAGGCGATGGTGGCTCACGCCTTTAATCCCAGCACTCGGGAAACAGAGGCAGGCGGATTTCTGTGTGTTCGAGACCAGCCTGGTCTACAAGAGCTAGTTCCAGGACAGGCTCCAAAGCCACAGAGAAACCCTGTCTTGAAAAACCAAAAAAAAAAAAAAAAAAAAAAAAAAAAAAAAAAAAAAAAAATCTGGGCAAGGGACCTATGATTTTATGATAGAATGAGCAGATTTCCCATGCTTAGAGTACATGGAGATAGTGTTGAAATTTATGTTTTGAACCATAGCACCCTTTCCTCCCTAGGGTTTTGCACTTTTCCTTTATTAAGAAATTCAATGCAGAGGGAGTATTCATTGATTACTGTTTTATTCTCTAGAATTATCTATCATACTTAGGAAGGAATTCACACCATAAGCACTTGAACTGCATATACCACCTGAATACTACTCATTTGTTTATTTTAATCTCTAAAACAATTATTCTAAATTAGCTCAGTTGTGCAACTTGGTTTTCTGTCAGAAAATATATACTTGTACTAGTCCCATAGAGACACAGGAAACATATTTTTATACTTTATTGTGTTTGTTCAAAACCACACCACATAGAGAATGTCAGTTAGTCATCCTATTTCTATAATATCAGACTTTTATTGTTTGATCTTAGGGACACTTCTATTTGGTTTACAACCATGAAGAGAGTTCCCAGATACTCGACAGTTTCCCCAATATTAGTAACATTAACTATTATTAGCTGAAATTTTTATTTTGATTAAATTCTTCCAGATTTTGCCTGTGTCCTTGTTACATTCAGCAATATCCATCGAGGATCTCCCATTGTCTTTAATTTTCTGATTTTCTGGGCTATTTATGACAATGAAGGACTCTCAGACATTTTCTTTGTTTTAGGTTCTTAATATCTAGCAATTTGAAAGGGTACTTATTGGTCATATATTTTGTAGAATTTCATTTTGTTAAAATTTGTTTAATGTTTTCTTTCATGTTTATAATGAGGTAATGGGTTTTGAGGACACTATAGAAATAAAGAGGCATTTGATCACATCCTATCAAGGGAACGTGGTATCCACCTAATTTGTCATTGATGATGATACCTCAGTCACCTGGCTGAGGTCACCTTACCGGGCAATGTCCTCCAGCACAGCAGAGTTTCTCAGTCATTAATTTTTAATGAACACCTTTATATCCTGCTTAATTTCCAAAATAAACTAAGGTGCCCCTCTGTAAATCATATGCAATATGTCAAGGGCAAGAGGCAAGGCAAGTGGGTGGCGTGAGGAAAGAGTGATGGAGAAAGGAAGCAGAAGCAAGGGGAGTTGCCAGAAATACTCAGAGGACATACTGTGCTGTCACTCAGAATAGAAGGTGTGATCTAGTTCTGAGCTTCCTAAGAACCAGAGAATAAAAAGAGATTTGTTTATTATGACACTTGTGTTTGACCATAAACTTTTTGTTTCCGTTTAATGGGCAGAATAATTGTTAGTCACACCAGAATAATTATCTAATGTGTTACTAAACATTTTTGAACCTTCCTACACATTTATCTACTATTTGTCTCTCTATAACAATCTATCTATCTATCTATCTATCATCTATCTATCTATCTATCTATCTATCTATCTATCATCTATCTATCTATCTATCTATCTATCTATCTATCTATCATCTATCTATCTATCTATCTATCTTCTATCTATCTATCTATCTATCTATCTATCTATCTATCTATCATCTATCTATCTATCATCTATCTATCATCTATCTATCTATCTATCTATCTATCTATCTATCTATCTATCTATCTATCATCTATCTATCATCTATCTATCTATCATCTATCTATCTATCATCTATCTATCTATCTATCTATCTATCTATCTATCTATCTATCTATCATCTATCTATCTATCTATCATCTATCTATCTATCTATCTATCTATCTATCTATCTATCTATCTATCATCTATCTGTCTGTCTATCTATCTATCATCTATCTATCTATCTATCTATCTATCTATCTATCATCTATCTATCTATCTTCTATCTATCTCTCTATCTATCTATCTATCTATCTATCTATCTATCTATCTATCTATCTATCATCTATCTATCTATCTATCATCTATCATCTATCTATCTATCATCTATCATCTATCTATCTATCTATCTATCTATCTATCTATCTACCTACCTACCTATCTATCTATCATCTATCTATCTATCTATCTATCTATCTATCATCTATCTATCTATCTATCTATCTATCTATCTATCTATCTATCATCATCTATCTATCTACCCACCTACCTATCTATCATCTATCTATCTATCTATCTATCTATCATCTATCTATCTATCTATCTATCTACCTATCATTAGCCCATCTTTACTTTCATGTAAGCTAAATTCATGAGAGCTAAGCAATGTTTAATATCATAATCATTATGAACTATAGTGGATCTATTCATGTCACTATTTATTTTTATATGCATGGGTGTTTTGCCTTCATGTATGTCTGTGCATCCTGTAAATGCCTGATATTCTTAGGCACTACAAAAAGCCATTAGATTCCCTTGGACTGGAGTTAGAGAGGTGTGAGATGCTATGTGTATGGAGGCTGTGAATCTAACTTGGATCTTCTGGAGGAGTATTCAGTGCTCTTAATTGCTAAGCCATTTCTCCAGCCCCCATTCAACTATTTTTTTAAAGTTTAATTTGTCTAAGGTAGAAATTTGTCATGTGTTTAGGAATGAATAAATTGTTGGTTTCAGACAACTCTTATCAATGTCAGCCCATAGTAAGTGATTTTGGGTAATGACAACCTAAGTTCTGAGGATGTTTAAGTTGTATCTTTTAACAGCATCAATATCAATAATGTAACAAATGAGCATTTCTATGTCACAATGGCATAGTCTCAAACTGGTGGCTTATACCAGTTCATAAAAAAAGACACCTGAGCTTGAATATATAGTGACGGGAAATACTATAGGTCTCAAAGATGTATTGATGGATCCTGGCGCTTCCTGAGGACTACAGGGTAAAGCTTAGATTCAAACACTCACTATTTATATCCATACTTTTCTTAGGGTGATAATTGTATATAGATCAGTAGACATTATACTGCTAATTGTTTCAGTGGAGGATACTTTAGTCATAAGAGTAAAATATCTTCATTTTAATTTGGCAGTTCAAAGCAGCATAGCCTCAGGGCCCCAACCATGAGTCAGCATAGATATGTTTGAAGATGGGACTATTATTTTCCAGGATTCTCTTTATTTACTTGACCCAAATAAGTGTCCTATACTTGTGTGTTTGCCAGGTTATTGTATTTCTTTCGATTCAAGTTGATCAAAATGGGTGTGGATTGACTATGTCAGTGAATAAATAAATAAATTCAACTTTTGACATTTTTCAGATTTATGACATTTATCAAAGTAAGAACAGTTGCATATTAGCACTCGTTGTGAAGACTGAAGGCAATGAGGCTTACAATATTACCTGGCACCTCTTTTGCCATCTAATAGTGTATATGTAAGTAAAACAGCGTTATTTCTTGACTCACAGCAAATTGACGGATAATATTTTTTTTAATCTCTGAGATTACCCAAATATTAACATATTGGTCATGTATTAGTGTCTTTGCAAAAGGTTAGAGAAGGGAAGTATAAGAAGTAGTCCAATTTCAGAAATGTTAAAATATAGAGTGAAGGATTGGAGGAGGCTACTCATGATGCTGAAACCCTGGAAAGGATGGTATTTTTATTTTTGAATTACTAAATTAAAGCTTTAAAGATTGTGGGGACTTAAGTGGTACACAGCGATTTTCTCAGGGACATGTTACCCTTGAACAAACAGACATTGAGGCTTCAGCACTCAGAGGTGAAAAGCTGATTTTCTGACTCTCCAGAGATGGAGCAGCGACCTTAAGACCTTGCCCAGTAATCACCCGTCCTTGGTTACATCTGCATCAGGCACAGGAGGCACAGATGCAGAGAGCTCAAATGCTTATTGTAAGAATGACTCCCGAGGGCATGTACGCACACCATGGTCTATTTGTGCTAAATGTATGAAAAAGCTGGTGCCAAATATGCAGTTTGCTTAATGATGGAATAAAGACCACTTAAATTAATGGATATTTGAAACCCATCCTTCCAACACAATTACTGGAGCAAGAGATATTAATTCTTCCCATTACTTGGCTTCCCCTCTCCACCTCCCAACAGGCTACTTCATTGACTCCTGATGACAACTATCTGCTTTGTTTCTAGTGAACTCAATTCATCAGGTGGCTATGTTTCTAAGCTCTTAGCACCTCACGTATAACACTTCAATTAAAGTGAGAAGAGTAATTACTTAAAGTGACAAACAGAGGAATGCTAATTAACTAAAAAGTTCATTTCAGGGCACTTAAACTAGAGACCTCCAAAGTAAAGGGGTCATGGTTTAATGTATTTTCTTGACTTGCTTTGTAAAACACAATTCTTCATTGTAATAATGCCCAAAGAGCCAAAGTGTGTTGCATTAACAAAGAATTAATGACTCTTAGTTACCGAGATCCCAGTTCTTTTTAATTCACAATGCCTATAAAATTCATGACAGAGGGTAAAGCTAATGATCTTGGATTTTATCCTTGTTAGTTATAATTATACCAAGTTATAAATATACTTAGTAATGTTCAGTCTAGGAAGCTAAACCTTACTATATTAAAGTTTTCCTTTAATACCTATATCATTTACAGCTCTGATTTGTAAGTATATACATATGTACATACACATACATAGATTTTGATTTTCAATAGAATTATATCCTTTTTTGTAACATACACCTAACTACCATGAAAACATCTCTAAAATGATTAAACATTTAGAATTCTTAAAGGGAGAGATTCAACTTAGCTAATGATGCAAATAAGGACATAACCCACCAATGAACAAGTTATTCAAAAATGAAAATAAATGTAGTCTACTGCTTGCCAAAAGAAATCATAGCATATGCTTTACTTTTAATTTGACACAATATTTTGACATAATCTGTAAGTATAAGCATCAAAATGCTTAGCACAGAACAACGGAGAACACAAGAAGGTGAATTAATTAAAAGTGTTGAGCTTAGCTTAATGACATATTTTTATGCTATAAGTAAGTTGAGATTCTCTTTTCATAAATATTTTGGTGCCTGACATATGATAGGTGTTTTGCATGTACCTGTTGAGTGAATTATAAAACTCTTCATGGATTCAGTCAATAGAGATGGAAAAAGGCTTTGGTGATACTAATGGAAATAAACTCCAGATATCTACATGTGAGAATAGACTGCTTTACTGGAAATGACAGAAGGTCCAACTAATTATTTCCATCATCATTATTAGAGCCAATGACTATTAGTCAGTTTCAGGTACCTAGATCTTTCTTTCTTTCCTCACAAACCCAAACTTCACTTCCACCAGCATCATGGATTCAGCTGTATCAGTCCAAACAAGATATGTAAGTATTAACATTTAATGTTTCAAGATACAACTCTATTTGGACGTGGTGTTTTTAGATGAATTAAGTTCAAACAAGAATGGTAGGATCTTCCTAGTCTAATTTTGCTGGTTTATAAGAAGAGAAAAATAAGACGCACAAAGAAACAATAAAGACCAGATGGTGACATATAGAGAAAGTGGGCATCTAGTAGCCAGGGAAAATAACCTTGGGAGGAACTAATGCTGCAGGTACCTTGGTCTTGACTTTTCAATCCTCATAGCTAAAAATAAACCTAAAATAAAACCCTGTAATTAAGTCATCTACTCTGGTATTTTGCTTTGGTAATCCTAGCAAACCAATATGATTAGGGCCCTACTCATTTTTTTACTCTTCTCCTTCCCTCTCCATTCACTTATTTTTTGATTTAATCTTTGCCTCCTCTTTAAAAGTGTGTGTGTATGTGTGTGCAAAACAATATACTCCACATAACTTTTCAGCTTTCAGAAGCTGCCACATTCCTGTCTTCTTTTCTTAACTAAATGTTTTATACAACCACATTCACTATTCATATCTAAATACTTCTGCAGCATCACTATTCATATCTAAATACTTCTGCAGCATCAGTAATTTTCATTATGGCTAGAAACATTAGAAGGCTTACATTTTTGCTTCTATGATTATAATTTCAACCATACCCTATTGATTTATGGACTCCGAAAATGGTAAATTTAGGAGACAGCCTTCCTTTCTATGGGGATTGTGACTTTCTTAACTATAACTATTCTTTACACCATGGTGCTCTCTCTCTTGGCTCTGTGATTCTACCTGTTCACTCATCTTCTATAGTTCCTTAGTGATCTAATTCTGATTCTCTTTCTGTGGGGAGATTACATGTTGATTTTGTATTATTATTCAGGATTTCATTCTGGGCTCTCTTCTTTCCAGACATTCTTTTTAGCTCTGGGTAATCTTGCTGCTTCCTACAACGTTCCAGTTATTTACATTTCCATAAGTAAGAACCTGCATCTTCCGAATATTCTCCAGTGGCAGACCTCTGCTCCTCTCTTCTTCCTTTGAGGATATTTAAACATCTACCAGACATGCTTCTCTGCCCATTTTTTATGCTTCTCTAAAACCTTTTTATTCTAAAAAGTCATGCTGTTCTACACACCTGACCTATTTCTTTTCACCTAGAAGATATATTTAACCTTTGCCCAAAGATGAGTGACAAAAGTAACAATTATAGCAGCTTTCTACTTAAATAAAAATTAAATAAGAAAAAGGAAAACAAAAGAATATTTTTTCTTGTTTGGAAATAAAATAGAGTCACAACATCCCTCCTTGGACATTCTGGAACTTAAAACTTACTATGTAGCCTTCATTGGTCTTAAACTCATCATCCCCCTCCTGAGTACAAAATCCTGAGTACAACATCCTGAGTACAAAATACTGGCATTAGAGCCGTATGCACTACACTTAACTCAAGAATTCTTGACAGACTATTAGCTCTGATTTGACCATAATTAGGGAGTGAATTTCCAATGAGATTACCAGATATGAGCTTTACAAATAATCCTTCATCTCTGATGCATGTAGTGTTCCTTTTTGTGTTGTTTGGAGCTCAGGGAAAGGATCACAGTTTGAGACCTTCATGTGTGAATATAATTCTCTGACTTAATAATGTCAAAGGAAAAAATACACCATCATGTATTTTCATTCTTTATAATTTCAAGTTCTTATTCTCATAGTTACCAAGCATTTTGGTGAGACTCTAAGACCAGATGAATATGTTATAGTTGATATCCAGATACCAGGAAATGGAAGCTGTCTCTAGTCTTTTAAGAAGTCTATCCCAGGAAGTATGCAAAAATATTAGCAATGCTGATTGAAAGGAGATAAGGTGAAAAGATTAAAAACACATACACACATAGAAGGAGTCATGTCGACTTGTAGTTTTTTAGAGTCAAAGAATTATGGGGGAGTTTGAAAACTAGATTGCTTGCCTGTCAGAAGAAAGTCCCTGTTGTTGTTGTTGTTGTTGTTACAGATTATACCTTACTATAGGACTCACACTGAGATATAATTGATTACCTTAAGCAAATAAGAAAAAAAAGAACATATTTGTGAAAGGCCTGACATCATCCTCTTTGGATTAACAACATTGCCTAACTTATTTGCCTTCTAATCTACTCCTTTTCTTCTGAGTAATTTTTTTTACTATGGAAATCTACTGTGTATCACTATCTACTGGCTGCCCAAATTGAAATGTAGTGATTTAAATTCAGCATCCTCCTGTCCTGTGTCTCCAAATGTGGAGACTAGTTTCTAAATGTTTCTTGGATTTGTGCTGTTTTCTTCATTCACATGGCCTTGATTTATGGCCTTATCATAGTTCATCAATGGACTATTTTATTTTAGACATGTACCTCAAATTAACTCTTTAAGAACTTTCAAAATTATAGCTCCATAAGGATTTATGTGGTGCTTTCCCATTCCTAGAAAAGCTTACTACTGGAAAAATAGGGAAATCAAGAACACATGTATTCCTTGTGGTTAGATCTTGTATTCTAGGCTTCTCAAGAGCTATGCTTGTTCCTTTTGTCCTTTGGGTTTCTCGTACCTATGTAGAAATGTTGTGACCTGATACTAGAATTTTATGACAGCACTACCCAATCATAGGAACAGCAATCCCTAACCCTTTGTATGTAGGAGACACTGCCCTGGCCCATTTTGGATATTTGGATGTCTCTCCAAAAATGGTGCCTCCTCTGAAGGAAGCATATTCTGATAGACTATGACACACACAGCCCTTACTGGTAAGAATAACATTGCTGTGTTTTATGATGATTCAACAAGGTATCATAGAGCTGTACATTAATAGTGCCGCCTCCGTTCTGAGAATACATCCAAAATGCATTCCTCCTACTACAGTGTGGGAAGCTTTGAGGTGCTTCTTATATAACTAAGGCGATTATGCAAGTTTTGCTGTTAAATGGATTATTTTTTAAAAAAAAAACTAGAAAAGAACCTTTCAAATGAATTAATATCTAATTTTCTGTGAATACCTAAATATTGTACTTAGACAAATGCAGAGTACCTCATACCTAGTACACAGTGTATCTAAAATTCCATATTTAGTGTCCTCAGACCTTAGTGATGATTACTTTTATATAGATCTCTAAATAATATTTTTGTGAATTAACTTGCAGTCTACAATTCTACCAACTAGAAAAGCTAATAATGTTCTTATTGCAATAGAAGATATTTGGTTTTCATTTAAAAAATTAGCGTGTACCCATGAGTGCATGCTGTGTATCTATGCAAAATATTCCCTCCATATTTTGTCTCTTAAGCACATGTTTTCATTTGTCCTGGAAAGGACCAACACTCATAGGCCTCACCTTCTATTGCAAACTCTTTCAGTGTGACCTCATTTTCTGCAGTTTTACAGGAAGGCCAATTGAATGCTGTCCTGATATGCATGAATTTAGGGTCATCCACTTTGTGAGCTATGAAAAGAGAACATTGTAAGGAAAATATCTAGGAAGAGTTGAAGAGGAAGTGGGATTGGTATGATAAAGGTACATTCTTTATATTCTCAAAGAATAGGAAAAAAAGACTAGTTGTGTGAATTTCATTTCTGACACTTATAACCATAGCAGATATTGTATTTTTAATCTATTGATTTTATTTTTGAGATTATAATATAGTTGCATAATTTCCTCTTCCCTTTCTTTCCTTTCTTCAACCCCCTATACACTCATTGCTCTTTTTAAAATTAATGGCCTCTTTTTCATTGTTATTGTATCCATATATGTGTTTTTAAATACATATGTATTTCTAAATATAACCTGTTCCATCTGCATAATGTTACTTGTATGTATGTTTTCAAAGCTGACCATATGGTATTGGATAACCAATTGATGTGCAATTCCTGATAAGACTATTTGTAATGTGCAGTATATTAATATTAGTATATGTTATATAGATGTATATGTGTATTTGTGTTTATAGCTATGCCTATCTATGTGAATATATACAGATACATATTTTCTTTCTGCTAGAAGGCAATTGATTTATCAAGCCCTTATTTTTATTTGCCCTGGAAAGAAAAGGGGCACTTTATATTAGAGCTTAAGATAAAATTCTGTGAACTACTTCCAATCTATACTCTGTGTTAGTTACCTGTCTTTATTAGGCATGCATACCACATGAAAGGCCCCTGCTGTTCATCCATATGCCCATATGCAGACACAGCTAGCCTTAAGCAACTATTTGAAATTCTTTTACCTGAAATCATCCCTGCCTGGAGAGATAGCTACTCTAGTATTAGAAGGTTGTAACTAAAATTAGTGGAATTTAATACTTGTTTATTTCCAAAATATCTTGGAAATGGCTCATGATTTTGCCTGAACAGGGAGATTTATGGAATACAGTAGACCCCTTCTCTATGGTCCTGGGGAATATGCTTCTCACTTTCTTTACTGAATAATCAATCTTGTGTCCTGCCACAGTTAGACAAGGAAGAGAGATGCCTGACCTTAAGAAAGATTTAGATTCATTCTTCATTTCAAACAGGTTGGCTATTTCATAGATACTACTTTGGGATCTCTAAAGACCTAATGTATATGTACCACACTTTCTTTGTCCATTTGCTTGTTGATGGGAACTTATGCTATTTTCATCTCCTTGCTGTCACAAATAAGTGCTGTGATAAATCTGGGTCTGTGACATTCTGTAATAGCCCAAAGTGGACTAAGACATCTGATTATTCTTGCTTTTGTGTAAACTTCTAGATAAAGACACTGCCCCAAATTGCAAAAATAGCATCAAGTTTTGTGCCTTTGTGTTCAGGCAATTCTTAGAAATAAAGAATTAAAACTCAAGAATTTTGATAGATACACCTCACTGGCTGGAAAAATGAAAGAGGGAAAGTTAAAGCTGGCTGAGAATGGGAGCTCTCAGGTTAAGCAGCAGAATAATCCTCAGGTACTCAGGAACAGCAAATGTTCAAGGGCCATCAATGAGAAGAAGCTAAAGAAGTATCCAGAATCATGCTGTGGTTTGGGATGCACCATGGTGAAGTGTTTATATTGCTTCTGGCTGTAGCCACAAGCAGCTGGACCTGGCACTATGAAATCTCCAGGGTTGTTTGTGGAAGGGACTGACCTGAACTTCACTGGCTCAAGCTTGGAATATCTTGAAGTTTTAGAAGACTGGAGAGGATCGAGGAGCATTAATCGTCAGTACAGAGACTGATGGAATATAATATGGAAGTGACTGTGTAAAGGGAACCTTCATTTGAAAGATTTTTTTCCATGAATAACAACCTCATTTCTTCATAAAACATCAATATCTTCTTCCCTTAAGATGACTTTATTCTGGAATTAAGCAGTCCTTTATACATTCCTAAGGTATCCAACATTGTTTCATTTTATTCTTATAAATCTTTGTAGTGAGAAACAGACAGAATTGTTGTTATCATCATCACTGAATCCAATGTCTGATTCTAAAGCTGCATCTGTTGGAAGTAAGAATATTGTGCTCTTTGTTGGTCAGGTGACTTAGAGACTAAGATTCAAATTTTATGTATATTCAAAAGATGTGTTGTGCCCTATTCTAATTTATGTGTACTTTTAATCATTTCAGTACTCAGGGTAGATGAAATGAGATAGGCCTCTGGTTGAAAGCCCTTCAAACAATAAAAAAATTAAAAATAAATACTTTGTGCAGAAACATGAGAATTTGAGTTCATGTCTAGACAGTCACAGAAGAGTCTGCGTATGGCTATGTGTCTGTAATTGTGCTGCTGATGAGGGAGGAGACGATTGAATCTCTAGGGCTTGCTGGCCTCCAGCAACGCTCCATAGGAGATCCTGGCTTTAGACATAAGGCTGAGAATGATACCATAGGTCAGTCAATGTCATTCTCTGATCTCTGAGGGTAAACACCACACACACACACACACACACACACACACACACACACACACACACACGTGTCAAAGTGCTTTGTTCAGACCCTTACTCCCTAAATACCTAGGAGAGACATGGCTGAAATAATTCTTTTGTTCTTCCAGCTTTTAGTTTCAATAGCAAAATCTTAGAGATAGAAGATACGTTCAGAAAGCCAGGGATTGCACTTCCAACCAACATTTCATTTTTAAATCCGGTTTGAGTTTGCTAATATCGCAGCAGTGGTGGGTTTGTAGGTGCAAACTTTGTTTCATTTTCCTTTTGACAGAATGACAGTTTCTCAAGATGAAACTTGAATAAGTGATTGCAGAACTCCGACTATGTATTAATTCAATACAGGTACAAGTCTGCAAAGGAAAAAGGAACGATGTTGCCCGAGGCAGCTCGGTTTGTGAGCAACAATCACCGGCTTGCAGAAGGAAGTGTGAGACTGAACTGTAAACACTTATTCAGAATTCTAATCGGCTTCCTAAAACATCAGCTTAAATGCATTTGGACAAGTTAAATGCTCCACCATTGTTTTCTTCCTTGAGGAAGTTCATTTCTCTGTGGTGGTTATCATACAGTAATACACAGTGAATTATGGTGCTGCTCACTCAGCCAATTGTTGGTGTGTGAAATGGAGCACCTGTTAGTCAAGAAATCCCACGGATACAAAACTGTTCAGCCGCGCAGAAGTCCTCAGACAGACGGAGGGCCTTCAGAACATTCCCGCTGAATTATGCAAGATTTTCTGGTTTACGGTCATTAAAGGCAGTGATAAAGCAGCTGTCTCCGAGGAGGATGTTGTCAAATATCAATGCAACTACTAGAAATCGCTGCCGTGACACCATTCATCTCATTACTGCGAGCTTTTTGCTAGTATTTTCTCTTATAAATCCTCCTTTTGATAAGATTATAATTTGCCTGACTAAATATTTGCTCCAGGCATCACCTTGATGTAAAGGTATAAAACGAGTAAAACGTGCAATCCATGTCTATGCACTGTAGATTTTAAATTGAGTTTCCCAGGGAAAAGCCTTTAAAGAGATGCTGCCGTGGCTTTTCTGTTGTTGTTGTTGTTGTTCCATCTGCAAATGTGGTTGAGTTGCTTCTTTTAAAATAGTCTGTCCTTATCTTGTCCGCTTGCCAAAGTAAACTGGTTTGGACTGGTTGATATGGAGGGTGGGGAAATGAAATACTGCAAGGATCCTTTGTAATTTGCTAATGGCTCCAGTCTGGGATTTCAAATATTATTTGTGTTTGAACTGTGAATGTTGGGAAAAGGAAATGTTTCAAGAGAGTTCCATTGCCCAGCTGTGAGGCATGCTAGGGACTATGGGACATGGCGGGGACAGGGTGGTGTACTCAATAAATAACAACTTAGGTTGACAGTGATGTAGCAAATATTTGCACATCTCTGAGGTGCTAACCACACACAGAGGTAAATGTTTATTGAGGCAATAGAAAATAGAATCCTATCCAAGGAACAAGGTTTTGTATCATAAAAAGTGGAGATCTGAAGATTGTATGCTATTTCCATAACAAGTGGCCATGCTCTGCCTCTAATAGATGCCAGTAATGGGATTGGATACTTTTGTTAAGCCGACTGGTGTTTCTGTTTCTATGTTTATTTAAAGGCACAAACAAAATGCACTGGATAATAAGATCATAAAAAATAAACCACAAAGAACAATGTAAGGATGATTAAGCCCAAAGAAGAAGAGTTAGAAATTATAAATACATAATTTCTCATTTTGTCTCATGTAAATTGAAAAGTAAGTTTTATTACACAATTGGTAATTTTTACTTGAAAAAATGTGAAAGGGGCAAAGCTGAAGGAAGAATGAGGGGTTCAATAAGAATAAAAGGGGGTGAGAGAGTAATTGTGTATAAGCATCATCAATAAACATATATAAGAAATTCTCAAAGAGTTGTGAGTTTGCATCCCAAGGGATAAATCTACAATACAATTCTGGCACCCAAGCTCAATGGTTATTGCAGAAGATGAAGTAGAAAGATATAGAAGATTGAGATTGTGTCTTCTGTGAATGTCAGAAGTTATGCCTATAAAATATCATAAGTATGACTGCCTGAACTTGAGTTGGACAAGGGTGACACTAATAGGCACACCAATGTGGACAGGAGAAAGCCCATAAGGTCTCCAGCCTAGAAAAAGAACTACAGGCAACAAAGGAATGCTGATAGTGGGAGAAATAGGCTTCTCCAGGGAAAAGCATATCAACTGGCTATCCAATACCAAATGGCCATCCTCAAAGACATACATATAAGTAACATTATGCATTGGACAGGTTGTATTTGTGCTTTTATTAACAAGAATGTGTGCATAACAATAATCAATTATAAAATGGAGCATAAACTTTAAAAAGAGCCAAGATGGGGTGTTTGGAAGGATTTAGAGAGAGAAATGGGAAGGAGAAAAGGGTATAATTATATTATAATCTGTTAGAGGTCATGGTAGTATACAGTAGGTGACAACTAATGTTCAACAAACCAACCTACCATATCAGTGGTTCTCTGGTGGGAAGCCCCACTTGGTACGGCTGGGGTATCACTGGCTATAGATAACTGTCCCTGTCTATATTTTCTCTCATGAGTCACTTTATTTCTTCCCTAAGAATGGCTTTGGGTGTTCCCCACTGCTTATTTGTTTATATTGTGAAAATATTCCATTTATTGCGCTCACATATATCTGTGGGTTGTCAGGAAGATGACTTTTCATTAACTGTATATTTTAGATAGATAGAAAAAATACTAGGACATGTTTCATAACTAGTTCTATTATTCTGCAAGGTTGTAAGACCCTTAAAACCTGTTTTGTTCTCTTTACTTAGACTAACACAAGAAATTTAGAATCTCTCCTAAGTCTAGCTCATTTTTATCTCAGAGCAAGTTCAAAGTAGACTAAAGGATTTTGTAAATAGATTTTAAGTTAAAAACTTTACAGATATGCACAGGGTCAGAGTTGCTGGTGTCTAACCAAGGTTATTTACACAAAAAGCCTTAAAAATTATGCCAATTCTTTGCCTGCCAAGTCTAGTTGATAAAGGACCAATGTCTCATAGCTCTTCTTGCTGGGCATTGTGCCCTAATCCTCTGGTCACAGCCTTAAAATCTTGAAACTTTGCATTGCCATATTAAAGGTCTCTGCCCTTATCACTTCCCAAAGGGAGGTGCTTTTGACATATCTTTTTAACATGTAACATCTAATGAAATGTAAATCTTAAAATTATTTTATTATTGCTTCTGTAATAAAAATACGTGTATTTAAGGTGGAGGAAGAGAAATGCAGGGAGAATTAGAACTGAGAATTGAAACAGAATTAGAAGAAGACATAGAACTATATAATTGAAACTAAAAAAAACCAGAATTGGAACTAAAGAATTAAAGCTGAGAAATTATAGACAATTATGACAAAAGAATTAGAATTAAGGAATAATAAAAGAGAATGACCCTGAGGCACTGTGTGAAATTATTATAGAAATCCTTCAATCCTCGTTTTTGAGAAGCATTGTTTGAGTTACCCAGGGTAGTGGTCAGGGAACAGTCATTTCAGACCACTAAAATAATCTTTACAAAATATGACAGGTAATTTTTAAAATGACAAGCATAAGAGGGGAATTTTAGAAAAATAGAAATGCTTCAAATAGGAGTGTGAGAGGAGTTATGAGAGTAATGAGAGGGTTTATAATAAAAATACATTGTATACAAATATTAAATTGTCAAAGAATAAATAAAAATAGTTTTTAAAAACCTATATTCAATACTTAATGTGACAAATTATCTTTTATAGTGTCGGTATGCTATTTTCATAGTGAAAGATTGTTTTCAATTATAGCAACTATAATAATCAAGTATTTCTCTCACAACCTGTTGAGGTTAAGAAATAATTGAAACTGATTATGTTAGAAATTATCTGTAATCTTCATACTGGGGAGACTGAGGCAGGAGGGTCATGAGTTGGATATCAGCCTATGCAAGACTTAGTGTCAACAAGAAGAAAGAAATTGAGCTCATCCAAATTTGTGTTACACATCATTAGTAAACTTATTTTGTAGTATTAATGAATATTATAGATTTAAAACTTGCTATTAGAAAGAACCTCAAGATAAACTTTTGCTTAAAATTTTAGGATTACAATTTCATGAAGAAGAAATTGTAATTATGTGGCAACCATTTCATGACATTTGTATGAACATTCCCTTTCTCAAGTGATCCAGTCCTGTGTCTCCCAAGGAAAGGAAGGCATGTGCAGCATTTTGTTTAACGCATAGGTAGTGGCACATCAATTTATGTTTTATATGTGGCTCTCTCCAACAGAGTAATTTGTGTCTTAATGTACTCTGTTCTAATTTTATTCAGTATTCTACCTTATATACTTAGGTACTTGGTAATCTTCCATGTAAGGGGAAATAGTAAACAGGCAAATGAAAGCAGATGCTCAGAGAAGAATAGTGGAGGGTGCATGTTCAGAGTTATGCCTCTGTCCATAGGCATCATGGGAAATATGGATATGAAAGAAGCATTGAAAAGTGGACTTGTCACCGTCAATGTCTAACAAGTCACAGTTGAGGGACTTGTACCTTATAGTTGTTGGAAATTCAGCCTATTTGCATTGGTTTAGGAATATAAAGAATTGGGAAAAAAAGATTTTACTGCAAACACATGAAGATATTGTTTAGTGGTAGAATCTGACATGATTTAAATTTAGCATCTTTAGATTTCTTGATACCATCTACCTCATATCTAATTTCATAAGGTTTTCAGTAAAAATAACGTGTTTAATGTTTAAGGACTATCCTAGTCATTCATGGGAGTGGTATTTAATGCACTGTGTACATGTACCTTACTATATTTCTAAAGCATGTCCAATATCATAATGCCAAACTTTCATGTGAGATATCATAGAAATCTAAAAGGTCACAAAAGGATCATGATATTAAATAGACGTGTAGAGTCATGTGAAGGAATCTGTTATGTCAGATAATCCCATTATGACATAAGGGTTTGTGATACAATCTTTGCAAATTTAAAGTTATGTTTTTCTTCCTTCAAACTATGTGACACCAAAATAAAAGAAGCCAACAAACAAATATTTATGTGTTTTCAATTTTTCAGGCATTTTTCTAAATTTGCTCCAAATCCTTTATATGGATATTGTTTATACTATTTCTATATTGACTTTATGGGTGGGCTAAAACCTCCAGGCCTATTGTGTGGGGAGCTAAGGAAACCTTGAGGAAACATGTAAAGAGCAGATGAAGTAGTGAGTGAATGTGTGTTGTTTGACATGGGCATGGTCAAGAACAAAAACCTCAGAATAGTAACAATAACAAAGGCATCTGTGTATGAATCAAGCTCAGAACTGGCAAATCCTTTCTCTAGTCTATGTGTGAATGTTGACAGTATGTAAAAAAACAAGAAAATGCAGCTTCCTCCTCTGGACATACTGCAAACTGAGATTTCTCCTCCACAGAAACCTTCTACCCAGATTAGCTAACTGCTCCTCCCTGTGCTGTACAAAAAACAAACAAAACCCCCATGAGGTTCAGCGTGTTGCTTAGCAGGTGTTGCTCCAGCAGAGTGAGCACAGCTCACATGATCTGACTTTTCTATATATGTGTCTGTTGCTCTTCCCTCCCTCACTGCCTCAGTCAGGTTTCCAGGACCAAGTCACACAAGACATAGCAAATATTAAGTAATCTGTTTGATGTCATAAAAGATGATAAAATGGATACTTCTTTTGTAGCAGTGGCCTTGACCAACATACAAGACTCATAAGAATATGTCCAAGATGTTACACATAAAACAAGCTAATATAAAAGCTCCTTGGAGAAGCATCTGTGAAAAGAATTGGACAGAGGACAATAAAGATGAGACACTGGCATAAATTCTTATTGTAAACAACAGGCTGGCAATATCTCAACAGAATCCCTGAAAAGAGAGGCTTTGTGACTAAAATCCAGAGAAAGTCATCTCTATTATAGACACAAAACACCACAAAGCTTGATGTTATCTATTTTGCATAATTGCTTTATTCTTTATGATGGGCACAGATTAGTTATTTTTATATTAAAACCATGTATTAAAAGTTTCAATAAAACATGACATTGAAATACATTGGCAAATAAACATGCTACCTATGTCTTAATAATTAAAGTAAGATATTCATGAGAGAATTCTTCATAGTTTGAATTCTCTGGAAAACAGAGCCTAGGATAACATTATTTAGTATATTTTTATTAACATTATTATGTTTTAATAATGTTATTAGATGTTAATAATGTTATTAGACGTTAATGTTATATTTAGAGTAGAATATCAGGTGGCATAAGATGAAGGAGATAAAAAATGAGGCATGGAAGGAGAAAGAACAATAGGAAGATGTAGCTGATTGTAAGATCCTAAAGTTCTCCCTCAAGAAGTCCCTCAGAGAGAAAGAAATAAACAACTACTATCTCTACCTGCTCATGCTTTTATCTGACTGGGTACCCATCAACTTCCAAGAACTTACAGGTTGAACTCATTACTTAAACCAAATGAACCAATACAATTTTATTTTATAAAATCCAGAAATAAATATTGCAGAAGTGTACTCTGATTAGATCCTTTTGTTCCTTTATTTTTCTTATTTTTATGTTTTTTAATATTTTCCATTGAATAGAATCATTTCATCAGATGCAGAAAAAGCCTTTGACAGAATCCAATGTCCCTTCTTTCAACAATGCAATTTACAGCAAGCCTATAACCAACATCAGATTAAATGGAGAGACACCTGAAGCAATTTCACTGAAATCAAGAATAAGACAAGCTTGTCTACTCTCTCCATATCTATTCAATACAGTTCTAGAAGTTTTAGCTAGAGCAATAAGACAATTTAAAGAGATCAAGGGGATACAGATTGAAAAGGAAAAAGTCAAAGTATCTTGATTTGTCGATGATATGCTAGTATATGTAACTGATGCTAATCTTTCCACTAGGGAACTCTCACAGCTGATGAACGCTTTCAGCAAAGTGACTGGGTACAAGACGAAAGAAAGAAAGAAAGAAAGAAAGAAAGAAAGAAAGAAAGAAAGAAAGAAAGAGGGAGGAAGGAAGGAAGGAAGGAAGAAAGGCAGAAAGAAAGAAAGGAAGGAAGGAAGGAAGGAAGGAAGGAAGGAAGGAAGAAAGAAAAGAAATAAAGGAAAATTAGCAGTCCTACTATATACAAATGACAAATGGACTGAGAAAGAAATTATGGAAACAATACTTTTAACAACAGCCTCAACTAATATAAAGTATTTGGGGGTAACTCTAACCAAGCAAGTAAAAGACTTGTATGACAAAATCTTCATGTCTTTGAAGAAAGAAATTGAAGAAGATATCAGAAGATGAAAGCATCTCCCATGCTCACGAATTGGTAGGATTAATAAGGTTAAAATGGCCATTTTACCAAAAGCAATCTGCAGATTCAATGCAATCCCCATCAAAAATCCATTACTATTCTTCATATGTCATGAGAGGATAGTTTTCAGCTTCATATGGAAAGATAAAAAAAAAATTCCAGGGCAGCAGAAAACAATCCTAAATAACAAAAGAACTTGTAAGTATCACCATCCCTGATTTTTCACTGTACTACAGAGCTAGAGTAAAAATAGACATATTGACCACTGAAATAAAATTGAAGAACAAGCCCTAAATTCACAAACCAATGGACACCTGATTTTTTATAAAGGAGCCAGAAATACACGCTGGAAAAAAAATAAACAAACAGCATCTTCAACAAATGGTGCTAGCCAAACGAAATATCTCCATGAATAAAAATGCAATTAGATCTATACTTATTCTACACAAAACACAAGTTCAAGCGGATTAAAGACCTCAAAATAATATCAGATTCACCTGATAGAAGATAAAAAGTGGGGAATAGCCTTGAATACATTGGAACAGGAAGCCCCTTTTTATGTGATAGTTTAGACACGAAGTTTGGGAAGCTGAAAATCATCTGTAAGGCATAGAATACTGTTAATAAAACAAAACATCAGCCTACAGAATGGGAAAATATTTTTTATCAGTTCTACATCTGATAGAGAGCTAATATCCAAAATATATTAAGAACTTGGGAAACTAGGTATCAAAAAGCCATATAACCCAATTAAAAGTGGGATTCAGATATAAAAAAAAATTCTCAACACAGGAAACTCAAATAGCTGAAATGTCCATCATCCTTGGCCACTAGGGAAATCCAAATCAAAGCTGATTTGATATTCCACCTTACACCTGTCAGAATGGCTAAGACCTATACCACAAGTGACAGCTCATGCTGGCAAGGATGAACTGGATGTGGAGAAAGAAGAACACTCCTCCATTGCTGGTGGGAGTGTAAACATGTACAACTGCTGTGGAAATCACTATGGTGACTCCTTAGAAGGGATATGATCTACCTCCAGACCCAGCTATACCATTCCTGGACTATACCAAAGGACATTACAACTAATTACACGGGCACTTGCTCAACTATATTCATTGTGATTTTATTCATAATAGGTATAAACTGGAAACAACCTAGATATCCCTCAACCTAAGAATGGATAAAAAAGATGTGCTATATCTACACAACAGAATATTTTGTCAGTGGTTCAAGCAAGTGGACAGAATTATCAAAGATTTATCCAGAGTGATGTAATTCAGACTTAGAAAGATAAATATGGTATCTATTAACTTACAAGTGGATATTAGCTATTAAGTAAATGATAACCAAAGTACAATTCATAGCCCCAGAGAAGCTAGGTAAGAGGAAAACTCTGGGGGGGGTCACACATGGATCTCCTGGGGAAGGAGAAGCAGAATGTTTTCTTTCCTGTGGGTGGAGTGGGGTCAGATATGGATGGAAATGGGAGGGGTTGGGGGGGAGGATGTTATGGAGGAAGGGAGTACAGGAAAGATGGGTGGAATTGCGCGGCACTTGGAGTGCTATGTAAACCTAGTACAGTGGAAACTGGAGTCTTTGAGGGTGATCCTAGTGAGGGCTCCAGTAGTGGGAGATTTGGCCTGAAATAGCTGACATTTTTAATCAGACAGGATTCCCAGTCATGGGATTAAATTGTATTATATCAAGTTGTTGGCCTAGGAGAGTCTGCTGGAGATCTCCAAACAACCCGGGCTGATGTTAGTATGGAAGGCTGCCCTTCACAAACGGACAGAAGGGCCCTTTTAGTTTTAGTTTTCTGAGGATTCTCCATCATGATTTCCAGAGCGGCTGTAGCAATTAGGAGCAAGTGTTCCTTTCTCCTCCACAAACATGTCAACATTTTTGGCAGTTATTCTGTGATCTTATCCTCTTATATTCAAAGGTAAGTGTAGCTACCGCACCCCCACGCCCCATCAAAGAAGCTTCTCTCTACAGAAAACAGAAACCACTAGAGAAAATCACAAGTGGACACAGTGCAGAAATCAACAGATTGTGAGGAGACCAGGCCCAGTCTATAACACAGCTCCTGCATCTATGGCTCAGAGAGCATCGTGTAATAGGGACGATTGGAAATAATGTAAGAGCCAGAATACCAGGCAGTCTGCTGCGAAACAGTCTTTCCTAGAAATGCCTACACAAACAATAGTAGTAACGATGGCACATTAATGTGGAAGGCTTTCGTGCTGTGTCACTTGTAAGTAAAGAACTACAGGCAACCAGTGACTGCTGGGAAGTGAGGAATTGGCCTCGCCCAGGGATGAGCCATGCAGAGTTATCAGTCCTGAAACAAACAACAGCAGACTCAGCAAGTGGTAATTTTGTATATTTGTGCACACACATAACAAATACAAGCCAAGAGAAAGAGGCTGTCAATTTGAGTGCGGTATGGGAAGGGTACTAGCGAAGGGAGCTGAGGGTGGCTGGATGGAGGGACGAGAGGAGAAATGATGTAATTCCACTTTTCCACTTCTTTTAATTATTAAAAATCGATTCTTCTCTCATATAATAATCCAGACCACACTTTTGTCTTCCTTCACTCTTCCAGGTCCCCTCTCCCCCTGAATGCACTCCCCCTTCCTTCAAAAAATAGCAGATTTTCATTGCCGTTGTCCTTGGTTTCTCAGTCCTCCTCCACCGTCAGCCACATTGAACTCTACAGCATGGATGGGCTCACTGTGAGCCTTGTCAGTTTGGTTGCTCACCTTCCTGGACTTAGGGGGAGCTGGGAGGACCTTGGACTTAAGGTAGTGAAGGGAACTCTGATGGCTCTTTGTCTTGGAGAGGGGTGGAGAAGGGGGTATGGGTGGAAGGGAGGGGAGGGAAGGGGGAGGAGGAGGGAAGGAGATGGAAATCTTTAATAAAAAAAATAAATATGTATACAAACCAAAACAAAAAAATAGCAGATTTTCAAGAGACAATAACCAAAAACAGTGAAACAAGATATAGTAAGACAAGTCAAGAGCCCTCACACTGAGGCTGGAAAAGACTATGTGACAAGGGAATCATATTATTTCATATTTACCTAAAATTATACACAATATGTACAAATGTATGTGTGGGGTGTGTGTGTGTGTGTGTGTGTGTGTGTGTGTGTGTGTGTGTGTGTGTGATCTTAAAGAGGAAGTGAAACCACTTGCGCTGACAATGGTTCCCACAAGATCCATACACTGGCAAAACCCAGTACCAGACCTAAGACACTCTTTTCAAAAGGTTGGTTAGGATAGTCCATTGAATACCCCAAACAATATAGATTAACAGTAGTATAGTCCTTGGTTGCATCTCAGGAGCTGAAGGTAAGCTCCTGCTGCTGAGGTCATGGCACACTTAGTGCAGAAGACTTGGATGACTCAAGTTGAATTTAACCTGAAAACCTCTTTCCTGTAGCTTAGATTCCATGGTTGCAGAAATGTTTATGAAGCTGCCAAAGGAGGGGAGCAATTAAACTTTTCTACCTAGCTGCAGCTCCATGAACCAAGACAATTACCCATTATGGCAAGATATGCATGAAATTATAATAGTGGCACTCACACGTTAGTAGCAACCACTAGCTGTCTAATTGGATTGAAAGCCCACTCAACAGGAAGGCAATCATACCTGGCATTGAAAGATTTCTGGTGCTGAGATCATAGGCATTACAAAAGAGTTTTCTACTGCCACTTTGCTAGAGAAGCAAAATTGCTACTTTATAAATGCTTTGAATTCTTTTAATTACATTTTTGCAATTTTTTCCAACCTTTTCTTTAATATTACACAATGATTGTAATTGTTAAAGCAAATCAAGTGTAGTAACTAACGTCATCTTTGTTTTTTAAGCATCTTGGCATAACAAATGCTATCATCTGACAGAGATTAAAAATTTCTTCCTGGATTTGATATTCCTTCATGATGAACTGGCTATTTGTTACTTCACCACGAGCAATGGAATTGAAGATGAGGGTCATTTGAATGCCTAAAAACAAATCTTTAAAGTATACATTTTTTCTTTAGTAGAAATCAATAAATATAATGAGACCAGAGTTGCCAATTTATCAGGTTGAAAATTCTAAATTGCTCGGCTTACCACAGAAATCCTAATACACACTCCCTATTTATTTACCAAGATGGAATGGACAGATTGTATAGGCAACTAAATTATGTTTGAAGAATGAAATGCTTGCCTCTGGGAAGAACCAGTTAAATTTAGTGCCACTAGAGTGATAAAACCAGGAATTGTACTGTAATCTAACAAATGTGTTGTGAACTGTATTTGAACATTTTTATCTGTGTGATTGTTTCTCCTTAACTATGAACTATGAATATAGGTATAGGTCTTTAGAATGCTGCCGAGATGTATATTGTTTTAGGAACGTGAAAGTGGCAGGCTCTCCCCATAGACTCCATAGCATTGCTAGCCACATGTAGTTAACTAGGTTTATAGTACCACGCATGACTTCTCTCCTATTGAGTGTGCCTTAAGTCCAAGTAGACAATGAAATGTCTGTCAGCTCCTCAAAGATATACTGTTTGGTGCCCATGCCCAGTTGATACATGTACAACACAATCCTACATATAAGCCTTAGGGAACATCACAGAAGAAGGGACAGAAAGATTGTAAGTGCCAGGGGACCAGGATGTCTGTTGTAAGATAGTGTTGACATCACAACATGGATGGGGGAAATCTCACAAGGTTCTAGCCATAGATCAAAAGTGATTAGTCATTACTGACTGATAAGGAAGACTCAGTCATTTCTGGGGATAATTCCCCTGATAGGTTGTCAAATCCCAACTGTATATGAACTCAACAGTGTGTGTGTGTGTGTGTGTGTGTGTGTGTAGAGGTTGTGAATTTGAGAGGATATGGATGGGGATGCTGAAAGAGTTAGGGAGAGGATACTGAGATGGAACTACTATAGTTACAGTACTTACATAAGAAATTCTCAAAAATATTGAGTTACGTAATTCTGATGGTGTAATTTTGACTGTCTACGTGGTTGGGTAGATGATCAGTAGTTGCCCTCACAAACTGTGTGCAAGGGCATTATCAGGATCAGGTTCACTAAGAAGGGAAGACTTACTATGGGTTTGACTGTGCTACTTCATAAACCTGGGAACTGAGTGAACCAAAAAGAGGAAAAGAGAAACCCAGCCAGGTCTGTGTTCACTTTGTGCGGTGTGGCTGACCTGATGTTAGCCACTCATCATCTTCCTTGCCCCATTGCATCAAAACCACAGGGATGCTACAATATAGTCATCATCAATTTATGCTGTACAGTAGCATAGCTGTAACTAAATGCGTTTGCAGCTCACAGCATCTTTTGACTTACAATGGGCTATTGCACTAGTGTGCTACTACAGGTAGACGGGCATGTTTGCTTAGAGCTTCTCATGCATGCAAATGAATGAATCAATACACAGAATTTCATATCGCCTCCTCTGTTGGGTTATCACACTCAGGACCACCATTTGCTTATCCCAGTCACCCCCACATTAGCTATTTTGTAATTATGAATGCTCCTCGTGCCAAGAACCCACTAAAATTATTCAACTTAGTTAGTCCTAACCTTGCTTCTGCTTCCCAGGCCTTTCTGGACCCTGGTTGTTCTTGCTCACATTTTCTCTGCTCTGTGTACCTCCTGTAGCCTTTTCTGCCATGCCATCACAGTATGAAGTGTTTCTTCTGATCTGTAAAAATAATAAATGATTTTTTTACTAACGTTGGCTTTGACAGGTGTAAATAATGATGAACTTGTTAAAAATTGACAGGTATATGCAGAGGACAAAGTTTAGACCCCTATAGGTTCCCTGATCTCTACATATATGCTATGGCTGAGTAACTTGGTGTTCTTGATTCCTAACAGTAGGGTGCAGTCATTAATCTTTTTCCCCCTACTGGGTTGTCTCATATAAGTTATGATTTGATAGTATGCCTTTGGTTTTATAGTACCATATTAAATTGTGTTTGGTTGGTGTCTCTTTTCTGAGAGGAGGTGGAAAAAGGATGGATCTGGAGGAGAGAGGATATGTGTGTGTGTGTGTGTGTGTATGTGTGTGTGTGTATGTGTGTGTGTGTATGTGTGTGTGTGTGTGTGTGTGGCAGGGAAGGGCTGGTGGGAGGGGAGGGAGAGGAAACTATGATGGGATGTAATATATGAGCAAAGAATAAAAAATTAAAACCTACTCAAATCTCAAAAAAATAAAAGACCAGAAACAGAAAAAGAAAATTGATAAGTTCAGCTTGCATTTTCAGTCCCTACTGTTCTACTGGAATCGTTGTAAATGCTCTATTCATATTTCTGTCTTTTCACTTCTCTGTCTAACCATTCATCTTGAATGAATGGGTGAAAGCATAAAATATGATAATTTGATGTCAATTTAGGAGTATATTTAATACATTGCCATGATGTGCTTCCTACACTTCATTTTGGTTATTGAAGAATTTTCCAAAAGATAACTTATTTGACAGTATACCTTTTAAAATTTATTCTCAATTATATATTTCCAACAGTTAATTTTACTTGTAAGAAAAAAATGTCCTTGTTTCATAGTAGCTTATTTTCTTTTCTGTAGTTTGATCACTTCATTTTTTGACAAAACATTTGGTTGAGAATAAAATGTATTCCATGCTGACATATCATTCCAAGTACCGCTTGCTATGATTATGCCTAAATATAATTAAATAGAGCTTCAACTCTCTTGCGAGATGACATAGTTGTGGGTGATTTACATGTGAGACTATTCTAGGAGATGACAAGAGGCAAGGACAGTCTATTTTGGATGGTTGAGCTGGCAACACTCACTTCTCTGCTGGTCACACCTGCCATATGTTGGCTCCTTTTTTCTTCCAACTGTTTTCCTCCCTACGAATGACATAAAGGCAGGAGACATCACTTCCCACTTCTGGATCTGAGAAGTGTTAGTATTTGCATACCAAGCACTTTGCTATTTGCTGAAGGATCTTAATGTGTGTTTTGATCTCAGTGTCTTTTCTTGGGGTAGTTGAAATGTGCATCAATAAAACCACTTTCTCCCAGTGCCAAAAAGCAAACTCTCCCCCCACCCAAATCTATCACTGAGTTCTCCAGCTCTTAAGAATAATTGGCATAGGTCAAGAGGGAGATTGGGTTCTTTGGAAAACAAAATAAGAGTTTCAAGACTATACTGTAAAGAAAAATATGAATTCTGCAGGATGTACTAACACATTGCATTTATGTGTACTGGGCCATTTTTAGAATGGAGCAAAGCAGACAGAAATACAGAGGTTTATTACAATAGCTTTTGTCACTGGCCATGTTTTTAAATTTAAACATTGCCAATGTTTAAATTTTCCCCAAACTATAAATGAGCACTTTAGATGTAGACTGAGATAATTCATAGGCTCCTTAAAAGAATTTTCATTGATCTTTTTCAGTAAAACTTTCACTTTCCCATTTGGCTTTTTATTTTTTTTCTCATTTTTTTTATTAAAAATTTCCATCTCCTCCCCTCCTCCTCCCCCTTCCCTCCCCTTCCTACCACCCATACCCCTACTCCACCCCTCTCCAAGATAAAGAGCCATCAGGGTTCCCTTCACTATGTTAAGTCCAAGGTCCTCCCAGCTCCCCCTAAGTCCAGGAAGGTGAGCAACCAAACTGACAAGGCTCACAGTGAGCCCGTCCATGCTGTAGAGTTCATGCTCATTGCCGTTGTCCTTGGTTTCTCAGTCCTCCTCCACCGTCAGCCACATTCAGAGAGTCCGGTTTGGTCCCCTGTTCCAGGAAGATGCCCCCAGCTAGGTCCTTGGGCAGCTGAGGAGAGGGTGCCAGAAATATCCAGATCTTATTGCCATACTCATGAATATCTTGCATATCAACATAGAACCTTCACCTGGCATTGGATGAAGAAAATGACAGAGCCCCACATAGGAGCACCGGACTGAGCTCCCAAGGTCCTGATGAGAAGCAAAAGGAGGGAGATCATGAGCAAGGAGGTCAAGACCGTGAGGAGTGCGATTACCCATTGAGACGGTGGGACAGATCTAACGGGAGACCACCAAATCCAGTTGGAATGGGACTGATGGAATAGGGGACCATTTGGCTTTTTAAAAAATTTCTTCTGCTCACTTCATATGAGTAAATATTTTCAAACTCTTTAAAGTCTTAGTACTTGTAAATAATCAAAGGAAACCACTGGAAGCCAAAATGACTTACAAAGCACAAGTCACATGTCACTTACAGTGTTAAATTTTTGAATACTGATATCAAGAGCCGCTAAATCAACTGGGTATTTTGAGCCTTCCTACAAAAGGAGTGTATCAAGGGAACTTCACATTTATTGCTGTTCCTATTGGTGTTTTAGAACCATGCCTTCAGGTGAAATACGTCCATCATCTCAGATAACAATCAGTAACAATCCATAGTGGGATTAATTATCTTGGAATTTTACAAAAATGCCTATGAGATTCCAGGTATGAGTTGACATGTCTCGGTTTCCAAATAATTTGTCATCTAAAAGAAAGACAGACTAGAAAAAAAGTATAAAATGAGGAAAAGGGTGTTCTAAAAGCAAAGTAGTTATTACTCCCAGAAAATGTACATGTAGTGTGTTTTGAATGTATTGATTCTAGCTTCAATCTTTTGCCATCTAAAGGGAGCTGTTTGAAATATGTATTTACCTTACCAATCTTTTTTTTTTTATGTTGAAAAAGTGTATATTTAGAATTAGCCAGCAGGACTCAGTTTAGATGATTCCAATTTTGTTGGCAACATCCAGAGCATCATAATCAGGAGCCAACCGGCCATACGCCTTCTTCTCTCCGTCGGGCCTTATGAGGGTGTTGACTTTGGCCACATCGATGTCGTAGAGTTTCTTCACAGCCTGTTTGATCTGGTGCTTGTTGGCCTTGACGTCCACAATGAACACAAGTGTGTTGTTGTCTTCTATCTTCTTCATGGCTGACTCGGTGGTCAGGGGGAATTTGATGATGGCATAGTGGTCAAGCTTGTTCCTCCTGGGCGCGCTCTTCCGGGGGTATTTAGGCTGCCTTCGTAGCCGCAGGGTCTTGGGCCGCCGAAAGGTGGGCGATGTGCGAATCTTCTTCTTTTTGTGGCTGTGGACGCCTTTCAGCACTGCCTTCTTGGCTTTCAAGGCCTTCGCTTTAGCTTCCGCTTTGGGAGGGGCAGGAGCTTCCTTCTTCGCTTTCGGCGCCATCTTGACGAAAAGGGTTGCCTACTCTCCTTACCTTACCAATCTTAACAGGATTTTGTTGATAATAGTAAGAAAGATGAAAGGAATTAAATTCAAAAGATGAAATGTGAACTATATATGAGAGACTGGAACATAGCAAAATTTAACAAGTACATGGTTAGTAATCAGTTCTTTGCCTAAAATAATCTCACTGTTATAGACTAGTCTACCTTCTCCTTTTATTAGATCATTTTCCAGGAGATCTATATTATCTGTACTTTGCTTTACTACATTTCCATCTTTGAAAAGACAATACACTCAGCTTATTAAACCTGTTTTCCAGAATTTCTTGAAACATACTTGGCCATGTTGACTAAGTTCCAATGTTGTGGGATTCTCCTCTGTATGCTGTATGCTGTGAATACCATTGGTTAATAAAGAAACTGCTTTGGGCCTGTGCAGGGAATAGAGGTAGGCGGGGAAAACTAAACTGAATGCTGGGAGAAAGGTGGCAGAGTCAGGGAGAAGCCATGGAGCTGCCGGTGGAGACAGACATGATAGATTCTTGCCAGTTGGCCATGAGCCTCATGGAAAAATATAAAATAATGGAGATGGGTTAATTTAATATGTAAGACTTAGCCAAAAAGAAGTTAGAGCTAGTAGGTCAAGCAATGATTTAAATAATATAGTTTTTGTGTGATTATTTTGGGGCTGAGCAGCCGGGAACCAACAAGTGGCCTCTCACACCATTTCTAGATAATGAGAGCTCAAGAGAACCAGTTTACACTGGTCCCTTTCTATTTGATATTGGCTGGATTTCATATTTAATGGCTGACCAGTGTCCTCGTTGGCCTTTGTGCATTAACAAGTAATCCAGGTATTATAAATCACGTAAAGATAAGCAGAAATATCTAAAAAGCTATGATTCTTGAATATGAAATATTCTTTCATAGGTTCATGTACTAAATACTTGGTCTCTAGTTACCAGTGCTGTTTTGTGACATTCTGGAAGTTTTGGAGAGGCCTCGCTAGAGGAAACAGGTCATCATCTTTTCCTTAAATTTTCTTGTTCTGTACTTGGGTGTGGCTGTTCCCACCTGTATCACTAGCTCTATGAAAGCTGATTCAACAGGATCCAGAAGAGTTCTAACCCATTCCAAGATATATAATGCAATCCTGTCCCAAAAAACCAAAAATGGCTTAAAATGCTTGTCTTTTACATTCAAGATGTAAGAGTAGATACCTTGTTCATCATGTGACCTTGATTATTTGCTCAGTCACCTCTCTCCCTCTGTTTACTCACATGCAATGGAAACATAGATGAGCAGTACATAAAGTACACAGTATAGCATCTGACACAGAGAATGTTCAGCACGTATTGTATGTAGGCTCATCATAATATTCAGTAAATCAGAAAAAAAGAACTGCTGAGTAACTGTAGCCAAAATTCTTTATGGACATCCATAATCTGTTGGTTTACATCTTCCAGGGATAATTTCCTAATATGAAAATATTAGAAAATGGAATTAAGGAAAAAAGAACATCAAAATTTTCATTTAACTTTCTGTTTTTGGAAAGGCAGAGAAATGGACTGAGTTTCCATTTAAATGTTTCTTCATTTTTTCTTTCTCCCACAGACACCTTTTCAGATTGCTTTATATAAGCATTGAAGAAAAACTGTTTTGGATCATGATGTAGAAAGACAGAAGATGTAGAAAATACAGAAACAATAATTTATAAATTAAGAAATTAGAAAATTTAAATGTTTAAGTTGAGTTGTTTGCAGAAATCTTGACATTTAGAAATAGGCACAGAGTAGAGGAAGTCATTTTTAATTTCAGTATTTCTCTTAGAATAATGATCTCAATATTTTCTTCCACTCTCTGGATCAGACCTAACCTTTCTGGAATGTCATGGTTTGTGAGCACTGCCTTACAACCCTCTATAGTTCATGGCCTCAGCATCTGGGGATCATGTGGGTTTGTTTCTGAGAATAAGTTCCTGCCTGGATGAAAGCTGTGCAGTAATATAGTGCCTTTCCTACCACAGCTGAAGGCTTAAACATCAATACTACTTCTTAAGACAAAAATCAGAAATTATGTCATTGTGATTTCTAGAAAGGTCACTTATAATTTATATTAAATAAAGAAAAATGTTCTCTGAAAATAGGGTATTGACCTACTTTTAGTACATGTATCTAATAGGATGATGGGTTTGTTAGCTAGATGTATGTTTACTGTTCACCTACCCTGGGGCCTTTCTCAATGATCTAAATAGCTAAAGAGATTTTAATCAAGACTTTTCCAGGCAGAACTCTTGGCGTTGTGACTAGAAAAACACCTAAAACTTCTTTTTAAAAGTTGGTTCGTTTTTTTTTTAACTTTCACTGTAGCAGTCAACCTTGCTTTTAATATGCAGTCGTTATTGTTTATTCCTTAAATCAACACCCCCAAACCTCAAATTTCTTAACAGTTTTTACCAGGGTGTAGAAAACAGAAACCAATTATAAAGTGAAAGAAATTATTCTATTCAAGAGGTTTGACCCTAAAAGTATGCTCATTTGAAGGAGGAAATATCCACTTTGATCTAGATTTTCCTCATTTTTAATGGGTATTCCTTACATCAAAAGGGAAAAAAAATAAGGCCCCAAGGTAAAATCCTTATATTCAGTCTCAAATCTGATTGTGAGTCTTGGTATTTGTTCCCAGTCTGTTCTCATCTACTTTAGGAGACTACTTCTCTGATGATGGGTAAGCAAGACGCTGTGAAGAATGAGGACTGCAGTTAGGACAGAAGCCAGTTATGGAGAAGTACTAGCTCTTGCTGCCAAGGTACTTTAGCATTAAGAGTTGAGGATCCTGGCACCCTAAGCTCACAGTTGTAACATTAGCTGTCAGGTTCTGGGCCACTTTCTTAAGAATGTAGCGGGATTACATAGAATTACGGCTCCTCACACTGGGACTCCAGAGATGCTGATGTCAGGAGAGTTACACTTTGCCTTATTGCAATCCTTATCCTTATAGATCAAAGAATGCTTAGCCAATGATAACATATTGCAATTTTCTAAATTTTCAGCGATTTCAGCCTGCTACATGAATGAAGAGAGTTCCAGAATCTTCTGTTTACTGTTATTTCCCACCCACAACTATAATACTTTTATTCATTGGTCTCAATTCTAAGCTAAATTTATATGTGAAACCTAGTAACAAAAGATCACCGACATTTATGTTGACTGCCTGCTGAGATTTCCAACAGTGAGCAGAGTCATAGAAAGAATATTAACATAATCAGAAATGTATTACTTATAATAGCAACAATACCAAGATCATCAGATTAATTCAGGATATCTTTAGTGGAATTGTCATGAAAGATAGGAAAGGAATTCCAGATTCCCAAGTAGCCTGGATTGGAAAATGATCTCTAGTGTGCCGTGAGTCTATCTCATTTAGTGATATTAGCATTTATAACTTCTGAAAACAGAAAATAAGATCCCATCCTTACCATGTTGAAGCTACATTTCTACGTGTGAGCATACAGATATTAATTTAAGTGCATTTTTTCATTTGAATCACCTTTGAATCTACAAATAATGTGAACACCCAAAAAATGTATGAGTAAGTTTGAAAGCATATGGTAAAATCAACAAAAAGGAATTTGAAAGGTGTGTGTGTGTGTGTGTGTGTGTGTGTGTGTGTGTGTGTTGTATATGTGTGAGGGAGGGGTGCATGATGAGTAAGTTTGAATCATATGATAAAATCAACAAAAAGCAATTTGAAAGGTGTGTGTATGTATGTATGTGTGTGTGTGTATGTTGTAAACGTGTGAGGGAGGGGTGCATGAACATGCTTGCTGAGGCCAGAGGAAGGTGCTGATTGTCTTTATTGCCCTGCACCTTACTCCCTTAAGATGTTGTTTCTTGTTGAAACTGCATCTCACCGTTTGACTAGGCTGACTGACTAGTGAATCCTTAGGATCAAGCAGCTTTCATCCTTAGACTGAGGTAATGGAAGCGCATGATCATTCTTGGCTTGTACGTATGCGCTGTGGATCTGAAGCTCATGCCTGAGTGACTATAGCTCTTAGTCACTGATCCATTTCATCTAAGGGAGCTACGTTCTAATTTCATACATTGCTCTCCCATACCCACAGCAAGACTCTAGGCTGAAAAGAATTTCTTGGAAATATTAGGCATCAAATAATGCCCCAAGGAATGATTATCATAAATGATAATTCCTTTGGGTTAGTTTTGAAAAATTGTTGTGATGGGTAAGATGGTGATACCTGATAAATACAAATGCAAAATATTAACAAAGTTATATGTATGTGTTTAAAAATTTTCTACTTTAATATATTAAGGAAATCTGGTAGCTTTCCACTAAGGACAAATTAAGGTGTGTTATAGGAAACAGAATTTTAGTGCCACTTAATTTCTTCTACAGAGTAAATGGCAGGATAAGTTTCTGTGCAGTGTGGACCTAGTGAGTAAATGATGTAATGGAAATGGGGCAGAATATGGACTGCGGTTATTATTGCATGTCATGGAGGTTGAGTGTAATGTGGGGATGTCTTGTCAATGAGGCTTTCATAGTGATGAAGTTGGGTGTGCAATGGAGCTGTCATGGCAATCAGGATAAGTGTGTACTGGGATTTTTGTTTGTCATTCCCAAACAAATTTTTGTGGACCACCTGTGGGTGGACAAAGCATTTTTTTCAGTAAATTGAAAAGCCTAGATCTATGCTTTAACATGAAGGATGATCATTGTCAGTTATGACAGCATGGCCATTTGGTTCGCACATCTCTCTTCAGTATATATTTCCAGTTTGTCAGCAATGGTGACTGGTCAGGATAAGAGGGAACAAATCTCACTGTGTTCAAGTGACTTGAGATTCTCCTGAGTTTGAAGTTAATTGATTAAAATATTTTACCCTTATATTTTGATTGGGAGCCTAGACTTAATGACTGAGCCATCTATCTCTTCATGGCTACAGATGCTCAATCATACCACAAGGACACTTACTCAACTTTGCTGATAGCAGATTTATTTGTAATAGCCAGAACCTGGAAACAACCTAGATGCCCCTCAACTAAGGAATGGATAAAAAAAAAATGTGGTACATTTGTACAATGGAGTATTACTCAACTATTGAAAACAAGGACATCAGGAAATTTGAAGGTAAATGGATAAAACTAGAAAAAAAATTATCCTGAGTGAGGTAACCCAAACTGAGAAAAGCAGGCATGGTACATAGTCACTCATAAGTGGATATTAGCTGTAAGATAAAGGATAGCTATGCTGTATCCCACAGACCCAGAGAAACTAGATAACAATGAAGGTTCATGGAGGACCAACTGCATCTCCCGAGAAAGGGGAAATAGAAGAGATTTTGTGAGTGGACTGAGGGCAGGTGGGATGGGAAATTGAGGTGGGGGTGGGTTCCAATGGGAAGAGTACTGCCAGCGACTACTGGAAAGGAGTGGGGGTACAATCAGGTAAAATCATGGTGCAAGGGAATCTCCCAGGAATTTTCAAAGATGAGTCCAGCTAAGACTCCAAGTAATGATATGAGCCTGAACTGACTATCTCCTTTCAACAGGTCAGTGCCTTACCCAGTTGTCCTCAGGGACGTTTCATCCAGCAACTGATGGAAAAAGACACAGACCCATGGCCATACGTTAGGCAGAGTTCCAGGAATCCTGAAGAAGACGGGGAGAAAGGATTTTAGGAGCCAGAGGGGTCAAGGGCATCACAAGAAAACTTAGAATCAACTAACCTGTGTTCACAGGGGCTCACAGAGACTGAACCAACAACCAGGAAGTCAGCATGGGACTGAACTAGGCACTCTGCATATATGTTATATAGCTTGGTCCTCTTGTGAGACTCCTCACAGTGGTAATGGGGGCTATCTCTGACTCTTTTACTGGCTTTTAGGACCCTACTCTGCACACTGAGTCACCTTGTTCAGCTTTAATACATGGGGAATTGCTTAGTCTTATTGATATGCTGCATTTTGTTGATACTCATGGAAGACCTGTTCTTTCCTAAACAGAAAGAGAGGAGGGTAGATGAACAGATTGGGGAATGGGGACAGAGAGGGGGTTCAGGATGAGGGTCTAGGAGGAGAGGAGTGAAAGATATTCAGCAGATCAACTCTGGCAGGTCCCCTGGTGGGTGGGAGACCGTGTCAGGTGGGAGACAGACAGATACACCATGCAGAGAGAGCTGGAGTATAGAGTTAATGAATTAGTGGGTATTGGGAACAGGATAAGAGTAAGGGGGTTGTCGGGCAGCGGTGGCCCATGCCTTTAGTCCCAGTACTCAGAAGGCAGAGGCAGATTGATCTCTGAGTTTGAGGCCAACCTGGTCTACAAGAGCTAGTTCCAGGACAGGCTCCAAAGCTACAGAGAAACCCTGTCTAGAAAAACCAAAACCAAAACCAAAAAAAAAGTGGAAGTCCATCTACTCCTTTCTCCCCTCTTCCTCTTCCTGTCTACCACGGGTGTCTCTCTCTCTTTGCTCTGTCTTTGGCTTTTTGCCTCTCTTGGCCTCTCTGTCTCTCTCTGTCTTTTTCTCTCTCTCTGTTTCTCTGTCTCTGCCTTCCCATGAGACTGCTCTGTACTCCCCCTGTTGGCTAACTTCTCCTCCAGTAAAATCCGCAGGTAAACTCTGTCAATATGGTGTGTTTTCCCTCACCCACCTTGGTTTTGGAATCACCTGCCAAAGTCAATCTTGCCATTTTAAAGCACCTTTTCTCCTCCCTCCTCTTTGTCTTCTCTGTTCTTGATCCTCTCCTTTTCCTGATCTCTTTTCCCAGCTCTACCCTTTCCCTTTCTCCTATTCCCTTTTCCTATCCCTCTCTTCTTTATTCCCTGTTGGTTCTGTTTCCCTGGAGAACCTTGACAAGAAGGCTTGCAATCATATGAGATCTTTTCTGTGGATGTATACATATAAAGAATGAGGATATATATATATAAATTTCAGATCATCTGGCCACAGCAATTTTCAGAGTGTATTGATCCTTAGGGCAACATGGTAATGGAATGATTTCCTGCACTCTGAATTTCTAGGTCATGGGCGCTTTTCTGCCAGGCAACCTGAGATTATCCCAACACTCTTATCTTTAACTCACTTATAAACAGTGACTGTAGAGTGTCAGTGGCATGTCTCAAGATCACATAGGAGGTGCACATTATTGGAAATAAGCAATCAGGAGAATTAGGAATTCCCTTGAGCACTGATGGTGGAATAGAATGTTTCTCTTTTCTCTTACCACCTGATGCACACTTTTTTAATGACAACAAACCGAACTTCTGGATGGAGAAAGAATTATAGCTCTGATGTGGTTGCAAAAATATAAAAATCGTGATGTTCGTATGAATCATTGATATTATTTTCCTCAGGACAGATTCTCTGGTGATTTTGTAATTATTTCCAAGACCACGCCTGAGAGGTGGCCACCCCACTTCTGTTGGAACACGGCTATGATGCACCCTGTGCTTTGCAACCTTCTGTATCATTCGCTCACCAAACATTTATTATCAAGCCTGGATAACAACTCAAGACTCCAAAGAATCAGGATATAAAAAGAAACACAGTGATAAAACAGCTATTCGTACAGAGTCAACCACTACCTAAAATATCCATATGCTCAAATATGTATGTCACGACAGAGTATCCCTGATGAATGCTTTAAGCATACTGATTCTTTTTAGGCAGTGAACTTAGGCATGAAGGTAAATGCTAGCGTGGAATTTGAAACAAGATGGACTTAAATTACTAGTGGTAACCCTGCAGGAATGTCTTAATTCTCCAGACTACCGGATCCATATAATCGCCATTTCTACCTCATGAGGTGAGGATGAAAGAACTAATCAAAGAATGCATGAAAATACCACATCACACCCAAAATAAAATTAGTGATTTATGCATGATTATTAGTTTGTGAGTGAATTATATTTTTCAAGAGTTTTAAATAGAAATGCACATTTATTAATGTTTATTCTATGTAGTATATGAAAGTATATTATGTATATAATACAATCAAAATAAAGATAATATTTATACTGCCCTCCAAAGAATCTGAGATTTCATCAGATATTTTTATCCTAAATTGAAAATGGAGCACTATGCCAAACATGATAGCCCATACATTTAATTCAAGGACTTTGGAGTCAGAGACAGGTGAATCTCTGTGAGTTCAAGGCCAGCCTGTTCTACATAGTGAATTCTAGGACAGCCAGGGCTATATATAGAGATACTCTCTCAAAAACAACACCAAAAAAAAAGAGAGACAGAAAAACAAAATGAAGCATAGCGGATTTGGCTTCCTGGGAGACCTTAATGAGCATATTGAAACATATTTGAAGCTCATTCATTTACCATAATTACTTTATAATAGAAAAAAATGATAACGTCCACAAATGAGATTTTAGAACAGAGATTTCCTGCATGCCAATCAATATAACAAACAGCGTTCAATGTCTCTGGGCTGTGATGAGGTACTGAAAGTCATTTTTCCCCAGAAACAGAATAACATTTCCGTAAACATGCCTCCCCGGGTAGAACTTTTTGCCAAAATATTACAGTTACATATATGCAGCATGATCATAATACAGAGCTTTGAAATGGACTGGTGTTAAATTTAACATTAAACAATTCCTACCTATACTTTCAACAATAGACACAACATTGGCTCGTTAATCTTTTACTGGAGACTATACTCCCTATCTAATATTAATTAGATCCTGCCAGATTCAAAGCAACAATCGTCTATATTTTGCATTTTAGTTGTTTGATTTATCCTCCAGAAAAAGGACCCCTGATTCTGTGCTTTGTTCTGTCACTCATAACTCTACGTGCATTCATATAAAAATCTATTCATTCAAATAAATATGCAATCAATAATTTCAGCTGTTTATATATCCAAAGATCCGTTGTGTGCACGTGTATGTGTGTGTGTGTGTGTGTGTGTGTGTGTGTGTGTGTGTGTGCGCGCGCGCGTGTGTGTGTGATACTGAAAAGTGGAGAACTTCCTTAGGTAGCAATGCTCACTGGGTTACAAAAACAGCAGAAGAACTTCTTATACTCATTTCCATGTATAATAAGATTCTGGGTTCTTTTTCCCAAGAGGAGAAGAAAACCAGATTAAAGAGCTAAGACAAAATCAGATCCCTAAATTCTCTTTGAGCCTATTTTACCTTCAGTTCAGAAGTACTAATATCTGTTTAATATCCAGGGAGTGACTCATAAGACAACTGCAAGAAATATTTAACTACTCGTTTATTTGATCACTCAGCAAATAGCTATAAGTGGTTTGTGGGGTACTCATTTTGCCAGGCACTTGACATGCAGCTATATGTAAGGGATACATGAGATCATCTTTTCTGAAGTGAAAACCAGTGAAAGGCAGAAATTAAGCTAAGAGATAAAGACATAGGCATAAAGCTTTTGATTAACAAAAGACTACATATATGAAAGCGGCTCTGCAAGATTGCAATAGGCATTTCAATGACCTGGTACCATGTTACCACTTTGCAATGAAATCTATTAACATGTGCTTGTGGATGACATTGGTGTGATGACCTACTGTGCTGCCAGCCATTAAAGTATGACATTATATTATGTGTAGTGCATAATAACTTAACATTAATAACCCACTGTGTTAGGGGCTTTTGTATTTACCATAATATGAGCTTTATTGTTATTTGGAGTGTACTCTGTTTATAGGAAAGGCATTACCGAACACTGCGACATGTTTTGTCAGCAGTAATCTCACTCATCTCATGCATATGGGCTTCTTGTTCACACCAGTTTCTCCTGTGCTTTATTTAATCTTGGATTGTGTTGCTCGGAATGACTGCTAAGTGTACAAAATTCCCCTACTATCATTTCAGTAGAAGACAACACCACATGATTGATCTTAATATTATATAGAAAATGATCAATGAAGCCAAGGATAGAGATTCAGTTATGATTGCTATTTTTTTTTCCATTGGCCAGGTGTGTTCCATTCTACTGTAGCTTTGAACTCGTAATATTTTGGCAGCAATGAAATTGTCTAATAATGTCTCAGATTATAACTCTGTTTTTAAACTGTACTTGAGAATGTATGTATTTGGTAAACATTTGAGTGAACTAAAGAAGATACTTGGATAGAGCTAACACACATTACTTACAAAGACTTGGGAAACAAAAACAGGCCCAAGAATCATAGGAGGAGAAGGGCAGAATGGAAGTCAGTGTGTGATGTGGGTGTCCTTCTCTATATGTGTTGCTTTTTTGGTTAATGAATAAAGCTGCTTTGGCCTATGGCAAGGCAGAATATAGCCAGACTGGAAGAGATATATAGAGTAGGTAGACTCAAGAACACACCATGTAGCTGCTGAAGGAGAAAGACACCAGAACCTTATCCAGTAAACCACAGCCTTGTGGCCATACATAGACTAATAGAAATGGGTTCATTTAGATGTAAGAGCTAGCTAGGAATACACCTGACTCATCAGCCAAGCAGTGTTGTAATTAATATAGCTTCTGCGTGATTATTCGGTTCTGGATGGCAGGAAAACTAATGAATACAAGAGTGTGTTTGTGTGTGTGTGTGTGTGTGTGTGTGTGTGTGTGTGTGTGTTTGTATGTGTCTGTGTGCATGCATGGTCATGCACACATGTACATGCATACACACACATAGAAGGGACATAAAGGAGAAACAAGACAAATTCTGAGTGTATGTTTGGAGCTGAAAGGAAAAATTACTGTCCTCTAATATATATTAGAATTTATTTCCTTAAACATCTTCACATTTGTTTGTTTCTTGGTTCACAATAAAATGGTAGACAAGCAGTGATATTTTTGCTAAATATGTTGACTTAAAGGGAATGAGATCTTCCCATCTTGAAGCTCAGTGTCATTGGTCCATCTCGAGATATTTCCCTGAGGCCAACAGGAATGAATGCCCATTTCTCTAGGATGTAGCCTTGGCAGATATTCGCTTTATAATTCCCCACAGGATGATCCTTGGCTTTTTATCAGAAGGGAGCATTGCTTCTTTTACTCCAAGGCCACTGACAATGTTCTCATAAGGTCAAAGCCACTGTATATGGAACTCTCTTCTGAAACAACAAAATGTGGAGGTTGAGCTTGTTTAGACATTATATGTCTTGTTACTGTCTCCTTGAAAGCCTTCTATGCTCTTCACTAGCAGCCAGCATCTTTCCTTGAGAGCACATTTCAGCTTGAGGTACCACTCTCTTTCCAATTGTTCCATGCTCATTTTCTAATCAGTAAATGCCAGGGCTCCTCCAAAATCTCTCCCAATATTTTAATGACTTGACTTTGATTTTTAGTACAGTCCATTGTCTGAAATGACCGTTCTCTTCCTTCCAGATGTTATTCACTTTCCCCAGAAGCTTATTCCACATTCAAGGCAGAGATTTATGTGTTCTTTTCTGCATAAACAAATAATACCTTGCTTGACTAATCATTCCCTCCATGTCTGCATCAGTTCCCCTCATTTAGGAAGTTCTCTGGAAATTTCCAGTTACCAATCAGAGTAATCATTATAGGTGTAATGGTCATATTCTTATGAACACTGAAGTTCACTTGGTTATGATAATACGATATGTCAGTTTTTATTTTTACATTAGCCCATACACAGGGTGTAAAAATCTAAGAATGTTGAGGTATATTCCCAAGTTCGTCTAGCCCATAGTTACCTTGTACAGTATAGGTGCTAAGTATTTTCTGCCTTTACTGTATTTGTGTAACAACTTGGACACTTTATCTCATTTGATTTTTGTGTAGAATTTATCACCACTTAATGTAGAACAAAGATTATAACACTTAATTCAGTCAGACCTAAGTTTGAGCCAGCTCTTCCTAGGGGAAATACTAAGCTGTATTTCTCCCCAGCCTATTTTAACACATCTCCCCATAATAGAGAGCCCAGGGAGTTAAAATAGGCTCCACAGCATGATGCTGACATGACTGTAGAACTTAGCTGTGCTACAGGAGTAAAATAAAGAACCTCACATTTTCCAGCACCCCTCATCTGCTAGCTGTCTGTCTTTCTTTTGACCATATTTGTTCTCAGCCATTCAGTTGTCATAGAGAACAACCTACTTTGAAATATAGTTATCTTAAGTATATTCATTAAATTTTTTGCAAAGAGCAAAAATCAGAGCTGATATTATGTCTTGTTATAATACATGCAATGCCTTATATGTATGTAGAATGAACAGGTTAATGAGAACTTATAAATTCCTATGATTGAAAATGACAGTTTGCCTGTTAGGTGGGAATGTTTGATACTTTTTTCTGTGTTTCTCCTCCAATTATTTACTACTATTATCTAAAAATCTACACATGAGTCAGTAAATTAGAAAAATTAAATGAAATAATAAATTCTGAGAAATTATGGCTTATGCAATTTGAGTTAAATAGAGTCACAATGCCTGACTGCTTAATTATTAAAATATTAGAATAAAATTTATTTCTACAAAAAACCAACTTACCATGAATATAAGTTTTCTTTATGTTCTTTTCTGCTTTCAGTTGTTCACGACATTTTGGCATAAGAATATATATCACAGAAATGACTAATGCTTATCTTATAATTCTCGATGAATATTTAGTGAAATGGAAAATCATGTGCATTTTATTTAATTTGAATATGAAATGGGTGTGCACATGTGTGAAATGCATGAATATGCACATATAGGTCACAGGTCAAACTTTAGTAACATTTTCAAATGCCATGCACCTCACATGCATTTTTAGAGACCAACGATAGGTTTGTAAAAATGAGATTAATGAAAAGAAGTCTTTCCAACAGCAAACGCAAAGCACTATGAATATAAAATATGTGAATGACAGATACTGGGTACCATTTACATCTTGGCAACATGACCATAGCTAGCCTAGATTAGAGTTACAAATGTGAGAGTAACAGCTAACATTCTATTCCAAGAGATTACTTCTGCCTTCTTTTATTTTTTTATAATTATTCATATCCTTATGAATACATGTGAGTGTGTGTATATGTGTTTTGTGTATAAGTGTATGTGCATGACAACACACATGTGGAGGTCAGAGAATAACGTGTAGGAGTCCTTTTTCTCCTTCTGTCATGTGACTCTTATTCAGGATTTCTATTGCCGTGAAAAGACACTATGAGCATGACAACTCTTACAAAAGAAAATATTTAATTAATGAGTTCTATACATCTTGCTCATGCAACAGGAAATGGTTTGTCTTACTGGGTCTGGCTTGAACTTATATGAGTCCTCAAAGCCTGCCTCCACAGTGACATACTTCCTCCAACAAGGCCATACTTCCTAATAATGCCACTTCCTTTGGGGGTCTATTTTCTTTCAAACCACCAGGTTGAACTCCCTAGACAGCAAAGGCTTGTAGCCATATCGTAAGCCAAAAATGCATTCAGTCAGTCCAAATTCAAAGGTCCCCAGAGTCTCATATGGCCATCGCAAACTTATTAACACGTCTGAAGTTCAAAGTCTCTTTCAAGAATCATACAATCTCTCAACTGTAATATACTGCAAAATCAAAATAAAAAAAAGCAGATCACACACTTCCAACATAGAATGGCACAGGATATGCATTACAATTTTAATCTGTCGGGAAGGAAGTATAGTGAGGAAATACTAGACCAAAGAAAGACTGAAAACTGGCTGGGTGAACTCCAAACTGCGTCTCTGTGTTGATGTCAAAATGCTTTTCAGTCCATTAACTCCTTTCAGCTTTGTTGACTGTTACACACTGTTAAAATTATGTTGGCCTGTCCGGTCACCTGGATACCCCGTCCCTTTAAGAAACAAACTCTATCTACTCCCAATCTCCCCCTTCCCACCGAGGCAACCTGATCTTGCACTTCTTTTCTTCCTTTTTTCTCTCTGTCCATTCTTCTGAAGAGGTAGTCTCTGCCTTCCCCCTTCCCCCGTTGTCCTCTCCCTCTCTCTTTCTCTTTCTCTCCCATCCATAACCTTCCTACCCTTATACATTCTCAATACCCACTAAATAAAAAGTATACCCAAGCTCTCTCCACATGGAATATCTGTCTGTTTCCCACCTGTCGTGGCCTCTCCCAACCACAATGGGACCTGCCAAGGTCACGCAAGTACCATAAATCATAACACACACTTCTCTCTCTTAGGCTATTTCTACACCCTTTTGGCAGGTATTTTATGGTTCTTGTAGCTCCAACATCTTGGCGTCTCAAGGTCACATACTAACATTCTTCTCCCCTGAAACCTTTTGATCCAGGTACCCATAGTTCAAATCACACTCCATATCATTGTCATCCATGCTCCTACTAAGATGGCCTCTTAAGCAGAACTTCACGCATTCAACTGCTTTTCTAAGGCACAGTCCCAAGGACAATCAATATTCCTTCAAACAAAAACATGGTCAGTTCTATCACAGAAATACCCTAGTCCTAGTGTCCCAACTTCTGTCCTAGTTAGGGTTTCTATTGCTGTGAAGAGACACCATGGTCATGGCAACTCTTGAAATAAAACATTTAATTGGGGTAGCTTATGGTTTAGAAGAACAGTCTATTATTATCATGGTGGAACATGACCTGCAGGCAGACATGCGGAAGGGTTAACTGAGAATTCCACACATCTTGCACAGTGATAACAAGAAGTGGTCTATCTCAATGGGCATCACTTTATCATATATGAGCCCTTAAATTCACACTTTTACAATGATACACTTCCTCCAACAAAGGTATACCTACTCTAACAGGCCACACCTCCTAATAATGTCACTCTCTTTGGGAGTCATTTTCCTTCAAACTGCCATAATGTCGGCACCAGAGATCAAACTCAGGTCATCTGGTCTGTCAGCAAAGAAATACCTTCACCCACTGACCTTTCTTACTAACCCAATCTACTTGTTTGTATACACACACACACACACACACACATTTATATATAAGTATATTTATATATGTGTACATGTGTATATAGTGCATTTTATTTAATTTACAAATTAAAAATAATTTTTCTGGAAACCATGACAATAGAGGTGAACTGATTGATTCATAAAGTGAGTTTTCATAATTAAAAGAATTATAAAATTTTGCCATTTTTAAGCCACAGAGTTTGCCATAATTTTTTCAGCCACCACAGGAAAGCAATGTAAGGCTCTTCTTAGGCATCTTCTCTTCCTATATCCTCTCCATCTTTTCTCACGTGATGTTTGTTTTAAGCAACCTCACTGACATAAAATTTACACACCATAAAATTGACCATATTGAGTCTCCAATTTAGTGGGTTTCAGTAAGCTTACTATACGCAATAAACTATTGCCAAAAGTCACATTTAACCCCTCTCACTGCTGCTTAGTATTTAGAGTTAATCTACATCTCAACCCGTACCCTCTAATCATGGACCACCTTTCAATCTCATCGTATCTACCTTTTCTGGTTACAGAACACAAACATAGTCATATTATAATTGGTTTTTCATGTGTGGTTTCTTTCCTGATAATGTTTTTAGGCTCTTCTATCTTATTGAACAATACAGAATTCTTTTTTCTTTCTATTATCCCATAATGTCCATTTTATGTAGATAATTATCTCCTAATTACTAGCAGAGAAGGAAGATTATCTGATTGCTTGGTTCATGTATCTATACTTACCCATCCTGTACCTGGAGAATTGTAGGCATTTCATGAGCATCACTTACAGTGTGCTGTTTTCATGACCCAGCCAGCAGGTGCTGCCCGAACTGAAGTGATTCTTGGCCATGTGGCCTCTACACCGACATCAGCGTCATGGTCTTTTTCACCTACTTTCCATTGTCTTCCATTCTTTCTTCAGGTGATCTTACTATTGCCAGTTTTGCTTCTTCACAGCTTTCTCAGTTACAATTTTTACACATACTTAAGGTAAGGGCAACATGACTCACAAAGTTAAGAGAAGTTGTCTATATTAAACCCAGTGTCTTTGTCTGGTCTATTTGCTGCAACACAGTCCAGATATAACTAGAGAATACTAATGGCAAAAATGCAAGAAGAATGAAAACCCTTAGTCTCGAGAGCTCTAAGTATTTAAGAAAAGAAAAATAAGACTGTGAAAAGTTAAATTCTTTGAGTGGTTCCAACATTTGGCTTTGAATCCTAACAATCAGAAAAGAATATTGGTGTGTGATTTCCTGGAGCCCTGAATGAATATGTCTTTTAAGGATGTAGTTTCCCTTTGGCAGCATTTTGTAATCACTCATGCTGGTATGAACATCAAATAACAGCCCACAGTGCTTCCTGAAGTGTAAAAGAATTTGAGAGAAATAAAACCCACAAACCCACAACATGAAGTTGTGATCAATTCAGTCTCAATCAAGTGCCACAAGTGAAATCAGTGATTCAAGGGGCCCCCTCCTCAAGAGACTGAAGAAAGTGATTCTTCTCTGTGGCCTTTCATGGCTTCTCAGTCCACACAATGGTAACATCCAGCAAAGTGCGAAAGCAAAACTTCTCTAAATATGTAGCAGAACACCGAAACGAGAAAAGGGAAACAGGCTGAGAGACATGGAAGAGTACTGTAGAATTCAGGTTAAAATTGGACACTTGCCTTTGATGGGTCTGCTTTTAAAATAGGCAATTGATTTTCAGTTAAGCAACTGAACGAGAGGCACAGAGTGACACCGGTACTCTAAGTTCTGTTGGCAGTCCTTCCTCACGGCTTTTCTCATAAAGGCATCTGAATACCTTGCAAATAGAAGGTGCCTAGGGTTTAAACATGCTGTGTTCTGAGAAGCCCAGTGTAACTTTATTTATTCTTTTCCTTCTGTTTTCCATGGGAACAAAAAACAAACAAACAAGCAAAGGAGTGCTTCCATGAAGGTAGGATGCAGCTCAGAAGAAACTGTGTGAGCAGGCCCAGACCCTAGACAATTCTCTGAACCTGGCAATATGTAATGAGTGAGCTACATTCTAGGATATAAAAAGTGACACGTGTGAATTAATTACTGATACTGGCTTAATTTACATTAGATTGCCAGTGATCTGTCATTTTAAATTGTCTATGAAAAATTCCTTTGCTCTATGATCCATTTCAAATGGGGAGCTTTAAGCAGGCCATACCATGCTAAAAAGTAATTTTTGATTATTTTTATCCTGCTAGTGCGAGCACTTCTAAAGCAGGAGCAATGCCCTTCTTCCTTCTATAATTTTCTCTGTACATGATAAAGTGCCTAACACACATTGGGCTGTCAAAATTTAGTTTTTGTGATTGAATGAATTGAATAATAGTAATAATAAACTTATTATAATAGATTCTTTATTTCACAAGATTTTGTTAATACAGCTTTAAAACTAAAACGTAGCATTTGATCCTTCCTCACCAAATGTGATATCATATGTGTTTAAACATCTTTTTACACGGTAAGGAAATATTGATAATAATCAGATTCTGAAATTTTGTCTCATAGTTTTGCAAGTTTGGGCCAATAGTCGACTGGTTTTGTGGCTTTGGGGATGGCATAGGTCTTCACATCATAGCAAAGAACATGTGGCAGAGGATTCTGTGCCTCTCCTGGCAACTGGGAAATAAAGAGGTAAAAGAAGAGGATCAGTGAGATGACTTTGTATTGAATGACATTCATGAAAAGCCTGACAGCTTGAGCTCAATTCCAGAACCATGTAAATGTGGAGTGAGAGAACTCACGCCATTAAATTGTCTTCTGACCTCCTTACAGGTGTGGTAGGCAGTATGAATGTCTAAACATCACACAAAATCCCATATATACACAATAATAACAACAAATAATATTTATAACAATTAAATATACAAAGAAGGAAAGCTAAATTTTCATCACTGTCTTTGATGGCATACCGCCATGACCCAGCTTCCCTCTAGCAGACCCTACTACCTCCGAAAGTTCCCACTACATACTGATGATGTCATAAGATGTGGACCAGCCCTTTACTATGTGGGTTCTTGAGACACATTTAAAAATGCAAAGCCTAGCATGATTTAACCCAAGCAATAATAAGATACAGGAATGGGAAGTCAGTTAATCCAGCCATCTAATTCTGGGCACATCACTGAAATAAAGCAATATCTAGTCTCTGCTTAAATGCTGAAGGTTATTAGGAGATTCCACACCTCATGAGGAAGTCAACAGCATATTTGGTTGACTTTCATTCTTAAAAAGATTTGCCATGGGCTGGAGAGATGGCTCAGTGGTAAGAGCATTGCCTGCTCTTCCAAAGGTCCTGAGTTCAATTCCCAGCAACCGCATGGTGGCTCACAACCATCTGTAATGAGGTCTGGTGCCCTCTTCTGGTCTGCAGGCATACACACAGACAGAATATTGTATACATAATAAGTAAATAAATACTTTAAAAAAAAAAGATTTGCCATGATGCAACTCAAATATAACTGTTTAGTGGATACCACTACAGTTTTCTCAGAGATGGATAGTATACATAACACACTCTTAAATGACATTATTTTTGCTGCATTTGCATTTTAACAAAGACTCTAACAGCCAAGAATAAGATACTCATATTCTAAATAAGGTACTACATCTCTGTTCTGGTTCCGTTTGAAGTATCCTCAAGGGTTGTTCTGTTATGATCAAGTCCCTAGATATTCTGCTTAGAGGGACTAATGTCACTGGGTGTGTCCTCACAGGGGACATCAAGGCCCTGATTCCTTATTATTTCTTCATTTACCAGCTGCCATGATGTAAACATCTCTGCTCTACATGCTCTCTGCCATGACAGTCTGCCTTGATTAGACCAAAAGTGGCAGGGCCAAGAAACACTTTCCAAACCATGAGCTTTGGTTATTCCTCTTCCATTTAAGGTGAGTTTTTTTCAAGGCATTTTGTTACAACAAAAATAGTACCATTCACCTTGACCCATTGTACACATTGTATCTGAATAAACAAATGGACACACTGCCCAGAGTGTAGCACCTTGCAGCTTAAGAGACTAAAAACAGAAGGGGATCTCTCTTAATACCTAGTATACCTTCTCTCCTGAAACTGGCCTCAAAACTGATAAAAGAATTCCTTTTTACATTCTCCTAAAGTAGGCACAAGATCTCCTTTGGTCATAAAGAAAAGTAAGATTATGAAAGGTACAGGAAAATAGGTGGAACTAGAAAATTCTAGGTGATGCAGCCTAGGCTCTGAAAGGCAAATATCATGTGTGCTCTTCAACCTGCAAATTCTACCTTCCGAGTTTCAAATATGTGCATCCAGCTGGGCGTGGGTGTGGGTAGAAGCCCAAGAACAAGAAGGGAACCTATGAGCTAAGAAACAAAAGACGATATTAAGGGAAAAGGGTAAAGAGGGTGATAAAAACACGTGTCATATGGAAAATAGAATACAGAGGCAGAGGTTACAAAGGAGATGGGTGGGGGGTATATAAGAGTTTGACCTGAGAAATATCCACTGTGTACACTGGACAGGAACAACTTTATGCTTGCAGTCACATGGATCCACAGAGGACTCTTGACCGACTTTTCTAAGTTCTCCATGACTTTAGCATGAGCTCATACCCACATGTTAAGTCCCATCTCCATACAACCGCTCACTTCTTTACTGATGTTGACTCTAGTCCTCTCCATGTCATTTCTTGTTGCTTCCAGTCATCTGCTTCTAGGTGACGAGTTCTATGACAGTGTCTGTCAAATCTGTTTCCTTGTTGGTTGTGAGTTCCGTGGGTTGGAAGGAGTATTGTAAGTGGTATCACGATGAGGAGAATTAAATATAACCTGCATAAAGATTATGCACAAATAAAGTAAACAGAGAAATCACACAATCTTGGCAAGAAAAGACTCTAGCCATCATCTTACCACCTGGTGGCTCGTGGGCCTTCATGGGAGATAATACCGCTGCTGAAAGAACAGGCCTTCAACAGAGGGAACAGCCAAATGTGTAGATTTCTTTTATCTTTTTTAAATTTTTACTTAGTAGTCTGTTGTAAGAATTTTTCCAGATCACAATAAATAAAATGATTGAAGACATTACTGTCAGTGGACACTTAGTATTTTATGTAATTCTCCCCTACTTTAAAATAACGTTTTTACTATGAGCAAGGAGAACATCAGTTTCAATAAGCTCTAGTTGTGAATATTAATTAAACAGATTTTATCTTTGGAAAAAATATGAAGAACTGGCCTCTTTTGTAGTCCGGGCTTCAAGAGAAAGAATAGCGCTGGTGGTCTAGCAATTGGCTATGTTTGCCTTTTCTCTATTACACTTTTATACACATACACTGAACTGGCCTCGCAATTTTATTGTGCTTTGCCCCTTTCATTAGAAACACCATGACTAAGGTTTAACTAAAGTAGCTTCCGGCTGCACTAGGCAAAGTTGAATTGACTTTGCACAGCTTGGCTTCTTCAAGCCTTTGGATAATTAGCCATGAACAGCTAGTTCCTGGGGCTTAGGGCCATCAGGCTATTTTTAAAGGTACTCGTGTGTCAAAAGAAAACACCATGGGGCAGAGCCCATGCATTGCTTTCTACCATTTTGTGTTTCCCCAGGCTTTCAAAAATATGCACCAAAACTGTCTTCTATTGAAATACTTTCTAAGGATAATCCCGCTACCTATGGTATTTTGTGTACCTGGAATGCAACTAAGCTGCAATTGTGCGTATATCTGTGCGCGCTTTCTTTCTCTTCCCTTGTTTATTGCTGTCGTTTTTACTTGCACCTCTCACCACCCCTCCTTAAACTGGATGCTTTATTTATTGCTTCATTGTTAGGTCTCATGGAAAGGGTTTGGCTAAATAAAACTGAGAGTGGAACAGCGTCATTGATTTCAAAACCAGTCACATTTAAAAGATAAGTCCTCACTTTTATTATAGTACATAACTAAATATTCTTGAAAACAAATAACAAATATATGAATAACTGCTGGATGGACATATATTGTATATGTTGTGGGGTATAGGTTTTGAAGAAGAACCCTGCAGAAATTTATTCCAGCATATGTATATCTAAACTGTTCATAGCGTTATAAGCTTTGTGTTATAATTCTCATATTTGACATCTATACTTTTTTCTTACTCTCTGCCTCTCACTCATGCCTTGAATAGATCTTTTTTCATCAAATATAGAATCGTTTTTAAAAATTTCTGTTAAAATAACAAAACACATAATTATATTCTTAGGCCTCAGTTATTCACACACAATGGTCTAGCCTCTCAAAGCAAACAAAAAGCAAAACTCTACCTTAACCGCCAGGTGGTGGTGGCACATGCCTGTAATCTCAGCACTCAGGAGGCAGAGACAGGTAGATCTCTGTGAGTTCAAGGGCAGCCTGGTCTACAGTGAGTTCCAGGATAGCCAGGGCTGTTCCACATAGAAACCCCGTCTCCAAAAACAAAGAAAAACAACACACACACATGCACACACAATTGACATGGGTATGTGCATGCACACACACATGCATACACACACACACACACACACACACACACATACACACAATCTCTTTTGAGTGTGTTACTTTCCAATGAAAAATTTGGGAAAGAGACAAGGCCTTATCATAGCAATGCTAAGAAGGAAGTGTTTCTAGCAATGAAAGGCACTGATTTGATGGCAAAAAGAAAATTCTAGGGAAGTCTGCCTAGACTTTGAACTAACATCTTTAAGACACTGAGCGAAAGCATGTTGATATATACCTGGGGCGGGGTGCCCACTCTGGGCAGGTTTTTGAAAGAGAACCATCTAACCAGTCTGTATAATGCCGCAGGTTTCCTCCCCATGGATAGCATTGCTTTTCCCACTGCACCAATCTTTGCAACTGAAAATTTAAAAGTTTTCCAATAACAACAAAAAATGGTGTTCTGTTTATTTTATCTAACAAATATGCTATCATACCCTGCCATATTTTCTTTTGCTATATTTTTTTTTTTTTTTTTTTTTTTTTTTTTTTGCTATATTCATCAATGCAACCACCAGCTGATCTTGGAATGCGCCGAACTTGGCTTATTTGTCTTCTGACTGCCACCCTCTGCTTCCCTCCAAATTCTCAGTTGCCATAAGTCAACTGGGGTATTTCCTGAGAGAGAAGAAAGGCTCATTGTCCATTTTCACTTTCTAAAGGTGCTTCGGGAGAGGTGTCATGTGTTACTCATTTCTGTCTCCAGAGCCTATCTTAGACCTAGTGCCCAAGAGATTCTTAATGCATCATCTATGAATGAAAATGAAAAACTCGAGTGAGTGGATAGATGCATGTCCCTATGAAGAATTATGTGTAGCTTAGTGCTGTCTCCCATACCAGAACAGTTATAAAAATAAATACACGGAGGTGATAATTTCAGCAAGCCTATGCTGTTGAAACCCTGTGGAGTTGGTTCTTTGTACTTTCTATCTGCCATGAGAGTACTCAGCCGTCAATGACTGTGAGGTTATAGCCTTAGCCTTACCTTCATAGGCTTCTAAGCAAGGAGAAAGGACTTGGAATTTTGCCTTAAGCCAAGTTTAAAAAAAGTGACTATAAGATGAATAGGCAAGGACATGTCTATGCATAAATTGAAAAATTAGGACAAGGAAGAAATCCTCCTCTGTGCATACAGACATCGACTAGGGCAGTGTAGGGTGAATTATGAGGGAAGAGTTGGTGTTTTATGATCGGTACTGATTGCAATGACATTGAACTAGTGGCTTTGCTGTTGTCATTGGGAAGTTTGTTTCTTTTGTATTTTTCCTAAGTCACGGTGATTTTCTTATATTTTTAATTTTTATATTTTCACATATATCTGTGACCTGCCACCAGCTGGAAATGGATGTTCTGGTGATAAACACGGAGCGATAGTGATTAATGATAATTTCACAAAGTTTTAAGATAATATAGGTATCTTTAAGAAATTTTTATATCTTGCTGCTCTTGACTAATTTACCAAGTTAAACCCTGCACTATTAACTGGCTTGGGCTGTTTATACATATTAGGTGTGAACACTTAGCATTGTTCTAAGATATGGCAAAATCCACAACCACCATTCTGATTTGGGAATGCCTGTGTGTGTGTGTGTGTGTGTGTGTGTGTGTGCGTGTGTGTGTTTAACATGCAGAAAATTTATTACTGGAATATAGTAGTATAAAACGCTCTGACAACAATTTCAGTACTTGCTACCTATTTTCAGATTTTCTTCATTTGTTTACTGTCTGCTTATATGGAGTTGTAATCTCTAACAAGAAGCTGTGGCCTCTCACTTTATTTATTGTTTCAATATAGGGGACAATTACATATAATTAGCTGGATGATAGCAGGGCAGTTGCTGGTGGAATCTGCTATGCATGCAGTTGCTACTTCAGGGAGTTGCTTTCTATTTCCTGCGCCACTGCTTGGATGCTGTTTAAGAGACTTGCCTCCCCCCTCCCTTATTTATTGCTTCATTGGGCTAAAGCAGGAAAAATGCGTTTGGAAATCGGTAGGCAATAGCCTGTGAATTGCTATCACAGAAGGCAGAGAAAAGCTGCATAATAATTAGAAAATACCCAAGAAGGCACTGGGTTAGTTCTCAAGAATTTGGTTAGTTGTGGGTGAAGAAATCCAGGTGAATTTGTGTGTGATATTTTTAGAAATCACATTTTTTTATCCCATTAAAGACATATCTGTGGACACTCTTATTTGCTCATTATAATATATTGCACATAATTTGATTTTCAGATATTTGATGATCATTCCCTTGTATACTCTAAAATAATGATCATTCTTAAAAAGAATTTCTAAATAAATTTTGCTTTCTTAAATATTATTTACAGAACATGAATAAATGTAGTGTGAAAATTTCTTAAACATGACCATAAGCAATTTGTTCCCAGAACAGATTTGTTAAGTCATTCTTTCTTGAGGAACTGGGATACATTATTTAGTATTCCTATTTATCATGTGTGTGTTTGTTTTCTAGCCCAGGAGGATTTAGTTTACAATCTATTTTTCAGGAGATGATGTCAGTGTTTAAAGTTAGATACATTGGTTTGTCATCTACTGTTTCTTAATGAGCTTGTGCTCTATGGATCTTGTCATTATAGACAAGAAAGGTCCTATCCAGAATAATGTTTCTCATGCCTTATGGTGATAATTTTTGCAAGATATCAGATGTAAAGCATTGATAATATCATCTACATTTCCTCATACACTGCAAAACACACTGCTGAGGACTGATCTTCTTCCTATTTGGACATTTGCTGCTTGGTAGTCTACTATTTCTCTCTTTTTATGCTTCAGGCTGTCTGTGCAAAGAAAAGTTGAGTCAAAAGCCTGAGAGAACTCCTGGCTAAGTCAGAAGCCTGTCTTGGGAAGTGGCTGCCCTTCTTAAGAAACAAGTGCAAGCTTGTGACTCTACCCATGCTGTGGTCACACAAGTAAATACCTTGCTCCTCACTTTGATTCCTTTTCCTGTATAGCTCTACCTCCTGGCCTTTCTTATCCCTAGCTTGTTCCTTTATACTGTGATCATATTTATTCTTAGCCTTTTGAATTATCTTGTTGACTTAGACTGCTATTTCACCTTGACCTCTCAAAGGATTTGGTCTCTACTGTACTTTAGAGACTGCTATTTCACCTTGACCTCTCAAAGGATTTGGTCTCTACTGTACTTTAGAGACTGCTATTTCACCTTGACCTCTCAAAGGATTTGGTCTCTACTGTACTTTAGAGATGTTCCCAAATGCTTATAATTAGATGAAAGTTTTGAAGACAATATGACCTTCCATTCTAATTCAATTATTTCTTTTTCTTCTTTAGAATGTTTAGTTCTGTTGGCCACTTCTGATCTTAAAATTATAGAATATGTTGTATGAATGAGTTGAAAAGAGTCATATAAATTACGAATAAAACACTCTCATTTGGCATATAAGAAAAAGAAATCCAGAGAAACCAGACAATTGGCCAAAATGTACAACTAGAAAATGAGACTACAGAACCCATGTGTCTTAATTACAGCAGAGGTTTTCCCTGTGCTTTTTCTGCTTTTATCCCCAAATCAGCCGTGTGTATGAGTGCATGTGTGTACACATGTGCACACATGCTCATGTGTAGGCTTTAAGTTAGCCTTAAATATCATCCCTTAGTCACAGTCCCTCTTGCTGTTTGAGATGGTATTTCTATCCAGAATTGAGAATTGTCCATTAGTCTAGGTTTGTCAGCCAGTGAAGTGTTAGAATTCTTCTGTTTCTATCCCCCAAATACTAGAATTATTAGTGAGCCCCAACATCTTTATTTTTTACGTGAGTACTGGAGCTCAAACTTGCATGCAAATACTTTACTGACTGAGACATTCATTTTTTCCACATAATCAGCCGAGTTTTTAAAATTATAAATTCTGTCCTCTATGTCTTTACTACATTGGGACTCTTCTGGGATTCACATTCCTATCTAAGGATGCTTTCTAGATCAAAATACAGAATCACAATATATTATAATCATAAACATTACAGAATCCCAACTTTGAAAATCTCTCAGAAATTATCTACTCTGCAGTGCTTTGTGGTTAAAAATTATCCCCAAATTTGATTTTCTATTTGTATACTTGTATTCCTTCCAGATCAAACACAAAGTATTAATAGAATCTCGAATTCACCATTAGCCAAATTTCTCAATATATCTGTTGCCCAGGTTCCTTTGGGTAGTATAGGCTATAGACTCTCTTTAGTAAACATAGGAACACTTTCCATCTGAACTCCTTTCACTGCTTAGATTCTGCAGAAACACATGGCAGTCAACCCGTTAGCCCTGCTAAATAGTTATGGTAAATTGAGTAACTATAAATCTAGTAGTTAAAGTTTGTTTCCATTATGGCAATTTAGTATTTTCTTCGTGAATTATTGTGTCTACCATATAGGAAGAAGACTGGCTAGACACATCTAAGCTTTCAATTCAGCATTCTAGAGCTCTCATGCCAGTCTCTATGATGAAAGTTAAGGTCCTAAAGGAATCAACAGACACATTCTGCTGCATTGCCCCTGTGTCTTGTCCCAGTTAGAACAAGAGAAAAACCTACTTAGTATGTGTTTGATGAGTCCGTGAAGAGATCTGCTCCATGCACCAGCTTTGCCTTTGACCACTTGTACAACTTAAAAATTTCATTTTCTGTCCCAGACTTCCTTTTCTTACTTACAAAATATGTTAAAGAATAGTACTTGCTATTTTCGGAATTATTGTAGGAATTGAGGTATTCCCATAAAGTCTTGGCCATAACTTTTGTCAGTAGGGTGAGAAAACCAGTTTTTGTATGCCTTAATAGTATCACCAAGTAAAATGTTATAAAATACTTATCAATTAATAAAACATTAATTCTATTCAATACCGTAAATTACAGATTTTCAAAGCACCATTTCCACACCAACACACCATGGGAAGGAAATACAAATAAAGTAAATGGACATTATCTTTAAGGAACATAAATCAAATGTGTTCATATTATCCTGATGCTTTCCTTTTTTCCATAGATCCCAGGAGCACTTGACATTTATTATTTTGATTTCAGCTTCTCATTAGGAAAGTATTATGTTTCAATATTAACTCATTTCTCCTTCCCATTTCTTTTCCAGTTCATGTCTATTTGGCAGCATCACAAAAACCACATCTCACAGGTGTTGTTTATTTTTAATTTCTTTTTATTATTGCAATCTACATAACTTTCCTCAGCGGCCAGAAGACTTATCCTCACTTCTGTCCCCAAGAAGCTGAAACAGATCTAAGCAGCACAGGACAAGCCTTCATTTCCAATAGTAACAGAAGGCAAACTTCCTGTGTTCTTAATGCTGAGCTGACCAAGTCTTTAGTTCTACCTGTTAAGAGGGGCCTTCTACCTGAAGCCATGGCAGAGCAAGGAAAATATTCAGTAATGCACTTCCTATGTCCCCGAATATGAGTCTGAAAACAGAAAGAAGTTAAACACTTTGTTCAATCATTTATTGAAATGAAAGTAGCACCCTGGAGCTGCAGGAACAGGGGGAGCCATTGCCAGGTTCAATTTATTTTTAGCTGTTGTGAATTGTCCATGAAAAAGACCCCAGTGTGCAGCCCTGTCCCGCTGACATTTCCACTAGGTAATGTACCCTTTGCTCCACTCCTTTTGAAAAACCCTCCAGTTATTTTGTGAGATAAACAACAGGTGCCTCTGCTTCAGTGCATTATTTTGCTTGGACTTAATGACCTCCTTGCTCCAACCGGATGTGTTCTCCTCCTGCTGCACAAAGGGAAATGTAAGAACAGCTCCATGCTTAGAAAACTCTTTTCATGTGCTCAGTTTACCTGGTGTGGGAATAATTCTATGCATTTGCTTCTCAAACTTCTCCTTCTTAGATATCTGAAAGATTCTGATGCTAGGCAAGAATATCAGTGAGAGAGCATAAAGGGACAGAGAAATACAATCTGCATCTCAACTGTTGCTTGATAGCTCTTATATAAATGATCATGGCCTTTTTGAATTTGTTTAACTTAGAACCGCAGCATATCTATTTGAAAGTGAGGGAAATCATTATGCTTACATTTAGAATAGAGCAATTACATAAGAATTGTCATAGCTTAATACATAATATCTATGCTATGATAGTCACCTCCCCAAAGTTATTTGTTCTGTTTTGGGGATTCTGAAATTCTGAAGAGTGGCATTCTTTTTCATTTCCTGACATTGAAAGAGAAAAAGGTTGAAATTTTGCATAACTGTGCATGTGTATATATGGAACATATTTTTTTCATTTAAATACAAAATACACTAAGTAAATTAATTAGGTTATTAATTAGGTTAATTAGGTATTAATTAGGTTAATACCTTAAGATGCAGTCGATTTTTATAAGTCAAGTATTTCAGAAGTTTACATATAACTGCCCCTCACAGCATGGACTAGATAGTTATTGGTATAGAGGAAGTCAGGACCCTTTCTAACCACTAATCTCTCTATCTACTCTAATGCTGTAATGGTCTCACCTCTAGATTTCTGCATTTTATTTGCTGAGTTTCAGCAGTATGCAAACTAGAGTCCTCTGCAGAAGACATTTTACTGTTTCTGCCTCTATTTAAGCTGTAAGTATGACATTCTGCTGATGTTTGAAGCAATAGACTAAGTTTATTGATGTTTACTATTTCTTTGTGTCATTTACTTGTGCTAATTCTATTAGCCATTCAAGTTCCTATTTAATTTTAGATGTTTTTTCAATTTTTTATGAGCATTTATATACTTGACTTGATAAATTTATGCTCATATTTTATTTGGGTGTATGACTAGGAGTAAAATAGGGTATATATTCACTCATGGCAGATTCTTACAAACTTTTTCTAAGGTATAACAGCCACTAACTGTTTCATTAACATTATATTAAAATTCCCTTTGCTGCATACATACTATGTTACTTGTTTTTTTTTTAAATCACTCCAGTAGATACGTCTAGGTATTTTATTGGCAGTTTCAGAATTATTTATTTATTTTATGAGCGTCTGATTGCACATATGCAGTGCCGGTTGAAGCTAGAAGAGAAGGGCAAGATCCCCTGAAGCTGTTGTTGTGTGGCACTCAGTGTGGAACCAAACCCTGGTCCTCCGAAATGACAGCAATTGATCTTAACCACTGAGCAATCTCTCTAATCTGTTACTAATAATTTTAAAGTGTTGCAGAAAATTTTAATAGATGTATTAAAATATCTTGATTTCAACTTCCTATTTGAATGTTTTACTCATTTTTTATTGCATTAGTCAGTTTTTTGGATTTTTATATGTTATACTACAGGCCTAGTTTTGATTTATGTGTTATGTGTGTTTGACTGCTCAAGGTCTTATTAGTCAATACATTTCTGACTATCACACAGCTGGTGCTGCCCGTATACTGTTGAATCTGTGGCCTTCTACTAGAAGAGTCAACCCACCAGGGGCTGCACATTAATAATGTACTTTCCTTCTCCCAACAGCTATCAATTACCAATATCTGTTTAGCTTGGAGGTACTTCATGCCTACGCCTGTTCTCCGTGCTTGGGATTTTCTCATTGAGCTTATCAGGTCTTGTGCAATTCAATTGCTGTGAATTCATCCACATGTGCAATTTACCCTGGTTTGTTCCCTAAACACTGTTTCCTTGTTGTCGTCTACTGCTTGTGGCTTTTACATCCTTTCCAGCTACTCTTTCACAAATATTTCTGAGCCTTGGAATGAATGGATGTGATAGAGATGTCCCATTTAAGACTGAGCCTACCACAGTCTCACATTCTCTACACCTTGACCAACTGTGAGTATCTTTGTTAATCACCATCTACATCAAATGGACACTTCTCTAATGAGGGTTCAGAGATCAATTAATCTATGGATATAATGATACGTCCTTAGGAGTTGTTTTAATATGATGGCCATCCAGCAGAACACTATTGCAGTTTCTCATATCGGCCCTACGACTTATCTACCCATAGGTTTATAGTTCCAGCAATAGTGCCAGGTATGTGTTCCATACTATCCTCTAATTGTCTGGCTCACTGTAGGAAACATTATGTCTGAATAGTGTTTATTAATTAAAAATCCATTTTAACACGATATAAAACCCTTTAAAGCTCTCATTATTAAGCTACTTCACCTGTTTTTGTATGTGAATATGTCATTGCTTTTATCTAACACGAAAAAGTACATTTGAGTAGAGATTCCTGTCTCATTGTTTTGGTTACATATAATTAACCTAGAAAGGTTTGATTTCTCTTTGATTTTCATCGCTCTTCCTGAATCTTTGGTTTGATGAACAGGGAAGCTCTGAACATGTTAAGTGAGTTAAATCTCAGAAAGCACCGTATGTACATACTTGTTTTTAGTAAAGTGAGCAAGCTAATCTTTGACATGGTCCAAGGGCAAGTCTGGAAAACTCCCAAAACAGGCTAGTGACAAAGAATGTTTATTAGATTCCAACATGAAATTGAAAAAATAGTATGAAAGAGTATAAAAGATGTGAGAATAAGCTGTAGGTAAATAAAGATGAAGCTTGGGTAACTAAACATGTAAAAAAAAGTTTGAGACCTCAAGTTTTTGTTTTTTTGCTCATTTGTTTGTTTTGGTTGTTGTTCTCCAGAAATAAATATTATCTTCATTGAAAATTCAATTATTCATCTTCTAAATAAAGCTACAAACACTGGTCTTAGTGAAAAAATAAAATAATATTTTCTTCTCAAAGTCATTTACCAGCATTTTAAACTAAGATGAATAAACTTCACTCACATACAAATTTTTTAGAGTTTACTAAACTAATTATCTTTGTTTTTCACTGTTCCACAGAGGTAATTTTACCTTAGACACAACCACTCTATTTTTTTTATTAAGAAAAATTAAAGCAATTTATCAATTTAATTTTCATTCCTACGTACTTGGGGTTTTTGAGACAGGGACTGGTGGGCCAGGTTGGCTTTGAACTAAATATGCAGCTGAAGAGATGGGCAACTTCTGATCCTCCTCCTGCCACTGCTCACATGGGTCACTACATGTGATTGATTTTTAATTTACTTTCCCCTGTTTTAAGTTTTTTGACACTAGATCTTAACTGGCCAAGGCAACTTCGAACCTGCTACAGAACCAAGGATGTCTTTGAACTCCTGAAGGGCCTGTGTTTACTGCCCAAGTGCCTTGTGTCGCCTGCTACTATGCTTCTCTTGTTACATTTAAATGTAATTCCCAACTACTTTAAAAAACAATTTTATCAATAAGTAATATATACAATTAATCAGCAGGCAAGAGGACGGGAGAAAGGTGGGCAACTGAAACTTCTAGGGCATATTTGAGTGCAGATTAGAGCCGTGGATTTCCATCGAAATCTGTTTTTATACAGTAAATTTGTACTATCAATCAATGTTGTCTGTAAAATATAGCAGAAAATTGTACTGATATAATATAAAATTATTAAATAAGTCATGGAAATCTATAACATTAAAATTAGCCATTTTATATGCTATCACTTATAATCACTTGAAATAAAACTATTGTTTGATCATTTTTACACTAACTAGAAACAATGCAAGCTAATTTGAGCAATTAACCATAGTGGTTTTAGTTAGTGAACATTAATTTTTAATTGTTTTTAATTAGAAAATACACTTAAAATTCAAAACTATAGTTCATATTGTGTCTATTATAAGACCTATATTCTAAAGCAAGTAATGCTGAAAGATTTGTATAAGGTAGAAATATTGCTGAATTTTTCTTAATTTTATAGCCAATTAAAATTTCTAATTTTGCTTAAATTGCTGAATTCTCTTTTGTCCCACCTCTGTGTGGCTAATTTGGTCTCAGCTTGTGTTCCTGTTTTTTTTTTTTTTTTTAATTTGGGGTCAGAAAAAATCAACACTATAATTGAAGTATAAATATACTAATTTATGTGTACATATGTATGAAATTTAATCATTTGTTAAACTAACTAAGTTCATTTCATACAAAGGAAGTTATGAGAACTGGTCAGTGATGAACCTTATTAAACTTTTAAGAAAATGGAGAAAGTAAAACAAGAACTCGAGTGTTCTTTACTCACTTTTATAAAACAGCTTTAATGAGAAATAATTCTATTGGTATCGTATCAATTTTCAAATTAGAATTTCAGTATGCTTGCTCTAATAGTGTACATAGAGTAAAATACACATAGTTTAAGTTTACAGTTTGGAATGCGCTAATGTGTTCCTAAATCATGAGTCCACTCACACCCTCAGGCTAACCCTCACATTCCCTACGCCTGTCTACCACTTACCTCTCTTCTTTAGGAGGCAGCAGCAATTCTCTCTCCAGACTCATTTGAAGTGTAAAAATTAGAAACTTAACATAATGGGAATGTGAAGATGATGTTGAGAAGTTTATCTGTGTTTTCTCTTTTCTGCTTTATATTTTTTGTGTTTCTTCACAGTCAGTTATTTTTGAAGAGAGAACTAGAGAATGAACATATTTTAACTTATCTTCTCCCTGCTCTGCATTGCAATACAGCAAAAAGACAGCATGAGAGAAATGCAAAGAAAGTTCCAGCAGGACTATAAAGCAAGGGTGGTCATCTACAGCTGCTTGATATCACGCACTAACACCTTACTAGGAGTGGAAAGTATGATGTGTGGGAACTCAACCCTCATATAATAAAATAATCCTACCTTCAGCAGGTCCTTCGGAGACCAGTGTCTATCTTAAACAAAATTGTTAGACCTGAAATACTTTGTTCCCTGAAGACCATTTCAGGCTTTGTTTCCTTTGTTTTCCATCAAGCTATAGGCTGAGTCCTTAGCTCAATTCTTGCTTCTTGTTTTTCTTTTCCAATTAAATCTTCATGTGGACATGACTGACCTAGTTTAACACATTTGTGAAATATAAGCTCAGACCTTTTCAAATGTGAGTAACCTGGGCATCTTTCTGAAGTCCAGGAGTGGATTCTACTTCTCTGAGCTGGAGTTTCAGATCTGATATTCTAGGGAGCCATCATCTGTCATAAGAGGCTGCCTGTTTGTTTCCCAGCCACCAGGCAGCTCATACCCAAAATAACCACACAGAAACTGTATTAATTAAATCACTGCTTTGCCCATTAGTTCTAGCTTCTTATTGGTTAACACTTACATATTAATTTAACCCATCTTTATTAATCTGTACATCACCATGAGGTCGTGGCCTACCAGCAAAGTTTCAGCGTGTCTGTCTCTGGCAGCGGCTCCATGGTTTCTCTCTGACACCACCTCCTTTCTCCCAGCAGTCAACTTAGTTTTCCCCACCTACCTCTATTCCCTGCTCAGGCTCAAAACAGTTTCTTTATTAACCAATGTCATTCACAACATACAGAGGGCAATCCCACATCAATCATTTGCTTTTGCCGCTACTCCACAGACTACATTTTCAGGGGGAAGGTTTGAATGGATTTCCAACCCAGGATGTCTCCAAAGCCCCTTGGGTTTGGAAGGGAGAATATATAAATTTGTGGTAATGTGTCCATTTGTGCTAAAGTTTAGACCCTCCACCTGAGAAGAGTCTGGCAGTCATCACCTTTGAAAGCTTTTCCCATGTGAAATTCTCTGGCATCAAAGATGCTGTGAAAGGTAACAAGTCTTAGGACATGTTCACTGTCCAATCAGAGAGCAGATTTGACTGGGTGTTGTGTTTTAGTTACTGAACATGAGGAGTTAGTCATTTCTTAAGATAGGATTTGGGGAGACCAGGGTAGTTATTTGAATAATGACATGCATACTCAAAATGGGAGGAACATAGAAGCTGTTATTTACGAATTTTTATTGGTATATTTTTCTTTTGAATTTAGAGGTTACATCTGCTCTTTGCTTTCTGAAAAGCTGTCAATTTACAGTGTTGAGACAACTCAAAAATAAGTGAAATGATAGTTTACAGCCTTATGTAGATAAGGTTACCCTGAAGAGCTTTATTATTTTATTTATTTATTTATTTATTTATTTATTATGTATACAATATTCTGTCTGTGTGTATGCCTGCAGGCCAGAAGAGGGCCCCAGATCCCATTACAGATGGTTGTGAGCCACCATGTGTTTGCTGGGAATTGAACTCAAGACCTTTGGAAGAGTAGACAATGCTCTTAACCTCTGAGCCATCTCTTCAGCCCCCTCCCCCCCAAGAGCTTTTTAAGAAGATATTTATAATCTCGTCATTGAAATACTTGATATGCAGTTACGGGTCAAGGCCCAGGAACTGACATTGTAGGCAAATCCCTTAGATAGTTTTGCTTTGGTTTTGGTTTTATATAGTTATTTTATGGCATCAGTTTATATAGCCCAAACTGTCCTGAAATTCAGTACATAGACTAGCCTAGAACTTTCCACCTTATGTACCTAAGTACTGAGCTTACAGATGTGTATATCCCTCCACCTTGGTTCTTGAGATTATTTTGATTTGCACTGTCCGTGACCAGAATACTCAAGAGTCCTGAGGGGGCTGCTCCTTTGGAATAACTTTATTACAGTTGGATATTCATGTCTTCAGTCAATTTAAAGTTCAATATCTGTAAAATGATGGAAATCAATTGAAAAGAAATAATCTCAGCTTTCTTCATTCCACCCCACCATCAATAATGTAGAATTAGAATAGATTTTTCACTATATATAAGGTAACTAAGTATTCCTTCTTTCCATTTTTGCTTTTTAGTTTCTTCCCTGGCATGTAATGGTCTAAACAAGTGGTATTTTCTCAGTATTTGAAAAAACAAAAAGTAAGCACAAAATTACTGGCAATCTTAATGCTGGGAATGACTTATAGACATTTATTTTAATCCCATAAATGCTTTATTCCCCGCAAACTTGAATCTGAGTATCTTCTGCCTTTGAATGAATCATTGCTCTTTCAGCTGTTTGTGTGGGTCTCCAATCCCATTAACAATTTGGGATTACGTTGTAATCTATCATATGACATTTAGGAATTGACTGAATTGATTTCCTCACCAAAAAATAAACTTTATACATTTATTCACCACTCATTTTCAAGATTCTCTATAAATTTGATTGGGAAAATTGTTGCATCAATATAAAAGGGTGAAACCGTTTCAAAAAATTGGTAAAGCTAATTTATTCCTTCACTTGGATTAGAATCTATGATGTGGAGTCTGTAAATGTACAGATACTACAGGAGATTCTTATACATGCAAGGGATGATTAGAGATTCTTAACTTGTTTTCAGACCTGCTATCCTTTCCTCTGTTTGCCCCAGCAATGCCTGTGAGTAAAGCTTGCCAAATGCAGTTGTATGTTTTATCGGTGAAAAAAATATATTTATGATGTTTTATAAAAAACAGAAAGCCAGATCTTCTTTCAAAAGTTGGCTACTATAAGGGTGAGATTGTAGGATTCAGTTCAGGTGAGACATGTCTTAGGAGGATCTTAGGTAGGATGATTCTGGTCTAAGAGACCTCACAATATTCTTGATTGAGTCAGGTCATGGTGTTTTAATAGAAACAATGGGGAATGAGAAACACTTGTGATGGAACTTACTTAGTGGATTTCTTTATACCACTGAACAATGTAGACATGAAGAAAGAAACCCAGGAGTCATGGCTTCATTGCTCAGAGTTCAGGACAGGTGGAGTAGAGTTTCATCAAGACAAAGTACTTTCTACCATCACTGCCATCTACCCTCTTCCTCACTGAACCAAGCAAGTGTCTTTAACAATTGGCATACCACAAGGTGAAGCAGATGGGAGAATTTTTTTCACTTTACTTCTTTCTTTATACAAATCCAAAGAACACAAAATGGACATATAAAAGGGTCTCAGAGCTGAACAAAATAAATCTTTATTTGATCCCAGAATGGTTTTGGCATCCATTTGCCATTCTCCTTCTCTTTTAAGGATCCCAGATCATGTTTGACACTACAAGTGAGCTGCTAATTGTTCTCAGAGAAAAATGTCTCCCAGTCTTCACTCTTACTTGGTCCATCCCGCCTTGATTTTAAAAGTGGCTCCATGCCTAATTTGTCCTGTGCTTACCAGCTCTTCCATCTAATTATATTAAATCTTATATGTTAGCCTGTATTCCAATAGATTTTTCCATCCTTGCAAATGTTTATTATTTGAAACGCTTTCATTTGAAACTCTCTGAAATGTTTAGTCCGGCTTATATGATATCAATATTATATTTTTGGCTTTTTAAAAATTCTTTATATCAACTTATAATTTTTCTGGATCTCTGGTACCTTGTTTTGTCTGGGCATATTCTAAATAGAAATAAGTGGCTTTGTGATTAAAGTTGAAATGCTTTCAAACATTCCAAGAATATTCTAAATATTTGCATTTCATATTACAGCAGGATCTGAAATGTTTTAAGTATTTAGGTTTTTCTCCAACTCTTTGTATTTTGTTGACTTATACACGTGTTACTTTCCTTTCCTACCTGTGTTTCCCGCTTATGTTGCCTGAAAGCTGCATTCATACTCTAGAACAAAGAGACATACTTATTCTGTCTCTGGCAGAATGTCAGGCAGCTTTCAACAGGCTTAGAATTAATGACTGCTGGGCATAACTGGGGGATAGCAATAGACTCAGTAGCAAATGACTGTCATAAATTGTTAAAATTAAGTAATAACTCCACACATTGTTCTGAAGCTTGCGATTTTAACAAAGGAATACTAACTTATGAAAAATTGAGAAAGGGTGGGTGCAAAAGTTCTTTCTTGAAGAACAGGGTTTGCTTGTAGGCCTATGGATAAACTTGATCACCACCCAGACAGATTTTTAATAAGCATATTTAATAAGCAGCAAGGTCAAATACATAAAACAAAAACAAAACCTAGTGTATTCTGGTTTATGAAAAGCAAGGAGAGTCTGAGAACAAGTAGTTCACAGCATCTCTGAACAAATGAACAAAAGATAACCCTTGCTCTGAGTAGGAAGAGATTGTCAGCAATGTGGTTTTCTCTCCAACTAAAGATGCAACACTGAATGTTTTCCAGGAAATTGGATAAGTTTTGAAACTTTATTTTTCTTCTGGAGAAGAGGAGTGAAGATGGCGGCTGAAGGGTAGGAGGTCAATCAACTTTCCGTTAATACAAAGACCATTTTTACTCATAGGGTTTAGGTTTTATACCAATATCCTTTCATAACTTTTTATCTAAATCTTACCTAACTCTCCTCTTAAAGGGCAGTGTATGAAATCTTGGAACTCTTTTAATTCCCAGGTTGTGTTGCCTTTTTACTATCATTTTGAGGAATGGAGAGGTCTCTGCTGGGAAGTATCTGGAGACTTTTGGAAGCCCTCTCAAGCAGAACAGTGTTTAATATAGTACTCTTTTTTACACACTAGATGTGCTGTCACGGCATAGGAAAATATTACCCCTGAGAGGGCATCCGAGCCAACTGCTCACCCACACAAAATTCCATGCGGGCCACAGCAATTCCTGATGTGTGGAATGGAAAACCTCCTTCTTCATGGTAAAGGGTGGGTTTTGAATATTTAGTTTTAAGTCTAGAGAAAAAGTAACGGACCAATAATGTTTAAGAGGGGAGGCGAAAGCACCTCTTAGACCTAAGCCATCTGCTTGCCTCACCATTAGACTCTGCAACCATTAATTTTTCCCCCTTGTCTCTGCTATCACCTCTTACCTCTTTGCTATCTATGCCAAAGCCAGTTACTCCACGCCTTCGTACATCTTCCTGATCTGTCATATAGAAGTCTAGCTTTGAACATGACAGTTCTGTTCAAGAAAGTCAACCAAGCTTCCAGGATTTTCAGTGGGTTCCAAACTCCTTGTTTTCCACACAAAGAATTCCTCTCCGTCATGTTCTTAAGACCTCTTTTCTTTCTGTGTTATGAATGATGACCCCATATGATTGGATGATACCTCACTTGTTCACTCAGCCTGCTCTTCGGTTGTTCACAATGCTTGTTTACTCTTAAACAATTCCAGTTTAAAAGATAGATTCTGTAGTTCTTGTATATCATTGATCTATAATGCTGCATTCTCTACCAACTAATTCCTTGAAACAGTCCCTCTTTAAACATCTAGTGTAGCCTCATCTATTCTGTAAGTACACTTGTGTATGTTTGTGTATGTATGCATACGTGGGCCTAATTTTGTGCTTGTGATTGTGAAAACCTTGTATCAAAGAGCATGTGTGAAAATCATCTTCCACTTTGGTGGAAAACAGTCTTTTGTTCATAGCTACGCATGCAAAACTGGTCCTGCAGTACTTGGAAGCCTTTTATTTCCACACATCCTCTTGCCCTGGGAGGACTGGGATAACAGTTACCCATGACTTCACCTAGCTTTATGCAGGTTCTGGGGATCTGAACTCAGGTACTCAACAATTGTGCAACAAGGACTTTATCTACTGAGCCACCTTTCCATGTGTGTTTTAATCATATTCTTTTATTTCTTTAACCTTTTTGCCCATTACATAGTAAGACAAAAATTATCATAACTATTATGAACTGAGTGTTTCTCTAATACATTTGTATGCTTAAGCCTTCACTCGTAAGGTGACCTATTTAGATGAGTAGCCATTAACAACATTACTAAGGTTAAGTGGGGTCATCATAGGATTATGGTCCTGATCTGATAACAGCAGATATTTTCATAAAAAGGCATCTGAAAATCCACTCTTTCTGTTATGTGAATGAACCATCCATAAGGGAGCTATTTAAAAAGAAGGAAGGGAGCCTCTACCGTACCCTGACCAAGTTGAGATAACAGTGTGTAGTCTCCAGAAACATGAAAAATTACATTTACATGGTTAAACCAATCAGTCTTCAGAAGTTTTCATAAAAGTCTCAACTAATTAAGGAATTTAAATATACATATGTATAGTTTAAATGTATATGTGTATGTTTTGAATAAATTAAATATTTAACATATATTTAAAGATTGTGTGTATATTTTAAATGTATATATGTATATATGTGTATATGTCTATTTTAAATCCTTAATTATATGCTTAAAATATCAAACTATCAAAAGCAGTAGCATGAACATGCTATGTCTGACCACTCAGGTGTATTCTCACACACTGACCCAATCACAGAACTTCTTGTTAACTTTGAGGAGTCCTGTTAATTCTTAATGATACATTAGAGCCAATCTGATAAAATGTTGTCCTCTTTACCATTAAAGACCAAATGGATATTTTTATGTACAAAGCACAAGAGACAGAATGACTAACACTTGGACATATTATATAGGTATATGTAAATATATATATATACATAATATTTGTGATCAGAAGCATATGTTTAAGAGAATTCATTTTTTTTCCAAATATAGTTTTGTTTGTTCTCTTTCTTTCTCTTAAAGCTGTGAGCCTAGTGATGGGGGGACATCCCTAAAATACAAGCCTCCCTACATTTTCATTAGGTGTGTACTTGGGGTAGGTTTAATTAATGACAACTTAGCATGTGGGGGTTCAAGCTGGGTGACAGGATTTTCAATCTTTCTGAAGTGGCTGGGAATCTATCCTGCCTTTTAAGACTGTTTTTCACAGTTCATCTGATATTGCCACCCCCTTGTGGCTACCACAGGACTAGATAAGTTGCCTTAGACACCAACAAACACTTTGGGCATGACTTTTAGATGTTAATAGCTTGTCAAAGGTAAGAGTGAGAAACAGTCTTAAAGACACCCATATGTTCCTAAACTAAACATCTAATTCCCGAATACTCCATTAAATTCTCTCTTTATGGCATTTTTTCCTGCTGTTTTATCTGGTTTTCACCACAAGATCTTAGATATCAAATGCTGGATCTATAGTTGCTTATATTTGATCCTCCTTTTGTGCTTGTAGTATAATAATAAACTATCGGTTTTGTTAATACAAAGTAACAGATGCTGGTCTAGTAGTGTTTTAAGGAAGACTATCCATCAGTTACAAACTCATAATAGATTTATTCGCCAGGCATTTGCTGTTTAAAGTACAAACTGCATTCATTCAATATTGTTTGATTATTTAAGACATCCAACTGAAAACATACCTTTCCCAGTCATTGTTTTTGATTTTATTTTGTTTTAAATTTTATTGATTTCCTTTTTTATTTAAAAACAATCTGTTTCAATTCCCATTCCCCCTCCCTCCCTTCTTCCTACTCTCCACACCTTCCCGCCAACCCACCTCCCATTCACTCCTCAGAGAGGATAAGGCCTCCCATGGGGAGTCAACAAAGCCTGGCTCATCAAGTTGGGGCAGGACTAAGGCCCTCCCTGCTGTATGTATCTAGGCTGAGCATGGTATCCCTTCATAGGGAATGGACTCCAAAATGCCAGTTCATGCACTAGGGATAAATCCTGGTGGCACTGCCAGTCATTCAGAGGGCCTAGTTCAGTCCTATGCAGGTTCCCCAGCTCTCAGTCTAGGGTCAGTGAGGTTCCACTAGCTGGGATCAACTGTCTCTGTGGGTTTCCCCATTATAATCTGGACCCCTTTGCTCGCTCATATTATCGTTCCTCCTCTCTTTGACTGGACTCTGGGAGCTGGGTCCAGTGCTTAGCTGTGGATCTCTGCATCTGCTTCCTTCAGTTACTGGATGCAATTTCGATTGTGACAAATAGGGTGGCCACTAATCTAACTATAGAAGAAGGCTAGTTCAGGTGTGCTCTCTGCTATTGCTTGGAGTCTTAGCTGGAGTCATCTTCTTTTTGGATTCCATGGCACCAGGTTTCTTCCTAATCCCATAATGGATCCCTTTACCTTTATCAAGATATCTCTTTCCTTGCTCACTTCTCTCTCTCTCTCTCTCTCTCTCTCTCTCTCTCTCTCTCTCTCTCTCTCTCTCTCTCTCTCTCTCCCTTCCCCCTACCTCCCTATCTCTATCTCTCTCTTTCCCTCTGTGTGTGTCCCTCCCAAGGGCATTATTTTTTGTTTGTTTGTTTGAGTTTTTTTTTAATATATTCTCCTGTTCCTGGAACATGTAATTTTATTTTTCCTCTAATATTTGACTTTTCTACAGAACTTCATAGCTATTAGTCAGTGTTATGCTAAAATGAAGGGGCCTTTAAATGTCTTTCCAATCACTGGTGTCAAATAAAATTTTTATTTGATAAAAAAGAAATGGCAATTTTAGTGTGATAAAGACATGGTCTCTACCCAAATAATTTTGGCTAAATCTTGAATAAATAAACTATATTTCTTTAGGATTAGCATCGAAGACTAGAGCAACCTTTTCTTATAAACACCATTTGCATCTTCATATGGTTTTTCCTTGAACTTGATTTAGAATCTCCAATTTCTCTTTATGTTCCCATCCTGGGTGTAAGATAAATTATTTCTTAGAGTAACATTATAGAGACCTAACATTTTTGTTTTTAGCTTCTGAAAACACGAGCATAATTTTAATGAAATTAAAACATTGTTTTCTTAATGAGTAAGAATATCAAGGTTGTGGTTAGGATGGAATTAAATCACTTAAATTGTAATACATTATGTGTGCCTCGGAAGTAATTATCTTGCTATTAAAGTTGTATTGTTGAAAAAGAAACTGCTTTAATTATTTTAAGCACAATGTGTTAATTTGAATAATTTTTTTTAATTTTCCATGAATTTTTAAACTAAGCTAAACAACAGATGAAAGGCTAGTGTTCCTTTGTGCACTCAGCGAAGTAGAAAAGTTAAACATATTTAGGAAAATAGATCACCGGGACTCGGACAATGTGCAAAAGAAAACTGTGATCTTTGGTGTTGATTGTCAAAATGACAGAATCTGTAATCACATAGGACACAAATCTCCATGAAGAGCCATGAGGGATTATGCTGGTTCTGTTAATTGGGGTAAGAAGACCCACCCCTAAGCATGATCCCAAGATGGATCCTGAACTATAAAGAAGGAAGCTCTTTCATTCAGGCTAGCTTCCATAGAAGGTGCCAAACTAGTTGTTGTGGGAGGAAAAGCAACAGTGGTCTTACCCAGCTGTGAAGCCTGTAGACTAATAAACCTGCCAGGCAAAGTGACCCCTTTTCTGTAACGCTGTTCTTACTGTTAGGATAACCAACCACTCTATGAAACCGAGGACTACTCTACGGGAAGGACTTAGACAGCTGGTACTTAAGTCTGGACAGAAACTGGTGAGGGTTATAGGACTGAGAGTTAAGTAAATCTTGTTTTTCGGCTAAATTGACAATAGCATCAAAAGGTTGTCTAAATGTTTATGCTTATGTTCACAGACAAATGCCACTCTCAGACATAATCAGAGAAGCCTTTTATTTCAACAAACAGTAGTAAAAGCATAGACTCATGGTTGCACAAGGCTTTGTTGTTAAGTGACAATTAATACTTACTCCTAAATAAGACTGATGCTATCCCCACTAAGGCTCAGAGAACAATGTAGAAGAGGCAATGGAAAGAATTATAAGACAAGTAGAATGGTAGAAGAATGTCAGCTCTTGAGCAATAATCATTACAGTCACAGAGCTACATATGCCTATGCTGGGTCTGCACAAAAGTGGGACACATCAACGGTCAGGAATGGATGGAGATAGAGCTCAGGAATCCCAATCTGTCACTGTTAAACTATCTGCTAGCTGTAGAATCAGAGAGAACGGAGCCATTGCTTTCAATCGTGAGCTTGCTTGTGATCCTCATCAGGCTTTAGCAGACAGATCAATCCAATTTTCGCAGATAGTCAAACATTGAGTATATTATATGTAATATATATGTGTGTATATATATATATGTTTGCTATATATGTATATAGCTATTAGTGAAAAAGAGGGCATGAATTGAAGGGGAGTAGGAAAAGTTATATAAAGGTATATGGGAGTGTTTGGATGGAGAAAAGAGAAAGGAGAAATATTGTAATTATAATCTCATAAATAAATAAATAAAATAGGCTGCAAAACAAACACAAAAGTCATGAATCTAAAAATGGGACTTACAGAGAGAAGGAAGAGTTCACTGAGATGGAAGATAAGAGAGGGTGTGAGGAGAGATTAATCTTAATGTGTTTCATATACACATGACATTTTCAAAGAACAAACTGAACAAAATAAATAAAAGTAATCCACACATACACACAAACTCAGCATGGTAGTCTGGGTAGCGTTTTCAACAGAATTAAATCTCAAAGAGGTTGTATATACTATTTCTATCATAAATTCAGAACTTAGTGGATTGTTGGGAACTGTTAGAACTGTGGAGAGAGAAGTCTAGCTGCCGGAAAAGGCCTGGCGGTGTAGGCTTTAAGCCCTTCCTGACTCTCTTGACGTCCTAGCTGCAGTGAAGTGAGCAGCTTCTTCCCCATGTTCTTGCTACCATGTTCTTCTGTTTTTTCAAGGTCCAGGACAGCATCTCTATCTAAAATGGGATTGACCTTGAACTTCTGAGCTAAAGCTGGGAATCAAATAAAGCTTGCTTCCTTTCAATCTGGCCTCTCAGGTGTTTCTCACTGGCATGATTATAGTAAAACCACAGACACTCGAAATAGCAAAGGCGAGATAGATACAGCTCAGCTTTGTAGGAAGACACCTCCAATTTCTTTCCCAGCATGTGGTGATTGCAAAGACTTTCATGCTTCCTAGAAAATACGTGACATGTTTGAAAAGATGGCACAGAAGTTTCCTGTTAAGCCTTTCGCTTCCCCACGTCCACCATCAAAACTCTGCACCACAGTTGCAATACAGACAAATCCAGTCTATGAATCTACCTTGACATATCGTAATTACCTAAAGCCCACTGTTTACAGGAGAGTTATGTTGGTAGAATGAGTTTCATGGACTTGGACAAATGTGTAATGAGATATATCTCTCACTAAAATGCTAGAATACTTTTATTGCGATAAATATTTCTCTGTGTTGTATGTTTTCTTCTTTCCCTCCACACTCATCTTTGACAACTATTAATCTTGTTACTATATCCACTGCTTTTTATTCTCAGAATATGATACAATTAGGGTTATATGCTATATCGGTTATGTTTCTATTGTTATAATAAAATACCATGACCAAGGCAACTTATAAAGAATGGATTTAATTGGGCTTAGAGTTCTAGAGCATTAGAGCCCATGGAGGTGGAGCTGAGGCAGGAACAGCTGAGCGATTACATCTTAAAAAGCAAGCAGGAAGCAGAGAAAGCTGACTCAAAATGGTGAAGGTCTTCTGAAACCTGAGAGTTTACCTTTAGCCTTACACCTCCTCCAAGCCCACACTTTCTAATCCTTCCCAATCATCTGGGGACTCAGTTATCACATGTGAGTCTTTCGGAGCCATTCTCATTCAAATCCTCACATATACTGTCTAATCTTACCTGAATTTAACTGACTTGCTTCTTTCTTTTGCATGTAGGTTTCCTTCATGCCTTTTCAATGTGTAATAGCTCATTCTGTTTTGGTACTGAATGTTATATTTTCTACATGTACCACAGTTAATTAATTTGTCTACTAGATGACTTATTGGATGTTTTTGTAGTTTTTAGCAGTTTTTACTAAGACACTGTAGCCATCTAGAAGAATGTTTTCAGGAAGCCATACTTTCCAGTGTCTTCGGGTAAATGCCAAGGATCATTACCCCTGTGTTATATGGTAAAATGTTATTTACTTTTGTAAGAAATTGTCAAACACTCTCCCAGGAATTCTGTACTACTCTGTTTCTTCACCAGTCATGAGCAAGACATTTGTTGCTGTCTATCCTCATAAGCAGCCTGTGTAATCTGTGTTCTGGGTTTTGGAAATCCTAAAGGTACATGGAACTATCTCATTCTCCATGCTTGATATGAGCTTTGGTCCATTTTATCTTCAGGATGTTTGTGTTCTTGTTGTTGATTTTGTGAAATTTTTATAAAAATGTTTTACCACATATGCCTCTTGAAAATATTCTCCCGATCTGTGGTTCATTCTTATATTCTCTTGTCATTTTCTTTCATAGAACAGACGTTAGTTTTCAAAAGAATCTAGCTTAGCAGAGTTTACTCAAGTGGATTGCACTTTAAATCTTGTATCCCACCCTAATTTTAATTTAAAATATAGTTATTTTAGACAAAATATATTTTTCATGTTCTGGAATTTTCTAGAACCGTGACAATATGGAATCAAGATAGATTATGCATAAAATATCTTCAAGGCAATAAGTAAAATATAGATTATTATTTCGATTTATGACAAAGATTTTGTGCTCCTCATAATAAAATTTATATTTTGTGACTATTATACCCATAAATTTAGATTGATCCATTTCTCAGCTCCAGTCTCAAAGGGAGAGCTCCTTTAATGTAAGCAATTTAGTTTAATAGGTCTTGTCAAACTATGCTTAACTCTGAAATGATAATCTCAGAGATTCTTTTCCTTCAATTCTATAGGGAGCTTTGTACTTTCATATGCAATAGTAAGCCTAAAATAATTTTCTCCAGGCAATATTTCTTAAAATTAATGGCTGTTCTCATGTGCTAATTAAGAAATGCACTTGCAATGAAACATTCAATGTAGGATACAAGTTAATTGCTGAGAAAGTTGCAGAAAACAAATTCAATGGGTTAAAATGTCAGAAATGCTCCCTTCAAAGTTCTGACTGACACATCCATGAATTTATCTAAGGAAAAGTTATACAAAATCCCCTACACATTTAAAACTAATAAAAAAAATAGGCACTAGACATTGTTACTTTTCCACAAGATTCTAAAGCAGTAGCCTACTAGCAAAACACAAGACTTAACAGATATTCTGAATATACTTCAAAAATAGAATATTTAGGTACAATAAGTCAGACACAGCAAGGATATACACTAAGCAAGGATACTCACTAGGCAACATCTCTTGGATTTGAAATGGGGAGACCACCACAGAGCTTCCCTTTAATGCCACTTTCAAAACCATTTTTAGTTTCTCTGATTTCAATAAGAGAAATATACATTTTGAGGAATCCAGTAAGTGATACTTCCTGGGACATTTTGCCAAAGATTTTTTTTTTTTAATCCCAGGTTTTTGTTTAAGAATCCACTGGATCTTTCCCATTACATCAGTGGATAAAATATTTATCTCTGTCATGCATCTACAATTCTAGGTGGAAAGTCAGAGATTATTTATGCTAATATTATCCTTGTCTCAAAGCGGTTGAAGCAAGCAGAAACCACCTCTAAGGAAATAGTGCTATCCTTACATTCACGAAATATAAATGCCAGGGACTAGGAAGTCCATATAAGATCTGTGTGGGCTGCCCATGGCTGCATCCAACAGAGATTTAAAACAGATGCTGCTTAGCAGAGAAAGGTCATGCTCTGATATCCCGAGGAGCTTTTCCTTTGAAGTAAGCCTTTCTTGTTTAAATCCATCTCTTACCATTTGCAAGTTTCTGAGAATTGTTCAAATTACTTAGTGCCTTTGAGCTTCAGGCTTAATACTTGTAAAACAAAAATCTCTTAGATTATGACTGACAGAAAAGTAAATACATTTATAAATTCCAAGGACCATGCCTGTGACTTACTGGGGCTCGACCAATGCTTCTGTTAAATTCTGTATAAACATTTAAATATATCCAGTTAGACATTCACTTATGTTGTCTTATAAATTTATTAGACACATGTTTGATATTATCAGTACTTTGAGTGCCTCTGTAATTATTAAAGGCATACTTGCATTTTCAGTTCTTATGTATATCACAGGGTTCTGGAGGAGGGATGAGAAGTATAATACATTTCATCTGTAATAAATAGATTTCTCCTCATCTAAACCCTTTGTTCTGCATGATTGCTCAGCAATTCCTGCACTTCCTTTATGGGAAGAAATCCCAACCAATGTGGGCAGTTTCTCCTTCATGATTTCTCATAGGATAGGCTTTAAGTTTGAGGCTGAGATGGGTATATAATGACTATTGCCAAGGTCTGCATCAGATCATTGGCTTACTTTAGGAAAATAACTCAAGGATGCTTATATTGTTATTTCATTTGTGGTTATGCAGTCTTTATCCCATCCACTTGTGAACATCATGGCATCATACATGGAAAATGATACCATATCTAATGCCATATAAAGTATTTTATCTTCACAAAAGTGTAATGATAGCAGTAATTTTTAAGAGAAAACTAACATTAATAGATTATTTCATTATTTTGACATAATTTGTAATATTCACAAGTCAATATGACCTACATATCTGAATTGCTAACTTAAATAAATTCAAAACAAAGGATGCCCAAGTAACGGGTGCATGAACTGGCTTTTTGAGCCCATTCCCTACGGTAGGATACCTTGTTCGTCTTGCTGCAGAGGGAGGGGCTGGTCTTGTCTCAACTAGTGTGCTAGACTTTGTTGATGACACAAAGGGGGCCTTGCCCCCTCTAAGGAGTAGATGGGGGATAGGATGGAATAGTGGTGGAGGGTGGAAGAAAGGGAGGTAGTCGAAACTGGAGTTGGTATATAAAATGAAAAAAATTAAATAAAAATAGAAAATACAGGTAAATATGAATTTCAAATTAATATTGAAATATTTTTATAAATATGTCTCAAATATTGATTAGAGCTTATGAATAATGGCTGTTCATGATTAATCAATAATTAAAGTTTACCTAGACAGCCTTAATGTTATATAGGGAGAACCTTCCTCACTGTACAGGTTAGAAATGTGAATCACATGCAAAATGCATTTATAAGTAAATGTTTATGTTCCAAATTAGAAATCTTTTAGATTTCAGATATGTTATTGTTGTAATCCTTTCTTCACTGCTCTGATGAAACATATAAAAAATTGAATATATTGATTCTTTCTAAAAATAGAATCATACTTAGTTCTGAGTTCTGGAGTCTCAATGGCACACATTGGTGTTCTGTAAAGGTTCCCCAATTGCCTCATAGCATGGCAAAGGAGAAAGGTAAGCAGTCATGCACACAAGGGACTAGAGGATTGGATTACTTCATTTTAATAATGCTAGGCATCTATGATCCCACTGCACTATGGCAAGATGTGGGGTAGGGGCAGCAACAGGAGAATTTTCATAATATTGCTGGTCTCAAAGCCCAACATGCATGATGGCAAAGAAATCTTGCTTCAAACAAGATCAAAGATGAGGCCTGAGACCCAAAACTGTTATCTGTCTTCCAAAAGCATGTTACCATGTACACTGAGGACTATACACATACACACACACACACACACACACACACACACACACACACACACACACACGATGTGGAATTCCTCTCTAAATGCTCTGACTATGTTTTATTACCACTGGTTATTAAAGAAGCTGTTTTGGCCAACGGCTTAGTAGAGTAAAGCCAGGTGGGAAATCCAAACAGAGATATAGAGAGACAGTAGGTGGAGCCAAGGAGATGCCATGACGAAGGAGACAGACCCTGGAACTTAACCCAGTAAGCCACAACCTCGTGTTGATACATTGATTAATAAAAATGGGTTAATTTAAGTATAAGAGCTATCTAGAAGTACGCTTAAGCTATTGGCCAAATGGTGTTGTAATTAAAAGTTTCTGTGTGATTATTTTGGGTCTGGGTGGCTGGGAACAAACAAGTGGTTTCTGTCTACACATACACACACACACACACACACACACAGAGAGAGAGAGAGAGAGAGAGAGAGAGAGAGAGAGAGAGAGAGAGAGAGAGAGAGAGAGAGAGACTTCTTCACCTCTCAATATCATCACCCTTGAAACTATGCTACTAATATAATTATTGTGTCCTTTCGAGTGTGTCCTGTGTCCTAGAACCATATCTGAACCCCATCAACTGTTTCATTGCTTACAAGCCCTTAGCAATTCCTTCTAAAACCTATACAATCTTCATTTTGCCTTCAATAAAGCTTAGTAATCTTGATTTGTGTTTCCTGGGCATCTTAATGCTCTACAGCTCTTTCCCACCTGTGTGCAGAATGTGGAACACAATAGACATTCGGCCTATTCTGAGTCTGTTACCTGCAATCACCCATTGAAAGCACGGGTATGTCAAACTGCTTTCCAGCCACTCAGTTTCCTAATTTACCTTGTCACTATGGCAGCATTTATAAAGTAAGATTTAATGTTTTCTATGGCACTCTATTTGCAATGAGTGATGATTGGGTTCATATTTTTATATTTAATTTTTCACGTGTGTGCGTGTGTGTGAGAAAAGCAAAAATGTGTGTGCAAGTTCATGTGCTTGAGTGTACAAAGAGAACAGAAAAGCACATCAGATTTTTTTTTAGCTATCATTACTGGAGTTTGTAGGAAGCTGGCTAGATATGTGAAATTTTGTGACCTGAGCTTTGGTCCTCGTAATTATGAATGTTCTTAACCTCTGAGTCATCTCTCCAGCCCTGGATTCATATTATTCATAGATATATTTGAATACAAATTTTTAGCCTTTGCTAAAAGTTAATTTTTAATATGCATTCTAGAATATATTTAACAGAACTTTGCACTTGACATATTTTACATAAGATATATAAATTTGCATGTATCTAAATCATAAGCATTTTGGAATTATAGATAGATGCAACAAACATTTAATTAATCTCCGCATGAAAATACTTTAATAAGTTTTATAGTATATTTCAAAGGTTATTTCCTGTAGATACATTATTAACAGTCTGAGTATACATAGTAATCTTTATAGTAATAGTTTATTACTATGTCAATAAACAATGTGTGTTTATAGTGTGCCTGCCACTGTGATAAATAATCTCCATATATACTACCAGTAAAAGCTCACAATAATCCTCATGAGTTGATTGCACATTCCATTTTCTATATGAGAAAATGTAAGCCTCAGCCAAAATCATACAGCTAGTAAGTTAGAGGAGAATGGATGGCAAACCAGAAATATTATCTACAATGTAGAATTATATTTCTAGATTAAGGTCCGCATAGTCTGTGTGGGTGATGGGATTTTTCTCTTCAACCTTTCTATAAAGGAGTGGTTCTCAAATTTCCAAATGCTGCAATCCTTCAATACATTTCCTCGTGTTGTGATGACTCCCAACCATAAAACTGTTTATGCTGCTACTTCATAATTAATTTTGCTGCTGTTATGAATTGTAGTACAAATATTTGTGTTTTCTAATAGTCTCAGACGACACCAGCGAAAGGGTCATTTGACCCCACATTTGAGAACTTCTGCTTTAAAGTCTGTTGGTATGGTGGAACCAGTATATCATCTACCGCTCTTTTCTCTGGATTGGAGGTTTATATCTTACAACACAGCTTGTCTTTAGAGCCACTTTCTTCAGGGTCATCCCAACTATGAGACTGTCAAAATTAGATCAAGGGCACCTGAAAATGACACCTTAAATAGAGAAGAAAAGTCATTCTATACACTGTTTTAAATATATGCATTTTTGTTAATTTCCCTTACCATTGGGTTATACCAAGGGAAAACATGATTTCTTGTTAGCAACTCAATATCCACATAACGGCCACAAAGTACGCTACTCTTTCACTCCATAACTTTCAGCGATGGGGTGGTGATTGCTATTGATATAAAATATGTTGATATATTGCTAGTGATTGTTTTGATATAAAAAGTACTAGGCTAAGAATAACATCCTTACTTAGCAAGAGAGAAATTCAATGCTGGGTGTGGTGCTGTCCAATTAGAATCCCAGAACTGATGAGATGGGGCAGGAGGTCCAAGAGTTTAAGACCAGTCTTAATTCTTGCTGGGACATCCCAGAGAAGTTTATAAATGCTGGTGGCTAAGTTATAACGTTAGGAATGTTAGAGCTTTTCCTGGAAGCTACCCTCTCATTTTGAACATATGTTTAAGATGAAAGTGCTGGCTGTAAATAACAGGATCTTGCAAGTCACATCGAGGAGATCTTAAATACGTAGATCATTCTTATCCTCTCTTCTTTCAACATCCACTGAAACCTGCGGAAATAATGAGGACTGTGTTTGATGCACATCCATTCTGAAGCACAGCCAGTGGAAATTACCATTTCAATTCAATGAATGCTTATGTAAAACAATCCGACATATGCCCAATGCTGTTTGCGTTATTTTGTAAAATTCTAATTATTGATATACTATGCATAACGTGGACAATTTGTATTTAAAATCTGAAGCTTAAGTACTTGACTATATAATTGTACATGATTTTCCCCCAGAGCTATAAAGAGAATTTTTAATCTATGATAATTACATTTGAACAGGAATTAAAAACAGTTGTAATTTAAATAAAATCAATCCAAAGAGCTGTCAAATATCCATCTGAGCTCATTTCATGGAACTCTTCTAAAGATGTGCTCAACACTTCTCTCTTCGTTTCAGAGTATCAGTAGAAATTTTCTAACAATTTAAAAAGAGGCCCTGAACATATTAACAATCCCTTTAGAACCGTGTACCTATTTCTTTGTTCTACCCCTGGCAAGGCACATTGTATTTTCTAGTTCTCAAAATTGGATTAGCTAGAACTGGATTGTTGAGTCGGCTCAGAATCCTGAATGAAGTCATACAATATGGGAACTTTTGTAACTGGTGTCTCTTACTTAACACACTTTTCAAATCCAAATCCTCACAGGTCAAGTACCAGTTCTTCACCTGTAGAGCTTAACGATGATTATTTGTGAAGCTAAAGTATTATTTTATTTTTCAAATCATCATTTTATGAACACTAGTCTCATAAGCGTTTAGTGAAAAGGTGGAAAAGACAAAGGGGAAATGCCAAAGCATTTGAAGAAGCATGTGTCCTGTTTTCCATTCTCCCCAGTGATTCATAAGGGGTTTCACTTCCCAGTATCTTCCATACCTGTCATTATCTGCTTTGACTTTCTAAGTAGTTACTTCAGTGCAGGCTAGATTTGTACTTCCTTATGGATTATGATGCACATTTGTGTATATGTGAATTTTAATGCGCATGAATGTTTAGTGAGGGTTTCCAGGAAGCAGCGGAATAAGCTAGAAAATGGTAGTTCTCTGGCTGGGCTTCTGGGGACCATTAAACCCATCCTAGCCCTCATAGTCACATCTAGGCTACACTTCATGAGACTATCCTAATGCTGAGATTCTCATCTTTACTAGTACCACAAAATGAAGAGAAAAAAAAGGGAAATATGGTGGACTACTACAGAGCTCTCTGTTTCTGCTGAAATGCAAACATTTTTGTTGAATAAATGCTTTGTGGTAAACCTGTGGTCATCTTCCAATGCTTTAAAAATTATTTTTTGCCACTATTAAAATTATTGTCTTTAGAAGACTTTTAAACAGATTCAGTGGTAGTCCCTTGTCCCATGTGTTAAAGTCTGGTGTGTGAGGTCCTTCTGTCTATGTGTTGCTTTTATTCATTAACGAATAAAGAACTTCTTTGAGCCTATGGCAGGAAAGAACAGAACTAGGCGGGGAAAGCTAGGCTGTATCCTGGGAGCAAGAAAGGCAGAATCAGAGAGAAGTGATGGAGCCCCTGGAGACACTTTAGCCATTAAGCCATTGTCCCATGGCGATACATAGACTAATAGAAATGGGTTAAATTAAGATGTAAAAGTTAACCAATAATAAGCTAGAGCTAATGGGCCAAGTAGTGTTTTAATTAATACAATTTCTGTGTAATTATTTCAGTTCTGGGCAGCCGGTACGAACAAGCGACTCCTTGCAACAAAAGTCCATTTAAAGCAATTTATTTCTTGAAACAGGATCTCATTCTGTAGCTCTGGCCAGGATAATGCTTAAAGTTTAGGATGGCCTCAGTCATGACATTCTTTTGGCCTCAAACTCCTGAAGGCTGGGATCAGAGATACGAACCACTAAAGCAGGTGACAACTTCATTATTTCATTGCTTAATATTCCTTGTTGATTGGCAAATAATAATTGTGTGGGATAAATCTTTATATTTCTGGAATGGCTTCTTTATGAGCATAGCCATATACTTCTGGTTTTGGTACTTTCTTCAAGTAAATTATAGAATCATTTTTTGCAAGTCTCCAGTAGAATATAATGTTCATATTTAATTAGTATGGATTTTAGATGACAATTTATACTGAATTATTGAAGTAATTCTTATACTCAAAGAATAAACTGGACTTCAAATATATGTCTTTGTCTGTATAATTTGGCGAAAAGTAGTACATACCATAAAAAGTATATATAAAAAGATAAGAATGAAGTCACATAAATCTAAACATAAAAAGAGGCGCTGACTTGCCAGATGGAGTAGAAGGCAACTCAGGCGTAGTCCTCTGTGTTTTAAGACACTGGTTGCATTCCACTTGTCAAATCTGGACAGAATGAAGAGTTACTTTGTCTTAGTTCTCATCTTAGAAATTGCTATCTATAACCGTGATGTTACAAACAAATTCACAACTTGTTTCTGGAGAAGAGTACGTGAAGTACTGTTGACTGTTTACCTTGAATTGACCGTTTTTTGTTGACCTGAGTTGACTTTTCTTTTCCCTCCTTCTTTTCAGTACATTTTCCTTTGTGCTAAATTTATTTAAATTATTTTATTGCTTTAATCATATGCATTTTCGATTTAAGATCTTTTGTGCAGCCTTCACAGAGGAAGTATAAGATATTCTTTAAAGCTTTTCTATTCCCTAGTTTATAGAAATCTATTCTTTCATTGGTTTGAAAAATGAAAATAATTTACTTATATGGATATGAACATATATATAACAATGTAAATGTGTGTCTGTATCTGTGTGTGTGTGTGTGTGTGTGTGTGTGAGAGAGAGAGAGAGAGAGAGAGAGAGAGAGAGAGAGAGAGAGAGAGAGAGAGAGTGTGTGTTATACTATCAATTTTTAACATTGTTAGGGATCATTAATTTAGGAAACATATTTCCATTAATGATTCATTCACTCAAACTTATAAACTAATTTTATACACAGTCATTTTTGAACTCTTTCCCATAATTCCAAATAATATCTTGGAAAAAAATCATAATAATCTACTTTTCCTCTGTGCTGATGTTTATTTTACTGATTTAAGACACTCATTATTCAGTGTGAAGTTTCAATATTATTGCAAATAGCATTTCCAAAGCAGGGTTTCTTTGTCAACAACAGGTAAATCTTGAATATTTATTACCTTTTATTTTGAACAATTAAATTTTTTCCTTTCACGTGGTCTTCTGTGAAAAAGATATTGATCCAGTGGGAACAAAATAAAATAAAATGAAGACAGAATATAGTGACAGAGGAAATAAGATTGTAGATGGATGGCTATATTCCCACTCAGGCAAAGATGTTTATTGCAGTGGGGCACAGGATTAAGTTATGGCTTTAATTATGGTAACCGAGAGAGAAGTGAAATACAGCGCATCACCTAGCTCAAGTTACCTTAATTAAGGAAGAATAAGCTGAATGTGAAAGGCGGATTTCCTCTGACTCAGAATGCTTCCAGGGCATTTTACTTTTAATTCTATATATGGGACATAGCTCACACAGTTGATGATGGTGTGTGTGTGTGGGGGGGGGGGGCTGAATCTGACTCTCAGAGAAAGCACAACAAAGAAAAACTGAAATTAACATAGCTGGATGCTGGTAACCAAATGTAGGTCCTCTGCAAGATGTCTCTCCAGATCCCTGTAAAGTAAATTTTATATCTGGCCATAGCAAAATCAATGAGAGCATCAAAGGGTATTTTAACTATAAAATCAATATTAATATTTTGAGATATCCAGCTTACTTGATCCTCATGTGTCTATACCATAAGTATGGGGATTACAGATAAGTATCATCATGCCAGACTTAGAAAAACATTTTTATATATGTGAAAAGAGTGTAAGAGTTTGAATACATCAGCCTTTGCTTCTTTTCTTCAACTGACAGTAGAAAGAAATTAAATCTGCATGAAACAGTAAGAAGTTATGAATTATATTCTCCAACATTAGAATGTCAGTCTGGAACAATAGCCGTACAATTAAAATGGTTTTAATCAAATTGAATCTCCATCAGAAAAAAATGCTTATCAAGGTATTACAGAAATCATTATTGAAAGCTAGTTCCATCAATACGATGGTGGCATACCAAGTGCTCTGACCTCAATATATATGTAAATGTGCAAGCTAAGTTCTTAAATGTAACCATCAGTTCTGACAAAATTCAAGAGTATCTCTAAAAAGAATGTAAATACATTGTCTAAAATGCTCTTCTGAGGTTCTCTACAATTACACAATATCAAGCATAGTTATTTTCTTATATGATATTCTTCCCCCCCATGGATAATTCTTTTCTTTTTCTATTACCAAATTTCCCCTCCCCCACTTTTCTATTTAATCAATCTATAGATGGTTTGTGATGTTCTGAAGAGAAACAAATAAATACCATCTCTTTAGGCTCTTGATAGTTTTGCTTTTTACTGTAAGCAAACAGAATGTAGGGCCTGTATTTGAACTTTTAACTTGAACATTACAGCAATACAATAAGTGACTTTGAACTCAGCAAAAGGCAGAGTGAACAGCCTGCAATACATCTTGCCTATTTTATATTTAATAATTGAATCATCCCATTTCTTAAACTTTTGGTAACTGATACTTCCTGTATGTCCATAAAAAAATCAATAAATGATTTGTGAAATCTTTAATGGATGGTAAACTAATAAAAGAATTTCAGCTTATGGGACAAATCAAGTTCTGGCACAAATTACTCTTCTACGACATGTTTATGAAATGAATTCTTTTCAAAGTCACCTTGAATATAGAACAAATGTTCATTTGTTAAATTCCTGGATATAAACAAATCAGGCATGAAAACAGGGTTAAAAAGTTTGCTGTCTGAACTGGTGAAAATTCATGGAATGCCAGAGAAAATATAAATATGTCACCTCACAAGGCTAAGGATGAGGGATTCAATAGAATTACAATTTGATTTCACATAATATTATGCCTTCTTAACTGAGAGTGGTACTCTTTATTATTTTTTAAGAGAGGATATAAATTTTTTTAAAAAGCACCTATCCAGTACAAATCTTCTACACTATACACCCAGTGATTTTAGGGTGAAATAAATTATCAAATAATTTCCCACTGTATACAATGGTTCACTCATATACCAAATATGGTGATTTGAAAAAAAAAGGTCCCCAAAGGGAGTAACATAAGGAAGTAAGACTTTGTTGGAATAGGTATGGCCTTGTTGGAGGAAATGTGTCAGTTTGAAAGTGGGCTTTGAGTTCTTGGGGTCTCATATATGCTCAAGCCACACTCAGTGAAGTAAACCACTTTTTATTGTCTGCAAGTCAAGATGTAAGACTCTCAGCTACTTCTCCAGCACTGTGCCTTCCTGCCATGTCCCTCCGTGATGATAATGATCTGAACCTCTGACAACTTAAGCCACCCCTAGTTAATGTTTTCCTTCATTGCTGTGGTTATAGTGTCTATTTCACAGCATTAAAAACCCTATCTAAGAAAGAGGTTGGTACCAGGAGTGGGGTATTGCTGTGACTGGCATGACCATGCTTCTGTGCGAAGGAATGTGGACCTTGGGACTGTGGATTAGAAAAGTTGTTGAATGCATGAAGCACTGCAAGAAAGAGCATGGAAGACAGCGACGCTAAATGTGATTTGATTAACTGGGGGTCAAGAGGTTTCCAAGGAGAAGAATTTTAGTATGTTGCTTCGACATTGTTCTTGCAATATTTTGGTGAAGAAAGTGGCTGCTTTTTGCCCTTGTCCAAAGAGTCTGTCTGAGACTAAAGTGAAGAGATTTGGATTGATTCCTTTGGCAGAGGAAATCTCAAAACAGCCTAGTATAGACTCTGCCCTGTGGTCACTAGAGTTCATGTTTATAAAGATTTATAATGAAAAAGAACAATTTGAGCAGAGAAAAGGAGCACCAGGAAGTGGGATGGAGTTAAGTCCTGTGTTGAAGGAGATGAACAGATTAAGAAATGGAATAAAAGATGTGGTAACCTCAGGGCAAAATCCCATCTAGCTAAATTTCCGGTTTATAAAAAGGAATTAAAGAAAAGTTTAGAGCCAGGTGTGGTGTGGTGCATGCCATTAATATCAGCACTCCAGAGGCAGAGGCTTGTGGATCTCTGAGCTTGAGGCCAGCCTGGTCTATACATCTGTTTCCAGACAGCTAAGTTTAGGCAGTAAAGGAAAACATGGAAAACCGGAAATTGGTTGAAGATGTCATTAAACAAGGGGGCCATGTTCCAGCTCCAGTAAGCAACAGAACTTGCAAGTTTTAGCTGCATGGGAGTTAACGATAGAAGAAAGAGGCTATGTATGGAATTTGCCCCCTTGACTAAGGAAAACCACTGTCAGGTATATGTCAGTGGTGGCCTCAAATGGAGGCCAGAGAAACCATTGTGTGAATCTGTGAAGAAGTCTGGAATGCCTTGGAGAGTCCAAGATGTTGGCGATGTCAGAGCTGTGGGAAACCTGCTGAAGGAAGTTGCTAAGAGGAAGTGGAATCAGACCAGGAGGAGAAAGAAGTGTGTTACAGCCAATAAAGCGGAAAGGAGTTGGAAATCTGAAGAGCATTTGACATTAGACATAAAGATGCAGAGTTTGGAGTTTGCTCGGGTGATTCTTAGTCTTGCTTTGGTGCAGTATTTCCTCTCTATGCTTCTTTCACTATGTTTCTGAACCATAATATATACCCTGTGCCATTATATGTTGGAATTATGTGATCTAGTTTTTTATTTTGATTTATGGAAGATTACTGTTAAGCGATTGCATGAATTTCAAGAGATGCTTTGAACATTGTTGAGACTGTGATAGAATATGGGGACTTTTGAAGTTGGACTAAATGCATGTTTTTACATTTTGTTATGGCTACAAGCCTTTGGGATCCAGGCAGTGGAATGTGTTGGTTAGAAAGAATGTGGTTCCCAACTGAAGTGGCACTTTTAAGAGGTGTGACTTTGTTGGAGTAGGTATGGCCTTGTCAAAGGAAGTGTGTCGCTGTGGAGGTGGTCTTTGTGTGTGTGTGTGTGTGTGTGTGTGTGTGTGTGTGGTGTTTTGTATGCTCAGGCCATTCCTTATATCTCAGACCACTTCCTGTTTCCTACAAGTCAAGATGCATCAGCTCTAGACTACTTCTTGTTGCCCACAGGTCAAAAAGAACCCTCAGCTCCTTCTCCAGCACCATGTCTGCCTGCATGTTGCATTACTTCCTGCTATGATGACAATGGACTGAACCTCTGACATGTAAATGAGCCATCCTGTACATATTTTCCTTTATAAGAGTTGCTGTGGTCATGGTGTGTCTTTATAGCAAAAGAAATCTTAATTAAGGCACCAAGTTAACAATTATATTCAAAAATTCTTTATTTTGTATTACAAATATATTTGAGTCATTGTACATTGTAAATGTTAGAGTGTTAAAAGTTCCACATGGCAGTGAGACACCAGAAGACTTCCCTGTTCAGATCCTGTATTAACTTTTTTATATTATCTAGGAGCCTGAGTAGGTTCCAGGTATTGCTTGTGAACCTACTGGGACCAATGATGTAATTCAGTTGTTGACCAAGAGAACCTGCCCTAGACTGGAGTAAACCATGGATTTATTTCTGAATTGATAAAATCAATTGTCATCATTTCCAAAGTTTGGAAAAAACTTTGCTTCTGAGATATTTTTGTTTGAATTTTGCTAAACATCCAATTAAGTGAAAGTTTGTGTTTCCTTATTTATATTATAGCCATACATCAAATACTGATTTTTGAGGTGCAGCTTGTAAATAAAGCCCCTCTGTGTTACATGCCCAGAAAATTCAGACTCAAACTTGGGGTATGGGGATTTCATTTATAACAATTTATCAAAAATGTTCACTCTGGAATCAAAAGCAGTTTGCAACTTTGTTAGTTCTTCACAAAAGACAAATTTTATTTTTTTCTCTTCCAAAGTGCATGAATTTATTAGCTAGTTGTGAAATGAATCATTGTTAAGATTACAGCTGATCTGAATAATTTTGTTTCAAATGCCAAATGCCATTATAAATAGATTTAGGAAAACTTCCTACGGTTTGTCTTATTTGTATAGTGGCAAAGGAGGCATCTCTTGATGAAACCAGCAGTCCAGTTTCATCTCAGTCAATGCTATTCAGCTAATTCAAACTCCTCACCAAGTAAATGGATCCAATAATCGTTCAAACTGTGATACCAGTGCTGAGAACCTCTAATAATACTTGTATACAGGCAAAATTTCTTCTTGAACATTTTAAATTATTGTCCATTAGCCAAGGAGCTATTGACAGTTGGTGCTGGGTCAGGAAGAGATTGCCATTGTCATAATTTTTTAATTTTTGAGTTTCTGGCCTCTAATACATTACCCAGGCTCCAATGGATGACTCCATGCCAGTCAATGTGAAGGCAATGTGGACTAAATTGGGTATAGTGGTGTAAAATAAAATGTAATGAATAAATAAGGGTGTAATTTGCATGAAGTTGGAAGGGAGCATATAGAGGATGCCTAGGGAGAGACAGAGGAGAGACATGGAAATGAATAGGATCATAATATGTTTTATACATGTATGCAGTTATAAAGAATAATTTTTAAAATATAAAAAGTAAATAAAATAATACTCTCAGATTCTCAGTACATTAAGTTTTTCATCCCTACTTTATCTCAAGCACATGTAGATTATTCAGTTTTCTTTTAAAAATAATTAAGTCTTTGAGAATGCTGTACAATGTGTTTTGATCATCTTCATTCTTGACTCCTCCCCCTGACTCCCTCCCATGCCCACCATACTTCCCTACTTCAACTCCCCAACTTCATTTTCTCTTTTATTTGCATTTTCTTGTTTTTATTTATGTATGTTTTTAATAACTCCTAAACTCATTTGTGCTTCCCGGATATTTTTGGATGAGGCTGCGTACTGTAACAACACCCTTTAAGTAATTTTGTCTCTCTCTCTCTGCCAGAGGCCACCCAATGTCTACAGTTTCTTAATTAATTATGGGGCTTTGTGTGTGTCTATGTGCCTATGCACATGAGTTCTGATGTCTACAGAGGCCAGAGGTACCAAATTCTCCTGGAGACAGAATTAGAGATAGTTATAGGACACTTCTTATAAACTGCTGGGAATTGAACTAAATCCTCTGCAAGAGTGGTATGCACTCTTTACCGCTGGGCCACCACTGCAGTACATAACCCTATTCCCATTGTTCTATTTTTCCTGATTCCTAAATTGCAGACCTCATTTGGAGTAAAATATCAACTCTGGCTTTCAGCTGAATCATCTCAAGCCCTGTTAGTGGTAAAGACTGAGTTCACTGAATCCCAGGCTCATTTCTTCAAGGCATTTGGGTGAGATCCCAGTTAAGGCCATTCTGTTCCTAAAACTCTTTTTAATTTTATGATTGGTTAAATAAGCGGCAATCTTCAGGTTTATAGTGTTACAGCTGGAATACATTTGTTTATTTGTTATTTATTTATTTGGATTTATTCTATGTCTCTTTCACATCTTGCCTCCTGATCCCACCCGTCTCTCTCTCTCCACCTCTAAAGAAAACAAAATAAAATTTAAGAAAAAAAAAGAAAAAAGGAAGAGGAAAATCTTGCCACGGAAGCTGCAGTGTGACACAGTGAGTCACACAGTAAAGCCCTTTGCTCACGTATTTTTACAAGCGGGCATTTATTAACAAGAATCATTGGTCTGCTTCAAGGTCGCGGGTTTCTGCTGCACTTTAAAGGCTGGCCCTCACTGGACCTCTTCCTGGATATCCCATCGCTGTTCTGTGTCGTGGAGATGCTGGAGCCCTGAGCTCACAGAACTGAATACAGTCTCTACTCCCCATGCTCCAGCAAGTTGCAGATGGGTTGGATGTTGGACTGAGCAAACACTCCTGGCTCTCAGCCTGGGTACCTGCAGGGATGGTCAGCTCCCCCGCACCCCAACACCACCTTTGCCACCAGGGTGGGTCCCTCCAGGACCACCTTGGGCAGTTCACCCCCTGTGGCAATGAGAAAGGGACAGGTCCAGTTCTCTGGCTACACATCCTCAAGGTTGGTTCTCCTACACTGATACCTTCAGGGACAGCTCTACTATGTTGCCTAGGCAAGATGGAGGGACCACTCTCCCAAGTGCTGCAACTGATAAGGGATCAGGACAGCTCTCCTGGTCTTATAAACTCAGGGCCAGTTCTCCCACCTTCCTCAACATTGATGGGGGCAGGGGAGTGTGCAGTTATCTCTCCCCAGCACATGCCTCCTCAAGACATGCATTTAAAACACAACTTCTTCAACTAAGGCTCAGAAAGGATCATAGAAAGAGGGGTAAAAAGATTATAAGAGAAAACTAAAACTTGTATGTGTAATTGTATGTCCTAGAAATGATCAGAATGCTGCACCTATAATACCTCAACAGTAGGAATTACTTAAAAATGAATTAAGTAAAGACAATATCAATAGACATACTAATGCAGAAGGGGAAATCTCCTGGGATCTCACCCCTAGACAAAGACCTAGAGGCAACTAATGATTGTTGAGAGAGGGACAATTCATCTCTTTTAGAGATGAGTCTCCAAGTTGATTATCCAATACCAATACTCAACTCCAAAATCAGACAATCAGACACGTAGAAGCCACACTAAACAGATTCAGCAGGTTGTGTGTTTAGATTTATGCATATGTAAATATGTGACAATAACAAAGAAAAAGACTTCATGAATTTGAGAGGGAGTAGAGAACATGGGAAAGTTGGAAGCAGAAGACATGGGGGGTTAGGAGCTGTAGACATGGGAAGGGTTGAAGGGAGAAAGGTAAAGGACAGAAATAGTTTGATTATATTTTAATTAAAAGTTATAGATATTCATAAGGTTTGGAAGTATAGCTTGGTTTTACAGTGTATACTTAGCATGCGTGAGGCCCTGAGTCTAAACCTCAGCATGTTAATAATAATAAAATAATAATGATAATAAATTTTTCTACAACTCAGACTGAAAACAATATATACATTGATATTTCATTTGTGGTATTTTATTGCGTTACCTTCCGTTTCTTCTATTTCTTATTCTGTCCTTTCCATTATTTCTTTGATTTTATTTAGACCTTTCACATTTCGTAAAGAAATATGGTCTACTCATAATGTTTGCAAGGGCTGTAACTCATACATTAAAGTTAATATGATCAGTGCTACTTGAATTATTCCTCATATGAATTTCAGTGTTTTAATATTTCAAATACTAATAATGTTTTAAGATAAATAAACAAATGCAATTGTTTATTTTGCTTTCATTTGTATATAGGATTTCACACTGCGGGATCAGAGTTAGAGACTCCAGATGAACAGTTAATTCTAATATGAAACAGAGTTGTTCATGAACCTGTTTCCATTGCTTAAAATTTATTTCTCTCTTAGTTGTTCTAATCTCCAGCTAAAAAGGCAGAGGAAATACCAGATCATGAATTATGTCTGATAGAAATCTAACATTTAAGACGTAAGCACCAAATAGAGGTTTAAGATAAAGGCATGAGGAAAATGCAGATGATAATTCTAATCAGTGGTGCACAGAAACTTCTGACCCAGACTACTCTGTGGGTAGAAAGAAAGGTTTATCCCAGATCAGACCAACAAGGCTATCTTGGGAGTGGGGGAGGGCAGGCATGGCAAAGTGAATAACAAAATGGCAGAAAAGTAAGCAGATTTTCTGTGTCTGATCTGATTACAGGCTGTCTGGGGATGGGCACCCCCACTGTTGACCTTTGGGAGAAGGTTAAAGTGGTTCCTGAAGGATTAAAAGCTTTTCTGGTAAACAACAGAAGTGGACTTTAGGCTGATTTACCCGACTACAGTCCTTTTGTTTACCTGACCAAAGACCCTCTGTTCAGGACAATGTCACAAGCACAGTCATGGGGTTGAAGAGCTTTGGATCTAACAATAATTATAATTTTAAGTTTTGGAGAAAAATATAAGCAAAAAACCATCAAAACAAACTTTAATATGGAAGATAGGTAATTTTAGTGAAATACCATTTATCTTCAAAATGCCTAAAATTAAGGAAAATAGTCTCCCTGTTGTTGTGAAACAATTTTTGTACACTGTAAATATGTATTGCACTCATTGTTAATAAAAAGCTAATTGACCAATGGCTACGTAGGATTTTTCAGAGGAGTCATGAACAGAGGAAGCATGACATGCCGGAAGACAGGTCAAACCAAGAGCCATGTAACACATAGATTAATAGAAATGGTTTAATTTAAATTGTAAGAGTTAGTAAAAAGCCTGAGGTATTGGCCAGGGATTTATAATTAATATTGTCTCTATATCAATTAATTGGAAACTGGCAAAATCTGGGAAAGAAAATCTGCCTACAACCTGATTTTTTGGAAATGGCTTGAAAAAGTTTTGTCATACAATATAACCAACACTGTCATATTTTATTATAAAAGAGGACAAAAATTAAGTGATGTTTGTGTCACTAAACGATGGATTTATGACGATTTGGAGACTAAGACATTACAAGATGGCTCAAATGTGGAATTTTTTTATGTCTACCCCACAATTCAAAATTTCCTATCTTCTTTCATGTACTTTTTGCATTTCTATTGAGACTGAATAACTATTCTCAAGAAAGAATAAGCTTACATGACTACATAGAACAAGCAAACATAGTTTAATACGTATTCAGTTCCTCTAAGAAGAAGCTGCAGTGTTTCAGAGAACTCACTAACTCAGACCAGGAGCAACACTCTTCAGATTTAACATTTTCAGTTCTTGTTCAAATGTTTGTGTGCATTCTGGGCTCTTGGAATCCTTACAGTAGAGTAAAAACTTCTGTTTCACAGTAGTATATCCTATGGATGGATTCCCGTTTGGCCCATTGACTTCTGGGAATGTGGGTTTTCCAAAAGACGACACTCATGAATATGCAAATTTGTACTACCATCAGGGTGTTTTGTTTTCTTTATGGCTTTTACACAATCATATCTGTTGCACTGGTTTAAAGTTTCAACAATACCTCATATGCCATTTGATTCTTCTGCAGTAAGACGAGGTCATTCTAAGCTTGGAAAAAACTTAGTTGGTCGTTTTCCATTCACCTCAGGGTGGCAGCAATTTAAACTTGGAAGTGGGTTTTACTTTGTAATGCTCCAGACCACTGGGTACAGCTACGTGATCCAATAATGTGGTGGGTTTCACATTGGACTGTTCAGCTTCAGTCTTATAAAAGGTCTCTGGGTGATAGCCATCTGCCAAAGCTGTGACAGAATGGTGCTGTTCTGGAACCCTGCACAGAGGTGTCAGCCAGTGTAAAATGGCACATTTAGCTACTCTTTGAGCCAAGTACTGAAATCATACTTTAGGCCTCAAAGTGACTGCCATTTTGTTATTATGTCCCATAAAATATTCTTTCCTCTATCCAGATACATTGATATAGTTCAGAACCAAACTGGAAATTGCTCCTCATTTTTTCATATAATAATTATCACCACATAGAACACACCACTGTAAAGCCATGAGGAGACTTTTCAATTGTAATATTTTGTATTTGTCATTCTGTGTTCCAGCTCACAGATAATCTTTTCCATATTTCAGGAATATGAGAAAGAACTTCAGGCCTGGGAACATATAAAATATTTAAGTTGTTACCACAAACAAGAGGAGTAAGAGTTAAGATCCCCAGAACCCAAATACATACAGCGTAGATGTGGGGCCCTACAGAGCTCCCCAGAGCAAGCTGGCTAGTCAGTATAATGTGATCTATAAGCTCTGAAATTGATTGAGAAACCTTGCCTAAATGAGAAAGGACAAAAAGCAAACAAGGCAGAGCCAAGCAATTTATCTCATTTCTCTACATGCACACATATGTATACATACACAGGTACACCCATATTCACATACATATGCATGTATGTCTACCTACATACATGCACACACCACCCACACTCACACTCACACACACACACACACAGAGGGGAAGGGAGAGATAGACATTGAACTCCTCTGTTCTTTCCATGTTGCTCAAATCCTGATTGAGAAGTAAGTAATCTTGAGACTGAATTATTGTATCTGCAGCTGATTCTATTAGTATGTCTGACGACTTCATAAATACTACAGTCTCAACTGCAGAGACAAATTACTGAGTAAGCAGTGTAATGGTTGAGGAGCAAGTGGAACTCTGTGTCAGGCTGGGAGGGCTGGAAGGAAGGGCAGGCTTCATTACCAGAATTGCTAATGCTTCATAAAGGACAAAGAATCATGCTGAGCATAAGTTGAGAAAATGAAATCAGCAATTTTCATTAAGTTGAATTTTTAACTTCCTCTTTGGCAACGCTTGGTCAGCACCATAGAAATTTTAGATTAGATTGTTAACTATGGTGGGGATCTGTTCTGTACATTTACGAATTTTGGCAGAAGCCTAGATTCTACCATATGGATGTCAAAACTCCTATCCTATTCCCTGTGACAAGGTTCTAGGTCTCTCTGTGTGTCTCTGTATTTCTATATCTTTGTCTCTCTATGTCTGTTTGTCTGTCTGTCTCTCTGTTCTTTCATATACAATGGAATTACCCCATGCTTTAAAAACATCTCTCTTGATTTTAGAGAGTTTGATTCGCTACAGTTAAAGTTATTTTTCTGCATAAAATTTATGTTCAAATCATTTACAGTATTAAAAGCCAAGAGAAATGACTAGAGATATCAGTTTCAATTCAGCATGCAGAACTCTTCATTTGAATTCTCCTTTCTGCATTCATATTTAAAGACCCATGAGAGAATACAAATATAAGCAACAGAAGACTGCAAAGCCTCTGAGATGCTCCTTGGAGTTCACAACCAGACCACCGAGTAGAGGGGAAATAATCTTTGGGATCCAATACTTTTCAGAGAATAATACTTCCTGATTTTAGGAGTGTTATTCTCTCATTAGCAATGAAAAAGCACTTATCACACGGAGCTCACCTTTTTTCTAGGCATTTACTTTCATCATTTGTCATTTAAAAGCACTATCTCCTTCATGCAATCATTTAAAATGTAAAGTTACCTTGGAAAATTCATGAGTTTGGGGATAACATGTTATAAAATCTGGGGGGTCTATCACTACAATCCTTTTCTGCACGAAACCAAGACAGATATGCAAGATCGTTTATGTTGATAAATAACTTTTAAAAAAATGATTACTGTTTCATGATTTGGCCAGTATCAACTTTTTCATTTCAGTCATGATTTTCATGGTGAAACATGGGCCATCCCGAATTGAACAAAGAGAAATATCACTTTTATCCAGCTAAAAGTAATATTTTTAAAAAACAGCATTACTGTGAGCTTTCAGGGGATGTCTAAGACAGCTACTGTTTTTTGTAGTCCAGCATTTTGTCACTTCTCTGGGTTCATTTGCCTTCATTTTCATCACATTAAAATAGAGGACAAGTTGAGGGTGTAGGTTGAGGGTGCATGCCTAATATACATGAAGCTCTAGGTTAAATACCCAAATAAAAACTGGACATGATAGTCCACACCTATAATCCCAGCACTATGGATATGAAAACAGGATCAGAACTTCAAGGTCATTCTCCACTACATAGAAAGTTCTATGCCACCTTGGAAAGTATGAGCTCTTAGCCATTCATCACTATACCAATGGGGTGATACTCTGTGAAACATACGTCTTATCTGAGGGAAGAATAGGTCCTTCAGTGGAATGGCCAATGGAGTACCCCCAATGGGACTATGCAGCTTTTCTTTGCTGCATCTTCTGTCTAGAGCCTTGAATAAGTAAAGGCAATGGGCATAGTAACTTGTACAGGAGAACCCAGCACTCCGGAGCCTGAAACAGAAGGACCATGAGTTCAGTCCTAGGCTAGACTTCACAGTGCATTCAAGGTCAGCCTGGGCTGTATAGAGAGACCTGTCACAAACAAAGTATACTAAGTCGAACATAACCTGGGTGCTATAAGGTAAATAGAGGCATCCCTATCTTTAGGCTGTTAAAATGAAGAAATGATCGAATACTTAAATAGTTGAAAGACAAACTAATGAGAAATATCAGACAATGTTCCACACATGGAAACTATTCCTTACTGGATGCCCAAAAAAAGATTATTGAAAGAGCTAACTTTTATAAATATTCCTGGCTCAGGAGTGCTTATGCAGAAACTGACAGAAGAACAGGAATAAATGGAAGGTGTTTGTGAAAAAGAGAAGAAATTTAGCTCAGAAGTTAAAAGAACAGAAGATCAACAAACAACAACAACAAAATACTCCAAAACAGCAACTTTAGGCAAAATCCTGTTTTGCTGGGACACAAACACAGGCTGTCTTTTTTACATATTGTCTGCAGCTGCTTTTGACAAAATTGAGCCCTACAACCGTCCAGCCAAAAAAGCCTAACTACTGGGTACATTGTATACACAATTTTCCAAACTGTAACTATCAGTACTTTATGGAGATGGCTTATGATTAGCCTAGAAAATTTATGTGTGCATAATAATATGTACCTTCACTAGAAAACGCAGAAGCTATGTTTAATATTTTAAGTCGTGGTGAGGCACAGAGAATCAGATGGATGGTTAGAAGTGAGCCTTACCAATAATAGTGCAGCCAGAATATGCTACACAAAACACACAAAAGATACTAGCATTCAGAAAAATAGCTAGCAAGATTGACACATGGGTGTTCCCTGCTACACCACAGAGAGCAGACTTCGGGCCATTCTTCTGTTGTTTGTTCTTGAAATGAAGACTTCCTAGAAAAAGCAGAATGAAATTTCTATTAATTGGATGATTATTGGGCTTAAAAGTACTGTACTGTAGTTGTTTATGTAAATGAGAGCAACTATTAGGTATTGGACGGGCTTGCTACCAGTATTTCAGATTGAGAACTAGAGTTCAAACAAATTCTAGTATCCTATATACTTCCATTTTCCTTGAACTAAGATTCCATACCTAGTACTTCTTGAGCAATGAACTATGGGAGACGGTGTCTATTCTCTTTGCCTCTACTAACAACCAAGTTAAGTAGCAGAGTCTGCCCTAGTGAAGGCAACTGAGAGATAATTATTAGGAGCCATGTGGGGCAAAGTAGCGCTGGGAATCTCTGCTCAGAAGGGAATTAGGAGCTTCAAATGGGTAAAATTTTACTTAGGTTTTGATAATTTTTCAGACAAAGCATATATAACTTATCTATCTATCTATCATCTATCTAAAGAGAAATAAAGATATATAAGTGTATCTGTAAATAAAGATATAGAGATATATAAGTATAGAGATAGATATGGATGATACAGATAAAATTATAGATATATTTCCATACAAAACTTGGAGAAGAGCTCATATATGAAGACCAAGAGTGTAACCCTGATTGTCTGGTTTAAATGTAGGGCTAAGAGAAGGAAGGGGGTTGAAATACACCTCTGAGAAACTGCTAACGTAGAATAGGCTGTGCATGGAAGATAGTTGAGAATGCAAAGGAGTCTATGGAAAGAAGACTCAATTAGAATGCTTTCCTTGGTAGAAGATGAGAGGAATGTGATGTCAGTTGGAAATCAAGACAGAAAGTCACACACACAAAAAAGAATTCTTGGGGAAATCAGTAGTTGCTTTGAAAAGAACACTTGAAAGATTGATTAAATGTGGGAGAATGTTGTGCATTAATAAGCAAGCTGGTATGAGCACAGCATTCTCTGCTGTGACCCTCTCCTGATGAATTCATTGTAACTTACTCTAATTGTTCTGAGGCTTTGTTGCTTTAAACATGTACACTGCAAGTCAGCTACTTAATAATCCTGATAATTATTAAAGAAAAGAACAAAGAGTTAACATTTTAATTTCTGTTTTTAAAAGCCATTTCTGTTCCAGGAGTTGATGCTCTACAATCTGCCATAGGCAAACTATAAAGATTTATTTGTATTTTATCCACGGTTCTTAGTAGTATTTGCTAAGGAGGAAAAGGAGCAGGTCAAAAGGCAATAAGTAGTTTTCTGGTCATGACAAAATAACCAACAGAATGACCAAGAGAGGTGTTACTATTTTGGTTCACTGTGCCATGAATTTCATCTCAGAGTCTTTGGTTCTGCAGGTTTCAGGCCCAGAGTAAGACAGAATATCACAGCAGAGGGACTCTGGGCAGGATGAGGCTGTTCAGCTTAAATAGATGTTAGGGGAAGAAGGGAGATGAAAGAAAGGAAAATCAGATACAGAGGTTTAGGAAGACAAAGAAAGATATTTCTTGAACAAGGAACAGTCCCTAAGGACACTACCTTACTTGCCCAAATCCTCTATCTAGGCTTTGTATCTTAAAGTTTCAGGAACCTCAAAAACTGACATCACCAGCTGGGAACCAAATGTCCAATACATCAACCTCTTTGAAGATACCTATCTAAACCATAACAAAGATTAACTGCACATCATTTTTATTACATATTAATATTCTTTTCTATGAAGTTGCATTCATAACATCGGTATCTGCTGTATTCACAAAGCCTTATCAATAGAGTGTTTTATAAAATATTTAGACAATTGCCAATCAGAACTATGAAAATGGCATTTAAAATTGATACTGTTTTTTTTTTTTTGAGTAAAGTTGAGACTATCCCCCTACATTTATGAATACTGTTTCTATGAACTCTTCCTACATCTAGCTCAGTTATCCATGTTATGTCTTCATACCTTGGAGACTATTTTACACCTAATCCGGATATGCTGATGCATGCTAACTGTAGTCATGCACACATGCTCCCATTCCAAGTTATACCCTGGGTATTGCACTCATTCCCTTCCCTCCATCTGCTCTTTCTACTGGTCTGTCATAGGGAATGCTCTCTCCTTTGTAGATCAGCTCAATTAAAATGATCTGTAGCTATTAACAATGAGCACTGCCTTTGAAGAGTTGGACAGAGTGCAAACAATACTTTCTTGCCTTTGAATTTGTTATACCTTACACTTTGTTGCAAAGTTATGATGAAAATGCACTACCTGTATGACTTAAAATGAGCAAACCAAGAGGAAAATGAAATCACTGATCTCCTTTTGAAGACTTCCTTAAAAAAAAAATCAGACCAGAGATTTAAATAAGGCACAGTCTGAATCCTCCATGCTATGTACTGATCTGTATTAGTCAGTTCAGGTTTTTATGACAAGATACTACAAAGTGGATGACTTAAGCATTAGAAATTTTCTCACAGCACTAGAGGAGACAGTTTTAAGATACCTGTGTATGGTAGTTTGAATGTAATTTGCCCTCATAAGGTCATAGGAAGTGGCATTATTAGGTGTGGCTTTGTTGCAATGGTTATGGCCATGATGGAGGAAGTGTGTCACTCTGGGGTGTGTTTTGAGGTCTTATATATGCTCAAGCTAAGCCTAATGCCTTAGTTTACTTCCTGCTGTCTGAAGATCAAGACGTAGGATTCTCAGGGCCTTCTTCAGCTCCATACCTGTCTACATCCTTCCATGTTTATCACCGTGATGATAATGGATTAAACTTCTGAACCCCATTAAATGTTTTCCTTTAAAATAGTTGCCATAGTTGTGGTGTCCCTTTCTAGCAGTAGAAACCCTGACTAAGACATTGTGGTAGTATGGTTGCTTTCAGATACAGCTTCTCTTCCTGACTTGTAGATAATAGATTGATTTTCTTTCTGGTATGCCTCCTGTTGCTTTCCTTCTTCGTGTGTTGGGGATAGGTGTTGTGGTAGCTCCAATCTTTAATCCCAGAGGCAGATGTGTATCTGATAGTTAGAGGCCAGCTTGGTCTACAAAGCAAGTTCCAGGTAAACTGGTGTTATTCAATGAAACTCTCCTGCAATGACCAAAACAAAGAAGAAACATACAACATACCAGTTTGATGGAATTAGGACCCCACTCATAAGACTTCATTTTAATTTAATCACATTCCAGCAGGTCTTATCTCCAGAATAGTCACGTAAGGAGTTGGAGCTTCCAGACGTGAATTTTATCAAACTCACTTCATAACAATTATTGATCCAGCCATACCCATTCATTCATCCAACCACACATCTTCCATTCTTGTAATTATCTGCGGATATGTGTGATGCTCTAGTTAAATGTATGACACTTCTTACAATTAGTCTTTCTATTCTATATTTTCCTCTCTTTCATTGTAAGCATTATTTCATCACTTTATTCACAAGAGTCCAGTGCATAATAAATGCTCCACAATTATTTCCTAAGTAATGAGCCAGATGCTGACTTTTGACTGTGTAAATATTTTGGGTGTTTCTTCTTTCTTTTCCTGAAGAGTGAAACAAAGAAGACTCCTTTATCTTCACTAATACAAATCCACACAGTTTTTTTTTTCTGACATAACCAGGCAAGGCAAACATGAAAAGTAAAGAGATTAGCTTAATGTAGAAAGCAATATTAAGTATTCATATAAAATTTTAAGAGAGCAGGAATATATGAATTTCATTAACAGTTCTCTATCGGTTAGCTTGGAAGTTTAAATAGTTTTGAAAATTCTCTAACTGTATTACCATATTACAGTTTATAAAATAACCACTTTTATTACTTTTATCATGCTGTTTATATGCTGAGAGAGAAATGTATGGACAGTTGAAGTTTTATAATTTATGAGCAATTTCATTTTTTAAACTTACTGGAAAGTTTACCTAGGCTTTTAGAGTTTGCTTTAGAGAGTAGTAAGAGTCACAGTAGTCAGAACAGTGTACTTCACTCCACCAGTGTGCAATGGGAAACTGATTTCTGGCATTGTGAAGTTCACTAGGGCGTAGAAGATGGGCAAGAGTTCATCAAATAAGATGTTGCCATTTGAATCTCCCATATGTGATACATCTGTCCTGGAATCAGAATGACATCTAATCAGACTCCTGATGGTAGAGCCATCTGTGAAAACAGTCAGGAGAGTAAGAATTTAGGGTATGATTTTTGGGACATCCCTCAATTTCCTTACTGGTGGAAGAAGTTTGGATGATACAAGATACTCAACAGTGTAAATTTAATGGCAGGTCGGTGTTCTGGGCGAATTTTGCAAAATGCTAAATTTGTAAGACTAATGTCTTAGAGGGAGGCAACTTCAATGGTTTCCTGAGTCCTTGTACATAGTTTATAAGAGAAAAATGTACATATTATGACTAGGCATATTCTCTTCCCTGATGCTCAGACAGCTACCAGTGTGCCTGGCTGATGTGTCAGAAGCTGGCCCTAGTGAAATGAGAACAATATGGGATTTGGAATCAGTTATTCATGATCTCTTACCACCAGTTGTAGGTCCTTTAGTAATCTAGTTAATTTCCCTGAACAAAACAGGATTCAAACATCCATTTTTGTAATATTTGATAAACTAAATTTGATCAGCCTTCTAAGAACACCACATATCATGCTAATCAGTGATATTTCATCTTTATAAATTCTTTATTCATAGGGCCCTCTCTACTATATCTCGGCTGAGCAATGTATACATCCAAAGAGAATAGGATTCCCAAAAATCAGTACATGCAGTAGAGATAAATCCCATAACCACTGCCAGTGGTTCCTTAGTTTGCCCCAGCCATGCAACTGTCAACCACATTCAGAGGTCCTCTCTGTGTGTCTTTTTTCCTGCCATCATGATGGAATTCTTTGATGATGCAATCAGATGTTTTTTATTTTTTTCATTTTGTATGCAAGTTTGAGTATCTGTAAGTTTATTTGTATGGCATCATAATTATCTATTGTCTCTCATTAAAGGTTCCTTCATTCCTTTTTATGAATGCTTGCAATACCTCTTTGCATCTCTCATCTTACTTTCTCTTGCCCATGGCGCTGAGATCCAGGTCAGTGCTAATTAGTTAAGTGTGATTACAAAGTAGAAAAGTTTTGTCATTTTGTGGGTGTATGAATTTTTTTATACATACCTGAATTATTTAACTTTTATCTCTAGCTTAGACTCCTATCACTTGATACTGGGAATTTCACAACATTTTACTCTGGCTGGTCAGACTTCAATAAGCCTGCTTTCCGGTCTAGTTCTCTTACAATCCAGGCTAATATAGCAATGCATCCATTATCTCAGCTGCTCAAGAAGGTGATTAGGCATTGCAAAGCCTATTCTTGTTCAACACCTGTTCCCACATTGATTCTGGTTCTGCTTGGCTACAGGCTCTTGGCTTAACCATTTGAATTTGGCAGTCACCACTGCTCCTTCATTTTTTGACTTTCAGCATTTCTTTAGGAGAACTGGCATGTATATGACCAACCACTATATTATTATTATTATTATTATTATTATTATTATTTTGTAGAAATCTGGCCTGTTCCTAGATCTGCAAAATAAGCAATGTAAAGTTAAAGTTTTTTTCCAACCACTGATCCAGATTTGCTGTGTGAATCTTTGTAGATGGCTTGATCTTTATAGGTCAGATATGATGGTTAATTCTCTGTCCTGAACTAGGCTCCAGTACTCAGCTATTTAGTCAGCTATCATGCTGGATGATTCTGTAATAATGGTTTTTGAATAAAATGACCATTTAAATCAGTACAATTTTAGTAATACTGATTACCCTGAACACATTAGCAGTCTTTATTTACCCAGTTAATGGCCTTAGGGAAAAGACAGGGAATTCAACCTTCAAACTGCAGCTATACCTCTTTTGTGGGGGGTTCACAAACCAAATTTATAATTAAGACAATTTTTTCAGTTTTTTCTCTGATTTTATCTCTCTGCCTATGACATACATGCAGATGTATAGATGTTTGTATAATGCAAACATAGATACATAACATATATACAAACAAATATGCATACATGTTCATGAGTTTTCTGTAGAACCTTAAAATGCAGCATATCTTCTTTGGTAAACTAAGGGTAAAAATTTTATCTAATTTCTATATGATCATTGAGGAACCTATCACAGTACCCAACATATAATAAGTGTTCAACAAATCCTAATTGCTCTTTGAACTTTTATCTATTAGTTCCTTTCATTACTTTCTGTCTTTGATCATAACTTTTTCCATTCAGTAACACTTAGCAGTCACTTCATCTAAGGTATTTTACTGAGTTCAGTTCAGTTAAGACCATATGTCTCCTGCAAAGCCAAAGTAAATGCCCTTCATGGCTTGGTTATTTATGTCAATGACTATATATGGTTGGAACATAAAATCTATACATTAATATAGTTCACAAAAAAGATGTTGTAAATATCATAAAGATCTAATGCTCAAAGACTTTCTATCTCAAATCTTGTCAATATTTGTTTCTAAATAATCAATTAATGAATGTTGTGAGCTATTTATATTTCCTATATTAGATTCAAGATTGCACTAAGTTCATGATTCCAGGCCATAATTAGAAAGATATATAGGTTCCTGATATGTTCATTAAGTGTCTGGTATAGGCAATGATAGTCACTTCTGCTTAGATTTTGGGGAAACATATAACTAATTGATAGGCATGGTCTCCATGTACCAAAACATGAGTCGAAAATGAAGACCATCTGCTAAGAGGATATGAGGAAATCTGAAGGAAGAAAATGAATCTTTTTGCCAGGATGCATCACTTGGAAACTACTAAAACAAACATCACACATAAGTTCTCCCTTGAAGAAAAGGCAAGACTGGAGTCACTGTAGATGGTGAAGAATGTCATTCTATATAAAGAAAAATGGTAAGTAGCTATCATTGACAATCACTCTTTGTTACTGTTCTATTGCTATGAAGAGACACCATGACAAAGACAACTCTTGAAAAAGGGAACATTTAATTGAGGGCTTATGTATAGTTTCTGAGGGTTAGTCCATGAACATCATGGCTGGGAGCATGGGGACAGGCAGGTATGATGATAGAAAAGTAGCTGAAATTTTTATATACTGATCCTTAGACAGCAAAGAGAGGTAGAGATGGGGTGGGGTATGAGAGAGATTGGGCCTTGAATGGGCTTTTGAAACCTCTAAGACCAGTGATATATTTCCTTCAACAAGGCCACACCTCCTTCAAAAAGTCCATACGGTTGTTATTTTACTCACCTTCCCTGTCACCTGGGTACCCTGTCCTTTAAGTGACAAGCTCTGTCCACTCTCAACCTCGCCCACTTTCTGCCTAAGCAAGCAGATTCCCCCACCTTCTCTTCTGTGCTTTCTCTCTGTCTGTCCCTCTTCTGAAAAGGTAATTACTGCCTCTCTGCACACCATTCTCCCTCTCTCCCCCACTCTCACCCCCCCTCTCTTTCTCTCTCTCTTTCTGCCTCTCTCTCTTTTTCCCTTTCTCCCCTTTCCCCTCCATAACTTACTAAATAAACTCTATACCCAAACTCTCTGCATAGTGTATCTGTCTGTCTTTCACCCACTGAGGTCTCCCACCTGCCCACTCTCCAAGGCCTCAGGTGACTCACTTCTACCCATTGTGGACTTCCACCCCTGTGGGATGGGTTACCCACCATGTGTTTATAAAACATTAGCATATACCTCCTAAACCTTCGCAAACAATTTATCAGCTGTAGACTAAGCATGCAAATATATGAGCTTGTGGGGTGCACTCTCATTCAAAGTAGTTTAAAGGAAGTGGCTGGAGGCAGCAGGCTACAGTGTCTGGGAAAGGAAATGATCCCTTTTTAGTGGTTATAAGCATTGGGATTTGAGTCCCAGGAGTTAAACTCAGCTAATAGAGTCACTGAAGGTATTTCAGCACACTTCCCAAATCAGTGAGAAGTAGTGAAGACTTAAAAATAATAAAATCCTACACATTTACCAAGGAACAAAAATGATAGCCCCGTGGGACTAGAGAGATATTGGCAGTGGTTGGGCTGAAACAGAGAATTCAAATGGAGAGTGTTCTTGCACACTGTCAACTAGATGCAAAAGAAATTCAGGAAAGGCAAATTTAGTTCAAAACCTTAAACTACCTTTTGGCATCAAGAGAGACATTTAAGACAGTGAACACTCTGAGGGAGACAGGCTCTGCTCTTTGAGTTTTAAACACGTCAACTCTTTCACAGAAATGCCTATTTTATTATCCTGTTCTATAAAGATGCAGAACCAGGAGAGAGTGGATAAGTTAAGTGACTCAGCCAACTCTTCCCAGCCAGGGTCACAGAACTGTTTCACTTTGCTCTTTCTGCATAGGACCAGATGAGCAGTGATAATGCTTCTTATAAATACTACTTCAAAATGAGAATCGTTGCAAAGGGAGAAGAAGATATTCCCCTCATTTTACTTTCTTGTACATCTTCAATAAGTTTTTTTTTTCAGTAGAGTGTGATACGCTGGACAAGGTGCAATCAGAATCAGAAAAGAGTTGCAGATTATAAAAGTTAAAAATAAGAAATCAAACCTGCAAGTGGAACCTTTGAAACTAACACACTTTCGATGTAAACTGCAGTTTTGGCAAAGATGTCTTGATTATTGATATTCTCTGAGGAGCAGTTTTCTTTCTGCTTTGGTTTATTGATTAACTTTAATTTCTATTACGGTATCTTGCACAATCAAGGCACTGTAAATCTTGTAGTTTAAAAATAAATTACTTAAGAAGGGTTAAAATCCTTTTTTTCCTTTTTTCCATTTTGTAGATAGCATTTGTTTTAGGGTATCTGGGAAGCTAGAGAGAAGTTAAAACCAGTGTGAGCAATTGTTCTGCCAAGATAAAAGTGCATGCCTGCGATTTTTTACAGCCCCACAGCAAGTCATGCCAGACAAGCAAATGAGTCTGTAGTATAAAAGAGCCAAGGTGTTCCTTACAGGACACTCTACGTTTGGAATACAGAAGAGAATTCAGTATGTTTTACTAGATTATTGCAAAAGACACTTGTACCAGTCAAGTTTATTGTAAGATATCTGACGGCCTATTTTAAACATCATAAAACTAATATGTTTGGTGACAAGTAAACCTCTGCTTTATGAAGCAGAAGGTATGTCTACTACTACAATTGTCTGATAGCGAAACGAAACCTGGTCACAGTTGCCTGCTGGAGGTCCAAAGAAAATCAAATATTAAATTTAACAAATTGCCACAAGAAATAGGTAGGTTTACAATGGAAGCAATATTTACTCTGTGTTTCCATTTCTTTAAGTAAAACGTTATATTCAATCACTCAGAGATAATTAATTTTTATTTTAAGTAGTTTTAGTAGACAAGGTACATATTTTTGACTGCTGCACAGGATAAGCAGGGCATTATGTATGTGTGTATGTGTGGTGCTTGGGACAAATCCTGATGTCTCACAGATGTGAGGCAAGTGCTTTAGCACTGAGCTATAGCCCCATAATCCAGACATTGTAATGACACCGTTCTGTGCAGCAGTTTAGCTCCCTCATTCATTCTTTTACCATTCACACTTATGACCTAACATATTCTACCTGAAATCTATTGCACACGCAGGGGACCATAAGAACTTTGATGAGATGGTCTCTGTTCTGTCTTGATTAAGCAAAGGTAATGTATCTGCAACCAGATATTTTAAGGCAAAACTGGCTCTGGTAGCCCCAGCAGGCTGGGTTCTGCCAGTTACCCCCTAACATGCCAGTTAAAGAGTCAAGTAACAGTGAATAGGGGGGAATTTATTGACTGTGGCAATCTTGGGAGGAAAAACAGATGAAAAGGTTCAATGATTCTAAACCCATCTTTGGGGCACTGATGTGAGATTTAAGAAGAAACAACGGAAGAACGGAAGCAGCAGGCAATAGTTACATATTGATGAAGCAGTACTGATGGAGGTATAATCTGGTTAATCATTCTCACACTTCTGGTTCTGGTATGGTCTGTCAGGAGATGTTACTTTTGTCATAGCTTAAGAGGAGAAATCTAGTTACGATAAGACAATTGCTTGCTCCAGGATATGGCCTGCCTATCACAGATAGAATTGCCCTTTTTTGGCTGGGTGAGCAGTGTCTGTCCTGATTCTACTGTTCAAGAATGCTGAGGTGACTCAAGTGGAATGGTTCTGTGAGAGACAGGGATTATTCAAGAAGCCTTCAGTCAAAGTACAGGAGATGGTGAGAGACAAAATGAAGGTAGAAACATTCAGGATTTCATAGTGATTCAGAATCTTTGAACTCAAATGTTTTCAGCAATACAGCTTTTAAGTGTCTGTTTCATATATGATATTTTATGGAGATGCTGAGAATGGAAAGTAGAACAGCTGAGAGTGAGTTCTAGAAGGCTTTACACACAGACTGGAAAATTGTCATGTTCAAAAAAAAAACTGGTTGATAGGTTGATAACCAAAAGTATGGAATATCCCCCCCCCCCCCCCCCACCAAAGTGCAGGATGATTCTGTAGCTACCTGCACTGCAGGGACTAAAGGTGACCTAGATTTTGCTGTAATCCTAAAAGGAATGCAAATGGATGGAGATTTGAGATACAAATGAGATATTCAATGCATGAAGTTATATATAGAATTGTAAATAATGGGTAGTTTGAATGAGAATGGCCCCTGTTGTCATGTATTTGAATGTTTAGTCCTCAGTTGATGGAACTCTTTGGAAAGGATTAAGAGGTAAGGCTACATTGGAAGAAGTGTATCACTAGGGGTAGGCCTTTGTGTTTCAAAAGACTCAAGATATTCTCAGTTAGCGCTCTCTCTCTCTCTCTCTCTCTCTCTCTCTCTCTCTCTCCCTCCCTCCCTCCCTCTCTCTTTCTCTCTCTATCTGATGCTTGTTGATCAGATGTAAGGTCTCAGCTACTGCTTCAGTGCTGTGCTTGCCTGCCTGCTGCAGTGTTCCCTGTCATGATGATCATGAACTCACTTCTCTGAAATCATGAGCTCCAATTGAATGCTTTCTTTTAAAGGTCATCTTGGTCATGGTGTTTTGTCACAGCAATAGAAAAGGAACTATGATGGTAACAGATAAAGTGCATTCAAGAAAGTCTACACTATGCAAATGACTCACAAGCCCACAGTTTCAATTGTCTGTACATTTATTTATGGGTGGGAACCTCAAAAATGAGTAATTCTGCTTCTAATCCTTGATAACCAATTCTGTCTCAGCTAGAAACTGGAAATGGAGAAACTTGGTTTGATCTGCATCTTTGTCCTGGCCAGTGACCAAAAGTACCAAAATGTTTAGGGGCACTGGTTCATATTCTGATTTTTTTATCCCTTTCTTTCCTTGCTGTGGGACAATGGTCTTATACCCTGTCACTTATATTGTATTGTTTTAATAAAATGCTGATTGGCTAGTAGCCAGGAAGGAAGGAGAGGTAGGGTGACTAGAACAGGAGAATTCTGGGAAAAGCAGTTGTCATCCAGACACAGAGAAAGCAAGATGAGAATGCCTCACTGATAAAAGATATCAAGCCACATGGCTGACACAAAAAAGAATTATGGGTTAAGGTAGGACGTAAGAGTTAATAAGAAGCCTGAGCTAATAGGCCAACCAGTTTATGAATAATGTAGGCCTCTGTGTGTTTCTTTGAGATTGAATGACTGTGGGTCGGGTGGCATGGAAACCTTTGTCACCATTTCTTTTCCTTTTATATAGCAATTAAAATGAGTACAGATGCCTGGAAGCTATGTAAGAAGATGTGCACCTGACAGTCTGATGCAGACACTAGGATGGAGAGGCATACAAACACTTGTAACAGGGACAACCAGACCAACCAGCTAATTGCCCGTGTTTCAACCCAGTAAAGCCTTAATAACTTCTAGAACTGTTGACTCCTTGGCAACTCTTTCTTACACCTGTTCCTTACATAAAGAAGCCCTACTTGCTTCCTTTCTTTTAAGCTCTTACCCACAATAACTTCCTTTCTGAAATTCATGTTTTTATAAAATTCATTATTTATGCTTATGAGCAGAAGTACATGGAAACAACAGGCTAAAGGTAGGTTTGGTGACTATTGATTGTCTGAGAACCTAGTCCACTTCTCAGCTATGCTTACCTGAGGCCAGAAAGTCTCCATTGTACTCAAGGACTTACCAGCTTCTACATATCTCCATGTTTTTAAAAGCTGCCTCTGCTGTTGGGTCTGTGAGAAGTCCCCAAAATATCACCAGTCACAATGTAAGCAACAATAACTTTTTCATTATGTTATGTCCAGATCATGGAAAGCCCCCAAACCAATTAGGACATGGAGTCCTGTATATAAAAACAAAGAGCCTCTATTCCAAAGGGAGGTGATGTAGGATTTTCTTCTATATATGTGTTGCTTTTATTGGTTAATGAATCAAGAAGCTACTTGGGCCTATCACAGGGCAGAATAGCATAAAGTGAGATATCCAATCAGAGATAGATAAGAACATAGGTGGAGTCAGGGAGAAACCATGTAGCCATCCACAGGAAACAGATGCAACAGAACCTTACCGGTAAGCCACAGGCACGTGGCAATACACAGATTAATAGAAATTAAGATGTAAGAGTTACCTAGAAATAGACCAAGCAGTGTTTTAATTAATATAGTTTTCTTTTTTTTTTCTGTGTGATTATTGAGGGAGTCTGGGCAGCTGAGAAATGAGTGAGCAACCTCCAACAACAATTCTTAAACAAGTTTGCAAACTTGGACTCTCTGAGTTCATCATATTGGAGTGGTCTGTCCATCAATTTGGAGTAATTGAAGAGCCCCAAATTCGATTAGGTTTGGGTTTTTGTAGTAGCAAAGGTGGAGGTGAGGGATTTCTAAGGTTTAAGACTCCTGATTGCCTGAGATTTGTGTAGGGGTGTCTTGGTGAGAAGCAATGCATGTATGCTAGCAGGTGATCCTATCTATGGTTTAACTTTAGGAATTTCCTTTGGATGGTCTGTTCCTGGGTGGTGCCTACGTAGTTTCAGTTTGTGATCTTTCTTGAAACCAGGGTAAATTATTGAGACTCAGGCCCCTATTGAGCTAAGTACTACAATTATACCACATGCATGTGGGGGTTGCACATACCTGTGCAAAATGACAAGGACCTTGAGAGGACCTTGTAAACCCCTTTCATGCAGAGCTACAGGAATTTTTAAAGCTACTGAGGATTGCCTTATGCAAGTGACAACCATATTAGGATTTTTCTAATTGGTTATGGCTAGCAGGGGTGAGCTGAGACTATAATTTTCTATTCTTGGGCAACTCTGGACAAGTTCCAGGCTTTGTTTTTATTGGCCATCACCTGTAGCGGAGAGGGGAACGAGATGTTGGCCCAGGCCTACAAGCCTAGTCCAGTGTCAGGGGTGTTTGTGACTGATTGCCCTTTGTTTGTAAACTGAGGCCTAGTTCTTACCTGAGTTATTACGGGCCTGCCATGAATTTTTCCTGGCCATCTCATCTACTTCTGCAACTGTGTGTCTCTGGTCAGTTCCCTGCTCATCGACATAAGAACATACGAACCCCGGGCAGGTGCCAAGTGAACCTCAATATCTTTCAATATCAGGACTCATAAGATAATCAAAGCTTTTAGAGGAAGATAGAGGTGGGGAAAGGCAAAGAAGGCTTCTTTCTACTCTACGCTCTCAGGTTTTCTAAACTGCCCAGTATATCAATCTATGAGGAGATCTTCAGATTTCTCTGAGCATCTGAGGGATGCACTTTTATGTCCTTATATATAAAGATATTACATGCCTGCATCTCCTTCAAAGAAGTCAGTAGCCCTGACTGTCTTTCTAACACTGCCCAACAAGCTGTGACAACTGCATTCTGCTGCATAAGGACCAAACTTAAAATCAGATGCAAATTTCTTAATGCTTCCTTTCCACTCACTTACATTTGCCATTTACATGCAAATGCTGCTCCCCTCTTTGACCTCACTTGTGCCTCTCAAGCTGTTTTCCTAACCTGGCTTGGGCAATGGCAAGGTTGGGCTTCTGTTAAATCTTGGTCCAAACTTGACTGTCCAAATGTTCTTGGATCATAATTCTTCAGGAAATGTCTCTCTATCAAAACATATATCTGAATCTGGGTGATAATATAACCCTAAACTATGGGTGCTAGTTAAAGTACTTGGAGGTAAATTTTCTGACTGCCTTCCCACTTTCATGAATAGCTTGGCTTTTTCAGACTCTCCAGTTTAGCCATTGGACTGAAGCCTCTGACAGAAGAGTGTGATGGGGTGTTACTGACAGGGGTGTGTAGCAAGGAAGAAAGAGAAAAAAAAGAAAGAAAGAAAGAAAGAAAGGAAGGAAGGAAGGAAGGAAGGAAGAAGGAAGGAAATGAAGTCCGGCCCTCACCTTCAGACTAACGACCTATCCCTAACAGTCCTGTCCGTCTTCCTGCTCCTTCCCTTCCTCCCTCCTTCAGCTCCTCCCTCCTCCCTCCCTCTCCCTGCCTGCCGTCCTTCCTTCCTTCCTTCCGGTCCCTCCCTCCTTCCTTCCGTCCCCCCTCCCTCCCTTCCTCCCCCATCGCCGACCCGCCTCGCCCGCCTCAAAAAGAAGAAAGCCCGAAAGAAAGACGACTCATCGACCTGTTGCTAATACATGCATCTGCATTGATTTTTGTGTTTTTCGCCAGTGCTTCTTTCTGGCGAAACCTGTCTTGGTGGGTCAGCCTAGAGCATAGAGGCTGAGCTCTGCATTCTTTGTAGCAGCTCAGGGTGAAATAAAAGCTTGTCTAATGCTGAGTGGCTCAATGCCCCCGTGTCATATCTATGCATGCCATAAAAACAGTGATAAATATGATATATTTTTATGACATTGAATACTCTATGTGTCAATAAAATATTTTTTAAACTAGCTGAAGGCTGCAGTGAACCTGCCACCTGACCGAATCACCGAGTCTTGGTGTCCTGGGTCTGATTCAGCCCGGGTGGCAGAATCATCAATCGTCTCTGATGAAATTAGGTGCCCAGAACTTGCGGCATATGCAATGCTTTAATACTAATGCTCTAAGAGGTTTTTTTGTGTTTGTTTTTCCTGATGCACATTGAGAAACGTGTCCCTTGCTTCTCATTGGGGAAATGGATCATAGTTATAATCGACCAGATGAGCTAAATGACCTTTCCTTATTTGAAATGTCCTAGGATTTTTATAAGAAGCCGAGATCCATATATGCCAAAGAAGCTGCAGTGTCAACTTTTCAAAGGCACTCAATAGGCTGCTTTGAAAATATCATTTAAACATGGAGGATCCCATTTACGGACTACTCATATTGACTGAAGACAAAATGCCTTGCAAAGCTGAGAGGGGTCGCATTGTTTATTCCTTGCAAATGACACCTGAATGATGCTGTTGATAGCATTACTCATGTCCACACAGGGCTTTTTATTTGCTAAAGTAGTTTATGTTTAGCTCTTGGGATAGCATTCAAGAGAGAAAGCATGGTTTTGCAGCACGCAGAGCTTAAGTCAGCTTTATACCGGTAACAAATAATAAATCATGCTGGGCTAGAACATGTTAGCACAGATGTGGACCAGGTTGGGTCCTTTTGCTACCTGTGCCAGACTCGCCAGTAAAGGTAACAAATAGCCATGCTAAGAAGAAAGATTCTTCAATGTAAGACAGTGAATTAGAAAGGTGACTTTAAATGTGTCTTTGGTCAAAGATCTCATGCATGCACCTGCTCACACACCAAAGTCAAGCACACACAGTTCTAAAATACATAAAGAACACATTTTCATCTTCAAACTTGGAAATGTCCATAACAGGCTGAGTAAAAACACTTTAACTATATTTGAATATTGTTTGATTCTTTGAGACTATTCTCCGTATGGGGGAGGACTTCTTTTTATTGTTGTAGATAGGTGATTTTTTTTAGTTCTCTTTTTATCATTAGACATTAAAGATAACCAAGAGGCTTTAAAATGAGCTAATTACATGCTATACATTGTCAGTGGTATGTATGTCTCTAGACCCTCATCTAGGCAGTTTATATATATTCATGGTCTCTAAGTTACTTGGCTCTTGAGTCTGCTTTTTAATTTTCTGGTTCATGTATCAGAGGGGAAGGAGAACCTCCAGTTCCTTGGGATATTGCTCATTAGCATAAGGCTCTACATTGCAAATCTCCCCAGAATTGCTGGTATTTACATACCGATTTGACATGCATTAGAATTTTGAGGGTCAGTGCTCTGAAATGTTAGCAGATTGAGCACATGAGCTGGAATCAAATGCATAATGTTAACATTGCTTTCCCATTCAATTATGAAGCATTTTGATCAAACGTTAAGTTGACACTTATCTGTCAATTCTTTTTCTTTTTATGATGGACAAATATCAAGAGCATTATAAGTGAATGCTGGCATTGGGAAGATCAATAAGAAATCAATTTTAATAAGGCCTCTGTGGAGGACCAAATTACATACTCAAATAAGAACAAATGAAATTTTACGCAAAATGAGGTCAGGTCAGATTTTAGTTCCTGCCTCTTTTCAGTTCTTTCTAAGATAAGATGCTGATATCACTCTGTTATTTGGAAAAGCAAAGCAGTTGACCAATAATGCCATCCATTGCATGATTGAATTAGCCTAAGCTTCTAAATATATTGCAATTCAACATTGCAATCTATTTAATACTATTCACAGATGTATTCTAACACAAATATATTTATTTATTGACAATAAATACCAAATATAAAAGAATTAAACAACGTCATTTGAATCTCAGAGCTGCTCCTAACTATGTAAGATCAGCAATCACATCAAAGCTTATTAATTCAAGAATTAAGAATTTTTAGAATTCTGCCCATGAATTTTTCACAGGGGTCGAAATCATAAAACCTTCTGCCTCTGTGAGTATTTGGTGCATAAAAAGAATGCATAAGATGCTGACATTAGGAGACTGTGGAATGCATGGGCTGCAGGAGGATATCCTTATTAATCCATCCAAGGCTCAGGGAACATCCTAGTCACAGGGGGCAAAGAGAAAAGAGCCCTGTGATGAGGAGACAGTTTGTGAAATTCTTTTTCTGTGTAGAACATGACCACTGAACTCATGAATCATTGAAGTTGCATTACCTATACAGAGCTTACAGAAGACTGGCCCCTTCAACAATCAGTCATGTATGCTTAGGGTGGCGGGGGAACATGCCTCATCAAGGCGAATTATTGATAGTAGGTGACTGTGAAGTAAAATGTCGTTTTCCTTAGTGGTATGACTGCTGTTACATGGTTTGGTGGATAGGTGGATATCCTCATACAGGCCCATGCTGGTGGCCCTACTTAAGCTCTGTGCTCCCAAACAAAACCATAAACAAAATAAAAGACATACTAATGGGAGAAATCCTTGTTAGAAGAAGGGAGAACTAGTGGAGATGGGAGTGGGAGAACAGACGATAGAATACAGGGTATGACAATGAGGTTTAGTATCAATATTATGAAATTGTCAAAGAAAATGGTTGTTAAAAAAAGGAAAATGAACAAGCAAAAATTCCACAGAGGTACAAGCTACACAATATTTATTAAAATCATATGCTTAAAATTATATGGCACATGCTTATAAGTATATATTTTGTACATATAGTGTGGATAATAAAACATATGTATTATGTGTATAATAATGAATAAATTGTGTGACATGCATCCTGAATATATTATTTATAAATGGCATCACTATTATCCTTATTTGTGAATGTGTATATTTGATTACTTTATTTCTCAACAATAGTCCTATTCTGAATTTAAACTGTTGAGCAATTAATGAAATGAAATGATTGAATACAGCAACAAAAAGATAAAAATCAGAGATTTCAAGAATCCATGAACAATAACCTAAGAGTTGAAAGAGAAAGGAAAAGATTTCTTCAGGAGCTTTCTCTGCAATTCCTCTTTAACTACGTTGTAGCTTTAATTCTTTCTCCTTTCTGGATTGAAACAAATGTCCCCCTCTTCAGCCTCCTAGAAAGCAGGAAAAGGGCATTTTTCTAGTTGAGACTCACTGTCTGGAAATCACTGAGTATCAGTAGAGAAAAACCAATGCTGTTAACCATTAAATGTTTTTTTAATAGTTTTAATCAATCAATATATGTGTGTGGGAGGGTTTTTATAGTTTTAATCAATATGTATGAGTGTGTGTGTGTGTGTGTGTGTGTGTGTGTGTGTGTGTGTACGTACTTCTTACAAAATTGATGTCCCTTTACAATAGTGAAACCACTATGTTTCCTCCTTCTCTGTTCTGGAAATGATGATAAGGCTACTCTGAATTTAATTCTCAGCGAACGGGCCCATTTAATCAAGTGATAGTTATCATTTGGATTAGTTGTAGTTAACAATAAAACATATTTTAGCTCACAGGTTTTCATTTCCTCTCAGTGCTTTACTGATGATTAACCTAGATAACATCCCATTCAACGTTCGATGACAAAAGATCCCGTGTGACTGGAATGTTGTCCAGGGAAACATGCAGAAAGATTGTGTGACATGCCGAGGAACCTAGAGCTGGTAAAAGTCAGAATTTGTAAGTGAAATATCAGACTCTGAGTTCACTGCACAAATTAACCCATTTTGTAGTGTATTGTATTACCTAGCTCATCAGTTCCCAAAGTGAAAGACCAAGATTTGAAGGATGTATAAAGGTACACAGTGAATTCTTGCAAGAGGAAGAATTTACATATGGGGTCCTTATCCTTTAATATTCTTGATTTGAAAATGAGGACAGAACCAGCGAGAGATGAGTTTAAATGATTTTTGTGCTACTAGCTATGTAAGTACAGGCTTCAGCGATTCCTCACGACTGACATTCCTCGCTGTTGTTTGCCTTGCAAACATATGGAATTGGCAATTAGCAGTTTACAGTCCTGATGCTTCACTCAGCTGCCATGTGAGCTTTTTCTCAGCTTAGTACTATACAAACCTGCCAAGCCTATGACAAGCTCCTAGTGATGAAGCCTGGCACTTGGGAACAGCTGATGTGATGATCAGGTCTGGTGGGTGTGTCTGTGTGGTGTGTGTGTGTGTGTGTGTATGTGTGTGTGTGTGTGTCAGAGAAAGAGATAGCCAGTCTACAGCCTGCTGCTGGACCTCTTGGAGTCCACAAGTTTAGTTTGTTTGTGTAACTTGGCAGAGCATCCTGGCCATGATGATGGTCTTGCCTTAACAAGATGGTGAGTGCTGCACAAGGGATCCTCCGTCTGGCTTTGGCCTCAGCTTCTAGGAGGTATTTGCATCTGCTACAGGAGTGCCTTTGTATACAAGACGGGCATGCCAGATAGGCTTTTGGGTGTTTGTCAGCCATATCTGATCATGTTAGCAGAGGGCCTGACCTCATCAAAGAGAACAGCCATGACATTTATTTAGAGTAGAAAGTTTACATCATAAGGCATCAACTGATCTTAAGATTGAGGTCAAGCACATGGACAAACAATTAACCAATCATATCTATATCACAAAGTTCCCATTAAATCCTCTGGATATAGAATCTGGGTGAGTTTCCAGATTGAAAATATTCTATGAATAGTGTCATGCTTCAGGCCTAGAAGGATAAGATAGCTTGACTCCACAGAAAAGAGAACAAAGAATTCACATTTGAAACTCTTCTCCTTTTTGCCATGTTTTTCTGGACTGATTTTGATCTGCCTGCTTCCCCTGCAACAGACTGAAACTGCATATGTTATCTCTCAGGGAGCTCTATGGTCTCCTCTGGTGAATTACTGAACCAGATTCTTTTGAGAACTCCCTGAACTTGAGTGGGAGCCAAATTAGCATAGGTTTCATGACTCCATCCTAAATTTTCTGGTAGTTTCTTGTGCTTATATGACTTCTTCACTGGGGAGAAAGAGAAACAGGGAGAAGAGGTTGTTGGATAATCAGATGTTATTGATTCAAGATATTGGAACTGTATAAAAATGCTGAGTGTGTCAACTTGATCAGCTTACTCCAACTCCATGATGTCTAGCACACAACCACTATATCAAAGGGCAATGATTTAGAAGGCATGCTCAGTCTAACTTCTACCCATTCGTAAGTGTTTAATAAACATTATTTTATAATTTGAAAAATTCCAAAATGTATGGAAGTAAGTGGGTACAAATAGCTATTCCTTGATATGATCATTTCAGACACAGGTCTAGGGAAGGCTGAAAGTCAGGTGGAATGGAGGAGGAGTGGTGAAAACTTCTTTCCCATAGCCACAGAGGAAATAGTTCAGTGAAAACATGCATTGATATCATAAGAAGAAAGGGTAGCTGTGGAATCATCATGTACACTGTACAAATTTGTCATTTGAGTTGGTTTAATAAAAGGCTGATTGGCCACTAGCCAGGTAGGGAGTAAAGGTGGGACAACCAAGCAAAGATGATGGGAAAAAGAATGGCAAAGTCAGAGAGTCAATGGCAAATGCAGGGAGCAAGAAGAAAATGCCATATTGAGATAAGGTACTTAGCTATATGGCAAAGTATAGGTTATTATATGGGTTAATATAAAATGTAAGAACTGGTTTGTAATAAGCCTGAGTTATTGGTCAAGTATTTATAATGTAAGCCTCTGATTGGTAATTTGGGAAGTGGCTGCCAGGTATTTGGGAACAGGCAGGTGCGAGAACTTCTATTTACAGTAGGTATTGAACTTAAGTTGACAGATTTCATGGCATGGACCCATACCCTCTGAGCCATCTTGCTGATCCTGCAAAATTACTTCTAAAACACTTGTAGGGGAATATATAAGAAAGAAATTTCAGAAGGATAATGGAGTTAGACTTCAATAAACTAGCTAAAACATTAAAACTATGGCAATGAATAGAATACACAGTAAACATACAAAATCAATAACTGGATTACAGCACTTGGAGTGGCACTCTGGAAATATACTGTGAATAGATAAACATCTGAATTACAGAGTAATTAGAAAAATATGGAGAATGGGATGGGCTCACCATTAAATTGTTTTGGGAAAATTTGCTAGTTAGGAAAAAACTATTTAAAGCTTTTGCACATAACACTCATGAGAAAAATTTTAACCTGAGTTATTTAAAATTGTAGACCTAGTCCATAAAAATTAGAATTATGGGTTAGTACTTAGAAAATCTGGGTAAGAATGTATCTAACAATATCATTTGTTTAAATAAAATGTTTAGGAAACCTACATAATAAAATGTAATTAAGGCTCACCCTCCAAATAGCATTGCATGTTTTAAAATCAAATTAAAAAGTTAGTTGTTGGAAAAGGCATGTCTCATTTCAAAATTTCTTTCTGTTTTTCTATTATGTTCATGTCCTAGGTATGGACTAGATATTGCCTATTGATGCTATCTGAAATCTGATTTTTTAAAATAATGGTATTAATCTTTTATCACCAAAATTTTTAATTTATTATATGTAATCAATCAATACCCAAAGAATTGAAAGTTATATCTCCCCAAACAATAAAGAGAATAGTTTAGAGACTCTTCAAAACAATTACATTCTGCAGACACCTGTACACATTCTATATGAATTGTACTCCCTGTCCATCCTAATTTCTTGAGACCATAATAGGACACCCTTTCTTGAAGGAAATGTTTAAGAACATTTGGATCTCACATTGAAAGTGGGATGTTTTATTTTCCCCTCCATTTCACTCTCAATCCGAAACATATGGGATGTTTTATTTGCAAGCTACAAAAACAAATCAAACAGGCAATTCTGTGTTGGAAAGAATTTATTCTTCCTGTGGCTCAAGAGTTGAGCTCTGTGCCCAAACTTCCAAGCCCATTATATTCTCTCCACAGTCATCAAGGTTAATAGCTGCTTCTGTGCCCTCTGTTATTGCTTCCTCTCTGAGTAGAGTCGTCAGGGCTGGTCGCATTTCCCCTCTTGATGTTCATTACTTTCTTGTCTTCTTCTATTTCTTGGAAATGTGTTGTTTTACCTGATTATTGCCAGTTGCTCTATCAGCCTTGTGCCTGTGTGGATTTTCTGATGAAGTGCCTTATCACTTTCCGTGACTCAATTGGTTTGCTTCACTGCAGGGATTGTGTAGCCTTGGGTGCCTCAGTCCCAGGATTGTGGCTATCAACAGAGCAGTCAAATGACAATGCCTGGATATCACTCCCAGGGCACCCATTCATCTCAAACAGAATAAAACGGTGCTGAAAGTTCTTAAATAGGTTGCTTGATCTTCTAAAAAGTTTCATATCCCACTGTAGCAGAGCTTTCTTCACTACACATTATGGTTGAATACAATGAAGGGGGGCACCTCTTTAGTGTTAGTCACATTCGTTATGGAAGTTTCTATCAGCATATTAAATCTGCTTACTAATTTTCAATCAGTTTTACTATTTGCAATATCTTTCATAGGTATGTTTCTTCATTTTATGATAATATTTGAATAATTAAACTAATAATTAGCTAACAACTTTTTCCCAAGGCCATATTATTCCTAAGGAAAATGTTGAGAACTCCTATCACAATATTTTCAACTCCCTTGATAGCTTCGAACCAATATGGCATCTAAAACATTGTCTACTTAGGGAGAAAATGGCGATTTCAAGCCACAAACATATGAAGACTAAAGAAAGTATTTGTAAGATGAATAAATTTCATATTAGCAGTTTTAGTCAAGGTTTTATCTTATTTCTATACCACTTTATTATTGGTTGTTCTGAACGACCAAGAATCTCTAACAGAACATTGCCTTCAGCGTTGAGAAGGCATTTAAATGAGCAGACCTAAGGACAAATCTGTACAAGTATTTCGACAGAGTAGCAACATAATCCTCGGTTATTTGCCAAATAATTATATGGGGCAATAGTCACATGGACGTATATATTTGAATCCCAGTGTACAGTCAAGCACAGAGAATGTCTGTCTGATGCTCACATTTCAAGGCTTTGGGACATTCCCAGATCTGTTGCCAAGCCCATCCATGCAAGCATCAGAGCATTAAAACAATGGGTCAGAGTGTGATTTAAGTCTCTGATTATTCATCTTGACTGAGTCACTAATCTTTCCTCTGGTATCCTTTCCTTGTACAGTCCTTATGGAAAATGCTGACTGATACCTATACACATTCACATACACATACATATACATATACACACATATATATACATATGCATATGTATATATGTATATGTATATATTTTCCAGCAGAAAAGTTTTCCTTTTTTGCCGAACAAAATTTTCAAATGGCAAATGAACAGAAATCCAAAAGTTGCAAATGCACAGCTGCAGTCTGTGGGGAGAGGAACTCTGTATCCAGCCAATCTGCAAAATATACCGGCATGGAGAAAATCAATTGATTGGCAGATGTGGATATTTGCATCGGCCTTAATTGCTTAAAATCAGTGAGCTGGGAGGTGTCACTAGGCTTGGCAGCAGTTCAGGTCTGGTACAATCATGTCCTTGCTAAAATTTGTATGGTAGTTTTTAAAGAGGGGGACAAAGATTTAGGAGATCTGATGAGGAAATTGCCACCAGAAAAGCTGGACAGGGCTCAGTGTCAGCATTCAGCAAATCAAGGGAGGAACAAGTTTAGAAAAGACAGAATTATCCCGATCAGATGCAAAGGAGCTCAGGATAATAGGATCGTATGTTAGGAAAATGACAGGGTTAAAATGTTGAGTAATTACAATTGAGAATAGGCTACTCATAGAGAGGAAGCGATGCTACTAGGGAGTTACCCAAACATTGAGGATTTGATCTGGTAAATGTCATAGAAAATTGCTTCCAGTTTTCGGGAAACAGGAGTTATTGAAGCCACAGGAAGCTACTTATTGTTGATTCTCAGCTGCCCATAATACTAAAAGTATCATAACCAGGGCTAAAATACGTTTCAACTGTACCCCTGATTGTCAGCCTCAGCTGTAATGAGGGCACTGATTTTTCTTTCCCATCATTTAATCTTCATGCCCCTCCCTCCCTCTCTCATGAATTTAAATGAAAATTGGCTGCAGAAAATCTGCTAGATGTTTTCCGAGGCTTTTACCTGCTGTAATTCAGAAATAAGGAGCAGGGAGAGAATTCTGACTATCCACAAAGACTTATTTGGACAGTCACAGCCAATAATGTGCATAGCTCTTTTTTTTTTTTTTTTTTTTTTTTTTGCACAGAAAATATATTTCTTTCTTTCTTTCTTTTTTTTTTCTCTCATGGTTTTTTTTTATATTTAAAAATTTCCATCTCCTTCCCTCCTCCTCCCCCCTCCCTCCTCTCCTCCTCCTCCTTCCCTCCCCTCCTTCTCCCCCTTCCCTCCCCTCCCCTCCACCCATACCTCCCCTCCCTCCCTCTCAAGGCCAAGGAGCCATCAGGGTTCCCTACTCTATGCTAAGACCAAGGTCCTCCCAACTCCCCCCAGGTCCAGGAAGGTGATCGACCAAGCTGAGAAGGCTCCCACAGAGCCCGTCCATGCAGAAGAATCAGAGCCCAGCGCCATTGTCCTTTGCTTCTCAGTCAGCCCCCGCTGTTGGCCACATTCAGAGAGACGGGTTTGGTCGCATGATCCATCAGTCCCATTCCAACTGGAGTTGGTGATCTCCCATTAGTTCTGTCCCACCGTCTCCATGAGTGAACGCACCCCTCACGTTCCTGACTTTCTCCCTCATGTTCTCACTCCTTCTGCTCCTCATCAGGACCTTGGGAGCTCAGTCCAGTGCTCCAATGTGGGGCTCAGTCATTTTCCCCATCTATCGCCAGCTGGAGGTTCCCTCACGGTCCTGACTTTCTTTCTCATGTTCTCCCTCCTTCTGCTCCTCCTCAGGACCTTGGGAGCTCAGTCCGGTGCTCCAATGTGGGGCTCTGTCATTTTCTTCATCTATCGTCAGGTGGAGGTTCTATGGTGATATGCAAGAAATTCATCAGTATGGCTATAGGAACTGGCCTTTTCAGGCTCCCTCTCCTCAGCTGCCCAAGGAACTAACTGGGGGCGTCTCCCTGGAAACCTGGGAACCCCTCTAGGGTCAAGTCTCTTGACAACCCTCAGGTGGCTCCTTAAATTAAGATATATGCTTCCCTGCTCCCATATCCACCCTTCCTATATCCCAAGCACCCCATTCCTCCGAGCTCCCCCCATTCTCCCCTTCACACTTTTCTCTCCCCATCTTCCCTTGGCCCAGTCTCGCCCAACCCTCAAGTTCCCAATTTTGCCTGACGATCGTGTCTACTTCCAATATCCAGGAGGATTACTATATCTTTTTTTGGGAGTTCACCTTCTTATTATCTTCTCAAGGATCCCAAATTTATAGGCTCGATGTCCTTTAATTATGGCTAAAAACCGATTATGAGTGAGTACATCCCATGTTCATCTTTTTGGGTCTGGGTTACCTCACTCAGAATAGTGTTTTCTATTTCCATCCATTTGCCTGCAAAATTCAAGATGTCCTTTTTTTTTTTTTTTTTTTTTTTTTTTTTTTTTTTTTTTTTTTTTTCCGCTGAGTAGTATTCTAGCATGTATATATTCCACAGTTTCTTCATCCATTCTTCCACTGAAGGGCATCTAGGTTGTTTCCAGGATCTGGCTATTAAAAATAATGCTGCTATGAACATAGATGAGCATATGCTTTTATAGTATGATTGGGCATCTCTTGGGTAGATTCCCAATAGTGGAATTGCTGGGTCCTGGGGTAGGTTGATCCCGAATTTCCTGAGAAACCGCCACACTGCTTTCCAAAGTGGTTGCACAAGTGTGCATTCCCACCAGCAATGGATAAGTGTACCCCTTACCCCACAACCTCTCCAGCAAAAGTTATTATTGGTGTTTTGGATTTTAGCCAATCTGACAGGTGTAAGATGATATCTCAAAGCTGTTTTGATTTGCATTTCCCTGATAGCTAGGGAGGTTGAGCATGACCTTAAGTGTCTTTTGGCCATTCGAACTTCTTCTGTTGAGAATTCTCTGTTCAGTTCAGCGCCCCATTTTTTAATTGGGTTAATTGGCATTTTACCGTCTAGTCTCTTGAGTTCCTTATATATTTTAGAGATCAGACCTTTGTCATTTGCAGGGTTGGTGAAGATCTTTTCCCAGTCAGTAGGCTGCCTTTGTGTCTTAGTGACAATGTCCTTTGCTTTACAGAAGCTGCTCAACTTCAGTAGGTCCCATTTATTCAATGTTGCCCTTAATATCTGTGCAGCTGGGGTTATGCATAGGAAACGGTTCCCTGTGCCCATTTGTTGTAGAGTACTTCCCACTTTCTCCTCTATCAAGCTCAATGTGTTCAGATTAATATTGAGGTCTTTAATCCATTTGGACTTGAGTTTTGTGCATGGTGATAGATATGGATCTACTTTCATTCTTCTACAGGTTGACATCCAGTTATGCCAGCACCATTTGTTGAAGATGCCCTCTTTCTTCCATTGTGTACTTTTGGCTCCTTTATCAAAAATCAGGTGTTCGTAGGTTTGTGGTTGTGCATAGCTCTTAAACAATGCAATTGGACTGGAAACGGCCAGTCTTTGGAAGTGAATTGAAGCTCATGGTTTCTCTGGCTTTAAAATGGGCTTTATGTTTTATACACTCAAATACAGATTTAATTAGCATAATAATAATTATTATTATTGTTTTGTTTTTCGAGACAGGGTTTCTGTGTAGCTTTGGAGCCTGTCCTGGAACTAGCTCTTGTAGACCAGGCTAGTCAAACTCATAGAGAACTGCCTGCCTCTGCCTCCCGAGTTCTGGGATTAAAGGCATACGCCACTACTGTCTGGCAACATAATTATGTCAATGAAGAGTCAGAGTTATAAAATCTTAAATTTCCCAAGATTACATATGTGCCAAATATTATGTTTAAGACTACAGTTCATTGTTTTATTTTTCTTTTGTTCTAAATCTGCCTTTCACCTATGCCGTACATACCATGAAAAAGCCAGGAAACTGTACACTGTACTGGTTAGTTTCAGTCAACGTGTCACGAACCTGGGAGGAGAGACGATCAGCTGAGGAGTTGCCTTCATCAGATTGGTCAGTGGAAATGTACGTCGGGCATTTTTCCTGATTGCTGATTCCTGCGGGAGGTCTCAGCCTAGGTCAGTGGTATAAGGGCTGTTTCTGAAAGGTAGTTAGAAGCCATGAAGAGTTCGTAATTGGTAAGTGAATTAGTGGTCTACCATGGTCTCTGCTTCAGTTCCTGCCTCCAGGTCCAGCCTTGAGTTTCTACTCTGGATTCCATCGAAGTTGGTGGACGCAGATGTGGAGGTGTAAACCAAGTAATCCCTCATCCTTACTGGTTTATTACAGCAACAGAAAGCAAATTAGGACACACTCTAAATAATTTTGGTCAACATACCAAGTAAAGCCTATATCATAGAGATGGAGAATTAATGAACTTATTTTCTTTTACTGTCTTAAAATGGAAAGATTTCAGTGCTTTGAAAATTGTCTCTTCATGCTTCCAAAGTATGTTATCCTTTTTTAACTAAACTCAATTTTTAATTTTTATAAAGGATATAAATCTTTTTATAGATTTCTTCTACCTCTTTTTGTAGCATCTAAATCCTGACTGTAAGATATCTTGTCTCCATCTGTAAAACTCGGTAAAACAAGGCAAACTTTTGATTATTTTTCTGTTTTTGCTATGATCAGGTACCATCTGATTTTGACTATAATAGACTGTTATCTGATACTCAAAATTCCTCCAGCTCTGGTTTCCCAGATTTTCTGAGAGAAACGTCCTTAATTTATCCTTTCAGGTAAGCTTAGAAATCACCATATCCTGCCTTTCAAATACCATTGACAATTTTATTCTGGCTCCTTTCACACCTCGTCTCTTTCCTGAACTCCTCATTTTGTCTTCAATTTGTTAAAAGTTTTTTATGTTCTTCAGTAATGGTCTACATTTCCTCAAAATAGCTTTCTTTTTACGTTTATTCATATATAGGTGTTTGTTGTAATTTGTTTAGTACTCATAGTAGAATTTATTACACATTACTGTGTCACAATGGGGGGAATGGTTGGCATACTCAAAACTTTGACATTAAAATTTTGTGAAACTGGGGAGCTGGTGGTACAGCATTGGCCGTGCAAGTATAACAACCTGAAGTCCTGAGTTTGCATCCCCAATACCTACACAAATCCTGGTGTGGTGTATGTCTGTATTTACGCTGTTCCTAAATTGAGATGAGAAAGGAAGGGAAGAGAATCCCTGGAAGGTCACAGGCTAGGAAACCAGAGCTACACAGACTGGGTTTCAAACGAGGTGGAAACTAAGGGCTGATATTCAAGGATGTCTCCTGCCATCCATATGCTTGCTCTTGCACATTTACACAGAAATGTTTATTTTGACCTTCTATTTACCTACCTAAACATTTCAACAAATTTAATAGGATTTGATAATTATATCTTAATATGCAGTTAGTTATAATTTTCATCTCTCGTTTGAAACTTCCATTTTCAAAAGTTTCCCTGAACCTGGGATTTTAGTTTTATTACACATTGTAGCATCTCTTGAAGCAAGAAAGTTTTTATTCTTGTTCTGATGATGTAAGCCTTATAATATTAGAATTGCTAATGTCATACAACTCTTGTTTTCTTGGAGCAAACACTATTTATTTGCAATGTATTATTTTTAATAGCATGTGGAACTTGATTTGCTAGGATTTTATTTAGATTTCACATCTAAACTCAAAAGTGAGAGTTTTCTTTCAGTGTGTGTGTGTGTGTGTGTGTGTTCTCTACCAGTTAGGTGTCAGTACCAGGGTTATGTGAGGTTTGAAGTAGAAGCTGAGATCCATAATACATTATTATTTTGTGAGTCTATGGTTTCATCAGTTTAGAAGCACATTGTAATTTTACTTATTATCTTCATGTATGTGTGTGCTTATGTATGTATTTTGAATGTACACATGTATGTGCAGTTGTTCATAGCCATGTGTCCCATGAAGGCCACACAATACACATTGTGTGTCCTTCTCTGTCACTTTCTGTTTTATTTCCTTTAACACAAATTTCCTCACTGAATCTGGAGATGGGCTGTCAAGAAAGACCCAGGTATTGGTTTAAGGACTAGAGTTCAAACTCCCAAAACCAGTGCAAGAAACAGCATTGCATATCTGTAATCCTAACCCTGCAGAGGGCTTAAGGACCAAGTGTGCTAATTCACTGACCCTGCACCCCTGTTCCCCTAAGTATACTTTTAAATCTATTTATCTTCAGCTGTGAAATTCCATGGCATGTCTAGTTAGCCTCCTTGGTAAATTAGAAATTTCCATTTTTCTTCATGGAAGTCTTGTCAGGGCAACTGCGGTTTCCCCACTTACTTTGGTATACCTTTCGTCTATGGGTTGTGCTGTTTCTGCTTTGCTCAGGTGATTGCTGCTTGGCCACGCCCCTTCAAGGTACTTCCAAGGAGCTCAGTATTCTGTCAGCAGGGCCTAGAAAGACCATGTGATCTTTGTTATGTACATCAACTGTAAAAGAAATATATTGATATACAAAATATACAGAGGATTGTATTTTCAGTTTTTTTAATCTTTATATTTTTCTACAGTTTATTCCTGAAGGAGATGGAGAAAGTCTAAGGATTGTTCTTTAGAATTAGAATTTTAGTTCATCTCAGATTTCTTCAATTTTTTTCCACTTCAAAAACTTTTTGTAGGTAGACATTTTACCTGCAAGTGTATCTATGTGTCACCTGCATGCCTGATCCACAAAGAGGCCAGAAGAGGGCATCAGATTCCGTGGAACTGGAATTACAAATAGTTTTGAGTGACTATGTAGGTATGCAGAAGCCATGTTCAGGCCTCTGGAAGAACCCAGTGCTTTGAAACACTAAGCTATCTCTCCAGCCATAAATGCTCAGAATTTTTGTTTGGAAGAAGAGTTTCCTTAGATATCTAATATAATATCTACTGAATCAGAAAAACTCATACTACTAAAAAATGAGAATATATGTAAAAGGTTATCTGAATGGCATATTTTAAATAATCCTTCTGCAAACTAATAACCAACCCAGATACTGCACTTGAAGAGTAGAGAAACTTATTACTGAAGATATGTAGTATCAGTTTTTCATGATGCTACAGATATCTTTTCAAAGCTTGATGAAGGTATGATGAAGACCCCCTGATGATTCTGAAGTGCAAGCATCTTCTTACCATGCCATAACCTTACTGTGTTGATTGATGCTCTGATCTGAACCTCTACTAACTTCCTGGCTTACTCAGAGTTCAAACTCTGAGCTTTGTTATTGCCGTCCAAGGTCTCCCTCTGATCCTGCATTCTTCTTGTTGGTGTTTCTTTTTCTCCCTCCCTCCTTCCCTCCCTCCCTCTCTCCCTCCCTTCCCTTCTTTCCTTTCTTCTTTCCTCCATCCCTCTTGCGCTCTCTCTCTCTCTCTCTCTCTCTCTCTCTCTCTCTCTCTCTCTCTCTCTGGTACTGGCATGCTTTTGTTATTCTTGTCTCAGTGCCATGACATTTGACATCTTGCTGGCTTGGATTACTCCCCATACAATCAAGTATACAGTTAGTGCTTGTGTCTCCATGTGATTCAGGATTATAGAATTACCCTTTTGGAGAGGTAATACTGACTACAATTTAAACCTCTTGTCTGTATTCCTTACCCTTAATCCATGGTTTACTTATTTTGCTTACCACTGCATAAAAGACCTCACATTTCCTTCATGTGTCTTTTTAATTCCTGGTCCTCTCATTACAATGTAAACTTCATAAAAGTGGGATTTTGGAACATATTATTCATTCCTTTATATTTAGTTTCCATAAAAAATATTTATTTTGTAACAGGAAATCAAATATCAGATGATTTGGATAGTGAATTTGTGTAACAAAATTGATAATAAAGTAATTGTTAGAGAATAAATTGTTAAATATTCTGGTGGTGATTAGAAGTCTTATCTAGAAGTAACATTGAGTTGGGGGCCTTACACTATGGATGGTAAAATGGACATCACTGTATTGGGCTCTCTCTCTCTCGGATGACATTTTGCTGTGCAGTAATGGCCAATACAAGTGACAAAGAACTCTGAAAACGGTGGTGCTGATTGCAGTAGCTCTGTGATGCTGATAAGGTAGAAAAGGCTATTATCTGGTTGCAGCACCATTTCCCGCCAGTGATGTATTACTTATTGATGTTCTGTTTACAGCAATAACCCAAGAGCTGACTTCAAACACCATGCCTGCCACTGTCCATTTGGTTTGGGTGTTAAATATTTTGAACGCTGTGCCTGCTAAAGATTAAGAAACACCGTCATTATTGGAATTCTTTATAGAAAATAATAATAACCCTGTTGCTACAGTTCCTCAAGTTCAGTCCTTCACTTCTTTTTTTTTCCCCTGAAAGTTCTTTAATCTTGATTGGTAGAAATGCAGTTTCTTCGAAATTCAATAGTTACATAGAGCCCACAGTAATATCTCACGATTTCCTGGGTTATTCTACATTTGTACTTTTTGCTTTCCCTGGAATGGCCATCCGTGTTTTCTACTTGGTGGATATTTTCTTAAAATTCATTTTACAGGTCAAAATTACTCTGACTTGAGGTCATCTTGGTCATACAATGTAAGGTGACTGTTGCTGATTTTTTTATTTTCCCCCTCTTTCTCTTTATTCCCTATGCATGTCATTATTGAAGTTATATACTTATATTCTTACATATCTTTATGTGTATTAATTGTCTGCCTATCTTTTCCCTTGACCAGAAACCGAACAATACTTATGCCCGGTATTTATAAAATATGCAAGAAACATCTTTTTAATCAACTGGATCAATACTCATAACCTGTATTATCTAACTAGATGAGCTACTAAATTTTATATTGGAGTTATTCATGGAATAGATGATGCAAAGAATCAACAGGAAATGCTTGAAGAGTAATGAGGCACACTGAAATTAGGGTCGTGGATTACTCTGTGTGTGTTTTCTTCATATTTGGCATCTGGAAGCTCTCTTCTTGTTGATTCTGTTTCCATATTGCCAACAAGATGTTGCCACATCCACCGTGTGCACCAAAGTAAAAGAGTTATTTTTGATTTTTTCTTTTCTGTCTTTTAAAAAAATGCTCAAAAACAATTCTAAAAGATAAAGTATCTGGAGGAGGATAGGTGGGAGAAGTATGTGATGCAAACCAGAAACTTACATAAGAATTAAATCTGTCCCTTAATGTGAGTGTGGTAGTCAAATTAAAAATTTTATTGAGAAGGCTGCACTGAGCTCTTGGTATACTCTCAATGGCATTAAGCAATTCGATTTGAATAGACCAAGCAATTTAACTAAGCTTTTACTGACATCAGAACTACTGTCTAATAGCCTCTCTAAGTGCCTTAAGGACATCCATACATTTTACTTAAAAATAGTAATTGTGAGCCAGATATTGTAAAGGGATGTGGTGATTCATTATGAACACACCCATCTCTATCCTCTGTTATGCAACACTAGTTGAGTAAGTTTCTCGACTTATCACAGGGATGATGTGGTGGTAAATGGTGTCACGGTGATTGTGAAAGTTTAAAAGTGTCACAAACCACATGGCGGTGTGGCAGTCATCTAGCGGACAGGCACGAAGAGATTAACAACTTTTCTGTGTACTTGCAGGTAATTAAGAGTGGGTATGTGGACTAGCAAAAATATAGTTAGGGAGGAGAGAGATATGAAGGCACACAGTGCAAAGATCAGATGGCCAGTGAAAGCAGATGGTACATGTTACTTCTTCATTTGCTATAACTTCTATAGATTCTCAAGAGAAGGGAAAGGTTCGGGGAAGACTTTCAAACTGGTAGAAGCCTTGTGAAACCTATAATGGACTTGACTGGTTATTGATAATCTGAGCGCAAAAGAAGATAAATGATTTTACTGTGAACCATATGATCAAAACACGGTGCAGACTACATTGGCTCATATTTAAATATGGAAATATATTGTCTTATTAATTAATTTACAGTGCAAGGTCTGGTATGATGGAACACACCTTTAAACTTCAGTGCTTGCAGATGGACAGAGCCAGGTGGATATCTGTAAAACCAAGGCCAGTTTGATCTACATAGCAAGATCTGGCCAGTCAGAGGTATGTACCGAGAACCTGCCTCACATAAATGACTGACTAAATGAATGAATGAATAAATAAATAAATGCATATACACACACATACATAGATAAGTACATAAATACATAAAGCCAAAAATTAAAAATAGTTTACAGTAACTCTAAATGATGTAGGACAGGAGCAAATATTTTTCTAGCCGGGGTTCTCCAAACGTGGCTTCCAAACATGTAGTCATTAACCATTTGGGAACTTCCAACACTATTCCCACCCCCATTCTCTGTGTTTGTCCCTGAAATTTCTATTTTAATAAGTATTGTTTTGATTGAGAGCAGGTTTTTATCTGAGAATCACTGCATGCTAATAAGGATATATAAGAGATGAACTAAGAAGTAAAATTAAAACTGACTCTGACCGATCCTTGAGTATTTGGACAGGAAAAGGCTAAATGGGGATCCTGGTGGACTTTGGTTCAAATATGTCCAGTCACTTGAGACGTTGCCTTAACTCCTTCTCAATTCACATCTTTGCCATTCTTTGCTCAGGCTGCTCTCTACCTTTAGGTAAGTTGATCTCTGTCTCTGCTTAGCAGTGTCAACTTATTTTTTAAAATTCCCATCAAATATTGGTTTCCTTTTCCCTAAGAAAAGTTTTTTATGTATGTGTTTTCCCTCCCCCCCCAACAATCTCTTCATTACTTATTTCAGTTTCTATTTTATTTCCAGGTTTGTGTGTCATCATGTCTGAGCTTTTTTCCCATTTAAGTTACTTGAAAGCATGCATATACACACAGTGTTGCTGAATTTAGTATAGTAATAACAAGGCTGAGCTACATAGCTCATGGATGGAACACTTGCCTAGCGTGCATAAGGCAATGAGTTTTATTCCCAGCAATGCCCAAAGTAAAATGTACCTACTGAGACCACACACAAAAATATATTAAGACAACCTGCCCCCTATTTACAATGTTACTTGCATGCATATATTTTTCAGGGCTGAACATTTGGTATTGGATAACCAATTGGTGTGCTTTTTCTGGGGGAAGATTGTTGCTTATGCTCTGAGCATTCTTTAGTTGCCCGTAGTTCTTTGTCTAGGACTGAGGTCCCATGAGCTTTTCCCCTATCATATTAGCATGTCTATTGGTGTCTTCTTTGTTGTCATGTGTAGACAGCCATGTTGTTGAGACTTCTTAGGTGTAGTAGCATCTGATCTTTCTGGGAGACACAATCTCACAGCAGGCTTCCTATTCCTCAGGTACTTACAATCTTTCTACCTTTTTTTTTTTTCTGTGACCATCCCTAAACCTTAGGTGCAGTTAATATATTATAAATATATCAGTTGAGAATGGGTTCCAAACTTTGCATTATATTACTTGCAGTTTTCTGTAATGGTCTCTGTCTGTTGCAAAGAGAAGCTTCCTCAGTGAGAGGTGAGATCTACACTTCAGTTTCATCACTTAAAAAAGAGACCACGAGTTTTCAAAAAAGCAAGGGGTAGCACATGAGAGTATTAATGGGGAGGAAAAGTTAAAGGTATGATATGATTATATTATAATCTCAAAAATAAAAAAGAATTACTTAAAATGTATTAATAATGGGTAGGTTAATCCAAAATAATGTATTTATTGCTTTATAAATAATACCGTTCAAAATTTCCACTTCCTCCCCTCTTCCCATTTCTATGCCACTCCCTCACTCTCCCTCCCCCTCCAGTCCTAAGAGAGGGCAGGGTACCCTGCCCTGTGGGAAGTCCAGGGTCCTCCCCCCTCCATCCAGGCCTAGGAAGGTATGCATCCAAACAGACTAGGCTCCCAAAATGCTAGTACATGCAGCAGAGACAAATCCCAGTGCCGTTATCATTGGCTTCTCAGTCTGCCCCCATTGTCAGCCACATTCAGAGAGTCCAGTTTGATCACATGCTCATTCAGTCCCAGTCCAGCTGGTCTCGGTGAGCTCCCATTAGATCAGACACACTATGTCAGTGGGTGGACGCACCCCTTGAAATCCTGACTTCCTTGCTCATTTCCTTGCTCATCTTCTCCCTTCTTCTGCTCTTCAACTGGACCTTGGGAGCTCAGTCCAGTGCTCCGATGGGGGTGATATTCAAGATATTCATCACTGTGACTATGGGACAAAGCCAGTTCAGGCACCCTCTCCTCTACTGCCCAAGGACCTAGCTGGGGACATCCCCATGGACACCTGGGAACCACTCTAGAGCCAAGTCTTTTGCCAATCCTACAATGGCTCCCTTAATTAAGATATATTTTTTCCTGCTCCCATATCCGCCCTTCCTCCATCTCAACCATCCCATTCCCCCAAGTTCTCCCTAATCCTCCCTTTCTCCCTCCTCTCTCCCCATCTCCCCTTCCCCCATCTCACCCCCACTCCCATGCTCCCAACTTTTGCCTGACGATCTTGTCTGCGTCCAATTTCTAGGAGTATCTATATATGTTTTGCTTTGTGTTCACCATACTACAAAAGCATTTATTCAACTATGTTCATAGCAGCATTATTTGTAATAGTCAGAATCTGGAAACAACCTAGATGCCCCTCAATGGAAGAATGGATAAAGCAATATACACATTAGAGTACTACTCAGCAGTAAAAACAATAACATCTTGAATTTTGCATGCAAATGCATGGAAATAGAAAACACTATCCTGAGTGAGATAATCCAGACCCAAAACTATGAATATGGTATGTACTCACTCATTAGTGGATTCTAGCCATATATAAAGGACATTGAGCCTATAGTTCGAGATCCTAGAGAAGCAAAATAATGTTTTATATTTTTATTCTTAATTTTTGTATTGTCTTTCTGTTGATTAATGTATGCTTTTAATGTGTGGATTGCATCATCTATCAAACTCATTTTATGGTATAGAACATGTTAATTCAAGTACGAACTAGAAAGCAGGCATATTATCAACTAAGCTCTTGTCCTCATATGTGCATGCTTTTTGTCCTGTGTTTCATTCTCAGCAAGTAACTCTACTCTTCGTTCTGCCTTCCCTGCTAATTCAGATGAAGATTTAAAATGAGGCCGACACTAATTTCGTTGCATCTTCTTTTAGACAAATAGCCAGATGCTCCCTCCGTGGGAGAAACAGGCTGTCAGAGTCATCACAGAGATCTGAAGACGCACCTAACAAAACACCTGCAAGAGCACAGGAGGATTAAGCCATTCCTGAACTGAGCCCCTGGGACTGAACTCAGCTTTTGCTCTAGCTATCGTGGATGGGGTGTCTGTGTAGTGTACATTCAACACTCTGAGAAAACAGAGGTTTAGAAAGAAATGTCACGGTCAGCCAGGGAATTCACTTGTTGGCACAGCTCTGTTGTACTGCTCCAGGGGAGAACAAGATAAAACTATACATGGCTCAGAAATCCTACACACAGCATAATAGAGAACACTAAAATGTCCTGTTTTCTCAGGTATCACACTCTCAGCCTCATGGAAAAATAAAGAAAAGGGTATGTATTCCTGGAGTATTGCTACTTTATTTGGACAGATTTGGATAATGAGATATATTAAGGGCTGGATGAAGAGGTAAGTGGATCAATAAAATAGTATGAGAAGAGAAGAGAGAGAGACAGAGACAGAGAGATAGAGAGAGACTGGAAGATACAGAGACAGAGAGATTAGAGACAGAAAGACAGAGAAAGGGACAGACTGACAGCTAAGAGACGTTGAGAATGTTATGCACTAAGTAGATAATGAAAGCAGCAGAGACATTAATGATAAAACCAACTCTCCATGGAAATCCCATTAGCAAGGACATTTCAGGGAGAGGAAAGGACCACCAGGCCATAAACTAGGAATGGGTTTGGCAATCCTAGAGAAAGACTATGAGGTCTGAGACCTGGAGAATGAGGACTGTTAAGTTGTAGGAAAAGCTAAGCAATGTGCACAAACATCTTTTAAGAAGGACATTTTAGGAAGCCATTTAAGGTTTTTATATTGGGGGACTGATTGAGGGGATAGGATTATCATGCTTTACAAAGATTACTCTGGTTCATGATGACATGCTATTCAACATTATCCATTTATAGCCTTGCTTTTGAAGATCCAGGCTGTAATCCAAGCCAGCAGACACAAAATGGTGACACGATTAAGAAAAGGCTGTCTTTATAGTACCCATTCTGGACCAATCTGTAGCTTTTATGTGCACATTATCATTGCCCCTGAACCATAATGGGCATAGAATTGGAAGCAGCCTTCCACCTGCACCATCATCCAAGCCACTTTATGAAGCCATCATCTGTATCAGTCCCAAGAGGCTCATTCTACTACTCACAACATTGGACTTTTCTCATCCATAAAGAACATCAAACTCAAAGATGTGGATATTCATATTAAAATCATTTTGAATAATTCTTTTTTTCATAAATAATCACTTAAAAATCTCTTTGCATTTTAACCATAACCAACTGAATCAAAATACACATAGTTCTATGGGCCACTGGATTGTTTTTTCTTCATTCTTTAATTGTATTAAAACCCTTCCACGTCTTGGCAAAAGGCAAATATGAATGTTTTTCCAGACTGGTGTTATTTCAAGCAGAAAAAGGAGAACCATAAAGGTGGAAAAAAATCTCAGAGGAATTTGGAGATGTATTTTTAAAAACCAAGCCACCACAATATCAAATCTAATTCATGTAAAAATGTTCTCAGCTCTCCTCCTCCAAGGTTCATAGTTGGAGGACATTCTTTTTCCTTAATTTTCCACACAATTAAGGATCATCTGATGTTTGCCAGAGATTTTGCACTTCTATTTCTTTGGCAAGGTCTCAGTGTTATTTAATGAGGAAATAATAATGATTTCAAGGGATGAATTTGGGGCAACTGAGTATGTACATGCAGAAGAATAAGTTTAGATTCCCTCATATTACATAATATGTAAAATTTAACTCAAAATGGATTGAAAGCTGAGCAGGTCATTTAGTGGTAGGTTACTTGTCTAGATAAAGTGTACAAGCCCATGTATTCAACACCCAGCATACTACACACACACACACACACACACACACACATACACACACACACACACAAATACAAACACAATACACACTCACCTTCACATGATAATATAAAATTGCGAATGTCAAGCCATAAGAGTAAGAGAATCTTAAAGTTACTAGAATAAAACAACTTCAAATCTTCTGAAGTTAGATTACTCAATGATTTCCTAAATAAATTACCTTTTTCATAATATTTATTGTATCTTCCAGTACAGTAAACACTAGTCCATAGGTATGCAGGCTTGCTCTAGGTAGGTACTAGCTTGACTTCCCTGTGTTCAATGAGTTATATAAGTGCTGTCTTAAGCAAGAGAGCCTTACTATCATTTTTTGGAAAGCTACCAATAGCCTTAGCAATAGTTTGTGTTGTGTGATTTTTCTGGGATCACTTTGGTCAAGAACTTGATTAGATATAACCCATTCTTTGTACTAGAAGTTTCAGTAGATGACAAGGCATGTCCAGTTTGGGCTCTGTCTCACCCACTATTTGGTGATTTTATTTAGATTGACTTCATATTGGTATAATTTTAGGAAACTTTTACTGTATTAGGTTTTCATATACCCCCCCAACGGCCCTTACTTTTAGCTGTCCTTCCTGATATTCCTTCTTTACCCTTCTTTTCTCATTCCTCTTTCCCATTTGATTATCCCATTCCATTCCTTGCCAATTCTTAACTCTCTTTTGTATTTCTTTCTAGTCAGATACATCCCTGCCCCACACTGACATACTCTCTACCTAACCTCTGTGAACATATAAATTATAGCTTGCTTATCAATGACTTAACAGCTAGAATCCAGATTTAAGTGAATATTTGTATTTCTGGGTCTGAGTCACATCATTCCAGATGATTTTTTCCTATTTATTTAACTGTGAATTTAATAATTTCATTTTTAATGACTGCGTAATTGTCAGGGTTGAGCCTTGACATGTTTATACATTCTAGGGTAGGGGCATGTAGATTAGAATTGTTAGGCAGAAAAAAAAAACAGAGATACAAAAGAAAGAAATAGAAAGAGAAACAGAATAGAGTCAGAAGGACAACCCCATGAGTACTAAATTTGGGCACATTTATGTTCCATATTTGTTATATACCCTAATCCAAAAGAGGTCAAGCGGAGGGGAGAGAAGGCAAAGAGTGCTTTACCATGATACAAAGAACAAGCAGAACAATTACCTCTTTAATACCTGAAACATCAAGTGGCTATATCCTAATTTAAGCATTCTGTTGTTTAGGCAGGACATGTGGTGACCCTACCTTAGGCCAAGCATCCTTTAGTCAGCCACATCTTGGGTCAAGCCTCCTACCCTAAACTTGAAGGAGAAAGAACAGGCAAAAACTCTCTGACCGATGGTCAAGGAAAAGTAGATTTACATCCATGGGCTCCAACATATTCCTCCTTTTAAAATTTATTTATTAAAGTTTCTGCTATAGGACAGGTGACTGTGCCTGGCTTAGATTGTCTTCTTTCACCTACCAGGCTTATCCATCATTAGTGCATGCAATCTCTCAATGACGCTCTGTCTTAGACTGCCTGGAGGAAAAAAGACCTTACCTGTCATGGACTAACAGCCTTTCTTTACAAAAGGATTAAGGGAGGAAGCATTGGTAGACACTGTCCACCTCTGACCAGCTTCCCATCGAGAAAGTTCACAAATAACAAGATAATTATAAACAAGTAGATAATATTTAACACATATAAGCTTCTATGGTTACATCATCTCCTAATAAAGGAGTAGAGAGTGACCAAGAAGGGATGGCTTTTTTTAATATTATTGTTGGATATCCTTAGTGGTTTTAGTTGCATCAAAATCCAAATTTGTCTTATTAAGCATACCAAGTCTAAGGATTTATTTCCATCATGTCATTTTTTTTCTCAGAGAAGCTCTAACCTTTTTATAACCAGCAACATCTTCATAGTGAACCAAAGCAGTTACAAGCAGTAACAGTCCCATATTTCTGGTAGGAAAACTAACAATAAACACACAATTCATCAAATCACAAAACTAATATCTTTGCTTTAATCAAAACAAAAAAGTATCTGTGTTTTATTGATCTTGGCCATTCTGATTACTTTAAGATGAAATCTCAAAATAGTTTCAATTTGAATTTCCTTGATAACTAAGTACATTGAACATTTTTTAAAAAGTGCTTCTCATCCTGATGAGGAGCAAAAGGAGGGAGATCATGAGCAAGGAAGCCAGGACCGCGAGGAGTGCTTTTACCCATTGAGACGGTGGGACAGATCTAACGGGAGACCACCAAGTCCAGTCGGAATGGGACTGATGGAACAGGGGACCAAACTGGACTCTCTGAATGTGGCTGACGGTGGAGGAGGACTGAGAAACCAAGGACAATTGCAATGAACATGAACTCTACAGCATGGACGGGCTCACTGTGAGCCTTGTCAGTTTGGTTGCTCACCTTCCTGGACTTAGGGGGAGCTGGGAGGACCTTGGACTTAACATAGTGAAGGGAACCCTGATGGCTCTTTGTCTTTGGAGAGGGGCGGAGTGGGGGTATGGGTAGAGGGGAGGGGAGGGGAGGGGGAGGAGGAGGGGAGGAGATGGAAATCTTTAATAAAAAAATGAGAAAAAAGTGCTTCTCAACCATTTAAGTTTCCTCTTTTGAAAATTCTCTGTTTAGATCCTTACAACCTTTTAAAAATTGAGATATTTGTTTTTTTGCTGCCCATTTTCTTGAGATCTTTATATATTTTTGATATTAGCCATCTATTGGATACATATCTGATAAAAATATTTTCCTATTCTGTTTCCATAGCCTGCTGCTTTGTTTGAATGATGGTGTCCTTTGGCAAACAAAAGTTTTTCAGTCTTATGAGGTTCCATTTATTAATTGTTGATTTTAGTGCCTGTGCTAACAATGTTCTGTGCACAAAGTCTTTTCCTCTGACAATGAGTTCAAGGCAATCCCCTAGTTTCTTTTCTGTACGAATCAGTGTATCTGGTCGTAATGTTGATGTTTTTGATTCCTTTATAATTGAGATTTGTCCAGAATAATAAGTATTGATATATTTATATTTTTCTATATGCAGCTATCCAGTTTGAATAGCACTATTTGTCGAAGACACTGTCTTTTTGCCAGTGTGTATTTTTAGCTAAAATCAGGTGTCTGTAGGTGTGTAGATTTAACTCTCAGTCTTCTATTCTATTCCATTGACCAATATTTCTTTTTTTGTGTGCTAATACCATGCTGCTTTTATTTCTATAGCTCTGTAGTGCAATTTGAAATTGGAGATGGTGATATCCCCAACAGTTCTCTGTAATCCAGGAGTGGTTTAGTTATCCTTGCTTTTTGTTTGCCTGCTTGTTTTCATTTCTAGACTTTTATGGTGGAGAAATGGTGCATGGAGAAGGAATACAATTACCCAAAGAGTTGCTGAAAGTCTTAGTTACATGTTTTTTTTTTTTTAAATCAGTCTCAGTAGAAATGAGCAGACAGAGAGGAAGGCAGAGTTTATACTGACACTGTTGGTGTATAGAATAGGGCAAATGTGATGGAAAAATCAGACAACTTAGAGGAATATAGAGTGAGACACTTGGGAAGGGGAGAAGTGGAGAGGGTCCGTGGAAGTGTGCTAGACAGGAGGTACTTACCAGAGTCTCACCCACCCCTCCTTTTCTGTTTTCTTCCTCAAAGTTTTCTTCAGACACCATTTAATACTCAAAAGTTCATATTAGGGATCCCTCAGAGTGCAAATTTTGATCATTTTCCTTTTACACCATTGGTAATAAGGAAGGTAAAAGAAAATAAAATGAACCTTCAGAAGGAAGGTAGCCATTGAATAGTTCAGCATTTTGTTTCTTCCTTTCTTTTCGTTCTTTCTCCCCATTCACTGTGCGGCTAAAGCTGCACTCAAGATCATTATCCTTCTGTTTCAGCATTCCAGTGCTTGGTTTTCAAGCATGTGTCTCCCTTTTAAACTCTCTTTTACTGTGAAAATATTGCACTTTACCTAAAACCTGGGAGTTATTTTCTTTCCCAATGATATTGAGCATTCTGTGTCAACAATTGTAAGGAAGAAATGTAAGTTCTCTCCATCCTGTTACCCCCTTGCCCTCTCCCCCCTCAGCCTTTACTATGGTCTCATGCTGATCATATGGAGTTGTTCTCTATTCTTTAAGACATAAGCCCTTATTTTCTGAACCAGAGATACTTTTCTCTTTTTCTCCTCATCAACTTACTGAGCAGGTATTTTGTCAAGACTGTTTTGTTTGTTCTAGTTACAGCACAGTCAGGCTCACAGCATACAGATTCTGCTGTTTCTGATAATTGCTTTAGAAAGTATAGGAAAGTAATTTTACTAATATGTTCATAATCTCAGTCTTGGGGAGGTTTTCATAATATTTCTGCCTTTGTGTCACATGCTGAAGCAAACACAAAGCATACCCTAATAAAACCAAAATGTGCAATGTCATATTCTTCTACCCACTGCAAGTACTAATCGTAGTCATTGAAAATCAGCATCCAATTACACACATAAATGGTTCTACCCTGTCTAGTGACTAGCTATCAGTAAAAATCTCAAAATATTAATACCTCACAAATAAAGATGAATCAGGTCTCTTGTGGATTTTGAAGTTCAGAGAATCTATACAGGAATTGTAAACATCTATTTGGGCACACAGAAGCACAGAAAAACACAATCTCCCATATTACTTTACTTATGATGCTTCTTAAATATTAGAAGGGTTGAAGACTAAAGCTGTATTGCTATAGTTATTAATGAAGACAAAAGACAGATGTCAGCTCACTAACTATTGTTACAATAATGCAACAAAATTTCAAATGACTAAAAGCCACTACCTAGGTATGGTCAGGGGGTATACCTTTGTAATTTCAGGAATCAAGAGGTAGAGGCAGGAGGTTTCTGAATTCAGACCAGATTGAATGTGTAGCACATTCTAGAACATCTTGAAATACATAGTGAAAATTTGTACTAAATATGCAGCTCATTATATAATGAATCATAAGCCAAAATAAACAAATCCTACTACCCAGTAGTCTTACCAGGGTTGAAGACTGGTCTCCAGTGTATTTTAGTGTTCATCTGTTTTTCAGTATTCACAGAAGTGAATCCTATTCATGTGCCAAATGAAATTCTAAATCAATTCTTCAGTTTGCCACTAAAGGGTAAAATAGTCAAAACATTATTTGATTAAGTACTTAATTTTGTGAAGCTGAGCTCTTGAAGAAAAGGAACTTAATTATATCAGAACCACAATACTAAACAATGATTTTTAATTTATAGTCTATTGCTTGAAAAAACAGAAGAAGCTATTCACAGAGCAAACATGAATGAAAAATTTAAAATTAAAAACAAAAGGAATTCCACAGAGCGTAGGAGTGATATTTTCAGTCGCATCTTAGGTCAATATCAGTATTTTTACCTTTGATTTAAAAAAATGACAAAAGAATGAAATGAACTCAAAAAGTACCAATAATAAAGATAATGGTGTGTTCATTTCCATGACTCTGTTTCTAAAGGAATCCATGAGTAATTCCAGTGTGTGAATAGATATGGGGTAACTGTTCTGACAGCTAGAGATTCCTTTAAAAGGCTATTTTAAATAGGAGTTTACGTTAAGTACCAATTGAAGTAAATGAAATAAGAAGTATGGTATTTAAAATAAAAGAAGTATGGTATTAGAGATATTGCCCAGTATTTAGTACATGCTATGCAGTCATGAGGCCTGGAGTTCGGATCCCAGCACCCATGTAACAGGTGGGACAAATACCTATAACTTCAACTCTGAGGAAACAAATACCCTCTCTGGTTTCTATGAGTGGAAAGACTTATACTTCTGCACACATATATTCATATACTTTCATGCAGACACGTAAACACAAGTAAGTCTAGAAAAATTGTAAGAAGTTACCATTTTGTATAAACATAGTAGATTAAACAATTGAGAATTATTTGGCAAGGAGAAATAGAGTTTATTTGCTTATTAGTCATAAAATTGAAAGAGATTGTAGTAGATGAGGATAGTGATATCAACACATGCTATTTAGGCTACATAGCAGTATATCAGAGGTGAGTTACAGATTATTATCTGAAAATTTAGACAGACTTTTGTCATGTTTTCAGAATGATTTCACTTGGTAGATGAGGTTATTGTACTTTTAATTCCTTAATTTTAATAAAAGACAAGGAAAATACTTTTACCTCTATAAACCATCAATGATAAAAGGGAAAAATATAGAATGATCTGCATGAAAAAAGATGGAATGACAAAATCTTTCATAAATATCTCCAGAATCCAAAGCACACTAATGTAGGAAAATATTACTGTGAAATCTGAGTATGTACAAGCTTCTGTTTCATCAAGTGTTTCCAGTAACATGCTAAAGTCTTAAACAAGACAGAATGCATGTTCAATGATCTCCAAATGGAGCAAGAAATGATAACTTATGAAACTAGTCTTTGAAAAAGTACAAATCCTCATATGAAAATCTGACATGCAATGAACAATAGAAAGTCAGTAAAAGCAAGCCTTTTAACACATGCCCACATCTTTACCCAACATACCACAGAGAACATTTAACTTTAGGAAAATCTCTTTTTATACAGTTCCCCTTTCTACTGGTTCAGAATGGGCCTGACACTATTTGCAATGAGTAGCATTAACTAGAATGAAGATGCTGTGCCCTAGCTGTGGTGGATAGAAAGACCATGGCCCCATAAGCCCAAAGGGAGTGGCACTATTATAAGGTGTGGCTTTGTAGAAGTAGGGGTGGCCTTGTTGAAGGAAGTGATCACTGGAGGTGAGCTTTGAGATCTCAGTTGCTCAAGCCACGCCCATTGTGGCATTCCACGTCTCCTGCCTGCAAGGCATGATATAGAAAGTTTAGTTTCTTCTCCAATACCATGGCTGCATGTAAGCCATGAAGTCCATGCTCAAACCATGTGATGATACTCAGTTTTTTCTGTAATATAGACATTTAAACTATTTTAATAAAGTCACATACCCCTAGGAAGTCCAAATTGAAGAGATGGTTGAATAATTATGTGGCAGACTCATTACTCATGGATTTTGCTGAGATAATTGACCTACTTGTCTGAATTATTTCTTCTTCATTTCCGAGGAGTTGGGGCAAGGGATATCAGATGTGGCCTTTGAAAGCTGCATATTTATTTTGGCCACTGCATTTAGCACAAGCATTCTTTGTTGAAGCTTCTGGAATTCCTCATGCTGGCTTTGCCCACATGTCTGTTTGTACTAGCCAGATTTGCATGGAGCAAGATCAGTATGGCGTTTTTGTCAGTGTTGGAGCCAAGCCTGAATGGAGGCAGTGTAATCTTTTGATCACTTTTCTTCCTCCCAAGGATATTACTTATCTTACCTTAAAAACAATTACTAATTGCTTACTTTTCCCTACTTCATGTTTTACAAAAGTTTGCATGTTCTTCTTTCTTTTCATATGTTCAAAGCTTCTGATACCCTATGAAGCTCTTGAGCTATTCCTATTTCTAGAAATAGCAAGGCATCCTTCTGAGATGCTATAATAGCCCATTTTAATATAGCATGTGTTTATTTAAACTAACTGCCAAATAGCTCCTTGGTGGCAGTTTCTGCTTGGAGCCAAAGGCTGAATAGGCCGCGGAGAATAATTCTAAGAGTGAAGTAAGTTGGCCTGTGCCAAGTCTAAAGCCCTCTTGGGAAGGGAGTGCCTGCAAACACAGCCTTCATCTTTCAGGAATAAGGGTCCTGTCATCATTTCTCATCATCAGGCCATTCAACTTGTCAAATTAGAATACATTGTTAGGGTTCTATAGGAAACCCAATCTTAATATGTCATTTCTCCTTGCTGGAATGGAAGGAATGCATATTGTCAAATCTCTTACTGCTTAAGATGACAGATGACCTCATCCGAAATAAGGAACACCAGTTATACATGAAAGCAGATTTCTTTTTCTATCAACATACCTTGTGAAAATAATTTAACCAGTGATCTTTGAATGATGGAGAAAAAAAATTCCTAACACTGCAGAAAGAAGCAAAACACCATTCACAGTGTAAATTCTATTTTTGAATGCACACAACTGGAGAACGTGGAAGAAAATAAATTTTATACATGCCAGCAATTGAAGACCTAAATATATTATAACCTATACGTTAAAGGACTGTTCCTCAGTGAAACTGATGAAGCTACATTTTTATTCTTGTTTTCCCCTGTTTGTAACAACAAATATACAGAATAGTTTATGTGTGTTTGTGTAAGTACCTTCTCAGAGCTCCAGCCTCCTGACAGTCAGTCGTCTTGGGGAAGCCACCTGACTTCTGCAGTCGCCAGAGTTGGATCTTCTCTTTTCTGCTCCCTGACTGATTTGCATGCTCTCTCTGGTGTCCCCAGCAACAGGTGTCTCATTAGCACCTAAGCAGTGCCAGCTTCTCAGGAAGGCTGTGAACTGATTAAACACATGCTCCATTTTTATCCCTTTATGAGTCATTACTTAAAGGTTTTACCACCAGATTGCCACACTTAATTATGTGGAGCCATAATTAAATATGAGCGTTCTTAGGCCGGCTCTTTAAACTTGTCGTTTTAACTCCAATAGCATGTTTTTCTGTTTGCTAATTTAAAGATATGAGAGGATGTTTTGTGCAGGAGCAGAGAGGCAGAGGGTCGGTCTCCTTCCTTACATTAATATTTTTAATCCAGTGTCGAAAAACAAAACAAGAGGCCTACACTGCAGGTTAATGCTTGGAGATAATCAACAAAAATTGGATAATTAAATTTGAATATGCTAAGTTTGTTTTTATGGGGTGTAAGAAACTGCAGGACTGCTTGATTTTCAAATTGTAAATCAAACTGGGGTGCAAGAAAACCATAGTAAAAATACTCCTGTGTTCTGAAGACATGAGAAGTGAATGTGACAATATCAACAAGATTATCAATTTTATAAGCATTATAAAAAATAAGGGTTCACTTTTTTTATCCTGAAGTATTTGTGGTGTACTGTTATGCCAAAATTGCATGGCTTAAATAACTTCATACTTCATTTTGTTGCTGTTTTTATTTTTTTCTGTTCTCCTTTACATTCCCACCCAGTTATCATCCGAAAAGCTGGAGCCCTTTTCATGTCCCTTACTTGGCAACTTATGGTTTCATTCTCTGCTTTTTCTTTGGTCTTCTCCGGGATCTTTTGATAGTCTTTACATTCTATGAACTGTTCATTATAAACAACAATGCCCTTCCTTTAATCTCCAAAAGGAAAAAACATCTATCAATTTTTTCCTACTGCTTGCAATGTCAGATTGTGCATGCTATAAAAGTTTTGCAAATTTCCTAAGAAAGATTCTGAGCGACAGAATGAGAGTCTTATGAATAAAGAAGTTGTAGCTTGTCTCATTAATGCTGTCTGAATTCTAAGGATTCTATTAGAAGAACATTCTGGAATCTCCTCCTTCCTTCTAATTATTACTCTTATCTTCCAAGTTCTTGGAAGTTTCAAGGCCTGAAACTCAGTCCTCCTTTGTGGATTTTTTTTTCTTTTTTCTCTTACTCTAGAAATGTTTTGAAACACTCTTAGGTTCTTCAAGGTTACCCAGAATTAAGAAATGTCTTAATGACCTGTAGATGCCCCAGCAGGTATCTGCTGAGTAAGTCTAGCAACCTGATTTAAATCAGGAAACCAATACAGAGGGGGAAAGAAAGAATCAACTCTACAAGGTTGTCTTCTCACTTCCTACATCCTATGGCACATGCCCCTCACCCATACACCTCATGTACATAAACGTACATAATAATAAATAAGCTAAATAAATTATAAAAGATCTTAGACATGAACTGCCCAGAGTTAATGGTTTCTGATTCATCCTTATAGAAAACTAGAGAGTATGCTGTGGGATGAGGCAGAGAATGTGTTGTAGACCATAAGCAGAATCCAAGTGGATTCTTGCAGAACAATTTTTTAAATATTCCTAGAAATGAAAATTATGATTTTCTTGGGTCCTTTACTTGTTGACAATCTTTCATACATTTTTTTTGAGTTATACATATGAAGGATAAATAACAAGCAAAATTAACCCAAACACAAAGAATCTTACGTACAACTAGATTTACTTTATTACAAAATCAACAGACTTTCGAAAAGTCATGGCTTGGTAGAAAGGCCTGTATAATGTCACTGGTACTTGCACTTAGCCTCCTTTTTGCAGTCTTCTTGGATGTAGCTCAACTCAGGCTGTAAGCTAGAACTGAGGAGGAAGTTTGAAAGAAAAAAATATAGCAGAAAGAGATAAGCAGGCAACAAAAGATTATTCCAAATTATCTTAACAGGGCAGAGAGATTTCGGGTGACTGTTCTACAATAAAAGGCAGAGGAGATTTTTTTCATGGTTTATTTTTTTATATTTAAAAATTGCCATCTCCTCCCCTCTTCCTTCCCCTTCCCTCCCCTCCCCTCCACCCATACCTTCCCTCCCTCCCTCTCCAGGCCAAGGAGCCATCAGGGTTCCCTACTCTATGCTAAGACCAAGGTCCTCCCAACTCCCCCCAGGTCCAGGAAGGTGATCAACCAAGCTGAGAAGGCTCCCACAGAGCCGGTCCATGCAGAAGAATCAGAGCCCAGTGCCATTGTCCTTGGCTTCTCAGTCAGCCCCCACTGTCGGCCACATTCAGAGAGTCCCGATTGGTCGCATGTTCTGCTGAGGCAAAGAAGAAGAAAGAAATGGAAAACATTGGTTGAAAGCCTGGCCAATGAGATTAGATTATCGATGATGCTAACAAGCATTTGAAGAAAGTAAGATCTTACCTTCCCAGAGTGCCCGGAACATAGGGGTACACTCTTTTGTGGATGAAATGACTGAAGCGTGAAAGAATGGCAAGAGGGTATTCTTCAAGGTTGGCAGAAGGAAAGCAAAATAACATAAAATTGAAAGTTTTCCAAAGTCAGTACTCCGACTAAAGGGAGCTCAGGAAGCACCGTCCTCTCCACAGAAGGCAATCCTAAGGCTGCATCTGTCAAAGTCAATCCCAAAATGAGTTTTTGAAAGACTGACATTGAATACATAACCAATTGCTAATTATTAGCCATGTCTAAATGTATACTGAAGCGAAATAGTTTCTCAAAGAAGGCTCTGGCCATGAAGTTCCACTATTTTATTGATTATGGTTCTTTTTTTTTTTTTTTTCTAAATTTTGTCTTAGGTGCTGTCTTACTCCAGAACCAGGTTTTAATAGTGGACATTTGGGCTTTAGTGCACACATAAAATATAGGTCATGATAAATCAACTAGCAAACTAAATCAAATTAATTATTATTGGGATGAGATTGCATCACTAGTTTAGACAATCATCATTATCTTGGAAAGGATTTTCTTTTTTAAAAATTATTTAAAGAATGAAAAGAAACTATCTGTTTTTCATTTTATATACCAATCCCAGTTCCCACATTCCCCCCCTCTCCCATCCCCTCCAACTACCCTACCCCATTCCACCCCCCCCCCATCTACTCCTCAGAGAGAGTAAGGTACATTGCTTTGGGGAAGTTCCAAGTCCCTAAGCACTATACCTATGATGAGCAAGTTATCCCTCCAAAGAGAAAAAAAGAAGGGTTCTAAAAAAACAGTACAAGTAGTAGAGATAAATCATGGTGCCTCTGCCAGTGGCCCCGAGTCTTCCCCAGCCATAAAGTTGTCACCCACATTCAGAGAGACTAGTTTGGACCTATGCTGGTTCCTTCCCTGCCAGGCTGGAGTTGGTGAGCTCCTATTAGTTCAAGTAGACTGTTTCAGTGGGTGTCCCCATCACGGTCTTGACCTCTTTGCTCATATCCTTACTCTTCCCACTCTTTAACTGAACTTTGGGAGCTCAGTCCAGTGCTCCTATGCAGGTCTCTTCTGTTTCCATCAGTTGCTGGATGAAGGTTCTAAGGTGATATTTAAGATATTCATCAATCTCACTACAGGGCAAAGCCAGGCCTGTCACCCTCTCTTCTATGGTTAGAGTCTTAGGTGGGATCATCCTTGTGTATTCCTGGGAATTTCTCTAGAGCCTTGTTAGCCCCACCATGGCTCCCTCAATCAAAACATCTTTTTCCTTGCTCTCATCTCTGTCCTTCCTCTGTCTCAACTATCCCGTTCCCTCAATTTCTCCTTCCCACTCTTCTCCCTTTGTCTTCCTCTTCAGCCCTCCCTAATTCCCCCACTCCCATGATCCTGATTTTTCAGGTGATCTTGTCTATTTCCTTTTTTTTTCAGATGCATCTATGTATGTTTTTCTTAGGGTTCACCTTGTTACTTAGCTTCTCTAGGATCATGAACTACAGGCTTGTTATCCTTTGCTTTACATATGTTTGAGTACATACCATGTTCATCTTTCTGGGTCTGGGTTGCCTCACTCAGGATGTTTTCTTCTAGTTCCATCCATTTGCATGCAAATGTCCATGCTTTAGGCTACTCTGCTTATTGGTCCTGATGCATAGTGATCATTGGCCATTAAAATTTAATTCTTTTCTGTTCTAATTTTAGATACAACCTTGGAACACTGACAGACCAACTTCTCAGGATTCTCTTCTTGAGTAGCACATTTATCTCCATCACTTCAAGGTTCTCATTCTCTAAGTATATTAGAATGTCTTGCCCTTTGGGAGTTACCTTATGCTGTGGGTCATTCCTTAACTCCAAATGGGCAGAAGCTTCATTCATGAGTTTACACGTGTGCTACTGCCTAATTCCTTAAAAGGAGAATCTTAATCCTTGAACATGCTCTACTAACTAAGAAATAGGAGGGAATACTTAGTTTTTTTCATTAAAGTTCCCATTACAATGTGAACAGCATAGAAATTAGTACTTCTATAGATTACCCTGATGTGGTATTTTTAATGCCTCCCTTCTCTCTTACATGGGAAATGTATCTGGCCATTTATTAAGTTATTGTGTTATATATTTTCTCATGAAAAGAAGCGAGTGCAATGGTATGGGTGGTGACAAACTTCTCCCATTGTTTATATAAATGTGGTCAGACATTTTATTTTGCTTAAGTGGAAGATATTTCATTCTCAAGCCTGTTTATATGAATTTATTTATTTATTGCTATATAAACTAATATCTTGACCAAAAAAATAAAGATGGGGTTTGTTGTGATGTAATTCTAATGGTATCCAAGTGTTTCTGGGGATGTTTGTTTTCAGGTTTCAAGGAGAACAGAGTGATATAATCCAGAAAAAGGAAAATACTTAGAAAATGGTGGACGCACAGAATAGTTGGGCTAAGTTGACAAATGAAAGGTAAAATTGGACAATAATATGATATTAATGGATTTTTTGGCATGCTTTGTTAACAACATTGAGAAACTGTTTAAAAGTAGTTTAGTAGCAAAATAAGAGGCATAAGTATTCGATGGCAAAGACAACAAAGAAGAAAAGTAGTATTTTCTCCTTAGCTGGAAAATGACATTTCACAAGACTTTGAAAATAATAGACTGGACTATGTTCTGTTCCCTTTTGTCTGTATGATGCCCACCTTTCCCCAGAACACTGATTGGTTAAAGAACTAGATATATTTTAATTCATCTATTCTATTAATATTTGAAAGTAGTTTTAATAATGTTCAGTCATCACCTTTTCTTAGGCTTTAATTTAAAACATAGAGCTATCATGGACAAAACTTTTTCAAAATGCACACTTTACAACTTGCTAATTTCCTTAAGGAAAAACTCATTCATTGTAGACTTGAGTTTGATGCTTTGGATTTTCGTCTTCCTATTGATGGCTACAGTGTATGTTGCTTTTCTTATCGCTGCCATCAAATAACTGACATAAGGGAGTGACTTAAGGGAGTGAATAATTATTTTGGTTTATGGATTTGTATCTATTACAGTACAGCGGGCATGGTAACAGAACAGCTTCTGTTCATGGTGGTGGGACTTGGTAGCAAGCCATATGTTGGTGGAAGTCAGGAAGCATACCTCTGGGAGTAGAAATAGAGCAGACATATACCTTTCACAACTCACCAGTCGTTACCTTCCTCAATCAAGTAAAATGTTCAGAACCAGCTTCCCAAACAGTGCTGCCATTTGGGTCCAACATTTCAAATGTGTTAGCCTGCGGGGAACGTTTTATATTCAAATCATAATACAATCTCTGCTCACATTTGGAAGTCATTTCAGAGAAATTCTTTGAAGAAGCAGCATTAGAATTAAAATTCTCACATTTATCTATAAAATTTTTATATGAAAGGAGACATTCAGTGAAATTCAAATTGTTCTGCTCAAAGAATTATGGAACATTTCAAATGTTAAGGGAAAACATTTTATTTTCAATTCTTAACTATGAAAAACATGACTTAGGAAGACAGCAGATCTTTTCAAATGGTACCCTTACCTTCTTTATGCACTTTACAATTTATTTGGAAAATAAAATAAATGCGGAAAATATTGGCATGAGTGTGTAGGCATTTATTACTTTCTTTTACTCAGTGTTTAAGAATCAGAAAAAGAAAGGGATAACAAACTGTTGGTTGTTTTCTTTGATTATTTCTACAAATGTTAATCAGTCTTTCATAGCTGAGTAAGGCATGAGGTCAATGAGAATTTCTTATCGAAATGTGAAATAACACAAACACTCTCTCTAGGGAATATTTTGTTAATGTTATGCAACCTTTATTTCTAGGCATTTCTAATTATGTTTATTTCACAGTAGTTTCTCCAACATTTTTCTCAAGATCATTCTTGAGAAATGATCTTAAATACTACTGAGTGAACTAAACACATTTTAAAAACTGTGGTCTTTACAGATCTATAATTGCTATGTTAGAAATTAAAATGGAGAATTCAGGAAAATACACGAATATAAAATTTTATTTCCTCTAGCCTTCAGATAGTAGCACATGTCAGTACATCTTGTGTATCCCTACTGTGCAGACTGTAGAGCATGTTGGTGAAGAAACAAAGGCTCAGAATGATTATGAAAAGACTTTGATCTTGTATATCTCCTGGAAGGACCTTGGGGCCCATAGTTTATTCACACTTTCCTATCCAGTAACATAGAAAATAAGAGTGTGCCTCAAACTGCTTGCTGAGGATGTTATTGGAAAATTGTTTGGGGAAAGAGAAATTTGGAAAAAAAATTATGTTCATAGATATAGGAATGGATAAATTTTGGTTTCTTCCAAATTGGAATTTTATGCAGTACATAAATGTGTGCACACACACACATGTGAGTGTGCATGCACATGCACACAGTAACTCTACATTTCATTATAAGGAATTTAGAAGTTTCAAAGTTATATAAAAGAGAAAAAAGTAAGAGCTGGGCTTGCAGCACACCCTGTAATCTCAGCCCTTGGAAGGCAAGGCAGGAGGATCCTCAGTTTAAGGACAGTGTTAGCTACATGATTACATTCTGTCTCAAAACCAAAGTAAAACTAAATAATCCACAATAACTTTTCATTCATATAAAAGTGTTAAAGTATAAGAAAAGTACTGCATATGATATACATTTATAAATGTGTGCATATATGTTGCATATATGTTGTATATTTTTATTACAAGTATAAGTCTGTAATATAACACAGAGAAAGAACAGGTACTAAATTATGTCTACAAGTTTGTGTTTATCATGCTTGAGAGGAACACACAAATGAAGAATTCCGTAATTTAAACTTACATATAAAAATATTTTTATTCTAAAAAATTTTAAAGGGAAAACAAGCTATGAATTTATAATTTGATATTATGTGTTCTAAGTCAAAAGTTAAAATAAAACACTGCTTCATACTTTAAAAAATTGTAGTGAGCAAAGTTCTATGTGCAATTTCTACATGTATTGTTACAGCACTATTTTATATAGATACATAAAGTTTAAAAAAAGAGAGTGTTTTAAATTTTTTAAAGTTATAGTTCAGATGTCATACAGTGACAAAGATCTCATTTTTCTTGCTTAAGAAAGTCCACTGGCAATTTGAATTGGGTTTAGTGGAGACAAATGCAGCAGATCAGGTTTACCATGTTATGGACTGGATATTAAGAACATTTATCTTAAAATGAAACCTTTGTCTGTTTACCCAACAAACTGATAATCTGGAAGAAACCTGATTAGCTCTATCCAGAGTTAAATTCAATTTTAACAAAGACAATCTTTGTTTCTCACTGAGAAGACAGAATTTTCTCTACTTTATACTTTGTTCAGTCATTCTTCTACAAATTCAGCTGCAAATATAATCATTCTAATGCAGTTGAGCTCAAAATCAATGGCAAGAATGACCAGAGTAACACTGCAGACTATCTCACTTCTCTCTGTATTTGTTATTCATGGTTTTACATGTTTGTCATTAATCTGAGCAAAACAGACATTAGTCAAACTATTTCAGACTTGCCTCAAAAGCAGGTATTGAGGCAGGAGGTAGTAGAAAACACATCTCAAACTTAAAAGTAAAAATGGAGATGAGAGGAAAGCCAACAGATAGATATGCAAGGTTTTCTAAAACCTAGTTATTTTTACTCATGAATGCAGCCAGCCAGTCCTCACTTGGGCATGAAAACCCATCTTTCTATTTGTCAGAAACACTAGGCAGAGTAGGAGGCATCTTTCATACATTCATTTTAAGAACCCGGTCCACCTTTGACAGACTAATTGCTTGTTCAGTGAAGAGAAATCCCAATGACAGATAATGATCCCCTTCGGTTAAACAATTCTTCTTCTGGTGATGTCATCAGCACTGCTTTTGGAAGGAGCTTCTGAAAAATGGTTTCCGCTTAAAAGGCACTTTCTCTCTGATGGAAGCATCGATTTGTCCCCACGTCCCTATTAAAACTAGTAAAATAAATATACATTAAAAAACCTTTAAGGGATAGCTTATGTTTTCTCTACATATGCAGTCAGCCAATTTCAAAACTTTGATGGCTTTACGTTTATCCCCAACATCAAATCTGCATCCTTAGGCATCAGTATGCTGGGACCTCATCAGAACAAAACTGAAAGCCTTTTCTTCAGAGTTTATTTTCTTTCTATTTTGGGGTCTACTCTTTTTGAAGGATTATACAATGAAGAACAAGTTAGATTCTAATGCATCTAATAATTTTAATAAGAGAGTTGTGTGGCCAAGAATCCTTGTATATAATATAAAGAAAATGTACCTTTTACTGTCAATAAGTCTATGGCTTATTTCAATCATCAATTGAAGTATATATGAACTCTGATTTGAGAAAAGACCAAAGGGGATGGATCACCTATTATATTAGCTACATTGCTGGTAGCTGGAACCATATATCCAACAAAAGCAATTTAAAAAAGAAAAAGTTTAGTTTGGTTAAAAAAAAAGTTTAGTGTAAAGGCACCGTCAAACATTGAGGGCCTGGTGACCATGAAATAGCTGCTCACATTGTTTTTGTAGTCAGGAAGCAGAGAGCAATGAATGTTACTGCTTAGTCTGATTTCCCCTTCTTCTTCAGTCCAGGACTTTATTCCACAGAATGGAAGCCCTCACGTTTAGGGTCTTTACTCCATACGCAACGCAATCTAGAAACTTCCTTGAATCATGTTCAGAAGTTTGTTCACTTGGTTGAACTCCATTTTGTCAAGTATAATCGGTGTGAACCATCACACATACTAAGAGTCAATTATCACTGTCACATTGAAAACATCTATCAGGCATGTGCCTCTTAGAGGCTGAATGACAATCTATTCACTATAAGGGTCAGCATCCGTTGAACATTATTAATGAAGTTATAGTAGATGAAAACAAATGAGAGGGTAGATACGTTTGTTTTCTTCATTTGGCTGAGGAAGATAATAATAAGGATGAATAAATGCCATGTGTACTGTCCCAAATAGAAGAGCTAGAACCACTGGCTGAACATGAGAAATAAGTGACTTTTACAACAGCATAATTAGAAAGGTCTTTCCAGTCTAAAGTAACTTTGATAATGAGGATAGGAGCCATTGCTCTGCAATTTATTTATTAAAACCAAGAAGTATGTTTCACAGATTTGATAACTTTTAAGCATTCAAAAAAATTTTTAAAGGCCCTTTTTCATATTTGAGTTTTGACTTCTGGTTTGTTCCATGTATGTAGCACTGTAGGGAATCCTTCAATGAGATCCGTTTGCTTCAAAGAAGCTTTTGGGGATATATGAGGACTAAAGACACAGATATACTTCTCAGAGCGTCAATGCAAACTATGATGTCATGGTGATTCAAGCTTAATTTTTATCAAAAATCATATTATAATTTTGACTTACTCCATGTTCAGCATTTAGAAGGAAATTATGTGATGCAGTTATCAATTTCAATTAATTTGAGAAATTCAGTTGCTTTATTCAGTTACACAAGAGCAAAAGCAGAACAGGGTCTCTGGAAGAGAATTCTTGGAAAAAATGATGTTTTATTAGTATCTGGAACTCTGTTTCAGGGATAAGATCACCCATTGTGGTTTTCTGGTATTTCTTCATAGTACATATTGCCAACCATTTTTCTTTTCATTATTTTATACCCTATATCATTTATTGAACAAGTATTTGTATGTATATGCTAAATGGTAAAGACATAACACTAAGTGTGTTTAAATTAACATTTTAAATAATAATAGACATTGGCAAGTCTAAAACCTCCAGAAATTCTAGGCTGGAGGTCCTAGGAAGATAGTATGGTTAACATTCAGAGGACATCAGTCTGTTAAGTCAGTTAATGAAAACCTGATGTTGAGGTTCAAGTCTGAAACACGGCAGTCTAGAGACTAGAGATTAAAGATACCATGATTCGAGTCCAAGCTCTGTCTAGTGCATCGTTTTTTCTTTATGGAAGAAAGTCACTCTTAGGTTTCAAAGAAATGTGTGCTATCCAGGGACAATACGTAAGGAAATATGCTTTACCCAATGACCATGACAAGCATTTAAAGACTGATTGCATCCCCACATATACAACTACTTATAGAATTATTCATAATAGTTTTTGAAGTAATAAATATCTGGGCATTGTAGCATACTGAAATAATCATAAATTGCCACATAAAATTAACTCCTTCCAAGTTAAGGTGTGAAGATGAATGTGTAGAGAAAGTAATTGAGAAGAACCAAAGAGCTAGGAAGTTTTATGTAAGTTGGCAGTTTTAACCCTAATATCTAGAGTTATAAAGAAAAAAACAAATGAATTACATATCACTGGTACACTAGATGATTTTCTGTGAAACAACTGTTGAGAAGGTCTAATATAGACCCTTTTATGAGACCTTATTCCGAGTGAATAACGATATTACTGGAAATTTTTAAGAAGTAAAGTTGCAGGATATGTTTCATGTTGAATTATAATCATTACAGGTGACTTCTGGTTACATTAATTCAGAGCATTCTCTTTGATAGGGATTTTAAGTCTAGACAAGACACTGAAACACAAAGAGAAAGAAAAGCATAGCAGAAGTCACTAGGAATAATGGAATTTGACTGCCAGAAAAAGAAAAAGAAAGCACATTCACATAGAAATGGCAAACCCAAGGGAGCTCTCTCTAGCGTGCATGTTGGCAAGAACTCTAGAAGAAAGCTAGAGTTTTATTGTTTGGATGTAAAAGAGAGTGGAAACTTGAGGGTGCCAGGAGAGCTCGGAATTGGCGAAAAAGGCAATCTCAGAGAACAACTACAGAAAGGGGGACCTCATTTAAAATCATTCTGCCAGTTTGTCTCGTTGTTAAACCGGACATACAAACAATGCATCTAAGATCCTAAGGGCATAAATGCCGACTAAGGAGAGCCCTTGTGAACTTCCTTTAAAACATCTTATCACACATGAAGTCCTTACATAAAGCTCCAGTGAAGTTTTAGATCCTCAATGGATCCCTTCAACTAAGAGCAAAAATAGAACATACTTGTCCAGGAAAACATAAAGCAAAATTAAGTGAGTAACCAATAATTTAACTTTTGGCTATAATAATAAAAATGGATGCTCTTTAAAGAAGCATAAAAGTAAATTTTGATAAGTGTATCACCTTTAATGTCTAGTATAAAATTTAGGTTATAGACCTCTAAAGAAACAGAGAATTCTAATCTGTAGTCTTCATGAAAAGCAAACAAAAACCAAATAAAAACAAATGAATAAAAACAGTCATCGTTACAAAAATCTTAAAGCTCAGTATTAGGCATTATCAGATGTGAAGTTTAAAGTAGCTTGTGTCAATATGATTAGGACATTAAAAAAAGATGACTAGACTACAATTGATGGAAAAATGGGAAGTTTATAAAGAAACGGAGACTATTAAGAGAAACAAATGTAAACTTTAAAGCATGATTACAGTATTTACATTAAAAATACCCTTTACCCATTTAATAGAAAGTAACGTTATAGCCAGATCACCAACAGGTTAGTTGCTTGAAGAACAGACAAATTAATGACCTTTCAGTAGATTAAACTATCTTAACTGGAATTCCTAAATGAAAAGAGATAAAGAATTATATGTAGAGACTATTTAAGATAATGAAGGATAGACATTTCAAAATTCAATAAAAATGTTACCATTAGGAAGAAGAAGATTGTTGATATTGAAAAATATATTATAAATGATTACATTTATATTAAGATAAGATAAAAATAACTATCAAAAATATTATGCTAAGAAATTAAATATGTTAGCTTACATAGACAATATGCCTTATTTATTATTTTAAAATTTAATTTATTAATACATATATTGGCATTTTAAATTTATTCTTTGTGTCTTTTACATCATGTATCTTGATCCTATTCCTTTTCCATTGCTTTGTATGTGCCCTGAGTTCTTACAACCTCCTTACCAAAATAAAAGAAATAAAAATTAAGAGGAAAAAAAAAGAAAAATCTGATCATGGAATCTGTACTGTAATATAGTGATTCACACAATAAACCCTTTGATATATCTTTCCTCGCATGTGTCCTTTTCTAAGAGTCATTTTTCTGATTTGAAGCCTGTTGTGTCTGCCACACAATCCTCGCTGGGCCCTTACTGCGACTTCTCTTGTATATCCTGTTGTTGCCCTGTGCTGAAGAGATTCTGGAGCCTTGGGTCTGCAGGACTGGCCCCTTCACATGCCCCAGCATATCATAGATGGGGTGTATGTTGGGGTGGGCCAATTCATAACCCTGCTTCTAGGTCTGGGTATTTGCAGGTTTGGTCAGTCCACCAACTTCTCCAACCACCACCCCACTGCCATCCTCACCACCAGGGTGAGCTCTCCATCATTACCCTTGCAGCAATGAGCAAGATGTGTGGCCAGTTCTCTAGCTTTCACACCCTCAGTCTTGACTCTCCCACATCTACACCTTCAGGACCAGCTTTACGTTGTTGTCCAGGTGTGGTACATGGGCTGCTCTCCCAAGTGCTGCAGCTGGTGAGGGGCAGGGACAGCTCTCCTTCTCTCATGACCTCAGGACTACCTCTCCCACCTGCCACAGGTGGTAAGGGGCAGTGAGGAAGGCATCTCTCCCCTGCCCACACCACCATTTGACAGATGAGAGATGGGGCCAGATTGCCCATGCTCATATTTTCCAGGCACGTTCTCCCACACTGCCCCCATACACTCTCACCCCTGTCAATCAGGTCAGCTACTGTGCAGCCCAGGAAAGTTGAAGGGTCCACTTCCCTGAGTGCTGCAGCTGGTAAGGGGCAGGGAGAAGGGGGAGGGCATCGTTCCCATTCCCTTACAGCCACATGGCAGATGAGAGGTTGTAGTCAGCCATCCCACTCTCACACCATCAAGGCCAGCTCACCCATGTCCCTGCCCAAAGGGCAAGCTCTACTGCGATGCCCAGGTGAGGAGCAGGGCTGGCTTTCCTGAGTGTTGCAGCTGGTAGAGGGGAGGGTCAGTTCCAGTGCCAGCTGGAGGAGGCTGTAGTGGTAAGGGGGAGGCATCTTTCTTCACCCCTACCACATACCACAGATGAAGTAGGCAGTACCAGGCATGCCACTTCTCATGCATTCAGGGCTGGCTTACCTGCACCCCTATCTATAGGGCTAACTCTACTGTGCTGCCCAGATGAGGCACAGGGCCCATTCTCTCAAGTTCTGCAGCTGGTGAGAGTTTGGGTAAGGTCCTTCACCTGCTGCAATTCTGAGGCATCAGAAAAGGAGGGCACCTTTCCCCCATGCCACCACATGGCAGATACGACGAGCGTGACCTATTCTATCATTCTCATGCCCTTAGGGCCAGCTTCCCCATGTCCCTACGAACAGGGTAGACTGTATTGGGCTGCCCAGGTAAGGTATAGGACCCTCTCTCCTGAGTGCTTCAGCCAGTGAGGGGCAGGACCAATTCTCCCTATTGTTGTAGCCAGTGATGTGGGGAGGGGGCAACTCTGTACAGTCCTATCCTCTCAGCCTCGGTAGTAGCAGGATAAAGGACATCAACATAGACTGTGGTGGATGCATCAAGACTATGACCCCAGACATGGGCCCCAGCAGCAGCCCAGGTTCAGACATCACCAAGGAACTAGTTGGCAACCAAGGCACCAACCTCTTCAGATATGCCTCCATCCACAGGAAATGGACCATTCTATCTCTCTCTTTCTTGCATAGTATACATTTGCTCACAAAATAGTGCACATCTGCCCAGCTCTGCAATGAGACACTTTGCCCCAGGAATGCTTGTGTGTCTCTTGGCCCTGCTCAGTACATCATGGTGCTAGGCAGGACCATGCTTCCTATTTGGAACCTGGAGCAGTCCCCACCACCACCACCAAAATGCTCTTTAAAACCCTAGTAAAATTTTCAGACTCAGATAAGTTCATTGTTGAATACAATCAAGCATTTAAGAAGGAACTAGTGGCTGGGTGGTGGTGGCGCACACTTTTAATCCTAGCACTCGGGAGGCAGAGGCAGGTGGATCCTTGTGAGTTCGAGGCCAGCCTGGTCTACAAGAGCTAGTTCCAAGACAGGCTTGGTAGCTACAGTGAAACCCTGTCTTGAAAAACCAAAGAAAGAAAGAAAGAAAGAAAGAAAGAGAGAGAGAGAGAGAGAGAGAGAGAGAGAGAGAGAGAGAGAGAGAGAGAGAGGGAAAGCAAGCAAGCAAGCAAGCAAGCAAGAAAGAAAGAAAGAAAGAAAGAAAGAAAGAAAGAAAGAAAGAAGGAAATAGTGTCCATCTATATTAGATGTGGTTCTCTAAAGGAACAGAACTGATAGACTTGGAAGTACACACACGCACACACACATGCACATGCACACACATGTATGTACTTACTACGATGTACATTATATATGTATGTACTTACCATATATATTTACATTATATATGTATGTACTTACTATATATGTACCTTATATATATAGTATCTTAGTTACTGTTCTATTGTTATGAGGAGACACCATAACAAAGGAAACTCATCAAAGAAAGCATTTAATTGTGGCCTTTCCTACAGCTTCAGAAGATAGTCCATTGTCTTTATGGTGGGGAGCATCGTGGCACAAAGGCAGACGTGATGCTGAAGTATCTGAAAGTTCTGCTTATCATCCATAGGCAGAGAGAGGGAGAGAGACACACACTCACCCAGGTGTGAACTTTTCACACTTCAAAGTCTACTCCCAGTAACACAATTCCTCCAAGGAGGTCACACCTTCTCCAAAAACAAGGCCATATAATCCTTCACAGGTAGTGCCGTTTTCTGATGAGTAGGCAGTATAATATATGAGCCTATGGGGGCCATTCTTATTCAAACCACTACACAGTGAAAGGGGCTTTGTTAGGTTGGCTTAGAGGATGAGGTCTGAATCATCCGCAATGGCTGTCTCACACTGAAGAACCTGGAAATCAGTAGTCATTTCATATACAAGGGAAATTTTTCAGTGGACACAAATTAGTGTGGGAGGCCTGGAAGATCCTGGTGGAGCTACTGGTCTTCAATCTACACTGGATTCCCAAGAATTTGGTTTCAAGATTGGTGAAGGAATGTTGCAGTAATTGTATAGATAAATTTGCCAGCAAGAGTGAGACCAAGTAGGCAAAAGAATAATGTTTCCTTATGCCATGTCTTTTTACCTGGGCTATCACCAGAATGCGGCATTCTGTATTTATGGTGGGTCTTCCTGCTTCATATAATCTGATGAAGAGGGTCCCCTGCAGGACAGCTTTAGTTTTAGTTGATTCCACAGCCAAGATTGGTCATCACACATCTTACAAAAATTATTTCTCTTTGAGAAATAATTGAGAAATAATTTTTCATTAAATTAAAATAACCTGGATGAAGAACGCTTTGAAGGACGTTAACAGATAATAAAAATTATAGATAACATTTGTGCAAAAGAGATCCTTTGAAACACTAAGGCATGCCTTATGCTCAGGAGTAGGTGGATAACACAAACAAGACTATATGTTTTTCTCTCTGGGTGTGTCTCTCACTCTCTTCCCCCTCTCTCTTTCCCTCTCTTTCTCTGTTCTCTCTCTCTCTCTCTCTCTCTCTCTCTCTCTCTCTCTCTCTCTCTCTCTCTCTCCTTCTCTCTCTCTCTCCCTCCCTCTCCCTCTCTCTCTTTTTCCCCCTCACCCCCCTTCTCTCTCCTTTGATTTTTTTAAAATAGTACATGAAATTAGGTTGCTTAAGGAGTTAGGTGAGAATCTGAGAGGAGTTGTGGGAGGGTAAAATAAAGTGTACAAATGTTCAGAACAAATAAAAATAACAAATTGCTTCTGAGGCTGTGGGTCATGGAAAAAGCACATGCCTAACACATGAGACCCTAGGTTTCATCTCTAGTACTGAACAGAAGAATTAGCCAATTGTTTTGAGGATTGCCAAAAAACACATATTAGGCATCTTCAAAAATCTCTTCTGTGTTTGTGTAAGGCAAGGGATAAACTCAAAGAAATTCTAGAAGATGTGATACAAATATTAGGACTCTTGGTTAGTATGATTGTATTTACTGATAATTTTCAAATGGTATACTTGAAATCATCATATAATTCTTAAGTACAAATTTGATTCAGTGTTAGTGGTTTATGGGTAAATTTGAAAGCTTTAACAATTTGGAGACCATTTTAGTAGTCCTGGCAAAAGGTCATCATAATTCAGTGTTGGATGCAATAAGCAGAGCAGGCTGGCAACTAGATTCAGGGGATATAGTTTGGAGGTGAACCTGGCAGGAATTGTTGATGTATTTGACTACAGAGGTAAGAGATAAAGTATATTCAGGGACATTTTGTGGTTGTGAAAAGGGTGAATAGGCATTGTGGCATTACTCATTCAGAAACAGGAGGCAGTCTTGCAGAGTGAGTGAGTGGGATGGACCAGACCTCTATTTGCTTCTCTAACATTTCCAAAACCATTTGTAATTCTGGTACAATCAGAGATAACAAGAAAGCACTTGCTCGCTTTGCTCGAGTATAGAGTCCAGTGCTTGGTATTTTCATTTGGTGTTGCTAGTCAGAAGATTGCATTTAAAGCTACTGAACTTCAAAAAGGAACTCAGCAACTATACATTGCACAGAAGAGGTGTGAGTTTCTTTTTCTTCTCTGTGATTGGATTAGACTTCTCTGAATCTAGTGATGGTGCTATCATTCTTCTCATTTTTATGGTGAAGGTTTAAAAGAGTATATTTTAGTTAAATGTATATTTAGTTAAACAAAAATTAAATTAAATTTAGATTCCTACCTTTTTTTCTCTTTCAGCCCCTCCTAGGTGTTTTCCTTCCATCCCTATGCATACTCCACACCCTCTCAAACTGAAAGCCTCTTTTGCTTAGATTAACTTTGGTAGACACACACACACACACGACACATACAACACATGTATGGAGATATATGTAAAAATATATAATACAACCTTCTGAGTTCATTTTTTGCATATTGTGTGTATATAGTTTCAGGGTTGGCCATTTGGTATTGGATAACTGTTGGAACACAGTCCAGGAATTGAGGCTTGCGAGGAGAATTCTGAGTGCTTGTGAGAACACTCCAAGGAAACAAGACAAAAGTCTTTTGACCTTAGTTTCTTTGTTTTCGTATTCCTGAAAGGTATAACAAATAGGAATGAGTTTAGTTCAGATTACTCATTATTTCTCACTAGCATTAATACTTTAAATGTTTAAACGATCATTTACATGCCTCTATGAAAAAGCATGTTTTTACCAAGTGCAGCTTGTCCTTGTCATTGAATACAGCTTGAACTCATGAGAACTTTACTTTTTGTTATTTATATGTGATTTTTCTTAACCCTCGGAGTATAAATGGTCTGATGCGCTTAATAAAAGTGGTTATTTCATGAGATTTTAGACCAGTGGTTCTCAGTCTTCCTTATGGTGTGATTCTTTAATACAGTTCCTCATGTAGTAGTAACCCCCAACCATAAAATTATCTTTATTGCTGCTTCATAACTGTATTTTTGCTACTGTTGAGAATCATTGATTTAGATTCTCTTATTTATCCACTGCATACTCCCAGGTCTCAGCACCTCTAGAGTGGTGACAAAGAGCCAATAATGGGTTCATCCCTGGGGGAGATCAGTTCTCCCTCTCCTGGAAATCATTAGCTGCCTATAGTATTTTGTCTAGTGCTGAGACCCTGTGGAATTTACCCCCTGTATGTTAGCATGTTTAATGATATAGCTATTGTTCCAGTCTGATTTATGCAACCATTTCTAGGAGAGACTGTTTCACAGTAGACTTCCTGGCATTCTGGCTCTTACTATTTGTCCCTCTTCTGTGATATTTCCTGAGCCATCAATGCAGGAACTGTGATGTAAACATACCCATTGGGGCTGAGCTCCACATGATTGGGTGATCTCTGCATTGTGTAAAATTGTGAATTTCTGTGGTGGTCTTCACTTGCTGTATAAAGATGATTCTTTGATGAGCAGTGCTAGCTTCACTTATATATGGGAATAAGGGTAAGATTTAGATTGTAGTTTGGAATTATGTTGTTAGAATTGTGGCAATTAGTAGATTGCTTCCAAAGGATCATGATATCACTAGGCCCTGGATGTAATTTACCTCCTCTTTAGTGGAACTTAAGCCCAATTAGATAGCTGTTGGTTACAACTAACATACGAGTGTCATTTATTGTACGGTTATGGCTATTTTCTCATGTTGATCATTGTTCTGTTGATCAGATGTCACTGGTGGGTAGGCCTCTTAATTACTAGTCTCCTTTGGAAGGGCAAATATTGTTTTTTGGTGTTGACCCAAATTTCTGTCCAGCCTGGTCCCACAGCCTTTCAGTCCCAAAGAAATACACAGAGACCTATATTAATTATAAATTGGTTGGTCTATTAGCTCAGGATTCTTATTGACTAATTCTTACATCTTATATTAACCCATAATTCTTGTCTGTGTTAGCCACATAGTATGGTACCTTACAAGAGAGGCATTCTCATCTTGCTTCCTCTCTGTCTGGGTGATGACTGCAGACTGACCTTTTTTCTTCCTAGCATTCTCCTGCTCCAGTCGCACCACCTCTACTTCCTGCCTGGTTGCCCCACCTCTACTTCCTGCCTGGCTACTGAACAATTAGCATTTTATTAAAAATAATACAAGTGACAGGATAAAAGACCATTGTCCCATACCATAAATGTTTCTTTAGTGCATTGACAATAAATAAAAAAGCAAAAAAAAAAAACCCAAAAATAAAAACAAAATCCCCCAGGATTTTGTAATATTAATTTTAACTAGGAAAAGCAGAGATTTAAAAGCAAAATAATTAACTGATAAACTAGCAATAAATATGATGAAGTATGGCAGTAATTATCAACATTTACAGATTATTTAGAAGGAGAAAATTAACTCTAACTCACTTCAACACATGTGAGAGATTTGTAATGTGATCACGGTGCTGCATCTTGGACAAACTGATTAAAACTGATTATTTTACAGCTTTAAAAATGAGACGAACCAGGCAGTGGTGGCACACACCTTTCATCCCCGCACTCAGGAGGCAGCTAGATCTCTGTGAGTTCGAGGTCAGCCTGGGCTACAAGAGCTAGTTCCAGGACAAGCTCTAAAACTACAGTGAAATCCTGTCTCGAAAATGAATAAATAAATAAATAAAAATAAAAATGAGGTGAAAACAATGCACATAGTGCAGTGGATATTTGTACTGGAAGCAATGAACTCACCTGCACACAGCTATGGGAAATCCAAATGCTAACTCTTACAGATACATTTATTGTGTTCTCTGTGAGCACATGGATTAGCAAATGCCATGTTTCTATCATAGCAGTTTTATAGTATTCTTACTAGGCATTAGCTAAAAGTGATTGTTAGGGATTCTTAAATTTTAATTTACATTAGTGTATGGAAAAAATAATACATCTTAGATAAAAGAGTTTTACTTGTATAAAAGCCCTGTGAGACGTCTCCAAAGATGGCTCTGTGAAATGCTACATTATCCTTACTTGTTAGACTCATCTTATTTTGTAGGTTGAAAATTAATTTGGGGAAGAAATTTCAATATCTTAGTCCAATTCACAAACACATAGCATTCTCCTTGGTTTGTGTCGTGAGTGTTTTTGACTGACTTTCTCCTTTGCAGGTACAAAGATAGTGGGTCCTATTTCAAGCGAGCCCCACCAAGCCTTGCAACCTGTTTCTGTAAAGGCCGAAGACTGGTGTGATACCTACGACAGAGAAGTCAGTTAGGGCTGTCTCAGCCAGACTCTGGGCACTCGTCTGCGATGGAGCATTGAGTAACTTCCCAGCCCAAGCTGTAGGCAGCTCTGGCTTGGTACAGCTGCAGCAGACTATGCTGCACTAGAGTATCGTGAGAATGGGGTGTCATGGCATGTACCCTGCGCACAGATGCCAAAGCAGCTGCTGTAAACTGACCAGCCAAACCGCATGGCCTAGCCCAAAGCTTTATGAGATATAGTTAGCAATGACATCTCCCTTAGAGCCCGTACCATTCTTTATTCTTTACACAGTTCTTAGAATAACACACAGCTAGGCCAAGTGGAAATGCTGTGCATCCATGTCTGTGAATCTGAACGTGTATGCTTGTTCTATACTTTTTTGCTTCCCTACCCTGTGTAATATGCTTTGTCTCCTCATTCTCTTCAGCTTTTCCTTTGAAATAATCTGAAAAAATACTGCATATTTATTAAAAATATTTTGAAGTTTATATAATCTGAGTTATAAAATAGACAATCTGCCATTTGGTATATATTAAATATTCAAAATGATTCAGCCCCACTGTTTCCTATTGCCTTGGCTGAAACAAAATCTGCTTATAGAAATATTCAAGTTAATTAAATATTCATTTTTATGAGCTGGAGTAGTTGAAGTGCTTGTTGCATAAAGATATGGATAGGAGTTTTGATCCCTAGAACCCATGTAAATGTTGGGTGGCGTGGTGGTCTTCTTGTAATTCTAGCATTAGAAAGTGGCAACAGGGACCATCAGAGCAAGCAGGCTCTACGTTTGATTTAGCTCTCCTGCCTCAAGAAGTAAGACAGAAAAGCAGTAGAGGATGACTCTATACATCAGGTTACACATAAAAATGCACATCTGTCTTCATATGTGTACTTATAGACATGTGACCAAACAGAAATTTATGCACACCACATACACAAAAATTATAGTCACATAATTAAAACTAAAAAATAAGAGATAAATATAAATTCCTTTTTTTCTTTCTCAAAATAAAATTTATTTGTTTCTGTTTTGGAGAAGTATATTAGTTCTCTATATTACTCCATATATTATATGATAAATAAATATCAAATGCTATAAAAAGAAAATAATATGCCGTTTCCACACCCTGGCCTTCCAGGCACCTCCCTTTCTTTTGTAGCACCTGTTCGTCTTACTTATCTTTCTAGGAACATATTTTTTACTTTAAAACATATAGTCTCTATTGGCTTTTCACTGACTGTTTTTTAAAAAAAATTTGTGCCGGGCAGTGGTGGCGCACGCCTTTAATCCCAGCCTTCGGGAGGCAGAGGCAGGCGGATCTCTGAGTTCGAGGCCAGCCTGGTCTACAAGAGCTAGCTCCAGGACAGGCTCTAGAAACTACAGGGAAACCCTGTCTCGAAAAACCAAAAAAAAAAAAAAAAAAATTGTGAACAGTTCTAAAATTTTCAACCAATGTATCTTGGGATTATTTTGTACTAATGTAGTCTTTTGTCATTTATAAACTAATATATAAAAGCCTGTATTTGCAGTTAAATCATAGTCCATGGTATGGTTATACATCATAACAGGGCCTCTAATCATATTTACTTTAAGCATTTTGAATCTTCTCAGCATTAATTAGATTATATTTTAGCATAGAAAAAATAAAACTAAAGAACTAAAGATATTGCTAATGTCTCATAAAGATATTTTAGTGCCTATAGATACATGATTATATGAGAACCATATATTAGAATGTCACAATAACATAATTCTAAAATTTTTCACTAAATACACTGTGCATTTAGTATTGTGTAGCAATTTACTCCAAACTGAAACCCTCTATCCTGAAAACAAGTTGATTAAGATTGAGGAAGTAATGAAATTTACAAGGGTGGTGAAGTAAATAAAACTAGAAATTTCAGAAAGTTCCTGAGACATGCAAGTCACAAGACTCCCCTTTACCCCCTAAGGTTACATAAACAATAATAACTACAGAGGAACTGCAATGCTCCCAACAGGCAGAGCATGTCTGGGTCTCCAATAATGCGCAATTCATGAGCCTGGGGTATTGTGTGGGTGCTGCAGTGGTCTTTCAGTCACCTTTGGAGCACTGGTCTGAACTCCCAAGGTCCTTACGAGGAGCAGAAGGAGGGAGAACATGAGAAAGAAAGTCAGGACCGTGAGGGAACCCTCATCTGGCAATGGATGGAGATAGAGACAGAGTCACACATTGGTGCAGCAGACTGAGCTCCCAAGGCCCAAATGAGGAGCAGAAGGAGGGAGAACATGAGCAAGGAAGTCTGGACTGCAAGGGGTGCTCTCATCCACTGAGATGGTGGGACTGATCTAATCGGAGCTTACCAAGCCCAGCTGGACTGGGACCGAATAAGCATGGGATAAAGCCGGACTCCCTGAACATGGCGGACAATGAGGGCTGCTGAGAAGCCAAGGACAATGACACTGGATTTGGATCCTACTACGCATACTGGCTTTTATGGGGGCCTACCCTGTTTGGATGCTCACCTTCTTGGACCTGGATGGAGTGGGGAGGAGCTTGGACTTCCCACAGGGCAGAGAACCCTTACTGCTCTTTGGACAGGAGAGGGAGGGGGATAAATGGGAGGCGGGGAGGAGGCAGAAATTTTTAATAAAAAAATTTAAAAATGATATGGGGAGTTTATAGGTAAAATGAATTTACCTTATTCATCTCTTGAAATGGGGCAATTTATGATGGTGGGTGTTTAATGAGGAATGAGTTCCTCCCTTTCACAGGGTCAAAGAAAGGAACAAGAGATGGCTGAACCAGTTCTATAATGAATATAATTTACAAGTGGTTCATTATAAATTCCTTTTAAACATACAACATGTAAATATTTAATAAAGAATTACTATGAGCTAAATAAAGTGCCTTACATTTATATTTGCATGTATATCAACAAATATGAAATGCAATTAAAAATTTAGTTCTTCAGTATATTTTCCATATTTGAAGTATTCAGAAGTCACATATTGGACAGTGCAGGTCTATACGTATCAGATTTGAAGGAAAGCTGGATAAATACAGAAAGAAAAAATACTGATTCATTAATTCTTGCTATTTGTTTAGAAAATGACATAGGGGCTAGCTGTGTCTTTAATGTCTTTAATCTCAACACTCAGGAAGCAAAAGAAGGTAGATCTCTCTGAATTCCATTCTGTACTGATCTACAGAGCAAGTTCTAGTACAGACATGGACACGTGTGAAATTCTTTTTCCAAAAGAAAAGAAGAAATGGTTAATTGAAAGCAGTGTTGAATATGGTACCTAGAAAATAGAATTATCATTCTGTGGAAATATGAGCAATGTTAAGGATTTGGAGACTGGAGAAAAGTTCGACTGTAGGTGTGAAATCGTTACGATACCAGGAGAAATCTGCAGAAAATGTCTAGTGAATTTGGGCTCTGTAAATCCCAGTCTCTGGCCTCCATCTTTGGAGGCCCCGCCCATGTGCCCCTTGCACCTTGACTCCTCCCCCGAGGAGGGTCAAGGGAGCCCACCAAACCTTGACAGGCTTGTTTTGATTCGGCATGATTGGAGTTTTTGCATTCACAGAGAGCTCATGTTAGAAAATATTTCTAACATGCTCCTCTTGCTGTGATAAAACATCAAGACCGTTAGCAGCCTTGGGAGGAAGGTGATTATTTCAGAATCACTTTCATCATCTAAGGAAGGCAAGGCGGGAACCTGGAGGCAGGCAGAAACCGAAGCAGAAGGCATGGAAGTATGCTGCTTACTTGCTTTCTTCTCATGGCTTTCTCAGCCTAGTTTTTTTATAGAAACCTGGACCACCTGCCTACTGGGAAGTGGCACTTTGCACAATGAGCTGGACTCTCCTACACAGTCATTCATCAAGGGGACATTTACCTATTTTCTGGTATATCTTTAGAACAAAGAATCAGATAAATTTCTCAGCAGCATACTCCCTATCGAAATGAAGCATTTGAGGGTTCTCTTATTTGTTATAGCAACATTTACTCTGGGGTGGCAGAGGTGGGGATTTCAATATTATGTTAAAATCTTACAAAAAAAAAAAAAGAAATTTTCAGCCAAACGTGTTTATTCCAGAAGATTATTCAACTAACTCCTTTAAGTAGTTCTTTTTTTTTTTTTTCTTTAAACACATACTACACTTGCCAAACTGTGATTTTCCATTGCTTAGCAACAAGACCCTATGGAATTATTTGTTGATAAATGCCACCACTTATCTTTACTATAGGTTGAAAGAGTCAAATAACTATGGCACCCACCTTCATAATCAGTGCATGAATCATTAGTTTAAATCTGAATTTGTGGATGGAATGGAATCATGTTTAAAAACAAAAATCATGGGAAACCTTTGCAATGTGAAGAATGGCAGTTAGTGTAATCCTTTGTAGGTAAATTTACTCTCTCTAAAATTCAGAAAATATTTAGATGATACTTTGGATAAAATTGTTTACCACTCAAAATTAAACATGAATGATTTATTTAGACAAAGATGACTATGAGTGAATGGAAACTATTATTTTTTCATTTTTAAAACAATCTTATTTTACACACTAATCCCAGTTCTCTCTCCCTCCCATCCTTCTGCTCTCTCCAATTTCTCCCTACCCCACTCCCCATCAACTCATCAGAGAAGGTGAGGCCTCCCATGGGGTGTCAAAAAAGTCTGTCACATCACTTGAGGCATGACCAAGGCCCAACCCCTATAGCTAGGTTGAGCAAGGTATCCCTCCAGAGGGAACTGGCTCCAAAACACAAGTTCACACACTAGGGATAAATACTGGTTCCACTTCTAGTGGCCCCATAAACTGCTAAACCCACATAACCATCAACCACATTCAAAGGGTCAAGTTCAGTCTTATGCAAGTTCCCCAGCTTTCAGTCCAGAGTCAGTGAGCTCCCTCTTGCTCAGGTCAGCTGTTTCTGTGGGGTTCCCTATCATGGTATTGGTCCCTTTACTCATAATATCACTCGTCCCTCCTTAGGACTGGACTCCACCGAGCACGCAGTTGAGGATTTCTGCATCTTATACCTGTCAGAATGGCTACGGTAAAAATCACTGATGACAACTTATGCTGGAGAAGAAGTGGAGTGAGTGGAACATGCCTCCATTGCTGGTGGGAGTGTAAGTTTGTACAGCCTCTTTGGAAATTGGTATGGCGTTTCTCAGAAAATTGGGAATCAATCTACCTTAAGACCCAGCAATACAGCTCTTGTGCATATACCCAAAGGATGCACACTCATACAACAAGGACATTTGCTCTACTATGTTCATAGTAGCATTATTCACAATCGCCAGAAAATGGAAACAACCTAGAAATTACTTTTGTAGACATCTTTTGTCTAGTGGCACTAGAGAATAAATAATACATCAGGACTGGATTATATGGAATTAGCTTTTAGTAGCAAGTTATAGAACTTAGTGATTACAGTTCACCAGAGTTGATGCATAACTTTGACGATTTTTTTGAAGACTTATTTTTAGGGAAAAGTAACCTAAGTGTCCACATGAACTTGAGAGTGTCTGGAGCAGGCCTGACAATGACACTGTTTGGAAAGCTGATTTGAAAGACAAAAGTCAATTGAGAAGATAACTGTAGAGTTGGTGTTATGTTCTATTAATTTTGAGGGTGGGAGGATTTATGTTTTGACCATTTTGAATGCTTTTTACTGTGGTTTAGTAAAATAAATACTTTAGTTTATTGGCAGCTAGGCTTCAGCTTTAATTGCTATAAGTATTTAATCCAGAGAAAGGAAATGTGGTGCAATATTTAGTGAATATATGAATCAGTCAGTGAATCAGATAAACTATAGAACTTAAAATACATCTTTGCAAATAAAGAAATTCAGCTACTTTTACATAATTAGCCAATTAGATCATAACACACATTATAATTTTTTACTCAGTCTTTACACTGTCTTTTCTTTTAGTATATTGCTCTTTAGGGTAATTTGAAGGTTTTAAACATTTTTATTCATTATTTCCTATTTTTTTTAGCCTTTTCTTATTTGCCATACTTCTTCCAACTCTTTCCACAACTTCTCCACTCCTTCTCAATTCATTCTTTTCTTCTTTAATTTTAATTACGCATATAATTTAAATATACAGTTATATCTAATATAAATATTAAGCTAATTTTATGAATATAGATTTATAAATTCAATCTGCTCAGTCCATTTAATGTTTCTCACATGTACATGTGTTAGGGTTAACTGATTGGGATTAGATAATTTGTTAGGGAGCTTGTCCCTGGAAAAGACTATCTTATTAACCATTAATTGCCTGTAGCTCTTCATCTAGGGCTGGGATCTTATAAAATTTTCCCCATTTACCTTGACATATTAGTTGGTTTTGTTGGTTTTTTTAGGTCTTGTTTGGAAAACCATATTGTTGAGATTCCTTGATTTCTTGATTTTCCTTTTCCCTCTGCCTTCTTATAACTACATCATGCTATGACTATATAATCAACCATAATATATCTCGGTATTTTTTTCCTTTATGCTTTTATGAGAATACTAACACATAAAAAAGATTCTTCTCACCAGGCAGTGGTGGCACACACCTTTAATCCCAGCACTCGGGAGGCACAGGCAGGCAGATATCTGTGAGTTCGAGACCAGCCTGGTCTACAAGAGCTAGCTCCAGGACAGGCTTTAAAGCTGCAGAGAAACCCTGTCTCAAAAAACCAAAAAAAGAAAAAAGGGGTTCTTCTCATTATTTATAAAGATGCCAAAGTACTATAATATTGATTTCATGTTTTGTATTTTTTATAATACTATTTTAGGAATCCCTTCCTCATCATTAGAATATTCCTAAATCATTTCTTTGTATGACTGCATAGTAATAGGCCATAAAACAGACATGTGATAACTTATTCTTGTAATACTCAGTGATGGCTCTTGTGTTGTTTATTACAGTTTATTGTGTTATGATCAACTATTTTGTGCATGTAGTTTCATACTGAACTCAGGTTCAGTTCTCTTCTGTGTGTTGCATTGCTTCCCTTTTCCTATTTTCTTCTGCCACATTGTTCTCCTGCCACTATATGTACCGTATCTGAAGCATTTTGTTTTTGAAATTTAATTAAGATTTGGATGATGTAAATATTCTATGTAGAAACTAGTGGAAGAATATGAAAGTAATTTTTGTATTTAAGTATACAGATGGGATTTATTGTATGGTATTGCTTCATGAAGTCTTACATACTGAGAATACCTATGGCCTGCCACTAGCAAACCAGAGAAATAGGTAATTAAATATTGTAGTCTAAAAGTGTGACAGACAGAAAACCATTGGTGTATATCCGTATCTGGATTTGGATAGAGGTCAGAGAACCAAGAGCTCTAATGTCCACATTCTCGGGTCTGCTGCCAGATAGAGAGCACATCCAATCTTTTCTACTCCTATGTTATTTTAGCTTTCAAAGGCCTGAATAATGTCCACTCACACTGGGAAAAGCAGTCTGACTTTGTCTGCTAACTGAATACCAATCCCATTCAAAAACTGTTTCACTGAAACAGTACAAAACGAGATGTCTGCAGCCTAGTCAAGTTGGTATATACTAGGGACCCTCAGATAACACAGGATGCTTTATCATAAGATAAGCTAGATGCCATGCTTCTCCTAAATGTCATAATTCCCAGAGGCATCGTGTGTCTGGGATGGGGAATTAACCACTGATTTGGATACCATCAAGCTTCAGACCTGAAAACCTTCCCAAGATAGCAACTTTTGTCCACACCACAGTTACTCGGATTGGCAAATGACTATCATTAGCTACTTCGACTGAGACTATCAGGTCATGAGAGATGGCATCTAATTGACAACATAATATCAAAGCAGAACTTAGGAATTCATATTTAAACAAATTAAGGAAACAACATAAATGTCAAATGAAAGGCATGCAGATAAAGAAACCTGTCATGGGTTAGGAGGGATTGCTGAAAAGCAGTGATAATGTTATTATCAGATGTCAACAGAGATAAACGCCATGCACACAGGTGAGAGGAAATGGGTTGACAGCAAAAATATTCAAGTGTGTAAATGTCATTTGGTAATGATACTTTTGGGCATCTTTATCTAAGATGAAAGATAAAATCAGTACACTGCATTTTTTATTAAATTTAAAATTAGCATAAATACACTTATTTGTGTTGGAACTCATCCTGTGTCATATTTTTTTTCTCAAGTGGTCTAATCTTCCTAATGAGCAAGAGGAAATTGTAATCTGTTGTTCATATGTTCCTAATCGTGAAAGATACCTAGAAATGCCTGAAAATGAGAGAGGGGAGGAAGAGGGAGAGGGACCAGAAGTGGGAGAAGGAGAGGGCAATATTTGAACATGCTGTTCATAAAGCAATCACCACTCCTGTACTGGGTATTGTGTCTTCATTCTCCTTACACTGAAAACTCCTGTTCTAGGTCTCCTCTCTGTCTCTGTTGTCAGGTTTGGGAGCCCGGGTAGAAGCCAAAGGACAAGGGGACTCTTTGAGGATATATTACATCTTCCTCCCAGGGCAAATGGACAAGGAAAATAGAGTTGTTTTCTGAGAACATAAGCCAGGAGACTCTCCAGCAGGTTGGGTTTGCCTGTGACCTTCAGCAGCACTTCAACCTTAATCTTTCGTGCCTTTTTTTAAGTATTGGCTCTATAGACCTGTGAGATTATGAAAATTATTGACCCCCATAAGCTCTTAGGGAGCAGCACTATTGGAAGGTGTGGCTTTGTTGGAATAGGTGTGACCTTGTTGGTGGAAATATGTCACTGAGGGGTGGGCTTTAAAGACTCACTTATGCTCAATCCATGACCAACGTCTCAGATCACTGTATGTTGCCTTTGGATAAACATGTAGAGCTTTCAGCTCCAGCACCACATCTGACTCGGGTTGCTGTATTTCCCAACTGCCTTGCTTTTTTCCATGACAATAATGGATTTAACCTCTGAACTATAAGAAATCTATCCTGATTAAATATTTTCATTTATAGACGTTGCCATGGTCATGGTGTCTCTTTAAAGCTGTGGAAACCCTAAGACAATAGCCAAGACTGACCACCCTAGGACCAGACTTTTGTGGGATTTATATAGGCACTTCAGTAGTTAATTAATGTTCTATGTCTCCTAAAGCTGAATACATCCCAAGACTAACACTTTTGGAAAATTATACCAAATTTAAGAAAGAATTTAAGCAATCAATTTAAAATTTTAAGATGTAAAGAAAACTGCAATAAATCTATTGGGAGAAATTATCCTAATATATATTTCATTGAATATTTAAATTACTGTATAAAATGAAAACAAGCTTACAAGCAACAAAAGCTTAAAAAGGAATTAAAGTGAATAATTTAAAAGATGAACGGTAGTCAACTGACATACTGGGCAGTTTCCTCAGTATACAAAACCTCAAAGCTCACCCCACAGTAACACACTTCCTCCAGCAAGGCCAAAGCTACACCTCCTAATACTGCCAATCCCTGTGAGATTATAAAATTATGGGGGACAATTACATTCAAAATATGACATACAGAAATGTACACCTTTATGAAAAATAGACATTATATGTTTAGAACCAAAGAATATTCTCCTGAATTTTTTATCTCTGAATTCTGTAAAATAAACCTTGTTGCATAAAATATAGTCTATACTTTTACTCTGGGTCACTGTAACAATTTGCTCATCAACCAGCCCTTCTTCACAAAGGTTCGCCAGTCATAATTTGGTATAGCCCCATTTTGTTAAGACTATGCTACTCACTTGATAGTATTTCTGGGATGCATACCGAGAACTAGTGGGATTTTAAGCTGAATTTGTGGCATCTCAAGAGAACTCTTAAGATACGTGTAAAAAAGAAAAGCAGAAGCAAATGGATCTGAAGAGGTTTTGGTACCTGAAGAAAAAGAGAAAAGGTGCATGTTTTTTTCAAAGAAAGAGGCTATGTAAGCCTTTTGCACACCAATAACACAACCATGTAAGAAACTTAAAGGTGGCCGGGCGGTGGTGGCGCACGCCTTTAATCCCAGCACTCGGGAGGCAGAGGCAGAGGCAGAGGCAAGAACTAGTTCCAGGACAGGCTCTAGAAACTACAGGGAAACCCTGCCTCGAAAAAAAGAAAAAAGAAAGAAACTTAAGGGTGGAGAAGGTGTTTTTGGAAATACTCTTCATTCAACCCATCAGTCAGCTTTCATCTACAACATTCCTGGATTACTCTATGCATTCATATGCAACACTGAGTGTATGCTGTTCTGGTTTTCCACGATCTTTCATTGTACAGGATGAAGTCAGACAGTGGGGACAGTCATGGAATAGACAGCTCAGTACCTCACCTAGAGCTTTGAGAAATGTTGAGGGGTTGAGCCTTACAATGTAGGAAAATGTTTCTCTAGAAACAGTCCCTAAAGAGACAGTATTCTGTTGTTTTTTTTTTTTTTTTTTTTTTTTTTTTTTTTAAGAATTTGTACAGGTATGGAGCAGTGAAGTGTATGTAAACTCAACACACTGGTTCCTTTTCCCTTCAATATGAACAAATACAAAACAAGGGGTGACTTAGGCAAGAAGGATTTATTTTAGCTCGGTTTAGAAAGTATGATGGCTCGGGGCACTAACCTTGGTGTGAGAACTTGAGACAGGTTGCACTGAGGAAGTAGAAATAAATGGATGCTGGTACCCAGCTGGCTTTGTTCCTTCCCTCCTTCTATTCAGTCTGGGCACCCCGCCTATGGGGTGCTGCTCCCACCTTTCAGGCTAACTTGACTCAGTTAATCTTCTCTGGAAATGGCCTCACAGGCAAACTCAAAGGTGACGCCCAGTATTGTTTTATTAATTTTTTAATCCAACCAAATTGCCAGTCAAAAGGAATCCTCATACTAAGGAAAATAACAACTGCTCTGGACACAAGATGGCAACTGCTGGAGGACTTGAAGAGCAGGTATTTAAAATAAACCATTTTATTGTTGTTATATATAATACTTAATTCATGTAATTGTAGTGAGAGTCCATAAGAGTCTTGGAGAGGTTCAATAGAATTTACTCAGATGTATAATAGGGGTGAACACTCAGATGTGGGATGGGTTAGACACTGCAGCAGTTGTTCTGTCCAAGGGGAAAGAGCACCAACAGCAAGCCACCTGCTCCACTCCTAGTTCCTACCATCCAAACCATCAAACTAGCACCAGAGCAAAAGAGAAAGAGTGACTGCTTCCCTCCTCTCTTATAAAAAAATACATCCACAGACAAGGAGCCTTACCTTGAGGCTGGCACCCCAAATCTTTTGGTGTGATGAATTCCTACAACATTTAATACATACTAATAATTCTTTGATAATACCATACAATGTACTTTGATATTATCCCTATTCCCAATTCCTCCTGTACATACTTCTTCCTCCCTTCCCACCTCCACTTTCTGTCCTCTTTGATTTTCACTTTGTTAATTTGCAGCTAAATTCTTTTAGTGTTAAAAATGTTTAAATCAGAATATGCTATTTTACATTTATTTATTTTGTGTCTGTGTACACACTTGGAGGAAAACCCAGCATTAGTTTTTTTTCTCCTTCTACTGTGTGCATTCTGGGGATCAAACTCAGGTTATTGAATGCGTTGGCAATACCTGTGCCCTGTTTATGAGTATTGTTCTTTTCATCCCCACTTACAGTTTCATATCAAATATCCTGAAAATGCTAAGAAAATGTTAAGAGTTGCTCAAAACAGAACCCATTACTGATGTTTCTATTATGTTGAATTTACATGTCTAGTATGTAAAGTTAGCATCTGACCTAAGTTTCTTGGGTAACTACATTCGTCTGTGGTTTTCATTTGATTTTGAAGGGTGGATGTTGAAGATTCCAGAAGGATTCTCAGTGGTTCATACCTCCTTTGATTGGCTGACCTTGTAGCTGTTGCCCACTTTGGGCCGACATCTTTCCCTATTTGCACTCTGCTAAGTACTGTGGACTGTTACAGCCAAACAAATAAATCCAAAGGTTCAAGCATCCTCTGAAACAGCTGACCTGGGCTGGTGGGAGTTCACCAACTCTGGCTAGACAGGGAAGGAACCAACATAGAATCAAGCTAGACCTCTGAATGGGAGTGACAGTTGTATGGATGGAGCAGACTGTGGGGTCACTGGTAGTGGCAGTAGTGGCAGCAGGGTTTGTCACTGCATCTTGTACTGACTTTTTGGAACCCATTCTCTCTGGCTCAGTCTAGATATAGTAGGGAGGTCCTTGGTCCTTCATTGGAGCAATGTGCCTTACCCTCTCTGGGGAGTGGATGGAGAGGGTCAGGATCAGGAAGGTAGAAGAAATGGGAGGAGGGGAGGGAGTGGGAACTGGCTTTGATATGTAAAATGAAAAAAAGATGTTTTTTCTTTTTTTAAAATGAATTTTAAAAGTGGAAAAAAACTTTTTTTGTGATTGGACATGCCAGCTTTCTCTTTTCCGTGGTACAAAACAAGACAGATAACCTGGAGAATGAACAAAATAGCGAGTGGAGTGGATGACCTCTGTCATCCCAGACAAGAACACACTTCATCAGGAAACAGTCTGATTGCTATTTACATTAAAGTGAACCTAGCCAAGATCATAAGAGAAATTTTGGTGGTTCTACAGACATATGGGGGACAGAGGCATATTGTTCAGTAATTTGAAAAGTTCATTAGCTGATATTTTGATTCTATGAACTATGCAAAGCAAGCGTTATTCATATCATGATGTACATGCCAGGATGTACTGAAATACGTAAGAATGCAGAGTGCCAAGTAATCGTGGTACTTTATAAACCTTAAGAAAGAAAGATTGCAATGTAGTTGCGAAAGTTACCTCTATTTTCTTGAGTTTCCCTTGTCCAGTTCCAAAGAGCAAAATTACTTGTTTATCTAGAACATACATGTGTGATGTGTGACAGCCTCTTTCATTTAACGCTTAACTTTAGCCTAAGGTTAAAAGTATTTTTCCTAAGCACCTAGAAAAAATACTTGAGGGCAATAGTCCTGATGTAAAATGTCATTGTATTATAGAAGATAACCAATTGGTACACCATGAAGATTTTTGTGACTGGTCCAAAATAGAGTGGAAACTGCCCATGACTTGTGAATAATCAAATGGAGCCATGTCCAGATCCAAAGAAGGAGGGGGAAAAGTTGCAATTGTGGTCACACTATAAATATTAAAAACCCTTATTGAGGAGAGCTTAGTTTTATGGAAGGTATTTTTTATCAACTCTGTAATTGGATTTGGTTTTATTTCAAGCAGTCTGTTAAAGTTCAGTAACACTGTTCTTAATTATTGAATGTGGTTCATGTAGAACAGTGGTTCTCAACCTGTGGGTCACGACCCCTTTGAGGTTGAATGACCTTTATGCAGGGGTTGCCAGAGACCACTGAAAACCACAGATATTTACATGATGATTCAGAACAGTAGCAACATTAGAGTTATGAAGTGGCAATGAAAATAATTTTATTATGGGGGGACAACATGAGGAACTGTATTAAAGTGTTGCAGCATTAGGAAGGTTGGGAGCCACTGATGTAAAACAACTTAAATTACTCCTGTTTCTAGTCTATGGAAAAGAATGGTAACTTCTTTGTTTCGTAGATGAAGGAATGATGGAACGTTTTTAAATTTCTTGCAAATTTCATCCATGAAGAGTTTATTTATATTGTTCCTCCTTTCCTTAAACTTTTCCTGTGCCGCCAATTCCTCCCCAGATTCATGTCCTCTCATTCTTCATTGCTGTTACATACATGCATACATACACATTTATGAGTGCCAAACACTGAAGTGATTTAATGTCACTCATATGTATTGAGAGTTGGCCTCCTGGGACTAGACCGACTATTAGGGGCTCATCCTTGGAGAAGACTGATTATCTCTCTCTCAGTAACTATTAACTGCCAGTAGCTCTTCATCTAGGCCTAAAGACTTGTGAGAATTTTCTCAACCATGTTAGATGTCTATTGGTGTTGTCATTATGAAATTCTGGCTTATAAAATCAGATTGGTGAGATACCTTGAGTATGCTTCTCTGTCATCTACAGAAGACACTCTCACAGCTGACATCCTGGACTTCTGGCATTTTACAACCTTTCCCACCCAGCTTCTGCAATGGTTCCTGAGACTTGGGTTGGAAAGATATCAACTGGGGTTAGGCACCCAATAGTCAGCTGTTCTCTCATTTGGACAGCTATGAGTTTCTGTAATGATCTCCATCTATGGCAAAAAGAAGCTCTTTGGAAAGAGGCTGAGAGCTGTGCTTTTCTGTGTGTGTATAAGGATAAATATTTAGAGCAGTTAGAAATTATACTGTGTAGGTGAATGGCAGTAGTAGCTTCTCTTCCAGGGTTATGGCTTCATCAACCATCAGGAGTGGGACAGGATTATAGTACCTGGCATGAATTCTCAATTCCCCCAAGTCTTCTGTCTATAGTGTGTGGTGTCTTCAGCAATAGAGTCTTAGCTTTTCTCTTTCCTGGTTTCTTGTACTCTAGGTTATATACTTAACTTTAAAGTATTGTAGCTATTGCCTCTAAAGTATTTTAGCTAGGATCCCCAAATAAAAGAGAACATTTAATTTTTTTTCTGGGTCTATGCTACTTCACTAGTCTATTTTCTAATTTTATCCATTTAGCAGAAAATTTTAAGATTTTATTTTTGTTTACTGCCAATTAGTATTCTGTTGTATATAGTTAGCTTAATCAAATCTATTTGTCTTCTGAAAGATATTTCCTTGCAAATTGACTAAAGGAAATATATATATATATATATATATATATATATATATATATATATATATATATATTTAGATCCATATGCCTTGCATATATATGCACACACACACACACACACACACACACACACACACACACACACACACACACATATATATATATATATATATAAATGCAAGGCATATGGATCTAAATGCCAGCAAGGATCATCAGAAACAAAGCAAGTTAAAAATGTGTCCACATTCTAATTTTCAGAGGCTGTACATATTACCTCATTTGGCCAAAAAAAAAAAACCCAACTTTATAGACTTGATAAGACATGGATGATGAGTTTTGCTGATTGCCCAGGTTCTTGCAACACTACCAACAAGTCTTCACAGAAGTAGCGGAGGGCATTCGATAACCAGATGACTACTTGTGCGTGAGCTCTCTCTATGTCATTTGTTTTTCTGATGGGAAATTTTGAGTGGCCTTCAGAAGCTGGAAAAAGTGGGAAAGAGTGATTCCCTCTCAGGAGCCTCAGGAGGAACACAGCCCCAGCACCATCTTATATTTTCCTCAGTGAAACCCATTGCTGCTTTCAGAGCCCTACAACTGTGAAGACAATAAACTTCTGTAGTTTTGAGCTACTGAATTGGTGGTAATTTCTTACAGATGGAAAAGGGAACTAGGAAAACTAAGAAAAAGCAGATAGACTGAAAGTGGGACTATGAATTAGTGGTTGCTTTCGTTAAAGACAAAAAAGAAAAAATAAGTTGGACAATTGACCTGAAGTTAACAGTGGCAGTGAAAATGGAAAAAAAAAATAGATGGGAAATATGAGGAAACCAGAAGCATCAGAAATGTAATAAAAAGGAAAAATTGAAGTAAAAAAATGGGTCACAGGTTTTGAAAGCAAGGAGCCTTTCTCCAGTGGAAACATTTCTTGAATACACATACATGACAGCCCACAGTGCATTAGGAAAGGAACTGGGGCTAAGGACTCTCTTTGATCATGGACTTGTGAAGGACTTAAACTCTCAGAGAGCTGCCCATTCTTGGCTTAGCTTTCTTGCCTTTGGCTTTATTCTGCATACCCCATGTAAAGCACCAGCTGCTGACTGCATCAACATTGCCGTATTATGAAAATTACGGAGAATTTTTTTTCTTTTTTCTTTTTTTCGCGTTACTTGGCAACACTTTTCTGTCCAGGTGTTTGAGAAACTCAGACCATAATTATGCCAAAGCAAGAGTAGATGAGAAAAGTTCAGTCAAGGAAGCCAGATTGCTTTTTGTCAAGAGAGTCTGTCAAGAGAGAGCATGGTGTGGAGGAAAGAACGTGAGCTTGGTAGAAAATGCTGAATTTGCATACTGATTCCAACATTTAGTTCTGAGACATGGCACAGAAAACGTTCAAGCTTCCAGGATTTCATTTTCTTGTCATTGTTCACTGTAAGTAAATTCACATCTAGTTCTTGGGATTTCCACATGGTATAAATGAACCAATAACTACAGTTGGTTGGTACAGAGTGGATGCTTGCTAACTTCAATATACAAAAGAGGAAGCTTAAAAGAAGTGGGTGAATCAAATACAACATTGTATATTTTAAGGGTATGATGTTTTCTATTTTCAGAAATCAAAATAACTTTACTGATTAAAGATGTATTCTGCCAGCACTTATGCAATAGACTAAAACATGTCCCAAAGTAGTACCATGAAAAGCATGTTTAAAACTTAGGAGGATTGGATCAAGTTTCACTAATCTGCAGCTAGTAAAAATAACATTCCCCAATCTAGATTGTCTTCTCTTTTTCCTATTGGATTATTATATTAATATATTGTATTTTTTACTGAAGTTTTATAGAACAGTTAATTTGCAGTAGATGTTAATGCAAATTACAGATAAGGAAGTTTATGTATGTTAACAAGGAGGAAGAAAGAAAAAAGAAAGAAAGAAAATAGGGATGAGGTTGGAGAAAGAAGGGAGAACGCAGAAATAAAAAAGGAAAACAGAATGAAATAGGGATGGAGGTTTGAAGAGTAAGAAAAAAATGTTCATGCACACACACACACACATAGAGAGAGAGAGAGAGAGAGAGAGAGATGATGCATAAGTTTATTTATTCCTCTTCATTGCCATGCTTGAAATTAAGACACGTGAGGTGTTAATTAGTTTATCCCCTCTTTTATTCATACAATAGCTGTTAAGATTCCACTGGACGCTGAGGGTGTAGAAAGTGATAAAGCACATAAACCCTGGATGATCACAGAATTTGTAGCAAACGGGAGAAATACAGGATAAATTTTGTTAATTCTTAGTGTTCATGAAGCTGGTGTTACTAATACTGCCTATGGGTGTCAAAATTTAGTTGTGACTGGCTACCTAGTGACTACCTGGCTTTGACCTATTGTCAACGCCCGCTAGGACAGAGGGATAGAATCAATACCTGTTGCAAGGCTATTTATTAGGTTTGCTTATATGATAATGGATTGGGAATTTCAAGAATGGCTGTCTATACACCTGAGAAGCTGAGAACCATGTAAGTGCCCAGTTCAAACCAGAAGAAAAGAATAGAGAGGAAAAAATGGAGAGAAAATAATCAAAGATATTGGGAACCCCAAACAAAAATGCAAAAAGTTTGAACTTAAAGGGTCCTCTGATAACTAACCCAAGGTCACATGAAGAAGTGTCACTGTGCTGAAATGTGGCCTGTTTCCAGTAAGCAAAGAGAGAAGGAGAATGACAGGTGTCATAGAGTCAAGAATTGCATTCCCATAAAGTTTCCATAGCAACTCCACAAACTATTAGACTAAGGAAAACAGATTTCCTTCCTAAATTCATTCCTAGCATTACACCAAATTGATAGAATTAAAATCATTTTTATGATAAATTCAAAGTTATACCAAGAAAGAAATTCCATGGGACATAGGAAAGTTAATGCAGGCGACACGTGGGTATAACAGATAGGGTGCCAGAGAAAGAGAAGCAGGACGGTCCCTATCTCACTACTTTTGAATGAAGAAAATCATAAAAGTTCAGGCAAGTTCTGCTAGAAGATACAGTCGAACCCTGAAGGAGACTTTTACACAAGTCAGGCAAAGTTTAATGGTAAGTACACAAACAGTTAAACATATAAAATAAAGCAGTTAATAATATTAGTGAAAGCAAACTAAAACAACAAATGCAACTATTCAGGTGTTTTATTAACTGCCTTGGTATGCTCTGCATAACATGTCCATAATTATATAAATATCATTACTCTGAGTTATAGTTATTCAAATTCTCATATAGTCAATCTGATGTGGGTATTATGGAGACCAAGGAGGCTCATGTGGGGCAATACGTCTAAGTTTCCTGTTCTGTAGTGATACTTTGTTTGTAATCTAATACAAATAAAGTTTGTGAAGCAAGCCACTAGTTAGCCTTAGCGGCTAGGTGGTAGTGGCGCACACCACCCAGCACTGGGAAGGCAGAGAGGCATTTGGATCTCTGTGAGTTCAAGGCCACTCTGGGCCTCACTAGATTGATCCAGTCTCAAAGAGAAACAGAGCCAGGTGATCATAGTCCACACCTATAATCCCAGTACTTGGAAGTCATACTCATTGAATCGCAGGACTAGGGAAACAGTGACAGGAGTGATACAACGGCGTGGAGAGAACAATATAAGGCAGGAGCAGACAGGAGCTCAGTTTTAGTCTGAGGTTCAAAGAGACAGCAGCAGTCTGAAGATTCCTAGAGACAGATTCTCCCCTTTGGTCTGAGCATTGGTAGAGACTGGCTCTCTAGTGGTTGGCTGTTTGGTTCCTCTGGTCCTTCAGCTTTTACCCCCTAATATCTGACTCTGGGTTTTTATTTTTTATTTTTATTTATTTATTTTTTTTTTTTTTTGGTTTTTCGAGACAGGGTTTCTCTGCATCTTTTTTAGAGCCTGTCCTGGAACTAGCTCTTGTAGACCAGGCTGGCCTCGAACTCACAGAGATCCGCCTGCCTCTGCCACCCGAGTGCTGGGATTAAAGGCGTGCGCCACCACCGCCCGGCTCTGGGTTTTTATTATTAAGACCAAGTAGAATTCATTCAATCCTGCTCCTCAGTAGAGCCTGTAGTTGATGACCCAAAAGGCACAATACAACTGTTTTATTAAAATACATTCAGGTCAGGTCTAACAAAAATGAAGATTATATTTTAAAAGAGGAAAATGGTTTGCTAATACAGAATCTGAAATGACAGTTTTAGTTCATGTTAATTAATTAATTATGATTCTTTTTCCATTTATATTGATTCTTTAGGCATATTATATCATGCACCCCAATCACACTGATCTTTCTATTCCTTTGTATCTGCCCCTTACTCTTGTAGTGTCCCACCAATGAAAGCTCAAAAAGAATAAAAAAGTACTAAAACATAAAAGAACAAAAAGAAAGAAAGAAAGAAAGAAAGAAAGAAAGAAAGAAAGAAAGAAAGAAAGAAAGAAAGGAAAGAAGTAAAAGAAAATACTTCACTCCTCTGTGTTTCCCAGCTCTCCGTTGCCTCTTTGTTCATCTTTACAGCATTGGGTGATGCTGAGCATCATTCAGTGTACCATTTTGTCCAGCCAGCTTTACTTGCAAATGTTCATTGTGTAATAATGATCTGTTTGTCAGGTTTAAGGCCTCTGGCTTCTGGTACACCATCAATACTGACATTCACCGAAACTCCTCTTGGATATCTTGCTGTTGCCCCTCTCACGGAGATCCTGCGGCTATGATTTTGCAGGATGAATCTCTTCATATACCCCAGTGGGTCATTGATGGGTAGATGTTGGGATGTGGCAACTCCAAGCCCTAGGTGTGTGCCTGATAGGTGTCAGCTGATTTAGTCAGTCCAGGTCGCTGGGACACTTCCTCTCAGATGGGGGCAGAGCCAGCACTCCCAGGCCTGTGGTGAGTGGTGTGACAAGATTTTCCAAATGTGGGGCTAGTACTCCTATTAAGGGTGGAGCCAGCTTTCCTGTGCTGGGGTCACCCATGTCTGTTATTCCAGGGTTGGAGATATTCAGAGTCAGCTTTCCTATAATGAGGGTGGGGAGGTTAGGTTACTCCAGACCAGTGAGAGGTGGGACCAGCTCAGCAGGGCCCAAATAGTACTTCAACACATGGTTCCATGGTTTGCACGGGCCCCTGGAGTAACACAGGATATTACAACATCCACACAACCCAGATCTGATCATTGGCGGCAGCTTGGGCCTAAATGTCACCATGGCCTCAGGGAGCAGTGCAGACCTCTCAGATCCTGATGGGCCCATCAACAGCATGGTTCTAGGATTCCAATCAGGCCCCATGTGGTGGTTCAGATCCCGGGTAGTCATGTAGTCTCTGTTGGCAATAGGAGCCATGGAGCTCAACACAGAGATCCATGTGGCAGGGTCATGAATCCAGAACTGGTCCCTAGCCACAGATTGATAAAAACATCAATATGGCCCTGTTGTCAGCTCATGTCACCTGATCTACATGGCCCTTATGACAGCATGATTCTTTGGCACCAAGACAGCTTCGGATATCAGCCTGGACCCTGGGTATCTGCATTACCTTCAGTGGTAACCAGAGTCTCAGACATCAATGTAGACCTGGCTGTGATGGGGCAATGGACTCAGGCATAGCTCTTCGTAGCAGTTCTATTCTGGATGGCACCTTGGTCACAGGTGGCAGTGAAGGCCACTGAGGTTGGGATGGTCCAGACACCAATATGTCCCTCAGATTTCAGGATGGCCACTGGTGGTAGCACAGAGGCCTAGGGCCTTTTATGGCAATGTAGGCATGGATACAACCACAGAGTCAGGTTGTAGTAAAATCATGGACCCAGACATAGTCTTTGGCAGCATTATGGGCCTGAATTTCACCATGGCTTGAGGTGGCTATACTGACCACTGAAATCAGCATTGTTTCAGCTGCAAGGTGGCCATTGGACAATGGGGGCCTAGATCTCAGGCATCTGCCTGGCCTTTGATGATACCAGCAGCCATGGATATCAACATAGACATGGCTACAGCAGAACCAAAAATCCAGACATGGCCGTAGGCTGCAACTCATCCTGGCTGTTACTATGTCCCTATGCTGTTGTTCAGGGAGCTCAGATCTGCATGGCCACAGTGGCCATATGACCTTTGGATAACAACATGACCAAAGGTTTCTGTCTAGACTCTGGGTTTTTGTACTCCCTTCAATGGTAACAGGAGCCATGGACATCAACACAGTCCTTGGCTGGAGTAAGGCCATGGAACCTGATATGGCCATAGTCTGCAGCCTGGGCCTAGATGTCTCCATGGCCCTGGGTGGCAACAGATCACCCCAATCTGTATGGTCGTGGTAGCAGCATGACCTTTGGGCACTAACATGGCCTCAGGTGACAGCCCATACACCGAACATCTGCAAGCCTTTAGTGGTAATAGAAGCCACTGACATCAACACAGACTATGGCTGCAGTGGGACCACATACTCAGACCTAATCCTTTGCAGCAGCTTGGGACCAGTAGATAGACATCATGGTCATTAGTGATAGTGCAGGCTACCCAAATTGTCATGGTCTTGGCCACAGCACATCTCTGGGTACCTACCATAACCACAGGGGGTGACTCAGAACCTGGGCATCCATGTGGCTCTTAGTAGCAACATGGGCCATGGGCAGCATCACAGATCCCAGCTCCTGTAGGGCCATAGACCCAGACATGGTTCTCAGAAGCAGCCTGGGCCCAGGTGCTACCGTGGCCCCAGTGACAGTATAGGCCACTGAGATTGCTATCACCCAAGCTGCAAGGTGTCCCTCAGGCCCCAACAAATCCCAAGTGGGGCCCAGACCCCAATTATTCACATGACCCCCTGTGGTAACAGGTGCCATGGGTATCAACATGTAGTAGGGCCATGGACCCAGACATGGCCCATGACCACAGTTCAAGCCTGGTGATTCCATTGTCCCAGGCAGCAACCTGGACCATTCAAATCAGAATGGTCCCTGTCATTGGATGACACTTGAACACCTACATGGTCACATTGGTAGCCCAACCCAGGCATCCTCACGGCCCTCATTGGTAACAAGGGCCATGGACGTGGACTGTGGCTATGGTAGGGCCGCTGACCCAGACATGGCCCTTGGCAGCAGGCCACAACTGGGCGACACCACATCCCCTGTGGCATGCAGGCCTCACACATCAGCCTGTTTTTCATGGCCTTCACCTCTTCAGATCCATCTCTCTCTATAGGACATGAATCTCTCTCTGCCTCTCTCTCCCTCCCTCCCTTAACCCACCATATATTTGCTCACCACAATGGCGCCTGACCACCAGGGGACAGAACCACGGCTTTTCCCCACTTACCCAGAGCAACGTGCTCTGGATGAGTCTGTGTGTGTCATTAATTTATTTTTAAAAAATAAAGTCTGCGAAAGTAAATAAACCTAATGTTTTAAATTTGTTTATTTTGGGTGTGTGTGTGTGTGTGGTATTTGGTGTGTATGTGTGTGTGTATGTGTATGTTTGAGAGAGAGAAAAAAGAGAGAGAATCTCTGTTTGTCTGTCAATGTCTGTATGTGATGTGCATGTGTGTGTGTGTGTGCATATGTTTGTTTGTCTATGCCTGTATGTGATGTGCATGTGTGTGTGTGTGTGCATGTGTTTGTTTGTCTATGCCTGTATTTGGGGTGTGTGTGTGTGTGTATTTGTCTGTGTCTGTACGTGATATGTTGTGTGTGGCTCAAGAACACAACATGAGAGGGCTAGTGAGCTGGCTTAGCTCTTAATGACTAGGCTCACATCCAAAATAATAGAGAATAACATGAGGGAGTCAATGCCCTTCCGCCATGTAGAATCCAATAAAACATACAGATGACTTGCCTTTGTGTGTCTTTGTATCATTTCCAAACAGTGTACATTAAATATATCACTGTGTCAGATCAACATTGGAAAAGAGACTGTGTTTAGTTTGAATATATGCAAGTTGTTCAGAGAGGACTTCGCCCATTTGCACGTTGGGAAGACATGAGTATCGGTACTTCTGTTATTAATTGCTTAATATGCTTAATATGTTCACCACTTTTAAAACTTTTTTTCTTTCATAAGAGGAAAATATCACTTTTTATGTTTAAGAAATTCTCAAACATTAGAGACTAACACAAATATTCTTTTATGGTGGTAGAGAAAATGTTTTTGTAGATATGAGAATGAGTATAGCCAGTGGCATCTGGAAGATTCCAAATTGAATCAAGTCATTTGTGGAGATGAGAGAAGAGAAGAGAAGAGAGGGCAAACAGACAAAGAGAACATAGAGGGAGAGAGAAGAACCAACAGAGTGCATGGCTGAAAATGGCAAGATTTTTTATTCTAGAAATCAGAAGCCGAGGGGAAGGGGAGAGTGGACCCCCTGGGATCGAGAGGTTCAGGGTAGGGGGCAGGGGAAAAGGGTATGCCAGTCAGGATTACTATGTGATGAGTACTTGGAGAAGCCATCTTGTGCTTTGCTTTGCTAATAGGTACCTCAGTTAGCCTTTTGTCCTGACTTTCATGTTAACCTGACAAATACCTTACCTGGCTTTCAAGGAGCTGGGGTGTGGGTGTAGCAGAGAGTATTATACTGCACATGTTTTTGTTAGGTTTTTTTTTAATGCTGTGCAGGGACACTATGACCATGGCAACTTGCACAATGAAAACATTTAATTGATTTGGTGCCTTACAGATTTGCGGTTCAGTCTATTATCATCATAATAGGGAGGATGGTGGCATGCAGGCAGACTTGGTGCTGGCTGCATCTTGACCAGAGGCAGCAAGGGGTTGACTAACTGCCAAATGAGTGAAGCTTGAGAAAAGAACCTCAAAGCCGGCCCCACAGTGACACACTTTCCCCCAACAAGACCACACCTCCTAATAGGGTCATTCCCTTTCGTAGCCATTTTCTTTCAAATCACCGCATTCTACTCCCTGGCCTCAAAGACTTGTAGTCAAATCATAATGTAGATATGCCACGTTCCCCGTCATGATTGATAATGGACTGAAACTCTAATACTATAAGTAACCCACCCTATTTAAATGGTTTCTTTTAAAGTATTGTGGTCATCATATATGTGTCTTCACAACAATAGAAAACCCTGACTAAGGCAACACATAACTGGTATTTGCATAGGGTGTTGCTTGTGGTTAAAGAGATAGAAGTGTGGCCATTTTAGACCAGTTCCCTGAAGAAGGAAGCAAGCTCACTCCTCCTGGGAAGGAGAACACAGGACTGCAGTCAAGTCTCTCAGAGCAGGGACCACTGATGCTCCTTCCCTGTAATCTCAGTTATCACATGACTGAGACTTTCACCTTCCCATATTGTGTCACACTTTATACCTGGAGTCTTAGATGCAAGAATCTATATTCTTTATGGCTAAAATTCAGACTTCATGTCCCCAGTGACCTACTTCTGAGCTTGACGTATTTAGAAATTTGAAAACATGTTTTGGTTGTCTTTTCTTATTACCAAGACAAATAACATGGAAAATTTAGATACTTACAGGGATGTGTGTGGAAGAATAAAGACAAAACTATCTACTTGCTGGAGTAGCCACTATTTATATTAGCACTTATTATATCAGTTCTTTTTCACTTCTAGTTGTGGGTGAATATTTATACACAAATTATATATTATAATGTCTTATGATTCTATTATATAAATAAGATTATGTCATAAATATTCTAATATTTTTTGTAAATTCAAGTAATTTATTTTGTTTTATTGTATTTGCATGCCTCTATATAATAGGTAAAATTAAGCCTGTGAGTGCAAATAAAATTTAGATTATTGATTTAATAATGTATTCTTATGTGTGATTTTCCCTATATTACAATTGGGTTGGAACATCCTGGAGTCCACTTAATTAGGGAATTAAACCTAGTTTATATGTATTTTCCCACCAGAATTACATGATAAATTAGAGATGAGAATTGCCTCTGAAGTAATTCTAATAGCTTGTTTAAAATTACTTATTTTCATCTTTATTTATGTGCATGTGAGAGTGTGTGTGCACATGCATGCACATGTATCTGTGTATGCCATGTGTGTGCAGGTGAACATTGAGGTCACAAGCAGATGTTGGATTCCTGGGAGTTACAGGAAGGTATGAGCTGCTTGGTATGGCTTCAGGAAACTGAACTTGTATCTTCTGAAAGAGCAGTGGATGTTCCTAATGACCCTAACATCTCCTTTTTGATTTAAAAAATCATGTGTGCCATGTTAAACATTTTCTATTAGAATGGAAACCCCAACTCACAGTGAGCAAAGTTGTACAGACAAGGCTTTTAAAAGGCTTTGTACTAGAAAGGTTCTCTAGAGTTACAGAACCAATGGAAGCCACATGTATATTATAAAAGTAGATATATTAAATTTCCTTATATAATAAGAACTAGAAAGTACAGTAATGGATGTCTGCATGCCAATGAAGCAGGGAAACTCAATACATGAATCTGGCTACTTCAGCAGTCCATGCTAGTGCTGAAGGTCAGAAAGCACCCATGAGGGTGGCTAGAAATCTGCATTGTTGGAAGGGTGAAGTCTGAATTCAGTGGAGAATAGAAGCAATAGCAACAGATGTGTTTGATAAGGAGAAATAAGGAAAGCAGATGACTTCTCCTTTAACCTCAGACCTCTCTATATGTGAATAACACCTCCAGTTCAATGTTGCCACCCATTTGGTATGTGCATCTTAGTGTCAAAGTCTTCCCTCAAAAGCCTTTCTATGGCACACAGAGCAGTGTGTCTCCTGGTGATATAAAATAGTATTAAGACTGATAATTAAGATCAACCACTGCAGATATCAAGAAAGGTCTTCAAACCCATTATTGTTGTACCAAGTACCTAAATAGATATTTACAGATTAGTAAAAAAAACATGATATTAAGTTCTAAGTTTGTGGAAAAAGTTATTATTTCAGATTAGTAGATAACATGATATTAAGTTCTAAGTTTATGGAAAAAGTTATTTATGTAGTTACAGATTGAGAATTTTGCATTAGCCATAGCTGTACTTTTGAAGGATACCTAACTTTTATGATCAAATTCTATTTGAAGTTAAACTGGGCTAGCCTTGAATTCTGGTTTCCCCATCCCTAGTTGGTAACCTGGAAGTGTCACTTAGTCTTCTTAACCCAAGTGTATCCTTATATCTTTCTGTGTCGAAACTTAACCCCCATGGTGAGATCATAAGAAGGTAGAAATTTAATAGTACTGTCTCATTTAGAGGTAGGACATTTGACAGGTGATCTTGATTAGAAAGACCACTAAGACAGAGTTCTCATGATTAAATTCTGATGACTTATTAAAAAATGGATTGATTAGGGTCTTTGTGCATGGGGATAGATATGGATCTATTTTGATTATTCTATATGTTGACACCCAGTTATGCCAGCATCATTTGTTGAAGATGATTTCTTTTTCCATTGTATATTTTTAGCTTTTTTTGTCAAAAATCAAGTGTTCATAGCTGTGTGGATTAATATCCGGGTCTTCAGTTCGATTCCATTGGTCAACCTCTCTGTTTTTATGCCAAAAATCAAGCAAAGCAATAGAAGAGAGGGTGCCAGAGGTGGCCTTGCCCTTTAGCCAGACTGATGAATATCTCAAATATCACCATAGAACCTTCATCCAGCAACTGATGGAAACAGAGGCAGAGACCCACATCGGACCACTGGACTGAGCTCCCAAAGTCCAGTTAAAGAGTGAGAGGAGTGAGAATATGAGCAAAGAGGTCAAGAACATGATGGGTTCACCCACTGAAACAGTTTACCTGAGCTCACCAACTCTAGCTGGACAGGGAAGGAAACAGCCTAGATCCAAACTAGTCCCTCTGATTGTGAGTGACAATTGTATGGCTGGGGTAGACTGAGGGGCCACCAGCAGTGGCACCAGGATTTATCCCTACTCTGTGTACTGTCTTTTTTTTTTTTTTAGATTTATTTAGTTATTATGTATACAATGTTCAGCCTCCATGTATGCCTGCAGGCCAGAAGAGGGCACCAGATCTCATTACAGATGGTTGTGAGCCACCATGTGGTTGCTGGGAATTGAACTCAGGACCTTTGGAAGAGCAGTCAGTGCTTTTAATCTCTGAGCCATCTCTCCAGCCCTGTACTGTCTTTTTTGGAAGCTATTCTCTTTGGATGGATACTTTGCTCAGCTTAGATATAGGAAGGAGGGCCTTGGACCCTCTCCAATGCAATGTGCCTTACCCTCTCAGTGGAGTGGATGGGGTGGAATGAGAGGTCAGGTGGAGGGGAGAGGAGGAGGGCAGGGTGTGGTAACTGGGATTGGTATGTAAAATGAAAAATGATTGCTTGTTTTCTTTTTAAAATAAATAAAGAAGAAAATTGGATTGAGATTGCAACACATCTGTACACATGCACACACGTTTTTGAATATGTGTTGCAACTCATGCACACATGTTCCTTGTGTGTCTCCTACTATGGAATATTCTATATATACAAAAGAACTTGTAGCCAAGTTCTCCACCACTAGGTATAGTTACTCAACTTTTTCTCTTAGAAAGCATGATCAAAAATGCTTTTTGTAATTTGCCCAGTCTGCAATTTTGTGATTGTTAGCAAACTAAAATGAACTAAAACATATTTTTGAATCAGAATCATGGTCATTATCTCATAGATTGTTAATGAATTAAAAGTAAAATGACTATGGAAACAAATTAACACTGACTGCCACACTATAAATACTAAGCAGCATCTATTGTCAATGAGGATTGGTTGGAATATATGGAGAAATTTGTATCAGAAGCAGTAAATAAACACAAAAAAATGTATTAACTAGGGTGCTATTGAGAATACCAATAGCTATCATCACAAAACAAGAATTATTTTTCTTAAAGAGAATGGGAGTTATAATCAATGAAGAGTTTGTGCCTAAGCAACAGTCTATGTTGCTAAGTAGTAAAATTTGTGTCTTATATATTATTTAGGACATTAATATCATCATGCTTATGTGCATACAGTAGGTATTTATGCATGTGTGGAATCCTATCTGCCCTAAAATTATGTATAGACTGTAACTAAATGCTCCATAATCCTTTGCAAGGCAGAGATTGAACTTTCCCAATATTTGGATAATCAGAATTTAAAAACATATTTCCATTTTCCAGTAGGCACTGATAATTATTAATGAATTCATTACTGAGCATATGCCAAGCTTTCATACATATCTGTCTTTTATTTGACATATATTAAGTAGACAAGGAATTCTCAAAGAATAATCAGCACTCTGCTTTTATCAAATGCAAAATAATGTTAAATCACCATTGCTGCCAGATGCATCATATCCTTTCTTACAGAAGTGTTTGACAGTAACTGACTGATAACTTTAGATAAAAGCAAAGAAATACATTAATTATTTTAGCTCAAATATTTTCTAGTGGTGAGATGGAAAACATCTTTGACAGCAGTGGAGTGTGACTCAAGAATGTTTACCTTGTATTGTCATCTTGCTTTGAGATACAAAATCAAATGGTTTCCTTACTAAAAAAGTTCAAGTATATAACTAGAGCAACAACATTGGTTTGGACCCCTGGACAAATATTGGTATGATGTTCTACTTTTGATGTGATCCTCACCACTGAAAGCAAGATTTCACTGTTTGTTTTACTGAATATTTATTAATTCATTCATCGCACTTGTGCCCAGAATATAACTTGTATTTTAAGAGCTAACAAATGAATAATTTGAGCATATGTTTCTGTTTTAACTCTTGAAAAGTGATCTACTTTTTTACAGAAGCAGGTGCAGCTTTTGCATTAATTGGAGAAATATAATAAATCAAAAAGATGTTATAGAAATTTATTAGGCATTTTAGTGATTAAAATGTATGCCATCATACATGTTTCTAATATCACTAAATGGATAACTCTGAAATTTTTCTGAGAGCTAAAGACATGACATTCTGGGTGTTAAATATACAACAGTCTTTTTCCCTTAAAAGCAAGGGTATACATTTTATTCAGGGAGCTAAAGTTAATAATTAAAAATATGGTAGTAGTTTTAGGTTCTCTAAATATATATGTCATGTTAACAATTTGCATTAATGGGTGAAAATAACAAGCATTTTTGATGGCTGATTAATTAAAATGGATACGGTTCATTTAGTACTGTAACCTTCTGCAAAGTTCATGATTTGTCCTAAAAGTGACAGTGATAACATTTATATGCAAACTTGACTGATGCTTAAGCTAGTTTTAGTTTATTTAGTTTTAGTGTTTATTTGCTTGCCTTTTTCCCCTCTGTTTCTCTTTTACACCCTGTATTTGATAAAGTGTATTGAAATCCACAAATACTGTTTTGCATGTCTTCTTCTCTCTTAGAGGAAATAAGAAAGTAACACGGGTAAGAAAATAATATTAACAAAGATGCCATGCCTGAAGGCGTGACAGCAATCAACCTAAGTATTATCTACTTCTGTTTTCCCAAAATATCACATCTTGGTGCTGCTATAGCACTAGAGAGATTTTAAAAAAATGGATAGATTAAAGGGAAGCGAAAGAAGAAAAGAGAAAGAAAAGAGGGAAGGAAGTCAACAAGAATGAAGAGAGAATTAACACTTACATATAATATTAAATAGTTGCAAGGAATATTTGATTGTTAGTAACTTACTTTTGAATGTCTTCTTGGATTCTAAGCAAGTTATGGACACAAGGTATAGATTTACTAAGAAGTCAGTACAGGACACATACATACACGGGAGGGATAAGAAATTTTGACAAAAATTAACAAAATTATTATTCCTGAGTGAACTAGAAAATAATTGTTGTTTCCAATGATGTGCCATGCTTAAATCTTTTTAAATTAATTGATTTAACTTCATATTTTTAGCTTTTTAAATTATCCAGCATCCTCAAAATGTACACACTGTACATCTGGACTCTGGACTAGGGTGAGCAGTGCTTATACACTCTGAAAGCCAGACATCCACCAACTCAGGAATCCACTGTGCTGAGAGTTGTGCTCCTATCCACAAAAATAACATTTGAATTCTCACTATTAATTTATGTCCAGAAAGAGTTTATTGCAACTGTACATTTGAATATTATATTCTGCATTCAAAGATTATAACCAGAGGGTACTTATCCAGTGGTAAGATTACCTGAGAGAATTTCAATATGAGAAGACTTTCATATTTGACCAACAGATTATCTAGAAAGATTTGCTTAATTAGGGAAAAATTTAAAGCTGAGATAGAGACCAGGATCTGAAGTTACCATTTCATTTAAAATAAGATGTTTATGAATTCAAATCAGAACAAGTCAACCCAAAAGTTGATTTGTCAGGAAAAAAATAGCATGATCTTGTCTCAAGTATTTAAAACTCCAAGGACCGAGGGATGAATTGGACATGGTATGATAATTTTATTTAGGAAAGGTTCTAAAATGTCAAGGCAAGTCTGGTCTCGTTAAGTGTTCCTTGTGTCATTCTCTAGCTGATAATTTTCTTCATTAAAATCATCACTGTGATTATGGATCTGCTTTTCTCTGAGATTCTAAATTTTGGTCACTTGACCTCTGTTGACTAAGATATTTGGAAACGGAAGCTACTGCTTTTAAAAAGTAACTTATAATTTTATGCATTTTGTGACTTGCATATTTAACATTATTCTAATTCTGAATGCTTTCAGATGGGTTTACTGCCATAAAGCTTACATGAAGTTTCATCTTTAAAATGATCTTATTGAAAATGAGGTGAATCAGAATTAAAACAAACAAACAATGTAATGCCAACCTACAGTTAAAGGTGCCTGCCCCAACTCTGTCTACCATACTGTGCTTGATCACTTTTAATAAACCTAGCCATTACTTAAAGTTCTGGTAGGCACAAGATAACCCATTCTAGATTAAAAAAAAAAACATTAAATTGGGATGTACTGTGTATTTCTTGAAGGTTTTTTGAGAAATTCATCATTGGTCATTTCAAATTCCATTCAAACTGGTTATTATTAGGTAAATATAACACTTATTCTTTAAAAAAAAAACAACCAAGATTGTTTGTAGAAACACTCTTGGAATAGTCAATAGAGGGGGGAAGCATCTGTTACTACTTTCAGTATTTTTATTATATGTAGCAAGGATATATGTCAGAGATCTCCAGATGAACAGAAATATGTGTGTGTTCATATACGTATGGATTGATTCTTGAATACTGTTCTTTTGATTATAGAACTTTAGAGGGTGGGAAGTTATAATGTCTGCTATCTGCAATCTGGAGACCTAGGAAAGTCATAGTTAATTTCAGATTGAGTTTGAAGGGTTGCATATCAGAAGTGTCTGTGGTGTGACCCTCAGTCTAAGAACAGGAGAGACTAAAGCCTGAGCTCAAGAGAAAACATTCAGGTTTTCACTGCCTTTCTGTATAATCCAGGCCACTATTTCTCAGCGAAATGGATAGTGCTTAGAGGCATTGGGAAAGGGAAGATTCCTTAAGGAGTCGAGCATTCAAGTGCTAATTTCTGAAAAAAAAACCCTCACATGTACACATTCAGAAATAATATTAACTATAACTTTGGGTATCTGTGACCCAGTGAAAAAAATTAATGTTCACAAAAATTTGGGGAAGAATTTTACCAAAATGTATTTTCATCTATATTTTTCTACTTCTTCCCAAAATATATACAAGGGAACCAGTAACTGAATAAAGAAAACTCATTGACTTATTTACATCATAAAACAGAAATTTGTAAACTAGATTTTCTCAGTAACCAGTTGAGGACTAATGGGTTGTGGTTTAGCTATAACCCAGAAGACTAAATTCCAGGAAAACAAATTGGAGGCAAGCTATCATCTTCCTCATTCTTATCCTTATCCTCAACACATACAGGCAACTCCCAACACCCTCTTCAAAAAACAGATAAGAATAACATTGAGTGATATGCTCTTAAAATATATTATATTGTTTAGAAGGATTGAATATAAAGTACCAGACTATTTACTATAATAATAATGATATCAGTTCATTTAGCTATATTTCAAAGTTTATCCTAACACAATTCTGTCTTGAAAGTAGAATAGAGATTAATGAAACCTTCTAATTTATATAATTTCAAAATTTTATCCAAGTTTCTACAAATGGGTTTACACACACAGACAATGTAGTTGGGATGAGAACTATATGTTTCATAAACAATTGCCAAATACATGCCGTCTTGGATACCTGAACGTTAACTCCATGTAAATAAACTTATAAAGTTATTCTGTATTTTACCACCAGCCTTTTAAAACTACATATACAAGTTGAGCATTATAAGTTTGAAAAATTATTTAAATATTTTTGGCCTTAGTTGCATATTCTGAAAGTAAGATGATTGCACTTTCTTTTGAGAAAAATTTTAACAATAAAAGTTATCATATATTGTATAAATACAGTATTTATATATACATTTATCACATGCATATGTATGCATATGCTTAATATAATCATTTGCAAATTTAGCTCTATTGATGACCTATATTTTCATTCTATGTGTGTTATGATTAATGTAGAAAGGTCTTAAAACTATTCTAGAAAGCAGATAGTAATCTGTGACGGTTAATCTCAGTTATCAACTTGATAGGTACAGAGTAATCTGGGAGAGAGATCTCTGGGGAGGCCTGTGATCGATTATCTTGATCAAATAAACTGAGATGTGGAGAGCTGCCCACTGTGGTTGGTACCATTCCTTACATTAGGATACACTACTGGGTGAAAGGGAGAAAGTGAGCCCAGCACTAGCCTTCATCCTTCTCGACTTCCTGATTATAGAAACAATATGATCAACTTCCTCATGTTTCTGCTGCCATGATGTTCCTACCACGAGAATATACCTTGCAACTCTGAGCCATAATAAACCCTTTGCTGCCACAAATCAGTTGTTTCCAGGGTGTTTTATCACAGGAACTGGAAGAGCAAGACACAAGCATACCCTGAGTACCTAATATATGCCAACAGTAGCATTTACTCCCTTTGGGCCATCACTTTCATATCCTTCTTTTTTAATGAAGAAACCGAGTTGCCAAGAAGTGAAATAAAAGGCTGACTAAATTTTGAAGGTGAGTGATGAGCCCTGGTTCATGCTCTTATGAAGCCTGTTAAGAAAATGAATCAATTTCAGTTTAAACATTTCAAAAGTACCTTCTGGAAAATACATAGGTGAACAATTGTAGTACGTTGAATATGTGTGATCCTTCAAACTGAATGTTGACAAATAAAGTCCTTGGTGAAGGTGTTGGAAATGAGACATTGGGTAGGTTAACTGAACATGATGGTGGGCTGAGGGTCTCTGTGAGACAGATCAGAGAAGAAGGACTTTTCTGTAGATCAATAGAGAGTACAAGAAGACAGTCAATAAAGAAGAAAGGACTTGCCAGGTAACAGGTGCATGTAGGCCATGATCCTAGTTGTCTCAGCCTTTAAAATGTTATGCGTGTGTGTGTGTGTGTGTGTGTGTGTGTGTGTGTGTGTGTGTAAAAGAGAGAGGGGAGAGGAGGAGGAGGAAGAGGGAGAGGAGGAGGAGGAGGTGGAGAAGGAGAAGAAGGAGGCAGATTAGAAGCCAGAAGTCTATGGAATTTGTTATAACCACCCACACTGCCTAAAACAGCCCCTGTAAGAAAAGGAGTACTATTTCTTTCTTTTTCTGGAATTGCATTTGAGAAAAATAACGAAAACACACTCTTAACAGGAGAAGTCAACAGAAGAGGATTTGAATTGCATCCTTAGAGAAATATGGATTTAAAAACTGCCCACTTTTTGTAAAGGAGGTGCATATAAAAACCCACAGTTCCCGATGCACATAGCAGTGGCAATAAATCCACAAATCAGAGAATTGGTCAATAGGAGAGTGGGGGTGCAGTGTTTACTTAAAATAGTGCACATAAATCAACGGTCTATGTTCAGTGAGGACTCGGGGCCTACTGCAAAAGGGAACGGCGATTTATAAGCCTTCCCACATCTCTGAATCTGTAAAAGACCTTGATTAAGTGTGAGTGAATGGGAGTCAGAGCGCTAATGAAGTACAAACAAAGGAACTCTTTTTCTTCTGTTTTAGGTAGGTGTGGTGGCACTGACAAGCTCAAATCCCACCCAGAATCCTCACTCTCTCCTTGTGGAGGACTCAAGAGATGAAAAGATGGCTTTGTTGACGAGTCAGTCTCTCCCCCCTTCCTAAGAGTTTGGTACAAAAAGGAAATGAGGGATGGTGTGTAAACACTTAGGTTCCTGTGAGCTTCTAGGCCAGGAGTTAATGCATTTCCAACTTTTAAATAGACTTGCTTTCCATACTTCTAATGTACATTGCAGTGCCTATAAAAATCCCATCTCCTTAACTCCCTGTCTCCCTCACATTACCTGCCTGTAGTATATTTTAACTCCATACATGATTTAGGGAACATTTCTCATCAACACCATTTTTGGTTTAGGGAGTTTTGTCCTGTGGATTGAGAGTCACATTTATTTCACAAAAGTAACTGAGGGGGACTGATTAAAACCACAAATTTTTCTCTTTCTCATTCCTTGCTCATGGTATTGAATAATAATGAGATATTGCTCAGTTGGTTTAATAACACTACATAAAATTCTTCCATGCCAAATTTCAGAATTTATGAATACCTTTAATTTTTAATGCGTTGAAAGTTTATTTTTATAATTTAGCTAGTTTGCTACTTTCTTTTTCACACTTCTAATTCTATTATCAGAATAGTAATTAAAATCATTCTTTCTTATAACAAATATAAATGAGAAAATGATGGAGGACGGTCATCTGTCTATGTGTTACTTTCATTGGTTAATAAAGAAACTGCCTTGGTCCTTTAATAGGACAGAAAATTAGGTAGGCGGAGTAGACAGAACAGAATTGTGGGAGAAAGAAAGCAGAGTCAGGCAGATGCCTCAGGCAATTGCCATGCCTCTCCTCTCTGAGTCGGATGCAGGTTAAGATCTCTCCTGGTAAGCGACCACCTCATGGTGCTACACAGATTACTAAATATGGGTTAGTCAAGATGTGAGAGTTAGCCAATAAGAAGCTGAAATTAATGGGCTAAGCAGTGTTTAAATAAATACAATTTCCATGTAATTATTTTGGGTGTAAAGCTAGCTGTGTGAGAGCTGGGTGGTGGACGCAGCCCACCATTCCCTACTACAAGAAAAGGGCAAAAATAGAATGCAAAATGTGGTTAGAACTTAGAAGTTATACCCCCTTCTCTGTATTTTATGGAAAATTGCTGATTTCCATAATCAAATCATTTTTTTGTATATTCATCCACAGAGATTAAAACTGAATAAAATAAAATGCAGTCAGGCAACCTTTCTATTGTATTAATAACTTGGCAAAAACTAACACAAAACAAAGGTTTAACTTTTAATGTACTGACTGAGATCTCCTATTCTTTCTTTGTAAGCATCATAGTCAAGATTGAGGTTGACAGTACTTCCGTGACAGGAAAATTAAAACATAGAAAACAGGCATATTTCCCCTCAGTTCTTAAAAGACCATTTTAACCCAGAAATCATTCATTTCGCATTCAAGTACAATGCTAATGGCTTAGAGTTTCTGAGATTAAGAGTGGTTAGAAAAAAATATTATTCCCAGATCTCAGCTTTGTGTGTCAAGGGAGACAGGGAAATACATTTTCTTAAAATAAGCAAATGTGCTTTCATCTTTTCTCCATATGCCTTCTCTTGTAACATTTGCTTTAGACTAAAGAATGCTGTGTCACCGAATCACTTACATCTCAAAAAGACTGCAATAGTCTCTTCGCATCCACAAAGCACTGTGAAGTGGAAAATGCATACTTCTCACTCTGGCACTACAGTTTAAGAAAGAACATGGCTCAGCCTGTTGGAGAAGGAGAAATAGATGTCCGTTGCGGATCTCTTCTCTTTTCCATTAATATTCATGGCTCCATGAGTTCCTCAGCCACATGATTTTAAATGCCATTTATATGATGACAATTCTTAAGTCAGTAACTCCAACTCCAACATTTTTCTTGATCCTAGGATCATACATCAAGCTGCATACATGTTCACAACTTTACAGAATATTCTGATCTGTGAAATCTGCTTACATCCTCTCCCCAGGGTGTTCTTAACAAAGCAGTTAATGTACTTCTCTTACATTTCCCCAAACATACTAAAACTCTCCCACAGAATTTGAAAAAGTACGAAGAAAGTTTGATCAGTCCTTTACAAGATCCATGCAAATGAATCTCAACATTTCCTCTTCAACTGTGCCGTCTCTTCACCATGTTTGCAGAAGATGAAATAAGAAACTATTACTTAGTTAATTATTTGATGTAAATTAGATAGCTAGTTAATTTCTTGTCTGAGTTGGTAACTAAAGGAAGAATCATAGGATATCTGAAAATCCTGTAGTATATTTAGACATTCATCATATATATATACATACAAATGTATATATATATTTGTAGGGTAGGGTATGTGTAGGAATTTTTTTCATGTAAGTGAAGATGGCCCCACAGAGGCTAGAGGTATTAGATCCCCTGGAGGAAGTATACTTACAAAGTATTATGATCATCTGCAATGGATAATGAGAATTGCATTTGGGCCTTCTGGAAAAGCACCAAGTGCTCTTAACTGCTGAAATATCTCTCTATTTCCCAAATAGACTATTAACTAGATATTAATATATTAAAATATATAATAATATACATATATAAGGACATATTTTACCATGTGCATAATTTAAAACAATAAAATAAATATAAGAATTTTATGCTATAGTGTGTAGACTAAATTTTGCAGAACTTTCACTAGTATCTAGTGATTACTGTCTATCAGTGGTTCTGTAGACTAGCCCTTTAGGAACATCAAGTTGTCTACTACATATTTACTTGGCTCAGGGACTAATAATTTATCTGCCTTCTATCTGTGCCATCTACAAGCATTTTGTTAAGTGCCAGCTTTATGGGCCTACTATCAAACTGTATAAAGAAAGAAAATAGATATCGGGAACTTACAGCTTATTGAGGACACCAAAGTGAGTTCGGTTTGCTCCTTGATTTGACTTGAATTCCAACATTTGAACCAGGGAAGGAAAATTGTGTTGTTTCTGGAAAACTGAAAAAAATATCATTAGATATTCAAATATTGGGCTTATCAGCTTCTTACTGTCAAGTCAGGCAGCCTCCTGCTGTAGATTCTCAAAGCGGCTTACAAAGCAAGAGCAAAGAGAGACCAAGATTACCATCTTCCCACGTCAACAGCATTGTGCGTTTTATAAAACCTCACACATTGCATTTTATGATATCTAATGGCAGTAAGACTATTATGTCAACTTTGCTGCTGAGTCTGGAAGAGTTTAAGGATTTACATTTAATGACTCAATTTGAGAAGGGAAAATCATCATCATAAATCATCATTAAGTAGATGTATTGGGTGCTTATCATGGGTCAGATGCCATCTCAAGTTTTTTGTATGTAGATGCACTGTATCTCTCAAATCATTCCAAGAAAGTCACTATTTTCTTTCCTATTTCTAATGAGGAAATATTTGACTGGCAAGAACAGGAATTTGTACAAGACTTCAAAGTCAGCAATAACATTACCAGGATTGGAATACAAACAGTCTAGTGCAAAAATCTGATCTTTGACTAGTAGTTTAGTGCCAGAGTGAACCATAGGAAAATTGAGATTGGCACTGTTTTACTTTCATTGAAAACTGTGTAGGTTACAAAATCACTTGTTGACTAAATATGGATCCCCATGAACACTAATGGAAATAGAGAAGGCTATAGTCATTGGAATAAAAGCCTGGAGACTTTTCAAACTATGAATCCCTAGAGATCTATTCTACCAAGACTTCATGATGCTTTGCCCTTGCATTCTGACTGGGAGGAGTTTTCCATTGCTGATGAAGCAAAATGACTCTACAGAAGCTCAATGACTTGAGTAATGTTTGTTGTGTCTAAGGCTCTTGTGCTGGATAGACAGCTCAGTCTGTGTACTGCTTCTCAGCAAGCTTGGTGACACAAGCTCAAGCCTAAAAACAATGATCAAAGAACAAGGGAAGGGGATGATTATACATATTTATAGCTTCAGTATTTGGGAAGTAGAAATAGGTGAATCCTTAGGGTTTGGTAGCCAGTTAGCCTGGCTTAATCAGTAATACCACAGTGCCAGTGAGATATCCTGTCTAAAAAATATTTAAATGGGTAAATTTTGATATGATAATGGTTGACCATTGGCTTCCATATGCAAGCATATATGTGCAAATGTGTACCCATGCATTTACACACACACACACACACACACACACACACCACAAGAAAATAAGGACAATACAAACCTGTCAAGAACCCTATAGATATTTATATACAGAATGATTTCTGTAATATATTGATAAAAGAATGATTTTGCCCAAAGATCCCTACATTTCTTGATTTGATCAAATTGAATGTGATTAAGCACAAAAGAAACTGAGTATTATTGCCAAATCAAAGCTGACAGTTTCTGATTGTGCCTTTAGGATGGGATGATGTACTCTGGTTGACTCTTCCATTGGAGTAAGCATAAGTGAAAACAGAGTCACTATTAATGACATATCTAAGAACTAGTACTTATATCTGTTAGATCCAACAAACATCCATCAGCGTACCTTAAGACTATTTGAAGAGTAGAGTCAGTTTGTCATTGGTATAGTTCCTTCTAAATCTCCATTGAAAAAATAGCAATCTACTTTTGTTTTTGTGCCTTTAACCTAATTAAGATATGTGAACATTTTTTTTAAAGGTAATAATGTTCAAAGTATTCTTCAAACTGGGTCACACTCACTGTAGAAATTACTTTTTGGTTCATCTTTATTTTCTGGATTCTATTTCCTAAAATGTTTGTTCTCTTTTCTCTCTCCACTTCAGTTCATCAAATGGCAATGAGATAATCCCATGAATATTCTATGAAAAAAATCTTCTTTTGCTTACAAATTTCCATCTCATTCTTCAAATTCTGAATATTATACATATAAGATCTATAAATCTTCTCTACAGCATTCAATAAGTATTTGGTGAAATAAGTAAATACATGTGTATGTATAAACATCTCACATTCTTTTAGGTAAATCTTGAGTTCATTTCTAGGAAACTGTCCTTCTTAACCACAATGATGGGTGTGTGTAACAAAGGAGATCATGCTTTCTGTGGACAGGTGCTCTCTCCTCTTCCTGCAAAGATACCTGTCATTGAACTTAGTAAGACCAAAGAAGTTTTCCTTCAAGATAGACTTCTTTTAGGATATGGGGGAATCTGCTTTATAAAAATGCCTTTTCCTGTGTGTCTGGTATGATCGCAGCACTATTTTCTTCAAGGTAAGCATGTGGTAAAGCCCTGGGGGATAACTTACAGGGATGGGATTCCCATTTAGGACACCTGCATAGCCATACCAGGTTGGTCACAAACTCACAGAAATCTGCCCTCCTCTGCCTCCCGAACGCTGAAATTAAAGGCATGCACCACCTCTCAGAAGTTTCTATCATACCTTTATTTCACATAACACTTAGCAATTTATCAGCTACCATTGAAATTTTTCTGTGGTTATTAGCAAATGCTGTAGGTTTCTATTCCTAACCTCCAAACTTTCCTTTTTTTTTGCTTTTTTATGCTGTTTTTTTTCTTTTTTTAAAATTGATTTTTATTGAGCTCTACATTTTTCTCTGTTCCCCTCCCTATCTCTCCCTTTCCCCCTTCAGCCCTCTCCCCAAAGTCCCCATGCTCCCAATTTACTCAGGAGATCTTGTCTTGTCCACAGTTTTTTGGTTTGTTTCTTCATTTCTTAGGGTATAAGTTTGCCCTATGACCTTAGTTCATTTGATTTTTTTCACTTCTTTTTTTTGTGTACATGAGGACATTTTTCAATTTGTATATGTCGCATGAGAATTTCAGAGGTCACAAATGGAGATTATTATAATAAGCCACCTTCTCAAACAGTGCCACATGCTAAAATGTAATGATAAATTGCCCATCATTCCTGTTCTAGAACTTGAGGCTCTTACAGGTTGTATAAGTTCATTAAAAATCATACTTGATCTCCTGAGTAAATTGGGAGCATGGGGACTTTGGGAGAGGGCTGAAGGGGAGGGGTGAGGCAGGGAGAAGAGCAGGAAAAAAATGTAGAACTTAAAAATTAATAAAATTTTAAAAATCATACTTGAAATTTGAAGCCAAGTTAACACATGAGAATTTTAAACAACATTTTAAACAAAATGTTATACTGTGAGTATAGAAAGTATAAATGAACTAGGGCAAAATCTAATTTTGTAAGGGGAAGAACTTGGTGTGGAACAAGGAGAGTGTAGGCTGATGTGTAACATAAATAAACAGATTGAATTGAACACAAATGGTTATTTTCCAGTAGCCATTTGGCACTCCAAGCCCACAGTAGTGTTGAATCTTCCAAATCACAGATATATTAAAGAGTCTGAAGAATGCTAACACCTGGATAACGTACTGATGTTCATGTCTTGACATGATATACAACTCAGTGAGCAATGGTCCATGTGTAGAAAAGCCTTATATGTTCCTCTAAAGACCTGGAACTTCTCCTTTCCCAGTTTTCTACACACTGAAGGCAGGACACAGTTCATCTGGATGTTAGTTCCAACGATGGTGAAAGACAGTCAAATTCTCGTTATATGATTGTGTATGATTCTACGTATTGATCTAAAACAAACTAACAAAAACCCATAACTCTAACAAGAGAGGAAGGGGAGAGTGTGACATGTGGTGATGAGTCAATCGGAGACTATAGATTGAAGCTTTCTTATAATCATCAGGAAAATAAAGTAAACCCAAAACATTCTTTACTAAGCTTTCCACCATGGCTCAGCTCAACTAGGTAGCACCGGCATATAGTTCTTTTTTCACCTAGTGAAACATCCTGAGGTATTTTCTCTTCTATCTGTAGTAGATCGTAGCTCAGAACCAAAATCTCAATGATGAACTTATTTCCCTTAAACATTGTCCTATAAATTCATACTTGAAATTACCTCTGGTCTTAGACATAATGACTATAAAATAGGGCTTCTTTCTATATATGATGGCAGAGTTCAATTGGCTTTTCTACTTTCCTGGTACACCATCCATACTCTCCATCACAGTATTTTATGTGTTAGAACCTTTGTCCTCGGATTGTTGCTACTGTGAAATAGTTGGGAGATCTTTTGGGTACTGGAGATGCGTTATTAAAGGAGTGAGTGGGACCCCAGTCCTTCTTCATCTTTCTCACACGCCAGCCATGGCTTTGTTCTCCCACTGCGTCTGTCAGGATGCGTTGTTATTTTGCAAGATGAGGGTCACAGGGCCAATTCATGCTATCCTAAAATATCTCTAAAACTGGGAAAAGAAACAAAGCAATTTTTTTTTTGCCTAAGCTGATTGCTGCAGGTATTTTATTGCAATGTAGGAAGATGACTAACACACCTGCTATGCAGAGATTAAGAATGGTAGGGCATGCAGTTCTCATTGCATCGGGTTCAGTAAACCTCTTAAGAGAAACTCCGTACTTGCTGCCATTTCTCTCCAAACCCTTTTGAGCCTTATGATTAATAGAACCCATCTCAAGATTGAAATAGTCCTAAGTAAATTCAGTCAGCAATAAAAGACACTAATCTTCATAGCTCTTTCTCATAACAAAACTTAATAGAAAATGATTGAGTGCCTTGAATTGTTGACCCAAACTCTACATCTGGACCTGGTAATCATGGGGAATTGCTGAGGTCCTTAACTGGGCCATTTAATATTATGGACATACTTTGTCATTACTGTCAGTGCATATAAATTTTAAATAAATATCACAATAAAGAAGCAGGGCACAAGAGGTAGGCACGATGACATTATAAAGGAGCAGAGTCATGGCATAACAGTATGGTCCCTGCTACCAGCCACAGCAACATGGCTTGCCACCTTTATTTTTCATTGGTTCTATTTATTTATTATTTGGTCCCATTCTTTGGGTGATCCGAGCTGTTGTTTGAATATAATGTATTTTTATTCTTTTTCCTTCAACAGTAGTAGTGTATATTGAGAATGATCAGTTTCAGGCAGAATTTAAAAGCACCAAGTTTTCATGCACAGCTTCTATTTCCTACTTAAGGGAAGCTCTTCTTAACACTGAGTTGTGTGCACATTCATGCAGGAGAAAGGCATTGACTTGGTTCAAAACATAACCTATAAGCTGGGCGGTGGTGGCACATGCTTTTAATCCCATCCCACACTCGGGAGGCAGAGGCAGGCGGATCTCTGTGAGTTCAAGGCCATCCTGATCTACAAGAGCTAGTTCCAGGACAGGTTCTAAAAAAGCTGCAGAGAAACCCTGTCTCAAAAAACCAAAAAAAAGAAAGAAAAAAAAAAAAACAAAACAAAAAAAAAACATAACCTATAATCTCAGTGTGGCTGGTTAGGACCATTTAATTTTGCTATTTGGTTTAATTCAAACTTAGATCAATAAGGGGGTTCTTGCATTCATGTGACTGACCCTCAGTTATCTAAAACTTTCTATAAAATATAAAAGCCCAGTATTAAGTTAGTTATTTATTAAATGTAGAGGGCCAAATAATGGACTTTGGAACTGAAATACCAGCTCTCTTACTGGCTTTCTGAACATGTCTTTGCTCTCATTTAAAAATCATTTAAAGAAGAAAGTTTCAGTATCATAGGTTTATTTCAGGTACTAGGCAAGCTATTGAACAGCAATTTGAATTATGCATAAAACATAAAACCTCCCCAACAACTGCTAACATTGATATATATGTGTATCTAGTATAAACAAATGTACATGCTTAAGGTGTAATTACAAAATTTTTATCATTAGATGTTAGAACCATCTTGGTACAATCACATTTCTCTGAATCTGTCAGCATCACCAATGCATGGCCCAGTCAAAAATGTCCCCGCTTTTGCCAGGAAAGCCCTACACTACAGGCTAAAACCATTCTCTAAGAGGAAAATAACTGGTATCCATTGCCTGGGTTAGCAAGGATCTGAAGAGCCTCACACAGAGTTGGTCTTTAGAAAGCAGAAGAACATGTTTTCATGCTTCCCCATGCCCAACATCTGTTAACTGAGAGAGAAGTAGGGGTATGAAATACATAGTTCACTGCTGACTGCAGACAAGAGTCCCCAGAGAAAGTTTAAAAGCCTGTTTTCTTTGGAGTCAGTCCCTTTAAACCTGATTTCATTTTTCCAGCTGCATCTAAGTGGATGTGCTTATCTTGTGATGGTCCGCGTCTGCTTGGAGTAGCAGTCAGGCCTAGGTTCACATTCTTCACCCTGTCTCACACAGAGGTGTTTGGGGAAGAATATTTTTCTTTTGCTCTTTACTAGACTTTTTTTTTTAACAATGATTTTTTTTTTTTCCTTCACAGGACCTTCTGTGAGATGACGAATTCAATTAAATTTTAAGAGCTATAGTGCTGTGCTTAGGAGTTAGGAGACAAATTCCAACCCGTCTTTATCTAATTTACAGTAACCTAAAACAAGGAACTTCACCAAGAAACTTGACACTGGTGTGTGTGTGTGTGTGTGTGTGTGTGTGTGTTTCCTATAACATCAAACTAGCAAAATCATTTCAACTTGGAAGTTATTACAGACATTGCCTCCACACAAAAATCAACTGTTATTTTCATGCACACGAAGTCTGGTCTTTTTTCAGCAGGAAGGACATATAAAGTTCATGAAAACCGAGAAAATATTGGGATAAATGGAAATTCCTTAAGGGACAGCATTTCATATTGACCTCCCCTTTCCTTTGTAAAGCAAATCAGGAGAAAAAATGTTTTGAGCCACTTCCCTCTGTCATATCTCTTTGTAAAAAGACCAATTTTGTGTAAATTGCTGTTAATATGATCTTTTATCATGCTAAACTCCCTATGTTCCTTTGGTCCATTATCTCCAAGTCAGAAACAAGTCCCATGTCTTTGAAACTACACTCTGTTTTTAGGGAATATGTCTGTAACTCTCAGGTCTCTATTGCCTTATGTTTTAAACAGTTTTAAAATCTTCTGTATGACATGGCATTTATTTGTTCATTTTTCAAGTATGGCTTGACTGTTTATTATATTTTCCTTGTTAGTGACCAAGTTGGAGCTAAAGGAACACAAGTTTCTGACTTTCAAAGACTTTATAAACTAGAACGAAGCAGCTACTTCTCATGACATGGTTTGCTAACAGCTTTAATTATTTCTGTTACACCATTAAAATGCTAGCACAATAAGATATTCTAATCAGGATATAGCTATGGCGCATCTATTGTTATGCCCAGTCTGTGAAGACCCCAAAAGACCACCAGGGAGACCGACTCACTGAAATGCAAAAGTAAAGTTTATTGTGTGCACAATACAATCTGGTAGGGACCATGTCAGTGCAGCAGAGGCAAGAGGAGGAACCCCACCATTCTAGAGCGCATTATTTAAAGGCAAAAACCAGAAAAGTTATATTAGCAGGGTGTGTGCTGGCAGGTGATCCTATCTACAGCAGTTGGAATGTTAGGAATTTCCTTTGGATGATTTGTTCCTGAGAGGTGCCTGAGTAGTCTGTTTGTGGTCTTTCTTGCAAGTGTGTATTGCATTAGGGGAAACTACTGAGACTCAGGCCTCTATTGAATTGTCATGGTTGGGTCCTACACTATGAGTTTGCAAATATTATTCAACCTATGTTTTGACACAGTACTGCAGAAATAAATCCCTTAACAATTTTTTTAAGGAGATGTACAGTAATGGAATGATGAGATATATAATAAGATCTCAAGTCAGATATGTTTTCAATCTGTCTCTCAGTTTCTTTAACCCTTTATTTAAATGTTCAGTGGAAGAATCCTTCTTTTGGTCCCCAGAAAACAGTCAAGAAGATCCAATAAGTCTATCTCATTACTCTTAAGTCTTACTGACATGATAAGTCGTTGTTGGAATCTCCAATTTGTAGCCAAACTATCTGAGGGTAAGAATTAAAGCTTATACTTGAAACCACATTTGACATTTCTTTTTCAAGCTCAGATTAGATTTAATCTGAATCAAGCTACAGGTGGTATTGTAAACATCCCTTTTCTACTCTCTCTTTTCTTACAAGCCCCTGTATTCTCCCCTAGGTGTGTGTGTGTCTGTGTGTGTGTGTGTGTGTGTGTGTGTGTGTGTATCCAGGGGACAGGACAAAGAATACACCACAGTTCACCCTCTATATATGTTACCTTTCTGATACCTGGGACAAAATGCTTGACCAAAGCAATTTAAGAAAAAGAGGATTTAAAACCCATGATGGCAGGAAATGTAAGGCATAGGGACTGTAATATGACCTATCACATTGCATGTACAATCAGGTAACCAAATGCAAAAAGAGAAGAACTCTAGTACTCAGTTCATTTTCTCATTTTCATCCTTTCTAGTGAATCTGAAACCGCAGACCATGGCATGGTGCCAATCACCTTCAGGGTAGCCCTTCCCTACTGAATTAAATCTTTGTGTAAACGTCTTCATGAGTACTCCCCAAAGAGTGTTTCTAGGTGATTCTGACTTCACTCAAGTTGATAGTGAATTTAGCCATCATTCCTTCTCTGGGGCACACAGAGTAGAAGGGATGCTGTTGAATCTACTGCAGTTTCTTAAAATGCCTCACTGCTCTGTGACTCACGGGTCCTTTTTTCTGCTCTCTCCTTGGGTCCATTCATTTTAAGAAGCCCATAGACAAGATCCAATGCCTAATCCAGATTGAGTCCCACAGGAATGTAGCCTGCTGCTGATTTCAAGTAATCAAGGCTCATTTTGTCATGTCTTCCTTTGCTACTGATGAGGTATACGCAACTGGTTTATACAACTATTGTGACTGAGTTCCAAATCTGCGACTCTGGGTGCCTTTCAGTTCTCAAGTGGGAATAGAGTTGAGGGCTAGCCTGTAATTTTGGTTCTCACCAGAAAGCCTGATAATATCTGAGCCTTTTCAAGTTACCAAATAGATTCTTCTACTTTCCAGGTAGTCCATTTGAAAGCTCCATTCCTCACGTAGTTAACTAAGTGCTAGAAAGTTGCAGAGTTCTCTGGGGCTAAAAAGAGCAAGCACTCACAATGAACTCAGAATTATCTCAGAAGAATTCTTTATCCTCACTGCTAGATTCTAAAGGAGTTGGAGTCCAGATATGCGACTCCCCCCAACCTTCTGTCTCTTATCGAGATAACTCCATTCTGTGCCCCAGCACAAACTGAGACAGAAAGTGCAAGTCTGATGTCCTCATTTTAGAACTATCCAGTTCCTGATGTGCCGCTTGGATACCCTGTGATCACTAAATAGTACGTCCTTGAATGTGTGTAGAAAAGGATAATACAAATGACATTCATTGGCTACTTGCTACAAGTTATAGTGTGATGACAGAGAGTAACAAAAACACACTTTTCAACATATTGATACGTATGGCAATGAAAGTGGGGGCTTGATAATAGCCTTCCACAAAAAAGAAAAAATGTAGCCATTGCGTTTTTAACTTACAAAACTTCCATTCAGAACAGAGAAAACAGAAGGGGCAAACTAGAGCCTGTGAACCAAATATGACCCCGGGCAGATAGCTTTAAATAAAACTTTATTAGAATACGTATACAACATTTGCTTATACACTATCTATGAATTTTGATGTTTCATGCTTTTATAAATGGCAGGGAGTAATTATAACAGAAGTTACAGATTATAAAGGCTAAATATTTACTAGCATTGTAGAGAAGATATCTGTGACCTTTTATTTAGAAAGGTTTCCTGGTATGTTATTATAGTCAATTGGCAGAAAGCACAGCCCTGGGACTGGTCCTCCTTCTGAATGTCAACACAGGGAAAGCAATCATTTTAGCAACAGCATCTCACTGACAAAAGGTCTTACCGTTGCTTCTTCCTTGGGATTTGTTTCATTTGATTTCTTTTGTGTTGCCTTGTTACTTGATTACTGTAGTTTGGAAATCTGTTTTTTTTTTTCTTTTTTTAAACTATAGATATATTTTCCACTTAGTCATTTTTTAAGACATATGGTTTGAGTAGAGATCACAAGGCAGCCACTGACCCACATGCGGGAATGTAATAACATGGAGGAGGTTAGACTTATCTCAAGGTACTTGAAGTATATAAAGTGGCAGGCCAGTATTCTGGCCATCATAGGGGCCCAGAATCCTAACAAGGTCAGAATAAATCACAAGACTGGAAAAACAGAGGTCACACTACTGATCTGTGATACTGTTCAATGTGTATCAGTGAAGGAAAGCTTAGCTGCAGAAATAACACCAAGGTTAAGGTCTAATGATTGGTATCACTGAGGCAGTCGCGGAGGAGTTAGTGTTCCTTATTTTGAGGTAGAGAGAACAAACATGCATAGAGACCTAGAGGGAGGCCTTCCATAGGGTATTTAAGATCTAGAACCAGACATACACGGCTGCAATTGTGCTTCTTTTATTTTGATTGCAAGCCTAGCCTTTAATGACTGAGTCATCTCTCCAGCCCTGCAAGAATGCTTCCGACCCTGCTCTCCGTGTGTGTGTGTGTGTGTGTGTGTGAGAGAGAGAGAGAGAGAGAGAGAGAGAGAGAGAGAGAGAGAGAGAGAGAGAGAGAAAGAAAGAGAGAGAGAGTCTGATGATGTGTCCACATGTTTGAGAATCTAAAATGTGTGCATGTGTGTTCCAGTACGCAGTGCAGAGGGTGGTACCGGCTGTCTTTTTCATTCACTCTTTTCCTTATTTTTGTTATAGTTGCTCTCATTGACTCTGAAGCCCAGCGATTTGGGTAGAATGGCTTATCGGTGAGCTTCAGGAACCCCTCAGTTTCACTGGTTATGCTCCAATATATAGGCTTACAGACACACCTCTATGGCTGGCTTTTTATGTGTGTACTGGGGATCTGAACTTAGGTCCTTAGGCTGCTGACACAGGCTTTTCACTGACTGAGCTTTTACCCGAGTCTTACATGCTTAAAAATATATATATATAGTGCACATAATATTATAACATGAATATTCCACCTTGGAACAAGTCAAATGGGCCCTTTGTAGCTTAACTTTGTAGCTTACTGTGGCCAAAAGGCTATGTGAATACCTAAAAATCAGTATTTGCTCACTCTGTAGCCCTCATGCCTCATCAGAAAAGGAAGGTCTTAAAAACGGTGGGCCTGAACAGTTTGAAGGGCATTATTCTGAAGTTTCATAATAATCTCATATTTTTCAAATATGGAAATATTGTTACATTTAGGTGAAGGGCACTCCAGCGGTAGGGAACACTTTTAAAATGGTGGAGCACATCAGAAGGGTCATTGTGTACTTTATCAATCTCATACTTAGTATTCCACACTTCACCTTCTTATTATTACAAGAAAATTGAACTTATTTTTTCTCAATTCTGTGTTTGAGGAACATTATCCTATTAACTGTTCCTGTCATCTACTCAGGAAGATATTATTACTCAAAATTTAGAGTCAAGGAGGAAGAAATGAGACTTTATGTAATTAAGTAAGACTATCCAGGATCCACAGCTGTGATTCCAAATACTATAGGCAGCAATGAAGCCAAAATGAGTCGAGGGACGTGAAGCACCCTTCCTGGGGCAGTGGTGAGAAGAACACACTCTATATTCAAGGAAAGTCAAGCACTATTTCCAACTACAGTTTGACACTTGACAGAAATCAACAGGCAGTAGTGAGCATTATATAAGAGATACTGTAACTTAACTTTTTGTCATTTAGACAAATACTTATGCAAAACAATATAAAGGAAGCAATGGTTAATTTTTTAATTTTATTTTTGCTCACAGTTTTAGAGATATTAATTCTAGACCTTGATGACTTTATTGTTCTTGATCATTGTAAAGTTGGATATTGTAATAGAAGAGAGAAATCATCCTTCAAAGGTATTTTTTGGAACTATATCACTAATCCAGGTCTCAGCTTTCATCACACTGTAGGAAGAGGGGCTTCTTGTTTGTCCCAGCCGCCCAGCTAGCTTAGCCACGAAATTACCACACAGAAATTGTATTAATTAAATCACTGCTTGATCCATTAGCTCTAGCTTCTTATTGGCTAACTCTTACAACTTAGTTTAACCCATTTCTATTAATCTGTACATTCCCGCATGGCAGTGGCTTACTGGGTAAAATTCCCAGTGTCTGTCTCTGGCAGGTCCATGTCATCTCTCTGCCTCTGCTTTCTTCCTCCCAGAATTCAGTTCTATTTTTCCCGCCTATCCTAAGTTCTGCCCTACCAGGCCAAGGAAGTTTCTTTATTCATTAACAAATACAAACAACACATAGAAAGAAGGACCTCCTACACCATCACACCAAATAATGCCCTCAGCGATACAGGTTCACTGACTTGTATCATCTAATCATGTCTCACTCCCACGCACCAATGGCCTAAAGTATAAATCTATAAGTCCATAAGGGAATACCACCTTTCCAGGATTGGATCTAACTGCCTAAGACCAGTCTTCAACGTGTGATTATTTTGGTGATAATTTCATCTCTTATACATTATAATACATTAATAAATTTTGAAAATTATGGTTAGACAAATTTAAGTATATCTTTTTTACATTTAGTCTCTCTAAGGTTCCCAGGACATTGAGTATAAAGCGCAAAGTGTACTGTGTCTCCAAAACACATTTGATCATCAAACGCTAGGAAAACATCAGACTATTACCCTTTAATGCATTGTAGGGGAAAGGTGTTCAAAGCATAATCCAAGGCAGAGCAATAGATAGAACCTGCTAAGAGCATCAGTAAACGATGTAATATCTTCCCTTTTATGGGGACAGTTTCAGCTATAGTTTTAATGTGGTTTCTCTCCCACAGGTCATGTTGGATTTTAATCTCCAAAGTAGTATGTTAAAAATATTAAGAGGGTGTCATGTGAATCTGATTATAGAATCTAGAGATGTGATTGCTGAGCAGCAATTAGATAAGATCAATAGAGTAGGATTCCTATGATTGAATTAAAGTAGCTTCATAAAGAGTGGGAAAAGACTTAGCAGACACATATAACTAACGTGTGTGTGACTTCCCTCTCTCTCTGGAGGAAACCATGACTGGGCCCAAGAAGGAGACACTTAAACAGTTAATAATTATGCGTTGTGAGCCACAGTAATTGAGGTGGGTATGAAGGATGCTAGGGTTTTGCAACCAGAAGAGGAGAACAGTGCTCTGAAAACGTCATCATTAAGGAAGCAATCAAAGCAATCTTATGTTTAAGCTTGAGATATTAGTAGGTGATCCCTCTCTCTCTCTCTCTTTCTCTTTCTCTCTCTCTTTCTCTTTGCTATACAGCAAAGAAAGTGAATGTGCAAACCAACATGGTACATTTATGTCATTTTGGAAAGTATTATTGTTAGAGGAGTTGACATTTAATCATTATTATCCATTCATCATTTCAGAATTCACTGGAGCATGATTAAGAACAATAGAACATGCAAAAATTTGATTTTTTCCTTCAGGCAATAGTGAGTAAAATGCTTGAGTTTTCATATTAGGTTTCCAGCCATGCATCTGAGATAATCAGCATCTTTGGTAATGAATTTGCAAGGCATCTATCACATTAACAAAGGGCTACAGAAGTAAAAGCAAGCTGAACACATTAGGAACAATTGAAAAGGACCTCATAATAGGATACAAAGGAATAAAGAAAGTTTCTATTGATAGAAGAAATTTGTAGGAACAGGTCTCCATTACTTATAGAACAAGAAGTCACAACAGGACTAAAGGGAAAACTAGGAAATAAAAATTAACTAGAGTTAAGGAAATATTATATTTCCTCATAAGCATAAAATTATTTTAATGTGTGCTGTGAGTGAAACTGAAGACATGATATCAGAGTCTTGTGGGGTTTTTTTCCAAAAAAAATAATCATAATAGTTCACCGGGCCAGCAGGAATGTATAGAACTGATGGCATATATAAAGTCACCTTTGACCTCTATTCTGTGAATCTGGTGGCCAAGGAGGAAGGTCACCTCAAACGATTGCTCTCAAATTCACATGAATTGTACAGGAAGAAATTTTTCTTGGCATCATCTGACATTTTCTCACTTTCTGGCAGATTTTTTTCCACTAAACTAGAGAAAGCAAAGGGAGCTGAGAAAGTCTCACAGGCATTTTGATTTTACAGATGCCTACTAACACATGACCTTGGATTTAAAAAAAAAAAAGAAGCATCCAGTCCTACAAACTACAGGTATGGGATTCATTTCAGTGATTTTCTCTGGAAAGGGTGAAATTTTATAGTGCAGAAACCTCGTGTGTGTGTGTGTGTGTGTGTGTGTGTGTGTGTGTGTGTGTCAGTATAAGCAATCTCTAATTTTATTCACAAAATATTTGCTCACTGGAAAACAAATATTTCGTCATCTTATGTTCCCATGGTTGTTTCAGAAAAATAATGGGTATAGATACCATCCTCTTTCACACACACAGTGATAGAGATTTTTTTCCTTTCTAATTACTGTATAAGACACCCAATCCCAGAAAAATTTTATCTTTTCTTTTTTTCCTGAGAACATTGAAAGCTAAGCAATGCATCTTGTTCTAAGAATGAAGGTGTCATGGACCAAATAGTCCCTGATAGAGTGAGTAACTTGCAGTTATGAGAGTTGATCTTTAAAGTTGTTAGGATAGTAACTTGCAGAAACGCAAGGGATAGATTTGGGCCCTGGGGTGTTCAAGTCAATGCAACAGCAGCAGTATCCCAGCCTCCGGTGTGCTGTGATAAATGCTACCAATTACCTTGAAGTTCCTGGCGTCTTCATTTGGGATCTAGTGGTGCTTTTATTTCTCTGTTTCCAACCACTTCTACCAAGGGCACAAGTGGGATGATTATGAAAATAGATATTGTTTTAGAGCTGGAAATGGTCCTAGAAATGATGTGAGCTTAGGTATTCACTTTGTGAATTGGTAAATAACATTCTAAAAGCCTGCTCTGCCAAGGAAATTAGGACAGCTATGCCGGCGGGAAAGCATGTGTGTACTGAGCTGTCATGTCTGCTTCTATTGGGTCTCTGTTCCTATGCCAGCAGTAGCTCTTATTACCAAAGGGAAGTGTTCACATGATGCTACATAGACTTTCACTGCTGATGAGATCTAACTGCTTCTGTAGTTTTGTTTCTTCTCTTTCTAACTCCCCAACTTTCATCAACTTGGTTCACCAAGGATGAACTGAGTTTATGAACTTAGTTCCATATAGGTCCCACAGTAATGTACATGAAAAAAAGACATTTAAAAAGACAGAGTGATATTTGGTGCTTCAGTGTAATTATAGTTCCTTACTGCTATACATGCTGTATTTAGCTATTCACATTTGTGAGCTCAGACAACATTTTACCATCCCTGCAGTCTTATTTCTTTCCCGAGTCATAGTAGGATGCACCCTCACATGCTCTCAACTCATATCTAAGAGTGCAACTTCAATAGAAGTGGGCTGGCTTTTTAAAAACCTTTTTACTGAACACTGAGGGACTTAGGAGGCGAGTAAACAGCCAGGCAGTAGGACATCCCACTCTCTAGAACCTCCACAGTGGGACAAAATCCTGGGCCCTTCCTCCAATTCTCTCAGCTTTTCTAGCCAACCAGCAGAAGAGCTTTCTGACGGTAGGCTATCCCCAAGCCCAACCCTATTCACTGGACCCTCCAAGCTACCAGCCCCACACTGCCTGAAAACTTACCTATCATCCTGCAAACTTCCATGGAACTCTGAAACACAGCCTGCTCCAATAATGGGGGTACTTAAGAGGTGAGTAAACAGCAACATGGTGGGACACTCCACTCTCTAGGACCTCCATAATAAGACAAAACCCTTAACTCATCCCCTAACTCCCCTGGTTTTCTAGCCAGCCAGCAGGAGAGCTTTCTGTAGGTAGGCTTCCCCCCAAAATCTAACCCTATCCACTAGACCCTTCAAGCTATTAGTCCCACCCCTCTCCAAAACTTGCCTATCTTCCTGCAACCTTGGTGAAACTCTAAAACATAGCTTGCTCCAATACTGAAGAGACTTAAGAGCTTGCTATAATAATGAGGGGACTAAGAGCTTGCTACATTACAGAGTAAAGGGTTGGGAAAGGGTTTCCAATCAAATGGACCTAAGAAACAAGCAGGTGTAGCTATTCTAATATTTAACAAAAATAGATTTTAAACTAAAATTAATCAGAAGAGATGAAGAAGGACACTTTATCCTAATAACAGGATCAATTCATCAAGATGTAGTCTCAATCCTTAACATCTCTGTCCCTAATACAGGAGCACACACATATATAAAAGAAACATTACTAAAGCATAAATCACACATCAAACTCCACACACTAATAGTAGGAGACTTCAAACTCCACTCTTGCCAATGAACAGGTCAACCAGACAGAGACTTAACAGAGAAATAAGAGAACTAGCATATGTCATGAATCAAATGGACTTAACAGACATCTATAGAACATTCCACACAAACACAAAAGAATTTACCTTCTTCTCAGCACCTTATGGAACCTTTACTAAAAGTGATCACTGACTTTGTAACAAAGCAAACTTCCACAGATAAAAAAAATTGGAGTAACCCCTTGTGTTTTATTGGATCACCATGGATTAAGACTAGAATTCTGCAACAATAATATTTTCAGAAAGCCTACTAACTCATGGAAATTGAACAGTGAACAACTGAATCACCCATGGGTCAAAGAAGAAATAAAGAAAAAAATTAAAGACTTCCTAGGATTCAATGAAAATGAAGAAACAATGTATCCAAACCTTTGGGACACTATGAAAGCAGTGCTTTGAAGAAAGGTCATAGCATTAAGTGCCCACATAAAGAAAATGGAGGAAGCTCATATTAGTGACTTAGCAGCACACCTGAAAGCTCTAGAACAAAAAGAAGCAGACTCACACAGGAAGAGTAGAAGACATGAAATAAACAAATTGAAGGCTGAAATAAACAAAATAGAAACAAAGAAAACAATACAAAGAATCGATGAAAGGAAGAGCTGGTTCTTTGAGAAAATCAACATGATAGACAATCCCTTATTCAAACTAATCAAAAGGCAGAGAGAGAATATCCAAATTAACAAAATCAGAAATGAAAACAGGGACACAACAAGAGACACTGAGGAAATTCAGAGAATCATTAGGTCATACTACAAAAACCTGTACTCCATAAAATTGGAAAACATAAAAGAAATGGACAATTTTTTTAGATAGATACCATATACCAAAATTAAATCAGGACCAGGTGAGCAATTTAGATAGACCTGTAAACTGCAAAAAAGAAGAAGAACAAGAACAAGAAGAACAAGAACAAGAACAAAAAGAACAACAAGAAGAAGGTGTCATCAAAATTCTCCCAACCAAAAAAAAAAAAAAAAAAAATCCAGGGCTGGATGGTTTTAGTGCAGAATTCTAATACAAGAAGAGCTCATCCCTATACTCCTCAAAGTGTTTTACATAATATAAACAGCAGAAACATTGCCAAACTTTTTTTATAAGGTTACAGATTCCCTGATACTAAAACCACACAAAGACTCAATTAAGAAAGAGAACTACAGACCAGTCTCACACATGAACATGAATGCAAAAATTCTCAATAAAATACTGGCAAACTGAATCCAAGAAAACATCAAAAAATCATCCACCATTTTCAAGTTTGCTTCATCAGATGCAGAGCTGATTCAACATATAAAAATCTATCAATGAAAAAAATCTATCAATGTAATCCATCATATAAATAAACTGAAAGAGAAAACATGATTATTTCATCAGATGTTTAAAATGCTTTAGACAAAAACCAACACCCCTTCATGATAAAGGTCTTGGAGAGATCAAGGATACTAGGAACATACATAAATATAAAAAAAACTATATACAGCATACATACAGCCAATTTCAAATTAAATGGAGAGAAACTAAAAGCAATTCCACTAAAATCAAGAACAAGTCAAGGCTGTCCACTCTCTCCATATCTCTTCAACATAATTCTTGAAGTTTTGACTATAGCAATAAGACAACAAAAGGAGATCAAGGGGATTCAAATTAGAAAGAAGTCAAACATTCCTTATTAGCAGATTATCATCTGCTAGTATATATAGGTGACCAGAAAAACTCTACAAGAGAACTCCTACAGCTGATAAATACCTTCAGTGATGTGGTAGGATACAAGATCAACTCAAAAAAATCAGTAACCCTTTTATACACAAATGATAAAGAAGCTCAGAAGGAAATCAGAGAAACATTATCTTTCACAGTAGCCACAAATAACATAAAATATCTTGGAGTAACATTAACAAAAAAGTAAAATATTTATTTGACAATAACTTTAAGTCTTTGAAAAAAGAAATTGAAGAAAATACCAGAAATGGAAAGCTCTCCCATGCTCTTGGATAGGTAGGATCAACATATTAAAAATAGTAATCCTACCAAAAGCAATCTATAGATACAATGAAATTTCCATCAAAATCTCAACACAATTCTTCACAGACCTTGAAAGAACAATAATCAACTTTATGTGGAAAAACAAAAACAAAAAAGCCTAGGATAGACAAAACAATTCTCTAAAATAAAGAAATTTCTGGAGGCATCACCATTCCTGACATCTAGCTCTATTACAGAGTTACAGTAATGAAACCAGCTTGGTACTGGCATAAAAACAGAGAGGTTGATCAATGGAATTAAATAAAGACCCAGACATTAATCCACACATCTATGAACACCTAATTTTTAATAAATAAGCTAAAATTATACAATGGAAAAAAGAAAATATCTTTAACAAATGGTGCTGGCATAACTGGATGTCAACATGTAGAAGAATGAAAATAGATCCATATCTATTCCCATGCACAAAACTGAAGTCTAAATTGATTAAAGACCTCAATATAAACATGACCACATTGAATCTGATAAAAGGGAAAGTCAAAAGTAGTCATCAATGGATAGGCACAGGAGATCACTTCCTAAATATAACCCCAGTAACACAGACACTAAGAGCAACAATGAATAAATGGGAACTCCTGAAACTGAGAAGCTTCTGTAAAGCAAAGGACACAGTCAATAAAACATAAATGCAGCCTACTGAATGGGAAAAAATCTTCACCAGCCCCACATCAGACAAAGTACTGAACTCCAAAATACAGACATATGTAGATCTTATTCACATGGGAAATAGGAAAAGACAAGATCTCCTAAGTAAATTGGGATAATAGGAGCCTCAGGGGAAGGTTGAGGGGGAGGGGAAAGTCAGGGAGGGGAGCAGAGAAGAATGTAGAGCTTAATAAAAACCAATTTAAAAAACTCAAGAAACTATACATCAAAATTCTAAATAACCTAATTAAAATATGGGGTACAGAACTAGACAGAGAATTCTCAACATAAAAATTTCAAATGACCCAAAGACACTTAAGGACATATTCAACATTCTTAACCATCAGGGAAATACAAATTAGAACAACTCTCAGAAACCATCTTGCATTTGTCAGTATGGCTAAGATCAAAAACACCAATGATAGCATATGGTAGAGAGGATGTGGAGTAAGGGGAACACTCATCCATTGCTGGTGGGAATGCAAACTTGTACAACCACTTTAGAAATCAGTATAGTGGTTTCTCAGAAAATTTGGAATCAATCTACCTCAGGACCCAGCAATACCATTCTTGGGCATATATCCAAAAGATGTTCAATTATACTACAAAAACATTTGTTCAGCTATGCTCATAGCAGCATTATTTGTAATAGCCAGAACCTGGAAACAACCTAGATACCCCTCATCTGAAGAATGGATAAAGAAAATGTAGCACATTTATACGTTAAAGTACTACTCAGTGGTAAAAAACAATGACATCTTGAATTTTGCATGCAAATGGATGGAATTAGAAAACACCATACTGAGTGAGGTAACCCAGACCCATAAAAAAGACTATGGTATGTACTCAATCATAAGTGGATACTAGCTATAAACAAAGGTTATTTAGCCTATAGTTCATGATCCTAGAGAAGCTAAGTAATAAGGTGAACGTTAAGAAAAACATATAGACCCACCTGGAAAATTGAAACAGAAAAAATTGTCTGACAAAAGTAGGAGCATGGGTGTTAGGAGAAAAAGGAGGGTGGAAGGGGAAGAAAGGGGGTTTAGAGGAGAGTTGAGGAGAACTTGAGGGATTGGGATAGTTGAGAAAGAAGAAGGTCAGGGATGAGAGGAAGGAAAGAGATATCTTGATTGAGGGAGCCATTATAGTGTTAGCAAGAAACCTGCCTCTAGAGAAATTCTCAATAATCCACAAGGATGTCCCCAGCTAAGACCCTAAGCAACAGAGGGGGGGGGGGTGTGATCTTGATTTGCCTTATAGTCAGACTGATGAATTTCTCAAATATCACCATAGAACCTTCACCCAGCTACTGATGGAAACAGAGGCAGATATCCATATTGTATCACTGGACTGAGCTCCAAAAGTTCAGTCGAAGAGTGGGAAAAATGAGAATATGAGCAAAGAGGTCAAGACCATGATGGGTTCACCCACTGAAACAGTTTACCTGAGTTAATGGGAGCTCACCAATTCCAGCCAGACTGGGAAAGAACAAGCATAGGAACAAACTATTCCCTCTGAATGTGGTTGACAGTTGCATGCCTGGGGCAGGCTGAGGGGCCACTCGCAAGAGTACCAGAATTTATCCCTACTGCATATTCTGTCTTTTTGGGAACCTACTCTCCTTAGATAATTCCTTGTTCAGTCTAGATATAACAGGGAGGGCCTTGGACCTTCCCCAAAGCAATTTGCTTTACCCTCTCTGAGGATTGCATGGGGGTGGGTTGAGATGCTATGTGGAGGGGATGGGAGGAGGGAAGGAATGGGAACTTGGATTGGTATGTGTAATGTAAAAAAGGCAATTTGTTTTCTTTAAAAAAGTTAAAAAGGAGAAAAAGACTGTTAGACTGCCTTCACAATCAAAATAAATTTTCTTAATTTGGAATTCTCTCTTTGATGTCCCTAGAGGCCAGCATTTTAATTGACATAGACTTCACACCAAGGAAAACTCTCAATAAAATTAAAAAAAAAAAACATTAAGAATGTGATTTAGTTAGCCATTGTAATCTGTAGCCCACTAGTATCACATAAACAAATTTTAAAAACCACAATCCACTGGTAAAAAGCTCTGTTTGCTACCTACTTAGCTGTTTTGTTTTTTTGTTGAATTATATATAAGTTGACCTTAATAATAATATCTGGTATACTTTATTTATTATTTATATATATTTGGATAGTATTTGTAATATTATTGAATTTATTATTATTAAGATAATATCTTATGTATTTTATAAATATTATATGAAAATATATTTTCCATATTGAAAATATTTTGCCACATACAGTATTATTTTCTCTTCCTCTTCTCCCTTTTCATTCATATTATAATGGTAGGACTTTTTCAAACTTTGCTTAATGTGTAAGCATTTTAGTAGGAAGAACAAGAAGATACAGAAAAATCAGAAAGAAATGCTTCTAATATCATCTGTCAACATTTTGGTTTATTAGTGGTTAAGTGTGTGGTCATAAAGATGACATTTCTTATGTAACCACAACGTGATAGTCACCTCTTTACATACATTATCTTTACCTCAGCATAAGGAGAATAAAAAATAGACATCTTCATTCTCCACATTACAAAATTGATCATAGAAGAAATTAATTCAAGGTAGTACTTGGGTAAAGATTAACAGTGAGTTATGTGATCACTGACTAATATGTCAGAATCCTAAACACACGTTATTCTCCCACGGCTATATATAAACTTTTCTTATCATTTGGATCTAGGTTTCTTGTCTTGTAAAGTTGACATAATAAAATAATGCCTTTCACAGGACTATTAGAGAATTATATGAATGAATATATGTGAAGTCTTAAGAATAGTGATCAATATATAATGGTTCCTATTCTAATAGAGAAGGTGCCAGCTGTCAAACTGTTGATCCAATAATGGCACTCAGAATACCTATGAAGCAGCTGGCTCATAATTCTACTATCTAAAGGGATTAAACAGAATAAAAATTATTTGAAACTATCAATAACTCATAATAAGTAAAACTCTTAATTTTTTTCTGAAATTATAGCTCCCAGAGATTTTAACTGAATTTGTTTTTGTATCAATAATTATTAGCTTTTACATTGAATGGGAATGGATATTGTATTAGAGTGTTTTCTTTTGGCATGCCAGAGTTTCAAGATCAGTTACCTTATAAAGAAAAGATTTTTAAATTATGATTCTGGAGATTCAAAGTCATGGTATTGGCATTGACTCAAGCTTGATTAGGACTACATGATAGATGTCACTACTATGTGGGGGTTGTATTATAGAAGAAGAGATAAGAACATAGATACTAAGCAATGGGAAGGTTATTCTTTTCTACTAATCATGCTGAAAGGTCTATCTAGACATTTAAGTAAGTCAGTCTTTTTTGAACTGACTCAGTTAGACTCTTCAAGGTTCTGTCTATTAAATATTCTTTCTCAAATCATCACACTGAGGACCAAGTTTCCAGCACATCAGCCATTCAAGAGTGTACTTAAATCAGAAACAAATTATATCTCAGATTTTGAAATGTCTGCTTGCTAAAGAAGAGTAATTTTGGTTTTAATGGTCCTCTGCTTCTATCTGATAGACTATATCAAACATTTGAAACAAACAGAAAAAGATTATTTGTTTTTATTATCGTATCCACTTAATTTGTTGGAAAGAGCGTACAATTTCAGAAAGGACAAATCTTATATCCAAAAGTGAGACAATATTATGTCTACAAGATGATCAACATTCAAGAATGGTCAAGACCTTGACCACATGCTCATTATGTTCATAGAGCAGCAACAAGGGGTGAGAAGGAATTATTGGTGGTCAGTTCATCTGGCTTCACAGATCAACAGGATCAGAAGAAAGTACAGCAGGACAAACATCAAAATGTATATAATTCTCTCTGCACTGAGAATAAAATTCAGTGAAAACAGAAAGAAGAATTCCAAAGACATAATGTTTTCCATCCCTACCACCATCTCACTGAGGTCAGCCTACTTCAAACACAAAACTCTAAACCACTCCATAAAAGATGACAAAACTGGTTTTAATTAGTGCTTATTAAAAGCTTCTGCTGGAACAACTTGAGCAACACAATAAATAACTACAGTACTATATTATACCCCAAAGAATTAAATATCCATGAATTCATAATTGAGCAAATTAATAACTGAATAAATGAGAGAGAAGCAACAACTCTTCATTACAAATGGTTTTAAATTAGTAACTGTGAGAGAGTTTAAGGAGTTAGAAAAATCATGATTGGGATCTTCTGGTTATAATTTCCATTGAGAAGAACCATGAGTGGATAGAGAAAAGAGTAGGCAACAATGAAAGAAAATGGTATGTTCATAGAATCAACATGCCATCTTTAGCATGTTCAGGAATCACAGAGGAAAATGAATGCAATTGCCATGTAGAGTAATCAAGGTTCCCATCATTGATAATAAATATCAGTATTTTTAACTGTTTGCTCAAATCTACCGAGCACACATCACTTCTGTGGTGATGTTTTAAATTATTCATGACTTTATCAAATCCTAAGAAAATAGCATTAGAAAATACATTAAGGGACACTCTACAAAATGGCTCATCAATCTCCCCAAAAGGGTCAAGGCCATTATAGACAAGGTCAGTCAGATAGGCTCTCATTGATTATTGGGCACTAAACACATTTTCTGCAGTTGCAGCAGACCTTATGTATATTAGGTAATTTGGAAATTTACTAATCATTATAAAGATAATGATGATGATCATGATGATGATGTAATATAGAGACCCACTTGGCTCCAATTTCTGAAAGCTGAGAATTTCAAGAGAATGGTGCTGACATCTGGCCAGTATCTTCATTCTGTATCATCTCATGGTAAAAGATTTAAGGACAAGTGAGTTTATGAGTCAGAGAAAATGTGGAATGACAAATTTACCCTTCTACACTTCTATGAAGAACTCACTCTCATAGTATCCAACTCCAGGATAACAAGCAATCATAAATCAATCATTCAATCAATAATGTCAATCAATTCACGGCAGTGCAGCACTTGTGACCTAATCACTTCTTAAAGATCCTTTTTGTTAATACCCTCACAATGGCACTTAAATTTCAAGATAAATTGTGGAGATATTCAAACTACATACATTTGGATCCAAATTAAGTTGGATCTTGAAATAGAAAGAGGGCATCAGCAGACAGAATGGTCAGATTCAGATAAATTCTTCACTCCAGTTAATAGTATTGTTGAAAACTGTTCAAATGTTATGTTTATCTAGTGCTTAAATGAATGGGACTGGATGATCTACAGAAAATATATTACCTTTGAAGTTCTGCTGCAAGTTGAAAATGATCTGAAACAATTATTTGTTCAAATAGAAATTTCTTGGGAAGAGACATTTTACCTTCACTGTGTTTTTGATGGACCAGGTATTAGACAGCCCATACTCTATTTGCTGAATAATTCCTAATTGAAAAATTATTTTTCCACCTCTAATTTTACCTTCAAAGCACTAGAGAAGCAAAACAAAGCTGTGTGGGGAGTAAGGATCATGGTTTCTGCTCTCCTCCCCTTGCAAAGATTGCATGTCATCTGAGACAAAGTATGTTTTAGTGAATGCTTTTTAAGAAAGAAGTCACTTACTGCTGGAGTCATAAATAAAAGGGCATGTGAGAAAAAATAGCTTACTGTTAAAACCCAGCTCATGTTAAGCTGCATTAGAAAACAGACTTAACGAGCTGCCAGGAGTTACATCCATTTTAAAGCGTCCCTGAGAACATGTGTGAGAGTTTGATTTAGCATTTCCCAGAGAACATTCCACGGAGCATTAATATTATAGGAGGTCTTAGGAGAAGCATTCCACTAGAAATACAATTCAGAATTTTTTCATATTATACCTATTAACATTGCAAGATGCTGGCTTTCCAAGTTTAGTCTGTAACATCTTATCATATAAAATGTATCCAACAGTTCCATGCAGAAAAGAAAGAAGGATCTCAAAAGAGATTATTAGTCTTAAGAAATATTATCTAGAAAAATAAGTGTAGGTTTAATATCCTGTGGTGAGGGGAAGGTCAAATGTGGAAGAAGAAACGGAATGGAATTTCATTATATTGGAGCAATAATACACAACTGGGAATTTAACATGTGTGTTAGAGTTGAGTTCTCTATGACATGACATTCTGTCTCTGCCTGTTTCTCTTTCTTCCTCTCCCTTTCCCTCTCCTTCTCCAATTCCTCTCTTTTTCCATCTTCCCCCTCATGTATGTGTGTGTGTTTATGTATATGTGTTGATAAATAGCATGACTTATTATTTCCCCTAGCATTCCAGAATCAAAATTTAGGATAGGAATAGTAGAGTTTAGTATATAAGAACCATGTATAGAAAGGGATAATGTAATGTTAACTAATTTGAAATGAATGTCAATTAATGCTAGTGTCCAGGCATAAGTTATACCCATTTTCAGTTCTCTAAACAGAGAAATAATTGATATTTTGCTTTACTTTACTTTCCCTTTTTCAAAATTTTGAATTATGAATAACTATTTCATCTCTCAATATATAGATATGCATCTGTGCTGACTATAGAATTTTTATTTTTGATGCTTTAATCTTTCTCAATTAGTAAAAATGGGATTATTTATGGTCGTAAAAAGTATTTTAATTTTCTGATATTTTAGAGATTATTTTGAGCTTTTAATGAACTCTATTTATTCTGGAAGCGAATAAATACATAAAAGTTATTAATAATGTGAATTATATTGCCTTAGCAACAAATTTTCCCAGGTACTCTGCACTTATGACATGAGTAGCCTCATGTTTCTGTTTATTATTCAAGGGGAATCATATTTTTGTGAGAAAAAGGTGCTTATCATCATAAATGACAAGACCATCTGAGTAAATTCAAATTATTATGAAAGATGAAAATAGCTTTTCAATTAAAATGATTAGAATTTGCATTTTTATATTTTCTTCTAGATTTTTATTCTTATGAGATGTGAATCACAGTTAGATATGATTATTCTGGATGGGGAATTAACAATATCTTAGACAGAGTCAGTGAGCTGCACATTCAATTGTCTGTTCTTGTGGCTGGAAAGATGAGTAGGCAGTAAAGAGTACTTGCTAATCTTGCAGAGAGCCCTAGTTCAGTTCCCAGCACCCATATTAGCAGGTTGACAACCATTTACAGGTCCAGCTTCTGGGAGCTGATACCTTTTAGTCCCCGAGGGCAATGTACTCACTTGCGCAAATCTATATACTGACAGACACATATACACATAAAGCAAGTAACAACAAAAATAATATCTTCAGGTATATGCCTTTGTTCACATAGTTTTTAACTACATAAGCATTAACATACATAATCAGAAACATTGTTCTACTCCTTTTGCACTGAAGTGAAACCAAATCCTTAGTGATAACCTATAGAATATGAATATCTTTGCTCTGGTTAGCATCATTTCTAAGCCAAAATAGCTATAAAGTAGATATGCTACCTTCACACTGCTTCTCCATCTTCTCAGTGCATACAGAATATAGTAAGGGCTGTTAGAGACTAAGAAGGAAGTTCACTTTGTGACTTGGAAAAATTATATCAGAATAGCATCACTCCGAACATAGCCTGTACATACTGGGTCCCTCTGTGCAGGTGTAATATAAAAGAAGAAAATAAACCTGCATTGAATAAAGCCCTTGAAATTTCATAGAAAATATTTAGAAAACAGTTTTTATAACCCTGTCCAGTCATAATATTATACTGGTAAAGTTATACAAGAATTGAAAAAAGGCATTAGACAATTTTAGTTGTAATTTATTAATTGTAGTGTGATAAATAGACTTTATTGTACATAGTGAATGGCTCAAGTTGAAGAATAATAAGTGTTCTTTTCTGTCATGTTTAGGACATGAGCATCTAATGCTCTATCTGGATATTGTTAATTTAGTAATTTTAATTTGTGGCACTAAATTAAATTAATTAATGTTTTGGTCTCAATTCAAGTGTTATATGCTAGAATTCATACAGATCAATTAATTTTTCATACATTATTCTCTGCAGAGACAAAAGTATTATTGACTAAATATTCTTAGAAAAAGAGATTTTAGAAAGGCTCAAAATTTCTAAAAACAAAAACAACAACAAAACCCAGAAAAACCAAAACTTAATTCCAAAATCAAGAAAGGGTGGATATGGGAACAAGGAATTATATATCTTAATTAAGGGAGCCATTCTAGGGTTGGCAGAGACTTGACTCTAGAGGGGTTCCCAGGTATCCAGGAAGATGCCCCCAGCTAGTTCCTTGGGCAGCTGAGGAGAGGGAGCCATAAATGTCCAGATCCTATTGCCATACTCATGAATATCTTGCATATCACCATAGAACCTTCACCTGGCGTTGGATGGAGAAAATGACAGAGCCTCACATTGGAACACTGGATTGAGCTCCAAAGGACCTGATGAGGAGCAAAAGGAGGGAGATCATGATCAAGGAAGTCAGGACCCTGAGGGGTGCGTTCACCCATTGAGACAGTGGGACAGAACTAACGGGAGACCACCAAGTCCAGTTGGAATGGGACTGATGGAACAGGGGACCAAACCAGACTCTCTGAATGTGGCTGACGGTGGAGGAGGACTGAGAAACCAATGACAACGGCGATGGGCTTGGACTCTTCAGCATGGACGAGCTCACTGTGAGCCTTGTCAGCTTGGTTGCTCACCTTCCTGGACTTAGGGGGAGTTGGGAGGACCTTGGACTTAACATAGTGAAGGTAACCCTGATGGCTCTTTGACCTGGAGAGGGAGGGAGTGAGGGTATGGGTGGAAGGGAGGGGAGGGCAGGGGGAAGAGGAGGGGAGGAGATGGAAATCTTTAATAAAAAAATGAGAAAAAAAGAATTTGCATTCATTGTATAAAACTTGGCCCATCTTCTCACCTTTCGTTACCTTGCCTTCCTTCCTTCCTTTCTTTTTTCTTTTTTTCCTTTCTTCAATCTTTCCTTCCTTTCTCCCTCCCTCTCTCTCCTTTCTTCCTTTCTTCCTTTGTTTTTCTTTCTTTCTGTCTGAATATATTTGTTTTTTTTGTTGTGTGTATAGTGTCAATTCATAAGTGTATCTGTATTAATATATATGTGAAATTATATGTAAATGAGTTTGGAGGACTTCACATGGCTTCCCTAGTTATCCTTCATTTTAATTGAGGAATGGTCTTTCACTGAACTGGGTGCTCACCAATTCCAAACAATATCACTCTAGTTTAATTGGTATTCTCCCTATATCATGTGTTCTACATCATTTTCTGATATATGCACTCTTGATATCCCACTATCATGTGTGGATGAGTAGAACTGTGTTGGCCATGAAATAAGGTCATAGGGCATAGGCAACAATTGCTATTACTACCTTTCTAATAATCATGTCATCATCTTTGCTGTCCCAAAATTAACTTCACATATGTATCTCATGGTACAGGATCTCCCAAAGGCAAATTGGTGTTTGTTTGAGGTAGTTTTCTCTTTTTTGTGTGTAATAATCATATTTTAATATATAAACTCCCAGGAACTGTTCTAAATGGTGTGATTAGAAATTGCTTAGTAATTCTTAGCATAAGTAATTCTTAGTAGTTGGCATGAAGAACGTATATATATATATATATATATATATATATATACACATCATTAGAGATCCTGATTTAGATGTTTTAAGGTTAAAAGTAACTACAGTGAGCAATATTTTCATTCTTCACAGGCAAGGGTGTATTGGGGCTACTGAGTTACACATCAAATTATTATTGAAATTATTACAGATTATCACTGAGGCTCAAATTTCTGTTCTGAAATATAATACAATATATAAGGGAAGAACACCATTGTTGCTTACTATACTATGGCTACTCAGAAATGCCTGTGAGTGGGGCTGGAAGGACAATGAAAATCCCTGTGGATTCTTGCTGCTTATCTTGTTAACCAGATGGATTAAGTCTTAGTGGATCTCCATTGGTTGGATAAAGAAGCCTCCTGATTAATAACATATACCATGCAAGAGAAAGAAGAGCAACCCAAAGAGAGTTGAGAATATTCCACTTCCGTTTCAACTGGTTCCCCGGTAACCACTCAACAATAAGAAAGGCTGAAACAACATGATGTCAAATTTGAGGAGCTTAAAGTGAGTCTGGTTGTTTAGCAGAGTGATTGACTTCATATGAAATGCTTTTAAGTCCTGTCTATTCTTTGTTCTTTCCCCAAATGTCTATAGAACAAAGGGCTTTAAAGAATTCACACTAGTTAACCACCTTTGCCTTCACTATGAAAGTTATATAGTCTAATTAGATGTTATTAAAATCAGCAATACCTAGGCTCAAGTCTTGATTTGTCATTTCCAATCTTTGTGATAAATGACCAAGATTTCTCTAGGGTGATACTGTATTTTATCATTGATCATGGTATATGGTAGAGGTAGGGAATAAATGAAAGTTGACTTAGTATTCCTAATTACCTTAAATATAAGTTTTTGGTAAATCATAAATTCTGGTGATTATTAACAATGTCAATGCTACTTTTACAAGTCATATCAAAGAAAGTTTCAGTTGCTCAAATTCAGTTTGTAGACTTCAGTAAACATGGGGTATCTCACTTCATGGAGGACTTACTGATAGGGTTCTACAGAACTCTGGTTCACTCTCCCACAATCTTTCTAGAAAGGTCTGTGGTAGGTATAAAGACACAACAAACTAGTGAGCATTAACTTATACAGTTACATGAAATTCCACATTTTACCATTTTTTTTCCAAATTACTTCATTAGTTCCCCAGTTTCTCTAGAGGTTACAAGAGAGCATTGCATCATTACGGTGAAATGATATGCACATCCTGGCTTTACCATCAGTCAGATAAGCACGGAAGTTTGAGTGCCACCTAACAGGGTTGTTGTCTGATTTATTGTCCAAACTCTGTCAAATTTTAACTCTCTGTGTGTGATTTGGCACACTCTCAAAATGAAAAGAGTATCTAACCTGTTTATATATTTTAAAATCTGTTCTTAATTTTTCTGCTGACCACAGAGTCACTCTATAATATGATGTAGACTCAGCATCAGGCCTTAGGTGCATGGAGCAATGAAAAAAGGACTCAGTTTACTTTAATAAGGATCAAGCTGTTCTGCAGTGTAAGAGACGGTCCCAGACACACAATACCTCATGTTGGTCCCCCCAAAGTTTACAGCTAGAGAGATTATTTGATAATACACCACTAGTTGTAAGAAATATAGGGCAGTAGGATAAAATATAGAAGGAAAAATGAATAACGAGACACATGACCTTTTTGTGATGCTAGGCATTCTTTATCAGAACCTAAAGTTACCTAAAATTTCTGAGAAACCTAAGAAATGCAGTGCAGACAAGACCCATGGGCTCACAGATCAGGATATCAATTGGCTCTCAGCATATTGGTTAAAAGTGGTCCCAGAAGCATCAGTCTGACCCCCGGTGTACACCCATATACATTTTAGCTGCACAGTGGAAGAGGTGAAATCTTAAAACAAAATCTGAGTACCACTTTTGCCTTCAGCAAAAGTTGCACTTCAGAGAAGGACCGGAGGAGATGGTTCTGAGCTGGCAGAGAGTAGAGTGTAGAGAGATTTGGCTTAGTCACCTGAAAACTGTTACTCATGATGCATGTAGATCTCTAAATGCACATTTGTCTTCAATGAAAAATTTAGAGGAAACTTGACTACTTGAGATAAATTAAGGAATAGTAAGCGCAATACAAATTATAAGTAAAAAAGAACATCTCAACTTTGGTAAAGTCAAGAAAGATTCTTGAAAAAGGATATTCAGTTGGCCTGGAAAGGAAATGTTAATATTAATAATGTTATGAACAAGATTTGGATATGGAAGCCATCACACCAATAGTAGCTATGCACATTCTTTCAGGAATTTGCATTTTATACACTGCCTTCACATTCATTAATGTATTTTAAAAGATTATTTGTAAAAGCATTAGATCCTTTATATTTGCAGGGAAGCTGATGCTTAGTGAAGTTATATAACTTATCAAAATCAACTCAAAGAAGTGTATAATGCCAAGCTAGAAGGTAGATGCTGATTCCCATTTCTAATGATAATTTGTATGAGAATCATTTTGAATATGGAATTTAGCGCAGCTCTTGTTTGGAGGCTAAATGGGATATAGTAGAGGAATCACCAAGCTACTAATCTTACTCTTACTAAATGTAGTCATAGTCTTAAATACATAATAGCTCATTAATGTCTGTCATTTTTAGTAGCATTACATGGGCATTTGGGGAATTCTAAGAGCCCACAGGAAACAATATAAAGATGCTAAGTAGATGCTTGGCAGGTACAGCCTCTTCAATGATAAGATTTTATGTATCTTCTACTTTTGTATAGGTTTGAGGAAAAAAAGAAACCATCTATTTGTAGCTTTAATTCTGACTTAATGTATTTTTTTTTGTTTTAATTTTATGTGATGCTACATAGCTTCTCTATCTCTTCCATAAACTTTAATTAATTTCTCATCATTTTGAGTGAAGTGGAATGCATGCTAGGTCTGATTCTGAGGGCTATAAATCTGCTGTCCTTATGTAGTGGCTGCTTGCCTAGCATATGAGACACATCTTGAACACATGCATTTCCAAGCTGAGGCAGTAAAACAGGACTGAGGGAGACTTTTAGACACATGTGTTAACAGCAGGGGTAAAGAAAATGATTAGCAACTGATTTGTTTTCTTCCTCTGGGAAGCTTCTGCAAGACACCTGCAGTGACAACTGCCACTGAGCCCATTGGCGAGACTCTAGGGAGGTCTGCCGCAACACCTCCTAGAGATACAGTACATTTAGATATGTGAAGAAATGCTGTCAGCCCTGTAACTGAGTGGAACTTCTTTTCTGCTGGTTTTGCTTCCAGAAACCCTAGTGTGTTCAAATAAGGGTTCCACAATGACTCCTAAATGCAGAGGCAGAAGAGCAATGAAGGATGACTGGTTTGTAAAACTCTGCATAAGTCAGAGCACTTGTCAAGACCTGGACTCTGATTTTGAAGTTGATTTCTGAAAGAAAACTGTGTGAATGAATACCTGCACATTATTTCATAGCAGTGTTTTAAAACTTAGCACTTACTCAGTGATTGCAAATACTATGCATGGTTGGTTTTGGTGAAAGAATGATATAACACACACACAAATATAACTGACTAGAGAACATCAGAGAGAGCAAACTGTGTATGACTTGCAACTTTATCTCAAAAGACAAACTGCTGTCTTCTGAAGCGAGCCAGGAGAATGAGTCTGGGGGAGAGAGGAGGTAGTGAGAGAAACAGGGAGCAGTGAAGGGGCAGAAATCTGTGGTTGGGATGTATGGTATGAGGGAAGAATTGATGCTAAACACAAATGCTTTCATAATAGTTTATTTCTACTCTTATTTATGTTTTTAAAAAACTATTGATTATTAACTATCAGAAAGAAAACGTGTAATTAAACGAATTTGCTATTTTCACATTACTTTAAACTTCCACCCTGATCTTAGCACCGTATGAAATCTCTTCTGTGTAAAGATAAAGTAAGCAACGTGGTAAAAATCCCAGGATTTTTACTTGTTTGTCAAAGTCTGATGCCTTCGTTAGCATGCTCTCAGAGGTGCAGATGGCAGTGAACTTTATGGCCAGCCTGCAGATGGCAGCAAACTTACACTTCCTTACCAGAAGCTGGGTTTTCAATTGCTCCTTCCGACTACTCTTTCTTACTCTGTTCTTATTGTCACAGGTTACATATCACACACAACAATTAATAACATAAGAAAAACAAGGTCATTATTACTGGACCGTAACTCAAAAGGCAATTAGAAATTTGAGGGGAAAAATAGCAAACTAACACTTGAGACCAAGAGTAGCAGAATAAAAGTAGTTTGATATTGTGCACTTTTGGATTTGCCAGGAACAAGGCTGGACCATGTAGTTTGATACTTGTTTAACACTGGCGAAATGGAAATATCATGATGCTTTAACATATAGTGCAGTGATATGACATCTCGCTAACAGAGATTCCTTCGTGAAGCCACTAAGTTTGAGTTGTGATACTTAAGAGAAGACACATCCAATATTCCTAAAAGAGTAGGTAGCAACATCCATTTGCACTAACATGGAGGTTTTGTGGGAAACCTTGTCTATGAAGCTTCTACCACAATGTCTTATCATTTCTTGTCTATATTAAAGAATCATTACTACTTACAGATTTAACTCAGTCTCTCAGCGGAAAAGCCATTAACCTTTGATATCCATTCACATTCTATGAATCAGATTCCCTAGCTGGAAATGGATTTTTCAATGGTGAAAAAGAGGAAATAGTGAAGATGGAACCAGTCACTAGAACTAGGCTCCAATGGTTATCAGCACATCAATATTTGCATTTTAGGCCCAGCAGAAATGTACAAAGGACATTTGCCTTATTAGCAAGGCTTCATGAGCCGTAAAGGGTTTTGTTCTGCATGATTCATTGTTTAACAAAATGTCATAGGAACCGGGCCCATTTGCCTTTTAAAGCCACCTGTCTCCTGGCAGAAACAGGTGTGCAGTGTAGGTAAGCATTTGCAGCGTAAAGATGCAGTGACCGAAGAAATACCTCGAGAGACCTACCATTTTGAGGGAGAAACTGAGACAATGACAGCTTGGCCGTTAGGGTATGAGCTGAAGATTTATGACACCTCTCTGCAATGCCACCTGTGAGGCCAAGGACTGAGCACAAATGTGGGAAGAAGAGGCCGGAGGACAGCAACGCCAGATTGATATTGCTGAATATCAGTTGAATTATTGTGATTAAGCTCGTGTTCTATCCCAGTCCAGATCGGCCAAATATTTACTATTTAATTGCTTTTTTGTTCCATGGACTTTACATGCATTTAATATTCTTTTTTTTTCTTTCCATGTCCTGCCTTCCTCTCATTTTATAGATCCAGGAATATCACGGAATCATGGGGATATGCTATATACTTTTTTTCTGGAGCATAAAATATGTATTCTTTAGCATTTTGAAACATTTCTAGATTAAAACAGTTTCTGGCACATTGCATATATTCGACAGATATTGGCTATTGCTTTTACATAATTGACTTTATGCAAAATGTAAAAATAACAGGTGATTCACAGTCGGTGTTAAATACTAAACACCTGAAAACTGTAGTGACTTAATTCTCTTAATTCTTTTGTGATTCTTATGTTAGTCTATTTGGGAAGTTTGGTGAAGGGAGTGGGACCAACCAATGGCATCTCTTGTGAGCCAGAATCTGTGTAAGGACCTTCTCATATGTTATCATATAATGAAAGAAGCAACTTCATAACAGGAATTAGTTATGCCTACTTTGCTTACGAAAACACTGATGGCAAAATTTAGTTCCACAAAATTAGAAGACTGGAAATCTAAATGTTGAATAAGAAGCTGAAGATTTGTGTTGATTATGCACTTTGTCTTGGACAAAAAGGACAAGTTCATAATCTTCCAAGAACCAAGAACATGCCATGATAGTGAATCAGAGAGGAGAAAAATGTCATTTTGTGAAATGGACTTCAATGTTAGGTAAAAAAAATAAGTGTGGAGTCTATGGTGGGTTTTATGGAAATTTTGCCCCAATACTTGACTTTAGAAATGTTGACTTTAATCAATCTACCAAAAGAAGTCAGAAACATTAATTTTTCTTGTACCACCCACAAAATTTAGTCTGTGGCAACTGATGTGAATGTGGATAAGGAATAAGAACACAAACATATTTAGTTGTCATAAAACCATGGAGATTGAAGTTTTGCCTTAGAGGGCATTTTTCTCCATTCCTTTCTCTTTCTAAATTAAAAGAAATGTTCTAATGTGAAAACTTAAATAAATAAAGTATAAATTGGTGTATTTGACCAGCTTCACTAAAAAAATTTCCCTAAAAATTAAAAGTAATGTAAGTCTGAACTGTAATAAAACATATATGTGTGTGTATTGTGTATTAGGTGTGTATATCTCTGTGTACAATGAATGAAATATCTATCATTTTACTACTCCTTTTCCCTTCCTTAAGCTATCTAAAACCATTATTTAAAAAACAACCATTGATTTTTTTTCTAAATTCACATGATAATGCTTCTAAGCTCTTAATATGTGGCCAGAATATGACTCATATTTACTCATGCTCATTTTGCAGGAATTTAGAATTACAAAGATAGAAAATGGCTTTCTCCAAATTGTAAGCTAATAATCAATAAGGTTGGAATCCTGATTCCATGTCTTGGCTTAAAATGTTGACCTCTTTTCTTTTATTTTCTCTTTATTATAGAAGATATACCCCCAGGTCCCAAGGGAAGACATGATCAACTCATCAACACTAATGGGAATGGGTCCACCAACCTCCCAACATTTGCTAGGAAAGCAGCTTCTCTACATTTTAAACTTCTAGTGCGGTACCTGTTTAGTCTCGCAAGAAGACTTGTAGACCATGAACGCTAACAGAGTGGTCATGACAAGTGAAAAGAGGTGACTTTAAAATTATGATGGCATCTGGACTTCTCTGAGATTAACTTGATCTATTTTAGTCTTTATTTTAAAAGATTAATTTAAAAATAACATGACTATTTGCTTAATTTTTGTTTTTTATCTCTCACCTAGATTGAATATGTATGACTTGAAATAACTGTCCCAAATTGGTAGACTGGCTAGTCATTAAATATATTATGAAGTTTAAGTAAACAATAGACTCATATATGATTAAGGTCTCATATAAATATATCGCCATGAGACATATTAGCCAATTAGTTGGTATAAGTGTTTTCTTTTAGGTTCATAAAACAATTATAGCAACAAAAAATTTCTAAGAATAAATTACCATTATTAACCTATGGATACATTTTTGGATGTAACATTCTAGGCAAAGAAGCGTATTTTTATGAGAATTAAACACATTTCTTTGAATGTTTATATTCACGTTCATCTTTCATTGATTCTATTTGAATTTAGATTTAAGACATTGAATTATGACTATATTTTATCTTTATTGGGCTGCTACTACATGGTATATACTTCAACATTGGTGAATGAAAGAATAGAAAAATAAACAAATGAAACAATGTTTCTCAGACTCCAAATGTCACTGTTAATCAACAAAAGCAATAAAACAGAAGTTTTTTTCTTTATTTCCCTTCCTTCCTTCCTTCCTTCCTTCCTTCCTTCCTTCCTTCCTTCCTTCCTTCCTTCCTTCCTTCCTTCCTTCTTTCTTTCTTTCTTTCTTTCTTTCTTTCTTTCTTTCTTTCTTTCTTATTTTTTTTGGTCAAGGTTTCTCTCTGTAGCCCTGGCTGTCCTGGAACCTGTTCTGTAGACTAGGCTGGTCTGAAACTCAGAGATCCACCTACTTCTGCGTCTGCCTCCCAAGTTTTGGGATTAAAGGCATGAGCTACCACCACCCTGCTTTTTTACTTTTTTAAATTTTATTTAGTTTTTCAGAAGTTTTGTGAGGGGTCCCTGAAGGTGCCATACAAGGAAGCAAACTGTATGAAAAGAAAAGAATGAAAACCTGGTGCAGATTGACTTCATCAACTTGAATTGGATTTCAGAGTAGAGAGCAGAAGTTTATTCTTAGTGAGTTTAAGCCCATCACAATTTGGAAAAGAGTTTCCTGGTGTAATAATAGCCCTATGGCACAAGGAAACATAATAACATGGAAACTCAGCTCAGGGTACATGTTATTTTTTTCAAGAAGATAAATTCTAGAAATAGGTTAACTGTACTAATTTACAGGCCTAAGAGTCTAGTCTGGTCTTATAAGTAAAATGATCCAGGCTATTGCTACCTCAAATTGCCCTTGTGGAAACTTGGGCAAGCTTCTGGCTGAAATGGTCATTTAGATTACTATCTACTTTCTGGTCCTGGTTGTAGGAGCTTGATGTGGCCTGGCCCAAAAGATAATGTAGATTAGGAGGCTATTAATCACCTCTAGTTCTCAGCTTTCTGGATTGAAGAACATGTTTTTAATCTTTCCTGTTAAAAATTAATCCTGTGTGACAGCTTCTCTGGAGATCTGTGGACACAAGGACTTTGTGCTATGCTCCCAATAGTATTGTCTCAATAGTTGTGTCTGGTATAAATGAAACATTTTTTTTTTCTATAAAAAGGTTGTCCAAGGTTAACTAAATCACTCTTCTTCTTCTTCTTCTTCCATTATTTCCTAGAGTAGATTCAGATCACTGTGGCCCTGTTGGTGATGCTACAAGTCGACTTAAGGAGGAAACAGTTAGTTGTTGCAAAATCCACATTAGTAGAAAAGTATTGCCAAAAGTATTGGGTTGCTTGGGAGAATAAATTGAATGTTATTGGTGGTTGAATATGTTGTTTACAAATGCATTAAGACAGTAGAAAAGGCAAATAAATTACTGTACCTCTGAACAGGTATTTGCCAAGTTCTGAAAAACCTTGTTGAGTCTTAAGGTAGCATTCCATTGTAACAGACACAGAAATAAGAAAATTTACGATGCTACCTAATTTAGATCAATCATGACATGATTCTATATTTTCTATAGTGTTGCCAAGTATTAGTCTGAAGTGGTTCCATGAACTCTGTGCAGTTGTTAAATTTTGAAAGAACATCCTGTGATGCTTTGGAAGTTTTTTTTCTCCAATAAGGGTAAAATTAGAAGCCATAATCCTCCTAGATGGCCCCCAATTGAACATGTAGTAGTCATGTCAGCTGTGGTTTCTCGGAACTGGTACACTCTATTTTATTTCCTGAATGATGTATCTATTTGGGATCTGCAATACTTGGTTTATATCCGGAAATCTCACAAAAATAGACCCTTATGAAATTTTCAGGACTCAGTGCCTTGATCAGGTTGAAAATATGCTGGCACAGCCAGTACAGGTTCTAGCCAAGTCATGGAGGTACAGAGAAGCCCTGTAGCACAATCATGTTAGCAATGGCAGAAAGTAAGTTTAAAGTCCTTCCAAACTTTCCAGACATGGTGCCATAATTTCTGGGCAGTGGCTCAGCTATGGAGGTGCTTATGTCAAATGGGTAGGTTCAGTAATTCCTGAAACAGATGATGCTAACTAGAAGAAAGCACAGCTACCCATTTCCACAAAGTCAGCCAAGAATGTTATTCTCTCCAACATAAATATCACTCCTCGATTCTCATTCACGAGGAAATAAGAAGTCAGAAATGAGATGTTACTTGTGCTTAATGAGGGAAATCAACAATTCTTTGAAGTCTTCTTTTTTTTTTTTTAAAGATTTCTATCTCCTCCCCCTTCCCTCCCCTCCCTTCCACCCATACCCCCACTCCACCCCTCTCCAAGACAAAGAGCCATCAGGGTTTCCTTCACTATGTTAAGTCCAAGGTCCTCCCAACTCCCCCTAAGACCAGGAAGGTGAGCAACCAAACTGACAAGGTTCACAGTGAGCCCGTCCATGCTGTAGAGTTCATGTTCATTGCCGTTGTCTTTGGTTTCTCAGTCCTCCTCCACCGTCAGCCACATTCAGAGAGTCCGGTTTGGTCCCCTGTTCCATCAGTCCCATTCCAACTGGACTTGTTGGTCTCCTGTTAGATCTGTCCCACCTTCTCAATAGGTAAACGCACTCCTCAGGGACCTGACTTCCTTGATCATGATCTCCCTCCTTTTGCTCCTCATCGGGACCTTGGGATCTCAGTCTGGTGCTCCTATGTGGGGTTCTGTCATTTTCTCCATCCAATGCCAGGTGAAGGTTCTATGGTGATATGCAAGATATTCATGAGTATGGCAATAGGATCTGTACATTTCTGGCACCTTCTCCTCAGCTGCCCAAGGACCTAGCTGGGGGCGTCTTCCTGGACACCTGGGAACCCCTCTAGAATCAAGTCTCTGCCAAACCCCAGAATGGCTCCCTTAATTAAGATATATAATTCCTTGTTCCCATATCCACTTTTCCTATATCCCAACCATCCTATTCCCCCAAGCTCTTCCCATCCTCCACTTCACACATTTCTCTCCCCATCCCCCCCTCCCCCCATCCCACCCCACCCCCATGTTCCCATTTTTTGTCCGGCAATCTTGTCTACTTCCAGTATCCAGGAGGATAACTAAATGTTTTTCTTTGGGTTCACCTTCTTATATAGCTTCTCTAGGATATTTTACGATATATAGGCTCCATGTCCTTTACTTATGGCTAGAAACCAATTATGAGTGAGTACATCCCATGTTCATCTTTTTGGGCCTGGGTTACCTCACTCAGGATGGTGTTTTCTATTTGCATCCATTTGCATGCAAAATTCAAGATGTCATTGTTTTTTACCGCCGAGTAGTACTCTAATATGTATATATCCAACACTTTCTTCATCCATTCTTCCACTGAAGGGCATCTAGGTTGTTTCCAGGTTCTGGCTATTACAAATAATGCTGCTATAAACATAGTTGAACAAATGCTTTTGTAATATGATTGGGCATCTCTTGGGTAAATTCCCAAGAGTAGGATTGCTGGGTCCTGGGGTAGGTTGATCCCAAATTTCCTGAGAAACCTCCACACTGCTTTCCAAAGCGGTTGCACAAGTTTGCATTCCCACCAGCAATGGTTGAGTGTACCCCTTACTACACATCCTCTCCAGCAAAGGCTATCATTGGTGTTTTTGATTTTAGCCATTCTGACAGGTGTAAGATGGTATCTCAACGTTGTTTTGATTTGCATTTCCCTGATTGCTAAGGAGGTTGAGCATGACCTTAAGTGTCTTTTGGCCATTCGAACCTCGTCTGTTGAGAATTCTCTGTTCAGTTCAGTGCCCCATTTTTTAATTGGGTTCATTAGCATTTTAAAGTCTAGTCTCTTGAGTTCCTTACATATTTTGGAGATCAGACCTTTGTCTGTTGCGGGGTTGGTGAAGATCTTTTCCCAGTCAGTAGGCTGCCTTTTTGTCTTAGTGACAGTGTCCTTTGCTTTACAGAAGCTGCTCAGCTTCAGGAGGTCCCATTTATTCAATGATGCCCTTAATGTCTGTGCTGCTGGGGCTATACGTAGGAAGCGGTCTCCTGTGCCCAAATGTTGTAGAGTACTTCCCACTTTCTCCTCTAACAGGTTCAGTGTGTTCAGATTGATATTGAGGTCTTTAATCCATTTGGACTTGAGTTTTGTGCATGGTGATAGACACGGATCTACTTTCATTCTTCTACAGGTTGACATCCAGTTATGCCAGCACCATTTGTTGAACATGCTTTCTTTCTTCCATTGTGTGCTTTTAGCTCCTTTATCAAAAATCAGGTGTTCATAGGTTTGTGGGTTAAGATCTGAGTCTTCTATTCGATTCCATTCGTCGACTTCTCTGTTTTTATGCCAATACCAAGCTGTTTTCAATACTGTAGCTCTGTAATAGAGTTTGAAGTCAGGGATGGTAATGCCTCCAGAAGTTCCTTTATTGTATAAGATTGTTTTGGCTATCCTGGGTTTCTTGTTCTTCCATATAAAGTTGATTATTGTCCTCTCAAGATCTGTGAAGAATTTTGATGGGATCTTTAAGGGGATTGCTTTAAATCTATAGATTGCCTTTGATAGTATTGCCATTTTTACTATGTTTATCCTCCCAATCCAAGAGCAAGGGCGATCCTTCCATTTTCTGGTATCCTCTTCAAAGACTTAAAGTTCTTGTCAAATAGGTCTTTCACTTCCTTGGTTAGAGTTACCCCAAGATATTTTATGCTATTTGTGGCTATCGTGAAAGGTGACGCTTCTCTGATTTCTTTCTCTGCTTCCTTATCCTTTGTATATAGGAGGGCGACTGATTTTTTGGAGTTGATCTTGTATCCTGCCATGATACTAAAGGAGTTTATCAGCTGTAGGAGTTCTTTGGTGGAGTTTTTTGGGTCGCTTCTTAGGCCATATTTGGTGTGCAGACACTTTCTAAATTTCATCCCATTTAATCCTTATGGAAAGCTTGGAATGTCCCATTGGTCAGTCTGAGTCACTACAGAGGCAAAGGGAGACTGAAGACCTCACTCAAGGTCACACATCATAGAATGTTTTAGCTGGGACTCCACTCTGACTCCCACTGTAAAGCGCAACCCATCTTCAAAAGCTCGCCTCAACGTTTGCTTTAGAATTTTGGACTGTAATATATGTTCAGTTGATGTTTCCATTTTTAAACACACTCCTAAAATACATGTGCAATTCCTTCACACCATGAAGGATTACAGTGTTCAAAATCCATCTCCACCAAGTGAACTCAAGATAATGGGTGACAGTTATCAAAAGTTGAATGACTTCAAGTCTATAACTTCTAAATAAGTTCATGTTATTTATCAGAAGCAGAAAGGAAATATTCTACTTACTTTTTGTTCTCAAGCATTTTACAGAGCTTCCTGTAGCTTACTTAACAGTAAGCAAAGCTTAAGATAATTTTGAAACGAAGAAAAGAAGTCCTTGAGTCCATCGAGATATGATTAGATACAGGTAGCCAATAGAGGTTGAAAGACAGTTACCAAACATGTGTGAAAGTTAATCACTTTCTTCCATCCAGAAAATGAATCACACACATGTCAACACCGTTTTCTCCTGGACATTATGTTAACTCTTTGCCCTCAGGTTCCTTCCAGGTAAGCTTAGGAATAGGCATTCCAATTGTAGACCACACAATTGACTGACATTGAAGTTTGCCCTAGAGGCAACACCCTGATGTTTTTGTTGGTTTCTGTCAAATTCCTAACAGTTCCAAAGGCATTAGTTTCATTGAGAAGCCCTGCCAAAATTCCTTATAAAAAGCAGATGAAATAAAGCCAGAGACCTTGAGTTGGTACAAATCTTATATTAGGTATGGTAACTTCCTCTTCTAAATTCACTCTGCTAGCAAGCGGTTGATCTTCTCCTACTCAAATCCTGTTAGGACCTCAGTGGAACATGTATGGAGTGATTAGATTCATTTTTTCATCAGTATGGACCTTGACCTTCTATAAGATTTTATATTCAACATGGGGAAGGTCACCCCTAATTTACAAGGTATGTGTAAAGAGCAACATGGCAGCACATTGAAAATACAGAGCTGGTGGGGTTAGCAGAGGCCAGGGCCCTCTATGACACATCACTGTGTTCTGCAGAAGTTCTTGAGACAATAGCAGTATCTGCTTAGTTATAGTCAACTTTAAACATAAACAGCACCTGAAATTCAGGAATTATTATGCAGCTGAATGCCCTTTCCAATAAACCACATTTTAATTTCCTCAAACAAAATTCATTATTTGTGGATGACTGTTAACATAGTTTGGCAACATGCAGTTTGGGCTTGCTGTTTTTTATTAAAAGCTTATATTTAATATTTTCTATGCATCATTTAAAACTGCATTTATAAAATAAAGAGGGGAAATAAAAGAAAACATATACATTTGGATTCAATTTTTATATCTTCAGGTTTGTAATCTTCCTGTCTCCTATGAGTCATTTAAGTACTTTGAACTTTCATGAGTATGACAATAAACTGTCCCGCCCCCCACACCCAAAGCAAAGGACCATTGTAAGACTTAATGTTTTAAGATGAACACGAACTTACTATTTTCTCGTAATGGGCTTTCCTTTCTGCTCCAAATGCCAAGGTTTCATCTGGCAGTTTAGCTCTGTGGTTGCGAATGAGACTGGGAGCTCTCAGATGGGCTTTCGAACACTACATGCTTCTCACGCAACCCTGCGGAAATTCCTCAGTGAGTCAAACCTTGACGTCCAAATAGACTTCGCGCTTACTTCTGAGTCCAAACTAGTTGAAGCGTATCAAACACTTGGAATACAGTCTAAGAAACTGCAGCTGTTTTAATTATTTTTAGTAGACCTGAGAATAAAGAGTCACATAATCTTCAGCAATATCCAGTCCCAGCTCTCTAAGCAGCATCCAGTGAAGGGTAAAATTAGTCTTTTCCTCATCCCTAGTTCCTCTTCAGTACCTAAATTTGTTTACAGTGATTCTGAGACATCGATACATGGGACTGTTAATTTGAAAAAAATCCCGAGATATACTTTTGGATTTTTTTGCAAATTAAAAACAGTTAATAGGCTGATGAGACTGCTCTTTGGGAGGAAACTGCTGATTGCTACTGAAATGGGGGTACTTTGTACCTATGGGGGAGGGAGCCTTGCTCCTGTAGTAATGGCTACATCTTCGCAGACACCCTGAAGGGAATTAGTGGTCACTGTCATGTTGGCTATTAGTGGCAGTTTGACATAGATCCACAGAGACAACTTTATTTGTGACTGTAGTCCAGTGATTCTCAACCTTCTTAATGATATGACCCTTTAATACAGTTCTTCATGTTGTGGCAATCCCCAACCATAAAATTATTTTTATTGCCACTTAATAACTGTAATTTTACTACTATTATGAATTGCAATGTAAATATCTGTGTTTTCTGATGGTCTCAGGTGACACCTATGAAAGGATCCTTTGACCTCCAAAAGGAGTTGTGAGCCGCAGGTTGACAACCACTGTTCTAGGTCCTAACCTAATTACTTTTGTGAAACTTCAGTCCCCGAGGAATGAATGACAGTCATATACAGTCTTAAACTTTGAAGAACAATGCATTGAAACTCAATGAAAGAAGTGGGGGAAAGTCTACCATTATTGGTTCATCATGGGTTGTGTGAGTGTGTGTGTGTGTGTGTGTGTGTGTGTGTGTGTGTGTGTATGTGTGAGTGTGTGTGTGATCTGCAAGAATATTTGCTGTGGCAGACACAAGGATGTCCTTTTAGATCCAACTCTAATTAATTACTTGCTACCCTGATATAAGATGTGTATTCAGCAAATACTTCTATCTCTCATCAACTTTTAATGTCTGAGAACCCCTTCATCTGCCCAGAGTTGTCTTGTTTCATCTCCCATTCTTTCAGGGATCTCATGTTATGCTACAAGCCTCTACTCTAATGTTATCACTGCACTGGATGGCTAAGATTACCTTAGACTCTGCCAGGTTCATACCGCAGTTTGAGTTTTTTCTATACCTCTTCTTCCCTTTGTTCCATCCATAGATGCTGATTTCAAACCATTTAGCTTACATTCGTGCTCCCATCCAGCATCTGCTCCCTGAGAATTCGTCATTCAGCCTAAAACATGGTATGGAGGGTGACTGAAAACAACAAGAGTGAAAAGGGAATTTGGACCTGGACAACTAATAGTTAATATAACGTGGCAACCCACAAGGGGTGGTAAGTTAAGTCCAACCAACCCCAGCACAAAGTGACCTTCCAATTGGTACAGTTTTGATGTGTAAAAATTGAGAATACAAGATAGAAGGCCACTTCGATTGCATATAACATATAAGAGTTAAAAGGAAAACCATACAATTTAGCAGGATTATAAAATCAAAGATCATAAGTCTAAGTCTTATTAGTCAAAGTACATAAACTTCAGACAGAGCTAAATGTATAAATAAAGACAAATATGATATGTCAAGATTAGGTTTCTATTTGGAAGACAAAACAAAACCCCGACATTCAAGGAAGTCTGCATGGGTGTGCTCGGTTTTATAGCCCAGATTCCTTGGGAAGGAGATCCAGAGATCTGCCAAATTAGTAAAACTTTAGATGTCTGTTGGCTAGATAAGAGCCCAAATACTTAACTTTTGTATTTCTATGGCCTACAATGAAGAAAGAAACAAAATACCTTTTTGTGCTTTGGAGACAACATCTGTTTCGATAGAGATTATGGTTTAACTAACGTACCATGCAACTGTTTGCATGGACTAAAGGTGCATGCCTTAGACAGAGGCTGTTTTGTAAGCAGTTCTGCAGTTTGGAAAGTTTAGTCATTGACTTCAGCTCCAGGATTGGGGGTAAAAAGCACTGTTTATAGTCTAAGATTGGAAGGTTAGGAGTGAAGAGGTGAGATACATAGAGACTCATCATTATTAACAGAAACTTTTCAACTGACTAATTCATACATTGAAATGATATTGGCAAGTAATCAGAGCACAGCTTCAGGGATAGTATTGGTAACCTTATAAGATGATACCAGGAAGATACACTTTCTTTCTCTCTGCTACATGAAAATATAGTGGGAAGTTGGTGATCTAGAGCCCTAGAAGGGAACCTTCACTAGTGTGGCCAAATTGGTATTCTGGCTAACATACCTGTGAGGCATAGATTTCTATTGCTTGTAATTCACCTACTCAGTGATGTTTTGTTATAAAGAATTTATTTGGATAAACACCCTCATACATAGGGAGTATTCCTAGAACCCTAGTGGATGCAAGGCAATTCACCTTGCTGTAGAGGATATATAAAGATAGATCCATCCCTACAAGATCATCTGGCTTATGTGTTTGTTTCATTATTTTCATTAGATACCATCACACTGACTTGACATGTTGAAGTACAGTTGAAATGCCAGTTATTAGGTAATTCTTAGTATGAGTTGAGGGCACAAGCCTTTGATTGAATATGTGATTTGAATCATGACTCTTTGTATGGCCCTGTTCACTATTAGAAAGAAGTTATATATGCCAGAATCAGTGTTAGATGACAAGAAACCCACATTTTCTTGACTTGTCTTCACTCACTGTTTCCAAATTACAGGTTTGGAGCCCCCCCATTACACACTATTCAGTGTTCCACTAGGGTGGCTTAAGAACTTAGCTTAGTAAAGCTCTTTTACTCAACCTTGCAGTTCATTGATGCAGAGTATACAGATGAATGTCAGTAATGGTGAATAGCACATGGGAAGGCACACAGGGGAAATAGCCAATCTCATTTTCTTCCTCTGGTAGATTCTTAAGAACAGTACTTCTTTTAGAAATGATGTATAGCAACATTCACTGACTTTAGCCACATAGCAATAGTCACCTGAGCCCAAAGAGAGCTTCTTAAAGGTTGGTCACATACTTGTGTCTGGTAGTCCGTGAAACTTGTGTATTTCCCATTCTTTCCAGAAAATGAGTGGTAGTGTTGAACCCAAAGCCCCAACTATAAATGGGATAAAAAAATATAGATTATCTAACTAGGCTTAAGGCTCTTTCCATAATTGTCAACACGCACTGCTTGAATTACTCAAAGTCCCAGGTAACAAAGATGCTTTTTCTAGACAGAATGTCCCAAGGGCATAGAGATTAAATCTTGAAAATCAGAAACAGAGGACCAAGTCTACTTGACTGGGGTTGATCCTCTACTAAACTCTAGTCTTATCATTTGTGGGCTGTGCATGTTTAGACAGCCTGGCTCCAAATGGATCACTCTTCACAAATAACACTAAAAGAGTCCACAGAAATGTAAGGCATTTTTGGCATTAGTTTGAGACTTGAGATAACTTTAGATTTCTAGAGGGCAGGGAGAGAGAAAGGGGTGGCTACATTGTCTTAAAAGCAATTGCATCTGGAGATCAAGAAGTGCCAGGGCTATTGACTCCTACTGGGACCAGAAGACAATATATATAAAGCCAAGGTAATCCATGTGTATGTGTTTCTTGTGTCTATGCACAGTTCTGACTGTTATTGAGCAAGGTAGAAACTTCAGCCCAAGAAATCAATGAATATCATAGATTCAGGGTGTTTTGTTCATGACAATGAATTATCAGCCCATAGCAGAATAGTTATTAGTTTCAGTGAAGGAAAAGCAAAGGAAACAAACCGGAATAGACTGTGAATGAGGAAGAATTGCTTATCACCCAGAGAAAAATTGCAAGAGTGTTTGTAAAAGTTTTTGGAGACACTCTGTTTTTTGCATTCCCCGTAGGAACTGGTTTCTGGAGAAGCTGTTTTCTGTGTGTGTGTGTGTGTGTGTGTGTGTGTGTGTGTGTGTGTGTGTGTGTATAAATGGATGTGAGAGAATTAACAGGTAGACTCTGGTAGTCCTGAAATATCCCAGAAAGGAAGAAAGTTCTGTGTGAATTCAGGGTGAGTGGGGCTGAGAGTCCCCCGAGGTCTACCTCAGCTACAGAGCTGTCTTGGCTGGGCTGTACCTCACCCACTGCAACCATGACACCCACTTGCCTAATGAAAAATACTGACAGAATTTACCACCTTAGGATGCTGATGGAAAAGACTTTGTCCTCAGTGCTCTCTGAAAGTTGATTTCTTGAACCTTGTCGATTTTCTTTTCTCACTCTAGTCCTGCCTTTCTGTCTTTTCTTCATAGAAGCTGATTTCCAGTAAATATCATTCACTTGAAACTCTATAGCATCTGTTGCTGGTGAAGGATCTAACCATTGATAGAAACATCAGAGGACGAGGACTTTCTGGAAAAGCCTGCATGTGTTCAAAGAAACACATTACTGCGGTGGTTGAAAACTAACATGCATTTAATAATTACTTTTCATGTAATCTTCTATGCTTTAAAAAACAATGACATTTTTAACTTTGCATGCAAATGGATGGAAATAGAAAACACAATTCTGAGTGAGGTAACCCAGACCCAAAAAGATGAATTTGGTATGTACTCACTCATAAGTGGATTCTAGACATAAATAAAGGTCAGTGAGCCTATAATTCCTGATCCTAGAGAAGCTAAATAAGGTGAACCCAAAGAAAAACATATAGTTATCCTCCTGGATATTGGAAGTAGACTAGATTGCCAGGCAAAAATTGGGATCTTGGGGATGGGGGTGGGGTGGCAGTAAGGGGTGATGGGGAGATGTGGATAGAAAAGTGAGCAGGGGAAGATGGAGAGACCCTGGGGGAATGGGATATTTAGATGTTTAAAAAGGCCATATCTGGACCTGTAGCTATTCCTGACCTTTAATATAAGCTTTAGTGTTAAAAAATCATGTATTGTTCTAATACTTCCAAACTGTTACACTGTATAATCTATTTCTAACTACAATTTAACTTCTTCTAAAAGTCTCTGTCTGTTTTTATAGTTTAATAAATGTTGGGCAAAACCTTTAGATTTAAAATGTGTTGATATTACTTGTGGTTTGTCATTCATACTCAATAGACAGGACCTTTTTGTTGATGCAACTTTAATGACTGAAAATATCTATTTTTTCCAGTATTATTTTGAATGAAATGGAACTATAGATTCATACTATTTGGTAATGAAGAAGATTTCTTTTAAAGAGATGGATTGGAAACAGTAGATCTGAGTTTAGTGACACAGACCTTAAATCCCAACACTTCAGGAACTGAGACAGGCAGATCTCTGTGAGTTCCAATCCAGCCTTAGCTAAATAGCAAACTCCAGACCAGCCAGGGTTATATTATATAGAGAAATCTTGCCTCATAAATGAAAATAAGTTATTGAGAACAACACTTTGTAACATCATAAATAAAATATTTATTTGAGTTAAAAAATACTCAAAATTCTAAAACCTATACAGTGGATATAAAATTAAATTTGGAAAAATTGAAAAATATGTAAATTCAGATATACTAATAATAACCAAGTAGGAAACAGTTCAGTGAGAAGGGCTACGAGTCCTCAAATACAGAACTGGTGACATTTTCTAAGGTTTCAGTATTTTATATAGTTTATTATTATCTTCATTTTATTCTGTCATGCAGAGGTGGAAAACAAGGAAATCTCTACTTTGCAGAAATTTCTCCAGGTCTACAAAGAAGGAACAGTGGCCATCTTGGCTTTTCTGTCGGCTCCTTTGACTTGTTCAGTTATAACTGGATTAACAGTTAATGAACATTGTTGTACTTGGACTGTGTTAAAATTTCTGTTGGACCAAAATGAGAAAAGAAGACAAAAGCAGGCTGAATTTTTTTTTTAATGGTAAAGAAAGCATGACAATTGTCCACATAAAAAATCCTTCTTTTTTCCCCCCATGGTTTATTTTTTTATATTTAAAAATTTCCATCTCCCCCCTCCTCCTCCTCCTTCCCTTCCCTCCCCTCCATCCATACCCCCCCTCCCTCCCTCTCCAGGCCAAGGAGCCATCAGGGTTCCCTACTCTATGTTAAGACCAAGGTCCTCCCAACTCCCCCCAGGTCTAGGAAGGTGAGCAACCAAGCTGAGAAGGCTCCCACAGAGCCCGTCCATGCAGAAGAATCAAAGCCCAGTGCCATTGTCCTTGGCTTCTCAGTCAGCCCCCACCATCGGCCACATTCAGAGAGTCCGGTTTGGTTGCCTGTTCCATCAGTCCCATTCCAACTGGACTTGGTGGTCTCTCGTTAGTTCTGTCCCACCGTCTCCATGAACGCACCCCTCACGGTCCTTTCTTTCTCATGTTCTCCCTCCTTCTGCTCCTCATCAGGACCTTGGGAGCTCAGTCCGGCGCTCCAATGTGGGGCTCAGTCATTTTCTTCATCTATCCTTCTTTTTTTTTTTTTTTCGGAGGGTGGATCTCCAATATTTTTTTTCCAGTTTATTTATTTTTTATTAAAAATTGCCATCTCCTCCCCTCCTCCTCCCCCTTCCCTCCCCTTCCCTCCACCCACACCTCCACTCCCTCCCTCTTGAGGCCAAACAGCCATCAGGGTTCTCTACACTATGTTGAGTCCAAGGTCCTCCCAACTCCCCCCAGGTCCAGGAAGGTGAGCAACCAAACTGACAAGGCTCACACAGAGCCCGTCCATGTCGTAGAGACCAAGCCCATCGCCATTGTCCTTGGCTCCTCGGTCAGCCTCCACCATCAGCCACCCTCAGAGAGTCCGATTTGGTTGCATGTTCCATCAGTCCCATTCCCACATAGGAGCACCGGACTGAGCTCCCAAAGTTCTGATGAGGAGCAGATGGAGAGAGATCATGAGAAAGAAAGTCAGAACCATGAGGGATGCGTTCACCCACTGAGACGGCAGGACAGAACTAATGGGAGACCACCAAGTCCACTTGGAATGGGACTGATGGATCATCTATCCTTCTTGATGCAATGTAGAAGATAAAATTCTTATCAAGTAGCTCTTTATTTAAGGGCACATAGGTGACATTCTCTTTCAAGTTGCTTCACGGAACAAGCAGAAGTGACTTCTTTAAAGACTGACCTTCAGAGAAAATAATAAACACCGTTAACATACCGTTTAATTATAAATTATTACATTTGTTTTAGAAAAGGAACCTGCCTATATATTTTCCTGCTATTTTGAGTTTACAAAAATATAAAATTATCCATACTTTGCATATATATGTATGTATATATATATATATATATATGTAAACACACCTTGATTTGATTATTAAATAAATGAGTATAACTATTCATGTAAATCTACCATGTTAGCTCATTTTGGTGATTGAAGACTCTAAGTTTGCTGTAGAATTGGTTCAATTCCCGGCAACCACATGGTGGCTCACAACCATCTGTAATAAGGTCTGGTGCCCTCTTCTGGCCTGCAGACATACACACAGACAGAATATTGTATACATAATAAATAAATAAATAAATAAATAAATAAATAAATAAATAAATAAATAAATAATAAATATGTGATATGAAAACTATGACTTTAATAAAACACAGCAGTGAGTACTGAAGGTAGCCTGTTCTCCCTTTAGAATACAACGAAAACATGTTCACATATTAATGAAAGTTTCATTCCCTGCTATCTAGGATGTTCTCTGATAATACAACCTCTGAGAATGTGTGCTGTTCTTTCACTGTCATGCTGCAGCAACTAAAGCCCAGGGAAAGAAATGTGGGCAATATGATTATCACTTTAGATTTTAGTAATAAAGAGCTTTGCCAGTGATCTGTGTCTCAAGTCTATTCTTTGCATCTACAAAACAGTGATAGATGAACTTGTTATCTTGGAAAAAGCATAGAAGCTTAGACTCTCATCTATTCTTGATATTTGATATTTACTTTGATATAAAGTTTCAAAGGTAGTAAGTTTTTTGTGTACTTCGATTTTAACAATATTAGTATCTCTTCCTTCCTCATAGTTGCTGAACTGAAATCAGGATAGGCCTGCTATTCTGTTATGAAAGCGGAGGTTCTAGATCCACATGTGCACAATAAAGACCTTTTCCTTATCTGCTTAATTCTAAGAAAAATTGCTTGCCCTCTTGATACATAAATATTTCAGATAAAATGTAGGATGAAAGACACTATATTGAAAATTTCCAGAGAAATAGAGCCAGTGATACATGAAAAATACACACACATAAACACACACACATTCACACATACAAAAGAAAACAAAATTGTATTAGAATCTCACAATAATAGCAATTTATTTTAAAAAGAACTTTCACAAATGCTTCTTACTGAGGTTGCATTTTAAAAGCCCAGTTTTCATATAATATAGCTCAAAGAATAGATTTTATTAGCACACCAATATTAAGATAAATTTTAAAGTCATAATTTTCATATCACATATTTATTATTTATTTATTTATTATGTATACAATATTCTGTCTGTGTGTATGTCTGCAGGCCAGAAGAGGGCACCAGACCTCATTACAGATGGTTGTGAGCCACCATGTGGTTGCCGGGAATTGAACTCAGGACCTTTGGAACAGCAGGCAATGCTCTTAACCACTGAGCCATCTCTCCAGCCCCGATCATATCACTTGTTTTTGACACAGGATCTTGCAATGTAGCCCAGCCAAATTTTCTTGCATTCAAAAATTTCCCATTTCAAACTTGCTCTGATGGAATGACAACTGTTTACACATATTCAACTTACAATTATTTTCAATAACGTCAAACAATTTAGCAGAAGGATAAATGTGCTCTATTTGTGTTGCATATTTGCATATTGTCTTATATACAAGCTTGTTTGAGGACTGTAGCTAAAAATTATAGCACTGCTAAGGTAGCTTATGACAGGTATGATTAATAGTAATATTTGAGAATAAAATTATAGGACAAATCAGCTGGACTTAACACGAGAGAAATCAGATATTGGAAATATTGGAATAAGAGAACCATTTACCCCAAACACTAATGCCTTCTTATTTGCCGGATTTAATAGAAATATAATTTCCTTAGTCCCTAAAGCCCATGTTTTAATGAATTTTCAGAAATCCTAATTGAATTAACCTTTGGAAGAGTAACTATAAATTTGAACGAGCTATTCAATTAACATAGAGAAAGAATATTATCAGAAAATTCTGCAGTGCCTATGATCTCTTCAGTAACTAGTATTAGATGATTATACTCCAGTTTTTTTCTGTGAAGACACCACTGGAAGCAGCAGGGCAGAGCATGGTTGTATTTACTGTGAAGTATGTTTTTGTTTTTGTTTTGCACCTTTCTTTTTTTGTGTTGTGTCTTTTAATTGTGTGCGTGTCCTAGAGAAAGAGAGAGGGAGAGAGGGAGGGAGGGAGGGAGGGAGGGAGAGAGAGAGAGAGAGAGAGAGAGAGAGAGACAGAGACAGAGAGACAGAGAGAAAGAGAGAGACAGAGAGAGTGAGACAGAGAGAGAGAGAGAGAGAGAGAGAGAGAGAGAGAGAGAGGCTCATGTGAGTGTTTTTGTTTGTAAGTGTGGGTACACAGGAGCCACAAACCAGATATGGATGCCAAGGGACAATCTCGGGTATGACTCTCTGCCTCCCACTTTTTCTGTGGCAAGGTTTCTTATTCATGGTTGCCCACAGGCTTCTCAGAATCTTCCTGTCTCCTCATCCCATGGTGTTGGAATCTTTGTTAGGATTGCAGATGTGTGCTACCCTCTCCTGCTTAATGTGGGTTCCAGGTGCTCATTGCTTACCCATTGAGTCTTCTCCCATGTCCTCCTGAACATCTTCCTTTAACATTTCAGTATCAAAATCTTCCCTCTCAAAAAACCCCACAAAACCAAAACAACACAAAAGACCCCCAGATATAACCACATACAAAACAAATGAAGCAAAACAGAACCCAGAACCCTAAGTCTTGTGGGGAGCATGCCAACAAGGGCCAATTTTTGTATTTTAGGACAGCCATAGGTTACCCCAATGATTGTAATTAGAAGTATCAATTTAAGAAATGTGCTCGAGTGTGCCCTGATATATGTATGTATGTATATATATATATATATGTACGTATATATATACGTACATGTATATATACGTACATATATATATATATAATATGATATTGATATATATATGTACGTATATATATACGTACATGTATATATACGTACATATATATATAATATGAGATTGATATATATATGTACGTATATATATACGTACATGTATATATACGTACATATATATATAATATGATATTGATATATATATATATATATATATATATATATATATATATATGGAGGCAGCAGTGAGTACGTGTAGCTATGGATCCCCATCCTTCTACTGGGTTCCCTTCCCATCAGGCAGTCATGTTCATGCATAGACAACATGTCTTTAAGGGGCACAGAGCGACAGCTGTCTCAGCTCTTCCTTTCTTGCCTTTGATCTCTAACAAGCTTTCTTCCCCTGATACCTGGTGCTATCCCCTGATACATGTACCACACAATTTGGCGGCTATAGGTGAAAATCATCTTTGTGACCCCCTGAGCACTTTCGAGAAGGTAACAAAGAGCTAGAAAGCCAGACTGATATTAATACAAAAAAAACCAGTAAAAAAATTGGTAAATAGACACAGCAAAGTCTAGCCATCATGTCTCAAGGGCATCGGACTCTGAGCTGAAATTTTCCCTCATGAGATGTCAGACAATATCCTGTGGAGTGAGATTTAAAAAAAGGCAAAATTGGTAAACTTACAGGACTAAAAATGATGGAAAGAATATCATCAACATCCAATAAAAAGTAAGTGCTTTAAAGTTATTTCTTCAAAATACAAGAACATATAAGACCAAGAGCAGATGTCATTTTTTTGCAACGATATGATCAGAAAATCTTTGATTTTTGTCAGAGATGCTAGGCTAGTCCTTACTGGGTTTCTGGTGAGTCCTTCTTTAGCTATATATACTACTGGATGAATGTAGCATACTCCTGTGAGGATTTTACGTTTTTGTTTGTTTGTTTCTTCTGTAGCTATTGAACTTACCTTTATTAAACAAGGGTAATCTAAAGGATTTTTCTCTTTAGATTGATAGATTTCTCCCAGGAAAGGATTTACTCTTGATTCCACTTGTTCAGCTGCCTAGGGGCAGCATGGATGAACTGAGGCAGGGTGAAGTCAGGCAGGTGGAGCAATGGGAAAATATCACTCTAGCTTTTCTTCTAAAAGACATCTTCTTGATGGTAAAATGTCTGAGTTCCTTTGGGGCTTCTTACCTTAATAAAAAATAAGTGTTTTTTAAAAGAAATATATTTCTAGCGAGAAACTCCCAAATCAGTCAACAGTAATAAACAAAGCCCAAGATTCAAAGCCCAGTTGAACTGTTCAGAGAAAGCACTTAGCTCGGGATTTCAATTTCAGTTTTATAAATGTGTTCATAATAATCAAATCTGTCCCCTATTGTTCTTACAAAGACTTGGGGTAATATGTGTATGTTGAATATCGAATAATATGACCTCTGTAATATATTAGTAACAGTTTAAAATGATGCATTTTTATACATGTGGATAGGAATTGGGAATAGTACAGACTTAGATTAACTTGACTTCCCTTTATGAGATGCTATGAGTTCTCTACTGAGTCTCATAGAAGACAGTGTTCTCTTGTCCCTTTAAAGATAGAAGAACATTTCAGTGTCATTTGGTATTTAAATTTTTCATGAATTTAGAGTTTGGAACTTTGAACTATGAGCTCTGTTTATCAAGTTGATGGGGGTGGCCTCTCTTTTCACCTGAATCACTCACACATGTGTGCCAACTGATCTTAACTGGACACAATCTCCTGAGCTCACAGTGGGCTGCATTTCAAATGAAGTCACTTCTGTTTATGCTGTAAATCTAAGTCCAAACAGGATGAGAATTTAAACCTCTGGGTCATATGATCAACATCAATCCACTAAACACTTTATATTACAGCCTTGGAAAACTAGAACAAAACCATTATATGAGGGGTACTTTCTCAGAAGGGCTCCTATGCGGAAGGAATTCAACTCCAACTTAAAAAGTCAAAATAAAGAGGAGTTGATGTATAAAATGATGCTACCCCATAAGCAAAGAGGGCTTCACTTTGAGACAAGATGGTTCTCAGGCCAGAGCTAGGAAGCTTCCTGTTATTCCAAGACATTTGTATGACTGTTCAGATGGAACATTGAAAGCCTCTTTGCCTCTCTATGGGGTCATGAATAAAGATACCATGCTACCCTTAATAAGATTGTTACCTTTGGAGCTGGACCAAGTTCTGTTTGGGAAGCTATGATTCTCAACTATAGTTCAATGACTCCATATAATGTCACCTTGCTTTCAGATATACTTTCATTCATCATTCACCTCATTTTTTCCTCAGATTGAGAAACATAATAACCAAGTACCATATATAATATTTAATCTACTTTGCCAAGCTAAAGAAAGAAACAGAACAGAAAACTAAACAAAGTGTCTACTGATAGTAGAAAGATCTATTTAAATAATTTCTTTTTCAAGTTCTCTAGTTTAACATAGGAAATATAAAATTGTCCCATTTTACCAGGGAAAAATACCTTGAAAATTATACAGGAACAAGAGTTGTAATTGACCAAGTTGATGATCAATCAATAGCCTAATTAGTTATTGAATATGTATCAATGTAACTTACAATTGATTAGTTAGACATCTTTCCAACCTCCTTCTGAGGATTTCTAACTTCTGCAGATCTGTTTCTAGGGATGTTCTTTCCATCTTGCCTGCTGAGCCATCACTATTGATCAAACATCAGCAAAGACTTTAAAATATCATTTGGAACCATGAAAGCCTCAAAAATACCTGCTGACATCTAATCCATAGCCAGAGCTGAGTTGTCAGCCACATGAAATGTCCCTTCACTGTACTTCAGCTGCAGTATTGTGTTCTTCTCATCCATTTGTGCTCCTGTTATCAAAATACCTTAGCCAGTGGTCTAAGATCAAGGAGCCAACCAGGTTGATGTCTGATAAACGCTGCTTTTGCCTCCAGATTGGTGTCAGTTGTGGCTGTGTCTTCCAATAATGTGTGGACAAGAAGGTGCGCACTTTAACTTTGGCCTTAATGAGGGTGCTGATGCCATTTGGGAGGCATAGTGAATTTCCAAAGACTGCAATCTAAACAAACCTACAAATCAGAAATAAATTTCAACTTGAAGTTTGAAGGGGACGCCATGTCTCCAACTACATTGGATGTTAAGTTCATTAATAGACTTCAAGGACATCAGAGGCTGGGCCTCACTCATATTTCCTTCAGCTCTGCCTGTTTCAGCCTCCAGGAAAGGTAGTATACTTATCTGGTCTCAGTTTTCAAGCTCTGAGATGCAAGTATATTTAAGGCAAATATCCCATGCAAATGTGTCATGGTTTTTTTTTTTTGAAATTGCATAGTTAAATGTTTAAAGACAAACAAATTTGGTGAGAGTTTGATCTAGTTCTTCCCTTCTCTTCAGACTATATATATATATATATATATATATATATATATATATATATACATATATGTGTATATATGTATATATATATATATATTCACAGTAGCATATTTTTAATTGGGGCACTATGTAAGCAATGCAGGCAAATACACCTGTTTCCTCTTCTAGAAGCTTCATTAATTTCAAATAGTTCACCTTTTCCTTGCATAATACAAAGCAGGTAAATAAAGAAAGTGGGCTACTGGTATTATTCCAAACTTTGTTTTGAGAAATATTTATGAATTTTGGAGAAGAGTTCTTACCTTGTTTCAAAATATTTTTAAATTTAATTTTTTTCTCTCTCAATCTGTGTGTGTGTGCGCATGCACATGTGCATATGTGGCATGCAGTTGTGTATTGTTCTCATTTATATGGACACACATTTGTGGTTACACACCAAAGCATATGCATGTGCCTGTGAAGATCAATGTCAGTTATACTTGGTAGCTCTTCTATCTTATTCATTGATGCAGGATTTCTTAATCAAAACTATAGCTCACTAACATGACTAGACAGCTCTCCCTGGGGATCCTTTATCTCTGCTTTTGGAGGCTATAATTGCAAATGGGCCTCAATATCAACCCATATTTGTGTAAGTTATAGGGAGTGTACCTCTCATTCTCACACTTGTGTAGCTAGCACTTGCTTTGAACTGTCTCCATCATTTCTTTCTGTGCCACAATATTTCATAGTATTATAACTCAATACTTCTGTAGGATATTCAAGTAAGGGTGCTTACCAATTCTTTTTATTTATTTTTTGTGTATTCATGCATATGTGTTTCTGTGTATGTGTGTTTCAGGGTGCATTTAAGAACTTTTGTTTGCCTCCATGTGGAGGTCAGAGAACAGCCTCAGATATCACTTATCAGAAAATTTCCAACTTTTCTTAGAGACACGGTCTTTTAGTGGTCTGGAAGTTCACTAAGTACCTTGTCTACCAGACTGAAAACCCAGGGAATCATGTGCCTCTGCCTCCCTATAGCCATTGGTAACATTATAAGTATATGCTGTTTAAATCTCTGTGAGGGTTCTGGAGGTCTGAATCAAGGTCCTCAAAGTTGTTGGCCCAGTTCTTCACTAACTGAGCCACTTATGAACCCAGGCCATACCTCAAAGTGACCACTACTCTGAGTTGGGAACCTTTGACTCTCCTCTCATTAATTTTTAATGTATTTTGTTGTTTACCCTACCTGCTAAAAAGCATTTTGTCTCATACTCCCCAACAAACTGTACTTTGGTACACGTTGTCCATATCCTCTGTGTCCTCTCTGTCTTCTTTCCTCCCTAATCATTTTCTAAATGAAAATAATTTGTTTCATATAATATATCCTAGTTATGGTTTCTCTTCCCTGTACTCCTCCATGTTCCTCCCCACCTTTCTCCCATCTGTATCCACCACGATACTTTCAAGAGCATTTAGTAACTTCTGTTCAGCTTTCTACTTCTTAGTAACAGACTCTGCATGCTTCTGCATAGTTAAACCAGGCTGTGTGAGTTTTGTCTTCTATGGTAGACCCACTTCTCTTAGCACGTCATCTAGTTCCACTCATGTTCGTGAAAATTACATAATATCATTTTTATTGTTGCTTATTATCCCACTGCATGTGTGTGTGTGTGTATGTGCGTGTGTGCGTGTGTGTGTGTGCACGTGTGGGTGTGTATCAAATATTCTAACTCATTCCTTTGCCCATGAACATCTTGGCGAAGTTTCTACCTTTGATATTATAAATATTGCCATTCTAATCACTCTATAGTTTGTTCTTAATATATTCTTGTAAATTAGAATATGGTTGAGTATTTTGAAAATATATGTTTTCTCAAATCATCTTCATTTTGGTCTTTGTGCTTCATTTTTTTTTAAAGTTTACATATTAAGCTCCTTGAAGTTAGCTTTTTATCCCCCAGTGGAAGAAACAAATGGTTTTAAATTAAGTACTTATGTCTGGACCAGATGTTTCCATGCCTCTGGGTCCTGAGCTATATTAGTCATTTTTGGTGAGACCACTGCCATCATTGCCACCACCAACAAAAGTACATAAACAAAACAGAACAAACAAACAAAAAATCAAGTTCCTCTTTGGTAATTGAGGGCCCACTGAGATAATCATGCTTTGAAACTTTAGGTAAACTTCTTTTTAAAAGTTTATTTATTTATTATGTATTTGTGTTCTGTTCTGCCTGCATGTATGCTTGAAGGCCAGAAAAGGGCACAGATCTCATTTTGGATGGCTGTGAGCCACCACATGTTTGCTGGGAATTGAACTCAGGACTTCTGGAAGAGCTGACAGTGCTCTTAACCACTGAGCCATCTCTCCAGCCCCATCAGCTAAACCTTTCACCTACAGGGTGAACAGGGACTATAAGTTATATTTGTTAGATCTGAGACTGAAGGTTAAAAAGAGCTTCACCTCCTCTGGTTTAGTATTATTTACACCTCTCAATGATAGGTCATAGGAAGATTGGGAAATGGTAAATTCATACAGTGCTTTATGATCTGAAAATTGCATAGCAAAATAGACATAACATATCACCTATCTTCTCTCATTAAGAATTAGACTTCATGTGATTCTGGCGACAGATAAACCCAGAATGATTATAGATTTCTTTTTCTTTAAGAAGACCTAAATGGTTTTATAAAGTCTGCTATTGGAAACCAATATGAAGAAGCGAGAAAAAGAAATCGAGCTGCTGTCACAAAGGAGACCTGAAATATTAGATCATTCCCGGAATGCAAGGCCCACTGAGTGAGCCAACCCATTCTCAGCTGAGTACAGAGAGAAAAAAGAGTGACAGCTATTTATTAGGACAGAAAACAGGGTATGCACTTTACGGATCAGCAACATGATGTAAATATTGACTTGCTTCATTTTTTAGGCTGATGAAAGGGTGTTTGTAATGTTCAACCTTCCTTCTGCAAATCAGTCCTGTCAACAGAGTATGGTGGGAGGGGTGGGCATTGACAAGCAATGAAAAGGGATTTGCTAGAGAGTATTTGTTATTTTTCTCCTTTAAAATATTTGGAGATACTTCATAAATCCCCAAGGAAAAGTAAAAAAAAAGCTCAACTCTTTGGGGTGGGATGGCAGGTATACTCACTTCTATTTTGAGATGTGAGGCATTCACTAAATGATTTCCCAGTGAATGTTTCAGCACCATGATTTTCATTCACCACTGTTTAATTAAAAAGGTGTTTTACTTCCTATTTTTCTTCTTCTTCTTCTTTTTCATCATCATCATCATCATCATTATTATTATTATTTATTATTATTATTATTATTATTATTACTATGGATAGACACTTTTAAAGCTGAAGTTTAAATAAAGTACTGGAAACATCAAAACTGGCATCTACTTCCTGTTCTTATAAGCATGTCCCTGCTAGTGACTGTAATAAAAATTCTCATTCTTATAGTATCAAGAGGTTCTTACTAGGGCTACAGTAGAACACAGTCATTTGTGTGACTAATTTCGCTGTGTCTATCTCTGTGTGTCTGGATTAAGCTCACCTCAGAAACTCTCCTTCCTTATCATTAAAAGTGTAAAGTGTTTCCCTGACACTTGTCCTAAGTGATGGCTTTAAGACTTGATTTAGGGGCACATAGAGTTTAGTAGGGCTTAAGAGGGAAGCTGATTCGACTCTTAAAGCTTTCTGCCTCCAGAGTCCTCTGCACTCTGCTGTGATAAACGCCAACAGGCCTCCAGGGCACATTTAAAGAGGTAGTATTTCCGGTCCATTTCCAAGATAAACGGATTGTACAATACAATTAATTAAATGTGTATCCTCTCCTTTTTCAAAAGGCACATAAAAAGGAGTCTCGGGTTGTCTCCAGAACACTTTATACCATTGCATACAGGTTGACCCCCAAAATAATTCATAGTTATTAGGAAGGTGAATCCTTATCTGCACTTAATGAACATGTTTTTTTAAGTTTAATCTCGCAGCCATTGGAGTCAATTTAGCTTCATTAGGAATTTCAGGGAAGGAATTGTTTTCTCAGTGGCTCAGTGTAGCATATCCAAATATGACTGACAAATGAAGACAATGTGTCACAAAATAGTCCTTCCTGATAATTCATATCTTTTGTTTTAAATATGTTTATACAACTGCTAAGGCTCTAGCCTTTATTTCAGGTATAACTCAGGACAATTAGCATTATGTAGTTATCATGAAAGTTTGGGCAATTTGTAGATAGTGGCTGAGAGGTTTAAGGATGAGGAAATTCATAATACTGGTTGAGAACTGAGGAAAGGGTTGCATGATTTTAAGGCAGGAGATTCACTGGGACTTAGTTCTGGCTCAAAACTAAGATTACCTAGATGAATTAAGTTTTCAAACCACTTTGAGCTTTAATTGAAAATTCTCATTCCCATTTTTCTTTTATCTCTAGATCTACTTAGCACCCCCACCAATTTTTATGTCCCTCTTGGATTTGTAACATTTGTATGCCTATGGTCTGATACACTCAGTAATGGAGATAGTAAATGTGGGATTAAAATAAGAATAACACTGGCCCAGAGAAGGTTTGAGTCCTCTCCAGTCTGGGTATAAGCTACTCCCGCATTTGGTTAAGTCATACCGAGAGAAGGGCAGAAGTCCATGTGAGTGTCATTTAACAATAATGACAAACTAAAGTGCAGAACACTAAAAAGTCTATGAATGACAAGTCAGAGAATCACCTGTTTTACAACAGTTATGTCTCCATCCAGAACTCAGAATACAGCTTATGGTAAAGCAAAGAATGAATTGAGAATTTCAAAAAAAAAATTTATACAGTCTCTAGGGATAAGCACTATTTCTGATTTCCTTAACCTATAATTTTGCCCAGCCATTTTCAGAAATGTTCAGGATCTGGGCTAGATTTGAATTTAAATATTGTTCTTTAACATCTTATGAGCTTTTAGAGAACAGACTCTCAGTCAATGTTGATGTCCTGATTTTTTTTAGCAGCATGACAAATGCTTGCTCACTTGCTTTGTAGCATCGTAGGATCCCTTTGAAGGAAATCTTATTGTTTTAATTGTTCAAAAATGATGAATAATGTGATAAGCTTGTTGGGGGAAGAGGGGACTTAGCCTTCAACATATTCAAATAAAAAAGGAGTATGTAGTACATTTGGGGGTGAGCCAGCATCCCAGTAGTAAAGATGAAGTGAAAAGTGTTAGTGAGTGAACATGGAGAGGTAAGTGAGCAGGGAGGGACAGGGTCTTAGGATTCTCCAGAGAAACAGAATAAACTGCATATTTATTACGTCTAAGTAAGAGAAGGTTTGTTATGCAAAATGGATCACCTGGATATGGAGACTGAAAATCATATAATTTGTTGCCTTTAAGTTTCACCTAGTAGTTAAATATCTTGGAAACACTGGTATCTGAAGTGGGAGTCCCCTCTGTGTGCTGTGATTATCATTGGTGAATAAAGAAACTGCCTTGGCTTGTTGATAGGGCAGAACTTAGGTAGGCAGGGAAGATGGAACTGAATGCTGGGAGAAAGAAATGTGGAGTCACAGATGCCATGGAGCTGCCTTCGTGGGAGATAGACATGCTGAAACTTTGCTGATAGGCCATGACATTGTGGTGATACACAGATTAATAGAAATGGGTTAAATTAAGATATAAGTGTTAGCCAATAAGAAGTTAGAGCTAATGGGCCAAGCAGTGATTTAATGAGTACAGTTTCTGTGTGATTATTTTGGTTCTGGGTGGCTGGGACCAACAAGCGGGCCCTCCTCCTATAGGTATCCATGGTTTAAATTTTGGAATCTTGGGACCTGAAAACCCATGGTTTTGATGTGCAAGCACAGGCAAGGATGACTGTCCCAGCTCTAGAAGAGAGACTGGATTTGTCTTCTGTACAAGTCCTTGTATAAAAATCTTCAATGTGTGGACCCTCCCAGCAGTGAGGGCAGTTCTTCTTTACTCATTCTACACTTTTAGATACCCATTTTCCCCCACAGATTTTTCTATGCATATCCAGTATAATGTTTCACCATTATCTAGGGAGCCTCTTAATTCAGTCAGGTTGACACATAAAATTAACATTGAGAGAGGGCATGCATTCAAATGTCCTCGGCTCGAGACAGTTTGTGACTTTTACAGACATGGTAACACAATGCTATGAAATAAAACACACTCCTCTCAGAAAAAAAAAAAAAAACAGGGGCAGCATAGGATAAGCCATAGTAAGTTTTACTCCACAGATTTGATACTTGTCTGAACTCTCTGCACTTGTTCACAAATTGCCTTCTCAAGTTAATTATAGCTACATAGACAGAGCCTTCCTCAACCTATTTGTATATTTTCACATGGCTTACAATAACAAATAGCTTCCTGTTTCATAGAAACCTATTCCAATGAGGTATAAAGAATATGCACATATAATTTCTTCTAAGTTAATTCAGTGATGAATGTAATCATGTGTCCTGTTTCAATGATGAGAAACTTAACCCTGGTTATATTTTACTCCTCCTCTCCTGAGAGCCTTGGAGAGTTCTGTAGTAATAAAATATCAGAAAATATTAGTGATATTGCTTATTACCTACAACTTTATTATAAGATTGCTCATACAATGCTATGTCCCTTTTTCATGCCTTACTCCCCCTGCTGCATTTTCTGTAAAAGGTAAAAGGATAGCAATAATTGGGGAAATGTGTGCCTCTCCTCAATATGACTCACAACCATCTCCTTTCAGATTCTATCACCATGTGAGGTTCTTTCATTTGTGACAGCAAGAAACCTGTTGATGGAGCTGCGGGTTACTTCCCAGCTCCCGGCTCCCAGCTAGTTTTGCCCAAAATAATTACACGGAAACTGTATTCTTTTAAACACTGTCTGGCCCATTAGTTTTAGCCTCTTATTGGCTAATTTTTACATCTTGTTTAACCCATTTCTATTAATGTGTGTAGCAACACGAGGTGGTAGCTTACCAGGAGAGATCTTAACCTGTGTCTGTCTCAGAGAGGAGAGGCATGGTGACTGCCTGAGGCATCTGTCTGACTCTGTTTTCTTTCTCCCACAATTTTGTTTTGTTTTCTCCGCCTACCTAATTTTCTGTCCTATTAAAGGGCCAAGGCAATTTCTTTATTAACCGATAAAAATAACACATAGACAGAAGACCTTCCTCCATCAGAAACCCATGGAAATAAACAGTTGGTTTTCAAGGAACACAGTATGCTTGAGAAAAATTTTTTGATGTTTGTTTCGGGAAAATGTGTCCCTTTTATTGAGCTATGGAATTTGGAGAACCATATTTTCCTTTTTTCCGTGTTCCTGTGCTGCTGATACAGTAGGTTTGTATAATTAGTTGTGCAATGGTTTAGTCTAACCCACTAAAGAACATTTACTAACCCAATTTTACTAAAAGAAGCCTATATATAATTATTTAGTACTTAACAAGTACTTCATTAAAGAAGTGTTAAAGCAACCTTAAACATTTTGCCTAATTTGATTCAACTCCACAGGTGTAGACTGTGACAAAACACCTGCGAGATAAAAACTGAGATTCCAGGAGTTCTGCATCCATTTTCCTCTGTTCACAGGAAGTCGGAGTACCATAATCTTGCCAAATCATGCATATAATGAAGTCTTGAGCTAGTATGTACTCAATAATATTAATCTTTTTCTTTACATCTTCTGCCTAAAATATAATTTTTTTTTAAAAAAGGCATCTTCAAAATAAGGTATATATTTTTATTTTAAATGTTTTCAGTGTTTTAAAACTTTTCATTTTGTCCTTTCCTTGTAAGGTCTCATAATAACAGGAAAGATATAATCTCATGTTTACTAAGTATTCTTAATATACAATTTATAATAAATATTTGAGGATTTTATACATGCATTTTGATTGTATAGAATAATGTTTGAACATGTTTCATTTATTTTGGGTTTTCTATTTAAGTGTGAGTAACCAAAGACATTTTTTATATAGTGGTGGTCTTAAGAGAGTAGTATGGGTACCTGGTTCATCAACAAAAGGTAGATTTGCATAGGACTAAGTTGAAAATTCACATTGATCCTAATATAATGGTAGTTCTCTGACATTGTGTGTTAGAGCAGTGGTTCTTAACCTATGAGTTGTGACCCCCACAGGGGATTTGGATCAAATATTCTGCATATCAGACATTTACATTACAATGAATAACAGTAACAACATCATAGTTATGAAATATCAATAAAATAATTTTAATCTTGGGGGTTACTACCACACAAGGAACTAACTGTATTAAAGGGTCATAATATTAGGAAGGTTGAGAATTATCAGCTTAGAGGATCAAGATTCTACCCCCATTGTTATCTAAAAATATTTCTAGAGTAGCATTCTACATAAAAGGCATAATATGAAAGAGGATAAAACATGAATGCAAAAATATTTCTTTTATTTTTAATTAGTAGTGCATAGTAACTTTTAAGGTCTGTAAGTATAAGAGCATCTGAAATCTTCTGATGCAGCTTTCCACTGTTTCTAGTTCATATGCCTGTAGCATCTGGCAGTATAACTAGGTAAGTAATGGTTATGCTTTGATCATAGGTGATTTGTGAACGTGCAGGTTTCAACACTATTTCTTAAAAGCTGGTGACCATTACCTTAATGCTGGCTTACTAGCAGCTCAGAATGTGCCCTCTTCTTATAGAAATGTAATGTGAAATACTCAAATAATAATAAACATTGAAATTGGCATAAGAATTACAAGAATCATTCTCCATATTCAGTGCAATACAAGACTTTGTACATTCATTCAGTTATCAAATTGGGATTTCTATTTATTTTATACAATGTTGTCTGAAAGGTAATACCTACATCTTTCACAGTTTAAATAAAACATGTGAAAGTCCGTTGAGTCATAGTTCGAATTTGATTCAGAAAAGTAACACTTACCACTTGGACACACCAGTCATGACCTTGGAGTCTGCAATGGACTTTAGCCAGGATTTCTGCATCTTTAGAGCATGTCAGCGGTAACAAGGTATTTTCTAAGAGTGAGGTTTTATTTTAATAAGAAAGCATCATCAAATAGGCTGGATATTTTAAATTGGAAGCTTGACAATTCAGGCAAATAAAGAGCTATAATACGAAAAACCCTGGACTTCAACCAGATCTACATTTCCATAGGAATTAAATCACTCTGGTATTGCAGATATCCTGTGATCCAAGGAGACTGAGGTTACAGCTATTGTATAGAGAAAAAATTAAGTACTTTGACAGTTTAAAGCTTGCTTCAGCCTCATTTTTTTACTTCCTTAAATAAAATCAAGGAAGATAGTTACCTCAACTAAAACAGATTGGAAGAGACACCAAACAGATGCCATTTAACTCCGTTAAACTAACACAGGCTGGCAAAACATTCATTTATGCTGTCATTTAACAATTGAGCAGCAATAAAGATTCCAGTACCTACTGAGGTTTCAGTTTGCAAAGTACAAGTTTCTATGGTCAAGTAATGGGAATGATGCCTCATAATTCAAATTAGAACAAAGAGGTCTGTGTGAGCCACCCCTGTAGTTTTTAAGGGCTCAAGCCGTAATTCTATATTTTATAGGAGGATCATATAAAAACAGTATGATCAAGCCAGATATTGAATGGAAAGATGATAATTAGGAGAGGGAAAAATAGTTGCTCACAGTAATAAAGTATGGCAGGCAAGATGAAGGTTTTGAGAGAAGAGAAACAGTTGCTCTCAGGGATCTGAGTCATTACAAACTTGGAGAAAATGCCGAAATGGTGTCAGTAAGAAACCATGTCCATCTGTGATACTCAGAGAAATAGAAATGAGTAGCTCAAGTGTACATTCAAGGTACAGTCACAGTTATGTCCTTATATCCTTACAGAATGCCCTGAATACTATAACCCTGTTGAATCTTATTTTCCCATTGGTAATGATAAACAAACTAGTAGATTCGGTAGCTGACTCAATGCAGGTGATGTGTTAATACTAAACTAAGCTCAGCACTACTTCATGTCCTGTATTCATTTTGCATATTCTAACAAAATGTTAGCTGATCTTCTGATGTCCAGACTGCCCTTTCTCTTCTTTGATGAATCACTTTTAATCGCCGAATGAATAAAGATTAAAAAAATAGTTTGACACTGCTGTGGGATTGTGTAATAGGGAGAACATATTAATAGCCCTGCCTGGGACCAATGTATTCACAAAGTCTACCTGTATTCTGAGAAGAAAACATTATCTCCATTCTGTGAATATGACGTGCTTCGTGAAACATCAGAGCAAGAGCACACCACCTTTGTTGTCAACTTCACATTAATTTGTGATATTTATTATAAAGAGGAGACAGTACTTTGAAGGGATCACAGAGAAGTGGACACAAACCTGATGAATTCCCATTTAACTATATAGCTTTCTTTTACTTTACATACGTATTTCTGCTGCCCAGATGGACTAGTCTCTGAATTAGCCTGTAGGCTAGAAAATGGGTTATATTTGATTTTCCTCTAGCACACAAAACATCTCACTTTCAACCAGTCTAATAATATTCTTGCCATGAAACACAATTTAGTAGTTCCTAGTTATACCTGTTTGATAGAATGACAGCCTAAAATCCTATATGCCAAAGAACTGACTCTTCTCCATATTGTCTCACAATCTTCAATGATGAGGGGCTGAGGAGGTAGCTCAGTTGGGAAAGTGTTTGGCATACATTCATGCCTTCCTAAGTTTAATGCCCAACACTCACGTAAAAATTTGTGCATGATGGTGTGTACTCATGATCCTAGTACTGGGCAGCAAAGACAAGTAGATTCCTGGGGCTGTAGACAGTCCACTCATCCTGTTTGGCAAATCCTAGGTCGGTGAGCTCCTGCCTTTAAAGAACAAAACAAAACAAAGAAACCATAGGCAGCAACATCCCCACAAAGGTATCCAGAAAACAGAAATACACAAAATAACACAATCTAGGTTGTCCACTTACTTTCATGCACACCCATATTTATATATATCCTCGATAGGCCCCCTTGACAGATATAGAAACTCATACCTGCACGCGCGCGTGCACACACACACACACACACACACACACACACTTACACAGAAAAAGATCAACGATGAAATGATGGATTAGAAATGGTTTTTAAAAACATTTGTCCTGAAAATTTTTGTAGCAAGTACACCTCAAAAAGGAAGAATTTCTATACATAGAATCATATAAAGTATAATCATTTAAAGGTTCTTGGAAACAAAAGTTTTAATTACTTAATAACATTCAAGATTCGGTAAAGAAACTTTTGCCCTCTAATTGACTTTCCTAAGGCCCTGAAAGCACCACCTTATCTGTTCTTTCTCACATCACACAATAGTCTTGCACTATTTTTTCATAAAACTCACTGCAGTTTATGTTTCTCTTTGGAGTACTGCAATTCATATGATCCACGGTAGCAGACCACATGAAATACAAAACGCTGTTTGATTGAATTGATGTTGGAGATAATAAGACCTCTAACTCCCGTTCAAGTGTTCACCCTGATCTTAGTAAAAGACATCAGTTGGCTTTCATTTTTCAGAGGGGTCAAGCTCAAAATGCTAAAAGGGAAAACCGTGGCATTGTCTCCTCTGCTGCCTGTAACCGGCACTTATTCCTTGGCTCTTAAATCAGCACTTTTCACTTTTCCCAGCTTCTGAAAACAAATCCAAACTTTCACAAATGCGTTTTCTATTGATCTCTGTGCTCCTGAAAATCCTTCCATTTTTACCAGAGTCTTCCATTCATAGCCAGCTTCCAAGATAAATTGCAGTTTCAAATTGAGATGAAATAAATTGTTTCAGATGCATTAAGATATTGAAATCTTGTTTCATGGAACAGAGTGGAATGTGAAGAAGTCAGTCTGGAGCCCCACTGATTCACAGGATCACATAGTAAGGATTTTTTACTGCACACTTCCTCCACCCCCCGCGTTTGGTTAGGGGAAACAAGCTGTCCATCACTTGTCCACCACATGTGAGTCTCATGAAAATGAATGGTTTATGGAAGGATACAAGAGTAGGAGGAATGACCAACTGCTTAATTGGGAGACACTGCAGGAAGGATAGAAAGAGGCCTTTAATTTAAGCTGAGTCATAATGGGATAGACAAAAAAAGTCATTTTGCTATGTGGGGACGGAAGCTGAGATGGGGCATGCCTGGAAGCTAGCATAGGCTAATGCTATAGATTGCAATTGAGAAAGTCACTAATCAGTCTGTGGAACAGGTGTTATATGATGGATTCAGAATAAAAGAAATGGTAGAAGATCATGTAAAGTTCTTTGGGTCAGCACCCTGGTACTTCTTAAATCATCCCACAGATGTGTGTGTGTGTGTGTGTGTGTGTGCATTCTGTGCATATGGTATATGGATGGCAAGTGCATGCCAATGAGAAACTTTGGAGGTCCGAGGACAAAGTGAATACTCATCTTCTACCTTGCTTGAGACAGGGTACCTTTTTGCTTGCTTTTGCATCAACCATGCTAACTGGCTTAGGATCTTCTGTTGATGATCTGTGTCCATCTCTCATCTCTATGCAGGAGCACTGGGATTGCAGGCATGCACTCGTGTGCCTGGCTTGATGTGAGTTCTGGAAATTTTAATTAAACTCCTTGATCTTGTGGGGAAAACCTTTGCACATTAAGCTGTCTTTCCAGTCCAGAATAATTCCTTTCGGGAGGAAGAAGATTGCATCAGTGATCGGTTCTCAGTCATTGGAATTTTTTTTTAAGCTTTGCATTTGATTATGTAGCATAGTTGTTAAGCATGTGGGTTCTGAACTTTTACTGTTGAGTAAAATGGCATTTTTGCTTCCTCGTCTGTAGAAATGAACTTGCCTGCTTATTAGGGTAATTAATATATTGTATTCCATGGGAGAAAGTGCAGTGTTTAGTGTATAAAATTTGTATTAATAACTTACATATGAGTGGTAAAATAGAAACTTTACTTGCTTTGATCTGAAAATATTTATATTATTTACTGCTTAGTAGAACAAATCCTCCAGGAAGTTGCCAGTGTTTCCATGAATTTGTACAGTTCTGTCGTGACAAAGGGTATCCTTGTGCTGTTTGTTTCCCAACACCAGGAGCATAGGAATTGATCCCTTGGCTTTCTTCTCTACTGGAGCTTGTGAAAAGGAAGGGAGAGTTGCTATGAAACACTTTCTTTAGGCCATGATGTGGCTGTTGCAGCCATGAACTCAGAGTAGACGTGCTTTCCTGAACATGACCTGCACATGTTAGTCATCGTTACACCCAGAAGAAGGATGATTTCATAAAAGCCTGCCCCTCACAGGCAGTTAATGGTTTTTAAGAAAGAGCCATGCTTCAGTGCAATGACTACTCGTTCATGCCAATAACCTTCCACCTTTGTTCACAGAAGCAGAATTAAACACAGCAGGTCACAAAAGGGGCAAGATCACTGGGTGTAGTAGCTCATACTTTTACCCACAGCACTCAGGAGGCAGAGGAAGGTAGGTCTCTGTGAGTTTAAGGCCAGCCTACTCTACATAATGAGTTTCAGGCTAGCAAAGGCTATAGTAAAACCATATCTTGAACAAAATACTTGAAAGTAGGGGTGAAAATTTTGGGGAAGAGAGGGATTGTTGACTAAGAGAACTAAGGGTGAATGTGATCATATTACATTCTATACAAGCATTTAAAATTAAATAATTCATAAATTATTTCAATTGCTTGAGTGACAGTTCACTGAGTCTCATTCACTACTTGGGAATTTCAATGCATAGTTATGATCTGAAATTCCTTCTGTAAAGAAAATTGCATCTCTTTTTATTTCTAATTATTTTACATAGTGAAGTAAACATGCAAAAATTTTTGCAAAATACCTAAAGATGTTACTTCTTTCACATTCTGCTATGAACTTTATCCACAGAGAAACCATGAAATTCTCTAGGAAAGGGCAAAGTCTCATTTTTTTGTGCTTTACTAAAATTGGAGCTTTACATTGTAACAAAAATTCTGTTCAAATTAAAACCTCTTGCAGCTGAGAAAATCCTACTGGGTGTTTAAAGAAAACACTACAGCTAGACAATGGAATAATGTATCTCAGTTGGAACAGCCAAATCACACACACACACACACACACACAGACATACAGACACACAGACACAGACACATACACACACATACATACACAGACATACAGACACACACACACACACAAGACACATACACACACAGACATACAGACACACAGACACAGACACAGACACACACACATATATACACAGACATACAGACACACACACACACACAAGACCTTATTTCTCTCGCTTCCTTTCTTGGTAATACTGCCTTGCTCTTTCAATTAGCTCTGCTGTTCCTATTACCATGGTGTTTTTTAGCTAACATGTATCTATTGAAGGAAATACCAACCCACCCAATGGAACACTCGTTTTCCTTAAGTGACATTGGACACATACCCAAGTTTATCTGAACTTTACCACACTGACCTTTCTCACAGGAAAAGATTAAGTCTGAGCCCTTATTTTCTTGCCTTGGCTCACACACATGCTTGAAATTCATACTGGGGCAGAGACAGCATCCTCACTTAGAAGTGTGCTTCAAGCAAGAAAATAACAATGCAACCTAAACTATGTGTTGACAGCAGCTTAAAGCCTATTAATCCTTTCTAATTACAAAAATAATTTCTCTTTTTTTAAATTCAAACACTTTGTCATAAATAGTCTGCTGAAACCTGAAGTAGTTCCAGAAATTCATTTTTCTTCATTTTTCATTTTTTTCTCTTAAAATATGACTAGAGGGACTTTAAAAAATATACTCAAAAAATAAAATGTTCACACTGACAGCAAACTAAACTTTTGCTTAATTTTAGCTAGAGACAGAAAATATATTTGAAATAATCCATTATAATGATGAATATATTTAATCCTTCAATACAATTAGTACATTTTATTTTATGCAAATTAGATTTTTGAGTATGTACATCATACCTTGCCGATGAATTTTTTTTTTTTTTTACCAAGCAGGCAGATCAATACAGAAAGAAAGAAAAAGCTAAATTAATAAGTATGGTCTAATAAACACTTTTCAGTTTTACCAAAAAGGATCAGAAAAAAAATCATTTTTTTCTCATCCACTACAGTAAGCTTTACTATTATCAATTGTATGATTTTTTGAAAATAAGATTACTAGAACTAATGGGAGATCACCAACTCCAATTGGAATGGGACGGATGGATCATGCGACCAAACCCGTCTCTCTGAATGTGGCCAACAGCGGGGGCTGACTGAGAAGCAAAGGACAGTGGCGCTGGGCTCTGATTCTTCTGCATGGAAGGGCTCTGTGGGAGCCTTCTCAGCTTGGTCGATCACCTTCCTGGACCTGGGGGGAGTTGGGAGGACCTTGGTTTTAGCATAGAGTAGGGAACCCTGAGGGCTCCTTGGCCTTGAGAGGGAGGGAGGGGAGGTATGGGTGGACGGGAGGGGAGCGAAGGGGAGAAGGAGGGGAGGGAAGGGGGAGGAGGAGGGGAGGGAGGGGGGAGGAGGAGGGAAGGAGATGGAAATTTTTAAATATAAAAAAATAAACCATGAGAAAAAAAAAAGAAAAAAACAGAACCAAAACAAAACTGTGAGCAGTATGTAATTAAATAGTAACAACCATTTGCTTCGAGTTCAGGATTAGCCTGAGGCAACCTTTGACACCAACACATCACATTCAACACAGATACTGCTCTAGCCTTTGAGGATTTAGAACAGGGAGACTTCTGGGGCTCAGATGAACCCAGAAGAGTGAAGTGTAGTGGAACTCAAACTCTGAGTTCGTGTACCTAACTAAGAAATAAAAATTTAACACATTGGTGAGGTGGTTCGGTCGGTGAAATACAAGGCAAGCAGGAGGAACCGAGTTTGTGTCCCCAGCATCCACATGAAATCTGGAGGTGGTAGCACCTGCCTGTAATGGCTACAGCAGGTATATAATGACAGGAGGATCCCTGGTACTCCTGACAGCTTGTCAGGCTGACCAATGACTCTGTCCAAAATGGTGAGCTTCAGGTTCAGTGATATAGCCTGTCTCAAAATATGAGGAGAAATGATTGAATATGACATTAGCCTTTGCTTTCCACAGACAGCCACCTCACAGCCACCTCCACAGGTTAAGGTAATCACCTACATTAATGTACCAGATACACAGAGGGAAAAGGGAAGTAGGTGGTGGAAAAGAATGGAAGAAGAGAAAAAGGGAGAAAGAGGAAGGGAGAGAGGGAGAGAGTGAACACGTTACAGAGATAAAGGTATGACACCTTTTTCTAAGAGAGGTGAGGAGAAATGACGATCAAAACCACTAGTAAGGCCAAGAGCGCTAACGACAATGGTTGGCAGTTCTAACTGAGGGATAAGCTCATAGATCTTAGGAACATTCAAATTCAGCGGACACATTAGGTCTGGTTGTGACATTTCATGCATGGTTGAATATTATTGGGGAAGAAAGCCATTCTTGATGTTCCCCACATCTCGGAGTACCCTGATCAGGTGTTATCTTGAGAGAAGGCCTGTTGAATCTGAGCTATTATACCACTCTGAAAATAAGACACAGTTGCCATTCATCACAATTGAGGACACTTAGGGAAGCAGTTGTAGGAAAGAAGATGGTCGGGTCGAACACCTTGTAAAGTTTAGACAGCAAAAAGTTCAAGTTGGGCAGAGCTTGACTCAACAACCCTTATGACGAAAAGGAAACCTGAGAATCACTGCAGAAGTTATGAATTCGAAGCGTATGGCCAAGGACTTTCCTACTTCTAGAGTGGACTCTTTGTTGGATGAGGTTTGTGTCTAGATGGGGACTGGAAATGTTGAACTTCGGGGATCTACTGAAGTGCAGCAAATCATTTAATTTCCATAGCCTCTTCCTCCTGGAAGGTGGTCTACTGTTGCTAAGGTCTGTTAGCACAAAAGCCAGAGGACAGGGAGCTGAGTTCTTTGCATTGTAGTGCTCCATTTGCTACCTCTACTATGCAAACTCTAAAGGAATACTCCTAGTATTTGGATGTCACTACCACTAGGCAAGACTACAATACCTTTTGTAGTGTTTCCTAGCTGGTGAAAGTCATTAGGGATGGGCTTGAGAGACTATATCCATCCCTTACTGTGGAGTCTTGCCTGTATTCCATTGAATTGTAAAATACATGGAAAATGGTTATAATTTTATACATAAATGATCCAAACCTAAGAGAACATAGAAATATAATTAAATGCTAAGTGAGTAGTAACCCTGATAAATTAGTAAAGAGTTGCCTCCACCCTAGCAAAAATGTAATCACCACATGGATTCTTTGACATTTATAGAACTCGCAATGAAGTTACTCAAATAACTATAGAATATAGATAAGGAAGATATACTATCAATGGAATTTTACAAAGCTGCAATTACCCCCAAAAATAAGTATAGAAAAAATAAAGAAGAAATGGTAGAATAATTCCTTTAAAGGGCCGAAACACAAAAATTCAGAACAAAATATTTTCAAATAAAAATTCAACAACACATTACAAAATACACCCACCTTGACTGAATTTACTTCATTCTGGAGTTTCAAGGATTATTCAGCATACACACATCAAAAAATTTAATTCAGCATGTAACTACATGATCATCTAAAAGGCATAAAATCCCGTTGAAAGTTCACTATTCTCTTATCATGGAAGCTCTGAGCAATCTAGAGTAGAAAGAAGATGACACCTCTGCATAATAAACATGAAAATCTTACAACGAACATTATTGCAAAAGTAGAAAAGCCAAGGGTTCCCTCTAAAGTCAGAAATTAAACAAGAACATTCATTGTCTTATGTCTTATTTAATATAATAATTATTTAGTATCCTGTTTGAAATCTCATATAGCCCAATAAGGCAAGAGAATGGAATTAAAATGACACAAATAGGAAAGGAAGAAGTTAAATTAATGCTTCTTTTATATGACATGATTTTAGTCATGAATCGAAACACGTTCATAGAAGCATCAAAATACAACGATAACCAACACAATCAGTATTTTTATATAGCAATAACTACTATGCTGACGTGAGAAAAGCATATACATTCAAAACAGTCAATTTAAAAAAAGAAAAAAACTAAATAAGCCTAAACAAGGTGGCCAAATAGATACACAATTATTTATTTTAACAATTAGGAAAAAATGAATTCTATAGAAGGATAAAAGAAGTTCTATGCACACGGATAAGCACACAACATTGTGAAAATGACTGAACTATTAAAAATTATCTATTGATTCAATGTTATCACTATAAAAAATCTCAATGGTATTCTGCAAATGAACAGCAAAGGCAATCCTAGTCAGGAAAGTTTCTTTGTCCAGTCTTTGGTCATAAATGCTTCCTTCTGTAATTCATTGTGGTTAATGTACAAACTCATAACTGGTCAAAGTTCTGATTACAAATAACATTGACAGCCGGGCGGTGGTGGCGCACGCCTTTAATCCCAGCAATGGGGAGGCAGAGGCAGGCGGATCTCTGAGTTCGAGGCCAGCCTGGTCTACAAGAGCTAGTTCCAGGACAGGCTCTAGAAACTACAGGGAAACACTGTCTTGAAAAACCAAAAAAAAAAAAAAAAAAAAAAAAAAAAGACAAATAACATTGACTACTTAGTGGTGAGCAGGCCATCGATATGCCAGCATCCCACTGTCCTAGGTTTAGAAAAAAAGTAAGAGCTTGCAGATGGGAGGAGAGATGTGAACTGAATTTTGGACATTACATAGCTGATGGATGCATCTACTTGTCTGCATAACATCAGCATAAGATCAAACAAAGATTCTAGCATTGATGAGGGAAGGGATCCAAGGCTTTATCCCTCTCAGAGGAACACTTGATGACTGCCAAGGGAAAGAGAGTCGCTCTTCCAAATTTGGTGATGGTTGCTATTGCTGTCATATGACATCATAACCAATAAAGTACTTGGGGAGGAAGAGGTTCAATTCATCTTTTTGTTTGTTTGTTTTGTTTTGTTTTATGAGAAACGGTTTCTCTGTAGATTTGGAGTCTGTCCTGGAACTAGCTCTTGTAGACCAGGCTGGCCTCAAACTCACAAAGATTCGCCTGCAACTGCCTCCCCAGTGCTGAAATTAAAGGCGTGTAGCACCACTTTCCAGCTGAGTTCAGTTCATCCAATATTTCCATTAATAGCCCATCACTGAGGGGAATCAGGCTAGAAACTCAAGCTATGGCTGGAACCTGGAGGCAGGGACTGAGAGATACATGGAAAAGAACTTACTGCCTTGTTGTTCATGGCTTGTTCAGCCTGTCTTCTTATACCACCTTAGGAACACCAGGCAGGGATGGCTCCACTCGCATCAATCATCAACCAAAAAAAAAAAAAAAAATATGCACCAAAGGCTTACCCATCCGCCAATCTGGTAGGGACATATTTTCAACTGATGTTCTCTCTTCCTAAAAACCTCTAGCATGTGTCCCATTGGCATGAATCTAGCCAGCACAGTTGCTTATGCTGCTGGTGGTCACACGACCCTATGCCTATGGACAGCATTAGATATAACCAAGAGTTATGAATAACAATAATATAAAATAAAAATATAAAGAAAACATGAAACTGGAAGGATGATAGTGTGGGGACTATTAGGGTGTGAAAAAAGAATGCACTCTCTCTATATGATCAATATGCAATGCATACACATAATAATTTCAAAGAAAAAATAGTAAAAGAAAATATTTGATGCCATGACTAATGCAGAGAATTGGGTACTGGAGTAACAGTGTCAAAATTTTCAGTACCGTCAAGAATCTGTTCTAAAAAGAGACAAATAATTTTGATCCATAATTTTACAGTATAGTCAGAGCAGTAAAACCTTGGTTATTGAACTTCTGTGCTCTAGAAACATGGGAGAAAAAAATCCTTGTGAAAAAAATAATTTAAAAAGCCTCTTAGATTTGTGTTGAAACACAAAGACAGTCCTAGCTGATGCAAGAGGTACCACATTATCATATCTATAGTAATGCTACAGAACTATAGTTACAAACCAGAATAACACTGGCACAAAACAGAAGCACAAGGTCTAACGGATTGGAACAGAAGACCCATAAACAAGCCAATATCCCAGCCCCTGGGTTTTTGATACATATGCTCAAAACATGTACTGTCCAAAAGGCAGTCCTTCAACAGAATATATTCACTTGGGAAAACTGAATATCTACATGTAGAAGAATGAAAATGGATTGTTTTTCTCATGCTGTATAAAGGTCAATTAAAAATTGTAAGGCCGAAACTTTGAAACTACAAGCAGGGTATAGATTTAATGCTTTGTCACATAAGCATATGTAGGAGCTTTCTGAAAAGGATTGAAATAGACCAAGAACTAAAAAGACTTGTAAAATAGAATCCAATCAAATTTCAAGGCTTTTTGCACAGCAACGGGAAAAACAAAGAGATAAACAAACAAGAGCTGAGCCAGTACACAGAAGGGAGAAAGTCTTTGACACTCGTACATCTGACTGGGAATTGAATATTAAAGTGTAGAATATTTAAAGAATCTAAAAGTTAAATTCCAAAGTATCCAAACAGTAAATGGACAAACAGATGCAAGAGAGCATTATATGAGGAAGTAGAAATAAACAAATATATGAAACAGAAGTTCAACACCCTCAACTGTCAGGGAAATGCAAATCAAACTGTGTTGAGATTCTGTCTCACCCCACTTAGAGTGGCTATTAAACACATGAGCACTGGCATGGAACCGGAGGACAAAGGAACCTCTCTGCACTGCTGCTCAGGCTGTAAATTAATAGTGCCACTCTGGGAATCATTACTGAGGATCCTCAGAAAACTAAAACACACCTATAATTCAGCTGTACCACTTTTAGCTACATACAAAGCCACCATTATTCTCAATAACCATGATGTGGAATCAGTCTAAATGCACATCAACAGATGAATTAATAAAAACATGTGGCATTTATACAGAATGGATTTTGTTTTGTCATTAGAAAGAATAAAAACATACATTTTCCTGTTTTATTAATTAAATATATTCATAGATACTTTTTACAAGTACAAAATCTAATTTCTCTTACCTTTCACATTTTATACATAGTTCTCCTTCCTTTCAAATTCTTTCCCCTTACTTTTAAAGTTTTGTTTTGTTATCTATTGGGATTAACCAAGGGTGTCTGTTTGACCATGGTTTTGGTGCTATCATTTGGGTATTGTTGGCTTACCAGTAAAAATATAATTGGTGGCAAGGACTCCCATTTTCTAACAAACTTTCAATAGACATAAGTTTAGTAGGGAAGGATAGGGCCTTATGTGGTCCACTGCTATGAACTGATTTTTTCCTAGGCTGTAATTGTGCAGGCCCAGTGTAGGTAACCATGGCTACTGTGAGTTCATGATTGCAACGGCTGTCTCATGTCCAGAAGATCGTACTATACAGGCCTTCTTATCTTCTGTCTCTAGTGTTAATTCTAGTCTTTCTCCCACAATGTTCCCTGAATCTTAGAAGGTTGCTATAAATTCCTTGTTTAAGGTTGAGGACTCAACTGTCTTTTATATCTAGTCCCTTAAGCAGCCACAAGTACTTATATTTACTGCCATTTACTGCAAAGAGAAGAGTCTCCCATTCAGGTTAAGAATAGCCTTCGTCCATGACTACAAATGCAGATATTTAGCAGGTCGATGGATGTTATGCCACTTTAATTGTATAGGCAATGAGTTCCCCATCAGGACATATGTATTCTTTAGTCATATGTTTTGATTGGGTTTAAATCAAATTGGATTCCCTGTGTGCATGTCCTCCTGTGAAGTGGCTCTCGAATCCAAGCACAAAGCAACTGATTACCCCCATAGCATGTGTGTTACTATTATACAAGTGGATACATCTTTCCCGGAAGGTTGCTACTGAAACTCATTAGGGTTCTCAGCTGGGTAGATCATTGATGCTATTTCTCCTCTAGTGGCCTATGTAGCACCTTCATGTACAATGAATGCTAGGCATCAGAGAGGATGATTTCAGTTCAAACTTGTTTTCCCCAGACATTACAACTGATGTACATGACATATTCAGAAATAGCATCTCATCCAGTTTTCATAGGTAACCAAGTGGAATGGAAGACCCTGTGTTGTTTTGAGGCATCTGGAGAATGCTAGACCAATAAATAACTCACCCATATTTCTCACACCTGGAACAATGATTTCTGTTCAGTACCTTATCATTTCCAAAAACAACATTGTCCTGCCATGCAAGGCCCCTTTGACTATTTTAGTTTTATTTTTAATTTGGCTTATGGGACCATAAGTTTCCGTGTGGCTTTTTCATAAGCCTTTGCTGTGGCTCCGCATGCTTAGTCCCCCTGGTCATCACCTGTCACCATCCCTGTTTAAACTTTCTTTCTCCAGGATTCTTTTTCTCTTCCTTTATTTTACTTAGGTTCCAATATGCCCCCTTACTTAGATTATACCCCTACTTGTCTCTTTCTGTTTCTTAGTTTCCACAGGCACATTTAAACATGATAAACACACATAGGTAACAATTCCAAGCCAGAATCTATGCATGAGAGAAAACATACAACTTTTGTCTTTTTGGGTCTGGGTTACATCATATGGTATAATTTTTTATCATTTTCATTTCTTTAACCATACATTTTTATCTCATCATTTTATTTTTCATTACATTGAAACAAATTATATTGTAGTTATAACACTTAACCTAGTATTCTCTCTCTCTCTCTCTCCTCTCTCTCCTCTCTCTCTCCTCTCTCTCTCTCTCTCTCTCTCTCTCTCCCTCTCTCCCCCTCGTGTGTGCGTGTGTTTTGTGTGGATAATTTCTAGAAAAAATAACAGTGAAATCATAGATGAACAAATTAAGTTACTGAAGACGTTCTAGTTTTGAGACAGAGAGGTGGTTAGAAAATTGTTTGCTATTCAATTTATATTCAATGAATAAATAGGGCATGAATAATGAAGACAAAATTCTAAAATTTTATCAGCTCTATGTGCTAAAGGTAGATGTTCAATGGGTATCTCCCATCAACTCTTGTAACAAATAATTAGATCCTAGTTTTCAAACATTAAATGTATTGGTTAGAAACTCAGTACCGCCTTGTGCTAATTTAGGACCTCCCCCAGTGCAAAACTTCCTCCTAGTCCTTTCCTGGGCCGGAGAAGTAGGCTGAATACTCAGCATCTAAAACCTCAGATTTTACTTTCTGTGTGACAGAATGAAAAATGCCTATTTAGGCATCGTATAGATTGCAGTGGGACTTGAATGAAGGCACAAAATGGGTTGGACAAACATTGTACGAACACTATATGTCCCTTTTGTTGATCCAGCCTGTTTATTAGAATAATAGTTGTTAACAATTTCAATGTAGAGTTATTAAAAATCCTCCTCAATCTTTAATGTCAAATACAGCTGATTTTTAAATTCAAATGAAAATCTTTTCATTCATCAACAGAACCATAGTAATAAACTCCATATGGAAATAAAATATTCTGGAGGCTCTGTGCATGGAGGAAGGAAGGCACAATAGTATAAGACAGCGTTTGTACTACACAAGGCATTGGCCAGTTAGACAGGTGATATGGGCAGAATCACACAACTCTCAGTCTTCCTCTACTAATGAGAAGGAACCCTGGATACTATATTTCCCTATTATAATTCTCAACTCAAACTACTTTGCTTTAAGAATTTCTTTAAACAGTTTACATCACCAAATTTTTCGATTTGCTCAATTAGAGAAATTTGCTATAAAACATTTGAAAAATGGTACCTCAACCATAGGGTACCATATGCACAAGAGCAAAAGCAAAAAATAAATTTTAACAAAAATATTAATGTTTTATAGCAATTTTACAATCCTCATTGCAGACTCTTAAGTCACCCTTGAGAATAAACTGACTGTCTTAAATCTTCTTTCTATAGTTTGACTTTGTAGCTTGACACTGTGTGGGTTGAAGTGGGTTCATTTCTTTGACAGAAATTACAGAGTTCCTGAAGCTCAGGCAATGGGGGCCAGAACCATTTCTAGGCAAGGTACTAATGGGAGGATTCATGGCATTACATTGCTTCAGGCAACTGTCAGTATGTTGCTTTTATCAGATTTAAATATCTGCAGCCCATTCACAGAGAAAGAGAAAGTGATAAAAGGAGAGAGAGAGAGAAAAGAGAGATGTACAGAAGCATACACACAGAGAAATAGAGAGAGAGAGAGAGAGAGAGAGAGAGAGAGAGAGAGAGAGAGAGAGAGAGAGAGGGAGGAGCACAGTAAACAGATATTTCTAAGATGTCATTAATACTTATGTAGATAAGAGCTATATTAGTTATAGAAGACGGATAGATCTTGGAAAAATAGATAGGTATTAAATATTCTAGTTCTTAAGGATTGTTTGTGAAATAAGTTAGCGTGCAATCATAATACTCAGAGTTTTCTATTTATCATTTTCTGAACTGAGTTCCAACTCATTTTCTAATTTCTTTGCTATTTTAATAATAGTTTTATTTTAAAGAATATAAAAAGTAGAATCAAATGAACAGATGCCCTTTTAATAATAACGTGATTAAAATAGAAGAAAAAACTATTTTTCAATAATGGTAACTTTTGGAGCATTTTTTTCTTTCAACATGTTATTTTAATTTAGAGATGTGATTTTTTTGACTAAATTTAATGTTTGTTATCTTGTTGGAGAGACTATTGTGCTTGTCAAAATTCCTTAATAGTTTGCTATAATAAATCCTTGATGGCTGAATGCTAAGAGACCTTACTAAAATTTTGGTAAGAAGACTTGCTGAGGAAGTTCCTGGCCATTTACTCCACACGGAGCCCTCAGGTAGGCAGTTGAATATTTTTATTTAGAAAGTCCCCTTAACTTTGAGAGAATTCTAGTGACGAGGGTAAAGAACAAAATGTATTCCATTTAGAATTACCAGCTAGTACCTGGAGACAAGTAAGAAGAGTTCCTCAGTATCTTCATTTCTCACTAGATGGCCTTTGAGTTCATCTGTCACACAGTTCTGACTATGATGACTTATGGTCCTAATATCCATAAAAGTCTTGTGTAGAGCATCTGCCAAGGGTGAAGTGCTCTGTCATTAAATGTGATGCCCCATCATTCTGTGTGATACTTCAGACTTCAGCAGATATGTACATGTTAGCTCCTGACACATTTTTACCTTGACAGTGATGGTTGCTCTCTGCCTTAGTTTGTCTTCCTGTTATGGTGTTAAAATATCTGGACAAAGCAACTGAAGAGAGAAAATTCTTCTTCTAATGCACCGTTGAAGGGTACAGTGTATCATGGAGAGAAGTCAAGGCATCAGGAACTGGCCACACATGATACCTGTGACCAGGAGCAAAGAGTGAGAGAAACAAGCTTGCTATTCAGATCCCATTTCCCAGGTATACAGTCCAGATTCCTATTAAGGGAGTGGTTCTACCAACAGTGGGCAGGTATTCCCTCCTTGATTAATGTCATACAGGCGTGCCCTAAGGCCAATGTCCTAGCTGTGCCAAGATTTCATCAACTAAACAATTAACTGTAACCATTGCAATAACAGATTTCATTTTTGCTAAAAGCTGAAAGTATAGTTTCTGGAAAAGAGAATTTGTTTTAAAAAGATTGATTTTATGCTTATGCTCTCTTTCTTTCCCCCCCTCACTCTCCCCTCCCCCACCCTGTCTCGTGTGTGTTTGTGTGTTTGCTTGAGTTTATGTGAGTACATGTAGATGAGGATGTCCTGAAGGACAGAAGAAAGTCTCAAATGCCTTGGAACTAGAGTTGTAAGAGGTGTGGGTCACCTGATGAGGGCATTGGGTTTTGAAAACTGGTCATCTGGAAGAGGTAAGTACTCTTAACTGCTGTGCCTTATCACCAGCCCCTGAGATAATGTTTTTATTATTCAAGATTCTGGAGTGATGTGGGAGTCCCCTTTGTATGCTGTGATTACCATTACTGAATAAAGAAACTGATTTGGACCTATAGCAGGGCAGACCTTAGGTGGGGAAAACTAAGCTGAATGTTGGGAGAAAGAGGTGGAGTCAGAAAGAAGCCATGGATCTGCCAGAGACAGACGGTGGGAATTTTATCCGGTAAGCCACAGCAATGTGGCAATATGCAAATTAATAGAAATGGATTAAATTAACATGTTAGAGGTAGTCAATAAAAAGCTAGAGCTAATGGGCCAAACAGTGATTTAATTAATACAGTTTCTGTGTGATTATTTCAGGTCTAAGCTAGCTGGGTGGCCAGGAACCAACAAGTGTCGCTTCTCCTTACTACAATGTAGTGTTTGAACTACTCAAACTAAAGTTCCTGAACTTTAGGAACTGATGAAATCTTGGAATGTCAAGCTTTAGTTACTCAGTGAGTAAAGAATGTAACAATCCCCCACCTCTCTGAAGGCTATCCTCGGAAGAAGAACACCTAATATCCTCTTCAGCAGTTAGGTAGAACCCAGGACTTTCAACAGTGATCCTCAGACTAAAAACTCAGTCCTAGTTTGGGTATTAATAGTTTAAATAGAAACAATATTTAACATTTTTGGTGAATGTACTATAGCTAATATATACAATGATTTTAGAAACTGTGGGTACTAACCAATGTATTTAATTATAGTGAAGTTTTACAGTGATAGTATTTACTGCAATACTCTTATTTTGTGAAAACATTAATACACTTATACTTCTTTTTAGAAGTTTGGGGTTAATTTTATTATGTGAAGCTAAATTTAGATTTGATCTCTAATATATTGGGTTAACAATTATGGTAGTATCTTCTTTTTAATAGGTATGCAGTCCATGACCTGGGATGGATGCTTGAAAACACAGGTACACCTAAGTGAAGCATCTGTCAGTTTCTGTTTGACATATTTGAGTAGCCAGCAGACTCTTGCATACTGAGGGTATCATTAAGAAAGTAAAGGTTGTTAGAACACTGTTATCCTACCTTGATTGTCAATCTAATAATTAAGACAGCTATGGCTTAATGATGGGTAACATGCACATTACTATTACTCTGGGCTAAACTGATGATCATCACCTGGATAGGCAGAAACTTGATAGAGTCTATCACTGCAAGAGTTGTTCCTGATATCCAGAATAATGAAGGTGTTAACAACTATGAATTATGTGTTTAAATTTTTTTCTTTAGCATGTTGAGGCAATTGTTGAGAAATGGAACCAGTAAAATTGTCAAAAGTAAACTGCTAATAATTTTCAAAAGAAGGTGGATAATAAGATACAGTGGAGAAATATTGAAAGAGAAGAAATAGAAGACAAACATCTAAAATTAAATACTTGAAAAATTAAAAAATCCTTACAATATTTTAGAACAATGCCAATACTGCTTTATATATAAAGAATGAAGCATTAAAAATGCAGCATAGTTCTGAAATATTGAGTTTTAGACATTATTGGTATTGGATTCATTGTATACATAAAGAATCATCAGCTTGTTGACTGTATTGTGAAGGGAAAATATGGTGTTGCATATGATTTATAAGTAAACATCAACTTATTTCATGAATATCTGTTATTTTTGTCTATCCCTTCTCCCTGGTTTAGCGTGGGAAGGAGAATAACTATTTAAATGTTGCCCCTCAGTTCTCAATTCCCAGAGGCATTGATTGGCCCAAAGATGGAGCATTTTATGCTTGCAAGTCAGTCATCTCCCTTCCCTGAAATTGATCCATAGCTACTGGGAAACAAGAAGAGCTTAATAATGGAACATCTACTGAGTTGTGCTTGATTTGTCCCATTTAAAGAATGGAGGAGGAAGGAGGATATGGTTAAAGAGGATATGGATATTATAAAAACATGATTATATGCAAATGTGAATGAATTACAATGAAATCCAGTCTTTATATAATTGACAACTACTAAAAAGCTAAACAAACCTAAACACTAAAAGAATTATATATAAGAAGCAATTTTGAAAGACAAGGACTGTAGGTCTGATCAGTAAGCACGTCAAGGAGTTTGTGGTCATTTTATTTAATGGTTTTAGTGGGCCTGAAAGTCCACCTGCCCCTGTACTTTCCATCTAATAGAGTGGTCTTCTACATGATTAACAAAACTCAGAGAGAGAAACTGGAGTTCAACCTGAAGATAGGAAAAGCAAAGCAGCCAGCCATTGGCTCTTACCTAGACTTCAGTCTGAAATGGCGATCCTGCCTCCAGGAATCTCAGAGTGAGACTGTGTCTGAGAGCTGTTTGTTCCCATTTTATAATCTTCTATACTTCTGGGATTAAAGGCATGCACCACTGGGATTAAAGGCATGCACTGCCCAGTTTCTATGGCAACTAGTGTGGCTACTGGGGTTAAAGTTGTGTGTTACCACTGCCTAGTTGACAAGTGTGGTTGATTTACTCTCCTGATTCCAGGCAAGCTTTAAAATACCACTACAATGGTCCAATCTTTTCTCATTGTTTACATTAAATCAGGGTTGCACTATTGACAACAGGAAGGTCCAGCTCATACAATGTGCACCCTCTGAGCAGTTAGTACTACAATATAACTATATTTAAATTGTCAGCTTTATCTTGAATAATTATAATGCCTTATGAGCAAGGATTTTCTATTTTAATGGTCATTACAAAATCTAGATTCATGAGTAGGAAGCCCTGAAAGAAAGGAGAGAAAGAGAAAAGGAGGGTGGAGGAGACATAATGGGAGAGGGGGAGGAGAAGGGAGAGGTAAAGAGAGAAGGAGAATGGAAGGCAACTTTATAATCTTCTCTAGTGATGTGATTTAAATTTCTTTGCCTATGTAACATATTGAAAAATTGTTATTTTTCAGGTATAAACCAAATTGTACGTGATAGATAAATGCTTTCCGTTAAATACAGTTACATAACATAGTTGGTGTAAGTACTTAACAGTACTTATTTTGTCAGTAACTACTTTGTGGTTTTCGAAAAAGCTGCTTAGCTTCTTTGAACTCTTGCTTTGTTTTTTTTTTCTGTTGAAATTCAGGATTTAATATATACAATTTCTAAAGGAATTGTCTGAAATAGATAAGAAAGCACATGCTCTTGGTATTCTGATTATTGTATACCACCATGGCTCTGTATGGAGATCTCAACTGTTCCTGGCTTTTTCAATTCTCTACCTCTTTTTGTGAAGTCTTTTTGTTTCTTCCATTGTGATTCTGGGGATAAAACCTAGAGTCTTGTGTAGGCCAGGTAAACTGTCCAATAGTAGACTGTATTTACAACCTTGCCTTTAAAGAAAGTAAGTCATTATTAAATCCTTAATTTGGGGAATATTCTTGCGTTTATGAATAGGGATTACTAAAGCCAACCTGAGTTCTCCCTTCTTGATACCTCCTGTGAATTAAATATACTATCTGGCCTCAGGTGTATCTAGTGCTCTTAGGCTGAGTTACTTGGTCAAATGCTTCTAAGCAGGTGTGAGTCTGAAAGTGAAACTCGAGGCTACGAAGCATAATTATTTTTGGAAGATGCTGCAGAGCTTAACATCATTATTTGACTATGAATCACATACACAACACTTTCTTTTTGTAAATAGTTTCATAATTTTAAATCAAAAGTGTCTCAGTGGGAGGTGTGTCAACAATTACAGACGAGCAAAGAAAAGCCATACAGAGTCAAACAAATGTAGGGTAAGGGAGTCAGGAAACAGAGGGTTGGGGCATAGGATTCCTCAGACTCTCATTTAAGACTATCTCAAACATGGGCATTCAAATCCAAGCAAATGTATTATTTTTAGCTTTTCTGTGGGAGGAAAGAGCAATTGAGAAATTTAATCCATTTCAACGCAGAGCCATAGCAATGTACTTTACAACTGTCTATGGTTGTTAAAAATTAGAAAAAAGTGACACTGAATAAATATTTGAAATGTTGTAAACATTTTGCTTCCAGGTATGCCCTTTTTCTGTTAGTAGATTACTTTAAACTTGAACTCTCTTTATAATAGCAACTTCACTTCGTTTTTTACCCTGTAACAACTCTTAACTGATGATGTGATGGTCAGATCTCTACGAAGAATTGCAAAATGTCATAAAACTCTTTGGTCCTATAGACCCTCAGTTGCCTAAGTCATACGCTTTGGCCATTTGAAGGTGTCCTCACCAAGACAGCGTGTTTTGGATGATGGTGCAGACAGTTGTGACTCTCATCTCTGGAGAGGGGAAACTCTGAAGTCAGGGTGCTAGTGTAGGAAGCTATGGCCCACCAGACCAAAAGGAGCCTGTCTGGAGTCTGCCGGAAGCTGTCAGTGGTCCTGCCTGTATCTAGCCAATAAGGAGCTATCAAGAGGTGTTTCCTGCATGCCTAGCAACAGGTTCTGACAGAGGTCCTGATCATGCCTAACCAATGAGAGATAAGCATGAAATGTCAACTGTCATGGATCAGATTGCCTGGGTGCTGGAAGGGTATATAAGTTTTTTTTTTCCCATTGTTAAATAAACATGTCTGTTTTAAACCTTCTCCCTGACTCGCGGTGTCTGTGTCCGTGGATGTCGTGCCTTTTCATCCCCTCCTCCGAGGAAGATGTTAGGATTCAGCAATATGCTAACATTTTTGATATTCTGCAGAGAGAGAGAGAGAGAGAGAGAGAGAGAGAGAGAGAGAGAGAGAGAGAGAGAGAGAGAGAGAGAGAGAGAGAGAGAGAGAGAGAGAGAGAGAGAGAGAACCACTCTTGTGAGGACCACTACATGACTCACCTCACACAATACCTATTATGGTTAATATTATCAACTTTGACCCTGTCTAGAATCACATAGGACACAAACTGTGGAGCTTATTTGTGATGTAATTTTAAGATTGGGCCAAGTGAGGTAGAAAGAGTCATATGAAATGTGATCAGTACCATTTTATTTGCTAAGGTTCAAGGTTGACTAAAAAGTAGAACACACATTAAACAATTACACCAATCTGCCTTTGGTTCCTGACTCTCGTCATAAAGTGGCTAGCTGTGCCACGCTCTTGTAGCCATGCCAGCCCAGCCACTCCTTTCTATATTCATTCCCTGTGACGTATTCTCAAACTGTCAATCAAAGTAAACTCCTCCCTCTTTACGTTGTTTTGCCAAAGCAATGAGAAAATGATATAATACAATCCCTAGTTCCTCTTATGATCACACTGAGTATTAGATTCAGAATACAGATTTGGGGACTAAGATAGCTCATACCACTTCACGTTCACAAGTAAGCGGGCCTCATAAAACTTAAATGGTGGGTTTAATTAATTAATTAAGATCTGATACAAACTCACAAGAATTCAAATTGAGGTGAATGGGAGAAAGCTGTCAAACCGATCAAATATTCTCTTCAAAGGGTTAAAAACATTAGTCATCAGGAAATCTTATTCCTTCATTTTATAAATGACTATGTTTTTTATGTGTGCATGTGCACATGTGTCAAGGAAATATGTTTGGAGTTTAGAGGTCAGCTTCTGTGAATTGGCTGTCTCCTTCCATCATGTGGTCCCTAGGGATCTATTACAACAGGACATCAGACTTGGCAGAAGCACCTTTACCAGCTAACTAACTGACCAGCCCATCAGGAAATCTTATTGGAAAAAATATGGATAATTTTCTAAGAAGGCAATTTAAGTAAATTTGTATATTTTGTCCACAAAATAATATCACATGGTCTGAAGTGAAATATGAGACAATGAGTTTCCTTAAAAGTATTTATTTTAAGGTAGATAAGGGAAAACCATGTCTGAAGTAAGCTGTATGGAAAGAATAGCAACTGAAAAGCACAGGGTAAATTTCAGAAAGAGTTATAGTTGAGCCCACATTTTACATAAAGGTTCAATGCTTTCTTATTTTTTTACTTTCTTTTTTTTTTCCTTTATAAGGTAATCCTATGTAACCTTGGTTTAAATTCCCCCAATTTAAAGGCTATTAAAAGCAATGGGAAATGAAGTGCTGTGGCAAAGGCTCAGTAAGTAAAACCCCTTGCCACACACGAGTAAGAACCTCAGTTTAAATCTTCCCAACCTTTATGAGAAACTGGTCTAAGTAATTTTAGAACTCTAGGGTCTTGCCATTTTCACAGGGGGATGGAATTAGGAGACTCTTCAGAAACTTTACAGGCCAAATTCACTAACCTAGTTTACAAAGAAAAGAAAATCATAGACTCGATCTGTAACAAGATAGAAGATTAGAACAAGATCAGAACAAGTACTCTGATTGTCCTCTGACCTCTGCACACACACTGTGGCACAGAGATGTACAAATAAATATTGTATACACACATATATACACAAAAACCATTTTCTCCATTCATTTGAGTCTTATGCTTGTTTTTGGTTTAATGAATAATTTTTGGACTGAACTGAGTCACATTAATCCCAATATAGGCCAATTAGATTTGATGTAAAATCAAAGACAAAACGTCAAAGAAGGTCAGAACTCAGAGAGGTGATTAGCCATATGGAAAATAGAAGTGAGTAGGGGAAGGGATTTTCCAAGGAAAATTCAAGGAAACCTGTAAAGGACGGCTGGGAACAAGATGGCTATCAGAGTAAACAATTTCTTCCACAGTTATTCACGACCTTACATAGCAGCTCAAAAATAAATTTTATGATGATTCTATATTGTTCACTGCTTTCTTTGTTTTTTTAAACAATGAATACTCACAAAAAGTTTGATACTGAAGCACAACATCTCATAGAGTAAGATTTATGTTCATTTCTCAAAAAAATGGTCCAACAAGCTATTTCGGAAAGGGGAAAGCCTCCGAAAGATTTCAGCAAATGAAATCTGTTCTAGAGAAGAGCTGACCCTAGCATCTAGCTGTTTCTTCAAATAAATGTTTTCTTTTATCTTTGGATTTTTATTACTCCTGAATTGCTTCTCAGTGGTATATATTATACAGTATCTGAGAGACAATTTCGATTTCATCCAAACTTAATTCAAGGCTCCAAATTTAATCATCCCAGTGATTCAGTAATTTCCCAAGAAGACCTTCAGACCTCAAATTAAAAGGAGTCAACTTAAGTGCCTAATTGTTTTTACAGATTTTTTCTTCATTGATTTTAATTAAGGTCTTCCTTATGTAGTGAGCTCGCAGGACTTTCATTACCTTTATTGAAAGTCATGTTGGCCACTGAGTCACACATACGGAGGTGCTATTGTATATTGGAAAATAAGACTTCATCTTTCTTGTCAGTAACATTTTAAACTTCATATTGAATCTTAACAAATGACCCTTGGGGACCTAACAAAAGACTGAGTCTAAAGAAAGTGAGACCCTGAGGTTGTGGGGGCAACTTTAGAGAGGGAGCTTCATTATGAACAGCTGAACTCCAAGTGGCCCCATGAACACTGCTGTCATATTGCCTCAAATGAAGTGACCATGGGTTCACTTTCTGAGTCTAGAAGAGGTTCCACAAGTTTTATCATCAACTACTCCATGTTCAACAGAAACATAAAGTCTAAGCCAGCTCTTCTCCTAAGAGCTGTATAGCAAATGAAATTGTATTCAATTTCCTTCTCTGTTTCAAAGTGCTCCTGAACACGGTGGGCTTGTGTCTCACTGAATATAAAACCAGTGTAACCAAGAACTAAAAGGGCAAAGAAAGGTTTCTTACTGGCAGAAAGACAGGACAACAGCAGAAGTTATTTCCTCCATGAGAAAAATGGTTTTATTTAGCAAGCATATATCTATTAGCACTTTAGAGATGGGCGCATTCCAGAGCATTCTCAAGTTGAGGGCATAGTGCAGGAAGAATATATGATAGTCACAGGCCTGGGTACACTCAGATCAACAAACACATGTTAAAACGTGAAAATGATGTATAGAGATGCTTCTAGACACATGCATGTTCTATTTCCAACACTTCAGCTGAAGTCAAACAAAGAACACACTTAAAGTTACATTAATACACAAATTTTCATCTAAAGAAATCTGTTTTGTTTAATAGATAAGAACAAAAAGAGGGTTATTGTTAAATATGTGAGTTTTTCATTCTTGTTTAGCCATTTAGGGGTTTATGACATTGTGGAATCATATATTTTTCCACATCTGAATGTTTAAATTTGTAGAATGGATAAAACATTATCTCCTTCAAATTAGTTTATATACTATTTTGCAATAGTATTAGTAATTTCTAACAGTAATTTCTCTCTCATTCTATACCCCCACACACTTTCTTAAATACATAAATATTTAATACATAAACACTAACTGCATAATGTTACTTTTGAGCATATAGAGTTGATTATTTAGTATTGGATAACTGATTGCTATATTCTTCACATAAGTGCAATAGAGAAATTGCTGTGTAAGTGTTTCTTCTGAGAATGTCAGAAGCAAGCTGGAATGTGGTGGCACACACCTTTAATCCCAGCATGCTAGCGTCTGAGGCAAGTGGATCTCTGTGTTCAAGTCTAGTCTGATCTACAGAGTGAGTTCTAGGACAGCCAGAACTACACAGAGAAACCCAGTCTTGGAAAACAAAAAAGTCAGATGCAACAACACACTTGAAGTCTTACCAATAGGACTGCCCAAACATGAACTGAACAGGAGTGATGGCAATAGACATAATAATATAAACAGGGAAGTTCATAAGTCCTGGGCCCTGTACAAAGATCTATAGGCAACTAAAGAATACCCTGAGATGGAAAAACAATATTCTTCATGGAAGAACACACCCATTGGTTACCAGATACCAAATGGTTGCCCTGGAAAAGTAACCTACTCCTCTCTTAGTAGATAAAGTTGGCATCAAATTTGAAATTTCTGCCTCAGCTGCTGAGGATTAGGCATATAAATACGACTAAAAGTAAGTTGTTAATGTATTTTTTGAGAATAAAATAAGTGTAACTAATGTTTATAGACATGCAAATGTTATATAATATACGTGGTGAAAGAACTTTATAAAATATGTGAAAGGATGTCAGCAGTGTTATCCAGAGTTCTCCAGAAAACAGGATTACTTTGAGACTTAACAGAGAGATTATATACATACTTGATCTCTCTCTTTCTCTCCGTCTTCCTATCCCTCTCCCATCCCTGTGTGCGTGTGTGTGTGCTCGTGTGTGTGTGTTTATTTGTGCAAATGGGACTACCAACATGTGTGAAGTATGAAGAGTGTATGTACCTATATATCTATCTATATGCCTGTTGAGAGTTCCTAAAGGTAAGTGGCTCCTATAGTCATGAGGCATAAGAAATGTGAGCTGCCATCTTCGGTGAAGGACAGGAGGAAAGACTGTGGTCATTGTTGTAATCTGATCTGAGTGTAGAGGCCACAGATCCAGGTGAACTGATAGTACAAGTCACAGCCAAAGGGCAGGAACTGGTGAGAAGATCTCTTCCAATTAAAACACTGAAACAGAAACAAAAGTGGTTTGTGTGTGTGTGTGTGTGTGGTGTGTGTGTGTGGTGTGTGTGTGTGTGTGGTGTGTATGCATGTGGTGTGTGTCTAGGGTATGTGTGTGGTGTGTGTATGGTGTGTATGCGTGTGTGTGTGTGGTGTGCGTGTCTGTGTTGTGTCTATGTGTGGTGTGTGTGTATGTGTGTGGTGTGTGTGGTGTGGTGTGTGTGGTGTGTGTTGTGTCTATGGTGTGCGTGTGTGTTGTGTCTATGGTGTGTGTGTGTTGTGTCTATGGTGTGTGTGGTGTGTGTTGTGTCTATGGTGTGTGTGTGTGTGTTGTGTCTATGGTGTGTGTGTGGTGTGTGTTGTGTCTATGGTGTGCGTGTGTGTTGTGTCTATGGTGTGTGTGTGTTGTGTCTATGGTGTGTGTGGTGTGTGTTGTGTCTATGGTGTGTGTGTGTGTGTTGTGTCTATGGTGTGTGTGTGGTGTGTGTGTTGTGTCTATGGTGTGTGTGGTGTGTGTTGTGTCTATGGTGTGTGTGGTGTGTGTTGTGTCTATGGTGTGTGTTTGTGTTGTGTCTATGGTGTGTGTGTGTGGTGTGTGTGTTGTGTCTATGGTGTGTGTGTGTGTGTGTTGTGTCTATGGTGTGTGTGTGTGTGTTGTGTCTATGGTGTGTGTGTGTGTTTTTATGGTGTGTGTGTGTGTTGTGTCTATGGTGTGTGTGTGTGTTGTGTCTATGGTGTGTGTTGTGTCTATGGTGTGTGTGTGTTGTGTCTATGGTGTGTGTTGTGTCTATGGTGTGTGTGTGTGTTGTGTCTATGGTGTGTGTTGTGTCTATGGTGTGTGTGTGTGTTGTGTCTATGGTGTGTGTTGTGTCTATGGTGTGTGTGTGTGTGTGTGTGTGTGTAGTGTCACTCCAGTTTCACTTTTCATATTGTTCAGGAAATCCTCAGAGAAGGTCCCTGTGAAAATCGATGTTTCTTGAGCCTACTAACTCATGCCCATTTCATTTGGTAAAACCTGTAGATACCAGATTAAAAGAATATAGATGACAGATAATCTTTTTACCGAGAAACGTGTTAATTGATAACTAAAATAAATTAACCATCGCAAAGTAACGTCTCTGTCTTGCCTGGTTGTTCATCAGTTACCTCTAAATGAAAGAAGCCAAATGTAGTACCTAGAATGAAAAATGTTATTGAAATATTTATTAAAGAATCAGTATAAATGCAAAAATACATAGTCTATGAATTGCATTTAATAATGATAGAGCTTTTCTGGGAATCAGCCCCTTTCACCATGTTATCTCACAGCCACATGGAAAAACTTTACAGAGGAAGTAAATATGTGACCAGGTCCCTAAGGGAAGGATATCGTTGAACTAGTGGGTGAGCAGGCGGGAAGTAGAAAACTCAACCCAGCTGGTAGGGGAAGCAGTTATGCAAAGCCAAGGCAGGACCCCCAGTACTATCACTGAAACGAAGAACAGGAAATGGCTGCAGCAGGAGCAAGTGAGAAAACACAGGAGGGGTTGAAAAGGGCAGGGAAGGAACAAGGTCTTACACTTATTCATGTATAAAGCCTTTATCGGAAGGGGTGTGATAAAAATAGGTCACAATTTCCCTACATTTTAGTTTATGTCCTTACTATTTATTATTTTATGTCATGGAAATTGATCCTAGAGTCTTGCCCATGCTAGGCAAGCGATCTATTACTTAACTACATCCTCAGATCTCTCCTTTCTAATGTTAGCAAATGTCCTGTGCACAGCTTGTATTCCCTGAGGGAATCACTGTGTGTGCTATCATTTTACTGTGTCACTTGCTTGAGTTAACAACATACAACAAATGTAGCCATGGAAAAGTACTTACCAATGACCTAACATCGAGCTTAGTATCGTCATGATGGGTCTCATATTATTTCTTTCTAAGATTATTATCTTATCACCATGCCTCTTATATTAATAGTACAAAGGAAGCACAGATGCATGACCACCACTGAAGCCTCTAGAGAGGGGGAACAGCTCCAGGTGGCTTCCACAGATGGCTCACACTGTAGCAATTTATACATCCAGGGGAAACACATTCAGTGACATCAGACACATTCCAAAGCTAGAAGCTATTATATACACTTTCCAGAAGCTCTCCTTACATAATCTGCCCATTGTCCTGGGCAGGCCATTGAACCACTAGTATCCTAATTGTCCCATTAGACATGTGTACTTTTTGTCTACCCTGAAAATCTACCTGATGTTCAAAGAAGTGATTCTTTAGTATATGCTTGGTCTTGCTTCAAGCAATGTGCTAGACTTTGTTGACTTTCCAAGGGAAGCCTTACCCTCTCTGAAAAGTTGGTGGGGGATGAGGTGTGGGAAATGGTAGAGGGAGCAGGTAGAGGAGAAGGAGTGAGAACTGGAATTTGTATGTCAAATTAGAAAAGATAGATTTTTTAAAAAAAATTAAAGATATGCAAATCAGATTAAAATTTCATGATCACAAATATATATATATATATATATATATTTAATGAAAGGTATGGATTATATGGGGAAAAGCCCCTTGGTAACTTATTACAGCACGTACAGCACGTAAAGGTAAACTTTTAGGAGCCTCCCTTTATGGGAGTGTCACACTTTTTTTTCTGCTTATGTAACTACATTCATAACCTCATCATCTGCAGGAGCTGAGATGGATAAGGCAGATTATATAATGCAATGGAAGTGGACCTTTGTTTTTATTTCCTTGATCGAGGCAGCGTTATAAATTAAATCTTTAACTCTGCCCATTTGTTAGGTAGCTTGGCTGAGCTATTTTTACAACACAGAGTAGAGACCACATCGTTTTATCTTTAAATGTTCATCCCTTGAGATAATATTCACGTAGGCATAAATTTGTACAGGGAAAATGCCATTGTGTAGTGTAGCAGCAGCAGCGATGTCTGGTGATATCTGAAATTTACAGAACAAAGCTCCCGGGCCTATGGGACTGAGTTATTCAATCAGCCACAGTGAAGAAGTCAGAGATTAGAATAGCAAGAGGTGCCGGCAAAACCCTGGCTGTTACACTCTTACTCCATCCCTTTTGTCCTGAAGGCTTTGGTTTTCATCTGTCCTCAAGGCAGAATCTCACTCAGTGTTTGCAATTAACATTTGCAATATATATATATATATATATATATATATATATATATATATATATATATATATATATATATTTGGTTTTTCGAGACAGGGTTTCTTTGTAGCTTTTTTAGAGCCTGTCCTGGAACTAGCTCTTGTAGACCAGGCTGGCCTCGAACTCACAGAGATCCGCCTGCCTCTGCCTTCCGAGTGCTGGGATTAAAGGCATGCGCCACCACCGCCCGGCGCAGATATATTTTTAAATAGGTTTGTTGTTTTAAAGGTAGAGGAAGAAAAGAAATTGAATCATTTTCTTATAATCTGAACACAAGTCTCTGATGTCACATTAAAAGCCTCTTGGCTTCTCTGAAAACCATATGTGCACAAAGCCCTGTAAAATATTGATGAAATAAATTGAAGAAGAGTTACAGAGAAAGACAGCCTTGGTAATATTGCTGGTCTGTGTATATTTTCTTAATTTTTCTACATATTAAATGAAATTTTGATTAAAATATCACTGATTTTGCATAGATGGAAAAACAGATCTAAAGTTTATGTAGAATCAGAAAAGATATGAGAAAAATTAAAGCTAGGAAACTTTATTTTATTTCAAAGTCTACAAAACTATAGCAATAAATGTATCATGTTACTTGGGTACACAAGCACATAAAACATTCATGCATATTCATGGACATATGCACACATAAGAATATAGATACATGTATATATACAATGAAACATACTTGTACATGGACACATGCACACATACATACATAATCCCAAATACCCATATATATATATATACATATGCATATTAAGCACATACAAAGCATGTGCAAAGATACATATATGAATATGTACAAATTCATCAGAAAACATACATTCAAAACAAACACATACAACAATGCTCACATGCATATACACATTTACACAGAGACTATACATGCATAAACACACAATATAAATATACAAACACAAGTATGCATATAAAATACAAACCTAAAATATCAGAGCCATACATACATACTTACACATATAAATGCACACAAAACTACATGCATATTAAACATGAATATGAACACAAACACATTCAAAAATCCCACAGAATACAAAGAAATACACAGGCACATATGCATATACAAAGAAACATACATATGAATGCAGGTGCAAAACACATGCTTTCCACAAATACATGCACACTTATGTATACACATAATTGTACATGCAAATACTCAACTATGCACACATATTCTCATGCAAAAACTCATTTAGTTTCACTCGCACACACACAGACCATTTATGAACTAGTGTATATACATACACAAAAATATACACATATGCACACACACATCCATACATAGGAACACTTACTCAGGTATGCACACACATATTTAAGTGTACTCACAGACACAGGTAACCACGATCATACCATGCATACATAAATACATATAAATTGACATTCATACAAATAAGTATGCGCACACAAAAACACACATATAAACCCACATGAACACGCAATTACCCAGGCACAACTTTGCAGTCAAGTATAAACTCACTTGTGGTATCACATCATATATCAATAACCACATAGTATAAAACACATATGCACATATGCATGCATATGTCTCCTCTGCAGACACATACAAATTCACAATGAAATACAAATTCATATACTCATACACAGATGTAGAGACCTGCACATAAAAATGGATATGGCCACACATGCTTACTCAGTTTCATATATTTGCACATATATACATGGTCACACACATTCAGAAGTATACATGATTATCCACAGCCTAATACATGTGCATATATACATATATTCATACAAATATCTGGATACATACATTCAAAAGCTCACAAAATATCCGTGCATACACACATTCATACTCCATCGTAGAGTTCATCCATTTGAAAAGACTATGTCTCAGAGAGAATCTACTAATAAATTGTTAACTGATCTTGGGAAAAGCTGTTAAAAACATCAGTGAAAGGATGATATCTTCAATGCACTTTGAGAGAACCATCAACATGCGTAAGAATGAATTTTCACCCCAATTTCACATCATGTACAAAAGTCATTACAAAACACATATAACAACCTTATGTTAAGATGTAAAACTTACTGTGAAAAAATTATAGGACAAAAGTTGTTTGATATTAGTTTTGGCATGGCATTTTGGAAATGAACTCAAAACACAGGAGGGCGAGTGAATAAGAGACAAGTATAATAGTTTCTATCTAAAATGCCTGAGCACACCAACAGGAACATCAAGAAGAGTAAATAATAGTAAAAATTGCAGAAAGTATTTGAAAGATCTGATAAGGGGTTGGTGCCCAAAATATGTGAAAAACTCACCTCACTGTCAAGAAAACTAACAATCCAGATAAGAAACAGGAAACAACTTGAGCCACTATTTCTGTAAAGAACACCCAAATAGTCAAATCACTAATCAACTGGCTAATACCAATCAAAAGCACAATGAGCTTTTTGCGAGAATGATTATTATTCAAAAACAAACGCAAGCAATTGTTGGCAACAATGCAGGGTATAGGGAAACGTGTACATTGTGGGTGGGAAGGTAAATTGGAAGCTATTTTAGAAAGCATTGAGGCTAAACCTAGTATATGATTAAGCAGTTTGACTGCTGGGTATATATCCAAAGGAAATTAAGCCAAAATGTTAAAATAATGTCTGTGTTCTCATGTTCATTGCAGAGTCACATTAATCTGCATTTGGAGTCAATCTAGGCTGCCAACCCATAGACAGATAAAGGAAATATAGGAAATATATAAAATGATGGAACACTTCTCAGTCTAATTATTTAATTAATTAATTTTATTTTTGTGTGTTTTGCCTGCTTTATGTCTGTGCACAATGTGTGGATTGTGTTTACAGAGACCAGAAGAAGAGGGCTCTGATCCTCTGGAATTGGAGTTCTGGGTGCTTCTTAGCCACCAGGCACTGGGAACAGAATCTAAGTTCTCTGCAAGGGCAGCAAGTGCTGTTAACCACTGATCCCTTTCTCTAGTTCTCCTTTTCAGCATTAATACATCAATTTATAACAATGTAGACGACCCTCCAAGATTTTTATGTTGATTGAAACAAGGCAGGTATTTCTGTGTAGCACACGTGGGCAGTGCCTACAGAAACCTACTCAACAAGGTTACACAATGTAGTAAATACTTGAAAATTGATGAGGGAATAGAGTCTTGCTATTCTTAACACTATTAAACAAAGGTATCATTAGTTAGGTGATGGGTGTGTTGACTAATAAGACTTATTCCATAGACATGCCCAAACATCACTCTGTACCCTTTTAGTCTACACAATTTGGGGTAAACACACACACACACACACATACACACACACAACAATTTTCTGGTTTCTTACATCACTTTTTACTGGTGAATTTTATGTTTTACTGTTCAATTGAGAAATGAAGGGACTCAAACGTGGTGTATTTACACAATTATTGCAGGATGTGATAATTTCTTAAGTGAGCTGGTGTGGTTCAAAACACTTGCCGAGAGTTTTGCTCCTAGTTTTTTGCCTTAACTGACAGCAGCCAACCTAAGCAGGAACAGAACTAGGGGAATCAACTTGTCTTCCCAGAGCAACTATCATTAAATTTCCAACGAGTGATATTCAAATTAAAATTAACATAATGACTACCTACTTATTGGACACTATAAATAAAGAGTAAAGTAGAAAGAGAACTCTATAAAAATTGAGCAAGTTGGAGAAATAGAAAATATAGGATATAAGTTAACTAAAATGATAATTTAGTTATGGTAAATCTGCCATATGTTTAGTTTTTTTTTTCTTTTTCTGGACAGTAATGAAAAACAAAGAGACATAAAACACTGGGTGGACCAGTGAGATGACTCAGTGGGTAAAGGCGCTGGCTCCTTAGTCTCATGTCATTTGATTCCTGGAATTCACATGGTGAAAAGAGAAAGCCAACTCATGCTGTTGTCTGACCTTCATGGGTGCACTTAGACGCACACATACATACACATATGTTTCTTTTCTCTTCATTTATAGAAAAGGAGAACATTACTATCTTTTTCCAAATATAATGAGAGCGGTCAATATTTTAAAATTTACTTAAGTAGCAGTCACTGGTTCAGTAATTTGGGATGGCTTCCTCACTGTTACAGAAAATCAGTCAGAAAGTGAGACCAGTAGATGGCTCTCTCATTCCTGAATTATAAAGGAGAACAGCACTAATACATCTGAGCACTGGTGAACAGATTTGGTTTGATTGCACCGACGACAAGAATAAACTTCATGCAGACTTGCTGAAATGGGACACTTTGTGCTGTTTTGTCATGTAGCTTAAAATGGGAAAGCTATTCTTGACCCTCCTTGTCCTTGACAAGTTGTGAAGATTGTTAAAGAAATCAGCATCAGCAAGGAGGACAATTTGTTCAGCTGTGAATAGAACAATGACTTCATCCGTACATAGCAGCATCTTCCTCGGGATCTAAGATACTAAGAGAACCAGAACTAATGGGAAATAAATGGATCCCAATTGTCATCCTCAGGTAACAGCAACACACATTTCATTGTATGACACCACACTTTACTGCAAAAATGTAGGATCTACTTGTGTGTATGAAGGAGAATATAGAGTGTGAAAATTGTAGAAAGATGAGATATAGAAAAAGAATAATATTCCAATTTGTCTTTCTGAAATAGCCTTATGATTTTATATATTTTGAGAATACAATTTTTAAAAGGAAAAACATGTTTTGAAAATATTGATGATATCCTATTCTAGCATTTGAAAGTAAAAATAACAATTATTTTATCAGCATTAGCAGGAATGTGTCTGTATAAACATACTTGTGTACAGTACACAGCTCCATGACTTGAAGATAATTTCCCTTTTTTCTGAAAGTGTTACCTCACTACATCCAATGTTGTATATTCAGCTGCTGTTTTTCAGAAGCCAAGCTTTGAAATGTCCTCAAAATAAACCTGGCAGAAGATAAATATGTGTCCTGTCAGAACTTACTCTAGTGTTTTGAGACACGGTTCATTTCAGTATCACTTCTTATAAACAAGACAGAGACAGCCCCACATCCCACCCTTAGAGGAATCTGCAGCTGCAGAGGGAGGGTTTCGGAGGCTAGTTTGTGGACTCCACATAGCCTCCCCTTTCACACTAACTTTTGGCTGTGCTGAAAAAGTTTGAGCATATATGACTCATAGGAAATTTGGGCTATACATTTTTGAGGTTTGGAGTCCCACGATCAGCTAACAGCTCATACAGAAGCTCCCAGTGGCTCAGATACAAGGGAGCTCTTTCACAGCTAACCAGCCTCAGAAACTTTGGGTATGAAACAAATGATCACAAAAAACCATTCTCAATTATACCCACAAAATCTGAGGTTCTGGAATGTGTCTGATTGCTAGGAGAACTGAATTTGATTTTCGGCATCAGCAGGAGGGGAAAGGGATTGGAGATACTCCCCTCTTCAAGCTGACCTCATTTAGCTTGGCATCCTTAAACTGTAATTCCTAGCGACGGTGGCATTGGGTTAGGCTTTGTCGAGCCCTGAAATTACAAGCACATAAGAAACCACTGTGTGCATCAATTTGTCATCCATAAAATATGAAAATGGGTGGTACTTATTTTATATGAAATATTCCATAAAAACAAGGAATACTGGTATAACAGCAGCTGTCACAAAGGATGAGCCTCTTTGGAGGGATGGATCTCTATATCCGTCCTTAGGTGCCACTTTTTACTACTGACATCTTCATCAAATAGATGAATTGATAGATAAGCTTATATTCTTCTGTCTTCTGAATATTTCTATAGCAGGAAAGATGATAAAAATGATTACAATTGCAGAGCCTCTGAGGTCCTGTTATTCAAGTCATCTTTAAGCTGTCTTCTGTGTTGAGGTAGATGGGAGGTACTTCAACCAAAACTATAATGACTTTTCCTCTCTTTAATTTGGAATATTCTTAGGAAAGGAGCAAAGAAGGGGTGAGGGGAATAATAGACTGAGAAACAACAGTAACATTATTCTCCCTTCTGTTTATTAAAAAGTATGATACACAGGGACTAGTTTTGACTTATGCTGTTTCCTTCTTTGTCCGGGTGGAGTTGGTGAGCTCCCATTAGCTCAGGTAAATAGTTTCAGAGAGTGTACCCATCATGGTCTTGGCCTCGAGTGAATGGAGGGTGGAGTGGGGGGGGTGCTGTGTGGAGGGAAGGGAGTGGGATCTTGGATTGGAATTTAAAATGAAAAAAGATTGTTTTCTTTTTAAAATAAATAAGTAAATAAATTTTTAAAAAAGTAGAATACACAATGTAAAAATAGAAAGAGTTCCTAGTGGAGTCTACATTAAAAATTCATTCCTTTTATAGGAAAAGAAGTGCCTAGTGATGCTAAGTTGACATTATTTTTAGAAATAGTTTTATAAATGTACTGAGGCTAATGGCAAAAGAGAAAGAACTTGAGAAGTGGGCATAAAATAGATTATATTTTACAGAGGAAGCTCCCCAAGAACAAGAACCATGAACTTCCATAGGGAATAGTTGATAGAGATTCTGTTAGCATCAGCCTCTTCTGATTTCAAAAGGGAAAGGGGGGAGAGCATTTTCAGATTTGTGAACACTGACATTGAGGGTCAAGGCTTTCCCTCCATTCTCAGTCAGAAGCAAGTACCGAATACCTACGCCTTGTGTAAGTGCCATCAAGAAAACTGCTTTTGAAAAAGTATTTCTATTGCAAGAAAAAGCGCTATCTCTTTTTTACTTTGAATATAAGCTAAAGAAAATTTTTGGTCCTTTCTATTGTACTTACCTGATCTCAGAGAAAGCGGCTCCAAAGCAAAGAGCTGGGCCAGCGATGAAACACACAGTACGTTTGCCTTTGGTTTGGCGGAGGTGCCTGGGTATCCTCTTGAGTCAAATATGCACATGAGCAGATAGTTGTAGGATTAATGTGTCTTTTCCAACATTTATATGTTATGAAAATAACATATTAGCAGGTGCATCCTCGGAGATGTAAGGAGAAAATGAAGAACACCCGTACAGTGATGAGATTAACATCTATTTAAGAGTGATCTCAGAACATCAGTTTGGCTTGCTCTTTTGCCTTCTGCCTTGTGAAGAGAAGGTAAGAAACCACACATCAGGCCAAGAACCACTGTTTCCACTTTGGGCTTCCAAGACTATTATATATATATATATATATATATATATATATATATATATGTACACATATATGTGTGTGTGTGTGTATTTCCAGTTTTTGCATATTTCCTAGCCTGGGGTATTCCTTTGTACACTGTGAAAGATTAAGTCACAGAAAGGCTCTCATCTATTTCTTGGCTGCTAGGTATTAGCTGGCTGATTCCATGATGAAGGGAATACATCATTCAAAGGCTGAGGATGCTGATACAGAAAAGCAGGTGCAGAGTTCTGGTTGAATTGGGGAAGCTCCCTTATGAACAACAATGAAAAAGACTTTATAAACTTATTTAATTTACAAGACAATCCAAACATTTGGCATAAATAGTTATCCTCCCACTATGAACGCCAAGCTAGATATTCAGTAGCTCAACAAAGTAGATAAGCTATGGGATATATGCAGAAGAAGAGAGATCATGAGAAAGAAAGTCAGAACCATGAGGGATGCGTTCACCCACTGAGAAGGCAGGACAGAACTAATGGGAGACCACCAAGTCCACTTGGAATGGGACTGATGGAACATGCCACCAAATCGGACTCTCTGAAAGTGGCTGATGGTGGAGGCTGACCGAGGAGCCAAGGACAATGGCGATGGGCTTGGTCTCTACGACATGTACGGGCTCTGTGTGAGCCTTGTCAATTTGGTTGCTCACCTTCCTGGACCTGGAGGGAGTTGGGAGGACCTTGGACTCAACATAGTGTAGAGAACCCTGATGGCTCTTTGGCCTGGAGAGGGAGGGAGTGGGGGTATGGGTGGAGGGGAGGGGAGGGAAGGGGAAGGAGGAGGGGAGGAGATGGCAATTTTTAATAAAAATAAATAAACTGGGAAAAAAAATTATAACAAGTTTTTAAAGCTTGAAAGAGAGACTCTTATAACCTTTTAGAGACCATAGTTGTGGAAAAAAATAAAACTGTTTCACGCTTACACCCCATGTTCAAAGTGTATAATACACTACTACGTTAAGAGCTAACCATGGTCATGGTCCCTACATCATCTGAAAGATGGGAACAGTAATTCTATTTATTTCGGGTACCAGGCTCCGCCCATTGTTCCAAATCTCAATGTTTTACTAATGTGCATGAGTTTAGAAATGTATAGTAAAAGAATGGCAGGCTTACATGATACCAGCAAGTACCATTTTGCCGAAATATGATTTTCGCTTCCATGCAACTCAAATATCAAGAACAGATTTTTGCCAAAGCAATGCCTGAGCTAGCGTGATGTCAGGCTGCTTGTCTGATTCCTGTTATAACATTTAAACGTTCACAGCTGAGCATTTTGCAGCAGCATCCACAGTTTTATCTGAGTGTAAAACACTTCTATCTGTTTCTATGGGAAACCACTTTGTAAAGACTCTAGGCATGAGGCGTAAGGGTGAAAGAACCTGATCAGACCAATTCATATTCGATCCCTATTAAAAGAGTTAGTAACTATTGAGAAAGGTTACCTCCTTGATACGCACACACATGCAAACACACACGAACCATGGTTGCATTTACTTTGAAATGTCACCAAACACTATATTCAGAATGAATATTTGTTTCGTATTCATGTAAAAAGGGTGATTTGTCTTCTATCAATGTCAATTGAGGAGAGGATATTAGGGTGGAGGAGAATAGCAAATCAAGAATTAGTAGGTAATAAGTGCTTTAATGATATCTAATTGTCCCCTCCAATAGCCAAAAAGACAGCATAAAATGACCACACAATTTATGTGCAAACACTCAGCCTTTATGATTCGGACACATTTTACACACAGATTACTGCCTCCCACAAAGAAAATATACCAGACTTTACACATGAATACATTTGATTAAGCATGATTATCTAAATGACTTATTTTCTTTAAGTAAGAGACATGTAATTCTCTCAGATTGAAGCATGGCAGATTTTTACTTGTTCCCTTTTCAAAGATAAAAAAAAAACAATAAAAATCCCAAAGATGCTATTCATGTACTTCAAATATATTTTTGTTTATGGTATGCACATGTGCTATGAATTATTTAAAACCCTTGCTTAAGAATATAGCCCCTTAGTTATAATTTTTGACAGCAATATTGGGTGAGAAACTAGTCATTTCCCATTGTAAGTCTTACAGAACTTCTTGTAGAGAACACGCCTATCTATGTAAATAAAACAGTATGCCATTGGGGTACTGATTTCTCTTTACAGCAGAGGAAATGATTTCCAGATTTGGGAGTCTTGGAGAAAAGAGTGGGAAAAACAAAATGATTTGTCAGTTAGATACATAATTTTACAGAGATTTTAAACTCTAATGACACTGTTCAAATCAAAAAAGTTGGTTATATTTTTGCCTAAGTTTATTTTATGTGTATGGCTATTTCGCCTGCACATATGTAAGTGCACTTCATGTATGGCTAATGCCTTCTGAGGACACAAGAGAATACAGAATGTTCTGTTCTAGAACTGGAGTTGGGTGCTGGGAATGGAACCTGGGTCTTCTGCAAGAACAACAAACATTTCATTTTTTTGTTGTGTAAATATTTGCCTTGGGGATTAGTGAGGTACTATACATATGTATGATTGGCTCCCCAGCATCACGTTAAAAAATAAAAGTAGACTCTGGCCTGGCTAGATAGCTCAGTAGTTAAGAGTGCTTATCATTGTTATGGGAGATGACCTGAGCTCAGGTCCCAGAACCCACATGCTGACTCACAGCTATCTGTACCTCTAGTTCCAGGGGACCCAACCCCGTATTTTGGACTCTGTGGGTACCGGCATGTGGGTACACACATTTATGCAGGCAGGCATAGAAACAAAGGTAACTCTAAAACCTATATCTCCAGTGCTGGGAATAAGGTGGCGGATTGGAGACACATATATCCCTGGAAACTTCTTTTCCATCCTGCTTAACTTAATGGATCAGTGAAAAAAAAAAGAGGCCATAAATTTGAAGGACAGTAGGGAAGGGTATATAAGAGTGTTTGGAGGGAGAAAATATTCACACACATAAACTCATGCACATGCACACATACGCACGGGGCGCACACACACACATACACAAACACACAGACAAGCATGTGTCCATACACACAAGTTACTTTGGTAATTCTACCAAAGTAAGAATGATAAAGTAAATTAAATAACAAAGGTTTTTATTTCCTACATAAATAAATGTAACCTGACATATACAGAGTTTAATAAAGTGATTAATAAATATTTACTTATAATGTACAGTTTCCATTGCTCTTGTTCATGGATTAAGACAATGACTAAAGTCCCTCGTGCAATAAATAACTAAAAATTCATTGCAATCCTAAGTACAATATGGTGATACATGGTGGTAGTGTTTAATTCACATTCTTCTGTAAGTTTTAAATTTTTCGTGATACTTTTCCTTTCTAATTTGTGCTTACTGATTTCTTGATCTCTTTCAAAATCAGTTTGAACCCCTCAACTCACCTCCTCCACTTTCCTCTGTCTGGTTGAGGCTACATTTGGAACAAGCTTGACCAAAAAGTAGTGAGAAGATATTTGTGTGTGGTGACAGTTGTGTGTGCTGTGGAATAATCCTCCTGTACAGTGTGAAGATGTGATGCTCTCATTATTAATAAGAAGATGATTGGCCTATGATTAGGCAGGATTTTCAGGGCAGAGAGAATGCTGGGGACAAGAAGGGCTGAGTGCAAGGAGTCAATTTCTTGTTCTTTGACAGTGAATGTGAAAAGAGCATAGCAAAGCAGTAGATAGCATGGTAAATTTGTGCTACTCTGATTAACCTAATTAATGGCCACGTTTCTTGGCTAAGTTTGCCCACAGCTGGTCAATATTTTTAGAATAACAATTCCTCAATTGTCTCATTTATAAACTTGGATAACAACAATATCTATTGATAATTAAAAGAGACCAACAGGGTTTTACAAGGAATATGTATCTCATATTTGTGAAGAATTCAGAGACATGATTGACATCGAAAATGTCTTACAACATGCTTGACAAACCACATAGCATATTTAATAAAGACTGACTAAAAGTGAAATTGCTTACCTCTCACTATCATCACATGTATGTACAAATCCCTTCAGAGTGTCCATCTGATCAGAGAGTGGCCTCTACCAAATAGAATTCTCCTTCTCCATTTGTTTCTATATCCTGATTCTCATTAGCTTGACCCTCATACATACAGGGATATGTGCACCACAAATCAAACTATAATACTGATATTTCTACAAATAAATTAGTTTCTGCTATGTCTTCCTATTATCCTTAAAACAATTACATTTTTATTTTTAACTTTAAACTATGTGCATGTTTTAATTATTTTTACTTTATGTATATGTGCATGTGTATGAATGTGGTGTTGTGTCCATACAAGTGATGGCTCCCATAGAAGCCAGAGTCGGTGAAGCTGGAGTTACAGCTAGTATTAACTGCCCAGTATGGAACTAAAGTTGGGTCTTAATGCAAGAGCAGTATGCATGCTTAAGGGCTAAGATTTTGGTTTTTTTTTTTTTAAGTTATGTACATATATACAGTGTGTTAATATTACACTCACTCCTCATTATCTTGTTACCACTCAGCCTCTCCCTGAACCCGTCTTCTTTATAGCCACTCCTGATGTGACTGTACTGCTGAGGAAAGGACACTTGCCACAACAGGGACCATTAGCTGTCAATAGCTCCTTAGGCTAAGACACTTCAAAGCTGTCTCCTCCATCTATGTTGGAAAGTTGGAGGACCCAATCTTGTATAGACACTCACAGCAAGTGCTTTGGAGTGGTCACAATGAACAATCTTGATGTCAGAGTTTGATGACACTTCTTTCACCCTCCAGTTTTTAAGCTACTCCCCTTCTATGATGTTTTATGGGGCCTGAGGGTTAGTGGCATAGATGTCCCATTTAGGAAGCAGTGCTCAAGGATAACTTATTCCCACTACTTTGACCTGATGTGAATCTCTGTCCTGGACCGAGATCAGTACTAGACTATGTGTATAAACAATCATATTTAAAAGAGACTTTGACAACATGTCTACTTATGGAAACAACTGTTGTATTTCCTTCCTTGGGTCCAATATTCCCCAAATCATAAGTTATTTTCATTTTTCCAACAATAAAACTATATTCTATAGTATATAGATTGGGACAGAGGAAAGAGATATCTACTGTTGCTTCTGATACTATCATGAGTATTTATGAAGGGTCCCAACATGTTCACTAAAGAAAAATTCCCCTTGTCTGTATCATGAGCACTTAAAATTTTATACTTTTCACCTTTATTTCCTGTTTTCTTACAAAAAGTTTTAAGACTTAAAAATACAGTTTTTGATCCAAATGTGGAAGACTGTGGATGCAAATAAAGCCATTTCACTTAACAACAAAAGGAAAGATAGGTAAAAAGTCACTTATGAAATACAGCACTAGGATAACATTTCAAATTTGTATACTGGAATTTGGAAGAAAACTGGAATTTCAGCACTCGTAACTTGAGAAAGTCAGGAACTCTAATTTGCATCTCTGTAGAATGGTAATATGAACACCCATCATGGGGCTGGATAGATGGCTTAACAGTTAAAAGATATTGATGCTCTTGCAGAGGACCTGATTTTGGTTTCCAAGCCTGGCCACAACTGTCTATCAGTCCAGTTCCAGGAACCTGATACCTTTTCTGCTCTTCACAGGAACCTCAAAACAAACAAACAAACAAACAGACAGACAGACAGACAGACAGACACACACACACACACACACACACACACACTTTTTTAAAAATTAAAATTAAAAAACCTTACGTATAGAGGTACCATGGTGGAAAGTTTTTTGGAGGACTTTCAGGTGTGGCTTGGGAGATGAAACCGAGACACAGGAAATTATTAATGTAGAAAGCTGATATAATAATCAAGACAACTAATTTCATGTAATAAGCTTTGTGGTGATAAACATCATCATATTTACTAGTCAAATGAAGGACTCAGTAAAATAATTGCTGATTGGAAGGAAATATAAATACAGTTCTAAAGCAACTATGGAATCCCGGAATGGATTCTGTGGGTAGGTCATGGAGCAGACCTTGCCTAAAACCTTAGATTTAATGATATTGCTATTCAGATCCACTATGGCGTGAGTCATTTTCCATCTCCATGACTAACACTCAGAATTAGCTCCCCATTATGATAAAAAATAAAAAAGCCAAAAATGAGGGAGCTATCCATTTCCAGCAAGGATCAGTGACAGCACATGTTATGAATTTCCTCAAATGTTAATATTTTCAGTAATGAATAGAATGTGTTTTAGATTTAAGAATTTTTCTATGCTTTGGATAATATAAATGATTGACATTAATAGTGTAATTTATTTTCCTCACTTTCCCTTAAAAACTTAAATTTCATATTGTAGAAGCCAGGACTGCCTTCCAGAAGTCTTTGACATTTGGCTTTCTTGGATTTGCATAGAGCTCAAATTAGTTGGGCAAACTCGGGTTTTAATAGATGCCTCCCGTGGAGGAAAATCTGTTTGTTTTATGTAAATGTGATGCATTTGCTATTTTCTCTCTCCTCCATTTTCAGAGCTGGACACAACTTGAGCATTATGTATATATTTCTAATTGAGAATTCCATTTTCATCCTTTAACAAGCTGTTATACCAGAAAGTAAGTCATGGCAGGGAGGTCTTGCTTAGCGTGTAGGGGCATCATTTGGAAATCTGAAAGGCATATATCTAAAGATTTAAAGTAGACATTTGTGAGTAAATTTTACTATTTTTTCACTTTATTATAATTCCCACAATTAATTTTTTAAATTGTAGAATGCCACTGAATGGTATCCAATTTTGTTGTTTTCTTCCTTGACTTTTTCTAGGGAGAAGATAATGTTGGAGATGTAGCTGAGACACAAGATGTCTGTGGTACTTTGTTTCCTTTCACACTTTTGCGGGGGGGTTGGCTCTCAGAATTAAGTCCATATGACCATTTATTTAATTTATCGCAAAACATATTAGGAGAACTTCAGGATTTTGTCGTTTCATTTACTTATTCCTACCAAAAATCTTGCTTTATTAAGAATATTAGAATACAACATGACCATAATTTGAGTCCCCTTTCAGTTTTCTCTTTAAACAATGCTTGGCTCAAAAAAAAAAAATAAAATAAAATGCTTGGCATAGCAATACATACAGATTATGAACATTTGAACTAAAGAAAGTCAATTATGTTATTAAATGTAGGAAGCCAATCTACAAATGACACTAAAAGATTTCTTATGTCTGGCTTTCTGGAAAGACAAAACTATAGAGACAGAAAAAAATAAATAACTGTTGCCAGAAGCTAGGCAAGAGTAAAGACACAAAGTATTCTCTAAGGGGACTGACTCTCAAAGCAACAGAACTATTATTAATAATAGTTCAGATGTATGTATATGCTAGCACACATATGTGTCAATGTAACAAGACTGGGGATAACTTGTATAGAGTAGGTTCACTTTGGTACCATGTAGATGGAGTCTGCTTGTTTGTTCCCACCCACCCAGACCCAAAATAATCACCAGTAAACTATATTAATTGTAATACTGGTTGGCCGATAGCATGTGCACATATCTAGCTAGCCAGTTCATCTAAAATAACCTATTTCTATTATTTTATATTTTACCACAAGACTCATGGTTTACCAGCAAGTTTCCAGGGCACAGCTGTCTCCTTCAGCAGCTACATGGTGTTTCAGCATTCAATTTAGTTTTCCTGCCTAGTTCTATTCTAACCTGCCATGGACTGAAGCAGCGTCTATATTTATTAACCAATAAAAGCAACACATATACAGAAGGATTTCCCACATCACCTCCCATTTTCTTTCTAAATGAAAAGGTTTTTAACTTTAACATAGCAAAATTACATATTAAAAAAACAGGTGTCAGGCAAGAATTAAGTTATAATATTTTTATCTATTTTATTTTTTATCCTAACAAAGGAAAACTATAACTACCTATTCTACTCCATCAAAGACCTTAGAAGGATATAATATTACCTAAGTTAACATAAAGTGCATTATAAGCAAATTCCAAAATTCTAGATTTAAAAGAGACATCTTCCTGCCTAGAAAATCACCAAAACTACTTCTGTAACATTGTAGGTACCCATCTTAAGCTTACTGGCCTATAGTATCTGGCAGACTTTTCCATGAAGTTGGAAATTTGAAAGACAGTTCTGCCTTTATTGGAAGTTTGTTAGTCACTTTCTTCTGTGTCTTGCAGAATGTCTGATAGACTCTTTCATGAAGCAGGAACCCTGAGGGACTTTCTCACCTTCATTATATAATTTTAGCAGTCATTTTTCCATGGGTCCTGGATGTCCAGTTCTTCAAGTAGTCCAGGCAAGAGCAGTTTCTTACCCAAATGGCTAACCAACTCCATAAGGAGCCTCTTTGATGCCCATCTTCCTCTTGAAGTAATTGGTGCTTCCAGGAGCAGATGTGTCTTATTGTCATGAAAAGTTCTAACTTCTAAAACAATTCAAATGCCATATTATGTAGTCTTTGAAAGATTTGAAGAATACCTATCTATCTGAAATACATTTCTGTGAATCTAGAAATTCTACCTAACATGACTATCATGGATGATTATCTCTTAACCAGTATTTCTTAATTATACATTACATTTTATAAATGAGCTTCACACACAAAACCTAAATCAAGAAGAGAAATATGCATATAACAAAATTGACCTTAAATTTGTATCAATAAACAAGACCAATACCAATCCAAATCTCCATAGCATATTGCCCTTTAAATGTAAGCAAACATTTATAGACAATATTTGGAAATATGGGCATGGTTCTGTTCAAACTTTTCCTGATGTTGATTGGGTGAAGTAAATTTTTGAGGGGTATTTAAGGCAACCTTTCAGGGGATCTTGGTCCATCAAACCATATTAGTCTGGAAGCAATCCAGAGGTTCTCATCCTCTGTGGAAACAAAAGGTGAACCTCTTTTCCAAAGCAACATATCCTTAGACTCAATTTTTGAATTCAAGATATTTTTTGAAATATATATGTTGGTTTAGCTTAGCAGTCCACAGAATCAAATGACTCTCTGCAGTCCAAAAAGTCACAGATAACATTATAGTATATGTAATCGAGACTTTTTTGCATATTCCATTTTTATGTGGCTTATTTTTCTTTATTCCTTTTAATATATGACTGTATTCTGTCTCTTTAAAGAGTTAAAGAGTTTGTTTTATTTTTTAAAAAGCTATTTACTTCTTTTTATAACTCTTTGTATGCTTTTTCTTCTCTCTCCAAAGGCTACATACATTTATCCAACACTATGACCCATCTTTTATATCTGAATCTGTCCTATTATATATCTGCAATTTTTTATCGTCCAAGAGCACCTCTTAAAGGGCTAAGCCCTTCTTATGAACATAAGTGGCTACATTACTTGGGGAAATATGGCACTTTCTTGCCCCACCCTGTCCAGCAAGGTGGAGTTGTTCACTCCCTCTAAGCGTGATGCTCATATCCCCATTTTTTAGGCACACAGCAAGTCTATGTTGCCATCAGGCAATTTGTAGCAGTCTGCTTATAGAGCCCACTCAAATGCTCTGTAGCTAGACCTCCAGAAAGAGTCAGAGTTCATGCTGGAAGCATGCCCCAGAAAGCTGGCATTTCAAAACTACTGCTTTTTTTCCTGCTACACCTGAATCAGGAAAACCTCTCTTAAAGGAGCCGCAGCATGCCACCATCAAAATGCTGGCTACCAAGAAGCCATACTTAACTCTGTTCTTTTGTGTCTAGAATTCCTTTCCAAGTTTTCTCAGGTTTTACGTGGATTTTAGTCCACCACATTGGTGTGCCCATTTGTAGTACAGAGCCACTTGTTAGTTCCTGGCCTCTTGGCCCCAAAATAATCACACAGAAACTATTAATTAAATAACTGCTTGGACTTTTAGCTCTAGCTTCTTATTGGCTAACTCTTACATATCAATTTAAACCATATCCATTAATCTGTGTATCACCACGAGGTTGTGACATACCAGCAAAGTTTCAGCATGTCTATCTCTGATGACAGCTCCATGGATTCTCTTGATTCTGCCTCCTTTCTCCCAACATTCCATTTAGTTCCCCCCACTTAGCTCTGTTCCCCTATAGCTCTGCTGTAGTCTCAATGTAGTTCCTTTATTAACCAATAATATTCACAGCATATATAGTGCTACCCCTCATCATAAAAGTGTCCTTTAAGTGAGCTTTTGGGGAGAATATCTAATTTACAATCTTATGCCTGTTTATGATTGGGCATCCATATGACTGAACTCAGATGTATCATGGGAAGAATTTTTGTCAATGTATCTGACATGTTCTCTCTTTCACTTGTATGAAAGTTATATATTTACTCTTTCACATTCCCTAAATAAAAATCCAAGAATCACCTTTCCTTGGCTCTAACCATTGGTGATATCAACACTGGAGAAAAGAAAGTTGGGAGTTCAGTGTAATGTCAGCTCCATTTTTGTGTAAACCTAAAATCTCTACTCCAGTTTTTGCAAATAAACCAAAAAGTATACATTGGAGAAAACACAGTATATTCAACAAATGGTGCTGATCAAACTTGATAGCTATAGGGAGAAAAATGAAACCTTATCTCTCACCCTGCACAAAAATAATCTCTAACTAAATCTGAGGCATCAGCATAAGACCTCATAACCTGAATCTGCTAGAGAGGGATAAAACATGGTTTCTCTCTTAAACTGTTTTTTGATTGATTTATTTTATCTGTCTAAGTATTTTACCCCAATGTATGTTTGTGCACATAATCAAGCATGGTACCCAAGGAGGATAGAAGAGAGTGTCAAGTCTTTTGAAGCTAGAATTATACACAGCTGTGAAATATCCTACGGATGCTGGGGATTGCGCCTGAGTCCCCAGGAAGAAAATAAAAATGCTCTTAACCAAGCAATCTCCTCAGCCCTTGTCTTTGAAATTTTGCTGTTTTTACCAAGGTAATGTAAGAAAGCAGTCAGACTTACAAAATGCCTAAAAATAACTTTAAAGTAGGTCTAAAAATAACAGGTTTCAAATGATCTAACATTGAGTGACTACCAGACGAACAGATGTTGTGCACTTTATTAAAGTACCAGGGAAATGACCAACCCAACTCTGGTCAAAGCTTAGGTGGTTACATATCATAATTTTTGAACCCTGGAATGAGCATGTGAGACATACCTTTATAATCCTTTCTAATACTGATCCTGAATAATTTTCCTTCCTGAAAACTCTGTATCTGCAGTGTAAGTGAGGAACTTAACACTGTGTATGACTTGCCTTGTTTTCATGTTTGACCAAAATGTTTGATTTTATTTCGATAATGTCTACCCTAAAGGTAACTTTCAAAATATTTACATATAACTGACATACCTTAGTCTTTATTACTATTGATTTTTTATCCTTCTCTTTGTCTTGAGACATGCTTCATTTGCTGAGGCAAGAAGAGCTAAGTCAGGTTTTGCTTTCTCATGGCTCACCTGATCCTTTTGGAGTGCACAGAAAAGGGGCACTTTCTGGTTTAGTTTACTTACTTTTAATTCTTCCAAAATACAGAAACATTCTTTCCTTCATTCCACCACTTCCATCTTTTGTGTGTACAGCAATAAGTGTTTGGATTGCAACATGAAATAGCAGATAAATGTGCTCTTATCCAAAGATTTGCATAATTAGCTTAAGTATAATGCATTCACTTTTGAAAATGCCCATGCTTAGTCTAAGTGCATATTGCTGCAAGGGATATTTCACCCCACCCTTCTGGGGTTGAGGCCCTGCTTTGCATCTTGTCTCAGACACATAATTAGATGGAGCAGGTATATTATAGTGGCCTCACAGCCTGCATCACCAAATCTTCTTTAAACATCATTTCAGCAAAGTAAACCCAGGAAATTCTGTTCACCTTACCTAAATGCTTGTAACTTTAGTAGTTTTACAATTCTTCCAGGCTCAGCACAGATGGGATTTTTCAAATGAAAACCAGATGAAAGTAAACAGCCCTCTTGCCATCAACATCTAGAGGTAGGAAGACGCAGATCCAGCTCTGTGCAGTAATAAGATCTGCCTTGCAGTGAAAGTGTGTTTCCAATAACTGCACAGTTACCTTTCATGAGAGACTCCAATCAGCATTTTATTTTTCCTCTTATAATTTGACATGGTAAAAGGAGAAGTGGGCTTTCAGGGTCCCTAATCCCTGTCAACCCCAGATGAAGGATTTTAGCACTCTGCCTCTGTTGGGGTATTTGGATTTGTAGTTCATTTTACAAATCCTGTTTAACATACAATTAAATAATAATGTAAATATGTGACATAATCTCTCCTGGCTACAAACTTTCACTGACCCTGGTGATTTCCTCCCCTTAGGGTTTTAAATTTGATTTCTATTGCTCTTCCCTTCTGAAACACATACCTATGCCATTTTCAGTTGCAATTTGCTAAGTAGTCATTTCATCTGCAATTGCCTTTAAATTTATTTGAAATAATTCTTGTTGGAACAGAAAATAGCACTTTGATTAGAAAGAAATCATGTTAACTCTGTGGTCAATTTATTTTGACTTTATTTTATGTTTTAATTGCATACCTAGATCATCTCCAAAGAAGCCTTTCAAACTCTTGCACATTAAAGTTGTTGGACATTTACACCTTTAAAACTCCTTCAACAGATGATCCAAATTGCCTGCTCATATTTGTGACCTAGACATTTCAAGTGTTGAAGAATCAATTCTTAAAACTCGATTTTATGTTCTGAAAGTGGTTTGTTCTTGCATCCCAATGTTTTACATTCTCATTATACCTTATTGGAAGGAAAACAAAACATGCTCAAGATTGGAAAGAATGTAAACTCTGTCTATGTCTATACTATTATCTAATATGTATGTGGGTTTATGTTTGTTTTTTGTGTATGTATGTGTTTGTGTGTGCAGAGATGAGAGAACATACTGGATATGATTTCTCTGGTTATATAATCCATCAACCTGTCTGTGTGTCTATCATCTATCTATCTATCTATCTATCTATCTATCTATCTATCTATCTATCTATCTATCTATTGATCGATCGATCTATCTATCGATCGATCTATCTATCTTTCTTTCTATCTCTAGAATCTTTCATCTAAGATAAACTGTGAATTTAGCCAGTAAGATTTAGAGATTCTCCTGTCATGGTCTCTCAAATTAAAATTAAGAAAACTTAACCACCATGCTTAGATTTCTGAATGCAAGCTCATGAGTTTGAATTCAACTCCTTGGGTTTACAAGAAAAGCATATTGCTGACTTACCTATCTTCCCATCCCTAAACACTGTGAGAAAGCAGAATGGTTCTTAGTGGAAGCCTAGAGGCTAGTGGCTGCACAGGCATTCCAGACGAGACTTGGACACTAGATATTGGACCTAATTCTTCTTAAAGAGAAATGTGGAAGGGGGGAATCATGTCCACTCACCCTTCTAGACCCAGGAAAAGCATATGCAAGATCCATGCAGGAGAAGAGGTTGGCTATGACATGGAAGGGACTTGTAAGTTTAATGCAATACCACAAGGTTTAGTTCCAGGGAGTAAAACTATTTAATGCCTTTCTCTTCTCCTTTCCAACTACCAGTTCTTTATCTCAAAGTTCAAATAATAAAATATACTTCAGTCTCAACTGGCTATTTTTAATTGAAAAATTACTTATAAAGTGAAAGGAAATATTTGCTAAATAGACATCAAAAAGGGGAAATTTTGAACACGAACTCATTGCATCCATCCTTACTTATTACTCTAATGTAAAAATGGGGTTAAGAAGGTCAGATGAGATCTACAAAAGCAGTATATATGATTAAAAGGCAAGTGAGCAGAAATAGATTATAGGAATTTAATGAGTTTAATTTAATGAGTTTTATGACTGAAAAAAAAACAGTTATAAAGGAGATTGGAAACCAGTGGGGGAAAGCATAAGTAATTTAAGGAGAAAAACATACAGGTTTAGTCTGAAAAGATCCATGATGGAGACAGTAGAAGCTACAATGGGAACATATTTTAAAGTAGGAAACATCTCAGAAAAAAAAAGTATTTAGAAGAGAATGACAAAACTAAATGGAATAAGAAGACATTTGGAAAAGTGATGATTAAGTTTACAGTTTTGGTTTTAGAAGGAATGAGAGCCCATGTTTCTGCAAAGAAGAGCTGAAGAGAAAGGACATGCTACCAAGTCAGAGATTCCAACTTGACTTGTTGATTTATCCTTCAGCATAAAGAACGAGACATCTTGCAAACAGGCTCATTTGTCAAACATCATAGATAATTTATCATTTTTGTGAATGCTGTACAAACCAACGAATGCACTCACCCTAAGCAAAGGCCTTTGCAGATTACAATCACTCTGTAACATACAGGAAGGGTACTACAACTCACATTGAGAATCTTGGTTTTGGCAAGAGCTGATTGCTCTTTCAGGGGCACATTTCCTGTGGAGAAGTGCTGGGAAAAAAAAAAAAAAAACCAGGGAGAAATCTGTAATGGATGAAGTCCTTAATCCTAGATTTCACTAAGTGAAATTTAGATTATGAATGCATAATATGTGAAGTGCCCCCAACCCCAGCATCTCCTGTTTCCATCCGGCAACTCTAAGATGCAACCGCTTCAGAGAATTCTCAGAGGACGTTTTATGACCTGTGTGTGTAACAGTCAAAGGGAGGAATATTACAACGGAATTCGACTTCACATTTTCTAATGTTTCGTCATTTGTTTCCTTATAAATTTTGTATGTTACTGTCACTCTCTGGTAACCTTCAAAGAAGCAGATGGAAGAACCCCATGCCCTTTCCTGTATCTCTTCATAGACTCCACATACCGTGACTTGTGTCATGTGTAAAATGCCACTGGTCACAACATAGGCAAACGAGCTGTACAAAAAAACTGAGAAATGACAGAAACATTTTTTAAATTCCAAAAAAGCACTAGTAAGTGAAAATAATATAAAAACCATGAAAATAAATCAAATAGGCTGAGTTTTATTTAAATGCCTGTTTTCTTTCATCTGTCTGTTCTTCCTTCTTTCCTTCCTTTCTTTCTCTTTCTTTCTCATTCTTATTTTTCTTTTTTTTTAAAGTAGAGGTTCATATGTCTTTAGATGAACTCAAACTCACATTGTAACACAGGATAACCTTGGGACAGCCACAGATGTCTTTATGCATGACTAATGAGATGCTGGACAATGAACTCAGGGTTTCATGCATGCTAGGTAAGTAACTCTCTAGCTCAATTATAAAACAAAACTAATCCCTAAAATCAAAGATGGCCTTATAGTTGGTTTTTAACATGGCTATGCCCTTTAACTCTTAATCTTTTTACCTATGCTTTTTGAGGGCTGAGATATCCATCACTCCATCTATTTGAACCTAAATATCACTTGTATACGTTCTCACTTAATTTTTTTTATTTTAATTTATTTTTAAATTTAATTTTACATTCTATCCACAGTTCTTGCTCTCACTACTCCTCCTACTCCCCATCCCACCCTGCATTCACTCCTCCTAACTGATAAGGGCTTGCATGGGAAATCAACATAGTCTGGCCCATTAAGTTGGGCAAGGATCAAGCTATTCTCCACTGCATTAAGACTGCATGTGGAATTACACCACAGGGAATGGGCTCCAATAAACTAGCTAATGTACCAGGGATAGATCCTGGTCCTACTGCCAGGAGTCTCACAGATAATCCAAGCTTCACCACTATCTCCTACATATGGAGGGCCAATGAAGGCTCCACAATTGTCAGTCTAGAATTCATGAGTTTCCACAAGCTCTGTTCAACTTTCTGTAGATTTATTCCTCATGAACTTGACCTCCTTGCTCATATATTCCCTCCTCCCTCTCTTTGATTGGTTTCCCAGAGCATGGCCTGGTGCTTGGTTGTGGATCTTTGCATTTGGTTCTGTCAGTTGCTGAATGAAGGCTCTGTGATGATAGTTGGGTTACTCACCAAATAAATATATGACTGGAGGGGAAGAACAGTTTGAGTCCCTCTACACTATTACTAGGAGTCTGAGCTGAAGTGATTGTTGTGAAAGGAATTGCTCAACATCCATAATCATCAGGGAAAGGCAAATCAAAACCACTCTGAGACACCATCTTGCATCAGTCAAAATGGCTAAGGTCAAAACTACTAAGGGCACCTCATACTGAAAAGGATGTTGAGTCATAGGATCACCCCTCCATTGCTGGTAGGAGTGCAAAGTTTTACAGCTGCTGTGTAAATCAGTGTAGTGGTTTCTCAGAAAATTAGAACTTGCTCTACCTTGAGACCCAGTGATACCACACCTGGGCATTTACCCAAAGGTTGCTCAATCATACCACAAGGACACTTGCTCAACAGTGTTCAAAGAAGCATTGATCTTAATAGGCGAAACCTAGAAAAAATCTTGATGTCCCTTAACTGAAGAATGGATACAGAAGATGTGGTACATTTATACAATGCAATTTTACTCAACATAAAAAACAATGACATTATGAAATTTGCTGGCAAATAAATGGAACTAGGAAAAACCATCCTGAATAAGGTAACCCAGACTCAGAAAGATGAACATGGTATATACTATTTATAAGTGGATATTAGATGTAAAGCAAAGAATAAACATAATACAATCCACAGTTCCAGACAAGCTAGGTAAAAAGGAAGACTCTAAGAGTGACACATGGATTACTCAGGGAAGGAGAATTAGGTGAGATCTCCTGAGTAAACTGGGGGTGAAGAAGGGTGAAGGGGAGGGAATGAGAGATAAAAAACCGAGGGATCAGGATAGTCAAGGGATAGAGGGACAGAGTGAGGAAGCAGTGAAAGAGAGATCTTGATAGAGCCAGCCACTCTGATATTACAGAGAAACCTAGTAGTAGTAGTAGTAGTAGAGTAGAGAAATTCCCAAGAATCCGCAACAATAACCTCATTAAATTTTTTAAAACCTGTGGATTTGTGACATATATTTATTTACAAATATTTAGCTACATTCCTTACAGTTAGAGTTGATAGCTATGAATATACTGTGGCACAAAGCAGAAACCCACTTAACCTATATCCATTGGGCAGCTAGCATAATACTTGGATCATGATAGATCCATAGGGACAGTCAGGTACGTTGCCTGGACTGTAGCATCAAAGATATGTGATGTGGGCTGAAAACAAGTACTGAGATGAATCTGAGGAATAATAAAACTATGAAGTATGCTACTTGGAACGATGAGAAAGCTCTCTGACCTCCTAGTAGACAGGCAGATGGAGTAGCTTGAAAATCTGTGCTTCATTTGAGAAATGCACATGAGACAATGCCTTGCAGTTATTAGAATGACAAGTTGAATTGAACATGCTCTTGCTTGGAACTTGTGCTTGTCTCTTTCCTAACTCAGCCCCATTTTTCATTGACAATCCAACTCCTTCTTTCCAGGTAATACTTGTTCTAAGATAACCCATGTAAATAAAAATTTTTGGTTTCACTGAATTTCATTAATCTTCTGATTTCCCAACCTGTTCTATATACATCTAACCCAGGAATATCAACTTCCTTTCCAATCTTTAATGACTGGACTTTCCATTAGGCTATAGACATAGTATGAATATTCTAAACTTGATCATTTAAATTTCAAACTCTGTGATTGACAGAATATTTAGAGTTGTACTATCACCATTATCTAATTGTAGAGCACTTACACATCCCCCAAAGCAAAATAGTACTCATTAGCAATCACTTCTCATACTGCTACCCCCAGCCTCAGGCAATTGCTAATATACTTTCTGTCTCTGTAGATTTGGTTATAATTGCTGCTAAATGATTTAATCAGTCCTGAAGGACTCCTTTATTTTCTCCAAACTGCTCACCCCCAATGTTTGAATATGAAGTTCTTCACCTGTATTAGGGATTCATTTCTTTGTGCACATCGGTAGTTTTAGCTCAAATTATTAATTCTGAAATTATTCTGAGGATTCTGTTTCATTCTATGGTGACTTACATCTTTTATTAGTGAGGAGGTGGCCAAGTTAGCAAAAAAAGCAAGAAGCCAAAACTAGAAAACAATCAAAAAACAACCAACCAACCAAACAAACAAACAAAAAACAAACTGGAAATATGAATTACTTATTTGCTTTTCAACCAGGGAATTGTTTATAGTATTAAAAGCTCCTGAAACATTCAGGGCATGGAGTTCCAATATTTTTTAGTTTGATTGAATAGTTTTGTCTTGGGTCCCATGGGTAGGACTGGTTACTTATAAACCATCCCTGCCTGATCCTGCATACTTTCAATGCCTTTAGTTAGACTATCTTAAGCTCTTTTATGTGCCACAGGTGAGACTGGAAGTAATATCAAACTAAATGGCTTATTCAGAGTTTAAGTGAGCAGAAATATGCATTGCATTGAAAGAGATCATTCTAAATTAAGAAAATTTCAGCTTGCTACTAATTAATGAGTTAATTCAATTATAAAAAAGAATTTAATGTGATTACTTATTATAATGATAAATATGATTTATTGTGTATCTATTGTACACATATTTGACCAAAATGAAATAAAACAGACATAAAACAAAAGAAATTCATTCAGAATAAATAGAGATATTAAATAAATTATCTGAGTGAGAAACAGTAAGGCAACCTTGGAAATTTTGGAATGAGAAATTGATAAAGGATGCAACAGTAATAAAGAGTAAATACCTTATAGTTTTTTTTTGCACCTAATTATAATGGAAGACGAAGATGACATACTTATCCACAGTAGCATCCTGACTCCTCAGATACAAGTAGTTGATGTGTACGGATTAAGCAGATCAGTAAGACTTTATCAAAAGACAAGGGTGCTGGGTATTGGTGGTGCATGCCTTTAATCCCAGCACTTGGGAGGCAAAGGCACATGGATCTCTTTGAATTTGAGATCAACCTGGTCTACAAGAGCTAGTTCCAGGATAGGCTCCAAAGCTGCAGGAAAACCCTGTCTTAGAAAACAAAAAAACAAATAAAAACAAAAAGAAAAAGGAAAAGGAAAAAGATACAAGGGTGATCTTTCATAAAATGATAAGTAACTGTTTCCAAAATTAGTAGGAATTAATGTTACATTATTATCAAGGTACCTAGTATTTATTTTCCAAAAATTTAGATAGTACTCAGTTTGGTTGGGGCACTGTTCCAAGCACAGTCTTCAGTGGTTGACACTGAGAACGGGGTGTGCCATGGGTACAATGCAGCAGCCTCATATGCCTCTAGCTGTTACAATGAGGGGAGCATTTGTTTTCCATAGGGATCTTGCAAGATGAATTCCTCCCAGGTTGCTTAGAATTTGACTGTGTTGCAAACTGCCGCACTGTGGATCATTTTAGACTTCCTTGCTTTACTTTTTATATAGTGGGCATTGTTTATAGCCCACTGATGACTGATAATGTTACCGAGATGTTAGGAGCAGCGTTCAGACCTCTGTCACATCTAAAGACAATTTGTCCATTTTATAATCATATGCATTGCTTCCTACAAGACGGCAAATACAAAATCATTGAGAACTGGTGTGTGAATAAGACCTACTTCGAAAGTTATATTATGAAGTCATTTGCAACTTAGCTCTCATTCTTTCCTGCTTTTCCACTGTTCTACAAAAGAAGCACCCCATTCATTCTGAGCATTCCAGTACTCCCAAGTACATCATCCTTATTGCTTTTGGAGTTGAGACCTGTCTAGAGGTCACTGTAGCCAATATTTAAATGAAAGATAATTCTTGCTGTTCCTTCTGAATGCAGTAAATAATTGACTGTTGCTTAATTTTGCTTATATCATGTAAGGTTAAGTTTCAGATGCAGATATTAATTCTTCCTTTGAATATTTTATCCTTGGAGCAGCTCTACAGACATTTTCTCTCTAAACAATTATATTTTAACATAGCATAAATGTCCATAGATTTACAGGATTTGTAATATGCTTCTTCTGAGTGTAGTGAATCCATTGGGCAGAAGTCTGACCTAACTCTTAATAGCATATTTATATTTTTCAAAAAAGGAGGAAAATAGATTGACGCTGGCAGATAACCCGAGTCATGAGAGGTGGCATGCCATCTGAGAGGGACGGGGCAGCATAATGGGATGCTCCATGAAATCTGGCCACTTGACACCATCATTCTCTCTGAGCCAAGGGCGTTTTGCACAGAGAATAAGTATAGCTCCTAGAGACAGTCTGCTTGAGTCCAAATTCTGTCTCCATCTCTTCATAGCTTGGTGACCTTGGGAGCATCTCAGAGTCCACAGAGAATTGTGATGGGGATTATGTGAGACCATGCATGACTTAGAAACCAGAAAGGAATTGCTCTATTAGGCACCGCAGGAGTCTCATTAGAAAAGGTGAAAGGAACAACAGGATGCAGTGTATAGCAATTATTAGAAATATAAAATAGTTTTATGTTTATATGCTGAGCTGAGCTAACAAAGTACTGGTTTTTAAATTGCTGGAAAGCATCTCTGCACATTTAATAGATACCGTTTTTATTCATGTCACGGCCAAGAGTGGTTGATCTAGCAGACTGCTGAAAGCAGCAGGGAATAGGATGAAAAGGAAAAGCCAAAGGGCAAGAGGAGACCAACTACAATAACTCAAGCTTATTATGTTTAAGCACTCCTCTAGATACTTATTCTGGATGTGAGGTAGGTTCTAGATGCTGTTTACTCGGAGGGGATAAAATCATGCATGTGGGTGACATTAAGGCCATCACCTCTAACCGATTTCCATGTGTTTCTATCCAGAGATGCCTTATGTTGATAGGTTTAAGGTAATAACAGAACCAATGCAAAGAATTTTAGGCAAGAGCAGAAGTTTCGTACTTATATACAATGGGCTGCATGGTGATAATTATAAGTCTAGAAATGCCAAGTAAAGTAACAAACCCAGCAGTGACAGCTGGACTATGGCAAAAAAAGAGGGCAGGAATATTACAAAACATGTTCTTATGTAGGAGAAAACCTAAACATGTTGTCCATCTATTATATTTCTAGTCAGCATAATTTGAAGAAAATCCATTTTCTTGATATTCAAAATGGGGACGTTGGAGCTTAGAGGAATTCCCCCTATGCTGTGGAATAAACTGTCTTGAATTGGTATGTTGAAACTGTACTGCTAATGTAATTATATTTAGAGATGCAGATTTGGGGATGCAATTGAAGTCAGATGAAGTTTCCAGGATGTGGACTTGACAGAATGTGATTCATACCCATATATGAACACTAAGAAGCCTAAGACAGACCTCAGTGATTTTTCATCCTTCCTACCCTCTTTCTATCCATCATCCATCTCACCACGTGATGGTAGAAGACAATTGCCTGCAAGCCAACCAATCAGCCTCATCCAGACAACCACGGTTTGCCTTGAGGATGGGCTTTCTAATATCTAGAATTGTGAAAACAGATGTAGTGTTTAAGTCACACAACCTATGGGCTTTTGCTATGAAATCCTTGGGTGATTATGACTTGTAATCGTGGTCTTAGTCAAATTGGTTATTCAAGTTGGATGGACGGAGAAACAAAACAAAACAAAACAAAACAAAGCAAAGCAAAGCAAAACAAAGCAAAACAAAATGAAAACCCAGATAGTCAACAGTCATAAAACCAGAAAGTCAGAGAATAAAATCTTATATTTGGTGGAGTCATGTAAAAGTAAAAACAAATGATACTGTCAAGTGATTAAATTACAATGAGTTTGTTCTGCTTTCTACAAGAAAATTAATTCTAGCAAGAGCCATGTCCAAACAGAGGTTCAGGAATGTTAAAGTTGCCAACTGGGACTGCAGTTCAGAGGCCTCTATAGAAAAAAAATCCTATGTTATAACTTTGTTCCTTTTATTTTATTAAGCACAATTGCTCTCCATGTAACTTTATTTGTCGACCTTCTAGTAGCTCTCTCACTGAACACTAATGGTCCCATGATGGCATCCAGCCAGGTACCTGAACAGTAGGCAGATGACCTGACCTGCACAGTATATGACAGGCAGACCTGTGGCTTTGCTTTGCCATTGCAGCTTTTCTGCTCAGAAAAAAATAAAACTTATAATGTCTTTTATAAATCAGAATATTTTGTTTGCTTAGTTTTTGATATTTAAACTGTTGTATATTTTAAAATCATTTGCTGCTTTGGAGACTGTTCTCTATTATTCTACAACTTTTTGATTCTTCGATATCCATCCTGCTATCTCAGGTCATTGTGATTTGGGAATTTCCAACTATTCATTTTAAATACAGGATAACTCAAGAAGGAAATAAGACATCTTCTCTGCTATAATACCTTATGGAATTTTCTTTACTAAATATTCTTAGATGCAGTTGAAGATTCTCAATTCTGTGATGTTATCATTTCTTTGATTTGCCGTTAAGTCACAATTTAATTATCTGGAACTGGTGCCTTGCTAGGCCTAGGAGTGTCTTCCTATCTCCAGGGTATGCCTGGTTGCAGATACAATGAAGTGAGAGCCTCTTCCACAGAATAATGAAGAAAACTCTATTTAATGGTTTTCAGCCAATATTGGAAGCAGGAGTTCTAAAATGCCACAGAGAATCGTTTGCAAGATTCCCAGAACAGTCTTGGCAAGCAAACAGCCTGGAGACTTTGGATATGAATTTGAATATCAGCTTGAACATATTTCCATTAAACAAAGGAAAGCTCGGGGTTCTATCTATCAAAAACTATGAAAAATAAATCTAGACCTCTAATTTCTGTGTTACATTTAAATGCTATAAAGATAGTGTTCCATTGGTGTAAGGATAACCAGATTGGTTTTTATGATAATAATGGAAAGAAGGTAAAATTGCTGGATCACAGCAATTTCCAAGGCTCTGTTTCACTTACTTACTATTATATAACTTAAAGGTAGCTTTCCTCTGCCATAGTGTAGGTTGTTTCCCTTCCCTCTTTAAAATGTTTTACTTATTCCCTGATGTCCACTCAGTATAACTACGATTTAAGACTCTGACATTGGCCCTCAACTCACTTTCTAGCTATGATATTTGGCCAAACTTTCCCTTATTTTCAAAATTCACCCAGTCTATGGTTGAACATGCGTTAAAAATTTGTGGTTTTAAGAATCTTCCTGGAATTAATATAATTTTTTGCTATCAAGTGTAAATTCATCTCAGATACACCCAACCTTTCAAAATATAGTCTCAGGGAGTGCTAAACCAAGAGGACCATGGTAGTTGTTTCAATTCTAGAATAGTGCTGCAGAATTTATGTCTTAATTGATAGAAAGGTATTTCTCAGGGAGACGGGGGCAGAAGGAGGTAGAAATGAGGAAAGGAAAAGAAAGAGGGGGGAGAAAGAAAAATAGAAAAAGGGAGAGAGAGTAGGAGAGAGGGAGATAGACAGAGAGAGAGAATTTGGTCTACTGTCTTCATCCCTTTATAAGGGCACTGAGCCAGGACTATCATGACAGCTGTATCATCATAGTCTTCTCTAAACCTAGACACCTCCTAAATACTTCCTTCCACATACCATCCTGAGGTTTTAGGCTGGAAAATATGGGAGCGGGAACATAACCATTTAGTCCTTATCTATGTTAAATAACCCTTACCTGGTTTTGGTGATAGGTAACAATAGGGATGTGAGTGAGGAGAGCACTCTACTGCTTTAAAGGACTATTGCTCTCATGAGCAAAAGTTAGTACAGATGAATGATTCCTTTTAAAGAAATTCTGAATATTTAGCCATTGATGAGGTACAGTTTAACACTCAAAATCCATCAAATAAATTCACAGAAAAGAAATTAACTATAGTGTTTTATCCCTAGTGAATTTAGTTAAATTGCAATTATATTTTCCAAAATTCTTTCTCATATAATTCTGCCCTAAGGATGAACATAGGAGAACACATTTTAAGGAATGAACCTGGAAATAAGTGTCTAGTTAATTTTATTTTCAAAAGTCAGTTCTCAAGCTCTTAGGTTACATCTGTTGAAATGTAATCCCATGCTATTGGTTTGGGTAGATTTCTGACCGTTGGTTCTCTCACCTCAAACCAGATCTCTGCAGGCATCAGTGAGGCAGGACACAGCACCTGTGTTTGTTTCTGGTTAAAGAAAATGGCAAATCCACTGTGACAGAATAAGAGGAAGAGAATCCAAGGGGAGGGGAATAAAAGCATAGAATGGGAGACTTTAATTTGACCCTGTGTGTTCCAACATTCCAACAACGGCACCCTTATTTTCCTTGCTCTAATCTACTCCAGGACCTACCTTCCTTCCCAAATGCTCACATAGTTCATCTTCACCCATGCCAGGCTCAACACCAAGCACAGAAGTGGCATCCTTGCATCCTTCTCCCATTGAACTCTTATGATCGTTTGACATCTGAACTCTACAACAAATTACATATTTAATATAACTTAGTGCGGTGCTTCTCTAATTGAATCTTGATTCACAGGACCTAAGTTGATATGTGGGCAGACTTGTCAGTGAGAGCAAACTCTCTGACTCAGACACTGTTTTTGAATATATGCTATACTAGAAATAGATCTTTCTTTGGAAACTCGTAATCTTAGATGATATACCTGGAGTCTACTATATAATTTTTGATATATTTTTACTCTTTTTAAATATATTTCAATGTATGTATATCCTCCTCTCTTATTGTCTCTTTACCATCAAAAAATTTAAGATTTAACTAGTTATATCTAGTGCCTGATAGCTATGTTTGAAGATACCTTGGAAATGACGACATTCTAACATTTATAATTCCTTCTACCAATATTATAGTGTATGTAATGTGGAAATTGTGACCACTTTTTCTCCAAAAAACCTCCATAATCTATGATAAAAGCTTATCTAATCATTAAAGATGTTTGCCTCCTTAAATTGCCAAAATACTAGAGGGTATACAATACTTGGAAACATTGTTATATGAATCCAGACCCACACATTGATCATTCTTGTTTATACCTCCTGGTATGATTTTTGGCTTCTTTTATAGAAGATGGACTTCACTTTGGCTGTCTTGTGAAGTTTCCATTGCTCACTTGATGACTATCATAGATGGAGTCTAACAATTATCTTAACTGTTTGTTGCATGGATGATCTCTGTCTGGGAGATCAATAGACACTCTTTGACTCATTATTCCTATGTCACAATGCAAGCTTCTGGTTTATTTCCTTTAGATATATGCCAAATTCTTTCTTCTGTACCCACAACTGTAGACAGTATATGTCATGTTCTGTGGATTTTTATAAAACTATTTTCAGTAGGCATGGCAAAAGAATGGCAACACCCACCACTTTGCCACAATGGAGAGATTCAACCCAGTGTATTTTCTTCCAAATAAGTGTTTTTGAGGATCCTGTTTCTTTTCCAAGAACTAAAACCTATAGTTGACCCAAAGGATTGATCTACAGGAATATAAATTGATGAACTTCAAACGATCACATAAATTATCACCACCAATATCTTCGTTAGTCAGGACTTTGTGAGTGTCTCTTATCTTTACATGAAAGCAACATCAAGTAAGCTATATTTGAACATATGCTTATAAACATAACATAGATTCAAGATGGTGTCTTAAAGATTTGGTATAATAAAACAGTTGTTTATAATATGTTTAAAAGATAGTTATTGCATTGACTATTGACAAAGGGTTATATATACTAATTTTTGTATATAGTTTATACACAATTTTTAAAAAAGAAGTATGCAAACAGATAATTCACTTAAGATTTCCAGGAAGGATATGATACTAGATGCTTACATGACTCATAAAATAATAATAGAAACACTTTTAGTGCCTACTAACGTCAAACTATTTTTCTTGCTTTGTTTCTGTTCTTCCAATAATCCTATAAAATGAGAATTTTCATCCTTATTTTACAGAGGAAAAGAAATTTTTCTCAGCCCTTCCTGTAGTTCCTATTAAATAATAGATCTAGGATTTGGTTATCTGTGTTTGATTTCAAAGACAATAGTTTTCATTTTACACTCTGGTTAATCCTCAAAACTCCATGAATGAAAAATGTTGAAAACAAACCATCTCAATAGCATCAAAAATTTGTTTTTTTATATTCATGTAATGTATCAACTTATAAAGTTCATATGTAAAACTCTTTATAGCACCTCTATGGATTGGAAAGTAAATGTAAACTTAGCATTTCGACTTATTGGAAGGAAGCTACTGAGTTGAACACAATTCATTCATCCACTTTTGTGGTCTGGTAAACTAAGCAGTAACTAGGACTCCTTAGGTCTGGAGATCACAGTGCATGTGTTGGCTGTGGGATGAGAGGACGGTGGCTTCTTAACTTGTAACATACTTATTAATCATCTTTGTGTTGTCTCTAAATTGCATGCCATTGCGACTTCCCAACTGGGGATTGTAAAAGATCTGATAACATTAAGCTTTATAATTCAGTGAACACAGATCTTGTCACATTGCCGATTCTCAGGGAAATATAACTATTTTTTTTAAAATAATTTATATTCTTATGACAACACCATACTTTAGAAATATTAACTGTTCTACTCCAAATAGTCATAAAAGCAGTGGAGAAAATAATGCATGAAAAGTGTATAAAGGAGGCATGTCTATACATAGAATGGTTATACTAACCTCACATACTAAATTCTTTGCAAAGTAGATTTTGATCAAGGATCAGACTTATTTACCTGATTTTTTTCCTGTGCTTAGACACTTGCAGATATCAATGCTTAGTGTATCAGAAAGTAAAGACAATGAATGTTACATATGCTATAATAGTTTTTGGAGGAGATGAGTTAGGACCAAGAGTTTTCAACAGCAGCCCGGGGATTTCAAGCTTTAAATAATTTTGAGGCTCACATATTTTTCTTGCATAACTGATAGGTTTGATATGATACACTAGTACAAAATTTGTTACTCTGTAAACCCATTACTCTGCAAAATTTACTTACTTTTATGCATCTCTTCGGCTGTTTTTCACATGAAAGGCATTTTTGGGGTGGCAATTATACAATTGCATTTTAAAGAGTAAATTGCAATCAAGAAAAACATTATCACACAAATTGCAGTGTGTGTAATATGGTATCTGCAGATGTACTGTTTACTTCTGTAGTGGGCATGTTAGATCTACTGGAGGGAAACAACTCGATAAGGTGAAAATTAAATAGTTGCCACAGGATTTGCAAAGACATTTCCCTCTTAGCACTTTTTTTTCCTTCCCCTCCCTTCTCTTCCCTTTCCTTCCCTTCCCTTCCCTTCCCTTCCCTTCCCTTCCCTTCCCTTCCCTTCCCTTCCCTTCCCTTCCTTTCCCTTCCTTTCCCTTCCTTTCCCTTTCTGTCCCTTCCCTTCCCTTTCCTTCCCCCCTCAATATCATATTTTTGGTCTAAACATTAAAGAGAGAGCATCCTTGTATCCTTTTACTTTGAGACTGAGAGAAACATTTGATCATTTTTTGCTTTACCTAGTCCTCTGTATGTATGTGTTTCCTATGGTCCTTAATCCTCCTCCTCTTTCTTCTTATTTGGGAACTGAATTTCCTAAAAATGTGTTTTGTGTAATATCCTCACTTTATTAAAGTGACAAGTAAAGAAAAATTGTAGGGGCTGGAGAGATGGCTCAGAAGTTAAGAACACTGACTGCTCTTCCATAGGTCCTGAGTTCCATTCCCAGCAACCACATGGTGGCTCAAGCCATCTGTAATGAGAATTGGTGCCCTCTTCTGGCCTGCACGCATAAAGACAGACAGAACACTGTTACATAATAAATAAATAAATTGTAAATAAATAATAGAAAAATTATAAACTTTTGTGTTAGTCTTGGGACAAAGAAGCAGGTAATTAGAGAGGTGTATAGTCTCCACCAAGAGTCAGATCTATAACAAACGACCAGAACAAAAGTAAAACAAAGTAGTCTCACTCAAACTTCAGTAAAATGAGCAAGCACTAAGGATAGCAAAATTAGTTGTGAGTGAGTATTGTCATGTGGCTGTATGTGCTTACAGAATTTTCTCCTTCCTTCATGGAAAAACCATTTCATGTTTTATCATCATATTTTTTTAGACAAATGATGTTTATCCACCTCATTATCACATTTCATGATTGGTTTTCTATTACAACTGAAAGAAAAATTTTGCATAGATTAGACACTTTTTTCTGATTTGGTCAAATTTGGAAAAATAGCAAATTCATTAATGTTAATTTTTACATATTCATTTTGCTTCAAGAAATTTTTATAATAATGTTTGAAAATCATAATGTAACTATTTATTTCTCCCAATTTCCTCTCCTCCTTCTAACAACTCCCCCATGAACACCCTTATCTCTTTATCAAATACATGACCTCTTTTTCTTTAAATTTTATTGCATATATATGTATGAATCATTTGCTAAATATATAAATACAACCTACCCAGTCTATATAATTGTTCTTGTTCATGTAAGATCTCAGGTCTAACCATATTGTGTTAGATAACCAATTGGGGGACTCTCATTAAAACATTATTAGGGAAGACTTACAATTTGGATTACTTTCTTCTTGAACTCTATAGTTTTAAGCATACCTCTAGAAAATATCTTCTTGTGACTTGAGACACAGCTCAGGAGTTAAGAGAAGAAGACCCAAGTTTCATTCTCAGTACTCACATGGAAGTTTATAACTATCCAGAACTCTAGTTCTAGGAGATCTGATATCCTTTGTCTTTTGTGGGAATCAGATATACATGTGGTACACACACATGCAAGAAAAGAAAACACTTATGCATATAAAGAAAAGTAAATCAAAAAGAAATTCCTAGAACATATCTTCCTGGTGGTCTGAAAAATCACAATGTTAAAGACAATGTTCAGTTTAAAAGTAGACATGGGAATTTTTTGAATGATTATTTGCATCAATTAATTTGGGAAGTGCTGGCTTTTGAAAAGATTTTCCATAGCCACTAAGGTACTTATCTATAGTCTATGGTGAAGTTTTACAGTGAAAATTATATTGATTGACATGAAAATTTGGTATTGGTTCGTGCATGAGAAATGGAATATTATATTCATAGAAACATGACATTGATGAACAAGAGTTTATAAACTCCAATATCTCTTTTTCATACTCTGGAGATCACAAGTCCTACCAGTTTTTCTTATGGTTGTTGTTGTTTTCCTTTCATGATTCTTCATAATGGCCATACAACGTTCTCACTGGGAGCCATAACTAAAAATATGTGAAGAAAAATTGTAGATAGTCTCAATGAGTTTATAATGTAAAGCTTGAAACATATTTAACCTTTTCCTATAAGCAAACAAAAATAAACAAATAAGAAAAAAGAGGGAAAGATAGTAAGAGATAGGTAGGAAACTTCCGCTCACTGGCCACTGCCTTGATAATCTTTTCATGCACTTTCATGGGTTCCGCTAAAAAAATGGAATGTGATATTTGCAAAGTTAATTAGGTGTTCTGAAGACGTGAAGGTTCGGCATTCTCAGGATACCCGGTTAATCCAGGTCTCATCTATTCTGATTCTGAAGGCAAAGAGGTCATTTATTCTCAAACTTATCTGAAATATTTCAGTAAAATGAAAGGGTATTTGGTATTTGAGATTCATGGTCAGTCAACATCTAACAAAACCTCATGCATTGAATTTTTAGAAGAACAACATGGATTAATGAGGGTTGGCTTTCTTTGGTAGAGCTAATGCAATTACTTGTCAAAAAAAGACAAAGAAGGGAGTTACTGGTAGAGGACTGCTCAAAACTGGGTTGATTCATCATGAAAATTGAAACTACTCTGAAGAATGGCTAGATTTTGACTTATCTGTGGTCTTAGTATGGGCAGGGATAAAATCGCAGAGATGATGCATGGATCATAAAGTAAAATCAATATACTCAGTTAAAGAAGAGCATTTTATTGGGTTGTCATTTGGAATGGTAAGCAAACGGTAGCCAAAGAGAAAAGACACCGTTTTATGGGAGTTTTTACTTTTTTCTTTCCACTTTTTGATCTTTTATTTTTGAAAGTTATTGAAAATTACTATTAAAATTCATTTCTTTTAATTCACTGTGACATCATTATCTTTCTGCTCTTTTAGTGGCTTCTGGAACTTTTTGCAAGTTACCCAAGAATTTGCACTTTGTAGTAATATTTCATTGTATTTTAATAAATAAAGCTTGCATGAAGATCACAGAATAAAACAACCACACTGATCAATCATACAAACCAGGCAGTGTTGACCCACATCTTTCATCCCAGTAGCCACACTAATTTGCCATAGAAACCGTGCAGTAGTGCGGCATGCCTTTAATACCAGTGTCAGAGGGGAATATAAAATGGGAGGAGACAAGTTTCAGCTCAGTCTCATTCTGAGGCAGAGAACACCCCCAATAAATTAGGAAATTAGATACTTTTACAACCAAGTAACAGTAAAAGTTGATTGTGTTTGAATTTCGATAAGTATCTGAGATTTTAAGCAGATTTTTCAAACATCAGAAGCCCATCCATCTCTTGTGGGCATTCTGAGTTGCCTATCAGTCTTACTGATTGGATTAGCATCGTAGTGATGTGACCTTCACTAAATCTATGTCTATATTGATCTGCTTCAAGAGACACCAATAATGAAGGGCTATTTCTAAGAAATCAAAAGTGGTTTCTAGTTTTATGATTGCTACAACAACACAATAAAGAAATTTAAACATATCACTATGGCTACTTAAGTTTTTAAATTTCACCTACTGTGCCTTTGGATTAGTTATCCACCACACCAAATTTCCATAAGTGACCACTTTTAAATATTTAGCTGATTTATTACTCGACATTACATGTTCTGAGTTCCCAGGGCACCATCCCATAATTGTTTTCTTTTTTTTAAATTCAAAATTTTTTCTGGTATATAACCATTGTGTAAGATGGTGGGTTTCATTATCAAAATTTCATCCAAGCATGGAATGTAATTTGCCTCTACTCAGACCCCAATTTCACTTCTACCACCTCCTTATTATTTCCTCTTCTGTTTCCAAATAATTTCCCTTCTATTTTCATATGATATTTATATGTATCATATATAAATACTTAAAATCAAGGTATGATGTATAAAAAATGTTCAATTTTTACTTTCAGAATCTGGTTTATTTTGATTAATATATAGATCTCCAGTTATATTTATTTACCTTCAAATGCCATATATTTTTATTCATTAATGACAAAGTCAAGCCCTTATATAAATCGACCTCATTTTTATTTATCCATTATTGAACTTGTAGACTGATTTAATAATTTATCTTTTTTTTTCTTTTTTCTCTTTTTAGTTTTTTGAGACAGGGTTTCTCTGCAGCTTTTTTAGAGCCTGTCCTGGAACTAGCTCTTGTAGACCAGGCTGGCCTCGAACTCACAGAGATCCGCCTGCCTCTGCCTCCCAAGTGCTGGGATTAAAGGCGTGCGCCACCACCGCCCGGCAAATAATTTAACTTTTGTGCAATAAACATGAATATGTAGGGATCTCTGAAGTATTCTGGCCTAGATTCATTCAGATCTATTCACAGAATTGATATAGTTGAATCATGACAATTCCATTTTTACTTAAAAAAAAAAACCTCCCGAATAGAGTTGCCTATATTTTCAATCAATAATAGCAACCCAAATAATGAAGGACAAGTTCTCCTAGTCCTTAAAGATTATTTTGTTTTCGATTTCTGTCAAATTTTAGATTAATGGAACAGAAAGGGTGTTTAATTAAAGGAATACTGGTAACATCCAGCATATTCAGGCCAGTTTCTGGAGTAGGCATGGGAATTTGTCATGGATTTAGGCCTTGGGACATTATTCTGATTCACAGAACGTCATGCCACAGACCAGTGTGTTGCCAGTTATACTGATCATGGGATCATTTTGCTTAAGCTTTTGTCAGCACCCGGTAAGCTCTAGATATCAATACAGTTATTCTAATGGCGATGCTTCTAGAATTTCAATGTGACTACCACCTGTGGCCTGAATGGTCATACTCTGCACCTTAATAAGTAACCAATCAGAGCTCTGCAGTTTGCAGAAAAATGGGATGGAGTAGGAAATCACAATGGCAAGAGAAATGAACCACACTCAGACAAGTTTCATGGTTTTCGAATACAAAGTCTAGCTGTGGAAATAGAGCATGAAAATAGATAGGAGACTATATGAAGAAAAAAGAAGGGTAGTCGGTACGTGAATGGAATCCAGGAATGCAATATTGTGAATAGGTTGCAGTGAAACCCATTATACTGTAAAACAAACAAGGACACCAACGAACGAACAAGACAAAAGCTACTTTGGGTTTTTGCCATCAAACAGATGGGTTTTTTAATGAGTAGACTGTTTCACATATTGTCAGAACTCTTTAGTTGGAGACTTCTGTTAACTTTCTTAATAAAATACCATGGTGATTATGGTTTTATAGGTTTAAAATAAAACAAAGAAGTCATCAGTTGCACGCCCCTACTTACCAAGAATGATGTCATAAAACACTGTTTGGAACGTTCTACTTCCAAAAAAGCAGGTGTTCTGTGCCAGTCTGTCACTCTCTCTGGTTTCTGGGCACATGCACGAAGGTTAACTAATTCTCTTGTTCCAAGCTTCCATCTGTGTTAGGTGTGGCTGTCTGAAACATTTCTACCAAGAGAATAAATGCTGAAATACACTGATTAATTCCTGGTGGCACTTGGCTTCTCTCTGATTATTAAAGGTAGTTTCCAGTGGCTTGTTCTTTTCCCCTTACCCTGCCATGAACATGCACTTGAGGTCTCGAGCTGTAACAATCATCTTCCGATTGTGTCCGTAATTAGAAAATCACAGTGATGAAGACACTGATAATAGCTAGCCAGTGAGGCCGGGCGGCGGTGGCGCACGCCTTTAATCCCAGCACTCGGGAGGCAGAGGCAGGGGATCTCTGAGTTCGAGGCCAGCCTGGTCTACAAGAGCTAGCTCCAGGACAGGCTCTAGAAACTACAGGGAAACCCTGTCTCGAAAAACCAAAAAAAAAAAAGAATAGCTAGCCAGTGAACCAGTGCCAATAGAAACAATATTCAGACTTCTTGTGTTGTAGGAAAAATAAACGGCAGTTTGTTTAGGCCTTTGAATTCAGTTTTGTGTTACTTAAGCTAACTAGCACAGTACAGAATTCTGGGCACCCTAGAACTAAACAGTAAAATGGAATAAATAAGAGTCACTTTCATTTCAAACACCGAAGCAAAGGAAATAGACAATAATTTTTCCACGTTCACATCTGAAATAGTCATTAAGAATATTTAGAAATTTAGCCACGTGGTTTGTGAGTTGATGACAACATTTTCCAAATATCTTTGAAAGTCAGAACTATAATGTACATGCTGTTCCTATTAGACTAGTATAGGGTAACATATGTTTAACCATCTATAGTGTTTACATATATTGTCCATTTCAAGATTAAATACAACACAACCACTCCATTTATTCTTTTGGAAAATAAATAGATAAGTTGAAACATATCTAACAGATGTTCTCTTTTTAAAATATGAATGGATATCAGACAAAAGGTAATCATAGCCAAGATATTCATAGGTTCAATTGCTGGATGAAATGCTAAGAATTTTATGAAAATTAACATTTTTTTGGTTTTTTTGAGGTAGGGTTTCTCTGTGTTGCTTTGGAGCCAGTCCTGGAACTAGCTCTCGTAGACCTTAAATGTCACATAACATGCTTAATATAACTTTGTGACTAAATAGTTACAACTAAAATTTATTAGGAGCTTCCTTGATATACACATATATGAAGGCAATCTAAATAAAATTGCTAAATAGCAGGGAAGATGAAGCTCCACCTGGATGTATCATGTCATGAAATGAAGTTGCTAGTACCCAGAAGGGGTTATGCCTAAACAAGTTTTATGCCAGTGGTCCCATGGTAACACCCAAATAGCTCAGGCTATTGCCAAGACTTTGGGTGGCTTCTTAAAGCTCATGTAAAAAGTCTTAATTTTGACAATGACACTTACACAACTCATTTAACATAGTTAAGTCAAGCTGGTGCCTACCTAGAGCCTTTATCCCTACATTCATTATCTTTAATATAGAAAGATACTCTATAGGCTACCAAAAGATAACGATAAATACCAACTCAGTCACAAACGCTTTGATCTACAATTATTAATTGACTGCAAGATACACTGATGCAATGTTCATACAAAGCTAGCAAAAATAACCCACCAAAATCTGATTTGAGTTAAGGCTCACTCTATGGGATCGAACCCCTAATCAACACTGCTTATATGGCAAGAACCGGCAGCTAGATAGACCAGAGACCCAGAGGAAAACCAAATACCACTGTTATGTTAAAGGAATATAGTAATAAAATGATTTCTAGTGACACTCTATTATTCTTACAGATCAGTGCCTTACCCAGTAATCATCAGATATGCTAGAGCACAGTGAGATAATATGAAGAGAGTGAGAAATCTTACATCACTCAGCCCTAAATGAGATGTCTCCATCAAAGTTCTCCCCTCAAGACTCAAGGAATACACAGAAGAAAAGACAGAAAGAGTGTAAGAATCAGAGGTGGGGGGACTGAAAATACCAAGGAATCAAGGCCTTCTCAACAGAGCTGGTCTGAATATGGAATCACAGAAATGGTGGCCACATGCCTATGGCCCACAGATACCTGAGCCAGATAGGGTCCTAGAGATGAAAAGAGCTTTGGACATACATATACATGCTTAGCCCAGAAACTATCTCCAGTTGACAGCCAACACTAAAAAAGCAAAGTACTTTTCACCAAGGGAGTCTCACTGGGGAAACAAACCACTCTTAATGGTAGACCTAATGCCCATGACTAACCCAAATCCAACCCGAAGGCATCTTTGGAAGATTTTCTTTTTGTCTCAATGTTAAGTTAGGGTTTTTTATTTGATTGGTTAATTGATTTTTTTTTAACCTTACAAATCTTTTGCATATGTGTCATGGCTTCTGGTTTAGGATTTTTTGGGGATTCCTTCATTAAAAACATATTCTTCTCAGTTGTTTTTTCATATCCCTATTTGATTTTTTAATTTATCTTATTTTACTTTATTAATATTTCTTAAATGCCTGTTAGTTTTATAACAAGAGATATAAGGAGGTGGATTTGAATGGGTAGGAAGGTGGGGTGGCACTGAAAGAGTAAGGGGTAAGGAAAAATGAAATCAGAATATATTGTATAAATAAAATCTATTTTAAATAAAAGAAATAAAAAATGCTCTTATATTTAACACATAATGTTATACCTGGTGCAGGGTATAGTTAAAAACCAGGAGACTCAGGAGCAGAATTCCTATCACAACAGAATTAAGGTAGATCCTCATGTTGGGGCCATGCTGGTGTAAAGTACATTTCTCTAGTCTTTCAACTTTCAATAAAAGCAAAACTTCTAGGATTTCTTTGAAGTTTCTTGATGCTTTTCAATTTTTGGAAATGAAGCAATGTTTGGAGTCTGAGTTTCAGAAAACCTGACCATGAGACTGACTCATTGCTAGTATCCCTCTCATTATAAGTTGGAGAAGCTATATTATGTCACACATGATTCAGCAGAAGGTAAGAAACTAATAATTTGCTTCTGAAATATGTTAAAATTAAAACATAGTTAAACAATCTCAAATGCTGCCTAAAAATATAAACATCACATGCAAGATTAAATATGTAAGTTTTTATTTATTGCCCTATTAATTTCTGTAGGATATCTTTAGCATGATGTATCAGTTATAATTTCTTGATGCTTGTTTTTCTTGATATAATTATCTTTAATCTGATTCATGACTTTATTCATTAATTTTATATTTTTAATAATAAAAACTCATATTTAATGCACCAAAAGTCTGAAGTCTTTCACCCAAAGTTAGCTCTTCAAATAATTATAAGTAGATAAATTACACTACAATCATATTGTTAACATTCTTCTCAAAACTAAGATTTCATAGAAGTTCATGCAACCTTTATACTACATTCCTTATTACTTTCATTTTTAAAATTGTATTTATTTAGGTAATTCAAATCTAATTCATTAAATATCCACTTTGTAAATCTATAAGATAAATCTGGGAAAACAATGAATCTGGGTAACTTAGCAGGTAAATGAGGCAAAATATAGTATAAATAAAATAATATTGCATGTGGTATTTTATTTTCTGTCTCCTAATATTTTCCCTACTTTCTGAATCTTGTCCCCTACTTTCTTAATATTTTTTTCCAACATGATATTCAAACCAAGTAGGCAGGTGCCAGATTCTGTATGCAACAGTACCTGTGGTCATTTACTTTATGCCATGTTTGTTCTATGAATACCTTTTCATTTTCATCAAGAAATATCTCAGTGGTTTTCATAAAACAAAGCCAGCCCTACTGGGACGGTGTCACTGTGCGTAGGTTTTCTTCAAGGATTGCCAAACTTCTCTGCAGAATTCAAAAGTGTATCACACTCATCAGAGAAGTTTTCTTAGAAGATATTTTAATTGGCATTTACTATTTAAGTTTAAGAATTTACCATACCATAGGGAAAACATGTAGGCCAATGAAGAAGTGTAGATGAAGCAGCAAGCTGCTTCCCGCCACCCGGCTAGCTTTACCTGAAATAACAACACACAAAAAGGTATTCTTTTAAACACTGCTTGGACCATTAGTTTCAGCCTTTTATTGGCTAATTCTCACATCTTGCTTTAACCCATATTTAGTAATCTGTGTAGCACCACGAGGTGTGGCTTACCAGGAAAGATCTTAACCTGCATCTGTCTCGGAGAGGAGAATCATGGCGACTGCCTGACTTGGCTTCTTTCTCCCACAATTCTGTTCTGTCTACTCTGCCTACCTAATTTTCTGTCCTATCAAAGGCCAAGGTAGTTTCTTTATTCATTAACCAATAGACAGATAACCCTCCTCCATCAAAGAAGAAATGTTCTGAGGCATCCTGAGGACTTGATTCCTTTACCTACTATCCACTTCTTCCACGGATGCCTTGTATCATTTGTGCCATTATGGAGATAATTAGAAGCTAGGAACTGGTCATGCACTGGTGATGCACTCCCACTGCCCCAAACCCTATGTTCTCACACTAATCCAGCTACTTTTAAAACTGAAGTTACATCACTGCTGTGGTAGTTTTAAAATAAATGACCTCATAGGCTCATAGAAACTGACACTATTGAGAGGAGTGGTCTTGTTATAGGAGGTGTGGCCTTTCTGGAAAGTGTGTGTCACTGGTGGCTGTCTTTGAGGTCACAGAAGCTCAAGCCTAGCTTAGTGTCAGTCTCATCCTGTTGCCTGCAGATTCAGATATAGAACTCTCAGCTCATTCTCCAGCTTTATGTCACCATGCTTCCTGCTATGATAATAATGGGCTAAACCTCTGAAACGCAAACCAACCCCAATTAAAGGTTTTCTTTTATGAGAGTTGTGATTAGGGCTTCTCTTCACAGCAGTGGTAACCCTAACTAATACAGAAGTTGGTACCAGGAGTGGGGTATTGATGTAATAGGATTAACCACGCCTTTGTTTGGAGGAATGTAGACTTTGGGACTTCAGATTTGAAAAACATTTGAATGCTTAAATTGGGACTTAAAATAGGCCACCCTAATATGAATGTCAAAGACAATAGTGCGGAGGATGATTTGAACTGTGAGGGCCTGGGTAAAGAGGTTTTACAGGAGAATGATATTATGTGGTCTAGAAACTGTTCTGGTGATATTTTGGTAAACAATTAGGTTGTTTTCAGACTTTGTCCAAAAAAAAAAATATGCCTGAGGCTAAATTGAAGAGTTTTTGGATTAGTTTCATTGGCAAAGGAAATTTCAAAACAACATAGAGCAAGCTGAGCAAAGAAATATATTAAGTGCATAGTTCAAGGAAATAAGGAATACCAGAAAGTAGAATGGGGCTAAACCCTGTGTGTTCAGTGATGTGAACTAATTGAAGAAGAGACTGATGTTAAATGGAATAAAGGGAGTGGTGACCATAAGGCAAGATCCCACCCAGTTAAGTTTCCAATTTGTGGAAAGGAATTTAAAAAAGCTCAGAGCTGAATGTGGTGGCACATGCTCTTAGTACCAGCACTTCAGAGACAGGCAGATCTCTGAGATCAAGACCAGCCTTGTCTGCAGAGCAACGTCCAGGATAGCCAAGCTTAGGCAGTTAAGGACTATGGGGACTTTTGAAGTTGAACTAAATGCTTTTTGCATTATGATATAGCTACAAGCCTATGGGGCCATGGAGTGGAATGAGATAGTTTGAATAAAAATGACTGCCTAGGCTCAAAAAAACCTGGCACTATTGGCAGGTGTGGTCTTGTTGGAGTAGGTATGGCCTTGTTGGAGGAAGTGTGTCACTGGGGCAGGCTTTGAGGTCTCAGAAGCATAAGTTCTACAATGTCTCTGTATCTTTCTATTACCTGCAGACCCAGATATAGAATTCTCAGCTGCTTCTCCAGTACCATGTCTGCTTACACGCTGGCATGCTTCTTGACATAATGACAATGGACTAAACCTCTGAAATTTTAAGCGAGGCATCTCAATTAAGTATTTTTCTTTGTAAGATTTTCCACGGTCAGAGTGTCTTTTCGCAGCAATAGAAACCCTAACTCAAACAACCACCATTGGCATCTTCCTGACCTGTCTTGCTACTTCCTGGTTTAACAAGTTTTTCTCACACAGTTCTCAACACAAATGAGCATGGTATACATTAAGAGTTCCATAGACATTATCACAGGAGGTGATGGAGATCCATGGGAAAACACTATACATCTTGGTAGTGGCAGATTTATGGTGGTACACAACCTCTAATCAGTTTTCTAGTCCTTCTGCTTAGGGAAACTGGGGTTTTCATGTGGAGAGACTAGGCAGCTACACTCCACCCACTTTGAAATGAGTTAGTGGATAGAGAAGACCAGTAAGAAGACATTATGATATGACATCTTATAGTCTAAAAATATAATAGCATGCTTTCATATATTTTCAGAAATTTTAAAAACATACTTTGAGGATTTTAATTTTAATTGGATGTATATGTTCTTGTTGGTATGTAGATATGTGCCTGTCAATTCCGGTGTCTGAGGAGGCCAGAAGAGAACATCGAGTTCCCTGAATCTGGAGCTACAGCTAATCAACTGGTAATGGTGCTAGGAATGACAACGGGGAACTTCTGCGAGAACAGCAAGTTCTCTTAACCACTAAGCCATCACCCTAGTCCATCGTATGTTTCTAAACGAGGTGCGTGTGTATATTCTAGTAGATTATCAGCCAAGAATATGCTCATCTGTTGCCCAAGATGATTTCATTTAACTTTTCCAGGCCCTTCTCTGACACAGACATGATTATATTTACAAGAAGCAAAATGATATTAAAGACGGTTCTGTAATTATTTTAATTCATTCATAAACCTAAAATACAGAGAAATAGAGACAATGTTTTTTATATCTATCCCATGGTCCAATTTGTTCACCACTGTTAGATATTCATTTAGATTTGCAAAAAAAATGCTTCCCTTTAGACTTTAAGACTTTTAAGTATAAAAATTACTGATTTGAATATGTGTATGCCAAGGTTAAAATACAGTGTCTGATTGATATCCAATATATATTAGAAAATGTAATTAGTCTATGAAATTCAATCTATATTGGAGAAAAATAGATTGTGGATAAACTGATAGAATGAGGGAGGATGGAAGGAAGGAAGGAAGGACAAAGCAGGTAGAAAGTTAATTTAAAAGGGGAAAAGTGAGATGTTGGTAGAGGAAGGGAGAACTAAATACCAAACAGCTGGTTAAAGGTTATGTTTCTTGAGAAATCACAAAACTGAAGGAGCAACTGTTTTCCTTATTTCTTTAAGAGATTTCTTTATTGATCATTATTAAGCTCTACATTTTACTCTGCTCCCCTCTCTTCCTCTCCCCTCCCCTTCAACCTTGCCCCATGGTCTCTATGCTCCCAATTTACTCACTTGTCTTTTTCTACTTCCCATGTAGATTAGACCCAGGTAAGTCTCTCTTATTGTCCTACAAACCACAATCTTTAAGAATTTTTAAGAACTTTGAGCTATTAGCACTCTCAAATTCACAGGTTATATATCATAACACTCTTCTAATTGTTTTATATTCTTGGCTTGATTAAGGCTTTTCAAAGCATGCCCTGATTGCTTAGTATTCACAAAACAAAACAAAGGAAAACACATGAATGCAGAAAAAGGAGTTTGCATGGAGGAGAGAGGATTCAAGGGAATGTGGGGTAGATAGGAGGGAGTGAGGTAGAGAACAGTTAGAATGTTTTCTCTACATTTATGGAATTGTTACAGAGCTGGCTTAACGTGTGTGTGTGTGTGTGTGTGTGTGTGTGTGTGTGTATGTTTCCTTTCTTTTTAAATTTATTTATTTATTTTACAACCCAACCACAGTCTCCTCCCTATCTCCTCCCAGTTCATCCACACCCCCATCCACTACTCCTCCTTTTCTCTTCAGAAAAGAGTAGGTCTCCCATGGATATTAGCAAAACATGACATATCAAGTCGCAGTAAGACTAAGCACCTCCCTTTGAATTAAGCCTGGGCAAGGCAACCCAATATGAGAAATCACGTCCAAAAGCCAACAAAAGAATCACATACAGCCCCTGTTCCCACTGTTAGGAGTCCCACAAAATGACCAAATTATACAGCTGTCAAATAGATGCAGAGGGGCTTAAGTCAGTCCAACACAGGCACCTTGGTTGTTGATTCAGTCTCTGTGAGCTCCAAGATTCCCAGGCTAGGCGGTTCTGTGGGGCTTTTATGATGTCCTTGACCCTCTGCTTTGTCTCCCTTTTTTCAGTAGCAGGCACTGAGCTCAGGTTGATATTTGGCTTTGGGTATAAAAGCCTTTCGTCCTTACTTCATGCATTGTAGTTGCAGAGAATTCCCTGCTTTAGCGTTTACTAGTTTCAAATGTCTTTTTATTAGCTGTGGTGGGAATTGTTTAACAGTAACATACCAGCTGCCTACTTTGTTTTGCTCTTAGGCAGAGAGAGAGAGAGAGAGAGAGAGAGAGAGAGAGAGAGAGAGAGAGAGAGAGAGAGAGAGAGAGAGAGAGAGGTGAATTCTTGGGTTTGTGTTTTCCCCACCATGCACACACATGCATAGGCACACACAATGAGGCAGAAGAGAACAGGGTGACAAAAGATAGAAAAACACATCTTCAGTGAGGCAGTGAGCAAGCCAGCAATTTCATCCCTCACATTTGTTACAAAGGCATGGACGAGGCACTTAATTTGTGGTCTCAGTGTTTTGATCTGATGGTTCCCTGGATTTGCATCTCCAGCAAGCCAGGATCTCATTGCCCACTCACTAACCTCAGAGTAACCACACTGACACAGGCCCTGCATAGTCAGCAGAATACAAAATACATGCAATGCTTTCTGCCTTGCAGGCTGGCAGCAAATGCAATGCTCGTAAGGAAAATAATGACACCATACTCCAGGAACCACTTTCTCACTCACATACCATATCCCTCAGCTTAAAGGGCATCCATTCATAACTTGGAAGGGTTGCTCATCACTTGTGACTTTATTGTGCCAATATTCATTGTAAAGCTTAGTTTTCGGTGATTTGTATCATATGGGGCTCACAGGTTATGTTAGCAAATGCACACATCACATATGCATAGCTGAGACTGAAACATGAGGATAAACTCTATGTTATCTTTCTTTCTAATAATAAAAATAATGATAATTTTATTGAATATGTTTGACTGACAAGCTTTGAAGCTCCTCGCTATTGGATTTTTTTTTCCCTATTTCATTACTTTTTATCTTCCCTGATTACCTGGTCCGTTTCTCTGTCCCTCTCTCAACCCAATCTTTGACGCTGATTCCAACTTATTTGGAGAAAAGGAAATGAAACAGCACTATGAGATTATATAGCTAATTATCCATTAAGTAGGTGTTCTCTAAAAAAAATTAAGTTCCTTGAAATATTCATCTGTGCTTTTTCACTTTTTAATTAACTTTTTAATTATTTTAATTTTTATCTTGTTTTTATGATCTCCTTTTAAAATTACTTTTTAAGTTAGCATTCAAAGCAATTGCATTTTCATACTTTCATGTTGTTTTATTTTATTTTAATCATTTTTCTCCCCCACTGCCTTCCCTTCTGCCCTATGCCCTCCTCTTGTGAGCCCTCTTATCCTTTGTTAATGTTAGTCACACTATCATTATTTTGACCTGAATTCTATAGAAATATATGTGTATACACTGATTGAGTTACATATACTTATCACATTGGTATAATTAACCTCCAAAATACATCTAAATGTACGGTGTTATCACATTGGCTGCAATGTATCATTATGTCTGGAAAATGTATTACTATGCCAAAATATATTCAATATTCCAAACTATGCAATTTCCCCCAAAATACAGCTCTCTGACACCAATGGCAGTCCTTTTCAGGATGACTGGGAATGTTTATACAACCTACATTCCTCTTTGTTTCCTTCCATCTCTTGATCCAAATGGTCCTTTGCCAGAGACTGAATTGAATACATAGTAGTGAGTTATGTTGATGGGGTTCTGTCTCCGTGCAGCTCACTGCTATGAGGCTTATTTACTGAAAAGTTTCTACATGTCTTATAAAAGAATGCTATGAAGCTAATTCAAATTTGAGCCAAACCAAACAATAAAGGACAAGCCAAGACTAAGAGGAATGCCTCATAACATCTCTCAAATGGCTTTGATGGCATAAACATTTTAGCACTAACACAGTCAGAAAATAACATCCCAGACAATACTTACCGCAGATCTGGGAATCAGAATCCAGCTTCCTGTCTGTCAACACAAGTCACACTCTATTTGTTGATCTCATGTATGCCACTATGGGAACAACTGCTTTAAAGCTATCATCTGCTGAGAAAGATGAAAAGTTGAGAAGGTGTATTTATTACTTCTTGCTTTGTTTAATCTGCAATCTATACAATTTTCCATAATCCAGGGTAGATGACCCTCTTATTTGAAAGGTTTTAAAAAATACTTTTCATTTACATATGCATGTGTGTTTGTATGCATGTATGTGTGCATGCATTTTAAGAAAGGTTCCATTTTGTATCCTACACTTGTACTGAATTTACTGTGTATTCTTAGCTGGCCACAAATACAAAGTAACCCTCCTGCCTTCAATACTTAAGGGTTAAGATTTCAAGATAGGAAAGGTTTCTTGAATTATATCTGATCAAACATCAAGAAAATGAGCCAGGCGGTGGTGGCGCACGCCTTTAATCCCAGCACTCGGGAGGCAGAGGCAGGCGGATCTCTGGGTTTGAGGCCAGCCTGGTCTACAAGAGCTAGTTCCAGGACAGGCTCTAGAAGCTACAGGAAACCCTGTCTCGAAAAAACCAAAAAAAAAAAAAAAAAAGAAAGAAAGAAAATGAAGGACATGGACAGACGAGAGCTCATACAAAGACAGTTGTTAACCACTGGTGATTCTAGCTTCAAGCCTTTCTACACAACTCTGGTAACCAATAGCCATGAACAAGACTTAGAAGCTTTCAAGCTTGGTACTATACCAACCATGAAATATTTCCAAGATATAATAGCGAACTTCATCTGGCCCATCTGAGATAGATAGATGCACAGGGATGCATCTAAGCTCTTTACACAAATAAAATAGTCGATAAAATAATAACCCAGTTTATATTGTTCATTTAACTTAGATAAAGATAATTTTTTCTTTACTATAGTAGTTAAGTTTTTAGAAACAGTCAAGTGTTTATGAAATATTCACCGGATGAAACACAAAGTGTCTGAGATGCATGGTATGGTTTGGATATGGCGTACTCTACCCTTCCAAATACATTTAGAGAAGACTTAGTCCCTATTGTAATGATCACAGTTGACCCTTTGTAGAAGTAATGAAATTCTGAAGTCCTGATCTAATCAATGGAACAGTACATTCATGAGTGTATAATTTAATAGTATTACTGGTCAGTGACAGTAAGTAGCAGGTAGTCCTAATTGGAAAGAAAGGTCATTGGGAGTCTATGGTTCTTGCAGGATTTGATTTATTTTATTTGTGCTTCTACCCCCTTTTCTCTGTTTATGGTTTTCATAGTGAATAACTTTTCTGAAGTACGGCCTTCTAGAATAGCAGTTTTCCTCTTGATCTATTTTGGGTCAACAGATTCTTTCACGGGGTCATAATTCAGATATCCTGACTATGGGGCATTTACCTTATGATTCATAACAATGGCAAAATTATAGTTATGAGGTAGCAATGAAAATAATTTTATAGCTGAAGTCATCACATCAGGAAGAACTGTATTAAAGGGTCAAGGCATTAGGAAGGCTGGGAACCACTGCTTTAGAATGACGTTCTACTCTTCCACAGACTTGGAAACAATGAATACAGTCACAGACAGCAACTGACACCTTTGGAACCAAAGCCTCACAAAGTCACCCCTAGTTAAAGGCCTGGAGTTATTCTATGGCTACAGAGGAATCAAGACAGTTTCATTCGTGACAAGTTTCCCTGTACATAGGTTTCTAATGGTAAAGTGGTCAACTTTGTACTGACTGGAAAATATATGTATGCATGTGTATATAAAGAGATCATAAATTTGATAAGGGAATGTGGGGAGACATGGGATAAACTGAAAGATGGGCAAGGGGTAGATACAATAAAAATATATTGTATTTATACATGAAATTCTCACAAATTAGCCCTCAAATGCTAAAATGGGTAAAGAAACAGCAGGCCACAGTCATCAAAGACTCTAATACTTAAAAGCAACATTTGTTATTTGAAAAGCCATCCCCATTTGCTCCATGTATTTTTGAGAAAGGATTACTTCTATCATCCATTGTGCAAAGACCTCGAATATTGTATGGCTGTATTGATTCCAATTCGTGGAGTACTTAGAATGTACTAAGTGATTTCCCTAAACATAGCACTTTAACGATCACAACAACGTGAAAACTAAGATAGTGTTATTAAGTAAATTTTATAAATGAGATGATGTGGCTTAAAGAAGTTATGATACTTAAGAGTATAGCTAGTGAGCAAAGAGCCACTAATTACCTTTTAAAACTTCGCATGTTTTAAAAGCTACCGCGTCCATCCTGATTGGCTTCTAGTACACACAGAGTCTGCGTGCCCTACTGTCCCACACTGTTTCCCACTGCCTTGGGTAGAAGATCTAAAGTGAGCTCTGTGGGATCAAATGCATTGGGATGCAGGGATAAGAACAGAGCTCTTATCCATGGAATGTTTTGAAACTGAAATCTTTTTTTTCTTTCCAAAGCATTCTCTTTGCATTTAATAGCTAGGCACTATGTGGACAGAACCTTGTTTTTCTTTTTGTGTTATATTTGGTTTATTGTGTACTATTCTATTATGATTATATTATCATATTATGGCTATTTTATATTATTTTATTAATAGTCAGTTTTTATTTTCAGTGACCAAGTAGACAGAGAATGTGCCACAGAGGAAGAAACGTTACTCAGGCTCACAGTTTCTTTGGTTGAAGTACATCATCAGCTGGTTCATTTGCTATGAACCTGAGGCTAGGCTGAAACTTCATGCCAGAAAGCCACGCCAGAAGAATGCACACCCTCAGAACTATTTTCTCCAATCAGGATTCATCTTCCATAGTTTCCATTATGTCTCAATGTCCCAAAAATCAACTCAATTATGTGCTCATCAAGGGATTAACACACAGTTAGGCTAACACTCTGAAATCTAATCTTTCATCCAAAGCCCCATCTCTGGACACTGTAGATGACGACCTAGCCTTCAACACTTGAGCCTTGTCTGGGGATATTTCATACCTAAATGGGAGCAGTAAGCCTGTAATGGAGTCTGCATTTCTATAGACTGAAGACATAATTTTGCAAAAGGGACAAGGCCAGCTTTTCTCTTTTTTGCTTATTTTTCTTTTTACTTGTCAGTAGCTTCTTTCCCCCTTTTAAAATTAAAAATAGATTATTTTCTCATATAATATATCCTAATTATTCCCCCTCCTAATCCTCCAAGTTCCTCCCCTCCCATCGGATCTACGCCCTTTCTGTATCGCATTATAACCAAACAGGCTTTGGGGGCTTAATGTTAAAGTAAAATATAACAACACAAACCCCACACTGGAATAGTAGAAAATGAGAAAAAAAGAAGAGAAAACACTCAGGAAAAGGCACAAGAAACATATAGATGAAGAGTCTCATTGTATGCACACTCAGGAATTCTATACAAATACTAAATGGAAGCCATAGTGTATAACCAAAGGACCTGTATGATAAAAAGTGAGAAAAATATAAATAAAGTATTAGATCAAATTAAATTTGAAAAGGAAAATAAAAGAAGTAAAAGACCCCAACACAGCATTATGAGACAGGAAAACTTCAAGGATGCCACTGAGCTCGTTTTAAGATCACCACCTACTGTCGTGCATGTGTGTGGCCTACCCTTAAGAGTAGTTTGTTTCTGTAGGGAAGCACCCTAGAAATAAACTGAATTTTTATCTGCAAGTGGTTATCAATTGGCGATAGCTTCTGGCTTAAGGATGAAGACAGGGGTTCATTTCTTCTTTCTGCTCTAGGATGCTCTCTGCTGCAGACCTGTGCAGGCTCTCCACATTTTCTTATTCTTTTGGGGTTCATATGTGCATCGATCCTGCTGATTTACAGGCTTTTGTTTTCTTTGTGTCCTATATACCCTCTGACTCTTACACTCTTTCCTCCTCCTCTTCCAAATGATTGCCTGAGCCCTGGGAGGAGGGCTTTGATGGAGTCATCCTCTTCATGTCTGATAGATCTGAAGTCTCTCACTCTCTGCATGATGTCTGGTTGCTGGTCTCTGTAGGTGATTCCATCTGCAGGAGGAAGATTCTCTGACAATGCCTGATCAAGGCACTTATCTCTGAGTATGTATAGCAGAATGTCATTAGGAGTTGTTTTATTGCTACATTCTTTTGTAAAACAGTAGTATTTGGTTTAACCCTAGGACCCTGGGCTATCTAGTCTCAGAAGTAATCACGGGAAAAAGCAGCAGATGGCAAAAAAGAATCAAACTCAGGGTTGAAATCAATAAAGCAGAAAACAAACAGACAAATAGAAAGTCAATGAAACCGAGTCAGTTGTTTGAGAATATAAATAAGATTGACAAACTCTTATCCAATTTAATTAAAGCCTATATGTTTTGTGCCAGGATTTTTTATTTGACTGAGGTATCTACTCCTTCTATTGTGTTTTCAGTGCCTGAGATTCTTCCTTCCATTTGTTTTATTCTACTGGTCAGGCTTACCTCTGAGGTAATTTTATTTCCAGATTTTCTTCAATTTGTTTTCAGTTACTGATTTTACTTTTATTTTCAGGTCTTGGACTGTTTTCTTTTTTCCTACTGTTTTTGTCTTGTCATAGATTTCTCCTTTAAGGATCTCTATTATATTCATAAGGATATCTTGTGCTTCAGTTCTTTTGTAATCCTCCTGGCCTATTGCAGTAAGGTTGTTAGTTTCTAGTGGAGACATATTGTACTGACTGTATTTTTACAGTAGCCTCTATGCATATGTATTTGAGGTGATTGTAATTCTGGGAGCTGAGAGCTAGTCTTGTCTTTGTTAGGTGGGGTATTATTATTTTGTTTTGTTTTTGTTTTTTGTTTTTCCTTGGCTTCTATGGCCTATTCTTATTCTGAGGATAATGTGATGTCTTTGTGTTGCCTGGTAAGGAATCCATCTGGGATCTCAATAGCTGTGGCCACTAGGGAATCTAGGAAAAGTGTGTTCGTAGGGATTAGGAGCTGACATATAGGAACAGGATGGACTGGGTTCCTCAGGGGGCACACGGGAGGGAGGAAAGCACGGTGTTCCACCAAGAGATCTGCTTTGTGTCCTGGGAACAGAACAGAGAGTGAGGCGAGCACAGAAAGCAGTCTGCCACAGAGTTGGGTATGAGACTGCTGGGCTGGATTTCCAGGAGACTAGACATAGTAAAAAGCTTAAGCTTTCCTCAATGCTTCTCTGGCAGGTTGGGCTAGCAGGTTGCCAGAGAAGAACTTCTGGAGATGGGGCTAAAACAGGAGAACGAGAAGGCTGGATGGTTAGATGTAAAGCTTTTCATGACCTGTTGGAGATGGGTACAGTGTAGAAGGGAACAGCGGGCTGTATCCCGCCACCTGGCTAGTTTTACCCAAAATAATTACATAGAAACTGTATTCTTTTAAAACACTGCCTGGCCCATAGTTTTAGCCTCTTATTGGCTAATTTTTACATCTTTCTTTAACCCATATTTAGTAATCTGTGTAGCACCCTGAGGTGTGGCTTACCAGGAGAGATCTTAACCTGTGTCCATCTCAGAGAGGAGAATCATGGCGACTCATTATGGCGACTGCCTAAAGCGTCTCCCCAACTCCTGCTACCCAGCATTCTGTTCTGTCTACTCTACCTACCTAATTTTTTGTTCTCTTAAAGGGCCAAGACAGTTTTCTTTATTAATTAACCAATAAAAGTAACATAGACAGATAACTCTCCTCCATCAGTACAGGAAGGAGGGGGAGACTGCAGCAGGAGGTCTGCTACAGAAAAAAAATGGGGGGATAGGGGGTAAGAGGACAAGGGTGGAATTTGGGACTTGAATTGGATTTAGAGCAGAGGCGGGAGAGTGAAATATCAGCAGTTAGGCTCCTTGCTTCAATGGCTGAAGTGGTCTTAGGGTTTCCAGGGAACCCTATTGGAGTTGAGGGCTAAGATAAAGGAATGGATGGGAGGTCTTTCTAACCACAAAACCTCTTAACCACACAGCTTGAAAGTGTAAGTACTCTTCTTTGATTTAAATTCAAATGGTATCTCATTATCTTTGTTAAGGGTAAGCTATCATATGATCAGGGGGCTATATGTAGAAAAGGACTCTATGGGTAAAGGCAAAGATGTAGAAGTGAAAGACTTTGCTGGAAAACAGATTGCGGATAGATATCCTTTGCCCATCAAAATAGCTACTTCTTTAGTGTAGAGGAAGTTAGTCTGACTAGAACCAAAGCATTTCTGCCTCCCACATAGGGCCAGAAGGCTTTGGAGCATCTGTCATCTCCCCTCACTTTCTCATCTTCTTGGACTACAGAAAAAGATTCTAGCACACAAGCTTTCTCCTCTCACTTCTCTCTCTCCCAGAATGCTCATTTATGGAGGCGCAGTTTTCAGTTCTAAATGATTGCTCTGTGCTTGGCAGGTGGAACCTGCAGCACCAGTAACAGTAATGATTTCTGAGGTGACGCTGAGGCCTCAGAGGCTGCTTGGCAGAACAGCTAGTGGGATACTAATGAGGATCCCAGCAAGATCCTGACCATTAAAACAGAGGTGTTTAGGGGTGAGGTGGGCAAGGAATAAATTAGAAATCTCAGCCTCTGGTAAGAGTATCTGTGAGTGCAGTTTGTACAGCCTAGTAGAGAAAATCACTCATAATGACTAGGGTATATAGAAATATTTGGTTTAATTCCATTTATAAATATTTCCACATAGTCATGCATGTTAACAGGAAGAGATGAGAAACACAATCTGAGGTTGGTTTCACTAGGAGACAGAATTTGAGTAGTGGAAGTCAGTCACCTGCTAATGGATATATAAATTTACTAAAATATTATAGAAACTTATTATAAGCTATCTACCCAGAAATACATAAAGATTAGGGATGATCATTGACTAATTAAAATATATTTATATGATTATGAACCCAATCAGTAAAAAAGAACAAATAAAACACATAAGTTCATAGTATTTGCATATACATATGTAATTCTCACTCATGTAAAATAATACTTGAAAAATTATCTGAATCTCAAATAATAAAACTCATATAAATATTTTTGAATGAATGAGGTTTTGCCTTTAAAAGACTTAACAGAAGAGAAATGTACTTATGTTATTCAGGATAAAAATGTCACTGAGAAATGATTAAAAGAACAAAAACATTAAATGTGAATATACTTATAGAAAATTATGAGTTAGTAAATGTATTCTTTTGTTTACTTGTTTTGTTTTTGTTTTTTAGAGACAGGATTTCTCTGTAGCTTTGGAGCCTGTCTTAGAACTAGGTCTTGTAGACCAGGCTGGCCTCGAAATCACAGAGATCTGCCTGCCTCTGCCTCCTGAGTGCTGGGATTAAAGGCACGTGCCACCACAACCTGGCATAAATATATTCTTATATTTAACTATCTGGCTGACTTTTATTAAACCAGTACATGTTATTTCCCTCAACAACATCAGACCTCATCTAAGTCTCCAGTTCTCTGTTCCTCGATTGCAAAGGTAATCAAGATTGATGTTTTATAATTTGGTAGTTTCAATTTGGTATAGGTTTAATATACTCTAATAGATGGGAAATGCAGCTTTTTTTCAAGAGACTTGACCCTAGAGGGGTTCCCAGGTTTCCAGGGAGATGCCCCCAGTTAGTTCCTTGGGCAGCTGAGGAGAGGGAGCCTGAAAAGGCCAGTTCCTATAGCCATACTGATGAATTTCTTGCATATCACCATAGAACCTCCACCTGGCGATACATGAAGAAAATGAATGAGCCCCACATTGGAGCACTGGACTGAGCTCCCAAGGTCCTGATGAGGAGCAGAAGGAGAGAGAACATGAGAAAGAAAGTCAGGAACGTGAGGGGTGAGTTCACTCATGGAGACGGTGGGACAGAACTAATGGGAGATCACCAACTCCAGTTGGAATGGGACTGATGGATCATGTGACCAAACCCGTCTCTCTGAATGTGGCCAACAGTGTGGGCTGACTGAGAAGCAAAGGACAATGGTGCTGGGCTCTGATTCTTCTGCATGGACGGGCTCTGCAGGAGCCTTCTCAGCTTGGTCGATCACCTTCCTGGACCTGGGGGGAGTTGGGAGGACCTTGGTCTTAGCATAGAGTAGGGAACCCTGATGGCTCCTTGGCCTTGAGAGGGAGGGAGGGGAGGTATGGGTGGAGAGGGAAGGGGGAGAAAGACGGGAGGGATGGGGGAGGAGGAGGGGAGGGGAGGGGGAGGAGGAGGGGAGGAGATGGAAATTTTTAAATATAAAAAAATAAACCATGAAAAAAAAAGAAAAAAAAGAAAAAAATAACTCAACAAGCAAGGACTGTAAGCTGTCCAGTTGCCTGAACTGACTCAGCAGAAAGCTAAAGCTATTTGAGATAAAGGGGCATGGTACTGAACTCCAAACACTATTGGTTACTAAGCATGTGCTCATGGGGAAGTACTAACTTTTGCTCTTGATACTTGATTTAAAAAATAGTAATAGATTGCTCAAGAATGAAAAATCATAATGTTCAGAAGAATTTGTAAACTAAAAAGTACATTTCAGTATAATTCTTTTACAAAAAAGACAACAAAATAAAATTGTGCAAATCTACGAACTTAATATATGGACAATGAGAAATGATGTACTTCAATTTATAACTGATCTTTTCCAGGGTAATAGTGATAAATTCTCAGTTTTCAGAGATATTTAGAATAATTTAATGAAGTTTCCTCAATGTGACTTCTAACTTGTGGGACTCCTAAGAATAGAATCAGGATAATCACTAATGCTTTGTTTGATTCTTGGCAATACACACCTCATATTGGCTTACCTTGTCCTGCTATAAGGCACTTAGTCTTACTGTAACTTGATATGCCATGGTTTGTTGATTTCCGTGGGAAGCCTGCAATTTTCTGAACAGAGAGGAGGGGTAGTTTTAAGGGGGTGAGATGGGTGTAGGAACTTAGAGCAAAAGAGGGAGAAGAAACTACAGGTGGTATGTAAAATATGCAAATGAATAAATTAAATCTAAAAAAAATGGAGATAGAACTACCACAGGATCCAGATATGCCACTTCTGGGAATAAATCCAGGCTAGACATCCATCAGCTGATGAGTGTAAAATGAAAATGTGGTACATATACACAACAGATGTTTAACAATCTGTAAACAATAATGAAATTAGTAAATTACTAGGTAAATGGATAGAATTAGAAAAAAATAGCACCAAGAGCTGTCATCCAGTTCCAGAGAGACAGAAACTTTCCTATCTCATATGTGGGTCACACTTTTCATACTTAATTTTGTGGATTTAACTTCAAGTTCCTATTAAAACCTGGAAACTAGAAAGATGATAGTGGTGGTGGTGGGTGCTACCTCAAAGAAGGTAAATTAGAACATAGTTAAAGCAAAAATAGAGAGGGTAGAGTTGGAAGATGGAAAAGTTTAAGTAGGAAGGGAAGGGGATGGGAGGATGAAGAATCCACTGGGCAGAGGACAGGTGCCAATCAATATGAAGGATGTGTGAAAAAGCATTATGAAAGAACATTATCTTGTAACCCAAGTAAGGAGGAAAAGCTATAGATCAACACAGTATCACACAATAGCGAGATCACTACTGGTAATAACTGCTAGTGGTACCCAACTACATCACAATGAAATATCATTCTCACTCAAAGCCAGAAGACATAGATGTAGTAAGTACTCCATTTACTAAACTCTGGTGATCACAAAGGGAGAAAGATGCTGACATATATACCCAGAAAATGTTGCTCAAGACTTTTACTGCTCTTTTACCTGAGGAGGAAATACACACATACCATCTCATGCATGTGCAATATGAAAGCAATACCCTTCCATCTAAAGAACTCCTCTGAGAGTTAATTTAAAAATAACTCCCTTGACTAGAACAGTCAGATATATCTCTTCCCTGCTAAGTGTTGGAAAACAAAGGAATAAGATTTTACTTAGTTCTTGAGAAGACTCCAAACTTTTAGAACTAGATATTAATTTATGCTTAATAAACAATTCCTAGAGCTGGTAGAGAAGCCTAGGAAGGAGAGAATAACGGGGCCGGCTTCAGCAGATAGCACAGCCCAGCATGTAGAACTCCCATAAGGCAACCACTGATGTAATTTCCCACAGACATTTATAGACCATTATTGGACTGCTTTTAACTACTTTTTAGCTTCAGGATTTAACAGCTTCTGTTCACTAACATCTCAAGAATATATTTGCTTTGTTTTATATTGTGCTTATTTAACTGAATCTCAAAAAATTATCAATCACACATATTTGGGGTGTTCTTGTTTTAAATGTGATCTGTGTTTATATATTACACGTGTTTGTAATTTTATTGGTCTTTACAAGAAAATTTACGTGCATCAAAACCCACATTGTTGTTATGTTCCATAGAGCTTATAGTGCAAAAGAAAAATATGAATCCATTATACACCTTCAAGATTGCATATTTTAATGTCTTACATTTAATTAAAAACAAAAACGGTATTTAATTTTATTTTAAGTACAGCTCTTTAAGTCCTAGTGTAAATAAATTTTATTATGCTTATTTGATTATCTATATTAATTAATTTACTTATTTTAATTCATGCTAAAAAGTTAAAAGTTTTAAATAGGAGAAAGAGATGATTTTATTTTATTGGAGGAATCTTAGGATTCGGGTTCACTAAAGTTGCACAATATGATGGTATGCTTTCAATTTGCACAAAATTTGAATGTGTAGATTAAGAAATTGCATTTACTCATAGTTAAAGATGCTATTATAAAATTGCTAATAAAACACAAATTCTTCTTTCCTTTGCTCCTGTGTGCGCATGTCCTTGGGTTGGAAGATTGTGTAAGGTCTACCGCAATGGTGCAATTATCTGCACCGTGGTCTGTTAACCCCCTCTCTGATTTTTCAAACTGTCAGCTTATGCTTTGACCGCTGCTAACATGACCTTGCACTCCTTCCTTATACAGTCCTGTCACAGCTGAATGCAGACAGCTGTCAGATTAGCCTCAGGAAATTGAGTCCTAGATGAGTAGAGGAGAGAAAGAGTCCAAGTCTTGAAGAAAAGATTTTTTTTTTTAAAAAATGCTATTATTGTTCCGAATTCAAAGAAGGAAAGTTGACACTTCCTTTTACAATAACAAATTATGTGCCAGGTTAACTACATTGGTTGTGGTACATCTAAGACAAGGCAAGCATTTATCTCTTTAATCAGAATCATTTTTGTTATGCTCTGTGGTTTCTAAGACACAGGGTGCATAAGAAATTGCTAAACAAAAGACAGGATCAAACAATGCTTCTTTGTACTCATTTTTGCTTTGTTGTTCCTTTCCTTTTAAGTTTTATTTAATTTTTGGAAATCTTATATATATGTATGAAATGCATTACCCGTTTTGTTATTCACCCCACATCTCTAACTACAACTTCCCACGCAATTTCCATTCTCATTTCCCTCTCCCAAAGTCAAGTGCTTCCTTTTTAAGTTTTATTTAATCAATTATGTTTTTACCCACTGACTCCAGTTACTATTGTCCTTATATTTATGGCCATGAGGTTATTCACTGGCACATATGGAACCTCCAAGTGACCACACCCCATGCAAAGAATGACTCTCCCTCTCCAGCATCCATTGACTATCAACTTAGCTATGGGTGAGGCTGGGATGTCTCCTTGAACTTCCATTCTGGGATGTTTAACTTGCTTGAACTCATGCAGTTCTTATGCAGATAACCACATCTCTGTGAATTCACATGTCCACCAGCCAGAGAACAGCATTTCATATGAATCTTACCTGCATTCTGACTCTGACTTGCTTCCACTCTCTCCTCTAGAATGTTCCATGAGCCTTCATTCTTTACAGACACTATTGACACAAAGACACTAATATACTAGAGAAGTTGTTATGAGCCAATGGAATGAAGATACCAGAAGTCTCATCAACATGATTGCCCAATGTGAGTAGAACAAGGATGACACCAACGGACATGACAAACTAGATTGGGAAAAAAGAACTCACTAGGTCTCAATGCTACATAAAGAATTATAGGCACATTTCCTTGTGGCACAATTGAGCATCCTTTTGATATATACCCAAAAGTGGTATTACTGGGTCTTGAGGAAGGTTGTTTCCTAATTTTCTGAGAAATTGCCACACTGACATCCAAAAGGGCTGTACAAGCTTGCATTCCCACCAGCAATGCAGGAGTGTTCCCTTTTCCCCACAACCTCTCCAGGATAAGTTGTCATCGGTGTTTTTGATCTTGGCCATTCTTACAGGTGTAATATGGAATCTCAGAGTTGTTTTGGTTTGCATTTCACAGCATTGTTTGTCATAGCCAGAACCTGGAAACAACCTAAATGCCCCTCAACCAAGGTGCATTTCCACAATGGAGTACTACACAGCAGAAAAAAATAACAACATCTTGAATTTTGCAGGAAAATGGATGGAGCTAGAAAACATTATTTTGAGTGGGGTAACCCAGACACAGAAAGACAATTATCACATGTACTCACTCATAGCTGGATTTTAAACATAAAGCAAAGCCAGCCTACAAACCACAATCCCAGAGAACTTAGACAACAGTGCAGACACTAAGAGAGACATACATGGATCTAATCTACATGGGAAGTAGAAAAAGACAAGATCTCCTGAGTAAGTTGGGAGCATGGGGACCTTGAGGGAGTGTTGAAGGGCAGAGGGGAGACACAGAGAGGAGAGCATAGAAAAATGTGGAGCTCAATAAAAATCAATAAAAAATGAAAAAGTGCAAGACACAGAAAAAAATTAAAGGCAACTGAGGAAAGCTCACACCAATAGATTGTTCTGTGGCTAATAGTCATCCCTGAAAACATATATGAATGTAGCATTATTTAGACTGAGCATGTTATATTCATAAATATATATTGCAATGGTTTGAGTATAATTGGCTCATAGGGAGAGGCAGCATTAAGAGGTGTGGTTTTGTTGTAATAAGCATGGCCTTGCTGGAGGAAGTGTGTCATTCTGGGCGTGGACTTTGTGGTCTCATAAATACTGAAGCCATACCCAGTGTCCGAGTTCACTTCCTGCTGTCTGGAAGATGTAGAACTCTCAGTTCCTTCACCACCATGTTTTCCGTCAAACTATCATATCCTACCATGAGGATAATGGATTGTACTTCAGAAACTATAAGCCACCCAATTGAGAATATTTTCCCTTTTAAGAGTTGCCATGGTCATGGAATCTTTTTTCCAGCAATAGAAACCCTAATTAAGATATGCATGTATGCGCATACAGGCAATTAAAAACAATTAGTAAAAAGAAGGCATAATTTGAAAGCATACAGAAAGAAAATATATGTGAGAGATTAGAAGGAGAGAAGGGAGAAAAATTTTAGTTATAATCTCAAAAGTAAGAAAGATGGCAATGGTAACAATTAAACAAAACAAACCTTAAAATTTACTATAAAATTCCCGAGGAAGATGGAATCTCACAGTATATGTATCTTGTCTGGTGTTCATTATAAATATGTGTGAGAAATACATTTTCACACATGTGGTAATTTGTACAACATTATGAAAAAAGGGATATCAAAAAAATTTGGCACAAAAATTGTGATGCCTGAACTATACAAGTTCTACCTCTAACACAAATTTATTATCAGTATGACCTATAGCAGCTAACAAATACTACTGGGAAAATATTGTGGTAAAACTTGAATAAAACATGTAAGTAACTCATTTAGGCCTTTCAAATTGCTTAATTTCTACAACCAAGCAATATCAGATAATGACAATCGTTATGCCTCTTTAATATCTAACCCCATCACTAAATAATCATTGCAGGGAGTAAGTTGCAGCTTTCCCTGCCGGATGTTGGTAGTCCATAATTCAGAATCAATCAAGTTTCTTCAGATGAATTTTGCACAGAATACTAGTGTTAACACATGTTGGAAGTGATTACTATCAAAAGTGTCAATTCTTTCTCCATATCAGAGAAACTAAAAGCCATCTTCCACGCACCCTGTAAGTAACACGTTTTTCTGTGTGGAGATTTTCTCACCTTTCAGTTTTTGCCATCTGGATGGATCCTTGGTGGCAATGCCTATCCATAAGGACTATTTGGCAAGCCTATTTGCCAGTCTGTTTTTAGAAGGGGCATTATTTATTTCCCTTCAGTAAAGAGACAAAACTGAACAGAGAAAGGTCTCAAGCTCCAGGATCTCTCTGGGAAAGAAGTGCACACTTGTAACTTAGGCTGCTTTAGGAAGCTGACCTCACCTCCCATCACCATGAACTTCAAGTTGTCTATGCAATGAAGTGTGACAGTGGCTCTAATTGCAAGTGAAAACATATTTTATTACAGGGCCATTAATTTGCCCTGCTGGCTAGTTGATGTTCTCCATATGCTACCCAGGAAAATCTCTTTCAACTTGAAGATATTTAATGATGAACATTTTACTCTGTTCTTACAGCACAAAGCTCTAATGATACCCTATTCTCTGCTCTACCTCAGCAAAAATTTATCTTCATCGTATAATTCGCTTCTACAGGGAAGGGTGGAATGTGGTGGAATTCCATATTATAGTTAAGCCTTTTTGTTCAGTGTGCAAAGGTAACTGCCAAGACTTGGCTTTTGAGAGAACTACTCAAAGAATTTAAGAGGGTTACTATCAAAGAATCACTTTTAGTATATAAAATATCAAAAATCTCAACTAATTTCACAAAGAGATCTTAAAAAATGTAGTGTAAAAACATGTGCCTATTAAATTTCTTATTTCTAGTTCATTCAAAGAGAGTCTACATAACAAATGTCATATCCCAAAGGAACAAAGATACCATCAGTACTGCTTTTTCAAATACATGTCGATTTTAATAGATAATGACAATATCTTTTAATATATCTTGAGACTCAATGGAGTTTTCATCACAGTTTTTATGAAGAGCAAAGTCTTAGATCTCATTTACCTAGTTAGATTTTAGCAGATAGTATAATATTACCTAGGGTTGATATTAAACAGCCAAAGGATGAAAGGAAGATAGTTTTCTATGTCTTGATTTAGGACATTTCTGCTCTGTTTATTGAACTTTGGGAGTTCTTATTAAATATCTAGTGATTAGATACATATCATTGATATGGAAGCCAATAGAAATAGTGTCAACTACCTATTTGTTGAAGTACTTCAAAACATTCAGTTAATGCTTCCCATATTTGTGGATGAAGAAAGATTACGAAGAGTGACATTTATATTTTTGCTTGAAGGAAGAGTTTTAGAAAAGAAAAAATTGTGAATATTCTTAAATTTTATAAGCTGTAGCTTTTATTAAATTACTTTACTCTTCCTTAACTAACGTTCCTCTGTAAGAAACTGATTCCAAGAATGTTTATAGTTTTTAAAAATTACAAAATTAGGTTTATTATATTTCCATAAATATATGTAATGTACTTTTGTTGTAAACATCTCTCCCATTCCTTATTTTTCTTCCTCTCTTCCCCTTCCATATCTGCTTCCCTCATAACTTTCATCATCCACCTTTTATTTTCATGTCTTTTTTTGGATTTTTTGAATTTGAATAACACATCAATTCCAATTTTTGCTGTCTATTTATTTCTAGGCATGGTGATAGCCACTGGAGCATGACTAACCTAGAGGAATCCATATCCTTCCTTTCCTTCTTAATAAGCTATTAATTGTCAATAGCTCCTTGGTTAAAGCTGGGCACACATGGATCTAGCTGACCCAGGCTAAAATATTGACTGGATTGATCTTGCACAGGTCTTATGCAGACAACCACAGCCACTGTGAGTTTGAGAGTAATATCGAAAAGATCCTGTTTCACTCAAGTACTCCTAACCTCAGGATGTTACAATTTCTTTATCCACTTTCCAGGAGGATTCCTGAGCCTTGAGGGGAAGATATGATACTGATATTCCATCTTTGCCTGAGAACTCCACAGCTTCATTCTCTGAACTCTGACTAGTTGTGAGTTCCTGAGTTAACCACCACCCACTACACAAAGAAACTTATGTGATGATGATTTTTGAAAGAAGAAACTCATTGAGATTTTTTGATAATTACTGTGTCAAGAGCCATTTTTGGGGGTGACTTTTGCTGCGGTACTTGCCACAGCAAGTTTGTACCTTCCAGGATAGGGGCATGAGGATTAGAAAAGTCAGGTAGAAGGAACAGAGATATGAAACACAGAGACATAGGATAGGAATGGGAAGGCAACTCAGTGAGTACTCAATGCTAAGTTCTCAGGATCTGAGTTCTGAGCTTGTCTGTGTTTAATTTTCCATATGCTTCTATACTCCAATCCAAAAATGGGAAGAAGGCAAAAGACTGCTTTAAGATGATACAAAAGACTTTTAGGACGTTACTCACCATAATGTTTGAGACATCAAGTCATTATTTCTTGAGAAAATATCTGTTGTTTAGGCAGTACCCTACCCTAGACCAGGTTTCCCAAAGGCAGCCACTTCCTAGGTCAAACCTAATTCAAAAGAAGGAACAGAAGTATGCTTGGATTCTCTGACCTTCAGTCAGGGTGGAGTGGACCTACCTCAGTGGACCGCCTTAATGTTCAAAACACCAAGTAGTCACACCTAGGTCAGGGTGTGTAGCCACAGTTATTGTCAACAACTTTGAATAAGTTCAAACTTTCTGACCTTCAGACAAGGTGGAATAGGCTCACATATTAGGCCTCCACATTACTGCATTCCCAAGATTCTCACATTGTCTGTTCAAAAGCCATGAAAATTAATAGAAGTTAATAGAAAATTCACTGTCTTGCCAGTCTTTGAGTCCTAAATTACCTTTAACTTGTTAGCTTTCTTTTTTAGTCCGGCAATCTTGTCTACTTCCAATATCCAGGAGGATAACTATATGTTTTTCTTTGGATTCACCTTCTTATTTAGCTTCTCTAGGATTTTTTTTACAAATTATAGGCTCGAACCGGACTCTCTGAATGTGGCTGACGGTGGAGGAGGACTGAGAAACCAAGGACAACGGCAATGAACATGAACTCTACAGCATGGACGGGCTCACTGTGAGCCTTGTCAGTTTGGTTGCTCACCTTCCTGGACCTAGGGGGAGTTGGGAGGACCTTGGACTTAACATAGTGAAGGGAACCCTGATGGCTCTTTGGCTTGGAGAGGGAGGGAGTGGGGATATGGGTGGAAGGGAGGGGAGGGGAGGGGGAGGAGAAGGGGAGGAGATGGAAATTTTTAATAAAAAAATTAAAAAAAAACTTGTTAGCTTTCTGTGTCTTCTATTCTTTTTTTTGGTTTTTTTTTTTCAAGACAGGGTTTCTCTGCTGCTTTAGAGCCTGTCCTGGAGCTAGCTCTTGTAGACCAGGCTGGTCTCGAACTCACAGAGATCCACCTGCCTCTGCTTCCCGAGTGCTGGGATTAAAGGCGTGCTCCACTACCGCCCGGCTTTGAGTCTTCTATTCTTATTTAATTTTTATGTGTGACAGTCCATTTATCTCTACTATAACAAAATGGCCATGATCATGAATTTAAGTTCATGAGTATACAGAAAAATGGTTTCTTTGGGTTCGTAGATTTGGTGGTTGGATTGGGGGACATTTGCTTTTGAGTATTAGATGGCAATGGTAAGGAACATTTGGAGGGATAAAGCCTTTTATCCGTTTGAGTCAAGGATCAAAAGAGAAATGCAAGGTCTTTTTCACCCATCTAGTCGTTAAAAAACAAGTCTTCAATCATCAAAATTTTTCTAGCCAATTCTACTTTTCAAAGATTAGTCCATCCTCCATCAACATTACTCTGAGGATCAGTGAGGTCTGGCGATCATTTGAGATTCAGACTAAAATAAAAATTCCTTTGTGGAGTTTTCATAAGAACTACAGATGGTTGTAGCTACTATACTTTCTACAAGGCAGCCCCAGAGAACCATCATACAAACAATTCAAATTAGTTTTGTAAATGCATCTTTCCTAGCATTCACCCTTTTAATTGCAGGACATTTTAAGGCTCTGGTATCTGCCTGAAAGTCCTTGCTATATTATTGCGAAAATTCATTTGCTCTCCCACCTGAAAGAGACTCACATACTCTTTCATAACCCTATGTTCTAAAATGACAAAAAAAAACCTTAAACTTATTTTGCCCATGTTACCATCCATCAACCTTTTAAAGTTCATAGATCCACATTACTGCTTTTGTTTGTTTGTCTCTTGCTTTTCTGCTATATGAAGTTTTCATTGCTTTTATAAGGTGTGTGAATCAGTTTTTACCTGATAGAAAAATTATCCAGGTTATGGATGTACACGATAACTTCTCAATGCTTATCTCTTGTTTATCCCACAGATACAAAAATTAATGGCTGCTGGGCTGACAAATTTGTAAAAAAATATGATCATGAAATATCTTTAATGATAACATATTACAAAACCAAAAAGGTTTTGAAAATTATATACTGGGATCACGCTCTGGACCAGATTTCTGAATGAATTCTTGTCTTTACTTTGCCATAGATATCTATTTCTTCTTGACATCAGGGCTTTGGAATTTTGACCCACAGCTGGTACAATGAGGTCATGCATGGGATTAATTCAGCTTTTACTACACTCTGCCATCTGTTCCACTACCCCTTGTTACATCTTCTCTTCAAAACACATTCTCTCTCTAATCATCCACTCTCAGCCATGCTTTGGAATGGTTCTGTTCTGATTATAAAACCACAGTTGTAGAAACCTTAGATTTTGCTAATCCCTCTTTAAAGTAGTTGCTTTATGAGATATTTGCATTGGTACTCAGAAAATATAAAAAAAATCTATATTAAAATGTTGGGAATTACTATCGTTAATGGGTTTATTTCACTGTAATTCAGTACCATGTGTTTATTGAGTTCAAATGGCAAAAATGGCAATTCTACTTGGACAAGGTGGTTCATTTGCAGGCCTTTCAGGTTGAAAAAGAGATGACAATGGGTGTCCCTACAGTTTTACCCTTTATTAGTGGTGCTTAATTTTTACATGTAAATGTACATGTGTGCTTATGAATGCACATTTTCTCCAAAGAACCTCAAATCATCTATTATTATTTTATGATTGCTGAATTTGCATTAAGAGAATCTGTACATCTTGGTTGTTTGGAATACCCTGAACAATAATCAGCCAAAGAAAAAAAGAGAAAAATCAAATATTTTGCACGTTGCTAGTTATGTAAGCAATGACATGTAAAGTGCTATTCTGTTGCAAATATAATCTGTAAATTGCCCATGTTTGATGAGAATGATTTTTTTTTCACACAAATGCTAAAAGGATGCCACTTAAGTGGAAAGTTATTCAAATGCCTCTCCTCTTTATTCTTGATTACATCCATGGGGAGGGAGCAAAGCAGATGTAAAGCTATAGCAGGCAACCATTGTGGTGTTACCCACAATCCTTTCTACTTTATTTAACAAACCATCTCTCTATTTCTTTGGAAAGTATTACTAGAGCGTAGGGGGAGACTTATTCCATCTTTGGGTCCTCCACTTATTTATTGTTAACCAATCTGCAAATTTCACTGTTGCTGTTCACTATATGAGTAATTGTCTTAGAGATGTTCATATTGCCATAGTAAGCTAAATGAGAATTATTTTTATTGGAACTAATATGAAAGCAATAGATGAAAAATAAGAGCTATGTAGCATAGACAAAATGTGAGGAACACAGGCTCTGAGCCCAGACTTTCTATACTGGGAACATGTTTCTGTGAATGTGTTTCTGAGCCCACCTTCTTGGCTGCTTCCTAATTGGGAAATTATGGATGATAACAACTCCTGCTTTGCAGGTAAGCTCAGAGATAAACAACTTACTAAAGAGGGTTTTGTGTGTGTGTGTGTGTGTGTGTGTGTGTGTATATTTCTTTTATTTGTGGTATTAGTAATGGAATGCAGGACAGCTCAATTTCTAGGCAAGCAGCTTTACAACTGAACTACAACCCCAGACTAAAATAGATAAATCTATAATACCTACAACACAATCTGGAGTTGAACTTAGAATCATCTCATCTATAGTCAGTTGTATTATCTGTGCCACTGGCCCCAGCATTTATTAGCCTTGAATGTGTTTGTACTCAGTATTATTATCTCACTGGTATTTAGCTGAGTTTAGAAGTCATGTATATCCTACAATCAATGGGTATTTTGACACAAGATTCATTGGAGAGCATGCTAAACCAGAAGGAAAATATAATAACCCAAAGAGAAAGAGAGATACAACAGACAACTTTATCTGACCATTTGAGTGTAACTGTCTCAGTCTGCAAATTTATAACTTCCCTTTTACCTTAGTCAATGTGCATGTGTCATCTCTGTCAGTCCCTCTATATCTCAAGTACACAAGGTATAAAGAACACAGGACTCAAGGCTGTGTTATTTCTGGAGCAAAGATCCATGAGCAGCAAATATACGTACCCAAAGAAAAGCTGCTTAGTTGCAAATCCAGAATTCGTTCTTGGCATGCCTATCATGTATCAGGTACAAGACAGCCCTTCAGATAGCGCAATGAAGGGTTAACTTTTGTCCTGAAGGAGATTGCAATCTAATAAGAAAGTTAGTTCAAGAATCTATAGAAGAATGTCTCGCATATTGTGGTTTAAACAATAGTCATTTTCTAATACTATGACAACTAGAATCCAAGATCAAGATCAGGTTCTAGTACACATACTGTATGGTATGATCCTCTCCTATACTTTCATGGCTTGCATATAGCTGAAGTCTCTGTCCTCTTATGTTCTCTTGGTAATATGAGAGAGACCTGTAATGTCTTTGCTTTTTCTTAATGACACACCATCCCTGTGAGATTATGGATTAGAGTGTAACCCTTATGAACCTAATTAACCGCTGGGAAATCTTATGTTCAAATATAGTCACTTGTAGTGTTAAATCATCCTTATTTGAATATGAAGCTAAACTGGGCAATGGACAACAGAAGGTAAAATTATCTGAGTTCAAGGGTGATGTGGTACAATAATTTGTGCATATTGTAGGAAATTGTCTGTTCATTCAGTTAATTTTAACTCTTAAAGGAGAAGCTCAAATGCACCTCTTTTTCTGAAAACATTGAATGTATCAATATACATTGGCCAAATAATTTTTAGCAAAATGTATTCTTTGTTCTAAAATATATTTTATGAGAAAACTTTTATTTTTAATGTAATTTCAAAGGGTTGTTTATCACAGGCTTTATGGAATAAATTTTATAGAGTCAGCTATGGGTACTGAGACAAAGCCACTACCTAGTCATATATCAGAATATGATGGAGTCTAACCTGTAGGTCATTATGTCTAGCAGGGAATTCTGCCGAGCTTAAGAGCAAATTCATCTAAAAGCACAAAACGTTTTTAAACAACCAAATACTCAAAAATCCATTCACACACCAGACAGCAAATCTAGTTGAGAAAAGACTACATCAGTGAATTGGTTAAAGCCTTTGCAACTTCCAGCACTAAGAAGAGAGGGCTTCTATGCTTGTCTGTGACTATAATCCTAAGGGCCCTGCTAGGGTGTGATTGTGCTTCTTGAGAAGCTGAATCTGAAAGCAGAATTCCCAAAGAATCAGGCTACTGCAGGTATGTGAGATGTCTAATACCTTTTGATTTTCACTAAAACTCTAAGAAATCTGCATAACTGCTTTTATCATCTTGATGAGAATAGGAAAAGGTTTATCTATCAACTGTTTTTAAATATACAAGGTATACTTGGTATACAAGGTTTTGAGCTCTCTGTAAACTTTCTTCCATTCTACTCCTTTAAAATATAATTAACAAATCTCTATTTTGTAAGATGATTGAAGAATTATTTTTAGTTCCCAAGACAGACAGCAGAGTAACAATGCTTTTTTCCCCCTGTGAGGCGTTTTCATTTTGTTGTTGTGTTGTTTTGCTCTGTGAAGTTGGCCAAGTGTTGACTTTTCTACTTTTACTATTTTGGTCATTTTTTAAATAATTACTTCTTTTTTTATCAAAAACAGATTCTACTCTCTTACAGTACATCTTAACTACAGTTTCTCCTCCCTCTTTTCCTCCCAACTTTCCCTACCAGACTTTCCCTCCAGATTCCCACACTGTTTCCCTTCAGAAAAGAACAGGCCTCCAAAAAAGAACAAAAACCGCAAAGCAAGATACAAGACAAGACCTTCTATCCAGGATGGGAAACCTCCATTAGTTTTGTGATATGCTTCCTTGATCAGTTTCCTGAGTGTAATAACACTCAATTACTTCACCTGGAAGATGCTCTAGTCTGACAGAACATAGTGACTTTTTTTTCAGCTTTCCAAATACATTACTTTTTCAAGAGCTCTTTAGTAAGAAGGCATGATGCTACAATGGGAAAACATCCTTTTGTTGTTTCCTGATGTAAATATTACTACATTCATATGGTCAAACTATTTCCTTACCAAAAGAATCAATTCCAATGTAATAAAGCTGTAATCTCCTCTTTACATCCTCTCTGAAACATTGTACTTTCTTTCTATTGACCTCTCATGTCTTGATGAAGCTTTTCTTTAGTTTGTACCAGTAGAGCTCAACTTTCTCACACCTGATTTTAGAAACTGCATTAATGTTTTAATGAGTATATCTATAGAGGGTAAGTTAATTACCCAATTATGCTGAATTTAAATAATAAACAAAAGACATAAGCATCTTATTTACAAACACAAGTAACCCCCAAAAGCATTAGTTCAATATTCTACGTTGAAACTCATTTTTATCATAGAAAGAAAAACTAAGGGCGATGTTCCAGTGTCTTCGGAAAAGTGAGAAATAATACAAGCCTATTATAGAAGCACAATAAATATGTATACATGGGTGGAATTTTAAAAATAAATGGAATAAAATTTTAAAGAAAAATTGAAAGTAGACAACTTGAAAGTAGATTGTGTTGCTTACTGAGAAACACTAACTGAATTACCTTCTCCAGACTGTTTTAAGCAGTAATGCAATGAAAAAAATCTAAATATTGCAACAATATTGCAAAAAAATACAGATAAACATAATAGTCTTTGCTTTTTCTACTGAGTCATCTGAAGCAGGTCCAGATAGATACATAAGTTAATATTTAAACATTATTTTTAAATGAAAAAAGTTATAAGAAGAGATGGTTTTTATTCTCCATCCTAAGAAGTATAAAACAAATGCAGAAGACAATGATAAATTTCGCATGTATTACTAAATAAGAACACTTAAAATATGCTGTATAAGATACGAAAACACAGTAGAAAAATCAGAATTGATCCTAAAATTGTGTGGGCTGTCGAGTGGAAATGTGAAAGCAAACAGAGAGCCAAAAAGCTTAAGAAACCAGTAAAAAACAAAACAAAGCATAAAACAGGTAAGTCAACTAAACACAAATGATGTAACTACATCTATCAAATTCAGACATTAATATAAGTTTGGAAATATGATCTGGTTATATTCAAACTCAACATGTAAGATATATGACTGGGTAGATGTGCTGAACACAAAGCTGGGTGGAAGGGTGAAGTTTCTTCAGTGCAGAGTATTTGTTCAGCACACGCAATGTGCTAGACTGGATCTCCATTATGAAATAAAAGAAAATAAAAATGTATGTGCATTTGTTTTCTTTAATCTATTAATCAAATAAAATGTGATAGCCATATAAATGTGGGGTAAATTTTAGCTGAACTAAAGTCACTAGACGCATAGAGGAACATAATGGAAAAATTTCAACCTTCCAAGAAACTATAAGAATCTTATCTATATGAAAGAAAAAATATTTTATAATTTGTTATATACCAATTACACATAAACTTTAATTTCATTTATAAAATAGTAGGTATGGTTTTAGAAACAAAAGTGTGTACATTATAACTAAATGGGATTTTTTTCTAAATAAGCAAGATTGTTTAAATAGAGAAATGCCACTATAACCTATTATCTTTACATTATAAAGAAGAAAGTCATGTGGTAATAATGGTGTATATCAGATTCATTTAAAATATTTAATATTCATTCATTTTGTTCTCAGAAAATTAAGGAGAGATACTCTTCTTACTTTCTAAATAGTATACAGGAGAAAAATCTAATGTTTTGTGTCCTATTGGGATATAACATGGACAGATCCCTCTAGCACCTGTGGTGGTGACTTGCTTCCTGTTATAAATTGTACTCTGAGTTGAAATGAATCCTTTACCCTGCAGTTGATTGTAAGGTATAGCATCACAGTAATGGGGAACAAAAGGAAGAAGAGAGATACCAGAAAATATGAATTAAGTATTTTCAATTAGCAAGTAGAATGATGGGCTCTGTAGGAAATCTTAAGGAATATATAAAGTTACATCAGAAGTAGTAAGTGAATTTAAATTCAGAGTGGCAGGTTACCAGATGAACATCAAATTTAATTATATATTCATGTACTAATAATAAGTACCCAAATATTCGTATTTGTCATAGATGTTGAAAAAGCTAAATATTTACATGTAAATTTGGTAAATTAAAATTAATGTGATGAAACCTAAATAGGAAAAATATTCAAAGAAATCAAAGATCCAAATGAATGCAGGGATACTCTACATTCAGGATTTTAAAATTCAGAATATACAGAACGTTCCTCCAGTAGCTAATGGAAGTAGATGCAGAGATCCACAGCCAACCAATGGGCCAAGCTCTGGAGAGTCCAGTCAAAGAGTGGAAGGAGGGTTTATATGAGCAAGGGGGGTCAAGATCATGACTGGGAAACCCACAGAGTCTGCTGACCCAAGCTTGTGAGCCTTAGAGTGCTCTGGGACCAACTGGGGAGCCTGCATCATATCGAACAAGGCCTTCTGCATGCTGGTGACAGTTGTGTAACTTGGTCTATTTTGGGGGGCCCCTAGCAGTAGAACTAGGATCTATCCCTGGTGCTGGCTTTATGGAGCCCATTCCCTAAGGTGGGATGCCTTGCATCAAGGTTAACCTTGATGCAGCGGTAGAGGAGATTAGACTGCCTCAACTTTGTGGCAGGCTTAGTTAACTCTCATGGGAGGCCTTAACCTTTCTGAGGATCAACATATAGATAACGCTGCCATTAAATGCATTTAATAAATTGTGGACTAAATGTTTGTATCATTATAAATTTTCCATGATAAATTCCTACCCCTTATTGTGATGGTTTTTGGAGTGGGGAACACTGAAGATAACTGGGTCTTAAGACTAAAAGGGGAGAGGCAGGGAGGGGAGCAGAGAAAAATGTAGAGCTCAATAAAAATCAATAAAAAGCAAAACAAAACAAACAAAAAAGATAAAACAAAAAACAAAGAATGAAGAATAGAATCTTCCTGGATGGATTTGTGCCTTTATAAATATCACTGCATGAGATTCTCTCTCTCTCTCTCTCTCTCTCTCTCTCTCTCTCTCTCTCTCTCCCTCTCTCTCTCTCTCTCTCTCTCTCTCTCCCCTTCTTCCCCTTTTACTGCTTCTCCTCTTCCTGCTCCTCCTCCTCCTTCTCTCCCCTGCCTTTCTCACTATCAGAAAAGACCACCTCCTAAAGATTACCTTTAAGAAATAGGCCTTCTTCAGAACCTTACTGTTACTTCAGGCACCTGAGACCAGAACTGTGGGAAATGAATTTCTGCAGCTTAGTTCACCCCAAGTGATGACATTTTATTAAAGCATTCCAATCTAACTAAAACACAGACCACAAGTGTGACCCAGGGAAGTGCAAAAATGGCTCAAAGTCACACAGTACAGTTTTAAGAGAAATATTTGAAAAAAGGCACTTACATTGATAGTGACAGTATCATCCTGATTTGGAAATTTTCTCTCTAGAACTTAAGCAGGTGTGAAAAACTTTTAGTGATAAAATTAGGATGTTGGAGGGGAGATTACATGTTGAATCAAGTATAAATTTTTAGTCTGATAAGTCTGAGGTAGACATACAAAGGCAACTACAGTCTTTCATGATTTTAATCTTTATTTTAAGGGAAAGGTGATATTTAAAGCTATAGAAATGTATAATATCACAGAGTTAGCATATAACACATAGATGACAAAATAATCACAACCAAAATTAAGAAACATATTCATTTAGAAGCAAATTATTAAAAAGTACTTTTATAAAATATCTAGGATTGAAAGACCAGAAAGGTAGATACAGTATCAAAAGAACAACAGAGTTTAGGAATTACAGAATGGCTGTATTATTTCTAACACTTTCAATTAATATATAGATAAAGAATTTAGAAAGGAGGACAGAGCAACACTGATTTGGGTAAAGAGTGCTGTCAATGAGAACATATTAAAATGGTGTATTTCCTCTAGGGCTAATTAACACAGCAACAGAGAAACTGTCCTGTGTGTGGCCCAGAGGAGAATAGAATTAAAATATGCTTCTGCTTTTCACATTTAAGACATTAGAACATATGCATATCTTCATATGGTAAAGAAGAAAACTTGTTTCAGTTATGCTTTATGTAGCCTGAACTTTGTACCTTTTGCTCTGAAGCCAAAATCCAAAAGAATATAGCTCCAGGCTGATTTCAAGGCTGCAAAGCAAATATATTGTGGGTGTATATGAATGAATGTCTTTGTGTGTCTTTGTGTATGTGTGTGTGTGTGTGTGTATTAATCACTAATTATATGATCATGTTTGGTATGTATGTATGATGATAACACAAATTAATTAAACCAGCATCCTGCAATGGGAAAATTCTCTTGCTCTCATTTTCACCCTTAGTTCTCTATACTATAGTTGATTTGTAGATGCTTTGTGAAACCAAGAATATTTTCGGCTTCTGTCATCACAAAATTGCATTTGCTGCCAAATGAGAGAACCTGGCTTGGGAGTAATAAAAGTTCTGATATATGAGAGCCTACAGGTTTTTAGTAACTGCTTTACGGATGTTCTGTGTATGCAAGACCATAACTAAATTTTCAGATAGGCTTTTCATTGTGCCCGAGACATTCTTGTTCACCAGTCTTTGGCTCCTGCCTTGGTGACATTCCTCTTTTATTTTCTTTTCTGCCCATATATCTAATTTTTTTGGCTAAGTAGCTTTCTAAGGTCAAGGAATGCCAGTTTCACCTCACATACATCTATGAAATACAAAGAAAATAAAATAAAAATTCGGTCCATCTTCGTTCTTGGCTGTTAACCCAAAGCACATTGCTATTTTTAAAAGCTTACTTTATTGAACTGGAAAAACATGATAGTGGACAAATGCATATTATTTCTGCACATAAATAGATTTTAAGAAACTTCGATTCCACTGCATTCCAAAATTAAAAGGTCATTTTTCTTATAATATTAGAACTAGACTCTGCAAAGTATCACTCTGTGTGACATGAAGATTGTACTAGTGTCATTTTAAACACCACTACTCCTTTAGCTTTTCTGCTTTCAATAGGTCAATTTTGCATTGTGCAACATAGACTCTATGGGGTCCTATAAATAACTGAGCAGGGGAGGCAAAGGATTCTTTTCAGTTCCTCTGTCATAGGAATCGACAGAGAAGTGTTGTCTTCCTACTTAGGAAGGGCATCAGTAGACTGCACAGATAGAGTTCTGCCTTCACAGGCAGCTTCTGCAGGGTTCCAGTTGCAGAATTGTGAATTCCACTAACCAGGTACCTTTCGAAACATACTGGACTGATGCAAAGGCAAAGCCACCATTCTATTTTAGAAAAAAAATGTCAATTCTTCATATGATATGTGTTTTTAAAATCCAATGCATGACAGGGACTCCGTGTCAGGAGCGTTTGTAGAAATCAAACTATAACCTTTGAAAGCACAAAGACGGTTAATTCTAATAGACTCACACTTGTTAAATTGAAAGCTTCAGTGAATTCGCATTTATCCTACCAGTTATAGGTAGTAACAATTTCACATTCTTCGGGAACTCTGGTATCATTTGTACACTAAATTGAAGATACCTTTTAAAAGAAAAGTTGGAACTGACATTTCTAGGGAGGTCATGGGGCAATTCTTTTGAAGGCTGAGATATTGACAAGGGAATATTCTTGTGCCCTATCCTTCACTACCAAATCCACATTGCTGGATTCTCCCACTCACACCTGTTCTCCTGCTTCTAGAGCGAAGCTGAAATTATAGGTCCCCACAGCAGTTGTTCTATTTTTATATATCTTCGTTGATTATAAATTAACTTCAAGGAAAATTTTATTCTCTAATATCGCTGTGAAATTCTCTCTAAAACAACTGAGAGTTAAGGAAGAACAACTTATTTCATTTATGTCTAAAGTAGCACTTCTATGAATCTGAGTTAAGTGATTATTTTCTATGTGTTTAATACTTCCTTCACATATCATAACCATCTCTGATGTACATTTATTTTGATTTTCCTCAAAAGTAAGATTTTCAACAACTTTATTAAAAACGTATTAGTTGTAATGTGAAGCTGTGGGGCTGCGTCCCGCCACCCGGCCGCCGGCTAGCTTTACACCCGAAATAATTACACGGAAACTGTATTCTTTTAAACACTGCCTGGCCCATAGTTTCAGCCTCTTATTGGCTAATTATCATATCTTTCTTTAACCCATATTTAGTAATCTGGGTAGCACCACGAGGTGTGGCTTACCAGGAGACATCTTAACCTGCGTCCATCTCGGAGAGGCGCAGCATGGAGACTCACTATGGCGACTGCCTGTAGCGTCTCCCCAACTCTACTTCCTTGTTCCCACAATTCTGTTCTGTCTACTCCACCTACCTAATTTTCTGTCTCTTAAAGGGCCAAGGCAGTTTTCTTTATTAATTAACCAATGAAAGAAACATAGACAGATAACTCTCCTCCATCAATTAGTGACCTTGATGCTAATAAGTTTATTTCTTTATGTCCTTTCTCTAAATAATTGGTTCATAGTGACATTTAAATAGCACAGGAAAGCCTTGTGTCTGGTGGCTATTGCATATGATATCTCATTTCATTTACTAGTTTGCATTTTTAATGTTATCTATAATCATTTGTTGGGAAAATTGTTGGACATGCCTTGATGGACAATAATGACCCTTCTTTCTTGATTTTCTTGTGTCTGTTCATGGAAAGTTTAATACTATGTAGAAGCCTGCTAGATTTAATATACCCACAAAGGCATATCCTTTGTCCTTTTCAAAGCCTTTCTCCAGATTTAACATTCTTTCTGTGCAGAAGCAAAGGCTGACTGAGGTGATGTAGACACGGAGCTATATATACACAGTTTAACTCCTGCCCTGAGTTCTAAAGGCACATGTAAAAGCTCCCTAATTCAAATCACCCCATGTTTGAACCTCTTGAGTGCATTCCTGCTTTGAGGGTGGGTGATGTTAGATGGGTTCGTTAGCTGTGTTCCCCTTTCATCCTCTGCAAGAATACAAAACCTCTGAGGGTTCAAAATATCCAAGACATTTTTTGTGTGATAATGAAATAAAAAGTGATGGAAGAAGGAAAGCCATTTCTTTTCTTGAAGAAGCAACGACTCAGTGCCAATCCAGTTAGAAATGGTATATAACTTATTGCAGAGGTTCAAGTCACAAGCTATTAGAGGAAACCACAGCAAAGATTTATCAGAAAATGACTTCAATGTTGTTTGGCTTCTCATTACTAGTAATTCCTCTCCAGTTTTAAAAAATAAATGAAAGAGAATATCATTTCTAGAGGTACATACAAGGACACACAACAAAAACCAGCAACAACAACATATATACATATATAGGTGCAGACGCATAGGCGCATATGCATACACATACTTAGTTTTATATATTCACACAACATAACTCTCAATTCTAGGTGAAAGATATCATTTGAGGCAAAATGCTTAAGTAGAGTGAAGTTCACAGCAAACCCTTTATACTATGAATCTTGCCCTCTACTGTCCCTCCTCTACAATGTTCCCTGAACATTGGATGTAGGAGTGATTGTGTCTCTTCCAGACACAAAATCTCACCAACATGACTGCCTAAGCACGCGCTGAACAAAGACAACAACAACTGGCATGCCATTCTAGATGAGGAAGAGCTCATAAATTCGAAACCTCTCACAAATTCTTACAGGCAACTAAGGAATGTTGAGAGTGGGCGAAATTGGCTTCTCCAGGAAAGACCACAAGCACTGGTTATCTGATACCAACTGGTCAGCCCCCAAAATACACCTATGAGTAACATTATACAGACTAAGCAGGTTGTATTTAGGAATGTATATTCATATATATCATATGCATACACACATTGCATATACATATAAACATTACATATACACATTACACATTGAGCATAAACATATACCCCCTAAACACATTATATATATATATATATATATATATATATATATATATATATACGTCATATACACAAATGCATACAATGACAGGTATAAAAGAGGCCATGTAGTTGAATGAGAGCAAGGAGGATACATAAGAGGATGTGGAGGGAGGAAATGGAAGGGATAAATGATGTAATTTTATTATGGTCTCAAAATAAAAGAAATAGATAATCAAGCTGACTTGTTTCTAGCTCACTATAGGGAGAGTTGCTAGGAACTTATGACTTATGCTGATATGCATTTTGTTGTTGAGATGTATTAGCTCCTTCACACTATGAGAACTCTGTCAGTAAATTGCCTCCTTTAAAGCAATATAGACTTGCCTGCAATGTGAACTTTTAAAGCTAAGACCAAGGTCTGGATAATCAGTGACTTCACTGCAGAATTTACATCAATAATGACTTATTTTTGACGAATTCTTGAACAATAGCTTATATACACTGCAAGAATAATTTCCCAGTGATATTGGGATACAAATATTGATGTAGTTTCGAGAGGAGATTTCCGAGGTCAGTTCATTCTGTGAAGCGTGACAATCAATACTCTCACTCCTTTTCTTGGATCTTGTGATGCTACTCAATGGACAGTTAACCTTGTAGATCTGAGGACGTGACTCAAATGAATACAAATGCAAGAATGACCCACTGTAATCTACATCCTTTATGAGTGTCTATTAGTTAAGCCAGCAGTGACCTTTGTATTCCCGAAGTCCCACCCCAATCCATGCCAGAGAGGTTTAAATGTCTAGGCATAACGATTTCCAGGTCTATTGTGAGGAGGCAGAGCTAGGTGACAATTTGCTACACTTTCAGTGAGCTGGAGGATAGCTGTCCATGTCTTGGCTTGAATTTTTTTGCCTAAATCTTATTTTGTGGATATTGTTACATGTGACTCATAGAATTCCTGCTGCTATAGCTGAGACAATTTTCAAGAAGTAGGTGTTAAATGTGCCTTTCTTTATTTGTATACCCATCCTCCCTACACATAGTTTCCTGATTGTTGAGAGCATCTCCCTGTCGCTCGTTTCTGCCTGTCAAAGTCCCTTCTGAGAACTGTCTCTGACTGCTGCTGGCAGAACCACAACTGCACATTTCTTTTCATTGCTCACATGCAATACAAGGAGCAAAAGTAAATAGATGCTTTGGAGTTGAAAAATATAGTCTAATTTGAATTTCATCTCATCCATGTGTGAGTTAGTTGGATAATTTTCAGACCAAATCTTGTTTGTTATGTACTTAACTTGACCCATTTCCTAATTTGCTTATTATTTTAATCTTACTTTTTGTATTGACAAATTTCCCTTTTATAGCTTACATTTTAATCTAGCATATACATATTTTAAGCATTCATTAAAGGAATAGATGTGTCATCCTTGCATCTCTTCTTATATAACAGAATTTTTTGTAGTTGCTATGGTGACTAAACAAGCCACTGCTCTTGACATACTAAGACTTAAACTCAAATAGAGAATTTTGAAAATAATTAGTAAGCAGACAATATGCACTTTATGGCCACGTGCACACTGAATGAACTGAAATAGACTAAGGAGCTTTGGTTATGAATATGGGAGAGCATTTGGATCTTCCATGCTAAAACTCCATGTTGCACATGTGATCTGAAATGGAAGGAAGTAAAAGGGCATTAAAAAACAGGGAAATAATTTTGCAGATGTCAAATAAAAAGTGCAAATCAGAGAATGGAATATTTGTTGGAAAGGGATGGGGTTCTGAGAAACAGGATTCCACTTAGCTAGTAAGAGAATGTTAAAAGTAAATTATTGTAGGATTCGGGGATCAGAGATTTTTCTTAAAAGTAAACCAAGATGTATGGAATCCAGGATGATGCCAGAGCTTACCAACTTGTGAAATGTTTCTACGTTAATCAGCCTTTGGCTTTTGAACTGAAATTGTTAAGCTTGCATTTCTAGAAATCAAAAGTATTTTGCTAAAAGGAATAAATTTGGCAAACAAAGAATCTTATTCATAAACGGCACTTGTTGCTGAATTAACTTTCATAGACCCAACATATACTGGAGAGAGCTCACTTATTAGGGTGCTACCATCTCTTCCAGAAACCTAAGTTCAATTCTTCGGACCCAAGTTAGGCAGCACAATGCTACCTATAATTGAAATTTTTGTGATTCAACCCCCTCTTCTCAGCTTTGTGGGAACCTGTACTCATGGGACACATATCCACATATAGACACTCATACACATAATTATAAATAATGATACACTTTAAGATACATAGTTACAATTTATATTTCAACTTAGTCATTTGTTCATGGAATGATTATAGACAAATAACTTGCCTGAACTACTTGCCAGTGTCTTCATCTGTAATGGCGAGATTATGGTACCTGTCTCTTGCAGGATCTTGTAGTATTAGATGACAAAGATTGTAGAGAGTACTTGGGTACTATATCATGGTCATCTGATCTAACTTAACCATACAATCATTTTAATAGACAATATCCTCTTCATCCAAAGCAGCTGAACAGCTGTGACTACCCATCAGAGACCTTCAAGATTGGACCTATCCACAACCCCTCATAAAAGAAGGGGTAGAAAGAAACATCAGAGCATCACCTGAGATCTCAATTCTTCTATACATTGCCTCAAAGTCAGCTATATGTAATATTTCTAGATTCATGTTTTATGGTCTGGGAAAATTATAGATGATGGAGTACCAAAGATTAACAGGACAGAATTTTCCATTTATTTAGCTGTGGAGAAGTACTCTTCCATTTTGGGGATCATTTTAGATGATGCAGATATTCAGGGGTCACTCATTGTTCTGTAAGTAGTCTCTTAATCTTGCTTTCTAAGGAAGTCTAATCATTCCATTGAAACTCTGAGCTAGTCTTGGGTGAAATCAAGACATTGGTGCATTCTTGATGCCCTAACTGGTGTGAGAAGACATGTTTTCGTCTCTCTGGAAAAAGCTCATGCAATGGTAATAATAACCCTATTAATTAAGAGGACATTTGTTTCCTGGCAACAATGGTCTTTCACTAAGGCATTACTTCTTACCTCATCTACCTCCTCTTGATTCCATTGTATTTTGCAATAATTATTTTTCTCTGATGGAGAAACTTTTTAGTTATTTTGTTCTGCATTCAAAACAAAAATCTTGTTTCAAACAGCTAAATAATGTCATTTGTTTGGTGACTTTCCATATCTCAGAATGATGATAAAGTGTTTTAATATCCCAATATACAACATGATTAAAGTAGAAGTTGGAGGGTGTCAAATTTGGAACGCATGACGGATGTTCATATTTACCATCAAATATTTTATAACCTATAGATGATAGCTTTTGAAAGAAATGGGAGTTGAGGATTGTGTCACATGCCCATGTGACAGCAATATTCAAGAGATGATGTGAACATGACAGAGATACAATCTTAGATATTTTAGAGGTCAGTTCAAACCTTGGGACGTTTTGTTCAGTCTTCATATAAGTATACACTAATAAAGGCATTGTGGGAACAACTAATTAATGTCACACTTCTTGTTATCCAAAGCAAGTTACCATCTGCAGTTTCTTGGTATCGGAGAAATGCTTTGGACACCATTTCAAGCCTTTCCTCATTGTTTGGAAAGGTGCTATATATGCAGAAAGTACCTGGCAAATGTGCTGAATAAATCCATCCTTCAATTTGCCCAGTTATTATAAATGAGTTGGAAAAGAGTATGAATAACTGCATTTCCATTGACCAAATCAGAGCAGCAAATGTGTATTGACTGGCTGAGAGTTATGGAGCAAGCCAATGACAAATGATTGAAACATCTGCCACTATCTCCCAGCTTTTTGTCCCATTAAATAAATGATACCATGCTTTATTGATGCTGTGTTTACATTTGGGGAAGCATGTGCATTCACTCAGCCTGATGTTGGATTCTACACATATTATTAGAAAATATCCAGCTGTGTTTGGACCTGATGAAGATATTTATTATTTCAAATACTCGGAAGGAGGGATGTCTGCATGTTTTGTCTATGTAGTACAACTTTACTAAGACATATGATGTGTGTATATCAAAACACAGTAGGCAAAGGAAATTCTTTACTGTTTCAAATGTTGATGGGCCCTTCTGCTTATTTCGAATAGTATTTCATCCAGTTAACCCAGCCTAAATAAATTCTCAAGAGTTACTTCAGCAGAATTTGTTAATACATTCTTTTATGTCTTCCCACCTCCCAAAAGCTCCGTTTACACTTACTTTTTCCTGGTCAACTTCACTTGGCACATAGGAAAACTTTGTCTTAAAATGTAGTAAAATGTAGCTCCCTGTTCAAGCCATTATCTCATACGTACAGTTTATTTATAAAAGGTTGTATAAGCCACTCTTTTAAGACATTACAGAAATACTTTTCTTATATTCAAAATGACTTTCTGTTATTAGCTCGGTTGTATAGGAAAGTACACCCAAGCTTAGAGAAAGGCAGCTAATTTTATTCAGTATTTTTGCTATTTTCTTTAATGTGGCTAGTTCATTGCTTACAATCTGGTATGTTTTTCTATTCTGCCTATGCTCATGTTGTAATCATTTGATTGACTGATTATCACTTGCCACATTTTAATGTGAAACAAGTGTATCAATATGGAATATACACATGTTCTCTGATGATTTGTCTAAGTCTTATCTACTATTTCTTTATATACTAATGAATTTAATGAATATATTCATTTGAATGAAACCCTTAATGGAACACTTTACTAAAACTTGGATGCTACATTGATACAAACAAGCATCCCAGTGGGAAATAAGATCCACAAGAAGCTCATTTAGAAGGATAGGAATGGTATAGAACCATGTATCACAAATGTACGTAGGGGAAGACTGTATAAGGCTCTGTGTTTAGTGTCTCAGTGTGACACAGTGTGTAACAATTATGGGAGACTGGCACTAGATCCACAATGTCAAAGCCATACCAAGTGGAAACACATTTCTTAAAACAAAGGGAAAGTCAGTCTCCTATCTCGTCTCCAAAGCATTCTCTATATTAGTCCCAAGTTACTTCATTCACAGTGGTGTGACATATTCCTCACCCCCTTCTTCATGGAATCCTCTTTTCATTGTTATCCTTTCATTTAGGTACCCTTCCATGCTGGGCAAGAACTTGCAGCTATACCTGGTATGCAAACAAAAATACCTTATAATCTAGTTATAAATAGTTCTTATAATGTCAGAGGGAGCTTTATATTGATGTAAGGACTGGCGCATTTGTGTGGAGAAATTCCAAAAAGAGAAAATTTATTGCATTAAAATAAAATATGTGGCTCTATTTTGGTCCTTGAAGTCCCAAATTTTGATTTCTGAGTAGCTGTGTGAAAACAAGAGACTATGCTGTGAGGTTCTTAGGGAGATGATGATGGATTTTATTATTATCACTATTAATTACTGTTATCATTATGACCGTGGGGAGACAATGAAAGGGAGCGCATATGGTGGGGCAGTATTTTCTTTGGGCCAAAGAGTAATACCCCAACATATTCATTAGTAGGAATTCTGTCTCTCCTAAAGAAATATTTTTCATAGAAAGAGGAAAAAAAGAAAAGAAAAGAAAGAAAAATGAAGGTATAAAATGTGGAACGTCAATTCCTAAACTGCAAAGGGTTCACTTTGTTGTTATCTAACCTGGTCAAGGTCTAGTAAAGCCAGATGCTTGCACCATGATGATGTCTTTGTTTACGGATCTTAAAAATAAGAATTTTAGTAACCAAGATCAATAAATTACTATGCTGTGTCTCTACTGAAATTTTACGGATACCATTTTAATAATCATTCTGATTCAGTCCCACTGACTGATACGATTCAAACATTTTATGCAGCTACTGGTGATAGTTGGAGATTTATAAAATGCCTGCTTTTCAGCTTGGTTTACCCACTTCCACGTTTGTCATCAGAGAAACAAGAGACCCACAGATTTTGTTCCCAAGTAATTTGTCACTAGGGGGCAGCAGGGGTTTATTTAACCCAAAATAAAAGTGTTTTAGCTATCAGAGTTCCTCCTAATACTAAGAGAGATGTTAAATGTTGCCATCATGTGCCTTTGAAGCATGTGGCTATGGACTTGTCTTGATAATTACTATCAAAATAGCATTAAACATCATAATGGAACTTTAAAGAACTTCGAGAAACTGGAGATGGAAATATCTACGCCTACTCAGTGAATTAACTTTTTTTAAAAAATTTTGCCCAAGGAGTTTTATTTTAATGGTTTGTCTTATCTATGCTAAGAAAATAGTCATAGCTTTGGATCCATCAATGCAACATTTCTCTACAAACCAAGTTCTATATTGTATTTCTAACTTTCAAATTACTCAGATTCCTTTTAAGAGAAATAGCAAATATCAGAACCTAAAGTTGCTAATTGATTTAGAACCTTCTCAGATAAAACTGAACAAATATATGACTTTGGCAACATTGTCTCATCTTATAGGACACGAAATCTTAGTATTTTCCTTCCAGAAGGATTCCAAAAGTCTCCTTTTCTCTCTTTCCTATACCACTTGAAAATAGCACTGTTACTGTCCTATCTTCAGCTTGTCTCTCTGACCCTGAAACCTCCCTTCCCTTACTCACATATCCTTGGAGCTAGCATTATTGTGAACATAATCTGATAGTAGCACTTTAGCTTTTAACATTCTTTGCTAGCCTTTCCTTCTCTCATCCACTAAGACCCCTCATTAGTGATATTGTACTGGCCAATGACATTTTTAAGGAATATATTAATACCTTTGGGATTTTCTTGATCTTGAGCTGTGATACTTCACTGCTTAGCATTCAGATCTACTTGAATGCTGAATAAGCTGCTGAAACAGAAGAGGTCTAAATCTCCTGATTTGCTAAATGTTCCTAATCAGCTCCTCCGTATTTACAATCACAGGCTTCACTCTGTTACTCATTCTAAATGTATACATCTCATGGCCTGAAAGTTCGCATCATATTCAATGTTAATCCCTGTCAGTTTTGCATTTCCAAACTTTCCAGAATATTCTACATCTTTCCACTTATCACAGACATGGATAGTTTCTGACACACACACATATATATACATTATATAAAATGTTTATATTTGTATATGTGTTGATTCTTAACTTGTTTAAGTTTATTCTAACATCCCATGAGATAGCAAACCGTTGAACTATGCTCTGTTGACATTTTGTGTCTAATAGAATACTAAATAAATGAATCAATCACTTTTGCAAAGTTAATTTGTACTATCTTGAATTCTGCTGAAATACCTTTGTCCATCTCTTAGCAATCTCTACTTCATCAAAGACATTTTTAGGTGAGATTGCAAGGAATCTTTGTTCCTACAATGCAGGACTAAAAAATACACAGAAAGAGAAGGAAAACAAAATCCAACACCCCCAAATAAAAACAAAACAAACAAACAAAACTCACCACAGATATATCACCAAATGAAAAATAAACTCCAGTTCAATGTATCCTTTTATGGTGTGGGCATGAAATCTTCATTAAAGAAAATCTGCTGTGTGATATCTAAATATAAACCAATAAAAGTAGGTCTGCTGTATAAGTGAATATTCACTTTCCCTTCCTCAGGCCATAGTTGGTGGCACATTCTCAGGACTGCAATGCACCAGGAAATATTGCAGATCATTTACTTTACAACTCTGATTTATAAACAAGAAAAAAGCCTTGTGAGCAGTATTGGCCCCTTTCTATTCAATTTCCCCTGATGATAGATATTTTCAAGAGAATTTCCTCTGAAAGGAGTTTGTTCAGGACTAAATGGCAGATAGAATTTGAACCAGTTCTCCAAGGCAGAAGGATTTGTGACCCAGGGAAACAGTTTCATTAGCAAAGCACATGCTACCTGAGGACCCGACTTTGAGCACTCTTAGAAAAAGACATGTTTGAATGGGGTGTGAAGTGGCACATTCTTGCAATATCAGTGCTGTGCAGACTAAAACAGACTGATCATTGGGGATTACTGCTATGCCAGCAAAGCCTAGTCGGGGGCAGTAGATACAGGTAACATTCCCCGTTTATCCACCAAAGTGGAGAACTTCTGAGGAGCACCACCTGAAGTTAACCTCCAACGTTCATACATACACAGAGAGAAACTCACATGCATTCTTCCTTTCATCCACCTCCCACACACAAACTTACAACAAAATAAATATATAAAAATGAATATATGGCCGGGCGGTGGCGCACGCCTTTAATCCCAGCACTCGGGAGGCAGAGGCAGGCGGATCTCTGTGAGTTCGAGACCAGCCTGGTCTACAAGAGCTAGTTCCAGGACAGGCTCTAAAGCTGCAGAGAAACCCTGTCTTGAAAAACCAAAAAAGAAAAAAAATAAATAAAAAATTTAAAAAATGCATATACGTATAAAGTAGATGCATTTTAGCTAATATGAGAGCACCAATTGATGCCACTAGTATTTATCAAATTGTTATACCAACCAATTTGAGATACTTGGCATATGGGATTCAATATTGGGAATAGTGGCTGAATCTGTTTCCTCTAATATTATAATAAAGATTTAAGAAATCATTGACTACATGCCAAGGACATAAAAGGGAAAACAAAAAGTAGGACAAACTTTGAATTGTCATATCCAGAAATAGCCATAGGCATTGTCAAAAGATATGTGTGAATAATGAGAAATTATAGCCTAGAAAACAAAACAGAACAAATATTCACTCCAAGTTTCCTTTTATCAACATTTACACTCAATTGTAACTGTTAAGAATTGTCCTCCATAGTTTCTAGAAGATAAAAAGCTCATAAAATATATCTACCTTAATCTAATATAGTATCTTACTTTATTTAAGCCAAAAGAAATAGAATATGTCTTAAAAATAAGAAGAAAAGATAGGGGAATACATTTTAAGTGTCATGGGAGGGACGAGTAATCTAAGTAAGAAAGATACTAGCTATGAGGCTCAGTATTAAACATTGCCGATTGCAAAAGGGAACATCTCTGAAGAAGTGTGGGAACAGCAAGAAGCTACTAGTATAAACATGAATTTGTAGAATTTATTTTGACCACATGACAGTTTAGCGAAACAACTATATTAGTTTATCCCAGAGACCAGAGCCTATGACCTCTCCAGCCATAATTTGTTCTCTCTCTGTAGAAGGAAGCAGAGGGGCTGTGTCCCGCCACCCGGCTAACTTTACCCCAAATAATTACACGGAAACTGTATTCATTTAAAATACTGCCTGGCCCGTTATCTGTAGCTTCTTATTGGTTGATTCTCATATCTTGCTTTAACCCATATTTAGTAATTTATATAGCACCACGAGGTGTGGCTTACCAGGAGAGATCTTAACCTGCATCCATCTTGGAGAGGAAAAGCATGACGACTCACTATGGCGACTGCCTGAAGCGTCTCCACACACCTGCTACCCAGCATTCTGTTCTGTCTACTCCGCCTACCTAATTTTCTGTTCCCTTAAAGGGCCAAGGCAGTATCTTTATTAATAATGAAAGTAACACATAAACACTCCTCCATCATCTCTCTCTCTCCTTCCCTTCCTTCCTGCATCCCTCCCCTCCCCTCCATTTCTTCCTCCTCTCTTTCTCTCTGTATCTTTCTTTCTTTTTAGCTAGATTCACAGTACCAGAAAAGCATTCTCTCTCATTGAGCAGGCCTCAGAAGCAACCAGAGAGTAATTGGTTATCCCCATGGCAGGCATGCCACTATTTAACCTACCTTTCACATTGCTATTGTAGCAGGCAGGACCCAGCACTGGATAAGACTACTAATTTATTCTTTCTCCATAGTGTCCGGCCTTAGATTCTAGCCTTCTTAAAGTTTTTACTCCTGTAAGACACTTCTGTGTTTCTTGCCTTTCCACGTCATATTCCAAGTCATCCTTCATTGATGATTGCTCTCAATTTCTCATCCCTTTGGATAATTGCCACAGTGTTCCTGACATGGACAATTCTCTCATTACTGTCAACTACACCTTTCTTTTTTTATAATTTTTATTGAAATTGAATTTATTTATGTGATAAGGCTAAGTATGCTTTTTAGGTTTTTGCTAATATGGTGTGACATCTTCAAGAATACAGTCCATTTTCACTTCCGTGTACATGTTTATTGTAAATAACAATTAGATATCTTACTTTTTGTATTTGCTCAATGATTAGCTGAATCACGGGCTCAATAAAAGAGTAGAAAAGATCAATTCGTCCTAGTAAACTTCTGCAGAAAATATATTACACTTACAATTATTCAAGAACTTGGTGGCATATCCCTAAAATCTCAGAATATAGGAGAAGCAGTGGAAGGAGAGTTTGCCTCCATTTAAGATCATCCTAGAAAGCAAGAAAGACAACATTAAGCATGCTAATGCAGAAGGGGAATAGCTTCAGAGGCTGTATCCTTAGACAAAGAAAAACAGGCAACGAAGGAACGCAGAGATTAGGAGTAATAGTGTTCCCCAGAAAACATTTGGTTTCTCAACGTTGTCCTGAAAACTTACACACACAATTAACATTGTGGACAGAATATGCTGTATTTATGTATTTAGGAATAGATAAATGCATACACACATACATATACACATATGTATGTATATAAATAAATATATACACATGTGCATATATATACATACTCACGCACGCACGCGCACACACACACACACACACACATATATGGTATAATTATATTATATAATATATACAATTATACATACCCAGTATAATTAACCAAAAAGGGAGCTTGCATTTGAAAATGAGCAAGGGGATACATGGCAAAGTTGGGAAGGTAGAAAGAGAAGAAAAATGATGTAATTATATTAATACAAATAGGAAACTCTTTTAACACCAACAATACAAAACATGAGTAGTGAGCATATCTGTTAAAAATATGCTTCGGGGGAATTTACTAAAACCACTGTAGGGTTACCTAACACTAAGGGATAAATACGCAGTAGGCTACATCTTGTCCAACATGATGAGAGCAAATGAATTAGACATCCGACACTCAGGAAAAGTGGTGGGGAAGACATCACAAAATTTTGCTGATGTGACGGGAAAGGAATGAGGGATGAGAGATCAAGGACTAAAGTGGCAGCAAAGGACCAAAGTCAAGAGTCTCATCTAAGAGTCTGTTTTCAGAAGAAGTATAATAAATTTGGTTTTCAGGAATCAAGGAAGATGTTAAGTAGTCTACTTCTCAAAATATGCATCATGATATTTCACTAAACTTTGCTTATAGATATATTTGTGGCTGGCATCATAGAATAATATTGTTTTGGATCCTCGGGTTTTGTGCATTAGGACTATGAGTGATAAATGTCATTCAAAAGCACATGGTATATGAAAAGAAGTTTCTCCTCTGAAACGCCAGGTGCCCCTTGGAGAAATTCTATTAATCAGTGAGCTCCTTGACTGCAGGGTTGGGAGCTCCTCTGTGTATTTTAGGTATTAGAAATAGACTTCAACTACCTGCTGGAGAACGAGACAGAATTATAGGAATACATAAATAAATTTATATTGATTCAGTGCTATACAATGGGGCCTCTGAGCCGAGATGGGAAAGGGCAACCCATTGTCAACTGTGAGAAACAAAGAAGAAAGGAAAAAGTAATCAGAATTGGTAAGTATCAGAGAGCAGTGTGCTAACCAAAATTGGAAAGCAGCATCAAAACTCCATGGTAAGACGAATTTTAACTTTAAGATTCTGCCCTCTATGAATCCTGGAAATAGATTCAGGGAGTAATTCCGAGATGATAAGTCTCTGTAGTGGAGAGAGAGCCTCAGGTCTCACCTGAATGCTTAAAATATTGGACTTTGTTTTGTTGCAAGCAGGGTACCAAGGAGCACTAGAAAATATGCAATGGAAGGAGAGAGGGGAGAGAATGAACATGGAAACCCACCCTCTGTAGTTTTCAAAAGACCCCTGAAACTACCAGTGCCCTCTGCAATGGAGACATTCTTCAGTCAGAGTCTGGTTTGCAGCTCTGAAACAGCAAGGGTAATCGTATTGATCTTGAAGGAATGTCTGGTTAATTTTTCACAAGGCGTAGATCCCTCAAAAATCAATAACTTTCTGCTGTATCTTTATTCCTCTGAATAAACTCTGTCTGTCAAAGAAACTTGATTCCTCAGCTCAATTGGATTCATAAAACATTCACAGACACATAGCACAAAAGAAATGTAAGCTTTCCTGAAGAGTGGTAAGTATTTAACCTCAACACAGGACAAAGAGCATTTTCATTTTGATATATATTTGTCCTTGACCAGGCATGAGTAGGTACTATGATTTCTTTGATGCAAATGTTTCCGTTAAACATTGTTTCCTTCCCCAAGGGAAGATGCTCCAACAAAGTTATGGAGTGCATGTCTGGAAAGAAAGGCCTAAACAAATATCTTTTTTAAAACCTGTGAGTGACTGTAAAAAATGTGGTATTTTACCATCCTTTTCATATTACCAAGAGCTGTGTATATTAATACGTATTTCTGGAAGAAATACAAACAATGCTATTGGAACAAACACTAAAATCTAATTGAATAATGGAATTTAAGGAAATCTCTGAATGATTCTTGTTTTCTCATTTTATAAGGCTGGCAATCAGTAGGGAGATACACTTTTTAAGGTCACACAGTAGTGTATCTTTCATGAAATTGGTAAACTTACTTTGAAAGGAAATCAATGACCACTTATTTATTGAGGATAGGAATGGTGGGTTTTAAAGAGATGTCCTCCTTAGAGTCAACTATTTGAAAACTTGCTCTGCCATTGGTGGTGTTCTTTGGTAAAACTGTGGAACATTGTTGGCACCAATAGGTCACCAGGAATGATCTTTGACTTTTTCTAGCCTAGGTTACTCCCTATGCTTAACTCTCTTCTTCTGAGTAGATGAAAATGCCGTCAGACTGCTTTCTGCTTCTACCTCCATGCTATTCTGACCATTGTAATACCTTCACTCAGTATGCTAATTTAGTATGATAGGTCCCTTTCACCTAAGTTTTTTTTTGCTATGTTGTTCTATCACAGAATCAGAAAAATAACTAATACATCTGAGAATACATGATATTATAAATAACATTATAGCTTATTTATAATAGGAACACAATGCAAAAATGGAAATTACAGAAACAGAATCAAGAAAAAGAAAAGAATAGCTGGGCGGTGGTGGCACACGCCTTTAATCCCAGCACTCAGGGGCAGAGGCAGGCAGATCTCTGAGTTCGAGGCCAGCCTGGTCTACAAGAGCTAGTTCCAGGACAGGCTCTAGAAACTACAGGGAAACCATGTCTTGAAAAACCAAAAAAAAAGAAAAAAAAGAAAAAGAAAAGGATATTTTTCCATAGTAATTTGTAATCCTTGCTAACTTCCATACAATTGACTGAAAGCAATAATGATTCAATAAAAAAAATTCATTTATATCATTTGACAAGTAAGACTATCATGGATATTGTAGCTTTATCATCTAGCATATAAAATTCCACCAAGAATTTCAAAGCAGATTAAAATAAATACATCCTCTACTTATTGCCACAAAAGAAAGATACCATTTTAGAGATAAATACAGAAAGAATAAAGATTTCCCACATTAATCCAGTGATTAATTAGATCACTTTTATTTCTGGGGTTTCACAGCCACTTCTCTGGCCTTTCCTCTTATTTCAGTTCCTTATTGGAGAAAATAAACTATTAAGTATGGTTTTGTGTGTATGCATGTGTGTGTTCGTGTGTGTGTGCACGTATGCACACACACACACATCTACTGGTTTGGGCATAAATGTGCATATGTATTTCAATGTGTCTCAGGTAAGATTTTCTATGTTTTATTGACACTTTACGATTAAAGGAAAAAAAGAAATATTATTAAAACTAATGTTACTTTCTGCAGTAGACAGGATCTTCAATGTGTTCCAAGACTCATGAAGTGAAGATTTCTCCCCAGTTTGGTGTGATATACAGGGGGAAGACCCTAAAATGTATGGGGCTAGAGGGAGGTTTCAGGTCCTTGGAAGAATGGCATGCAATGGGATAGTGGAACTTCAGTCACCTACCCTTCTTTTTTCTTGCCAGGGGTTCCAATGAACAATTTCAAGTCTTGCACATATTCCTGTGTCATCTCATTACAGGCCCAGAGCAAAGAAATCAATGTGTTATGAATTTAAACATCTAAACATTTGAATTCAAATATGTCTTTGCTATGTAGAAGTTGTTGATCACAATATTTGGTGGAGTGAAGAAAATATTTCTAACCAAGACTCTCTGCCATTTTAAACAAAGGAAGCATGCCCCACTTTGACACATGACCAGGAGCAGTCTCAATGAAACCCTTCCCTGAGGATAGTGCTCATCATGCTTTATGACTGAGAACAAAGCATTAGTGCATTGCTCACAAGTTCTCTAGAATCTCTAAGATAAGAATTAAGAGCAAACTCTCCCTAAAGTGCTATTTCTTCACCAAGAAAATGATCTTTACCTCATGCTAACAGAAAATGACAATCAATTTAGAAATAGTTTCAGGATTTATTCATGATCCAGTCTAGTCAAAGAGAATTTCCTTTCCGGCAATTATATGAACACTGGAGCTCCAAATCACCCGGAATTAGAACAATTATTATTTAAAATACATTTACAATAAAGATTTCCTCATTTCCTCATCACATTCAATGTGGCTCAAAACTATGAAACCAACGTTCTCTTTGGTCAGTATTTTGTAAGTATATGTGGACAAAAGTTATTTTATTAATGTAAAGAAGGGGTGATCTTGTCATGATCTTTCATATTTAAAGTTATATTTTGAAAATATTAGTTGAGAAATACTCAGCCATTATTTTTAATAAGTTAGACGAAATCTCGATTAGGATATAACAAAAGATATGCACTAATGGTCCCTTTGAACATTACTCAAAAGTCAATTTTAAAGTACATGTATACAATTTTACTGACCCTATATTATAATAGAAATGCTGTCAGTGTGTTTGGGCATTCTCTACTGATTTCCATGATTAGAATATAGTAAAAGTATTGACCTAAGGGGGACGAAGAGTTTTCTTAAGGTATCTTACTTTTTAAACATTTTCTCTGTCATCATAAATTTAGAGTGGGCAGTGGGAAGCCTAGTAACTTTTCTTGCATGCTCACGAGTCATCCTTTTATTTCCAGTCGCGTTATTTGAAATCTATCATACCAGAAATAACTGCTCTCTATTTCAGGTGCTAATAACCAGTTTACTAATCATGTGTATGGAAAGCTGTAATATCTCTCTCCAACATCTCAAACAATTTCCTTTTAGTGGTTGATTCTAAACCACCCATCACTCTTCTGAATGACAGCCCCACCCTGCTCTCCTCTGGTTTTCAGCTTCTGTCTGACCTAAACTTTCTGCTGTGTGCCACACGGTGTCTAGTAGCAGAGGCTTCATGGTTATCAGGAAAGCAGCTTCCTGCTTGAGTTTGACCTCTTAGTTGTGTCTAGATGCACAATAACTCATATGCCAGCATACACATGGTAAAGCTGAAACTCTGTCATTTAATTGGTTTCCGGTTATTGTTATGAAGACTGGTGCAAGTCCACAGACCATTTTCGATAATTTGAAGAACTATATTGTATATACTAGAATATTTGAGGCTAGCTGTTTAAATAGACAAACTTTTGCACCAACAATGGTTTCACAAATTTATTTTGATCCTGTATATTTAAAGCATCATATTCCTGGCTGAAATGATATGACAGGCAATAGGTGTAAGACAAGGAAATGATAGTGATATCACCCATTCATTAAATATTAAATGTTAGATTTTTTATTATTCTATTGCCTTAATCCATGATTAATACGTGCCAGCTTGGTTCACTAGGCATAAAGAGTCACATACCCCTAATCTTTTTCAAAAGATACAAAGAAAGATAGAGAACTTTATGAATACTTGGTAAGAAATAAATGTTTCTCCAATGTATAATTTTGGTTATACCATAAAAAGCCTAATATTTCTTTTCTCTGTTGTCTGATTCTCCAAATCCTGACTTTATCTGTACCCATAATAAGTGGAAATTCTAGTTAAATATCATATGATTCACCTAGAAAACATTTCAAACTGTGTTTCACATATGGTAATTGATACATTTCAGCCAACTAGTAACTTTTGTGACATCAATTGTCACAAAGGTCTTACATTAGAGATATTATAGAGGTTCAGAACCTTGCAAAGAAGAGGAAGTTTTGCTTAAAATTCACGTTCTTTAATTTTATTGCATGGCTGTTCTTTAGTATTTTCACCTGAAAACTCACGGCTCTTGCCTATAAACCCATTATTGTGGATTGTTTCACAGAAATTTGCAAAGAGTCATGAAATCAAAGTTAATGAAAGTGTTGGAAAATGAAAACTGCTAGATAAACATGAAATAATTCATTTTCATGATCTTACGAGCATCCCTTAACTTAACCACTCAACTATTGTTTATTGCCTTATAAAAAGAATGTTATGTGCTATGGCTATAATTTAGACATCAAATATTTTAAGCTAAACTTCACTATATTTTCATGGAGAGAGGAAAACTCCCAGTTTACAATAATTCAAGTTCTATTATAGAAAAACTCAAAGAGCCATAATAATTCATAATCAAATTTCTCATTTAAAAAAGCCAGTTAAAATGATTTTTGTACTGCCACAAACATATATTTTTTTCCTACATTATCACATTGCGAAGAAAAATAGATCATTTTGACAATATCATTCACGTTGGGAAAAATCTTTTAAGGTGCATAACTCATTATAAATAATTTATTTTACTGCAAGAAAATTTATATAGCTATCTTTTTAATGTGTTCCCTTCCGCTGCTTTATCTCTTTTATTTTCGTTGTAATAACATACTCAGGAAGGCTGAAGATGGTTTTATAAGGGTGTTGATGCCTCAGAAATCACCTTTCTGCATGCAATGCTAAGAAGTTACTGAGTTACTGTTTATTAGTTGCTCTTCCTTTTTCTTTGTCAGTTGTGAAAACTTAAGGAGGGGCCTGAAATCAATCTTTGTTCACTGTACTTCCAATTCCTCATGAAATACAAATTTTAAGGCATTATTTAACATAGCCATTGCCAATGAAATCTCAGGGGAAAAATCATTTTATGCTGGTGCTTTGGTTTAGAGATATATCCTGAACTTCTTCCTTGAAAAAAAGAAAGTCATTTACTCAAAAAAAGTGATACCAAGTCAAGTCAGTTCCCACAGAATGACAGTCATCTATGGCTATGAAGGAGCTATTTGACAATTCTACTTAAGTGATTCTCTCTCAGATTTGTGTGTTAATTTTAAAGGTCTTCAGAGAAATCTCAGATAATGTATGAACCCTTGCTAACCTTTGAGACTTTCGTGAAAACTTTCTTTCCCCCACAGCATAACTTAGAGACATCAAGCAATGTAATATGATCAGAGCCCAAGATAATTGTGTAGTTATTTTATCTTCAAAAGCCACAAAATGTGACTCTCCTTTTCCAGGAGTGGAAAACTACATAATCACAGTAGATTTGTTTTTTCCTGTCCAACACTCAGACCTCTGCAGAGTCATGATATCTAGTCCCTTTCCCTGGTTTGGATTTTCCATGTAATCATCTTTCTATGCAGAAGCACCTTTAATGGCATCTGGAAGAGAGAAGTTACTTGAAGCTGGAAGAGACCATGAAAATGAAGTGTCACATGTGTGCTGATCATGGTGGTGATCTTTGCCTTTGCAGAAACACATCCCTTAATGAGCAAAGCATTTGTGTAGGAAGAACTACAGACTGGATTCCCTACATTTTCTCTATATTTAGCTTGGCAAGGCAGATATTTCATCATTTAAGCTATAACACAAGCTTTCCAGATATACCTTGAAGAAGAATTATCTAATCGACTATTCTCGAGAATGCTACTAATTCTTTTCTCAGTCAAGACAATCTATTTCCAATAACTGTTTCATCTCCATTGAAGGATCACTAAATTCAGGAAGTTAAAAATTGCCCCAAGGTTTCTGATACATAACCAATTAAGATTTGTGGTTTATGGACTGTTGACTTTAATTCAGAATGGTTAGAAACTACTCTCAACAGAGAACTAAATAGGAGTGATGATAAGCTCTTTGCCGGTCAAGAATTCCAGCTCAATTTTTAGCCACTCAGTTTGGACTTCCTTATAGCTTTCCAGAAGAACCATAGAGCAGTGGTTCTCAACCTTCCTAATGCTGCGACCCCTTAAGAAAGTTCCTCGTCTTGTGATGACACACAAACCATGTAATTATTTCATTGCTATGTCATAACTGTAATTTTGCTACTGTTATGAATCATAATGTAAGTTTCTGATGTGCAGGCTATCTGATATGTGATCCTCAAGGTGGTTGTGGTCCACATGGTGAGATGCTCAGATGTAGACACAAGTCTGAGAAGCATTTGCAGTCATCTCTGTGTCCCGAGGTGTGATAGAAATGTGATAGAAACTATCTTAGGGTCCCCCACTGCATTCCCAGACTGTTGGCTCCAACTTGTAACTGGATTACTGGAAGAATTGTTCAGCTTAAACCTTCACACATTATACACACACACACACACACACACACACACATTCCTACAACCAAATATGACAATGTGTCTTTAAAATTGCGAAGTTTGAGAGAACTGGAAATATGGAATTAGTTTCTCAGAGTCCTTAATAAAAGTGTACATTGTTTGACACATAATGATTGGAATCATAATAGAAGGAAAGAAACAGATTCTTAAATCCTGGAAAGGTTCAAGTTTGAGAGTTTGACTCATTCTTCGAGTCACTGGATAGAATGGTCCTGACTAAACAACTCTAGCTCTGGAGTTTGGGTAAAGAGGTGATAGATCAGGGAAATTTGTTCATCTTATGTGAATGCAAGTTCTAAGGCAGGCATTTGCACATATCAGGAGAAAGTGCCTTTAACAATTCTTAAGCTTCTGGCAATAAAACAGTGTATTTAATTATTTACATTCCAAAATGTTCTATTAAATTTACAGCCTATATGAAAAATTACCTGTTTAAACTGGCTGATTACCATCTTTTTCTAAAAAACTGTCAGGGATGGGAGAGCTGGACATAATAGGTCGATGTTTTCCAATACTTTCTATGATAACGTTATCAGATACTATTACTTCGCATGCAAACTAGATAACAATGGCTGATTCCTTCATGTAATCTATGATGTGACATAAGGATGTAAATGACAGCTCTAAGATTTCATGACCAACTTATTTACAGATTGTTTTCTTTCTCTCCAGAAAGCTTCATTGTGTTTGATGGAAAAAATTTCCTCAAATATTTGCATTATTTTCTTCTTTCTCATAATAATCACCCAGTCACTTAGTACTTTCCTTTCAATACTATTTATTATATATTTTAGTTTATGTGTATGATTGTAGTACTTATATGCACATCTGTGTACCATGTGTGCTTGCAGAGGTCAGAGGAGAGCATCAGATCCCCTGGAGCTGAAGTTACAGATGATTGTTATCTGCCTTTTAGATGCGAGGGACCTTATACTGTCCTTTGGAAGAGGAGTCAGTACTCGTAACTATGGAACTCTCTCTCCAGCCTAGCCAATATTAATTTTTAATATAGGCTAGTTCACTGCACCATGAATTATTTCACTAGACCGAGGGACCCTTTAGAAAAAGCCACAGATAATAAGGATTTCTTGGACTATGCATGAAATAATCATGCTAAACACCTACAGTCTGTCTTGACCTTTATCCCTCCACTAAGTAGCCCTTTGCTGACACAGCAAACTTCAATGAACACTTCTAGTCCTTTCTTGGAGCTCCTCATTGCTCCAGTTTTTCCAGAAAGCACCATGTAGCTTTCTGACTTTTATTTTGCTGGATGTTTTTTTTTTTAACAATCTCCTGTAATGGTTCTTAAGATACCTCCTATTATTTGATACAGTAGGGTTAACTTTTCAGATCTCCTCTCAATCAACCTGACAGCATTGACCTGCTGTACATATTAAACTTATATCCGTTTTTAACCTCTGAATTACAGATATGTGCACAATGTTGGCTAATTATATATCTATTTTTATATCTAATAAGCATATCACAAGCACCTAAAGATCATCATGTTTTAAATAAATGGTTAATAATTATAGATCTCACAAACAAAATTCTCATTTATTAAATAATCACATTTCTGCTACTCAAGACAAGATGTTATGCAATTATCATATTTCCTTGCTTTCTTTGTTAAAAATATTTTTTTCATATATTCATACATTATATTTAGAAAAGGGTCTCTCTTCCCTCTACACCTCCCATTCCCTGACCACTTTCCATCCCTTTCTGTCTCTCTTTAGAAAATAAACAAATATTTAAGATATAATAATAAAATATGAAAAAGCAAAACAAATCAGAATAGGACAAAACAAATAGAACAAAAACAGCCCAAGAAAAAACTCAAGATTCAGATTTAGATGCAGAGACACACTGCTTCATAATCTCAAGGATCCCATACAGCATAAAATCATACATAATATACGCAGAAACTTCTAGTGTTAAATATTATATTGATAAATAAATAAAATTCAGTGATTTCTAGAGTAACAAAACTCATAGAATAAATATCCCCCTTATGTATATATATATATATATATACATACATACATGCATACATACATAGTTCAGCTAATCCAATAATAGCTGCCTATGAACAGAAAGTTGCTTAGTCCACAAGGTGGTCTGCAGTATATCCTGGAATCCTGAAGAAACAAACTCTAATGCCAGTGAAGGAATGGACTTAGTAGCAAGGCGAGGGCAAACAGGCAAAGAACAAAGGCTTTCCACTTCCATGAGCTTATATAGACTTCCAGCAGAAGGCATGGGCCAGATTAGATCTGGACTAAAGGTGTGTTTTCCTACCTCAGATGTCTACAGTAGAAGTAGAGCTTCCCTCCCATCGCAGTCTGATAAGATATTATGAGACAAGGAATCTCCAAAGCTTCCACTGAGTTAGTTTCCTTTGCCATCTACTTCTAGTCATTTGGCCTAGCCTTAACGGTGATTCGTTTCCACAGTGAGACTCCCTTGGAGAAAAGTAGCTTTCTCAACTGCAAGTGGTTATCAGTTGGGAATGCCTTCTGAAGGATGGGGGCATGTATTCACTTCTAATTTCAGCTCCAGGACCCCATTTAGTGAAAACCCACGCAGGCTCTGTGCATACTGCCTCAGTTTCTGTGTTTAAATGGTCACAGGTCTTTTTGTGTTGAAAAGGCCTTGTTTCCTTGCTGTCCTCCATTCCTTTGACTCTTACCCTCTTTCTGCATCATCTTCTGCAGGGTTCTCTGGGCCCTTATGGGAGGAATTCGACTGAGACATTCAATTTAGGACTGAGTGTTCCCAAGTTTCTCACTCACTACATACTGTCTGGTGTTGGGTCTCTGTATTTGTACCCATTTTCCATAGGATGATGCTTCTCTGATGATGGTGGAGCAAGGTACTCATATATGAGCAACTCATTACGATTCATTTTATTGCTACTTTGTAGAAAGAAGCATTTGGTGAGCCCCCACCACTACCCCTAGCCCTGGACTACTTTGTCAAGCAGAGTGGATAAGGCTTCCATCTCATTGGGTGGGCTTTAAATTAAACCCGATATGGGTTACTCCCACAAACTTTATACCACCCCTGCGCTAGTGCATTTTTGCTGTCAGAACACCATGTTGTTTGTAGCAGGACTGGTGTTTATGTTTATTCTTTGGAAGCACACAGACCACCTTCCTGGGATGAGAACACTAGCCAGTAAGTGTGAAGAACTGATATCAGCATTGGCTTGACTTGTCTATGTTCAATGAGGTGTATAGGTGTTATTTTCAGCAATAGGGTGTTGGAGAGGGAGACTGCTTCTTGGTTCCCAGCTGCTCATCCCCAAAACAATCACACAGAAACTATATTATTTCAAACACTGCATGGCCAATTAGCTCTAGCTTTTTATTGGTTAACTCTTACATATTAATTTAACCCATTTCTATGAATCTGTCTATTGCCACGTGCCTGTGGCTTACCAGGTAAAGTTCCACCCAGCTCCAGCAGGGCTCCATAGCTTCTCTCTGACTCTGCCTCCTTTCTCCCAGCATGCCATTTAGTTTTCCCCACCTACCTCTGTTCCCCTTATAGCTCTGCTATAGGCCCAAAGCAGTTCCTATATCAACCAATATTATTCACGGCATATAAAGGGGAATCCCACATCTATAGGGTCTTGTCAACAGTTTAGAGAGAAACCTATAGGCTTTGCAAAAGCTGAGGTTCTGGGGGGTCCTCCCATGAAAACTCTTCAGCCAACAACTTGTTTAGATGTGACCAATTCCTGTTCACTGTAAGCTGTATTTGGTGATGAGAAAAGTACATTTGTATCTCTAACTCTTCCTTTATTTGGTGACTTCATTTAGATAACTGGTGAGATATATATGTATATAATTTAGGAAGAATAAACTATATCAGTTTTCTACACATCTCTGCAAATGCCCTTAATTGTAGCCATGTCTCTCAAATCACATCATTTGTCCCACTCTTCCTTCATATTCTACATTTGATCAACAGTTTCAATATCCCCCACCTATAATTATCTCGGTTATTTCCTCTTTCCCGGGAGAGCTGTCCATTTCCTGAAATTTCTTGCTCTCTGTACCTCTGTGGCTCTTTGGATTGTAGCCTGCTAATCTTTAAGAGTAAACATCTGCATATAAGTAAATACATACCATAATGGTGTTTCTGGGTCGGGGTTCCTTCACTCAGGATAATTGTTTGGAGTTCCATCTATTTGCCTGTGGATTTTAGGATTTTGTTGTTTCTTTTTTAATAACTTCAATAAAAATACTATAATTCCATTGTGTAAATGTACGTTTTCTTTATATATTCGTGCATTGATGGACATTAGGAGTTTCTACTTTCTGGCTATTATAAAAACAGCAGAAATGTACGTGGTTTAAAAAACTGTCTCTGTGGTAAGATAACACATCTTTGGATATCTGCATAGGAGTTCTATAGCTGGATCATATGGTCAATCAATTCCCAGCTTCCCGAGGAAGCACTACACTTATTTTAATAATGGTTGTACAAGTTCACACTCCCCAGACTCTATGCATTCTCTAGCATGATCTAGTATTTAACTTATTAATCATGGTCATACTTACTGGTATAAGATGAAGTCTCAAATTACTTTTGATTTGTATTTCTCTATGACTAAGGATGTTAAACAATTCTTTACTTGTTCTCAATCATTTGAATTCCTTCTTTGGAGAGTTCTCTGTTTGAATCTATATCTCATATTTTAAAAACTGACCTAATAGGTTTCTTTATAGCTATTTTCTTGAGTTCTTCATGTACTTTGAATATTAGCCCCTTTTCAGATATATAATTGTTAAAATATCATCCCATTCTGTAGATTATGGGTTTTTTTTTTCCTGAATGACAGTATCCTTTACCATACTGAGGCTTCTCAGTTTCATGAGGTCCCAATACTGATTTTAGTGCTGTGCCTATGGTGTTCTATTCAGAAAGCCTTTTCCTGTGCCAATGAGTTCAAGGCATTACCACTTTCTCATCTATCAGCTTCAGCATATCTGATTTTATGTTGAAGTCTTTGATCTATTTGGAGTTGAGTCTTGTGTATCGTGATATTATGGATATATTTGCATTTTTCTACACACAGCTATCCTGTTTGGCCAATACTATATGTTACAGATTCTGTTTTATTCAGAATGTGATTCTTTATAAAATTCAGGTGTCAGTATGTGTGTGGATTTATGTCTAGTACATCAGTTTGATTTCTTGATCATAGTGTAGTTTGTGCTTATATCATGTTGTTTAAATTATTAATAGCTCAATAGTACAGTTTGAGTTCAGAGTTTTGATACTTTCAGTAGTCATTTTATTAATAAGTATTGTTTAATTCTGCTGGGTTTTTTGTTTCTATATGAAGCTAAAAATTGTCCTTTCAAGATCTGTAAAAACTGCATTATAATTTTGTGAGGGATTACTTTGAATCTGTTTTTAGTAAGTACTTCAGTCATTTTTAAATAGGAGGACTACTGTTTTGTGAATTAATTTTGTTTCCAGCTACTTTACTGAAAGTACTAATCAGCTGTAGGAGTTTCCCAGTGGAATTTTAAGGGTCAGTTATGTATACTATTATATCATATGCAAAAAGAGATACTTTGACGTCTTCCCTTGCAAATTGTATTACTATCTACTTTCTTATTGCTCTAGCTAAGACTTCAATTATTATATTAAGAGAGTGGACAACATAAGTTTATTTTTTATCTTAGTATAGTTGCTTTGAGTTTCTCTCCATTTAAGTTGATGTTTGCTAAGGGATTACTTTAAACTGCCCTTTTTTTGGTGAGTATGCTTTTCTTTTATCCCTGACTACTATAGGACTTTTATAATGCAAGGATGTTGGATTTTGCCAAAGTTCTTTTATACATCTTATAAGAATGGTGAGTCATGTTTGTCTTTCTGATTGTTTAATATTGTGGATTATATTTAGTAATTTATGGATGTGAACATTATCTCTTCATTTCTGAGGGTGAATATCTGAGCTTGCCTACCTGCTTCACTGGCCTCCTGTCCTTTTTTAGCAGGCTTGGCCTTATGGTTCTTAGGGAATGTCTGCTGTAGGTAGGGTTAGTATAAGTTGATGACATGGGAGAAAAAGCTTGGAGGAAAATAGTTGTGTGATCCTTTGGGTGTGGGCACAGAGAAGAAGGGGAGGCTGCAACAGGTAGAGGGGATGAGGTGAAGGTCGCCAGTCTATCTGGTCCCCTGGTCTGTGTGTTCTCTTTTCATTCTATTCCTCCCAAGCGATTCTTAATAACTTAGTTACTCTACCTTCAAAACAAATCCATTTCATTATCTCCACCCCAAATTGTACCATCTCAGTACACATCAAATCTTTGTAGCAGGTTATTTCTTTCATCCCCTAACTAGTCCTCAGGCTTCCCACCTAGCATCTATTATCATTGTAATAGAGACATTGATTTCCTGAGGTCAATGACATAACTTCTGTTCAAAGGCAATGAGCTAATCTATTTTCTTCTGTTACTATTCTATTCCAATTTGTAATAGTCATTTCTTTTCATACTTTCTTCACAGCATAATCATCTTGGTTTTCCCAGAATAGCTCAGATCTCCAATGACTAATAGGCATTAAAGTATACTCTTTTCTATTTTGCAGTCATTCAACATGCATGTTTTTTACCTCAGTTCCTGAAGTTAGTGCTTAAAGTGACTGATTCCCCTTTAGGTTCTTATATACACCTTATTCATAATCCTACCAGCACTGTATAATCCTATCTTGAAAATCTTAAACCAATTTTATTCTTGTGATAATTTAAGAATTATAATAAATAATTTATTATATTTGTTTTGCTTATTCACTTTTTCACTTTAGTATATAAGCTGATACTAGCAATGCCTTATGTCTGTTACATTTGCTGAGTTCATTCCAAACATCTACAAAAGTACTCACACATGTAGGTTTTCAGAAAATACTTTTTAATCTCATAAATAAATGAGGAAGACCTCTGCGCTTCTAGGATGTCAGCAAAAATGATTAAATAAAAGAGAAGTTAAGGAGTTCAGGAATCTTAAACAGTAGTACAGGATTAAAACAGGTTTTAAATTGCAAACTAGAAGAATGTCTGTATTTTGATAGAAGAATGCAAAATATATTTTCCAAAGTATGATATATTATATACAATGGTTTCATTAGTATTAAAATAATCTGTAAAGATGAACTTCATGATTTTAAATACTCATATTAATATTTCCAATATTAAAAATCAATTGTAATTTCTGCATCATTGGAGGAGAATCAGATGAAAGATTCTACAAAATTGGATTATTGATATCAACTCAGGAACTGTTTGATATTTGTTTTTATTTGGTAATAAATATTCATTAAGTTCCTGATGCATTGCCAATGTAAATTAAATATACTGTGGTAAACACATACCAGTTATGACCACAATAAGACAGAAATAAAAACCCAAAACAGCAAAGCTGATAATGTAACATAGAGAAAACAATATGGGACATAAAGGAAAATGCTATTTGGATAGGCTGGAGAATATCCTGGTGGAAATGATATTTGTATCAATAACTGAAGGGTGCATACACATTCTCCAGATGGACATGAGAAGATCCTGTCAGTAGAAAGGGAAACTGAATGTTTATCAGTGGAAAGGAGCTTCTGTGTATGAGTTGTTTAGGAATAAAAGGATCAATTTTTTGCTGAGTCTGGAAGTTGCATATGTAGAGCAAAGAAGTGAGCTGGCAAATATAAACTGAGATTGACATTCCTGTCTCTTTCATCAGTATTGGACTTTCAGATGTGCTGTTTCCTGGTCCTTTATCAGATGTCACTGGAAGTTAGGAAAATACATACAAACATAAGGTAGAACCTTACTTTGGAAGGATATTCAGTCTACTGAAAAGACGATGTATCACATCACACCAGAGATTAGTGGAAATATTCTAGATGAGGGGTGTGTGAAATATAATAGTGTTGTGCGTGGGTGTATTTATATGATGCATGATATGTGTAATGTGAATGTTTGTTCTCTGCATGACAAGAAGTGTGTTGTGTGTATTTCTGCATCCTTATCTGTGAAATATAGAGGTTTGTGATATGATGTGTGTTTTTGTGGTGCATGTATGTAGTATATGAGCTATCTATGTTATATTCATATACATATGTATATGTATATGTGTTTATAGGTGATATAGCTGTGAATGTGGGTAGCTGGGTATGCACGTGAGTATTAGCTGTTTTCGATGTAGACTAGTTTAGTTTCTGAATGTGTACATGGCATGCTTATGTATGTGGAATGCGTATCTCTGCTGTGTATGTATGTAGTAGTCATGCGTGTTCACATGAGTGTTTGCATGTATGTATGTAGGAGCATAAGAAGGACAAATGTACCATATCATTTATCGAGGAATGGGGAAAGTTTTAGTTTCTCCAGCTCGGCCCACTGGCAAAAATGAAGGTGACTACCGCAAGGTGAGCAGTGGCAGATCTGACGCTGCTCTCACACTGACAGTTACAGGGAAACCGATTCTGTATGGGAATCATGGACATTTTAGTCTGCGCCAAATGCACCACATCTTGAGTCTTTACCATCTGTGGAGGAGAAATTGACTCAGAGAGCTTAATTAACTTATTTTGGTGACAGGACATTAAAAGAAATTGATGACCAAAACTTCTTATTGCATCTACCAGAAAATTATTTAGGGACACACTATAAACCAGCAGTGTCACATGTTTCCTTTAAGAAATAACCCTTTGGCTTGGTCTTTGTTCTGTCAAAAAGGCTAGAACATAAATATAGTTTTTTATATGACTATTGATGATTGCTGGTTTGTTACAGGATTATTGATAATTTTCATTTTTTTTCTGTGGCTGTTTGTAGAAGTTTAATCGAAGTACCTCATCTGAAATATGGTATATATTAGTGCACCCTGTATAGTCAAATGTGCATGTGTTTACATATATACATGTATGAAAATGTCATGACATCCATTATTGTATACAGCTAATAAACATTAAAGCAATTCTGTCATTAAACACTATTAAAATGGAGGACAGCCCCAGCTGCAGCTCAGGACACTGGCTCTGGGCAGGCAGAAGTCAACCATAAGCTGTCAGGTGCTATGAGACTTGGGCACATGGAGGATAACTACAACTCTTGTCCGGGTCACTGGCTCTGGGAAGGCAAAATTAAACCACAAGCAACATGGCACCAGGAGGCCCAGGCATATGCAAGACAGCTACAGCTCTACCCCAGGACACTGGCCTGTGCTGCTGGTTGGTTGGGCACCATTATGGTGAACGAGTATATAGTGGGAAATTGGGAGAAAGAGATAGAAAAGTTAATGCGTTGGGGAGAGAGGCAGATCTGAAGAGTTAATTGAGGAACCCGTTGACATGGGTGGCCTACTTGCCACCTGGGGCCGCGGTGATATCTTAGCCTGGGATACTGCCAAGGACCACATCTTGTTCTCTTGCCCTAATGTAGCTGTGGTGATCTGTGTTGATGTCTATGGCTTCTGTTACTATCAAGGCCCCAATGGATACCCTAAGGCTTGGCCACCACCTGTGACCATGTCAGAGTCCAAAGGAAGGGGCCGAGCCATTCTAAGAGACTTGCACTGCTACCCGGGTCCGTAGTGATGTTCCAGCCTAGATTGCTGCTGAGGGCTGTATCTGGACCCATGGCTCTGCTACAGCCAGGATCTCCATTGATATCAGTGGCAACTGTCGCTACTGAGGGCTGTGCAGATGCCCATGGTGTGAACTGACACCTGAAGCCATGATGGTATTTGAGGGCCAAACTGCCACCCGGACCATACATATCTAGGTGGCCTGTGCTGTCACTACAGACCTGAACTGTGGCTAAAGAGTATGTCTGGGTCTGTGGCCCTACTGCAACCAGGGTCTGCACTGATGCCCATCGCTCTTATTACCATTGAAGGCCAAGCAGATGCTAAGGGCCTGGGCAGCCACCTGGGGACATGTTGGAGCTTGAGTGTTATTCTGACATTGGGGCGATGATGATCTGTGTGACCTTCAATAGTACATAGGGCCATAAAGACATTTGGGTCCAGGCAACGTCCAGGGACCATGTCTGTGTCCATAGTTCTATTGCAGCCTGGGTTTGTGCTGATGTCCTTGGCCTGTGTTGCCACCAAAGGCCACAAAAATGCCAAGTATATTGGCCACCACCTGTGGCAAGGTTGGTGTCCAAGGGCCATGCTGCTGCTGGGGTCCTACAGACCTGAGTGATATGCACTGCCAACTGGGGTCATGGTGTCATACTGACTAAGCTGGGGCTGAGGCTATGTCTGGGTCCATAGTCCAACAACATCCAGGTATCAGCTTAGGCTTCTGTTCCTATTTAGGGCCAGGCAGATGTCTGGGATTTGGGCCATGAACAGAACTCATGTTGGTGTTCCAGGGCCATACTACTACTATGTTTATGTTGATCTGAGTGACCTGCACTGCCATCCAGGGCCATGGTGACAGCCCTGTCTAAGATGCTGTCAGGAACCATGTCTGGATATGTGGTCCAACTGCTGTTAGGGGTTGATATCCATGATCTGTGTTGCCACCAATGACCACATGAATGACTAGGGTCTGGGAAACCACCAAGAACTATCTAAGTATTGGAGAGCCATGTTGCTGCCGAGGCCATACAGATCTGAGTGGCCTCTGCTACCACTCAGAGCTATCATATCATCCTGGCCCAGGCTGTTGCCAAGGGCCACATCTGGGTCCATAGCCCTGTTGCACTCTCGATCTCTGTTAATGTCCATGATTTCTGTTACGATGGAAGAGAGAGAGGATAGGGCTGCACAAAGGGGGTCCAGCCCCTCACCAACTGCCTGGGAAGCAGAGTAGAGGTGACACCATTGGCAGGGGTGCAGAAGAGCTGTCCTTGAAGGTGTGAGACTAAAAGAGCTGCTCCACCTATCTGTCGGTCATGCTGTGGACCTCCCTTGCCTCTCACCACCTACTGCAGGTAGGAAAGCTGGCCCCGGGGTCTTGAGAGTGGGAGATCTGACCCTCACAGGTTACAACATTCAGAAGATGGAGTCCTGCATCTAGCCTGAAATAAAGAGTAGAGATTGTCTTTGTGCGGTGTGTGGGTGTGTGCGTGTGGTGTGTAGTTGAGCCAATCTTGATGCCATGAGAGCAGGAGAACTGGCTCTACCCCTTGCTGCTTGTTGTAATGGGTGAGCTAGCTGGGGCAATGTTGGATAGAGAGCTAAGCCCTGGTGGTGTCAATGAGGAAAAGCTGGCAGGCTGACCAATCCAGCTTACTCTCAGGCCCAAAGCTGCAGGATCTGCATGACACAAGGCAACAACAGGATATCCAGGAGGCATTCCAGTGAGGGCTCAGTATCAAGGGTATAACAGAAGCCAAAGGCTTTGAACCAAACCAAATGACTTACTGAAATAAGCACTTACAAGATGCATAGACTAAAGGGTTTACTGTGTGACTCACTGTGTCCCTCTACAGCTTCCAATTCTTTATATGTTAGTTTGTTTTAGCTTTTTGGAATTTTTTGTTTTTCTTTGAAACAATATTTCTTTTAAAATTTTATTTTATTTTGGTTGCAAGGGCAAAGGATGGACATGAAGGGACGAGGAGATGAATGGGATCAGTTGCATGATGTGAAACCCAAAAGCAAAAAAAAAAATCAATAAAAATAAGTCTAAAAGGGAGAAATCAAGGATGAATATGATTAAAATATACTATATGCAAATATGGGTTGTCATAGAATAAGTAAAAATTTACTTCTAAAAATACAAAAATAAGGAAAACTAAATGGCCAGTGATTTAGGATTTATAGCAAGTCAGTGCCATAAAATGGGCAGATGGCTTGAACAGATGAATCTGGGAAGAACTGATGAACAGGGTCGAGTTACAGGAGGTGAGGGTTCCTATGTCCCTGTGGTCTATTGAGCAGTGTGATAAACAAGTGATTAAAAAATGAGTGGAGAACCTCTATGAAGTAGTTTGTCACTGAAAACTAAAAGGAGATATTCACACAGTTATTAAATTACCAATAACATTTACCTCATTCTCACCCCAACTCCAAAAAGTCAAAATGTCTCTTGGGTGTTTGTTTTGAATGGATAAAAGTAAAGTAAGAATAGTATCTGAATGTAATAGAAGAAATTTATGATATAGAGAAGTACAATGGTAACTATTAACTGAAATTTCAATCATAAAACTGGAGGAAATGGAAGTAATTTTTTTTACACTTCAGGTGTGGGTCCTGAAGGTAAGGAAAATACATTCTTACTGGGTTTTTATCTAAAAATTGACAGGAAAATCAAGTTTGAGACTTCAGTGTGGTACCTTACAGGGGCGTTTGGTGCATATATCACTATGCAAAGCCTAACTCTGGGGAGAAGAATTACATGCTGAATGCTTTGTAAACTTGTCAGTCCCAAAGTTGACAATTAAGAGGCTCTGGGCAAGGGCTAGAAATGGCATTGCTAATACCTTTGTAAGGATAAAATACCAGATAAGATGGGATTCAAGTCACTCAGTGACACTTTGCCAACTCAAGGATCAATCTAGCCACCAGAAAGGCTGTGATTGACAGCTGCAGACTGGAAATGAACTAGTATTAGAAAATCAGTGAGGGAAAGGAAGTGGTGTTCAAAGCAGATGAGCTGGTAAATATGACAGAAGAGAAAAATATTTGACCCAAATTTGTTCGTCATAAAAGGAAACAAATTTCTATTTATATTTAAGTGACGGTATCAGTTAATAGTCATTAATCACTATTTGAATGTCTAAAATGGGATATGGAAGTAAAGAAGATGAACATGCATTGGGGTATATCATACCAACTCTGTGCATGGCTCTAGTATGAATAAATAATGACAGAAAGGGAATGGGACTGCGCTGGATACAATTTCTACTCCTTGGTAGCTGTAGTCCAGGACAAGTCAGTTCTATCGTTGTATCAGTTATTATACCTTTGAAGTGGAGAAATATGTCAAACCTGCAAATCAGTTGTGAAATCTGTACAACATAGTTGATAATGGGATAACCGAGGTATATGAGCAAATGTTATCAAGTCCAAAAGGAAAACAATAGTCCCTCACGGGGAAAAACAAGAAAAGGATGAGACAGAAACACCAAACAACTCAGTGTGTTGGCATAACCGTCCTATTTCTTTCATAATAGCCTGTTTTATAGAGGGCTAGTGACCCATTGTTACTTGACTATTCTGTATGCAGATTAGTTTTCCTTCTGTGATAGAGGGTTGCGTGTTGCTATTTCATTCACTATGCCTGTGTGTGTGCAAGTAAGGATGTTATATAAAGGTAATACCTCATATAGTGTTGTTCAAAGGGAAATCTGAGGATAAGGAGAGATGGGGATAGAGGCAGAGAGTGCAGCATCCTTGTAGGCTTGCAGCTGTTAGTTTTATGTCTTTAGTGAAAAAAAAAATATAGGTCCTGTCTCAAAACAAGGTAGAAAGGGGGGACCTAAATTGTAAGTTGTGGTTTATCCTCACCTATGTGCTGTATGATCACCTGCATTCACAAATAAATACACACACATGCACACACACGCATACACGCACTCACACACACATACACACACACACACACAATTACTAAAACCTAGAGAAAAATCTGGTGTATGGTAAATGATGAATAAACGAACCTTTATGAACAACCTGACAGAATAAGTAAAGGAATGCCACTTTAAACAAGTTGATTATCCACAGAATAACATACCACCATTGATTTAGAAGTGAGTACAGCTAGCGTTTTCTTTAAACGTCACCAAATATTTGTATAATGAAACACTTATTTTCTTTTATAGAATCTTGAACTAGGGATGATATGGCCTTGTCATTGACATGTACTGACATGTAACTACAAATTGAATGGTATGTCTCTATGCTTATATCCATAAGGTAGGGATAAAGAGCTAACAGATCTACTTGGACACAGTGAGAAAACTCACAGTAGTAAAGGCAAAGACCAAAAGCTGATGCTGACATAGAACGGACAATTAAGTTATCTTAGGTTTAATATCAACACAGTATGTTCACCTTTTAAGTTAGAATGGGAAAAGATTCTATAGTTTCAGAACAGAGATGGTGGCAATAATAATTCTGTACTCTGTGAATGTATATTACTCTCTTTGGTTAATAAAAAGCTGACAGGCTATTAGCCAGGCAGAAAATTAGAAAGAAAGCCAAACAGAATGATGGGAAGAAGAAAGGTGAAGTCACAGGAGATGCCAGCCAGCTACTGAGGAGGCAGGCCATGTAGAAAATGTGTTAACAAGCCACGAGCAGTTTGACAAGGCATAGGTAAGAAATATAGGTTAATTTTAATGTAGGAGTTAGGTGATAACAAGGCTGAGCTATTGCCCAATCATCTAAGCATTTACAATTAATATTAAGTTTTGGGGGGGATTATTTGGTAGTAATAATCTACCTGGACAGGAAATCTCAGCCTACATATGTTCTCCAAAGTACAGGGCTATGTACATCCACATAAAGACTGAGAAAGCTTTTAAAAAAGTTCTAAAACCACACACACACACACAAACAAACACACAAACACACACATACACACAAATCAAAAATCAGAAATCAAGCAGGGCTTCTTGGTACCTACCTTTCTACATGTAGGACCTGTTTGCAGGAGGTAAACAGTGGCCTTGATCCTTTAAGATATGGCTTCCTGGTTCATGCTAGCAACTTAAAGGGTTCTTTTGGAGGTCCTGCCATGGAACACTTAAACAGACTTCATGAGCAGCAGGTGGTGCACTACCTGATGGAAGCATGGGCTCAACAACTTCCTAGAGTTGGGGCAGCAAACTCTCGCTGTACTCTTTGTCCATCTTTAGAATCATGTAAATAATTTTTCAATAAAGGTTTTTGGAGAGGTCTTTGGTTATGTTAGGTGGCATGTTTAATGCTAAGGGTAAATAATATAGGTTTCTTTAATGAATGCTTTCATGACTGAGATAACACTGTCAATGATTTTCACCAAAATTTATACATGTGATGAATTAATTGATTATATCATTAAACAGCAATATGACACTTCACTGTACACTCTGAATTTAACTAGAACTTTAGATAAAAGAAAGAGTATTTGTAAGTTTCCTATTGATTTTTCAAGTTGTAATTAATTTTAACCACTAATATATAGTATATTTCAATTTCAGTAGAATGAATAAAGTTGAATTAGCTATGATATTACATAGTAAGTGGAGAACATTTAAAAGACTGCGATTTTCTATGCCTATTTCAAAATGTGTTTCCATAAATAGCTAGAAGAATTATATTTAAGTGAGAAATAGAAATACAGGCCATGGTTAATATTTGGCAGAAAATTTGATCTATTTCTTATTGTTTAAGACAACTAATGACATAAAAAGATGCATTTCAACTTCCTATTTTTGTTCCCTCATTTGCATTCATATTGGATACTCTTAGACATATTTTACTAAGTGAATAATGATGTTAAGTTTAAGAAGAAAATAGATATCATCTGAATCACAGCAATTGAGAAAAATATTTTCTTAAAACTTTAAAGAGTTGGTATTTGAAACATATAAATTATTCTGAATTTAGACTGTCAATTTAGAAGAGCCATGAAGTCCACCATTCAAGCTTTCCTCTTTGAGTAGATCTCATATTTTTTCTTAAAGCTTGATGGAGCTAAGTGAAATGTCTACTTTGAAGACTGTCACTGCCTAGCCAGATGGTATCGCTCTTAAGCAGATGAAAGGAAGGTTAAAAATTGATTACTCAAGTAGGTAAACTATAAAGAGACAAACATTACTGATTTTATGACAAATGCTATTTTATGACCCGTATCTCAGGAATGTCTCTTTTTAAATGCATCTTTAACTTTTATTTTAAAAATCAACATTTAAAAAAATTTATTAGATTTTTTTTAAAAAATACCAAAAAATTCCACTCTCTCCCCTACTCCCATTCCCTCCACACACTGTCCCACCCCACCCCACCTAATCCTCAGAGAGGGTAAGGCACATTGCTTTGTGGAAGGTCCTAGGCCATCCCTTCTATATCTAGGGTGAGCAAGGTATCCATCCAAAGTGAATAGTATCCCAGAAAGCCAGTACATGCAGTAGGGATAAATCCTGATGCCACTGCCGGTGGCCCCTCAGTCTGCCCCAGTCTTGCAACTGTCAACCACATTCAGAGGGACAAGTTTAGTCCTATGCTTGTTCTCTCCCAGTCTTCCTGGAGTTGGTAAGCTTCTATTAGCTCAGGTAAACTGTTTCAGTTGGTGTACCCATGATGGTCTTGACCTCTTTGCTCATATTCTCATTCCTTCCAAGCTTCAACTGGACTTCAGAAGCTCAGTCCAATGCTCTGCTGTATGTCTCTGCCTCTGTTTCCATAAGATGCTGGATGCAGACTTTATGGTGACATTTAAGGTATTCATCAATCTGGGCAAGGCCAAATCAGAAACCCTCTCTTTTATTGCTTAGTGTCATAGCTGGGATCATCCTTGTGGATTCCTGGGAATTTCTCTAGAGGCAGGTTTCTGCTAACCCTATAATGACTCCCTCAATCAAGATATTTCTTTCCTTGCTCTCATCTCTGTCCTTCCTCCATCTGGATTATTCCATTCCCTCAAGTTCTCCTCAACCCTACCATTCTCCCCTCCTCTTCCTCTTCTACCCTCTCTTCTTCCCCCACCTCCATGCTCCCAATTTTGCCAGGCGATCTTGTCTGTTTCTAATTTCCAGGTGGGTCTATATATGTTTTTCTTTGGGTTCACCTTATTACTTAGCTTTTCTAGGATCATGAACCATAGGCTCAATGTCCTTTCTTTATAGCTAGTATCCACTTACTAATGAGTACATGCCACATTCATCTTTTTTTTTTGTTTGTTTGTTTTTTTTTTTTTTTTTTTTTTTTTTGTTTTCGAGACAGGGTTTCCCTGTAGTTTCTAGAGCCTGTCCTGGAACTAGCTCTTGTAGACCAGGCTGGCCTCGAACTCAGAGATCCGCCTGCCTCTGCCTCCCGAGTGCTGGGATTAAAGGCGTGCACCACCACCGCCCGGCCCACATTCATCTTTTTTGGTCTGGGTTATTCACTCAGGATAATGTTTTCCAATTGCATCCATTTGCATGTAAAATTCAAGATGTCATTGTTTTTTGTTGCTGAGTAGTACTCTAATGTAGAAAATGTGCCACATTTTCTTCATCCATTATTCACGTGAGGGGCATTTAGGTTGTTTCCACATTCTGGCTATTGCAAATAATTCTGCTATAAATATAGTTGAACAAATACATTTGTAGTATGATTGAGCACCTTTTGGGTATATGCCTAAGAGTGGTATTGCTGGATCCCGAGGTAGGTTGATTTCCAATTTTCTGAGAAATCAGCATAATGATTTCCAAAGTGGTTGTATAGGTTTGCACTCCCACCAGCAATGGATGAGTGTTCCCATTACTCCACATCCTCTCCAACAAGCTATCACTGGTGTTTTTGATATTAGCCATTCTGACAGGTTTGTAAGATGGTATCTCAGTGTTGTTTTGATTTGAATTTCCCTGATAGCTAAAGATGTTGAACATCCCTTTAAGTATATATATTGTGTTGGGATTTTAATGGGGATTGCATTGAATCTATAGATTGCTTTTGGTAGGATTGCCATTTTTACTATGTTGTTTCTACTTATCCAAAAGCAAGGGAGATCTTTTCATTTTCTAGCATCTTCTTCAACTTCTTTCTTCAAAGACTTAAAGTTCTTATGAAATAGCCCAAGATATTTTATGTTATTTGTGGTTATTGTGAAAGGTGATGTTTCTCTGATTTTCCTCTCAGCTTCTTTATCATTTGTGTATGGGAGGGGAACTAATTTTTTTTAGTTGATCTTGTATTCTGTCATATCACTGAAGGTATTTATCAACTACTATCTGTTCCTAATGAGGCCGGCAGTGTCTTTGTGTCTTGGTCCAATATTTGCAGTGGCTGTCTGAGTGTTTGGGAGTTTTTCTTGGTCTGCTCTGTACTGTCGATGCCTTTCTCAGAAAGCCTCTGATGTTTCTATATGCCTGCTCTCTTGGTCTTCTCTCCTGGTTTTCTCTCTTGGTGCTCTCTTTTAATCCCTTCAGTGTTATAACAAGCTCTTGGTCCCCTCAGTAATATAGTAAGCTCTCAGCTCTTAGGAGGGGTATGTCTAGTATTTTGGGGGGTCCAGTGGTTGGGTTTGGGGTTTGTGGGAGCCTAGCAGCAGGAAACTTCCTGCTGACTGGTTAGAAAGCCGAATGAGTTGGGGGAGGAGCCCGGGGGTTTGTCCCACTGTAGAGATCCTACAGAGTGGAGTCTCCCACCGCATGGCTGTTCACTCACCTCTTAAGTCCCCTAAGTATAGGAGAAATCTGTGTTTCAGGGTTTCACTGAGGTTGCAGGAGGACAGACGGATTTGGGGGCAGGGTGTGGCTAGTAGTTTGGATGGCCACTGAATCCTTTTGAGTTTTATGGGAGCCTAGCTGCAGGGAAACTTCCTGCTGACTGGTTAGAAAAGCCCAGTAATTTGGGGGAGGGGCTTGGGGTATTGTCCCACTGTGGAGGTCCTAGAGACTGGGGCATCCAGCCCTGTGGCTATTCAATCACTTCTTAAGTCCCCTCAGTATTGGAGCAAGCTGTGTTTGTTTCCCAGGAATATCTCTTAAAGATGGATTTACCAAAGCTTCATTTTCAGGAAAAATTAATGACATGAAGTACGGCATACTGTGAAAGATAAACCGCATAATAACGAGTTCCCATGAATCAGAAAAAAAGATGCTCATAGCAGAAAACAAAGGAATGAGCTTTGATTCTAATCAAGTCATTAACACCATGATCTAAGTGCATTTATCAAGTAAAATGTTATGACCTATTACAAATGTTTTCTTTGATTTATAGATAGTGTCCTACTTTGGTATGTTGGTATGTTAAAGCAGTGATGAAAAGCACCTTGGCAAGAAGGGGTTTGTTTCAGATGGCAAGTTATAGTTCCCCCTGACAGAAGAAGCCAGGGTGCAATACAAGTAACAAACATGGAAGCAGGAATTGAAGCAGAACCATGGAGAAACACTGCTTACTGCCTTGCTCCCCCTTGCTTGTTTAGTCACATTCTTTATACAGTCCTACTCCCTTGCACGGTGCTGTTACCACCAACAGTGTGCTGTTACCACCAACAGTGGGCTGGGTACTCTTAATCAAGATAATGTCTCAGAGACATGGCACAATGAAGGCAATTCCTTAATTTAGATTCCCTCTTCCCAGGTGACTCCAGTTTCTTTCACATTGACAAAAACTAACCAGAAGGGATGGAGGTTGTATCTTTGTTATGTTCATTCACTTTGTACTTAATGGTGTTATAAAATGCAAATGCTTATCTTCCATGTGAATTATCTTGGGTGATTGCCTAAGGCTTTATGTACTTGTACAAAATTCGGCTCAGCAAATGGCATTTCTGTTAGATAAACATAAGATTAGGTCAATGATTAAAGGCACCAAAAGTCATTATTCAGTTCGATCATTTGCTCAACATTTAGAATAAAATAATTGAGTATTCAGCAATTTAATATTGTGAAAATTTTTTATATTTATGCATGCATAATAATTTCAGGCCAGAGAATAAAACTGTCATACAGTGGAGTAGTCAGTTGACTCTTTTCTGAGCATTGAAAGATAAATACCACTTTTTAAACTCTGAATATGAGAATGCCAACATTTGCAATACTGGTGAATACAGTGGGACTCTAATGTAATGTGTCCAATTTCTTTGGCTTTTTTTCTAGGATTTTTGTATTCTTGTGACCAAAATGTTAAATAATTTTGAAACATATTATTGACATATTGATAATGAATAAATTTGCCCTCAAATACTACATGCTGTTGAGATTGAGTGTATGTAAAAAATATGGTTTTATTTGTGTCTGAGTTTTCTTTATTGTTCCTGTGATAAAATACTCATTAACTGCAATTATCAGAATTTCAGGCTATAGTCAGTCATAGCAGGAGAGTCACAGTGGCAGTGGCTTAACATAGCCTGTCTTGTTGTACCTACAGTAAAAAAAAATAACAACAAAACAAAAACAAAAACAAAAAACAGTGGGCAAAGACAACATGCTCCTGTTTGGTTGCCTTTCTTCAGCTGTATAAAGATCCCAGCGAGAATGCTACCATTCAAAGTAGGCAGGGCTTCTTACCACAGGTATCATGATACATGCATCCCCCACATACTCCCAGAGGCCTGTCTTCTTTGCTATTTTAGACTGAGTCAGGTTGACCAATAATTTTATCCAGAACATATTTGCAGTACAGTACTTATGCAGTTACCGAAGTAACTGAGAATTTTTGTTTTCCTCCCATCTTAAATAAAATCTAAATTTATGTGATCAAGAATTTTTCATTTGAATCCTTATATAGAAATAATCCTCATACATATATATTGGCATTCTCAAATATAATTGCATATAAATGGACCTTTATCTCCGTTCTGAAATATGCCATATCCATATAGTCACAGGACACATTATCATATTGATATTCCACGAAAATTATGTTCATGTCACCAAGTAATAAGAAGAGAAATACTACACAATGAAATAATCAATATTGAGATCACCTATTAATGGCTCAGAAGGTGATTTAAATAGACATTGACATTATCAGTGAGTCTACTGCCTTTCTTCTTTTCTGTGGTTTAAGAACTTTTTACCTCAGCATCCAAAGGCGTCTGTCAGTGAAATTGCTGGACTGACTGCTTTTATTACATATATACAGAGTCTCCAGGGTGACATTTTCAGATTGAAGCCATGGGAAATAATTGCATTTTAACATTACCAATTTATTATGTCAGGTTCATAATAGTTACAAGATCATCTTAGCATTGTAAAGTTTAGAGAGGAAAAAATGTCCTGAAGCACTTCATTCTCCAGTAGTACAAAATGATTTTTTTTTAGTGTATGTCATTCAAAATAGCAATTACTTTCTCAGTGGTGGCTGCTTCTGTCACCTCTTGCAGCCATAGAATGCAGATTATTACTCTTTGATTATCTTTATGATCTTTCTGTCTCTCTGTCTCTGTTTCTCTTTCTCTTCGTGTTATGTGCACATAGATATTCTGTTCCCTGTACCCATTTGTGCCCTTGCCAAGACCAGAGGAGAACTTTGGATGGCTTTGTCTGTCACCGTCTGTCTTATTTTGAAACAGGACCTAGTGCTGAAACTCTAGATAGGGTGCATTCAGCAATTTTTAATGATCATTCTGTCTTCCTATTTCATACTCAGCACTGGAGTTATAGGCACAAGTGGATCTATTTGGCTTTTTTTATATATTTATATTTGGACACACACACACACACACACACACACACACACACACACACACACAATTCTGTCTTCGATTTTAGTCCACTTAAATCTTTTAGTCGTCGTGAACTGAACAATGAGTGCTTAGCTAACCATAGCCCTTTCAAGACCCAGTCAGCCTTGCTATGGTTCCCCTGTAGGAACATTCACACACATTTGTCTACATATCCATCAGTGCTAGCTGATGGATTTAATAGATTCATTGAATAATTTGCTCAAACGCTCAGGACACAGTCTGTCTTTTAGAAAACACTGACTTTTATTCCGAATTATTAAGTTTCCCACTTATAAATCTTCCATTGGTTTTCTGTTGTTGTCAAGATAAGACACCACACGAACCTCCCCTACTCAAATGTTAATCACAATTATTCTACAGACAACAGTGCTTCACTTATGGTTTCTACAAACCAGTTATTCTAACTTTAATATCATCATTTCCTTTGAGGGGCAGTTTTCTTTGTCTCCAGAAGTTTGAGAAGTTTACCCTACCCTAATACACAGAAGAAGAGATTTTTGAATTGTTCTCCATAAGAACCTATATTGATCTGAAGTAGCTGAAATTTCCTTTTTTTGTTGTTTATGCTGCCTTGTACTTCTTTGTTAAACTACATGCTCAGTGACTAACAGAGCATCATTTTTATAGAAGGCCTTTGGTCATATTTGTTAAACAAATAAATAAAATTAATATATGCCATTTTGACTTTACGTCTTCTAAATTATAAATTTTAATACTTAGTTTGCAAGGTCTTAGGTGTAGTATATTGAAAAATATAACAACATGATATTAAGATGTACCTCTTTCTTTAGCCTCTTAAGCAAATGCAGTAACAATAATTACTGAATGATATTTGAAAATTGTATTAATTTTTAAAATAAATTTTACCTTGTCATCTTGATGAACAGATACTTACAAGTGTGCCACCAATCTGACACATACCCTCAGAGACACCACCCACCTCTGTAGAACAATGAAAACATTTTAAACATTGCTGACCCCAAAATGAATTTGGGTATGAATTCAGTTGTTCAAACAAAATAAAAGTATTTTGTAATAAAGGTTAGTTTTCAGATTTAAGAAAATTAGATTCATTTCCTGTGTCAGATCTTATTCTGTGGCACCGTTTTTTAAATATTTCCTACTTCAGTACCATTTAGGAGAAACAGACTATTCTTTTTTTGTTGTTTGTTTGTTTCAAGTGGTGACGTGAGGCATGGTTGTTTCATTGAAACAAGTTACAAATTAAAAGATTTAAGTAGTATGAAACCCTCAAATAAATGAATGCTCTCATCATAAAATTAACTACTTAAGTTTTAAAATGAATTTCATCTAACTTCCTTTTTCCAAAGGGAGTTGATAATAGTCTTGTGACCTTTTGCTGTGACATCTATGACTGTCCTGGACGTTATGTTTCTTCATCTGCATTGACTTTCTTTTGTAGGATGCCTGTTTGTAGGCTCCATCAAATGCTTTCACAACATGGTTCAATTGTTTCCAAGTCAATAATGAATGAGTTTGCAAAGCCTGAGTATATTGCCTTGGGGAAATTGAAAAAGTAAATAATAAAACAAGCTGGATGAATTTAGTCATGTGTTCATTTCTTGGGTCAAGTCATGACTTATAGTGTCCTTGTAAGATCCTCTAGGTACTGTCGTCTACTTGGGAACAAGGCTTGTAAGATCCTCTAGGTACTGTCATCTACTTGGGAACAAGGCTTGTAAGATTCTCTAGGTACTGTCGTCTACTTGGGAACAACGCTTGTGACACTTGTTATGAAGCATCAACACTGAATGATGCTTTATTAAAATATATTTCTACATGCTTTGACTGTCCCATATTACATACAGGGTTTGAGCAAACATGGCTTTTGATATCCACTACTAGTGCTGGAAGCAATCTCCGTGGTTACTGTGCTTTGACAAGGGCTTGCATAGAGCCCAGCCTACCCTCCTATTGTCTGTGTAGCTTTTATGGAATGAGAAGTTCAACTTCTAATCCTTTGTCTTTCCAACCAATGAAATAAGATTGCTGGCATATGTCAGCAGACCCAGCTTATGAGGTGCTCTGAATGAAACCTGTAGATTCATGAATGTGGAATATTGTGATCTGAGAAATTGTTTCCACAGGTTCATGTATTTCAACACTTGTGCCTACTATGATAGTGTTTGTGGGAGGTTATTATACTTTTATGGCAAAGAGTCTTACTAGAGGATGCACATCACTAGAACTGGCAGTGAGAATTCATAGTCTAACCCCACATCCAGTTTACTCTGTCTTCTTTCATGTGAGGAAAACTGGGACCAACAATTTTCTTGAATTGGTTGTTTGCTGTTATTATTCCCTCAAATCTCTTCTGGAACTATCTTCAAAATAATCTCCGTCTTCTATGAAATGCTTTTGGTAAAGGTATTTTTCCTTAATATTTTTATTTTAATTAAAATTTAATCAAATCATTTGTTACTTTCCTTTCCTTCTTCCAACCACTCCTATATCCTCCCTATTCAACATCTCCCTAATCTCCCTTAATCGCTCTCAAATCTGTGATCTCTTGTTTTTGATTATACCTAAAACCTTTTGAGATTCATGTTGAATATACATATTATAGTCCTAACTATAACACTAACCTTACCCCTAATACTAAGCAAATGCTTCTAAGATAATAAGAATGTAGACATTGTGTTTTGTAGAAATTAACTATAAAGTTAATCCTAACTTTATAAAGGCATAGATGGGAGAAATTTCTCAAGGTAGGGGTTGCCTTTGTGTACAAACTAAATTTTAGGCAAGTCAGAGATTCACTGTAAGATATTATATCAAATATAAAACACATGTCAAATTAAAAGCATCTTTAAGCATCTCTTTAACATAGAATTGCATAATTGTATTTTAAAAACTAAACTGAAAAATACTGGTAAAAGATCTTCAAACCCCCAAAATTATATTGCACCTAATATCTCTGTGTGATAAAAAAAAAAAAACGATCCAGGAAGTGATTTTTGAGTTTGGACCTTAATGTTAGAGAGCCAGAAACTTAGAAGATTAATTTTGGAAAATGGTAGAGAAGTCATGGAAAGAATATAATTACTACTAGTCCTGTCATAAAGTAATCCCCTATGATGGGAAAAAAGAGAAAGAAAACTAAGTAAAAGAAAAAATACAAGACCACCAATCAAATATCTTTAGACAGAAGCCAGAATTATGTATAGAATTTTTAAAAAGGCAAGTAACCTTTCAATATGTTGAATGAAATTCAGGCATGCTCTGCATCGACAACTTGGTATGCTGCCAGTAACATTGTCTTCTTTGACACGGTCCTAGTAGCATTTTTATCATTGATTTGGATGAGGACAGAGAAGCCATGTTATCAAATCTGTGACTGACAACAAAATCAAAGACATGACTAAACTAATATATGGGATGACAGAGTCAGGATTTAAACACTTTCTGACAGCTTGCAACAGTGAATTGAGCTTTAGAGGATATTTAATAAAGATAAATGCAGTATCTGACACATGGGTCAAGAAGCATGCAGTTCAAAAGAGTGAATAGGAGGGCAAGCTAAACAGTCGCTTAAGTTTAGATGTTCCTGATACTTTTGCCAACTATAAGATTAATGTGAGCTGCAAGGTATTTGGGTCATCATGGAGTTGAACATGGACCTCAGATACATTGAACAAAATTAAAATATATATCCAAAAAGACATCATTCTATAGCTACTTCACAACAGTACTTTAGGAGAAATCATGGAAAACCTGGATGTGTAATAAGTTTAGAGAAAATAAGGAAGGTTTCAGAACTGTGGACTGACTTGTGAGTGTTTCTCTTGTAAATGAAGACTACAATCCAGGTATTTGAAGGACAGTCATCTTTAAGAAGCTGAATCTTTGGAGACAAACTATTAAATCACAGATCATAAGGGAAAAGATACAAATAAAAATATTGAGTGGATATTCCAAAAGAATTTCTTATAGAATTGCTTACTCTGAAATTAAATGGACTTTTCTTGTCCAGGCAAGTTCTTCATCACTGGAAGCTCTGGGGAAAAACATTTTATGGAGAATTTCAAAGAAATCTCTCATGTGCACTAAAACATTTGAGAAGACTCTATTTTAAACTCCAATTATTTATTAATTTTGAAAAGCATTGTATAGCCTCTTCTGTTATTTATAGCTCAGTATTTTACCTAAACATAAGCAAAACACATTCTGTAGAAACAGACAAAAATTGTCAAACAGATTACAATCTGTGTTTAGCAAGTTGATATTTAAAGAGTTTAGTTGCAATGCTATTATTGTTTATCCAATAGATTTTATTGTTTTCCATAAATTTGTGCTGGTTTAAATGGGCTAAAACATTTGTTGTCTAAGACCTATTCTGTAATTGGGATTGACACTCCTTATCACATGCTGCTCTTAATGTAATTACTATGCATTTTGAGAACTCAGTTTGGAGTAACTAGTTTGCAGAGTAGAATCAAACATCAGAACAGAAAAGGATGAGTTTCTTTCTTCCACAGGTATAGACTCTTCACTGGCTACTCTCATTAGAATCACAATTCTAACAGGGAATTGCTGGGACCATGTGTGGGACTTTATATTTCTGGGCTTCTCATTTACCATGGTCTTTGTAGAATGCTAAAACAGTATGAAATTTAAATTTGCTTCAAAAAAGCTTTGTTTATTTTACTTTCCTTTATGATTACACTGACCAATAAGCCTAAACAATGACCATACCCAGAGAAAATTGGGTCCAGGACCCACAAGGGACTTATGAATTCTCCTGTTGTTCTTACATCAATAAATTGAACAGAAAGGTAGATGATGGGTACCCTGAACCACAGAACATTTAGCCTTGATCTTCTATTTTGATTCTTACTGATGAGTCACTTAAACTTTCTTTAGGTACATCAAATAGCTTTGTCATTGATATTTATCACATTTCCATTCTGATTTGAAGTATGTCTCTATTACATATTTTCCTCAAGTTGTTTTTTTTTCTAAGAAAATTCTTCATATATATTTGTTTCTGTTGGTTAGAGTTTAGGAACATGGTATTTAGCTTTAGATTAATTCTACCATACTAAATATAATTTTGTTCCAATTTTGTTTGGGACAATGTCTTAGTCTATAGCCTAAGGTGGCCTTGAAATTGTGGAAATCCTCCCAGCATAGCCAACCAAGTACCGGAGTTACACACATGAGCTTTAATATTTTGACTAAATAAGAATTTATCTTGATACAAAGTTCTAAACCTACCTGCCTAATTCCCCAAAGCTTGGTTGATGTTTGTCAGATTTTATTAATATCTGAATACAATGCAGTGATTACAGCACATTAAGTTTTACTTAATCAACTTTGTATTTCCTTTTTTAGAAATGAAAATAAGACATGATGTCAAATGAAAATGCATAATTTTTTCATAATTGAAGTCACAGTTTCTATTTAGCATTATCTCAAAATGCCTATATAACAGCTATTCTGTAGTCTATTATGATTTTAGAACACCTGTCTTGATGTGTGTTTCTTGTTCAAAAATGACCATGAATTCGATACTACAAAAGCCTTATTCTTGGGGACAGCCACCATGCCTCAAAGTAATTTCATAAAATTATTAACATATAGAAAATTGTAATTATAACTCAAAAACCTGTAAAAATGAATCCATAGGGAGATCGCTAAATATATATGAAAAATATATACCCAGATTTATGACTCATTTACATTGGAGAATAATTTTAAATACTGCTAAATGCATATCCATTTTAGGCAATGATTTTTTTATTGTTAGTTGGAAGAAATTTCACTGAGAATATGTATGTAAAACCATATTTTTTTTTCAAAATACAGAATGCCTTTTCTGTCATGATTCCTCTCAAAATGCACCTAAATTCTAAGTCTTGGGAATTTATGAATTCACAGTTTTGTAGCAAAGAAGTCTCAATTCCAGGTGCTATGGCACTTGTAATTACACCATTTAAAGTGTGTGTGGTGGAAATAGCTGCTGTTTAGAGATTGTTAAAAGATAGAACCTACATGAAATAGTTTTACTGAAAGAGTACACCCTCATCCAAGGGTGGATTCCATATATAAAATATGCATATGGCTGTTTCCTGATGTAGGGTGTCCTTCTGTATATGTTGCTTTTATTGGTTAATGATTAAAGCTGCTTTGGCCTATGTCAAGTCAAAATACAGCCAGGCTAAAAGATATATAGAGAGAGTAGGCATGGTCAAAGAGATGCCATGTAGATGCCAAAGGAGACAGACAATGGAACTTTACCAGTAGGCCACAGCCTCTTGGCAATATATAGATAATTAGAAATGGGTTAATTCAAGATGTAAGAGCTACTTAGAGATACGCCTTAGTCATTGGGCAAACATTGTTGTAATTAATATAGTTTCTGTGTGATTCTGCAGGTCTGGGAGACTGGGAAACCAATAAGCTATCTCTGTTTACAGATTACAGGGTCTTTTCTCTTACATGTGTTTGCTTCCCTTTCCATCTTCTAGTGGGTCATGAGTCTTCTGATGCCACCACCTTAATCTTGGACTTTCTGGACACCAGAAACACAAGAAATGAATCCATGACATTTTGACTGTTCTATGGCAAAACAAAGTATACCAAGTCAGTAAGTGACAATGGAGCCAAAATTATTCTGGGCCCTTCAGGAAGTACCTGTTTAAGTTGCTTTCCAGAGTAGAGGAGTAGTTCGTGGACTCTTGATACAATAATTAATAATGATAGTTAAAAATTAAGAATAATAATAACAATTTTAAAACCTCAACTCTAAATATATTTTCTTAAGAATGTGTTTATTATATTTCATGCATTACAGCTTTCTTTCCATAAGGAAAACTATCATAATCAATTGTTTATAGTGAGCTTCCATTAAATGTGTGTAGAAACACTCACTTAGCCTCTTGGTACCTAGATGGCAGATTTGGGGAAGACTTTTCTTCCTTGTACGAAAATTAAAACAGTATGACGAAAGTCCTGCCTCCGCTTGCCCTTTACTCTGTAGTTCAAGGACACAGTTCTTAAAGCTACAGCTGTCTTCCTACCATGATTGAAAATATCAGGGATGATGTGTAGACTATATTCTGAAAGTGATAGAAAATGGGGGTGATTTTGCACACCTATAATCCTAGCAGTTTGGAGGCAGGAGAAGGTTAATTACTGAGTTTGAAGCCAGCCTGGTCTATGGAGCTAGTTCCAGGACCGTTAGGGCCACACAGAGAAACCATGTCTCAAGCTAAACAAAATGAAACAAAACCAACGAAAGAAAGAAAGAGAGAGAGAGAGAGAGAGAGAGGAGAGATGAGAGAGAGAGAGAGAGAGAGAGAGAGGGAGAGGGAGAGGGAGAGGGAGAGGGCGAGGAGGAGGGAGAGGGAGAGGAGAGGGAGAGGGAGAGGGCAGGAGAGGAGAGGGAGAGGAAGAAGAAAGAAACGATACGAGAGAAAGAAATGAAGGAAAGAAGACGGAGAAAGAAAGAAGGAAAGGAACGAGAAGGGAAAAGTCATAAAAAGAATTAGATCAAATAAAACTTTCCTATATTGCGTTTTACATATGAGAAAAAAAAACTAAAAAGCATTTTTAACTTTTTATTTTGAATATTGAAAATATAGCAAAAGCACACTGACCCTAACATCTTGGCTGTCTTCTTCTCTGGACATGTCAGACTCTGTTTCTAAGCATCGTGTCGCTTTCTTTGAACGTGTCTGCCCTCCCAGCGCAGTGTCCACCAAATGCGCGCTATGTAGAGCTCTATGCTCTCCAACCTCTTCTCTACAAGCTTGCTTCAGCACCCCATTATCTGTATTCCGTCTCTTTTCTATGAGCTGCGCTCCTTGAATTAAAATGTCCTCACTGAATTTACCCTTCTTATTTGGAATTTCAAACCTCCAGAAATGTGAGGGAAAAAATCATTTTCATTATATATTACTTAGCATATAATATTCAGTTATCAGCTGAAAACAAGCACGGATGTCTGCATATGATAAGAATAGACACCCATTGTGAATCACAAACTGCATATAATTAAGTAAAATACTTTATTATCTTAATTGTCTATTATCCATTGCATTTCATAAATGTCTGTAGTTGTATTTACCCCTGAACCTAAATCACTACTTTTATCTGCCTGCCTAACATTGGTTTTCCCATTGAGAGAGAACAATATATTATTAGCAGGAGTCTATTTTCAAAACTCTAGAATCTGAAATGATTTACATGAAATTTTTAAGCTCATCAGTGAGGTCTCTCAAGTAAAAAAATCTGCAGTATATTTTCACATAGTTCATACCCCACATCTAATCCATCAGTAGAGCTCCTGTTTCTTCCATCTACAATGCATACTGGATGTTCCACACTACATTCTCTCTGCGAATCCACCATCAGCAACTTGACTTTGACTGATGGAATTATGTCACTCGTTCCTTCTCATCCTACCTTGCCCGTGGCTAATGCATACATTCCTCCAGAAATATAAATCATATGTCATTCTTACTCAACAGTTTAAAGGAACTTTATGATGTAGAACCAGGCGCAATGACCAGACATGCTACACTACAGACTCTGACCTTTTTTTTTCAACACATGCATGCTCTACTGTCTGTTTTTCAGTGTTAGTCTAATTTGCACACTAAGTATTATTTTACTCTTTATCATAGTTCAAAGAATTATTCCTCATAGTCCCTATTAATATTCTTTCTAAAATACTAGAGTATCTGCGTTCTCCTCGACCATAGCTTATCTGAAGGAGAGTCTGTAATTTGGGGATCATTTCTTAGTTTTGTTTCTTTCTATATTCTGTTCTTTCCATTAATCACATCATGTATTGCATGTTAGTTTTTTTGCTATTTTTGCTTTTCTCTGTCTCTTTAACTTGACTGTAAATAGTATAAATTGAAGCTTATTCTCACCTCCATTCTGCATTCAGAACACCCAGAGTATTTTGTTACATAAAATATACAATCTTTGCATTTGGGGATGGATAAGTAAGCTATACTTCATTTATTCTCCTTTATCTTTTCTTTCCTTATTTTCTCTATACTATTGCTTCATTAGCAGTCCTCTTGCTCTTACTTCCCTCTCCTTCAAGAGATACTAAATATAAGATTATTAACAGCATAAAAAACAGGCAGGGGAATTTCAAGTTGCTGACTTGTGGCATTGAATAGACTGAGCTCAGCAGCACAGCGCCGGGAGCCAATTGCAACTGCCTTTGGAGGAGACCCCCTTCTAATCACACTCGGATTAGAAACATCATTGGCTATGTGCCCTCCCAGGTTACAGCAGAACTTAATCTCATTTCTGTTAATAGTAAATGTTCCTTGTTCGACTATAATTAGTCACTGTGGAGTTGAGAAAAGGTCATTAGTTGAAATATGAGACTGCAATTTGTTTAAAGGGAGAAAAAGGCAGAGAAAATTATCTTTCCACAATTCATTAGCTCAGGTCACAGTTGCCCCAGGCATTCTGAGCATGTGTGGTAGATAGCTATAGTCAGAAAGTGTGCTTGGCTCAGGGGACAGACACAGGATCACAAAGTTGGTGTTAATATGAACCACATAGAAATTATGTTCTTTAATATCAAAATAATGGATGGAAAAAGAGCAGTTCCTTCACATTATCACGAATGGGACAGGCCTGGGGCTAAGCACACTATGCTTATGTATTGTGGGGAGTGCAGTTTGCTATGATGGGGAGCTGAAGATGTGAAATCATGATCTTTATTTTGCTACTACTTTAGTTTTCCTGAGAAATCAAGACAACTGTGGTTATACATTCCTAATTTTATTTAGGAAGGAATTAGTTTTTAGAAGACACCCTGGTGTTGATTATTAGCCAAAAACAAATATAAGAAAATAGAAATGAGGTAGTGGCCACTTCCAAGTGGAGAGCTAAGCAGAGATGCCTTGTTGCTCTTAAGCCATAGCTATTGCCACCTGAGACACTTTCCTTGTGGTGTCTGAGACCTTCATCACAGGCATGGTTCAAAGTTGAGAGTTCAGGCATGAATGAACATAAGAAATCAGTGAGGAAGAAGCAGGCTCTTTTTTTTACCTATGGCAGTGCCACTAGAATGCCCTGTAATTTGTGTGTGCAAAGTAGCATCAGTCAAGGTGTATATAGAATCTGGTTCCAGTTTTTTATTTGTTCCCCTGACAATACTGAAACACATAACTATTGAAAGTATGCCCCACTATGGGAAAGCAGCATCAGCCTATGGCCTCTGTCCTTGGTCTGACCCACAGCCTTGGTGCTGTCTCCTCCATACCTCAGACCCATGTAACTCATTGGCTCCTGCGTGAACACAGTAATACCTTGCTTGTCTGTTGCATTTAGATGGGAACCTTCCCGCTATGATATCCTAAATAAAGTTGTCTATTAACATGAAAAAAAGAAAATAGAAATGGTCCTTGATTACACTACTCAATCAATAATAACATGTTCAGTGCTTGTTGTATGCAAGTCATTGTACAAGTTCTAGTAGGATTTTCACAGAAAAGTTGCAATTTTTTATACCATTCATGACGACATTGAATATTTGCTGAAGAGTAAAGGGTACATTTTTACAATAGTTGTCTTTTAGAAGCAAATTCTATGAGGCTCTGGGGTGCAGTGTTATTGCTGTCTGGTTACCAGTGCTGCTGTCTTGAACATGAGAATGGTAATATGATTTTTAAAGGTTATACATATTTGTTGTGTGTTTGTTTCTGTTTTCATTTTCCAAGCTAATGGACTGCAAGGTTGTTTGCTCATTTCTTATTGAGACTCTAAAGTGTGCACATATTGCTAGCAAATAGTAGTTACAGTCTTCCTGTATATTCATCATCATGTCACTTGATGTAGATTGTGTGAAAGCCTGGAAGATTAATAATAAATTTTATACTGAAGCCAGAGGTTTAATGAATGAAAAGACTGGTGCCAATGTAGGAAGAGAAAATTTTTGTGTGTTTTTTGTGATCAATAATTAATGTAAATACATACTTACAGTTATTGCAGTGACAAGAGAAAAATAATAAGTATCTGGAGCTATGAAAACTAAGACAATAAAGAAGGTTAATAATTATGTTTGTGAGTCCTCCATAATTGCAATAGGAAAAATAATTTTAAAATCTAATTTATAAGTTCCACTATAAGTATTTCTAAAACAAAGAGCAATATTAACTTAAATATTTAGCAGTAATTGGTTTCATGTACAGATTCATCCATTAATGAAGTTTAACCTTCTAAATTGAAATTTTCAGAACACTTTTTGGTCCTCGTGGAAATAGTTGATTCTTAGCTGTGTACTTAAATATAAACATAATGGCTTTGGCAACTTGACTTTGTAGGGAATCAAAACAAGCTGTGATATTTAAGGTGTTCGAAGGAAAATGTCTATTAATGATGGCCTGGAGTTTGAGCATATAAATACAGATACACACAAGCAATGAAATCTTTGTGTTTCTCCAAAGGGAGTCTCCCTCCTTCTTGAGACACAAACCACTCTTGAGGTCAGGCTCCACATCCAGCAATAGATACCCAGTAGAACATGAACTCAATGGCATCTTTGAGTTTGTCCCATAATATTTGTCAATTTTTTGAAGCCTCACAGGTTCTTCTCATATATAATATGGCTTATGGTTTTTGTGTTTTTATGGAATTTTTGGTGTGGGGGAAAGTGTATATCACTGTATATATATAAGGTTTTCATTTTTTCTCGTTTGTTTGTCCTATTCCAGTATATTCATTTTTGTTTTATCTTATTGTATTCCATTATTATTCCCTATAGATGCCTGTTTGTTTTCCTAGGAGATACAATAAAATTGGGAATCTGAGTTGGAGGGAATGTGGGAAAGAAACTCTGGGGAGGAGCTAGGGGAAGAGAAAAAACAATAATCAATTGTTTGCACAAAAAATCTATTTTCAATAAAGAAAAGAAAACAAAACATTTTACAGAGATAAATACAGCATTAAGGAATATGTGTGTACTTAATATAAGTAATGTCTTAAAAGGTAAAAATAGAATAGTGTTGTAAAAGAGTGAAGGTATTAACATGAGAGTTACATAAATATATAAAATATTTTACCGAACAATCTGAAGGTAAACAGCCCACAGTTTTACAGGTAGCTACTAAGAACTTGAATATGGCTAAAGGGACTACAAACTGGCATTTAAATTACTCCATTTTAACTTATCTTATTTGAAATTAAATAGTTACATATGGACTGTGGACTACTATGTTGAATAGACTAGTTGCATACAATTATTACAAAATGTCAGCATTTGCACCACTAATATAAAGAGGTTTCAAATGAAGACATCATATGCTGAAACTTAATGAGGTTTTATCACTATCCATTCTTCACAAATCCACATGCCTGAGGAAAGATACGTGCTTCAACACTGAGTGACTAAATGCTCACAATATTTTCTCTGATTCATACCCTAAAACTTCATACTTATACATTTGTTACTGAGCTGATTTGGACCTGAAACCTACTACTTCAAATTTTTAAAATATTTTTCAATTATTCTTTCAAGTTTGTAAGATTTAAGCAAGTGTATTTAATCATATCTACCCCAAAATCACCTCCCTCAACTCTCCCTACGTCTTCCTTTCCAATTTCTCTTTGAAATTACACACCCTCCTTTTGTAAATTTTTATTAATAACCACTGAGTCCCATAGTGTTTTCCGATCTGTATAGTAGATGGGGCATGCACTCAGGCATGGTAATCTACTAGCAGCCAAATGCCTAAAGGAGACTCCTCTTTTTTAGAGTCATCAAGCGATAATCGCTTCACTGTCATAGCTGAGGATGACCTTGAATTTCTGAAACCTACCTCTGCTTCCACCACCCACAAATCAATTACAATTGCAGGCATGAATTACCACAAACATGTTTCCCACCATGCGTGAGAATTAACTTCTAGCCTTGTACATACTTAGGCAAGCATTCTATAAACTGAGTTATATCCACAGCTCCCTCTTACTGTTTCTACATTTCATTCCATTTGATCACTCTTTCCAGTATCTTTTTTTTCCTTCAGCATTCTATGTGACTCTCTGCTGATAAATATATAATCTTGACCCTACCCTTATTATCTCAACTGGAACTATAATTTCTTTGAAAAACATGGCCTTACTCAATTCTATGCGCACCAAGGGTTTTACGTTCAGACTTCAATTTCATTGTATATGTTGTTCAGTGTTGTTCTCATTGACCTTTGCCACCAGCAGTGTGTAATCATACAACTGGTTTAACCCATGTGATTGCATTGGTAGCTTAGCTTCTATTATAACAATGGAAGATTTAAGTGACATTTATTTAAAAGTTGAGAGTTTTGGAAGAAATTATTAAGTATAGATGAAACACCTAAGAACAGTACCTAAAACAGAATTAATAACAAATTCTATTATTTCTATATAAAATTTATATTTTATCACTGATTTCATTGCACTGACCAAGTCACACCTTTTGTCTCATTTAATTTTACTAGGAAGGTCTCTTTCACTGTTACTTTAGCCACAAAAATCACTTTAACAGCTTTGTGCCTACAAATAAAAACCAATTCAATCTCTGTCTAGTCTAGAGACTGAGCAAGAATGTTTTGTGCTCAACTCTGGACACAGTTGTGACCAACCATACGTTTAAAGGCTCTCCCCTCATTTGCTTGACACAGAGGTACTTGACTGGGTGAGTATGCTCCATTTCATGATGTTTTATCCTTTAGTTTGCTATACTAGACAAGATACAACAGACACAACTGCAAATGGGGGATTAGAAATTTACCTCCCAAGCTTTGTTTCTCTTTACATTGCATCTTTGTTTTTATTTGCGGAAGGATATCAGGTGTCTAAGTCCAAAAGTGAAGTAGAGGATCTTACAGGGTTGACTTACAAGATACAGTTGATTGGATGAAGGGAGAAAATGTAACAATTAATGCAATAAAATTGCACAAAATTCATACACTATAGCATCAGTACCCCCATGTTGATCTCAATTATTCATACCCTTCAGAAAAAAAGAAATGAAAACAAAACAACAAAAACACATCTAAGACACCTGAATTTCAGTCCCACTCACCCACGCAAAGTCTTCTAAGTCTTGTGATTTACAGCAGGTCTTCATGAATCTCCTAAGACCTGAGTCCCTTTATATATGGAAGTCATGGACCTAAAGAGCACAACATCTCTTTTTTTCCTACCATGTTAGTTACCTTATGGCTGTGACTGAGAATCTATCATTAGACAAATTAAGGAATGAGAAACTTTTCTGCATACAGCTTGATAAGATATTGGGCTTGCGTGAAGATGACAATCAAGTTCTGTGCCAAAAAGATGTATGGCTTGTACTTCTTATATCATTATACCTCACAACTTGGTAGAACAGGAAGCAGAAATGAATTACAGAGATTGGCTGGTTTTCTTTTCTCTCAAATTCATTTAGTCTAGGGTCTCTGCCTAAAGGATAGTACTGCACATATTCTCAGTGGATCATTCCCTTTTAGTTAATCCTGTCTGGGAATTCTCTCACATTTGGACTCAAAGCTGTGCCCTTTCAAAGCTCTAAGCACATGTTAATCCTTTCAAATGGAAAATTGAAATTAACCATCAAAAGTCTACCATGGTCAAGCCAAACAAATCATATTAAACCTCAACGTTTACCATAGAGTCCCATGTTCATCTAATAATACAATGCTCACTTAAAAAGTCCCCGTAATCTTAAGCATTCCACACTATTCAAAAGTCCAAAGTTCAAATATCGTTTAGTGACTCAGTCCAAATTCTTAACTGTTAGCCTAATTGAAACAAAGCAAGACATAAATAAAAACCACTTCTTAAATGTTACATACTTTATTCAATATAAAATGACTCAGAGTGAACCATCCCAATTCAATAAAGAAGAAATGGACGAGAGAATTAAGGAATGATGACGTTATAAGACCCGAACGTGAAATTTCAGCAGGCAAACACCAGAACCTTCAACTACAATTTTAGCATCCAGTCTCTTGGTGCATCATTGAACTCAATAGAGTTGAGTGGTCTAGTCTCGCTTTCCTAGTTTTCTTCTTCTGGCAGATGTGATGTTCTTTGGTCCCACTTCATTTGATTCCTGAAGCGTTCTTCAACAAATATGCCACGTTTCTTGCATCCTCAGGATCCTGACTTTTCCACTGCAATCTGGGATTCCCCTTCCTAGCTTCACTGAAGGCCCAATTATCACATCTATGCCTCCAAATGTAATTGCAAAGCAGAGGCGAACTATCTTTGATAGCCACTTAACTCTCACAGAAAAAAAAAGCAGCAGAAAAGAGCAAGAGAGGGATGTAGTACTTGCTCTCAACTCAAGTGCAAGGAACAAGGTTGCATATATACCAAAGTGCAGCTGCCTGAACTGTCAATGCTAACTTATTCTCAGTCATGGTATAACGACATTGTATAATGTTCATATCGAAGATATTATAAATCTCATGAACTATTTGTTTTATCTGTACAAAGTGGATTCTTAAAGCTTTAATAATGTTTAGAAGCTGTTATGGGTGGTTTTTTTCTTTATGTAAGAAAGGGTTTCATGTAGCTTAGACTGACCTTGAATGAAATTGTACAAGAGGCAAACCTTAAAAGTGGTTCTGTATCCACTTTCCATCAACTTTGAATACAGCTCTGTACACCATGCTCACCTTTTAATAATATTTGATTAATAATATTTTATTTTTGGTTACTTTTTTGCCTTTGTTCATCCCTTTCAAGTAAGAAATTGGGTTTTATATGAATCTTATTTGACTGAATATATTAAAATGAACACTTAAAGGTGCATATACATATGTGTGCACCAAAAAAAATCAAACCCGTTGTGCATGCATACACAAAGATCCACATCCCCCTACACCCTTCCACACACGCATGGGGGGAGGAGAGAGATTTTCTGAGGAGTCAATATTTTTTTTGTTTGTTTGTTTGTTTTTGTTTTCGGGACAGGGTTTCTCTATGTAGTAGCCAGGGTCCCTAGGTTCCCTAGCTGTCCTGAAACTAGCTGTTTGTAGACGAGGCTGGACTCAAACTCACAGAAATCCACCTGCCTCTGCCTCCTGAGTGCTGCAGTTAAAGGTGTGCACGACCACAGCTTGGCTGAGTTAATGCTTTCTATGGGCGTCTACATTCATGAGGTGTTTTAACATGCTACTGACCTAAGTATTACTTGCCGAGCCCAAAGTGAATCAAGAAAAATTACCTAGACTAAGGGCAAGGAAAACAGCCACATGATGCTTGTTTTAAAGCATGGTCATATGTGATAAACTCTACACCTTTTCCTAGTACCTCACTGGTCTCTTCCCTGGCTATTACTGTGCTCTTTATACTTTATGTTCTGGGTTAACTAAGATAAACATGGTTAGCTAGGATAAATACAGTTAACTAGGATAAATATGATTAGCTAGGATAGTCATGGTAAACTAAGATAAACATTATAAAGTATCTAGAAGAATCCTGTTTGAAATATTTTTGTTTTTTTTCCCTTAAATTACCGAGACAGATAGGTAATTATAATTGGCCCTTAATACACCGTCAATTGATTAACTGCTCACTGTGAAGTAAGGTATGTCACATTTTCAACCATTTCTTCCCTACTACCCAAATATACTTCATTTGATCAAACACTGCAGAGAATCATTCTGTAGAATACTGAGTTTAGTTGTATAGCTTTGTGGGTAAAGGAAGCGATGTAATTATGTCTGTGTCACATAAGTTCCACTCTTGCCTTCTTGATATTAGGCATCACGTTCTACATCCTTCTATTTTTCAAACATGACTACAAAGAGTGAAGGCATATTGACTCACATAGTGTAGATTACTATTGTTATCATTATTATTATCACTATAGTAGAATATTATATTATAATATCAAAATTATTTAGTACTTAGAGAAAAGTTTATTGTAAAAGAGACCTTTGGTTTCTTAGATTTAAAACTTCAAGCAGGATATTAGCTCTTACTAGTCTTCTAGGCACAGCTTTTTAGATGCCTTCCATTTTAAGCTGTGCACTGAACATAAATAGAGTCTCTCTTATTTCCATTACTATGGAAACCAAATGAAATTGCTTATATAATAATTATTTACCCTTGGTCTTGAATCGTAAATTTGATCAAGCCCATTAAATTCTAGGAAATGTGATGTCTAAATGCTGATATCCCTATGTATAGAGTCATCGCACTGATGAATCTGGTTGAAAGGAAGGTAATACTAATCTAAATTTATGCAGAGGAGAAAAGAGGTTGTTTGGAGAGTTCTGAACTTTGTAAAAGCACCTATGACCATTTTTAGATGCTGGGATACAGTGTGTGTTTTCTGCATTCAGGAGGTGTGCTGTTCATTAATACCCAAATGGCTTGTGACTTCAATTAACAGTCTCCAAAATTCATGTCAAAATGAATGTCAAGATTAAAATATAGAAACCTAAGGCATCAATGTGTTCTTTCAATAAGGAGAAACAAACAAATAAAAATATCCTGAAAAGGAAGAGGCTAATTCACATGATTGCTGTTTTACTGAAACAGTATGCTTACTCAAGAAAACAGCGGAATAAAATCATAAGGCTACAGTGCCAGTGAGCAGCACCAATTACCTGTTTATTTAAAGAAGATGAAAGTGAGTTAAAATTTGAATCCACATTAAATTAGTGTCTTTTGATAATTATAATAATTATTTATGTGTCACCAGGGATCAGAAACAGATTTTCTGTGCACTAGGCAAACATCCTGCCTCTTCACTATATTTCAGGGCTCTCTTATGCTTATCTTTGTTTCTTTTATTTTTCTGGAGACAGGGTGTCTCTGTATGATGCTTCTAACTGTCCTGGAACTGGCTTTGAAGACCAGGTTGGCCTTGAACTAACAGACATCCACCTGCCTTAGCCTTCCAAGTGCTGAGATTAAAGGTGTTATCTACCACCGCCAAGTGCTTATTGTTTCTTAAAGATTACAGGTAAGAAGTCCAGGGAAGATTAAAACAAAGTTGGTGAATTATCTCGCTACTTCTGAGTGCCTCAAGTACTTGAAGTTTCTCTGTGGATCTTTTAGGAAGTCAGCATTAATTAATGTTAAGTTCCAAACCCAAAAATAAATGGCTGAGAGAAGTCTATATAACATATTAAATTGAACCTGACCACCAGGTTCTCCCAGCATCTCTCAGTCCCTACCTGTCATGAAGCATGCCTGGCATACCCTGCCCTCGACCCTAAACTTTCTAGTTCAGGCCCTGGGTTACCCTTTCCCTGTATAATCCAGGTATTTTGATTACCTATCCTTTTTATATCTTTGAATTTCTTGCTGCTGTACCTGGTTCCCCTCTCTCCCATCTCCTTTTCCCTCTTTCTCTCCCCACATTTTCCAACTTCAACCTGATCAATGTTCACTAGACTCTCCCAGATATTCCTGCCTCTGGTTATGTTCTCCCACATAGCTACAATAAATTTTCTCCACCACCATACCTAGGAGTGCTTAAGTATTTTTCTTTCTTTTGTATTTTTATATTCAAATACTAATAAATAGCATTAATATAAATGATAGTATGTGATTAATCATGCATATAATTGTATAGATGATGATCGTATATATTATGCTACTTGTACAGACAATGTTCTAACTCAAGAGCCATAGACAATCTTACAAAACCCTAGCATCAGGCACGAGAAAACTCTTTTAAAATTGTTGGTCAGGCTGGCAGCTTTGGAGACTGCATGCAACTGCATACATATGTGTGAAAGTAGCTCGATCTATTTGTGGTTTCTTAGCAGTCAAATCTGGGTCTGTCCCTAACTCTTGAGTCACTTGCTTTTAGAAACCTATTTCTCATAGTGGGTTACCTTGGTGGCCTTAATACAAAGAGAGGAGCTTAGTCCTACCTCAACCTGATATGTTGACTCCCATAGGATGCCTGCCCCTTTTGGTAACAGAACAGAGGAGTGGATGGGGATGGAGCATAAGTGGAGTGGGGGAGAGAAAAGGAGAGAATGGAGGGGAATCTGTGGTTGGGGCTATAAATATAATGAAAAAAGATTAATTAGTTAAAAAAGTTATTGATTAGAAGAGCTCAAGAGATTCTCAAACAATATAGACTGTTGCTATTTTCTTTAGTTGCCTCCCCCAGGTAGAAGGTAAGTCTCTATTTTAAAAACACAATACAATTGAGACACAGGACTCAGAAAATTCAAGCTGGATCTGACCTAAATACTTCCCACTCCAAGATTAGTTTTTGTAGTACTTAAATTTGCTATACAAGTTACTAAAGAAGGGAAGCAATAAGCAGTCCTATCCATGTATGATGCTTATGAACCACAACAGTGACCAGAATGGCAAGATACTCCTGAAGTTATATTAATAACACATATAGCTTGTAAGTAACCATCAGTTGTCTAATAAAAGTTAAGGCCTACTGAGCAACATGAATGAATTTGTGTGTATTACCCAAAACCTCCTTAACTACCCAGGGTTAGTAAGCTCATGGATCTTAAAGGGGAACCCATTATGTTCAGTTTATTAGACCAATATAAACCCTAACTGCATTGTAAATATAATTCTCATACTCACATACGTATGGGGATAAATGTAGCCTCTGATCCCTCATCAAAGAAATTTAACTTTGTAGCCATCCATCATAGAAAACCTTAAGTAGCCAAATGCTGGGGGAATTGATCATGATGTGTCTAGCCCTAGTGGAAACATCTCAAACAAAACTACTACACCTAAGGCACAAGGAACATCATATATGAAGTTGATGATAGATTTTAAGAGTGAGAGGATTGGGAAATCTGCTAAGAGGGCCTAGAAATGACAAGGTAACCACATCCATTATACTGATACAATATGGCGCTTAGACAAGAATCAATAATGACAACACCTATAGACATGCTAATGAGGAAGAAAGAATTTTTACAACTCAAGGTTCTCCACCCTGAGACAAAGAATAATAGACAAGTAAAATCAGCTGAGAAAGGGAGATTTAGACTTCCCCACAATTGAGCTTGTAGTTGGTAATATAATACCAAGTGGTCAGACCTGAAATAAACTACTTAAAGCAATATACGCATCAGGCTCTCCTCTTTCTCTCTCTCTCTCTCTCTCTCTCTCTCTCTCTCTCTCTCTTTGTCTCTCTGAACATATACACACACATATGCATTTATATGTGGAACAATATTAACCAAAGTTTTAGCAGTCATGAATTTGAGAGGGAGTTAAAAGGAGGCTTGGGAGGAGCTGGAGAGAGAAGGTACATGGATGCAATTGGAGGGAGGAAGACAATAGAGAGAAAGGACGGGAAGAAGGGCAAGGGAGAAATCATGTGATTACATTTTAATTAGAGTTTTAAAGTAAAATAAAGTATTTATCACACTAGAAGCAAAGAATAGATGACTGTACTGGTGGTAGAATAGTAAAAATCAGAAAATCTAGATGTAAAAGCAGGCATAAAAATATAAGAAATGTAGTAGCAAGGAAGTGACCGTATTAGGATGTCTCTCCTTAATGAAATAACAAGGACTACAAGTTCACAAACATTTCTTACCTGTTACAGACCATGCAACTTAATTCCTCCCTCTCCTGATGGAGTTCATGTGATTGTATCCATCCCATAGCTGATGTAGTCCATGCGACTACATCCATCCGATGGCCAATGTAGGTCATGTGACTGTATCCATCCCATAGCTAGTGTAGCCCTTGGGACTGTATCTATCCCAAAGCCAGTGTAATTCATTTGACTATCCATCTCATAGCCAGTGTAGTTTCCATAGTCTGATCACAACAATGACTGATATATCTTGCTAATGTTCTGTGCTGTGAAGCTAAGCTTTTGTTTGTTTATATACAATAAAATTATCTCCTTATCTTCAAATATTTTGTCTTGTAAAGCCTTAAAACTTTAATATTACTTAATAGTGTACATAAATACCTTACTTGCTTCAACAGAAACTCTGGTGTTTCATGGAAAGATAATTTCCATTATCTTTCTTTTACATTTATACATTCCAGCTTGAAAGCTAGTCTGGTAAAATGGAGCAGTGGCTTAAAATAATTTAAAATACATTTTAAAATGTTATAAGTTAAAACTTAAATATTCTTATAGTCATGATTTTTCCCCTGTGATTAATTTTCACAATATCATTCTTCCCAGGAGAAGAACATTCAAATTTTATCTATATCCTCATAAGTTTATACTTTTGATAAATAATGTCATAGGCTTGTGTGTGCATGTAGAATGATGCTGACACTATAAATGGAGTGTGTGTGTGTGTGTGTGTGTGTGTGTGTGTGTGTGATTGAATAAATATCTCTGTGACAAAGAAAGAGCATCACATTAGAAACAAAAGACTTCTTTTGCGCATTATAAGGTTTAAAATATTATTTAGAAATGTATGTGAATTTGTATACTTTTATACATTACTTCTAAGGTAGATTTATAATACTTTGATAGAATATTAGATGGGATTTTAGGATAAGTTTGGGTTGATAGAGTTCTGGTTTTATAGGCATTTTATAAAGAACAAGGCAAAAAAGACATGTTGTCTTATATAGAGACATCACTGGAAGTTAGCAAATGAAATGAAGCAGAAACGGTAGAGCAGGAGATTTAGGAAGAAGGGAAGGAAAGAACAGTAACTGGTTTTATAACTGGACAATCATAAACTATCAGTGACAAAAGGGAAGAAATTGAGCAGCATCACAAGCTTGAGAGGTGTAGATATCTGTGTTAATGAAGGTTAAAAATAAAAATATCCATGGAAACATGCATCTAAAAGTAATACAGCATCTTAGCACAAGGGACTGACTTAATGCTCAGCCCCATTCATTCACATTCCTCTTATGCTCTACCTTGACTTTTGGTTTAGTCAAACTATGTGTATTTCTGAGGCTGTCTCGGTGTGTGTGTGTGTTTATGTGTGTGAGAGAGAGAGAGATGAATGTTGATAGATTTTTTTTCACTTGTCTTATACAAAATAAAGAGAAATTATAGACATCGTAAATGTACCATGTAAAATGGCAAATTATGACAGATGCTGTACAGGCTAAGAAGATCAGGAAGGTCTTATGAAAACTGGAATGAATGAAAATTGATTGCTTGGAATAAAAATTTTGCAAAACAGTTTATTGAACCTAAGATGAGAAGAAAGAATATCTAAGTTAAAGTATCTTTACCTTAAAACAATTTTCCACTTGTACTCATCTTTAAGAGTTCCTAGAAATGTGACCATCAAGACACAATGGAGACTTGATTGATTACTGACATTATATTTTATCTGAAATATACCCATTGTGACCCAATCTCATCTGATTCTAGCATGTAGAAAATGTGTAGGCATTCCTCATACTGTTTCCTAACTACCCAACAGTTCTTCAATTACTCTAGACAGGTATAAAATACTGCATATTCTATTTCACATTAAACATTTCATTTATTTTTATTATTCTAATGAAACTCATATACTCATCTACCTTGTAGGATGAATGAAGATGAACTAAATAGCTTATGAAAATGAACAGAAATTAAAGAGCACATTGTGAAGTGTTTTGCGCTATTAGCTTTGAGCTATGAGTAAAAATTATTATTATTGTGGGACCACTTTCTGCCAAATGTTTTTAATGTAATATGTTTATTAATGGCAAGATATAGTATATTGCCACTCAAAGTGCAGCAACTAAATGCTTTGTGGTATTCATTATAGAAATCAAAGCTTGTTAAAGTATTATCACTAAACATTTTGTAGAGATATGCATGGTGAAAAAGATTCTTATTTATAAAAGATTATAGGTTTAACATATGTAGAAATACTGTAGGTGTTTTTCTCCAAAGATTTTTAATATTATTTTTACTAAAATCATTTTTCTGCCAGTGCTTTTGCAAGTACACATGCTCACAGGTATGTGTGTGTGTATGTGTGTGTGTGTGTGTGTGTGTGTCTGTATGTGTGTGTGTATGTTATAATACATAGATTATTGAGTTTATATACCTAACGAGACTGATCTGATTCTAAGTAAGAAGTGGTTTTGCAGACATTTATGATAACTGTTAAAGAAGTCTAAAAATCACACAAAAATCAAGGCAGAAGATAACTGTATTTTTTGAGAATTTCTCTTAGGTAAACCAAATTGGGGAATGTGAATTCATGTCAAATAACCCTAGTAAACTTCAAGACATTGTGCAATAGAGATATATTGAAGTCTACAGTAGAGTACAGTAATACTTCATAATATTCATGAAAAGGTTTTAGTTGTCAGTGTCATTGAGCAATCAGGAAAAAATAAATTAAGTGAAGGCTAGACAGGATGGACACAAAATGGGAAAAGACAGAAAGTGGTTCAAGGATCTTCAAATATTTTAGTGCTCTCAATGAAAATATTATTTTCATGGAATTGGAAATGAGATCTTTGATTTTCTGTTCTGTGTCTATAGCTTTTATGTTGGGGAGGTTCCTTGAGTTTTTAAACAAAGAGAAATTTGGTAGTATTATTTTAAAGAAAATGGATGTCCTCTCAAGATATGTGAAGAATTTCGGGCAAAAAAATGGGAACTTGGGGGTGGGGCGGGATGGGGGGATGGGGGAATGGGGAGAGAAAAGTGTGAAGTGGAGGATGGGAAGAGCTTGGGGAAATAGGATGGTTGGGATATAGGAAGGGTGGATATGAGAACAAGGAATTATATATCTTAATTAAGGGAGCCATTCTAGGGTTGGCAGAGACTTGACTCTAGAGGGGTTCCCAGGTATCCAGGAAGACGCCCCCAGCTAGGTCCTTGGGCAGCTGAGGAGAGGGTACCAGAAATGTCCAGATCCTATTGCCATACTCATGAATATCTTGCATATCACCATAGAACCTTCACCTGGCATTGGATGGAGAAAATGACAGAGCCCCACATAGAAGCACCGGATTGAGCTCCCAAGGTCCTGATGAGGAGCAAAAGGAGGGAGACCATGAGCAAGGAAGTCAGGACCGTGAGGAGTGCGCTTACCCATTGAGACGGTGGGATAGATCTAACGGGAGACCACCAAGTCCAGTTGGAATGGGACTGGTGGAACAGGCGACCAAACCGGACTCTCTGAATGTGGCTGACGGTGGAGAAGGACTGAGAAACCAAGGACAATGGCGATGAGCATGAACTCTACAGCATGGACGGGCTCACTGTGAGCCTTGTCAGTTTGGTTGCTCACCTTCCTGGACTTAGGGGGAGCTAGGAGGACCTTGGACTTAACATAGTGAAGGGAACTCTGATGGCTCTTTGGCTTGGAGAGGGGCGGAGTGGGGGTATGGGTGGAAGTGAGGGGAGGGAAGGGGGAGGAGGAGGGGAGGAGATGGAAATTTTTAATAAAAAATGAGAAAAAAATGAAAAAAAAGAAAATGGATGAAGAACAGTAGAGAGTTGAAATGGACAATTTCCAAGGCTTAGAAAGTTATTTTCTTAATGAATAGAGCTACATGGTAATTGAAGCCACAGAGGATTCAGTGGCAATTATGCTGATCAACCAAGCAAAGGGAATCAATGACAGAAAGTGTTGGGAGAATTTTGTCACTCTACCAAGCAATGAATCTCATACAACACTTGATGGCCTGTATGGATAACTACTCATGTAGAATAAAGGACACACTCATAAAAGTGAGCACTAATATGAATGCAAAGTTTGCATTGCCTCAGATAAAACATTTATTTTTTTCAATTATCCAGACTTATCATCCTTCCTTCGCTTCATCATTCCTGATATTTCGTCATCAACCATAAATTTTGTGAACAACTTTTGTTTTATTTCTTATGTCATTTTATTTTGCTATTTAAGTGTAAAACGATAGAAGCCAAATACTTAGTGTGAACTGTTAGGTTGCATTCTATAAATCTCCTACATTGATCACTCTGGATTTGTCCCTTTGTGAATTGATCGTTGTTCATTGATTATAAGAACAGTTTTGAGGCTTCATCTTTACTATAAGGAACAACTCTTGAATGGCATTAAAAATTTAATTTTATAGTGTACAATTTCATAAGATGTTTCAGATTGATAATAAATTATTTTTTAAAAAAGATTATGGCTGCACCATGGATGATATAACCAGTAATGCAAAGAAAGGAGGCAGTGTGACAGACTGGGAAGCTGTGGAAATAAAAGAAACCATGATTGTTTTTGCTCGATTCTGCTTATACCATGATTAAGATCTGCAATGGACAGAGCATAATAAATGTCATCTAATTATTTAATCTCTTTAGGACCTATCCTCAGGGGTGAGTCTAATAAAACAATTATATCACGAGAATTATCAGCTTTATCTTAGTAAGTAGTTCTTATATATGTGTCTTTGATTTATTTCAGACTCTCACAATTGGAACCAGAACACAGACATTGGTCAATATAATGGACAAATCATTAATAGTAACATGTTGTGAACATAAAACTTTGAAGCAGTAAATATCCATAAAATGGTTTTAGTTAAGCTGATAGTTGTGCAGTTAGTGACAGTGACTGGTTTGGGAGTTGTCAGGAATGAGATTGGGAGGAATTAAGAGACTAAATTCATTTTGGATGGCAGTAGCCTAATAAATTAAGACAGCCAGAACATGAATATTTTATTTTATAAATGCAAAGATATAGAATGCTATTAAATTTCTATCATTGTAGTTTCCAAACAGATTTTAGAGAAATATTTTTTTTCCAGAGATAACATACTTTGCTGAATTTAACAAAAGTCAGGCCATGGAAAGGTAGATAAATGGGGAAACAGTAACAGAATCTGTGTGGCAAAGTGAGAAACTCATTCCAAGTTGAATCTTGAACTTCAGACAAAACTAGATAAGTCTCTTTCTATCTTTGATGATAGTGTTTTTCTGTTTCTTCTTCTTCCTATTTATTTAGTTGATATTTTTGAGATATGACTTCTCTGTGTAGACCAGCTGTCCTGAAATTCCCTCTGTAGACCAGACTGGCCTTGAACTGACAGAGATCATTCCATTTCTACCTCTGGAGTGCTGGGATTACTATTGTTTCATCAGAACCCTTTAAGGACAGAAAGAAATATTTCAAAGAATTCACATAATACACAAGTCAAGAAGTATACATTGAGATCACAAATATTACTGCATCTCTCCCTTTCTTTTGGTGCCTTCACCAAGAACAGAAATATACTTGTTGGGGGTGTTAAAAGATGGAGGAAGTCTCCCTTGCTCTGTGAATGACAAGGGAGCTCTTTCTTAATATCTCAAATCATGAGCAGTTTCTGTTCCTTCAAAGCACTTTGAAGAGCTTGTTATGTGTCACACATACATTGTAGATACAGTCATCCACATCTCTGCCCTGTGAGTCATAAGAAGAAGAGACCATGTTGTTGAGCTACATAAACCAAAAGTAATCTTGAATTACTACTAACATTGAAGCAAGAATGAAAATGTCCAAGGCAAAACTGAGGATTCAGGTCAGTGAAAAGACATCTAGTGCTATCTTCTTGAATCTTCTAATCAGGAGAAACTACTACAGTGTCAATGAGATCCCTGATGAAAGGATGCAGATAAACTCAGGAAGCAACACCTAGATCTGTAATCATCCCAAACTCAGATGCGAAAACACCATGGTTAAAAAAATAACCAACAACAGAAAGGGCAAAATGGCACTACAGGAGCCCAGATATTCTATAAGAGCATGACCTGAACAACTTAATGTAGCTGAAGCACAAGATAATGACTTCAAAACCAACTTTATGACGATGGTAGAGGTCCTTAAAGAGGAAATGAAAAAAAGAATCGATTAAAGAAATTGAGGAAGAGACTAGTAAAATATTAGAACATTAGTAAATTCCTTAAAGAATCCCAAGAATGTAGTGAGTATCTGAGGGCCTGCTTTTCGCCCAGCTCGGCTCCCGCATGGTTAGCTTTACACACGAAATAACATCACACAAATTGTATTCTTTTAAAGACTGCCTGGCCCATTATTTTCTGCCTCTTACTCACATCTTGATTAACCCATATCTAATAATCTGTGTAGCACCACAAAGTGGTGCCTTACCAGGAAGTTTCTAGCATACATCCATCTTGGGCTGGAGCTTCATTGCGTCTGGCCTCTCTCTGAGGAGAGGCACGGCAGTCTGACTAACTTAGGAGAGGCGTGGCATCTGACTGAGCCATCTACCTCACTTCCTTCTTCCTGTTCTGTCTATTCCACCCACCTAAGGGCCGGTCTATCAGATGGGCCAGGCAGTTTCTTTATTAATTATCCAATGAAATCATCAGATAGATAGAAGACACACCTACATCATTTCCCCTTTTTCTGTTTAAACAAAAAAGAAAAGCTTTCACTTTAACATAGTAAAATTACATATAACAAAACAGTTATCAAGTAAGAATTACAGTTACAATATTTATATCTACTTTATCTTTTATCATAACTAAGGAAAACTATAACTATCTATTTATTCTTCAACTCCATCAAAGACTCCAGAAGGATATAATATTACCTAGGTGAACAAGAAGTAAGCTACTTCCAAAACTCTAGAAATGACAGAGACATCTCGCTGCCTGGGCAGTCACCCAAAGTTCTTTTGTACCATTGGGGCATTCATCTTCGGCCTACAGGCCCATAAGTATCCAGCAGACATTTCCATGAAGCAGGAAATTTCAAAGGCAGTTCAGTCACTATCTGCTCTGTCCTGCAGAATGTCTTGCAGACTCTTTCTTGAATTAGGAACCCCAAAGAATCATCTCACATTTAGGCAAGTTCAGCAGTCCTCTCTCATTGGGTTCTTTGTGTCCAGTTTCTGCAACAGTCCAGGCAAGAGCAGTTTATTGCCCAAATGGCTATCAAACTCCATAAGGAGCCTCTTTGATGCCCATCTTCCTCTTGAAGTAGATTGGTGCTGCCAGGAGCAGACATGTCTCATTGTCATGAACAGTCCTAACTTATTAAAACATTTAAAATGCAATATTCTGTAGTCTTTGAAAGATATGAAGAATGCCTTTTTAACTTAAATATATCTCTATATATCTAGAAAATCTAACTAACATGACTATAAGCTTTACTATTATCAATGATTATCCATTAGCAACCTATATTTCCTAATTATACATTATATTCTTAAAATGAACTACACAATCACAATACCTTATCAAGATAGAAATCATATATCATATAACAAAATTGACCTTAAAATCCATACCAATGCAAAGTATTCATATCTATACTATTCCCCTTTTAAATGTAAAAGAAACACTTTATAAACATATTTTGGGAATATGGACGTAGGTATGCTCTCCAAAAACTGCTTTCCTGCTGGGAAAATTGGGGATTAATGGGGACGCTTGTTATCATAGATCTTTCATGGTATATATCTCGTGCTGGCCAGGTTCAGTCTCAAGTCCATCAGTTGGGTGAAGTAATTTTCTGAAAGGTGTTCACTAGCAACCTTGCAGGAGGGCAGTGGTCTGTCATACAATAATTGGGATAGAAGCAATCCATGGGTCTCATTTCTGTAAAAATAAGTGAAGAATCTCTTTTCCAAGTATCATATCCTTAGATCAAATTCTAAAGTCAAGGTTTTGTCAAGATATCTTTCTTGGATTAGTTCAGCAGCATTTGTAAACAAATATCTTTTAGCAGCTGTTGCTCCTTCCTCAGCATTCAAACAATTCAAAAAGAGCATAATAGCATACGTATCAAGATTCTCTGTGTATATTCCATTTTTGTGCGGCTTTTATTTTAACCTCTATTTCCTTTATTTTTACTTTTATTTTTTTGAGACAGGTTTCTATGTATATCTTTGTCCTGGAATAACTCTGTAGAGCAGGCTTGTCCTTGAACTCTCAGAAATCTGTCTGTTCTCTGCCTCCCCAGTGCTGGGATTAAAGGTGTGTGCTACAACACCTTGAAACTCACAGAGATCTATTCTCCGCCCTCTGCCTCCCAGGAATTCGGATAAAGGTCGTGTCCTGCCACACCTTCGAAGTCACAGAGGTCATCTACCTCTGCCTCCAAGTGTTGGGATTAAAGTGTATACCACAACAAAACTACTTCTTTTTTCTTTCTTTCTTTCTCTTTTTTTAACTGTAGAACTTTAACTTTTAGTCTGCATGTTTTTTTAACTCACTGCAAACCATTAGAGGTTTTTCTTTGTCTTTGAATCTCTCTTTACTGTATATCTCTCTTTTTCTGACCCACAGAGTCTTTAATTTACCAAACAATATCGGTAGGACTAAAGCCGTGACTTTGGCAGCTGGATACAGCCCATTCCTTAGCTTTCCAGCCTCATGGCAGAGGGGTACCGGCTATAGCCTTGTTTATCACCACAACTCTGTGGCGGTTCAAGGTCCCTGCCAGCAAGCAAGCTGCAACAGTGTTAAACAACACTCAAAAGCTCCATAGTCAGGACCGCCTGCTTGAAAGAGTCAGAGTTTGCCCTGGTGGGACGGCCCAGAAAGCTGGCATTTAAAACGGCACAGCTTTTTTCCTGCTTACGGCTTAAAACCGAAATAACAAACATTCAGCTTTCATCAACACCATTTAAGTGTTTCGTGGCAGGACCTCTTAAAAGAGCTGGCAAGATTTTGCAGCTAAAGCTGAGTCAGGAAGCCTCTCTAGATGAGAGTGCTTTCGTACCTCTAGCAAGCAAAGCCAAACCTGAGAAATAGCTGCTACCAAGAAAACATGCTTTATTACTCTATTCTTTCCCAAGCTTTCTCAGGCTTTCTGTGGATCCAGTCATCCACGTGGGCGCCATTCTGTAGTGGGGGGAGCTGTGGGCCAGTTTCCCACCGCCCTGCTCTCGCATGCTCAGTCGGTAGAGCATGAGACTCTTAATCTCAGGGTCGTGGGTTCGAGCCCCACGTTGGGCGCCATTCTGTAGTGAGTATCTGAGGGCCTGCTTTTCGCCCAGCTCGGCTCCCGCATGGTTAGCTTTACACACGAAATAACATCACACAAATTGTATTCTTTTAAAGACTGCCTGGCCCATTATTTTCTGCCTCTTACTCACATCTTGATTAACCCATATCTAATAATCTGTGTAGCACCACAAAGTGGTGCCGTTACCAGGAAGTTTTCTAGCATACATCCATCTTGGGCTGGAGCTTCATTGCGTCTGGCCTCTCTCTGAGGAGAGGCACGGCAGTCTGACTAACTTAGGAGAGGCGTGGCATCTGACTGAGCCATCTACCTCACTTCCTTCTTCCTGTTCTGTCTACCTCCACCCACCTAAGGGCCGGTCTATCAGATGGGCCAGGCAGTAGTTCTTTATTAATTATCCAATGAAATCATCAGATAGATAGAAGACACACCTACATCACAAGAACTCCAAGAAAAACAATAGCTGAGGGGAAACTGTTTCAAGATTGAAATGATAATAGAAAAAAAACAGAAATGGAGGAATATTTGCAGTTGGAAAATTAGGGTAAGCTCACAGGAACCACAGATGCAACAATAACCAACAGAATACAAGACATGGAAGAAAGAATTCAGGCGTTGAAGATACAATAGAGGAAATAGATTAATTAGTTAAAAAATCCTAAATCTAAGTATTTGCTGAGACTGAACATCCAAGAAATTTGAGACACTATGAAATGACCAAATCTAAGATAATAGGAATAGAAGAAGAAAAAGAATACTAGATCAAAAACCCAGAAAATAGAGTCAATAAAATAATAGAAGAAAAAATTCTAACCTAAAGGACATGGCTATAAAGGTATAAAAAGCTAAATTGAACCAGAAAAAAGGCCCCATACCACATTATAATCAAAATACTAAAAATATGCAAAAAAGAAAGAATATTAAAAGCTGCAAGGGAAAAAGCCAAGTAATATATAAAGGTAGACCTATTAGAATTACACCTGACTTCTCAATGGAGACCCTAAAAGCCAGAAGAGCCTGGATAAATGTCTGGAAAACTCTAAGACACCATGAATGCCAGACCAAACTGCTTTGCCCAGCAAATCTTCCAATCATCATTGAAGGGAAAACAAGATATTTCATGACAATGTCAAATTTAAACAATAATTTTCACAAAACCAGCCCTACAGAAAGTAAAGAAGGGAAAACTCCAAATATCACCTATATGTCACCAAGTCTGGATATGGCCTGCTCTTCTATACATCTTGCTATGAATACTAGACACTTGCCTAAATGTATCATTACTAGTCTCTGGATTTCTACCAAATACATAAATATTAGATTACCAAAGATATTTTCTTCTATCTAACTCAAACCCTAAAGTTTCCCATTTAATACGTTTTATTTCATAAAATACATTTTATTAAATTTCCCCTCCCCAACTCATTCCAGATCCTCTCATCTGCTTACCATGCAATTTCACATGCTTTCTCTTTCCTTCCTACCCTCTCTTCCTCCCTCCTTCTCACTCTAAAGGAAGAAAATCAAAACAAATTGGCAACAACAGGAAAAATTTCAATAAGCTAGAAAGTATCAAACCCAAACATAAAAGACTTACAAAAAAATCATGAAATTCACATTGTGTTCGGCAACTACTTCTGGGCTTGACTCTACTTTGGAGAAAAATGACTTTTCCTTTCCCAGCAGGTATGAACTGAAAACAGCTTCTTGGTTAGGGTATAACTTCATATCTATGTCTCCTTCTCATTTGGGGGATTTTGTTTGTTCCTTACTTTCTGTATGATGCCACAGTCTTTCTGTGTTCATATATGCATCGACCCTCTTCTGTAAGAAAAACACTCTTTCCTCGGAGTCATTTATAGTTCTAAAGACTTAGTTCTAGTAATCATCACAACATGGGGTGAATTTGGGTAATTTTTGTTTTTCCATTTTCTTATGTCATAAAATTTTGAATCTTGACTAAAGCTTAGTTGTCAGTCCAGATTGTTACTTGAATATAAATATTGCTGTCTCCTCCATGAATACCATTATAGTATTTCACCTGGAAGAAGATGTGTTGTCACGTGCTATGCATAGGCTAGAGAAAAAAGTTAGTTTTGAAATAGGGACAAATCATTTTTTCATTAGTATTAAATCTTCTTTTTCATTATTATTTTTTATGGAACTCTACATTTTTCTCTGCTCCATTCCGTACCTCTCCCCTCCCCTTCAACCCTCTCCCAAGGGCACCATGCTTCCAATTTGCTTAGGAGATATTGTCTTTTTCTACTTCCCATGTAGATTAAATCTATGTATGTCTCTCTTAGTGTCTGCATTGTTGTTTAGGTAATCTGAGATTGTGATTTGTGGCCAGTTTTCTTTGCTTTATGTTTAAATACCACTTATGAGTGAGTACATGTGATAATTATCTTTCTGTGTCTGCGTTACCTCACTCAAAATGATGTTTTCTAGCTCCACCTATTTGACTGAAAAATTCAAGATGTCATTTTTTTTCTGCTGTGTAGTACTCCATTGTGTAAATGTACCACATTTTCCTTATCCATTCTTCAGTTGAAGGGCATTTAGGTTGTTTCCAGTTTCTGGCTATTAAAAACAATACTGCTATGAACATACATGGAGCAATATCTCTTGTGGGCACACTGAGCATCCTTTGGGTATATACCCACAAGTGGTAATACTGGGTCTTGAGGAAGGTTGTTTCTAATTTTCTGAGAAATTGTCACACTGACATCCAAAGGGGCTATACTAGCTTGCATTCCCATCAGCAATGCAGAAGTGTTCCCTTTACTCCACAACCTCTCCAGCATAAACTGTCATCAGTGTTTTTGACCTTGGCCATTCTTATAAGTGTAAGATGGAATCTCAGAGTTGTTTTGATTTGCATTGCTCTGATGGCTAAGGATGTTGAACATGTCCTTAAATGTCTCTCAGACATTTTAGATTCCTCTGTTGGGAGTTCTCTGTTTAGGTCTGTGCTCCATTTTTTTTAAATTGGATTATTTGTTCTCTTGATGACCAATTTCTTGAGTTTTTTGTATATTTTCGTGATCAGAACTCTGTCTGATGTGGGGTTAGTTAAGATCTTTTCCAATTCTGTAGGCTATTGTTTTGTCTTGTTGATGGTGTCCTTTGATTTAAAGAGGTTTTTCAGTTTCAAGAGGTCCTATTTATTATTGTTTCTCTCAGTGTCTGTGCTGCTGGTGTTATATTTAGGAAGTGGTCTCCTGTGCCAACGTGTTCAAGTGGACTTCCCACTTTCTCTTCTGTAAGGTTCAGTGTGGCTGTCTTTATGTTGAGGTCATTGATCTGTCTCTACATGAGTTTTGGGCATGGTGATAGGTATGATCTATTTTCATTCTTCTACATGTTGATATCCGTTATGCCAGCACCATCTTGGTTAAATATGATTTCTTTTTTCCATTTGATATTGGTTGCTTCTTTGTCAAAAACCAGTTGTTCAAAGGTGTGTGGATTAATATCTGCGTCCTCAATTCAGTTCTATTGGTACCGCCTGTTCTGTTTTTATGACAATACAAGCTGTTTTCAGTACTGGAACTCTGTAGTAAAGTTTGAAATCAGGAATTGTGATGCCTCCAGAAGTTCTTTTAGTTGTAAAGATAGTTTTGGCTATTCTGGGTTTCTCTGCTTTTCCATATGAAGTTGAGTACTATTCTTTTCAGGTCTGTAACAATTTGCTGTGATTTTGATGGCATTGTACTGAATCTGTAGATTGCTTTTGGTAAGATTGTAATTTTTACTATGTTAATTCTACCTACCCAAGAGCATGGGAGATCTCTCCATTCTCTGGTGTCTTCTTCAATTTCTTTTTTCAATGATTTAAAATTCTTGTCATACAAATCTTACACTTGTTTGGTTAGAGTTACTCTGAGATATTTTATGCTATTTGTGGCTATTGTGAAATGTGATGTTTCTCTGGTTTCTTTCTTTGTTCTTTTACCATCTGCCTATAGGAAGGCTACTGATTTTTTTGAGTTAATCTTGCATACTGCTAAATTAATGAAAGTGTTTATTAGTTGTAGAATTTGTAGAATTTTTGGGTTCACTTATGTAAACTATCACATCATCAGCAAGTTGTGAGAGTTTAACTTCTTCTTGTATCCCCTTGATCTCCTTTTGGTATCTTATTGATCTATCTAAGACCTCAAGAACTATATTGAATAGATATGGAGACAGTGGACAAACTTGTCTTGTTTCTGATTTCAGTGGGATCAATGGGAGTTTCTCCCATTAGTTTGATGTTGGCTATTGGATTGCTGTATATTGCCTTTATTATGTTTAGGTATGTTCATTTTATCTCTGTTGTCTCCAAGACCTTTATCATGAAGGGATGTTGTATTCTGACAAAAGTTTTTTTTGGTATCTAATGAGATGATCATATGGTTTTTATTTTTCAGTATGTTTATATGGGGGAATACATCCACAGATTTTTATATTTGAACCATCCCTTCATCTCTGGGATGAAGCTGACTTGGTCATGGTGGATGATGGTTCTGATGTGTTTTTGGATTTGATTTGCCAGTATTTTATTGAGTATTTTTGCATCAGTGTTCATGAGTGAGATTGGTTTGTAATTCTTTTTCTTAGTAATTCTCTTTCTGTGGTTTGGGTATCAAGGTAATTGTAGCCTCATAAAAAGATTTTGGCAATATTCCTTCTGTTTTTATTGTGTGGAATAATTTGAGGAGTATTGGTATTAGTTCTCTTTGAAAATCTTGTAGAATTCTAAGTTGAAACCCTCTCTGGTCCTGAGCTTTTTTTGGTTGGTAGACTATTGATGACTGTTTCTATTTTCTTCTGCTGTTATAGCTCTATTTAATTTGCTTATCTTGTTTTAATTTAATTTTGATAAGTAATATTTATCCAGAGAGTTGTTCATTTTCTTTAAGTTTTCCAATTTTGTAGAGTACAGGTTTTAGAAATATGACCTGATGATTCTCTGTATTTCCTCTGTGTCTGTTGTTATGTCCCCCTTTTCATTTCTGATTATGTTAATTTGGATATTCTCTCTCTGCCTTTTGGTTAGTTTAGATAATTGTTTGTCTGTTTTGTTGATTTTTGTCAAAGAACCAAGTCTTTGCCTCATTGATCCTTTGTATTGATTTCTTTGTTTCTATTTTGTTGATTTCAGCTCTCAATTTGATTATTTCCTACTGTCTAGTTCTCCTGGTGTGTTTGCTTCTTTTTGTTCTAAAGTTTTCAAATGTTCTGTTAATTCACTAGTGTGGGGTTTTTCCAGCTTCTTTATGTAGGCATGTAGTGCTATGACCTTTTTCTTATCACTGCTTTCATTGTGTCCCATAAATTTGGGTATGTTGTATGCTCTTTTTCATTGAATTTTAGGAAGTCTTTATTTTCTTTCTTTATTTCTTCCTTGACCAATTGATGATTTAGGTGAACATTGCATTGTTTAATTTTCATGTGCTTTTGGGCTTTCTGGAATTAGTATTGCTGTTGACTTCTAATTTTAAACCATGGTGATCTGATAAGATACATGGGGTTATTCTAATTTTTTTGTATCTGTTGAAGTTTTTTGTTACCGAGTATGTGGTCAATTTTTGAGACGGTTCCATGAGGTACTTAGAAGAAGGTATATTCTTTTTTTTTGTTTAGATGGAATATTCTATAAGTGTCTGTTATGTCCATTTGAGTCATAAAATCTGTTATTTCTTTTATTTCTCTATTCATTTTTTGTCTGATTAACCTGTTCAGTGGTGAGAGTGGAGTGTTGAAGTTTTTATTATTATTATTGTGTGGGATTTCATGTATAATTTAAGCTTTCAAGTTGTTTCTTTTACATATGAGGTTGCCCTTGTATTTGAGTCAGATATGTTCAATATTGAGACTCCTTCTTGATGGATTTTTCCTGTGAGTAATATAAATAAATGGCTGTTCTTGGTCTCATTTGATTGAATTTAGTTTGAAGTCTATTTGAGGGGGTGTTAGATATTAGTATAGCTACACGCACTTGTTTCTTAGGGGTTCCATTGTGACTGGAAATATTTTTCCCAGGCCCTTTACTCTGAGATGATGTCTGGCCGTTGAGATTGAGGTGTGTTTTCATATGCAGAAGGATGGATTCCTGTTTTCATATCCAATCTGGAAGCCTGTGTTATTTTATAGGTGAGCTGATTCCATTTATATTAAGGGATATTAATGACCAGTGATTGCTATCTCTTGTTAATTTAGTTTTCATTGTTGATGACATTAATTTGTGTGTTTTTACTTCTTTGGGATTTGCTGCTATGAGATCATCAATTGTCTGTGTTTTTGTTGATATAGCCAACTTCCTTGGGCTGGAGTTTTCCTTCTAGTATTTTGTGTATGGCTTGGTTTGTGGCTAGGTATTGGTTAAATCTGGTTTTGTCATGGAATATCTTGTTTTCTCCTTCTATGGTGATTGAATGTTTTGTTGGGTATGGTAGTCTGGGCTGGCATCCATGTTCTCTTAATGTCTGCATAATCCTTAACCATACCTTCTGGCTTTCATTGTTTCCAATGAAAAGTCAAGAGTAGTTCTGATAAGTCTGTCTTTATATGTTACTTGGCTTTTTTCCTTTGCAGCTCTTAATATTCTTTTTTTTACTCTATATGTTTAGTGTTTTGATTATTATATGTTGAGGGGACTTTTTTGGATCAAGTCTATTTGGTGTTCTGTAAGCTTCTTGTATCTTCACAGACATGTCTTTCTTTATGTTTGGAAAGTTTTCTTATATGATTTTGTTAAATATATATTTTGTGCTTCTGAGTTGAATTTCTTCTCCTATAGCTATTATTCTTAGGTTTGTTCTTTTTTATGGTGTCCCATATTTCTTGGATATTTTGGGTTAAGCTTGTATTAGATTTAATGTTTTCTTTGACTAATGAGTCTATTTCCTTTACTGTATCTTCAGCACATGAGATTCTCTATTCTGTCTCTTGTATTCTGCTGTTCATGCTTGCTTTTGTGGTTCCTGATCGTTTTCTCATCATTTCTGTTTCTATAATTCTCTCAGCTTGTGTTTTTGTTATTTTCTCTATTTCAGTTTTCAAGTCTTAAATAGTTTCTCTCATATGTTTCATTTCCTTCTCTTGGTTTTCTTTAAGGGATTTGCTGTTGTCTTCCAATTTTTGGTTTATCTTTTCCTTCATTTTTTTTAAGGAAATTTATCATTTCCTCTTTAAGTTTCAAACATTCTCCTGAAGTTATTTTTTAGGTCATTTTCTTCTGCTTCATCTCTATTTGGTTGTTCACGTCTTGCTGTTGTAGGATCTTTAGGTTTTACTGGTGTCGTATTGCTCTTTGTGTTGTTTCAGGTGTTCCTATCTTTTCTATTCATCTTTTCCTCTAATAGGTATGTTTGGGGCTGTCAGTGATTCTGTTAATTAATCTTCTAGGTGCCAGTGAATCCAAGGCTCAGATGGTTGTTCCTCGTGGTACAGTTAGTACCATGGTTCTAGTTACCCCTTTTGGTCACTCCATGTTCTTGGAGGTTGCTCAGCACTCCCAGGCTTTGCTCCACTCCCTTGGAGTTTACTGTCTCAAGCTTGCTCTAGCATAGGTTGTTGGCTTTGACCTATTTCTGTAAATCCTGGTCTGGATCCACTCCTGCAGAGCTCCCTCTCTTGGGGTTGGTCCTCCAAAGGTCTCTGGCTTTGGTCCACTCTCTCAGAGTTGCCAGGCTGGGGTGCACCCAGACCTGCAGAGGGTCTAGCTCAGGCTTACTCAATCACAGGTCCTAGACACACACTCAGACCCACAGATGTTTGTGGTTCCTGTCTATTCCCTTTGATGTGCTACACCAAAACCCAGACCCACAGAGGTCCTGGCTCAAGCCAACTCTCTCTGAGGTCCCAGACTCACACCTGGACCCACAGAGATATCTAGTTCCTGCCTAGTCCCTTGGATGTCACAAACTCAAACCCAGACCTGCAGGGGACCTGGCTCATACCTAGTTCTAACCGTGCACTTTTGTTTAAATCAAATGCTCTTGCAAATTGTCTCTGTCCCAGATATCAAAGCCCTCGTTTTTATTTTTTTTTCCTCATTTTTTTATTAAAGATTTCCATCTCCTCCCCTCCTCCTCCCCCTTCCCTCCCCTCCCTTCCACCCATACCCCCACTCCCTCCCTCTCCAGGCCAAAGAGCCATCAGGGTTCCCTTTACTATGTTAAGTCCAAGGTTCTCCCAACTCCCCCTAAGTCCAGGAAGGTGAGCAACGAAACTGACAAGGCTCACAGTGAGCCCGTCCATGCTGTAGAGTCCAAGCCCATCGCCGTTGTCCTTGGTTTCTCAGTCCTCCTCCACCGTCAGCCACATTCAGAGAGTCCGGTTTGGTCCCCTGTTCCATCAGTCCCATTCCAACTGGACTTGGTGGTCTCCCGTTAGTTCTGTCCCACCGTCTCAATGTGTGAACGCACCCATCACGGTCCTGACTTACTTGCTCATGATCTCCCTCCTTTTGCTCCTCATCAGGACCTTGGGATCTCAGTCCGGTTCTCCAATGGGGGGCTCTGTCATTTTCTCCATCCAATGCCAGGTGAAGGTTCTATGGTGATATGCAAGATATTCATGAGTATAGCAATAGGATCTGGACATTTCTGGCACCCTCTCCTCAGCTGCCCAAGGAACTAGCTAGGGGCATCTTCCTGGACACCTGGGAACCCCTCTAGAGTCAAGTCTCTGCCAACCCTAGAATGGCTCCCTTAATTAAGATATATAATTCCTTGTTCCCATATCCACCCTTCCTAAAACGATTTAGCAACACATACATTGGCAGAATTTAAAAGCAGCCATTCTTCCTCAATGTATGGTGTCTCCATTTGAGGTGTCACTGCCTGTAGGATTCAGCTGTACACTAATGATCATCATGAGCATAACTTCTTCATTAGCATTGGCAGGGGCATTAACTGTAATTACTAGATACATCCTTACTTATTAACACTCTTCTTAATCTCCGCTATTGGGTGATACTTGCACATTTCTGCTATGCTCTATTTACTTAGAAGGATGATCTCTTATATTTCACTGGAATGATTATAATCTCATTTTCTTTTATGTGGGAGTGACTAAATTCTTCCCTTTAAACTTTTTTGTTTAATTTTTTTAATATCCTTATTTTGGATTTAAGTGAATAAAGACAATACTGAATCTAGTAAAGCTGTTTGCTAGACTATGTGTCTCCAGATGATTAAAACTTAAATTTCTTTCAATAAAAAGTGAAGATTTGACAGATTGAAATATGTCTGTAATCCAAGCACATGAGGATTAGAGTCAGGAAGATTTGGAATTCAAGGCCATCCAAGGCTACAGGAAATACAGTGACAATATTTTTTTAATGAACAGATACCACCAAATTAAACATGTCAAGTTAGTTTTCAAGGTATTTCAAGTTATATTTATTGTATAATGTCATATGTGGCAGATAAATGGTAAGTGGTATTTAATTTTCTACTTCTCCAACGCTAATCCATTTATAAAGCAAGCAATATGGGTGACAAAATATTTATAAATCATTAGTCTAGTATAGTTGTAAACATGCTTGAGATTTTTGGTGATAACTGCAAACTAGAGAAACTGGCTAAGGGATTCAGTATGGAGAGAAGGATGGAGAAATAAAGAAATGTCTGCTTGGGTAGGAAATAATGTGGAATGGTTTAGATAGAGACCCAGCTTGGTTATCTTCTTATATTAATCCTTAATGTTGTCTTTATTGTTTTAACAATAATGACCAGGCAGAAAGAAACTCAGAAGACCATGCAGAAATTGGTCAAAAAATTTTGAAATGACATCAAAATTACTCTATTTACAGTCATAAACTCTTCTTCCTACTTTAATATTTATTATACTTACTTCTTTAAGATATGGAAAGAGGATGGATTAATGAAAACATTACAGAAGATTTGAGTCTACAATGCATGAGGCATCAGTCACAAAAGAAAAACTTAAAACAATACTCGGTATGATTTGACTTTGCAGAAAAAGAATGGGAAAGAAACCAAAATAGAAAAATGTATTACTGTGAACGGAGATGCTTTCTTCATTTTGATTCTCTAAAACACTTTTTTTCTATACCTTGAATTCTGAATGGAAAACACATCGATATGTTCTATGTCTTGGGCCAAAAGGGATTGTGATGGTGAATTTATTCCCTGTTGCTAGCTCTTAAGAAGCAGAAACTTAAAAGATGATGAAATTACTATTACCCATATTTTTCCTCTGTGGATTATTGTGTATTCAAGTAATTTGTTCACTTTCAGAACACTTTATCTATATCCATTTGTTTGCTACATTCATTTATCTTTCTCAATGTAGTATTACACAAGGATCCAGTAAAGCTTTCTGAGTAACGCTATGTTGGGTTTTGGTTTTTAAGAAGATTCTTCTTATACTTAATCCAAGAAATGGAAATATATTTTCTAAAGCAAATAACCATTTTGCATGGGGCATGAGCAATTTCCTTGAGTGCCACTGGGTATCTCTTCATTCAGTGTGTCAGAACTGGTGTGATGTGAAGTCGAACTATTCTTATGTTTGGAAATGCACCTTATTTACTGGTTGTCAAGATGTGCAGACTGAGGGTATTTTGAGTCTTTCTTTTCCATTTGATACGTGATGAATTGTAGCATTTGTGAACATTATAACCTTCCATATGTATAACATTTCAATATATTTTTATTTTTATTTATTTATTTTTTTTGGAATACAAAAATAGAGCCTCTCTTTTGTTAAAAAAAAACAAAAAAACAAAAACAAAAACAAAAAACCCAACAGCAAACAATATCCACAACTAGAAGGCTGCTCCCCAGCTCCTCCCCTTCGCAGTGCCGCGACCGCGATCTCTCGCTGGAGTCCGCAGCGGGTGGCGCGGGGAGGGAAAAAAAAAAAAAAATATATATATATATATATATATATATATATATATATATATATATATATTTAAATGTTTTCATATCATTTGTCAGGCTTGAGAAAGATGCTCAACATAAAATAGAGCCTTTTTAGAAGTGCATATCAATACTCCCAGCTCATCTACTAATAATTGGGTTAAGTACCTACTCAGTACCTGGTGCTTGTCTAGGACTTTATAAGTATTTGCTTCTTAAGTCTTGCAATTACCCCAAGACACAATGTAATGGTTCTTCAAAATTGGAGAGCTTATCTTAGTGTTTTCAATACATGGGTACTCATTCAGTCTCCATGAACAGTTGGATACTTTATATTATTACAATTGCTATAATTACTAAAGAATGAATATAAAATTTGGTGGTTAAGCAGGAATTGAAGCCACATCTACACAGCTCCAGGAATGACTGTGTTAACTATATATAATTATAAAACTAATAAAAATTATTAGAACCGTTTAGATAAATATGATGTTTTTTGAATGTGACATGTCCCCCATAGGCTCATGTGTTTGAGTTTTTGATATTTAGCTGGTGGTGCTGATTTTTAAAGATGTATTTATTTTTATTTTATTTGTATGTGTTTCTGCCTGCCTGTATGTAGGTGCCTCACATGACTCCCTGGTTCCAGTAGATACCAAAATATGCCTTGGTGCTCATGAACATGCCTTCCTCTGCATCTTGCCTGCTAGAGCCAAGTATTTACATCAAGACTAATTTCTTTCTTTTTTTGGTATTTTTCAAGACAGCGTTTCTCTGTAGCTTTGGTGCCTGTCCTGGAACTAGCTCTTGTAGACCAGGCTGGCCTCGAACTCAGAGATCTGCCTGCCTCTGACTCCCGAGTGCTGGATTTCTATCAGCTCTCATGTATTATAAATTTTAGAAAAACCTATCAATTTAAGAAACCAGGAAAATAGAAAAAGACTTTAATAAAAGTGAACTTTTGAATTAAAGAGTTTTTAAATTGTCAAAAGGAAGTCATTTTATTTTTTGAACACTAAGTTCTTATTGATGAAGCATTCGTTTCTTTTATAGTTAAAAAGAGATTGAGCCCTTTTTCGTTTATAAGTATTTCGGGGTCTGAGACAGATTTAGGATATGTGGCTGGATATACCAGTTATGCTGTAACTAGCATTTGAGGACCACTAACGTAAATCAGAAACATATCTAGTTAGCTTATATTTTAACTGTAACTCCTAATACTTGGCAAAATGTAAATTTGTTCTGATTCAAAAGATTTCACCTAAGTTAATGTGAATGTGATTAAAAAAATAATAATAAATAATAAAAATGTGACAAAATTCCTGAGCAATTTTGGATATGCTGACATTTTTTTCTAATTTCCAAGTTTTATTATGCTCACCCATGTGGCAGGGCAAGCAACCTGTATGAAAGCCATTTCTGTACTGACTCATGATGCATGCTCCTAGCCTATCACAACACACCAACATTGACCACCAGATACAGAAGGACTAACCAGAAGCATTCCTGTGGCGGTTTCATTTCCTTAACCCTAGAAAAACCCACAACCCTTTTACAATAAAGAGCTTCTACATCAGACTCTCCCGGAGTCTGTGCTGTTGCCTCCACCCCATCTCATCTACCCAGGGCAGAGACGGGTAGTGGGGTTTAGCTACACACCTATAGCCTCAACCCTGAGATCAACTGACTAATTGCATCTTGAAATTGGTAGTCAGGAATGGTTGAAATTCTAATAATAAACATGGAAAATTATGGTGCTGCACTTGTAAGTAAAAGGAAGATTCATAATCAAACTTTAAGTCTCAAATTTTAAATATTTTAATGTAAAAGATCTTGTTCAGTTATCCTATAAATTGATATTCTTCTGGTACACACATATGATATTCTGTGTTAGTCATTGGGGCTTACTGATGAGGAAAATTTTTATGGCATTAAATACATACTCAAATAATGTAGTTTTCACCGTCACTGCTTAGTAGAACAGTTTAACACTCAAGCAATAGTTCGAAGTGTTCAGAGCAGGCTGAGCTCTGCTGCGAGCCTCTCTGGTTTATGGTTCTTATATATTTGAGGCTGTTTGGGAAGGACAAATGGAAGAAAATAAGAAATGTGTCCATTCCTTGCTTTGGGAGCAAATCACTATGTCTCAGTGATTCCAAAAACGATAAATTCTTATCTTTTGTTCTGAAGCTCTCTGGAAATCCAAAGGACAACCAACTTCACTGAACTAAAGTCAGGTGGCCATCAGGACTGAAGCTTTTTGGAGGCTCCGAGAGACAAATTCATGCCCTTGTGCTTTGGAGCTGTTAGAGGTTGTGCTTACTCCTTAGCTCCTGTGTCCTTATTCTTATCATTGCAACCTTTTGCTTTTACCATACCATATCCTAACTATAACTCTCATGCTACTGCTTCCCTCTTCTTAAAACCTGTTTGATTTCGGTTGACTCATCTTCATAACACAGAATAATCTTATGATGGATGAGATCCTAAATTACATCTGCTGACTATTGCTACTCACCACTTGAAGTGTGCATATTCACAGGGATTAAAAAAGTAGTGCATGGGCATCTCTGGGCAGTCTTTTTTTCAATCTAGAAGAAGAAGTACATTTGAAGTGTCAGTGCTAGTGATGAATGGATGTAGGTTGGAGGGATTAAGAATACAAAGATTGAACAAATTGAGTAAGGATATCAAAAAATTGGGAACTTTCGATATGGTGAACCTTATAGAAGACTATGGTAAACAAATGAGATACCCTGATGTGTGAACACAACTGGACAAAGCCAGATACCTCGGTCTGCTTATCTAGACATCCTTGCATTAGAAAGCCCAAGGAAAGGCAACTCAGGCCAACGAATGGAAAGACGGGGTGATGGACTTCTTGTAAGGATTGCCATGCACTCCAAAGGCTCTAAGACATAATCTTAGCAGGAGTGACATCACTAAAATCAACTTGATACCAAGTGAAATATTATTGTCAGTGTTTTCTGTAGTTTATAGAGTTGGATCTAGCTATAGTGGTATCTTATTTGTGTTTTAATAAATAAAGCTTGCCTGAAGTCAGAGTGCAGAGCTGAGTTACTAGAGGCCAGGGAGTGGTGACACACACCTTTAATACAAAAACTGAAGATCACCCTGGGCTACAGGAAATTGAATTTGTCTAAAAAGAGAAGTAGAACTCACACAAAGGTGGCCATAGCTCTTGGGAGTAACAAGCTTGTCATCCCAGCACTAGGGAAGTGGAGACAGGAGGGCTTATGGCTGGGCAGAGAGAGGTATAAAGGCAGGAGGAGACAAGAGCAGTCAGTTTGAGTTTTCATGGAGAGCACTGCAGTTATGCAGTTATGCTGAGGACAGAATTGTCCTTTACTTTGTCTGAGCCTTGGTAGAGATAAGCACTATCTAGTGGCTTGGCTGCTTTGTATTTTGATCCTCAGATTGAACCCAATATCTGTCTCTGGGTTTTTATTATTTGTGCCACATGTTGTGTAGTATCTATATATTTAAATTTGACAGGTAAAAGTATCAATTAAGGTATGTAGCATGATAATTACAGCACAGATTCTTTATATATATATATATATATATATATATATATATATTTCTTGCAAGTAAGAGATAATGTTAATGAGAAAAATCCTCAGATTCACTATGGGCACTCTCTACTAGCCCTTAGCTATAAAGATCTGCCTCTGCTTATTCTTTGGTTCTCTTCTGCTCCCTGTAATATTATTTAAAAAGTCATTGGAGGAGCTGTATAAATTGCTCAGAGCTTAAGAGCACTGTCCACTCTTCCCGAGGACATGGGTTCAATTCCCTAGTATCCTCATGTTGGGTCACAACTGTCTGCAACTGGAGTGACAATGTTAGCTGGCATACACCTGCTGCACTTATATGCATGCTGGCAAAACATTTCTACATAGAAAATAAACAGAATATTTTAAAAAGTAATTTCTTTACAAAATGTCATCAGACATTCTTTAATCCTAAAATTCCATTCCCTATCTCAATATACCTCAAATTCTTCCCTTATAATATTATAAACAAAAACCTTTAATTGGACTATATACTTCACCACTACAAATAAAGTCCCAGTGTTTGTTCTGGAGAACACTCCCTTGTGGATTGAAGGAACCATTAGTAACCCGTATGGTTATTCTCACTGTTTCTAAGGTTATAGCCACTCTGTTTATCATCTTAGATCTTAATACCTTTTTTCTCTAAACAGAGAGAAAGAAACATGATGAGCATGAAATTGTACCCACAGACTCATGTGTTTGAACACATGGCTCCCAGCTGTTTGGACAGGGACTACATCTTGCATAACTTCATTCTAGAAACCCGACAGAGACAATGAGGGGTTGTAAAAAGGACTAGTACATATAGATACATACATGCCACGTAGGACTGGGTGATTTGAGCTCACTCTGAAGGAACAGCACCTACTGTACCTCAACGCATTTGGTACATCCAGGACAGGAGGAAGAAGAGTTAGTCTCTATAGGAGATCTCTGTAGGGGAGGAGTCTCAGGCTGTAAACACCTGAGAGGAGCAAACTGAGGTCCAAGCTTTCTGTACGTGCTGTTACCATTTGCACATGGATTAGAGGGAGGTGTTACCAATTCCGTGAGCTTCACCAGGGAATGGCTTTGCCAATCCCTGAACCTCTAAGGAACTGAGATCTTTGACATGGATGTGCTCATGGTAGTAATACATATTCACTCAGGGCTTCCATCACTCCTCACATAAATATTGTGAAACATTTAGGAGAAGGAGTATTGCTGAAGGAAGAGTCATTGTGGGTCGGTTTTGTGGTTTTATAGCCTGGCTTGGTTTCCTGCTCCAGTTGCCTAACTGCATGTGTAGTATTACCAGGCGCTCTCTGTTCTTGGTGCCTTGTGTTCCTCACCATGATTCTGTATTTGCCTGGAACTTTAAGGCAAAATAAACACTTCCCTCTTTAGTTGTTTCAATAGAAAGTGTATCAGAACATCTGTAAAGTAACTGATTCATGTATACAAAAGAACTCCAACACAAATAGAAATGGTGCTGTACCCATGCCATGTTAAGATGTATGCACACTATTTCTGTGTTCTCTGTTTGGAAGGGAGCAAGGGAAGGAGGTCTAGCAAGCTGGCTTTAAGCCTTGTCTAGGAATAATGAGCTTTGGGTAATTTTCAGAGTTTCTTTCCTACAGAGATTCTCTTTCATTAGCTGCAGAATAAGAACAATATTTTCTTTGCTGAAAGTTTATGAGATTAAGGGATAATGTGATGATACCACAGAGCGTAATGCCTGGAAGTAATAGGCTTTCAATAGAAGATTTATGTCTCCCTCTGCTTTTCTGGGTTCTCTCTTACTCTCCCTAAACACAGTAAATGTAACATTTGCAGATAGCCTTGTGCCGTTGTTCACATTAGAATATGCATTAAGAACAGGGTGGCTGGGCTGAGATTCCTATGAGACGCTGATACCTAATAATGGTTACATATGACATTGTTACAAATGACAAGGAGACCTGATTCATTCGAATATTAATAGAAAATAATTTCAAGCAGTAGGTTAACATGGTCAAAAGAGTTTTTAAAATGTTGACATAACAGCTCTGAAAAAGATGGAAGCAGAATTGCCAGGCAAGACGATGATTAAATGGTATGTACAGGGGGAACATGGAAGTGTGGACAAACACGGCATGGTTGAAATTAGTAAATAATATGTGGTGCAGTAAGCATAGGAGACAGAAGATCAGATACTACTAAGAGAAAGGCTTTGAGTAAAATATTGCAATGTTTATTTTGAGATATCTTCTTGGCATTCACAGTGACAAACTTGTTTGAAGATACATGGGGACAACAGGCACACCTTTAGTCAGTCTCGGTAAGTAGGCTGAAAGATATTTCATAGCCAGTGTGCTATAGTCAGATGCATGGATCAGAGGAGCCTTCCCATAAATGTGTCTAGAGAATCGGCAAGGAAAACCCTGGCCCAAGTGCTTTCATATGTGTATCTTTCAATTGAAAACCTTAAAAACACATTTTTTCTTGTGCTGGTTCTCATGCTAGATAGAATAGTTCTCTTGTCACTAGGTGCTTTCTGCCTAGAAATAGAGTCAATAGAGGAGGGCATGGATGGGGTAACAGCTGTGAACACAGTTTTTGTCCAATAGTTTTCTTCATTTGTAACTGTAGCATTGTCTAGTGATCTTTTGAAAACTAGTTTCTCAAAAGTAAACGTGTGAATCTTTGTAAAGCTCAGCAACTGTAAATGTACCTAGCATAACTTTTATTATTTTCTGTAATTGCTCTATCTAAGTCATAAGCATTTCATAACTTCTACTATTTTTCTCTTTTCCATACCATACTGTCTCCCAATTCTCTGTGGTCTTCAGGACAAACTAAGTCTAAAAGTTTCCACCAAAATGAATCTTTTCCAACCACATTGTACAGAGATGAGGTTCAATAATGTGGTTTTTCTTTGCCATTGGGAGCAAAGTACATTTTTCTTTTCAAATGGGGATTTCTCTGTTAGCATTCTCTGCCCTGAAATATTAAAATAAATCTATAGCTGTTTTTCTTTCTCCCCTGTCTTACTAATACCCCTTCTCATAGAGCAAAACCTATAGAGTTATGAATTATATTGCAACCCCTTCTGGAACCAAAAGAGAAACATGGTTTCCATTAGAGTTTATTGCACTTTTATTCCTTTCTTTAAAAAAAGTTAAAGTAACCCCCAAAGGCTCAGATCTCTCTATTTATATTTATAAGCAACCTGCTTTGGGAAACCAGTTTTCCCTTACATTATGTTGTTTTGATAGGTGGGTTGTGGGGAGGGTTCAAGGATTGTGTGTGGGAGGATTTTGCTGTTTATATTTTTGAGAATAAACACAAGACAGTCATTTCAGTGTGGTAAGATGAGCTGTTCATGCCTCTGATTGTAAGTTTGCATGGTTCCTCGTTAGTTCAATACGATCAGGATTTGTTTTGCACACTGACTACAGTCAATCCACATCACGATGTAAAGACACTGGCAACAATGGGTTCTAGCTTCATGCTAGATAAGCATCATCATTAAAATCTGTTCATTTCACATCATATTAACTAAGTGAACAAACATTTCCCTAAATTGTATACATTGGATTACTGATATGTTGACTCACTGTTGATTAGATTATCTATTTATGTTACTTTGATAAAGTTTGTTCTATATGTGCTTTTGCATTTGACTTCTATAGTGAATACAAACAGAAATCCCAAGATAAGGTTCATAGAGTAGATCCTGCCATGAATTTGATTTTCAAATGAACGTTAGAAAAAAATATTTTATTGATTATCACATTCCTTCACTAATACAGCAAGGTTTGGAAATAATCCACACATCTTTGACTTTTCCTGAAAGTGAAATTCAACCTTAAAATAGTCTGAAAAATGTAAAGACCAAGAAGGCCAAGGCTGATAATGTTTAAATTATTAGTAGGCCAAAGAGGATATTAGAAACCATAAAGGAATTTATTCATTTCCTGAATAACCACATAGCATCATGAACATTGTATTATCCTCATATATTAACACACACAGACATATATACATATATATATATATATATATATATATATAACATATAATACAGGGTTTGCCTGTATGCATATAAATGTTGATCACATATGTACCTGGTGTTCATATGTATGAACTCTGGTTCCTATAACCAGAGTTACGAATGCTTGTGCGCAACTATGTGAGAGAGCTGGGAACCAAATCCAGATCTTCTGCAAGAGAAACCAGTGTTAACTGCTGGACCACCTCTGCAGCCAATATCCTCACATTTTTAATTATAAGCTGAGGTGTATACAATTCCAGTAATCAACTGCATCACATCAATTAACAAATAATAGTTTCATTTCACACCAGATTCTGTCAGAATCTGGACCCAAGCCCCTTCTCCTCATTTATATTAGCGATAGACTTATACTATTGTGTTCTTGAATCTGCATATACACACAGCAGCTCTCCAGTATCCTTCTTGGGTTTAGAGGTAATGATATTACCAATGGATCATTTGAGTCTCAGAGTATTGCTCTTAGGAGTGACTGGATTCCCATGCCTACACTGGCCCTCGGTTGCTGCATCATTTCTTCTGTTTGGGTGTAAGTAGACAGCATGAATGGTGTCGGATCATCAATCTTACTCTAATATTTGCATAATTTTACAAAGAAACGCAGGGAAGTAAGAGTATCATTTCAAGTAGGATGGCTGTGTGGTGCGTCTTAATCTATAACATAGAAAATAAAGATAAGATCTATTTGTCAGTAATGTCCACTAATTATAAGTGTGGCTTCAGTAAAAGGGTTTTGTTCCGGGGAAGTCACTATCTTACCCCAAAGACTAGATTAGTACCTCCTATACCAAGTGCTAAGGCAAAAGTGTCTGCTTTGTTGACAATGAGTTCCTCATTAGGATGTAAATAATTTGAGAGGATAAATGATGTTTGTCTCATGTTTTTATCTGAATGAAGTATGACACATCCAAAGGTTTCTGTAATAAATATTTATTTTTGAAAAATATTTGTAAAGTTGATTTAAAATGAATAAATTATCTCAATTTAACCAAGTTTCACTCAATATTGTTTTCATTTTCTACTTGTTTCTAAATTTAAATTAAGATCAAGGCTTTTGAGGAACTTGCAAAAGAGTTTAAATCTAAGATTGTCAAAGGTATCATCATCTCCTGGCTTCAAACCAATGCTCCTGATTTTGCTTCATTTTTTGGAAACAGCACTTTGTGACCTGCAAGCTCTTTTGCCACCTGGCTTCAGGATTTTGCCTTTCAGGACAAAATAGGCTAAGAGAGGAGTGGAAAGTGGGAAGAAAGCAGAAATACTAAAACTCCCCTCTTGCGCTGCTCATAGATCCTTCTGAGCTGTTATCTGCTGCACCAGAGCAGTCAGAGGCAGGCCAGGTGACTTTGGGCACTGCCCCAAACAACACCTCATGGTAGTTATTCAGTGGTGACAGGAGAGAACCTAAGGCTTGTTTCCCAGTGGTCATTGCTGTGTTTGCAAGAACTTTTCTAAGCTTTTAACTTGTAGAAATCCTACAAACTTACAAAAGAATACCTTTCTGTGTGGTTAATGAAAGTAGACACACACAGTGGTGAGCTGTGGAAAGAAAGAAGAGAAGTGTAACTTAATTCGTTTTAGCTTTGTAAAGAAACTTTGTTTGACCTGCATGCAACCTTGTGTCTGGAATGGAAATGGAGAGGATGACTTGAGTGGACCTTTCAACAAACTGTCAGTCAGGTAGAAAACTCACATATAGAAAATGAATATTAAATAGCATGATGTGGTATTTTGGGGCTGATTAACTTCTGATGTAGTTGAATATATTTTTGGGAAAAGACCCCAATTTTTAAAAATTTGGTATGTGGATCTCTAATGGGAACTTTTTATCCTAAATGTTAAGAATAGAATTGACAAAGCTACTTTTGATCTGTATCTACTGTTTCCTTGATTACATTTCAGGCACAACTTTCTGCATATTTTGTCCCAATTTAAAAGTTTGTACCTGGACATATTACTCTCTGGACCATGTTTTATGAATAAAATAAATATTCACAACTATACATTACAAAGAATTCTGCTGTTGTATTTCCTTTCATATGCCCAGTATTTCCACACCAAAGCATGAAAATAATTAGGTATTTTCTCTGCAATTTTTGTACATTCTTTAGTCTCTATCCACTGTGATCCTGGGGATAAAACTGCACAGGGCATTTTTCCACCTCTATGTTTTTGGCTTTTAGTTTTCTGATACTAGAGAGATAATTTTCCACTGTTCTACCAGATTATTTTCTTTTCTCCTTTGACATTGAAGTCAAGACAGGTAGTTCTTCATCTTATAGCACACCTTGTGGTCTTGACCCAAGCCAGATTCTTTCAAAGCTCCTTGTAATTGCCATAATGAACTTTAGCCTGAAGAGGTACGTGAGATGGGCATAGTGAAGCACTGCCTACAATGTTCTAATTTCTTATTTTATAAGCCTGGAAAACTACATAGTAAGAACAGGGACCAGGACTCTGTGATTCCATATAGATAGATACTCTTCATTTAATTTACAGAGGATCCATATATTATTTTTTTAAGGAATCTAACAAATTCCCGTCTTTTTCAAACATTATCTTATGATTTAGCCTTCATATGTAAATCTGCTAGTTTCAAAATTTTGTCAACTTTAAGGTTAAGTTCTAAAATTTCTTTCTTTGAGTATCTTACATATAAGTAAATGTTATCGTGAAAATCAATTTACTTTGCATAGTGAAAAAAGATAAAATATCGTTGCCTCTTAAAACTCCTTGTGGTATTTTATTTTATTTTTTTGTTAAAATTTGGTGCCATTGAGACAGCTTATGAGACCAGACAGTGAAAGATAGAAAAATTATAAGTGCAAATGAGTACATTTACTAAAGCAATGTTTACCTGTGCGTCTTATTGTGCACTGTGCATTGATTAATTGACAATGTGTTCTTGAGGATTTTTTCTTTGTCAAAAATAAAGATAAATAAGCCATGAGTTAAGATTTAAATAACCTCAAACTCAGCTAGGAAATGGTCATAAGGCAAATGATCATAGCTGGTAGTCTCTCAATCTGAGAGACGTCAAAAGTTTAATAGTTATTCCTACAATATGTTTGGTGTTGCACATATGCTTTCGGTAGCAGTACTTTGAGGGCTGAGCAGCAGCATTTCGAGCAGGTCAGTCTGAGCCTGAGCAAGATTTGAGGCCACCCTGAGATCCAATGTGATTTCTCTTTACTGAACTGATAATTACTTTAATTAATATAATGTTTTCATGAACTCCTTGAGAATTTCACATCATGAACCCAATCCCACTCATTTCCCAGTCCTTCTGTGTGTGGCCTCTTTCCTCACAACCTCCCCCCCCCAAAAAAAAAAGTAGAAATAAAACAACAACAAAAACCAAACAAATAAAAAACAAAACCATTTAGTTCCTCTGTCTTTCCCGAATAGTTATCACATATTTTTTGTCGTAGCATCCTTGGGACATGTAGTGTGTCATACAGTCTACCCTTTTGCCCAAACAGCTTTACTTGCAAATGTTCATTGCAATGAGTTATTGGTCAGGTTTAAGACCTCTGGTTTCTCATACACCATCAAAACTGGACCCTCATGAAAGCTTCTCTTGGGATGTATCCTGCTGCTTCCCTACTCATCAAGATCCTATGGCTATGGCTCTGCAAGGCCTGTCACCTCACAAGCTCTAGAAGGTCATAGATGTTGTAGATGTTGGGGTGGACCAATTCCAAGCCTTAGATATGGCCCTGGGTTGTGCTAAATTGGTCAGTCTGGGCCTCTGCTGGGATAGCCCCACTCAAGTAAGGGTGGAGGGCAGCTCTCCTGTTGCAGTGGCCGGTGAGGTGGGAACAGGGTTCCCCCAGGACAAGCTTTCCAGTGCCCACAGTACTAAGGACAGTTCTCCTGGGAGGTAGAGGGGGCAGATATCCTGCTGAGGCAGCTGGCAAGAGAACAGCCTGGCCCTCTTGTGTTCAGATCACCTATGCCAGCTCTCCCGTGCCCCTTTCTGGTAACATGACCTTACTACAGCCAGGTTCTGTGTTGTTGTCCGTATCCCATGTTACCACCAAGATGCTGAAGGTGGTCTGGGCTGTCAACCGAGACCATGGTGACTTTCAGACTGAGCTGCAATCAAGGCCATGACTGTGCCTGAGGTCCTACCACAGCCACAGTTGGAGTCTGTGTTGATTAAGGTTTGGAATTCTTAATAAAATAACCAAAATGAAATGAAACAATGAAAGTATATAAAATATTCCCTTCATACATTGTATTATTTAGAGTTCAGAAAGATTTGAAATTAAGTGACAGTTTGACTTCAGAGACTTCAAGTAGAAAGTGTCCACTGCTTTTAGGTCTATGCTCAATTCTATTAAGTGAGTACAACATTGTTAAAGACATAAGAAGGCAAAAAGAAGCAATGTGGGGTACATCATTTGAGGTCTAAAAGGTATAGTAATAATTTTATAATGTAATATAAAATTGGAAGTCCAAGTCACCATAGTTGTATTATCTTAAAAGAATATTTAAAATAGTTGCAGTTGACAAGTGGGTAGGTTTGCATGAATTTCAGTCTCTAGTTATGATTATTATGTTGTTTCACAACCTCCAGGATTGATAGTCATGATAACAAGGGTTTTCCAGGTATAAAGACCAACAGAGGATGTTGCAAGGTAGCTACATCAGTCCTGAATATCTAACATCTAATATTTGACAACTGTCAGAGGTTCAAGGATAAAAACTGCAAATTGACTAGAAGTTATAAAATTGACAAATCAAATAAAAAAATGCAGACTCATGAACCGTATCCAGTTCATTGAAAATTGTATTGAAGTGGTCATATACTAATCTTCTGAACTACTAAAAATTTACAATCCTGCATCTTTCAGTGGTACTACAAGGCCAGGGTCACTGAGGTGCTTCATGGAAGACATGAATTTAGCACAGGTCCTAGACAGGAGGTGATTCCTCCTACTCTAAAGATACTAAAGAGTTTCTTATTCTATGTTATTTTTATACTGAACATGATGGGGGATGGTCATTGATATATGTTCAGTGCTTTTTAGTGAGAAAGAAGTCAAGGCTGTGAAGAGAAATGTTTTACCTGAAGATGGATTTATTTTGCTTTAGAAAGCCATTATTAAAGGTTTGAGATACAAGATGGTGAGTGAATACCACATTAGCAGATATAATCAGCAGGAGGTGTATATGTAATATTAGATGCTATGGTAATTACTGAAGATGATAGTCATGGTCTCAGAAGAACTAATGTTAGGGGGAGACTTCTGTGCTTATGACCAAGATGGCATTTATAACATTCTTTGACTTATAGGAGAGCTAGTCATTTTTTTTATCTTTTAAATGTCCCAAATAAATTCTTTTATCTTGTGAATTCCAAACCTTAACTATTTTTAATAACTTACTTATTCATGTTCAAGAAGCAATTCATAGATGCTTGTAAAATCCAAGGTGCATGGAATTGAGTGTCATGGACCAGTAAGAACAGCATAAAGACCCATCATTTTAAATCACGACCTTATAGTAGATCAAACTAGTCCATCTAGAATAAATGTTCACTTCTAATTCAACAATATTCTCCTTATTCACTCTATCAATCTGTTCAAGCAAAAATAATTGAATCTTCAAAATCTGCACTATATATGTAGTTGCACTGAAGGATAGTCATAGAGAAATAAGAATTACTATAAAGAGAAGAACCCATGTTTCGTGTAATTTTCCAATATATTTTTTTCTCCAAAGTTAATGAAACTTTATTTTTGTGTTCAGTCAACTCTATTGGTATCCTTAGCAAAGAACTTGAAATCATCTGTAGACTAGAATTAAGTAATTGATAAATATTCTTTCCTTGTGCCTTCTCTGTCCTCATGTTTAATGAGTGCTTGTCAATAAAATATCAACTTTGAATTAATTATTTATACAAGTGCTTACATGTGAGATTGAGAAATTCTTTTTCAGAATTGATTGGTTCCTTGAGGTCTTAACAATGTGCAGCATTTCAGGTAGTTGATTTTGTCTTACTAAAAGAAAGTAAATACCATTGCTTTTCAATTAGCTGACATATTATCTTCAGAGAAGAATTGAAATGACTCATTTATGATCCATATGAAAGCCTACTAACTCTTCCTTAGATTAATGTGTAATGTTGTTTTTGGTTTGATACACTTATGTGAACATATAGGAGTATGCACACATATGTGCATATCTCTTCACACCTGTACTTGACATGACTATTGCATTCTTGGGCGCTCACTAGTTGTGATTACCTACACAAGGCCTATTTCACCAAATGTCTGTCATAGATTGGGATATGCTTTCCAGGTTCCATCCTTTACTTAGGATTTATTGACTATTAATAGCTACTGTGAAAGGAAGAAACATTGTCATTTTTGGATATAAGGACACTAACATATTTCCCATGCTTCTGTGGATGGGTGGCCCCACACCATACACATATGGTTAGCAATAATAGGATTTAGTGCATTTTCAAAAGCATTTATAACATGGGCAATATTAGGAAACAGGTATTACAGGAAGATGAAAACTATTGGAAAGACAGCAAAATAAAATATTACTTCCCATAAATAAATACATAAGTTGGAGAAAGCATATTTATTTATGTCTGTACAATAAAAAGTAGTAATCAGGTACATTGACAGAGTAAAAATTTTTAGTTTTAGCTTTGGAAAGATTATTCACTCTCAAAGTCATTGTACAAATTAGGCTTCTGACTTACTACAAGATCTTTTTCAGGCAAAAAGTGAGAACTTCTTAAGTGAAAAGTTTCTGCACCTGGATGAGCCTGTCCGCTGACATAATCCAAATCAGACCAAATCAAACCCTATTAGAAAAAGCCCAGGTTTAATGGATACCAATGCTCTTGCTTTCCAGCCCCCTAGAGAGGAGATGGGGAACTAAGACAGAAAACCACCTGTTTGTTCTCTGTGATGCTGTTTAAATACCCTCTGGATGTGGTTTTGAGCATCTCTGGGGAGGGTTCATCATTTGGTGGGCTTTCTTGGAGGTGGAGTCTAGACTGAAGCAACTCACAGGGTAGTTCTCATCTGTGATTAAAATAGACAAAAAATCCAACAACAAACCCTAAAATAGTACTCCCTCCCCACCAATCATTGACTGCCTGTGACTTTTGATCTCTGAGGTGACCTTGTGACATTTTTGTGCATCTCTTTTCGCATTTTGACTGAAGTGGTCTTTGTAGGTCTTGTGCAAATGCCTCAGTTGAGAGTTCATAGGTTCAACATCTCTGCCATATAACGAAGACATTATCACTAAGTAATAATGCCAGTCCACAGGTCATTACAACCGTTCTATGCCTTCTTTCATGATTTCTTCCCTCAGTCTTAGAGATTGGATCAAAAATGGCCCATTTGTGTTTGGGCATACTCTAATCACTTATTGTCTATGTTTTGGCCAGTTGTGGATCTCTTCAATACTTTCTACATGGTACAAAAATAATTTCCTTTGATAAATACTGAGGACTACATTTATTTATGAGTATACAGATGATTGTTTAGGAAGCAGTTGGAAGCTAAATTTCTTTAGCAATACGGTAGTAATATGTGAGGACTTTTCAGTCATTGTGCATTAGTTTCATGATCTGGTAGACAACTAACAGCAATGAGACCTTTTGTTAGATAGTCTATGGCTGCTGTGGAAACATTATGCCACTGTATGGGTTAACTGTATTAAAATATACAATGGATTTATATAAATATTATATGAGAATTTTACAGTAACAAATTAAATGAGTTTCCCTATGAGTTGTCCAAGCATTCTTTGGAATTTATTCCAGTCTATTGACATGAATACCAAAACTCATTTATATCATCTCTAAATAGTTTAAAACTTCTTTTTCCATCTTCCATTTGGTATTTCTTTCCCTTATTTGTGTTTTTAAGGCTCAGATAGTCTGAATGTTGGTTAAATTCGGTTTATTAGTCTATTGTCATATCAAAGTAATATTTGTGTAACTCTAATAGCACAGAAATATTCTCCATTTCAGAGACAGCTGAGGAGAGGGAGCCTGAAATGGCCCTTTCCTATAGCCATACTGATGAATATTTTGTATATTACCATAGAAGCTTCATCTGGCGGTGGATGGAGAAAGAGACAGAGACCCACACTGGAGTGCTGAACTGAGCTCCCAAGGCCCAAATGAGGAGCTGAAGGAGGGAGAACATGAGCAAGGAAGTCAGGACTGCGAGGGGTTTGCCCACCCACTGAGACAGTGGGGCTGATCCAATGGGAGCTCACCAAGGCCAGCTCGACTGGGACTGAAAAAGCATTTGATCAACCCGGATTCTCTGAATGTGGCAGACAATGAGGGCTGACTGAGAAGCCAAGGACAATTTTGATCTTACTGCATGTACTGACTTTGAGGGAGCCTAGTCTGTTTAGATGCACACCTTCCTGGACCTGGATGGATGGGGTAGGACTTTGGACTTCCCACAGGGCAGGGAACCCTGACTGCTCTTCCGATTGGAGACAGAAGGGGAGTGGGGGAGGGGGAGGGAAATGGGAGTTGGGGAGGAGGCGGAAATTTTTAATAATAAAAAATAAAAAAGAAATAATATTTGATAGTTTTTCAGTTAATTTTTTATGATAAAAATGTTTATTAGAGTCTATATTTTTGAACATGTATATTATTTAGATTACTAAAAATAACATTTGTTATAATGGTCTTATAAATTTATAAAATCTATGAATAAGTCTCTAAAGCTTATTTATTTTCCCAAAGATTTATTTTATTTTTATTGTGCTTATGTCTTTCTGTGGGTATATCTTCAGGTGTGCAGTTATGTGAAGGTCTTTGAAGAGTCTACAGGCATTGGATTTCCCTGAACCTGGAGTTACAGATGTTTGTGAGCTTCCTGAAACAGGTGCTGAGAACTCAGAACTGTTCCCAGGTATGTTCTTAACCACCATGCCATCTCTCCTACTCCTTTTATACTTGCCTATGTGAAGATGACTTCCACACTGTCTTGATTATTTTGTATAATCAGCACTCTCTCTTCCAGGTTTGCTTCAGATATTCTGAGGTCCTTGTAATAAAAATGAAAACTATATGTGTTTGCACATGTGCATGCATGGGTAGCTACATGTGTGATTGCTTGCTCAGACTATAAGTCAACTTTGGATGTTCTTTCTATGAAATTCTGTCTCAATCAGGGTTTCTATTGTTGTGAAGAGACACTATGATCACATCTCATAAAGGAAAACATTTTATTTTGTGTGTGTGTGTGTGTGTGTGTGTGTGTTACAGCTCAGAGATTCAGTCCACTGTCATCATGATGGGACACGGCAACATGCACGCAGACATCATTCCATCATTCTGGGGAAAAAGCTGAGAGTCCTTAATCTTGATCTGAAGGTAACAGGAAGTGAACTGAGGCACACTGCAGAGCATATGTGAGACCTCAAAGCCATTTCCCAAAGTGACATCGTTCCTCCAACAAGGCCATACCTACTTCAAGAAAACCATACCTCCTAATAGTACCACTCCCTATGAGCCTATTGGGACCAATTACATTCAGCCTATCACAAGTTCCTTTAGCCTTTTCTTCTAAAACAGGATCTCTTCTAGACATGGAGCTTTCTAATGAAGCTAGGCTGGTAACTAGCAAGTCCCAAAGATCTACCTGTGTCTGCCTCCTCAGAACTGGAATTATAACTCCATGCCACCAACAAATATTGACCTTTTAAATGGGTCTTGTAATTTAACTCAGATATCCATGCTTTCCTACCAATCATTTAAGAAACTGAACTATGTTCCCAGCCTGTAATATGTATTGGTATGTGAGTTTCACAGTCATTTCAACAATTTCTACAAATTGGAAAAGAAAGAAGTTTTATTTAGCATTGAATTGAGAACCACTGAATATCTGATAATTTATTTACTTATTTTTAAAATTCTTTCACTGATAGTGTATTAATCTCTAAATATTTTTAATTTGTATGCTATTTTCAATGTTATTGTGTATATGCACACACTATTATGATATTTAAAATCACAAATGATTTCTAAATAGGCCCCATACACACCCCTGAGGCAAAACATAGATGGGATAATTTCAGAACAACTAGCTAGAAACAAGCTTAAGGAAGTTAAGGTGGGGAATTCATGAGAAAAAATAAGTCTGTGTGGGAATATTTGGGAGCTAGTTGGCAGGCGAAACCGAAGAGCCAAAACAACAACAACAACAATATCTATATAAGACTTTGTTTGTAATGTTCATATGCTATCCTTTTAAGGTCTGAAGGGTCTGTGGATGCCTCTCTCTTGGGATTCCAGAAACATGTGCCTTTCCTTCCCAAAAGATTATTTTCCCTAGAACTTTGTAGTTTTTAACATCGAAAAGATTTAGCTTCTCTTCTTTACTTTCGTCTTTTTCGGTGTTTTTTTAATTGTTTCAGTGTTTCATTAACTTCTGCTCTGATTATTATCATGCCATTTTTAACAACTTTTTATACTTCATTCTATTGTACTCCACTTTGGTGAAATTTCATGTGTTTGTCTGCTGATAATACGGTATTTATTCGTTTTATGTAGCTGTACTTGAGTTCTTGTGTGCATGGGTCTATGCCACATTATCCACAGTGTCCATGGAGGCCAAAATATCAGAACTGGACATCCAAGCGATTATGAGCAACCTTTTGTGGATGCAGGGATTCTATCTCGGGCTGTGTAAGAGCCATAAGCCTTATTTTTTTTTGTTTTAACATTTTTATTTCTCTAAAATAATTGGAAAACCTCTTTTTCATTGTTTTTTAATTGAATCTGTGTAATCTTTATAAATTTGCCTATTTCCTATGAGTCTCTGTTTTCCTTAAATGTCAAATTAAAATAATAATCCTCATTGGATTTAACTCTACAGGATTCCTAGTCAAAATAGCAATAAGCAAGTTACGCATGTGAAAAGTGTTTTATGATATTAAAATTGACCTTGTACTTCGTTCTGGTGTTATTTAGACATTTCATATACTTCTAAATTGACTAACTAGCCTTTAAATTTTTATCAATAAAATAAATGACAATATTTAATATCATGCTTTTTATTCATATACGAAAAGCGAAATATCATACAAATGCTGGTTGCATTGGTTTTTTGAATTGACATATAATATATATATGTACATATATATACACATTTTTAAAAGTTAGTTTCATAATGTGTGAAGAAAACGTGACCTTCCTTCACTTTTGAAGTGGTTTTAGGAACAGGTGGCATAGCTTTAGTGGGAGTCTCTATCCCTTGAGGCAAGTCTGGTATTGATCAGCACTGAAATGAATTCCCTGTTCCTGACAATCCTCTGCATTGATTATCTGCCCGCTCCTCCAATTAAAAAAGGCAGAGAGTTACATGTTTTTCCTTAGGGTTTAGTTTTTTACTTCAGTTTTCTTTTTAAATTTTCCTTTGATCTGGGAGCCATGTCCCCCCAGGCCCATGCCTTCCTTTCTCTAAGCATACAGAATTTCTTTTAAGAGAAAAATGCTCCAATATTTTTATTGATTGCCAAATAAATAGAATGAAGCATAAAATCTGTGTATAGACTTAATAATTTATTTGAGAAATATTTAAAAATGTCCAAAAGATCCCACATTTTCCATGGAGGATGAAAGCAAATCTTTGATTCAGTTAACTAATATTTATGATTTGTTAGCTTCCTCATTTCCCAGCACAAATTACACCAACAGGGAAACAGTTGTGAAAAATATTGGAATAATCCTGTATGAATGTTATATCCTCATTACTTCAAATTACTGTATTAGCCTTTCAGTTTCTATTTGCTGCCCTTCCTGACATTATGACTGATGTTGATAAACCTGAATTGCTTCTTATTTCATCGTCAGAGATTTAGTCAAAGTGTGGATGAGATTCAGGAGAAGAGACATAATTCTTTCCCTCAAGGGGGTTACAACATTTTACATAGTGCATGTCAGCTTCAGCTGTGTACTTGATATAAACCGAGAGTCACCTGGAAAGTGGGAATTTCAATTGAAGAATTTTCAAGATTATACCAGTCCATGACCATATTGTGAAGAATTTTCTTAATTGATAATTGAGTAGGAATTCCCAGCCAACAATGAAGGATATCATGGCTGAGCAATTGTGCCTGGACGTGTAAGAAAGGTTTTTTTTCATTTTTTTATTAAAAATTCCCATATCCTCCCCTCCTCCTACTTCCCTGCCCTCCCCTCCACCCACACCCCCCCCCCTCTCACCAGACCAAAGAGCCATCAGGGTTCTCTGCACTATGTTAAGTCCAAGGTCCTCCCAACTCCCTCCAGGTCCAGGAAGGTGAGCATCCAAACTGACAAGGCTCACACAGAGCCCATCCATGCCGTAGAATCAAAGCCCATCACCATTGACTTTGGCTTCTCAGTCAGCCTCCACAGTCAACCACATTCAAAGAGTCCAGTTTGATCACATGTTCCATCAGTCTCATTCCAACTGGTCTTGCTGATCTCCCATTAAATCTGTCTCACCGTCTCAGTGGGTGTACACACCCCTCAGAGTCCTGACCTTCTTGCTCATGTTCTCCCTCCTTCTGCTCCTCATCAGGACCTTGGGAGCTCAGTACAGCGCTCCAATGTGGGTCTCTGTCTCTATCTCCATCCATCACCAGAGGAAGGTTCTATGATAATATGGAAGATAATCATCAGTGTGGCTATAGGACAAGACCAGTTCAGGCACCCTTTCCTCTGCTGCCCAATAAACAAGCTGGGGACATCTCCTTGGACACCTGGGAACCTGTCTAGAGTCCAGACTCTTGCCAAACCTAAAACGGCTCCCGTAATTAAGATATATACTTCCCTGCTCCCCCAACCACTCCTCTTCCATCCCAACCAATCCATTCCCTCAAGCTCTCCCCATCCTCTCCTTCTCCCTTCTCTCCCTGCATCTCCCCTTATCCCCACCTCACTCCCACCCACGTGCTCCCAACCCCTGCCCAGCAATTTTGTCCATTTCCAATATGCAGGATGATAACAATATGTTTTTCTTTGGGTTCACCTTCTTATATAGCTTCTCTAGGCTCATGAATTATAGGCTCTATGTCCTTTATTGCTAGAAACAATGTTCATAGCAGCACTATTTGTAATAGCCAGAACCTGGAAACAACCTAGGTGCCCCTCAATAGAAGACTGGATAAAGAAGGTGTGGCACATGTACACTTTAGAGTTCTACTCAGCGATAAAAAAAAAATGACATCTTGAATTTTGCATGCAAATAGATGGAAATAGAAAACACTTTACTGAGTGAGGTAACCCAAACCCAAAAAGAGGAATATGGTATGTACTCACTCAGAAAGGTTTCTGAGCAAGCCAGCGGAAGCATGCTAGTAAATAGTGACCCTCCATGGTCAATCTGCTATAGTTCTTTTTATTTTATTTTATTTTATTTTTTAAAAGAAAAAAAACTATCCTTTTGAATTTTAAATACCATTCTCAATTCTCACTCCCTCCCTTCCTCTCATTCCCTCCACCTACCTCCCCACTCCACCCTACCCCCATCCACTCCTCAGAGAGGATAAGGCACATTGCTTTGGGGAAGGTCCAAGGCCCTTCCTACTACTTCTAGGCTGAGGAATGGTACGGGAGAATTGTCTGTATTCTGTCAATCATGTATTTTAATAAAAAATGGCTATAGTCCGTACCTCAGCCATGAGGCTGGAAAGCTAAGGAAGGGGCTGGATCCAGTCGTCAAAGTCACGGCTTTAATCCTCTCCATAAAGACGCATGTGGTCAGAAAAAGAGAGATACACAGTAAAGAGAGATTCAAAGATAAAGGAAACCCCTAAATGGTTTACAGTTTGTTAAAAATATATGTAGGCTAAAGGTTAAAGTTCTTAAAGTAAAAAAAGAAAGAAAGAAAGAAAGAAAGAAAGAAAGAAAGAAAGAAAGAGAGTAGTTGGGTGTGGTGGTACACACCTTTAACCCCAACACTTGGGGGGTCAGAGGTACATTGACCTCTGAGACTTCAAGGGGCAGAGGTAGATTGACCTCTGTGATTTCAAGGTGTGGCGGACACACCTTTAATCCCCAATGCCTGGAAGGCAGAGGCAGATGGAGCTCTGTGAGTTCAAGAGCAGCCTGGTTTACAAAGTTATTCCAGGACAACAGAGAACCTGTCTCAAAAAGTAAAAGTAAAAATAAAAGAAATAGAGGTTAAAGTAAAGCCACATAAAGATGGAAAACACACAGAGAATCTTGATACTGTATGCTATTATGCTCTCTTTAAATAGTTTAAATGCTGAGAAAGGAGCAACAGCTGCTAAAAGGTATTTGCTTATAAATGCTGCTAAATTAATCCCAGATAGGTATTTTGAAAATACCTTGACTTCAAAATTGAAGTCAAAAGGTATGTTACTTTGGAGAAGAGATTTTGCTTTTGTTTCCACAGGAAATGAGAAGCTGTGGATCCATTAAGAGTTAAGAAAAATCAGGTTTGATAAAGGAAGACCACCTAAGAAATCTCCAGTAGGAACAGATGGCCCGGATATCAGAGTTCTACATTCAGAACAGATTCAAGACTGCTGCCTGACATGATCGATACTCACAGGCTACACCAGTCAGGACTAAATTTTCTTTAGGTCCCCATAAGATTATCAGTGCCCCCAACCAGCAGGAAGTAGCCTGAAAAACTAAGCCCACATTCCCAAAAAATAGACTATGGATATTTTCCTTTGTTAAAAGAGAGAGAGAGAGAGAGAGAGAGAGAGAGAGAGAGAGAGAGAGAGAGAGAGAGAGAAGTGAGGCGGGAGAATTGTCAGTATTCTGTCAATCATATTTTGAATAAATGCTGATTGGCCAGGCAGGAAGTATAGGTGGGTCAACCAGACAGGAAGTAGAACAGGAAATTTCTAGGAAGGAGGAAGCCCATTCCTCCCACTCTTACCCAGACTCCTAAGAAGCAATATGTGAGTTGCCCTTCTGTGAAAGGTACTGAGTCACATGGCTAACATAGACCAGAATAATGGATTAATATAAGTGACAAGAGCTAATAAGAAGCCTGAGCTAATGGGCCAATCAGTTTTATAACTTATGGAGATCTCTGTGCGATTTTCTTTGGGGCTTGCTGGCTGTGGGGTATCGGGCAGGACAGAAACCCCAACGAGCCAGCCCTCATGTTACAGAGGAAGGTATCCATTCAAAGAGAATAGGTTCTAAAAAGCCAGTACAAGCAGCAGGAATAAATCCTGGTGCCACTGCCAGTGGCCTTTCAGGCTACCCACCCATACAACTGTCACCCACACACAGGGGGTCTAGTTTGGACCTATGTTGGTTCCTTCCCTGACAGGCTGGAGTTGGTGAGCTCCCATTAGCTCAGGTAAACTGTTTCAGTGGGTTTCTGCATTATGGTCTTGAACTCTTTGCTCATATTCTCAGTCCTCCCACTCTTTAACTGGACTTTGGGAGCAAAGTCCAATGCTTTACTGTAGGTTTTTGCTTCTGTTTCCATCAGTTGTGGGATGAAGGTTCTATGGTGATAATTAAGATACTCATGGGGGTGTGGGGAGAAGGGAGTATCTAAGAGGAAGAGGAAGGGAGAAGGGGAGAGTTGAGGAGAACTTGAGGGAATGGGATAGTAGAGATGGAGGAAGAACAGAGAGGAGAGCAAGAAATGAGATATTTTGATTGAGGGAGCCATTGTGGGGCTAGTAAGAAACGTAGTACTAGAGAAATTCCCAGGAATAGACAAAGATGACCCCAGCTAAGATCCTAAGCAGTAGAGCAGAGAGGGCATGAGCTGGCCTTGCCCTGTAGTAGTCAGATTTATGAATATCTTAAATGTGTTATATAGTTCTTGCCTCTATGCTAGACTTTCTATCCCCACTTCCTCTATGATGAATTGCAACCTGTTAGTTGAAGTAAAATCATTCCTCTTAAGGTTAAGCTGTACACCCAGCATTATGTGGCCAGAAGGAATGAACTCAACAAAGAGGTTTCTTGTCTCATTACATTTTTTCATTGTGTCACAGATTTTTTTGACATTAAATCTAATTTTTATTGTGCTACACAGGCAAGGTGTAGGGCCTGCTCTCCTGAGTGTTGTAGCTGGTGGCAGTCAATTCCAGAGGCAGGTGGAAGAGCATGGCCCTGAGGTCAGAAGGGCAGGAGAGCTGCCCCTGCCTGTCACCAGCCACAGCACTATGGAGAAAAGGCCATTTAGCTCCCATGGACAGCACAATAGAGTCAATCCTGTTGACAGAGGTGTGGATGAGCCAGTCCCCAAGTTGTGAGCATGGATAATCAAGAGGGGTTCCCATAAATGAGACTGAGATGCATGAAGTGAAAGACACAAATAATACATAGCAAGAAAGTTTTTTATAAACCTTTTTTCATTTATTTTATTTATGTATTTTATCACTCTTTTACCCTATGTAATCTTTACAATTATATTATGGCTTCTACTTTAGTATATCTATGAGATTTCTGAATGTAAAAATGAGTGGGTCACCGCATATGTATCTTGTGTGTTTTCATGGGCTCTTTTCTTTATGTTTGTTTGTTTTTCCTTATGCCAATGTGTAAATTTTTGTTTTATTTTATTTTATTATCATCCCTTAGAAGCCTAATTGTTTTATGAACGACAGAAAGGATGGATCAAGATCAGAGGGGAGTTGGGGAGATATCAGAATATATTGTAGGAGAAATATATCTATTTTCAATAAAAATAAAAATAAGTTCTAGTCAACTTATCATTTTCCTTTCTAAATTTTCTAAATCATAGTTTTACATGTTTTAGTCTTATGAAAATAATTGGTTTATATCATACAATATTTATAGATATTCTCATTAATGGTTTCAGATTATAGAATAATCTATAATTAAGGTCTCTCCTTATTCTTTGGAAACCAAGAATAGTCCTACCTAACATGACAATAGTGTCAAGTTTGAAAATTTGTCATTTAAGTGAATTATAGATTTTCATAAAGATTATTTGAGTTCTCTCTTCTTAAAATTAATTGAACAGTGATAGCTCAAACACACTGGATACAATCTTGTGCTCACATAGCATAAGGGACAGTCTGGAGAGAACTCTTAACCTACAAATGCCTCTCTCAGTTGCAACAAGAGAGATGAATGATGCCCAGAGTGAATTGCTGTCCTGTAACACATTACCATTCTTTGATCAGATATTGGATGCCCTCTGAATTGTTGGAAGTGTGCTGAAATATATTATGGCCTGCTAGAGGAAGGTTTGAGAATGAACTGGGAGTAAGTGAGCAAGACCACCACATGCTTTTCAGCTATAAAGACCATTTTGGACATTGTCATTGCCTTTCAGAATTACTGCTAATTAAGAAATTGCATTCTGAATTATTTGATTTATATGAAATAATCAGTGTAAATGTCCATTTTGTGCTCATGTGCTCCCAGGAAAGACCAAATTCTGTCATTGTATCTCAATGCATATGTTTATTTCCCTCTATAATATCAGACTTCCTTTTTCCTTTATTTGTTGTAAGATGTATATTAAAGAATCTCTTCCTTATGGCAATTGTCTGCCTAAAAAGAACTTTGAACTGGAAGGTGTAGCTATATTCTATAAAATAGAGAAAATTGACAGTTACCACATGTTCTTCAGGGATTTGGTCAATAGTTGAATTCCATGTCTTTAGTTAGTGTTAGTTTTGAACTTTAATCCTAAGAAACAACAACAATAACAAAACAGACCTCAAACCTTTGCTTTCCAAGAAAAATCTATGTGAGGAACTTATTTATTGATACTTGGAGCTAAGTCATGGAGTTTTTTTTTCTCAATGTCTTTTGATACTGCCTCAAAAGAGGATGTAAAATATACAGTACTATTATAGTGTGATGAGCTAGTTAGCAATGATAAAAAAAGAAGTAAAAGTTAACATTTAGAATGCATATCAGAACACATGAATGTTTATTGAACGCATGGGACAGTAGTTTTTTGTATGTAATGGGTATGAAAACCCTGCACATTTAGAGTAACTAAGACTGTTATCATCTTTGTGAAAGTTTCCTGTCATTGGGGGAATTTTGGGTAATTTGGTTTCAATACTAGTCTTGTTGAATGCTTTTACTTTCCATTACATTTAAACTTACTTATCTCTGGAGCTTTGATCACAAACTAGTATAATCAGCTGTAAGCTTTTGGCATCTCTTAAAATAAAGGAGAGACATATTTAAAAGTCTAAACATAATCTTCTCATTACATTTAGTGGATTCTCAGGAAGAGGAGTATAATGTTGGCAGAGAAAGGGATTACTGCTCAGGGAGATATAATACGAAGCTTAGAAAGGAATCTTTAAGACAAAAATTTGCAAGTGCCAGGGCTTTGAAACAGCCTTAAATAAAGTTTCTGTGTGGTCCCTGGCTCAGAACACAGACTCCACAGGAAGTTACCACTGGAGCACCTAACAGTGTTGACAGAGTCTGCAAAATTAGAAATTAAAGCAGGCACCGATGAAATGGCCAGGTAAAATAAAATTGGGCTCTTCTTGGGTAGAAGTATGTTAAAGTCTAACCTGGAACTTACAGTATTTTAAGACAGACCCAGGATAAACTTTTCATTGTAAATTATGTCAAAGTTTTCTTCATTTATTTTAGCCTTTTTTTTTTGAAGTGATTGGTTTTGCAATGGAATGGATGAAGATTGCTACTTTGTAGACATGCACATACGTCCTTCCTCTATGTGTAATATTTTTGGAAAATATCTCTTATAAATGGATAGCGGCCTATTTTTCACAAAACTATTATGAGATAACTTTAAAAAGTATATTTATTCAGCTGGGCAATGGTGGCACCTTTAATTCCAGCCTTTGGGAGGCAGAGGCAGGCAGATCTCTGTGAGTTCAAGGCCGGTCTTGTCTAGAAGGGCTAGTTCCAGGCCAGGATTCAAAGCTACACTGAGAAACCTGTCTCTAAAAAAAAGTATTTATGTTCATATTCTTACCCACCTTCTTGCGTCTTTACCTCATACCCCTAGTTATTCAACTTACTAGTCTTCTTTCTTTTTTTCCTCCTTTTTTTAAAAATTCCTCTAGTTCAATTTCATCTGCTCAAGTACTCTTGTTAGTGTGACCTGTGTTGGAGTGTGCTCAAGGTATTGGGGTCACACCTTTAAAAAAGATTGATTTTCCCTCTCCTATTTTTATAATATAGCAATAACTCCTCAGCAAGGGGTGGGATTTTGGGCCAGTTTTTCCTCCATGCTGAGATTTTTATCTGTCTTGAATTTCTGCATTGTGCAGACTGTCACAATAGTGGTGAATTCTTATGTAGAACTACCCCCATGGTATCTAGAAAACACTTTTTAAGCCACACATTGTATCTAGCTTTTCAAATCTTTCTCTTCTTTATCTTCCAAGATGGTTCATGAGCCTCAGGGATACAGGTGTGATATAGAAGACCCACTTAGGGCTGAGTACTATATAGTCTCTTGTTTTGTATTCGTTTACCAAATGTGGGTCTCTTTGTGAATCTTATCCACTCCAAGAAAATGCTTCTCTGATGCTAACTGAGAGACATGCTGATCTATGGATATAGAATAAGTAGTTAGAGATAATTATGATATTGTCTATTTAGTAGAATCATAGTAGTATGTTCTTCCCTAGGATCTATGACTTACATAGCCACAAGGTCTTAACCTGTCAATGATTCTAGTTATGGGTTCCTTCTTATGCAAATTGTTTTAAGTACAATCAGGCAGTGGTTGTTTTCTCCTTTAATATTTATATCTTACTAAACCATTTATTGTAGTAGCTCACAGTTTTCATATCCGGCAAAGATTTATTCTTGATTTTCTCTTCCAGTAGCCAATGGAGCACTTTCCAGCCTGAGGAAAGATTGCCAGCTTAGTTGCCCCTTGATTTCTTCATTTGTTGAGTCAAATGTATAGTATCTCTAGCAATAGTATTTTACTGTCAAGTTCTATGAACTAATCAAGATCAGTTTCAGTAGCTTGTTAATGTTTAGGGGTTTGTGGGGAACCCATTTGCCAAGAATTTAGAAAAGGAAATTCACTCCAGGTATTAAGGTTTTATTGGCTAGGTGTTGCAGAGTCTAGTTCGACTATACCTGTTATAGGACACTCCTGTTTTTGTTTTTTATTTTTTTAATTAGCTAGGTTGTAGAATCTAGTTGGATTATTCTATTCCTCTTATAGGGAAAATTCATTTAGACTTATTTTATATGTGTATCTATTTAGTAAGTTCCTACACTAGTTGGGTTCAATATGGCTTTTTAAAAGTGCCTTCCTTGTTATTTTCCCTAAAAACCTTCTATTACCCTGCCCTTCCACTCCCCATCCATATACTATATGACTATGAAATCAATGTGAAAATTTCACAGAAAACTGGATGAGTATGACCCAGTTTTTTGGAAAAAAAGGCTTTGATCTTTGATTTTGGAAGCTTGTCTGGAAATCAGTAGGTAGTAAGTAGAGCACAGGATCACCTGTGTCAGCAAAAAAGTCACTGACCACAGAAAGAATACACAGAATTCATTCATTTCCTCACTACTCCTGACAGTGTTCTTGTCTATGACAACATTTTTATATTATTTATAGTTAACTTTGTGGGGTTTATCTTTACATACGAGGATAATCCCTAGTAGTTTTTGTACTATGCGTTGTAAATGTAAAGTTAGCATTTCTAACATTGATGCACTAGATAGAAATCTAATTACACTCCAAGTAATAAAACAGAATACCTGCACAGTTTTCTAAATGTTCAATTACTACGGACACAGGGGTTGGGTTGTGTCTGGATGATGTTCATGACTATAAACACCTCAAAGTTAACTAATAAGCAGCAAGATGATTCAACCAGCCAGTCCTAAACCATGACTTACATTTTTACTCTCTACTAGTTAATGAATTTACAAATTCACCAAGTGTAAAAACTAGACAAGATTTTCAAGACAGGGTTTTTCTGTAGCTTTGGAGCTTGTCCTGGAATTAGTTCTTGTAGACCAGGTTGGCCTTGAACTCACAGAGATTCATCTTCCTCTGCTCCCAAGAACTGGGATTAAAGGCATGCTCCAGACATATATTATCTTTTTAATTGCAGATCTTCTTCATGGGAAAGCAATATTGACTTTCCTCTCCATACCCACTTCTAGACTCTTCACTTCTTTCCATTGATAACATCATTGTTTTAATTCAATATTGGTTTATGGTAAGATGGTTGCAATAGACTTATTGATTTTTCAATCTCTCTCCCTACCTCTTTATTTTATTTTGCTATTCTTGTGGTGCAAAACTTACTCTCTTGTTGTTTTAAATTTCATTAAGTCATGAAACTCCAAACAATAACATTAAAAAATAATTAAAGATAAGGTTTAATGGTTGTCAGTTCCCAGAAATGTATAATAAAATTCAATCTCCTATTTTATAAAGATGAATTTGTTTAATTCAGTAGGAAAAACATCACAAGTAGAGAAAATTAAGTATGGAAGACATATATGTGTGGCATGAGCGTGAGTATTGAAGGTAGACCATCAGTTCCATAATGTGACTGAAAGCAAACACAATATTTTGGGATTGAGAAGCCTCAAAGAAAATTGCTTTACAACAATTCGTTGGCATAAGATTCCATGACAATGTTGCTCTGAGAATGAATCTCTCTGCTCTAGCACATATCAGTGAGTCAGATAAACTTTTAAATAATTTGCTTTTTATTCTCCATAAGCAAGAAGTTTTACAATGCTGTCTAAATGTTTACGTAGTGCATCACGCACTGAATATTTGTAGGATCTAGTAATTCTCAATTCAGAATTTCTAAACCATCTAGTACTGCTTAGACCATCTTCCTGAATCCACAGGTTCACCATTGTGTGCTGACATGGATGTATTTGTTTGTTCCTCATTTTAGAAGACACTGAGAGGAAAGGTAACACAAATCATGTTTCAACAATTTTTTGTTTTTTTTTTTTTTTTTTTCGAGACAGGGTTTCTCTGTAGCTTTGGAGCCTGTCCTGGAACTAGCTCTTGTAGACCAGGATGGTCTCGAACTCACAGAGATCCGCCTGCCTCTGCCTCCCGAGTGCTGGGATTAAAGGCGTGCGCCACCACCGCCCGGCATGTTTCAACAATTTTTATATGGAGACTCAGAATTATATTGCCCAATGTCAAGTTAATGCTGTTGAATTTATAAAGTGGGAGCATTAAGGTAGAAGCTGGGATTTCTTCTGAAAGTCACAGAGGTGTATTGAAATAGTCAACTAGAAAATATTCATTTTATGTAGTGGTCTGAATAAAAATGGCCCACATAGGCTCATATATTTGAATACTTAGTCACCAAAGAGTGGCACTACTTAGAAGGATTAAACGATGTGGTCTTGTTGGAAGAAGTGAGTCCCTGAGGGTGGTCTTTAAGGTTTCAAAAGGCCAAGCTAAGCCCAGTCTCTCTCTCCTCTCCCTCTCTCTCTCTCTCTCTCTCTCTCTCTCTCTCTCTCTCTCTCTCTCTCTCTCTCTCTCTCTCTCTCTCTCTCTCTCTCTCTCTCTCTCTCTGTGTGTGTGTGTGTGTGTGTAAGAGAGAGAAAGTGACAGAGAGTTGAAGGATTCAATCAGAAAAAAAGAATCACTTGAATAAAAGTGTGAAAAATGAGCGAACAAAGAGAAACTATATGTTTATTTGCTAAACACAATTTCACAAAACATATTAGTCTTCCAAAATGTCGCAAATTTTTATATTTAAAAATTCTGACATACTTAACAATGAAGACATTTGCTGCATATATATGACAGAAAAATAAGAAAATTATTCTGCTTTCAAGTATTATTTTAAAATAGTCTATGTGCAAAAGGGCTCTAGTGGACCAGTTAGAAATGGAATTGGACATCAAAATCTACAAATGATAATAATTTGAACTTCTTTTATTCATAATCTAAAATTTTCTGCCCTCAAATTAACATGAGAATTAATAAACCATGATAGCATCACCATATCATGAGATATTGTGATTTTAGTTTGTGTTCAATCCAGTAGAACATCGCTATTTTGTGTTACACTTAAAATTAAGTTCTAGCCAGAATGGGTAATGCCATTCTCTTTCTCTCCTAAGCATCTCTGGCTCAAAGACATTCCTGGATTAGATTCTGAAAGACTGAGTCTGAAGACTGCAAAAGAGAACTAGACTATCCCTGGTGTTACAATATTCTCCTGCTTGTCTGATGTGCTTCCTTGCAAGTGCATGCTGGGAGGTGTGACTGCTAGCTAGACTGACAGATTGGCAGAGGTGAGTGAGGGATGCTTGCTGGAAGCCAGCTCTGACTTCAATTGCTAGGGCCCCACCTCAGTCCAAGGAAGCATTACAAGGATTATGGAGGTTTATAGGGAGTTACTATGATGTAGAAACCTGAAAAGCTGCTTCTAAACAGCCAGTTCAAAAGGAACTACTTGATGTTTATGGGCCGCTGAAAATTCTTTGTTGGGCTAAAAAAAGAAATATTAAGATGAAACCCAGATGAGGATAAAAGAATGGGGAAAAACTGGATCAAATACTTTGATACAAAAGCAAAATTACAAACCTGAATGGTGTGGGAATGACAGGAGTAGAAATCCAAACACAGAAATAGGAGACTTAAAATAAATTGATACAATCAGGGAAAAATAACTAAATTGTTGGACCAACTAGAAATAAAGGACGCAAATTGGAGCCATGTGTTTGACAAAAGGGGCAGATGACATATGAAGCTTTACAGAAATGTGGTTCACTCCTGAGGATGCTAAGCTATGCACAAGATAGGCTTAGACAGCTCGCATATCAACAAAATGAATGTAAAACCCATGGCAGGAGTATTCCATGTAAATGGGGGCATTTAGTGGCTACAGAAGTGTGGGAGTAACTTGCTAAAATATAATCAGTCATTTAGCCCTGGGTCACTTGGGGAGGATGATGAAAGTGGAATGTGCAATGGTCCCTGGAAAGAAAGGAAAGAGTTATGGACAAAGAGACCACAATTATGTGAAATTTCAACATCTTTTCAAAATTAATTACTGGGTTTCTGAGGCATAGACTCATAAAGGAAAAAATGACAAGATGAAAACAGTGATTGACAATTTCCTCAATCTAAGTATCACTTATTTGGATCAACTTCAACCTTAGTACTGCCTTATATAGTAACTGAGATGATTTTATTTTCACTCAAGAGTAAAAATAGATTCATACTTTAAATAAATTTGAAAATCTATGAATCAGAAATACGTGAAGAAATTCATTGTTCTCTAAGGACTATATGGTAATAAAGAATCTTAGCAATAATGGGAGAATTTTGTTCAATACAAGGAAAAAAGGCAAATGTCAAAAGAAGACAAAGAATAATAGAAAGGCATGTATGTGTTCAGTAGGAAAATACCCATTATCAATGAAAAAATATATATGCTAGCCATCATATATATTTTTATATAGCTTTAATCGCAAGATTTTGGAAGACCAGAAATTTTGAGACCTCTTAGGGTACACTGTAAAATGTTGTTTAAAAATTTCAGTATTGTAAAAAGAAAGAGAAACAAGAATGGGGAAAAAGCTCTGACAAGACATTTATGAGACAAGGAACATCCAAAGATGGAATTGTGTTTCTTTATTGCTGCCCATATACTTCTGGGCATCTGCCCGACTATTTTAAAATTTTTTCTTTTTATTTCTATTTTATCCCTTCTTTTCCTCCTCCCCTTCTTCTAAACCTTTCAAGTCCTCTATGTCTCTATTATAACTTCTGATTTTGGGTAAACAGGTGGGTCTCTGTGTCTGTATGTTTCCTGTGCCCTTTATAGGTGGGCTCTTTCTGTTTTTTTTTATTTTGTCTTATTGGGATGCATTTTGCTTTATTTTATTATTATTACCCTTTAGATGCCTGTTAGTTTTCTAATTAGAAACAGGAAGGGGTCCATCAGGATGGGAAGGAAGGAGGAGACGACCTGGCAGGAATAGAGGGAGAGGAAAATTTAATCAGGCTATACATGAAAAAAATATTTTCCAAAAAAATAATTGTCAGGACTGCTACAAATATCTTGGTCATATTGTGAGGAGTAGATGAAGTCCTCTATGAATGTGTGTTATTGAAAAAACACAGACATGCCTCTAGACAATGAAAATGGCACACTCTTCCCTGGGATAGGTTCAGAAAAACAGAAAAGCCTTCTTTTGGTTTGTAAGAAGGTTTAGGAACAATTGACTTTTAGCTAAAACCAACTGTCCTCTCCTCCTTCCCATCCAGATGGACCCCCTTTCTGTCTCTAATTAGAAAACAAACAGATATCTAAAGGGTAATAAGGATCATTGGAAGCAAATTGAGAGATACTGGTCAAAGGCCAGAGTCTTATCAGGATGAGTACTTTCTATATGTCTATTATACAGCAGAATGGCTTTATTTAATAATATATTTTAAATATTAAAATTGATGAGATGTTAATATTTTTATTTTGATCATTTTCTATTTTGAACTGGACCTCGCACTGTAGCCTCTGCTGATCGTGAACTCATTACCAACTAGCCAGAGTGACCACTAATTCACAGTAATACATCTCCTGCCTCAGTTTCTCAAGTGTTGAGATTTCAGGAGAGTATGTCATACTAATTCTTAAGGTTAATCTTAAATGTAATCCACACAAAATAATGAAACCTACATGAGGCGAAACTAAAGAGATCAGGTGGTCTGTGTTGACCTTTTAATGACAGCACACACATTTATCAGTGTTGCCCTGTGTACTGAAACTTTTTACACTTTTTTTTTGTTGTTCTACAAGAAACTTGGAACAACTCTAAAGATTTACTTATGACTAGTAAATGAAAAATGTTCTGTCTCTTATCTGAACTCATTTTGAACTTCCTCATGGGTTATCAGAGAAGTTCAAATATTTCCTTTAGCATGGTATCAAGAAACGTATGGCTTTGCTTTTAAAAGATATCGGGAATTTTTTTTCAAATGTGCATGAAGTGGTTTCTAACTATCCTCCTTTATGATTGAAAGGTTGGTCCCCAGTCAGAGGAAATGTTTGGAAAAAATTAAGTGGTATGGCCTTGTTGGAGTATATGTATTAGTAGGGGTGTGCTTTGAGGTTTCAAAAGCTTATACGAGGAAAAATGTCTCTCTGTCTCTGATTATTGTCTGCTAATCAGCAGGTAAAGCTATCAGCTAGTCTCTTCTACCATGCTGGACTGCCTGCCACCATTCTCCCTGACATGATGGTAATGGACTAACTTTCTGAAACTTTAAGGAAGCCACCAATTAAATGCTTTCTTTTATGTTTCCTAGGTGTGTGTGTGTGTGTGTGTGTGTGTGTGTGTGTGTGTGTGTGTAGTGTGCATGTCTTCAGAAATAACTCAGCAGTAAAGGGCACTTGCTGATTTTGCAGAGTATTAGGGTTTGGTATCATCACTGAAATGAAGGCTCATAGCCATCTATTTATATAACCATCTAGTTCCAAAGTTCTCTTACCCTGTTCTGGTTCCCCGGGTATGAGGTTATATATGATATACATATATACAAGAAAAAATCCAGAGGCGTGTAAAGTCAAAATAAGTAAATCTTAATAAAAATAATCATTCCATTACCTACTACATTACTTTCTCTGTGAAGTCGGGTCTGTCTGGGTCTCATCAAGGAAGCAGCTGCCCTTCAGCTGTGGATGATGCAATTTCTGGTGTGCCCTGTCTGGTGTGTGCATTGCTCTTGCTGTCCCAGCTGTGAACAACTTCAGCATATAGCAAGAACATGTGAATCATTGTTAGGGAACTGCTGGAAAATTCTCTGTAACTAGCAAATATTTTAATGATACATGTGGTAAAACCAGATCCAGTTAGTCTTTCATCTACTCAATACCAAAGTCGTAATGATAGATAAGCCTTTTATTTTTATTGAGCTAAAACACAGAGTACAAGATGATAGCTATTGAATAAAGGGTTCATTTTACATGTTTTCTAAAGTGGAAAAGGTATAAAGCCAATGTGAGCTATAACTAACCACATTTTCAGTGTTGCCTAACTTGGACCACAGCACGCTGATGTTACAGAAATGCACAGAATCATGCATATTGCATGCTTGCTCTAAAATCCTAAACTTACACCTGAAGCTAGAAGATAAATTTACTTACTTCATAGTTTATGAAGCTGTATTGAAGAATAATTTTAACTCCATTTTAAAAAATAGTAAAACGGTTCTTTTATAAGTGTCTCTTACTGTGATGCATGCAGTGTGGGGCATTTTGTGAGAATCACATGATCTCTGAAACACATAGGTTCTTCTGTGGCAGACAGTGTCTCTTAACATTACAGTTATCCCTCCACCTCCTCCTAGCAGGATGTCAAAGCAGCAGAAAGTACCTCAGGTTTATCCTAAGAGTATTTAAATTTTTATTATTTCAAATTATTTTGTACATCTTTATGTGTGAGCAATTATTGCTATAAGGCTAATTTCTCGCTTATTAAAATAAAGTCTAGCATACTTCTGGAAAGGTTTGGGGAATTTTACTGATTCGGGGCATGTGTGCCTTTTCATTTCTCCATTTAGAGTCTTCATTAATGATGTCTTTAACCTTTTCCTTTATCATATCCAGTGGAAAAAGACTCTTTGGCTAATATTAGATGGGGCAAAGAAGTTTCATCCACATAATTCCTAATAAATTCACAAGCTGAAATCTTATATGCTAAATATATCCCATAACAAAATTAGAGAGAGCATTCTGATAGCTGTATTGAACAGGAAGTCTCCACCCCTTATTTACTCATCATATTTAATATTTCTTCTTTTTGTCTATAACTAATAATTTCAATAAAAATGTATAAAATAAGATAATTACATATTTAAGAAAATTTTTCTTAAATATTTGAATATTCACAGGGCAGTGGTTATGAACACCTTTGATCCCAGCACTTGAAAGGCAGAGACAGGTGGTTCTCTGTGAGTTAGAGGCCAGCCTGGTCTACAAAACAAGTTCTGGAACAGGTTCCGTAGCTACAGAGAAATCTTGTCTCAAAAATTAAAAAAAATGAAAAAAAAACAGAATAGTTTTTCATCAACTTCAAGGATACACACATAAGAATAAGGAAAAATTGTGTAAATTTTAATCTGAAGAGAATCCCATTCTTTATAGATCCTTATCTTGTAATATTGTCCAATAGAAATGAATAATATGTGGCAATTCTTTGCTAAGTATGTGGTTTCTATAATTAAAGTATTTGAGCTGAACCCAGTAACCTCTATTTCTATGACACCAGCAAAGAAAACAACTGCTTTGTTTCCTTAAGACACAAGTTGAGATAACATTGAGAGACAGTAAACAGGATATTGAAATATTTCAGCATGCTTTTGGTAGGACTATAAATATGTGCTATCATTATTACTATTGATTCCTTGAAGTTGATTTGACAAGATTGTTTTAAAACTCAGGTTTCCTAATTCTGATTTTAACAAAATAAGGAGCCTGAGGCAAAATGAATGCTTTGAGTTTAAAGCCAGTATAAATTATATCATAATTTATGGCATGAGAACTCTGTGTCACAAAAAAAGAAAAAAGAAAGAAAAGATAAGGAAAACAACAATAGATAGATAGATAGATAGATGATAGATAGATAGATGATAGATAGATAGATAGATAGATAGATAGATAGATAGATAGATAGATAGATAGATAGATGATAGAGACAGACAAAGGATTTTGTTACAGAAGTAGATTCTACTATCAAAATTTTTCAGCTGCGAATTGTCTCAAAAATAATATCTATTTTATTTGGAGCAATAAGCATGCCACATTTGAGCCAATTGTGATTATAAAATTCTAACTAAACATTCTACTGATTGTCTCAATTATGGATGTACTTAGAGTACTCAATCCCCAGAAATTTTCCACAGGGCACTGAGATGGTTAAAGGTTTGACGTGACAGATTCCCCTTTGAAAGTCTGAATCATAAATTTCATCTAAAGTACTCTCATTTGCACTTCTCAGAAAGAAATATTTCAGAAAAACAGGTCTGCTTTTGGCAATATAATACACACCTAAATTTATCTGGAGAAAAAAAGGCATCATATACACTTCTCAAGAATGTTAAGTAATCAACATTTGAAAAATATGCTATTTGACATTTTATCTTTGATAAGATTCTTGTATCCATGGGAGGGAAAACTGTTAGCTTGCAAACTAAAACACCAGAAGTGCTCTTGCAATAAGTAAATGGATTACATGATTATTTGATTTTTCTAACCCCCATTACAAAACAGAATTTATTTTCTGTTTTTTTTATAAGTTTAAGACAGCACCTGTGATAGTCTAGCTTTGATTTTCTTTTGTAGTGCTCTAAATTGACCTATTTCCATGACAAGGAAATGTATTTAAATATTCAAATAAATAGTTTCCATGGAGGAGAGTGTATACTAGAATTTTCATTTTAAAGTCAGGGGAAGTGTTAGTAGTCAGCAGGTGGCTGGTTTTAAAAATAGCAATACTCTTTTTAATTTGAATAGTTGCAAAACTCAGAAAAATATTTAACACTTGTAAAATTATCTCAAGACATTTTTCAAGATTTAATATTTCAGAAATATTTTCATAAAGTTGTAAAAATAACATTATTTAAAATAAAAATAATTTTTTTTTGGTTTTTCGAGACAGAGTTTCTTTGTGGCTTTGGAGCCTGTCCTGGAACTAGCTCTTGTAGACCAGGCTGGCCTCGAACTCACAGAGATCCGTCTGCCTCTGCCTCCCGAGTGCTGGGATTAAAGGCGTGCGCCACCACCGCCCTGCAAAATAAAAATAATTTTAAGTCATTGTTTGGATTTCTTAGTAATAATTCACTATTTTGCTCCTTTAAATGAATTAAAATTAATGTAAAAGCAAGTAAATACAATTCAAAATAAAAAAGATGGCCATGGCCGAAGGATTCTAAATGTTTAGGTTTAGGCCAATGAAACATGCTGGAATAATATGGTTCTTCTAAGGTAAGCAGTGATTTTCCAGAGGGATACGATGAGAATCATCGTATATATATCTCATATATATATCAAGGGGAGAGAAACAACACAGCATAAGGATTTCTAGGAAGACTTATGTTATTTGGTTTGAAGAGACTGAGTAAAAAGTCCATATAGAAATTGATAGACCATAAAAGTCTATGCCAAATATTATAATGAATAAATCCAGGAATTTATATATGTGGTTGAATCATTTCATATAGGACTGTATAGTTTTCTCTAACAAGTGGTTCTTGATTTACTTAGGAGAGATTTGAGTTATGTCATTTATACTGAAAAACTGAAAACTAGTTTAAAAGTTATATAAATGAAAGTTCATTGTTTTCAGTGTAGGGATTTTTTCATTTAAATCTTAATTTTCTGGTTTATCTGTACATTTTTTCACTTTAAAACTTTGTGGGAAATAATCCTAAAACATAGGAAAATATTCAGTTACAGTGATTAAAGCTGTTTAATAGTAACTCCATGTAAAGTATTTAGAATTAGAAGTATAAGAAACTTGATGGTACATGCTGGTCTGGGAAAGAAGTTTCAGTCACTTTATATAGCCATCTCTGCCTGACCCACTCAATATCCAATATGAATTCTGGTCAGAAAAGTTTTCACTATAAAACATAGTAAAGCTCCCAAGAAAAATTGAATGATACTCATCATGTTATAAAATATAGAATTCATCAAACAATATGAACTTGAATCAAGAAGGATGCTTAAAAAGAATCCCACAATAGCTAAGAATTGAGTATAATAGAGGGTTATTTGTTTAGGGGTAAGCACACAGATCACAATCCTCTGCTGGAATGGGGAATAGCAACCAAATCCCACAGCCAGAAAAGAGGCTGGATGCGTGCTTTATGCCAGCATAAATTGTATAAGAGTCCATGCCCAAGTGAGTGGGTTATTAAAGGCTACTGGTGATAGGAATTCCTATGGAACCTCCCTCTTTTGTGTAAATAAGAAAATTCTAAGCCTAATACAAAGTTATATATCTGGTATAAAAATTAGAATTACAACCAGCATAAACAATATCAACCAAGAAACATGATAAGTATTTCAATAATTATCCTATTCTAATGAGTTTAAGTTTTATAAATAAATAACATGGCCAAGTCATGAGAGGAAAATAGCTACAACGATCTAGCCTTCAACCCAATCAAACACCTTAGAAGGGAAATAATATTACTTGAGTAAGCAGGAAGTGCAATTAAGCAAATTCCAAAAATATATAACAAATGACAGAGACAACTGGCTACCTGGGCAATCACCCAAAGTCTCATTTGCAATGTTGGAGCAATCAACTTTGGTTAATGCCCCAAAAAATTGACAGAACGTTTTAGAAGACAGTTCCACCTGTATAGGCAGTTTTCAATCGTTTTCTTCTGTGTCCTGCAGAATGTCTGGCAGACATGAAGCAGGAACGCCTTTAGGCAAGGTTAGCAACTATTTCTCTGTGAGTCCTGCATGTTCAGTTACAAGCAGCCTAGGCAACAGGAGTTTCTTGCCTGTATGGCTAACCAAATCCATAAGGAACCTCTTTGATGCCCATCTTCCTCTTGAAGTAGCTTGGTTCTTCTAGGAGCTTATGTGTCTCACTGTCACGAAAAGTCCTAACTTCTTAAAACATTTTAAATGCCATATTCTCTAGTTTTTAAAAGGCTTAATGAATACCTATCTATCTGAAATACATCTCTGTATATCTAGAAAATCTAACTAACATGACTACAAGTTTGACTATTATAGATGATTATCTATTAATCTATATTTCTTAATTATGCATTACATTTTTAAAATAAGCTGCACAAACAATACCTTAATCAAGAGCAGAAATATACATATCACAAAATTGACCTTAAATTTGTATCAATAAATCAAGATCCATACCCATATGCAAATCTCTACAGCATATCCCCTTTAAATATAAGGGAACATTTATAAACAATATTTGGGAATATGTATGTAGTTTTATCCAAACTACTTCCTGCTGTTTATTGGGCAAAGTAATTTTTGAGGGGTGTTCAAGACAACCTTTCAAGGGTTTTTGGTCTCTCAAGCCATATTAGTCTGGAAGCCATCCACAGGTTCTAATCCTTTGTGGAAACAAAAGAAAAATCTCTTTTCCAAAGCAACATATCCTGATACCCAAATTTTGAAGTCATGATACCTTTAGAACATACATGCTGGTTTAGCTTAGTAGCCCATATAATGAAATGTCTCTCTGTACTTAGCTCATTCACAATAAAAATATTCAAAGAAAACACAATAATGTACATAATACAGACTCTCTGTGTATATTCCATCTTTGTGTGGCTAATTTTTTACTTTTTAAATCTATGATGGTCTGTACTGTCTTTTTAAAGACCCTGTTTACTTTTTCTAAGCCATTTACTTCCTTTTATGATTCTCCATACTCTTTATCTTTTCTCTCTCAAGCCTACATCCATTTTTTAAAAACAGTGTTCCCATTCAGAGTTCTTTTATATCTGAATCTGTCCTATTGTGTATCTGTTAATTTTTTACTGTCCAGTAGCACTTCTTAAAATGCTAAGTGCTTCTTCAAAACATAAGCTACACCACTGCTAGGGGAAATACAGCACTTCCTGCTTGCTCTGCCCAACCCAGCATGGTGGATCTGCTTACTGCGACTGAGAGCCATGCACAGTGCCCTATCTCTAGGCAAACAGCTGGTTCATGTTGCCACCAAGCAAGCCATAGTATGCTGCTCATAGCCCAGAAAGCCTGCATTTCAAAATAGTGTGTATGCGTTTTTTTTTTTTTTTTCTGCTGATGCTGAGAAAAGTCTACTGGACACAATGTGCCTGTAGGCTGAAGATGGATGCCCCACCAGTACAGATGAATTTTGGGTGACTGTCCAGGTGGCCAGAAGTCTCTATCAATTCTATATTTTGGAAATTTCTTACAATTCACTTCCTGTTTATTTCGGTAATATTATATCCTTCTGAAGTCTTTGATAGAGTTGAAGAGTTTAGTTATAGTTTTTCTTAGCTATGATAAAATATAAAATTGATGTAAATATTGTAACTGTATATCTTACTTGATACCTGTTTTGTTATTTGAAATTTTACTATTTTAAATTTAAAACCTTATTTTTTATTTATACAGAAAGGCAAAGTGATGTGGGTTTTCCCTCTGTATTTTGTGATTTTCATTAATGAATAAATATACTGCTTTGGGCCTACAACAGGGCAGAACTTAGCTAGAAGAGAAAAACTAAACTGAATGCTGGGAGAAAGAAGGGCAGAGTGAGAGAGACACCATGTAGACCTGCTGGAGATAGATGCCACAACTTTAGCTGGTAAGCCACAGCCACATGGTGATACACAGATTAATAGAGATGGGTTAAATTAATATGTAAGAGTAAGCCAATAAGAAGCTAGAACAAGTTGGCCAAGCAATGATTTAATTAATACAGTTTCTGTGTGATTATTTTCAGGCTAAGCAGCTGGGAACCAACAAGCATTCCTCCTTACAAGAAAATGGAATCAATGTCATAGACTAAATCCATGTAAAACCTGAGAGGGCTTGGAACCTTGGTCTGTGCAGCCAGAAAGAACAAGCGGCCTCCTCCTATACTTGAATATGTGATGGAGGATGGTCATCTGTCTATGTGTTACTTTCATTGGTTAATAAGGAAACTGCCTTGGCCCTTTAATAGGACAGAAAATTAGGTAGGCGGAATAGACAGAAAAGAATTATGGGAGAAAGAAAGCAGAGTCAGGCAGATGTCTCAGGCAGACGCCATAGCTCTCCTCTCCAAGATGGACGCAGGTTAAGAATCTTCCTGGTAAGCCACCCCTCATGGTGCTACACAGATTATTAAATATGGGTTAATGCAAGATGTGACAATTAGCCAATAAGAGGCTAAAACTAATGGGCCAGGCAGTGTTTAAAAGAATACAGTTTCCATGTAATTATTTTAGGTAAAGCTAGCTGGGTGGCAGGACAAAGCCCGCCATTACATCGACAAATATGGGAAAAAATTATAAAGTACCTAAAAACATTTTACAGCAAACAGAATGTGACAAACCAGAGATTCCTTACACTAAATATTCCCTTGCCTTATTATGGAGAATCATATCAGCAAGACCACTGAGTAATGAATGGAAGATTATAGAATGACTTATCAAATGCTCCTTACACACATGGACAGATTTTTTTCTTCATTCACTGGAACTACACATTTGAACTAGATAAAATGTTGTATTTCTTCTATTGAACTAGAAACGGGCAAAAAATCTAATAGTATTGTCTGTGGGAAAGCTTATGAAGAAATAGACATTCTGAATCAAAGACCAGAAAGTTCGCATGTCTGACAATTGAAATTACCCAAGACAGTACATAAATGATTATCGTTTTCTTTTATTGTTGAAGATTTCTTCCCCAAATTCAAATGTTGATGTTTATATTCAATATCTGTTTTACCACATACATTGTATATGTCTATGTGTAAATATATGGATATATGCATTTTGATTAACAGATAATGGAAATCATGGTAAGTCATCATATACAGAAAGGCAACATGGTTTTCGAGGTAATCATTACATCAACATAAATTGATATAGATATAAATAAGTTGGATTGTTGTGAATCTTGGTTAATAATATTAATTTAAGGTCAATCGTGTTATATGTATTTCTGATACTGATTAAGGTATTGTGATTGTGTAGTTCATTTTAAAAATGTAATGTATAATTAAGAAATATAGGTTGTTAATGGATAATCATCGATAATAGTAAAGTTATAGTCATGTAAGTTAGATTTTCTAGATATATAGAGATATATTTAAGTTAAATAGGCATTCTTCATATCTTTCAAAGACTACAGAATATCACATTTAAATGTTTTAATAGCTTAGGACTTTTCATGACAATGAGACACGTCTGCTCCTGGCAGCACCAATCTACTTCAAGAAGATGATGGGCATCGAAGAGGATCCTTATGGAGTTTGATAGCAATTTGTGTAAGAAACTGCTCTTGCCTGGACTGTTGCAAAAACTGTACACAAAGAACCCACAGAGAGAGGACTGCTGAGCTTGCCTAAATGTGAGATGATCTTTCGGGGTTCCTGATTCAAGAAAGAGTCTGCGAGACATTCTGAAGGACACAGCAGATAGTGACTGAATTGCCTTCGAAATTTCCTGGTGCATAGAAATGTCTGCTGGATACTTATGGGCCTGTAGGCCGAAGATGGATGCCCCAACGGTACAAAAGAACTTTGGGTGATTGTCCAGGTAACAAGATGTCTCTGTGATTTCTAGAGTTAGGAAGTTGATTATTTCTTGTTTACTTAGGTAGTAGTATATCTTTCTGGAGTCTTTGATGGAGTTGAAGAATGGATAGATAGTTATAGTTTTCCATTGTTATGATAAAAGATAAAATAGATATAAATATTGTAACTGTAATTCTTGCTTTATAACTGTTTTTTATATGTAATTTTACTATGTTAAAGTGAAAGACTTCTTGTTTAAACAGAAAAAGGGGAAATGATGGAGGCGGGTCTTCTATCAATCTGATGATTTCATTGGTTAATTAATAAAGAAAACTGCTTGGCCTAATAGGTTAGAACATAGATAGGTGGAGTAGACAGAACAGGAAAAAGGAAGTGAGGTAGATGGCTCAGACAATTGCCCTGCCTCTACAACGAGATGCGATGAAGCTAGCCGCCAGGTCAGAGATGCTGAATATTTCCCAGTAAGACACCATTCATGGTGTTACACAGATTATTAGATATGGGTTAAAGCTAGAGATGTGAGAATTAGACAAAAAGAGGCTGAAACTAATATGGGCCAGGCAGTATTTAAAAGAATGCAGTTTCAGTGTAATTATTTCCTGGTAAAGCTAGCCGGGTGACCAGGAGCCGGGCAGCGGGAAGCCAGCCCACAGCTCCTCACTACAATAAATGAATCTTTGATGTGCCTCTTTATTGAAGTATATTTATCTTACTTGAATTATTGGTTTTTACAAACAATGCTGTAATAAATATTTTTAGTATATTTGAATCAGAGCAGGAAATGGATCCATAAAATGAATTCCAAGAAATCAAATTCTGAAACATGAGTGAAGGGAACACCATGGAGTTTGAAGGAGGGTACAGGGGAAAAGATAGAAGAAGGAAAACGAAGCCAATAGTGAAATAATTCTATCTCAATTAAAAACATATTATAAATAAAAATGGACCATGGCAGAGCAGTGGTGATGCATACCTTTAATACCAATATCTGGGAGGAAGAGGCAGGCAGATGGATCTCTGTGAGTTCAAGGCCAGTCTGGTCTACAGAGTAAGTTTCAGGGAAACCAGGATTGTACAAAGAAATGCTTTTTGGTGCAAAAATTAATGCTAAAATTACTAGAAGAAATAGATAATAATCTGAAAAACTGTCACAACAAAAAAGGAATTTAAAGCACACACGACAGCAGTGTAATGTTGCAAACTGCTGAAATTCTACATAAAAAAAATGGGCATGGGTAAAACTACAGGCATACTGTTGACAGAAGTTTCTGTCCTGCCTGGTCCCGCAGCCATTCAGCCCCAAAGAAGTACACACAGAGATCTAAATTAGTTATAAACTGGTTGGCCTATTAGCTCAAGCTTCTTGAAACTCTTATAACTTATATTAGCTCATAATTCTTGACTATGTTAGCCATGTGGCTTGGTACATTTCATCAGCAAGGCATTCTCATCTTGCTTCCTCTGTGTCTGGGTGACCACTGCAGACTAACTCTTTCCTTTTCCCAGAATTCTACTGTTCTCATCCCTTTTCCTCTACTTCCTACATGGTTGCTCTGCCTCTACCTCCTGCCTAGCTACTGGACAATCAGCATTTTATTAAAATACAAGTGACAGGGTACAGACCAATGTCCCACAGCACTACCCCCTTTTTTTCCAAAACAAAAACTCTGACTCTCTGAGGGTGGCTGATGGTGGAGGCTGACCGAGGAGCCAAGGACAATGGCGATGGGCTTGGTCTCTATGACATGGACGGGCTCTGTGTGAGCCTTGTCAGTTCGGTTGCTCACCTTCCTGGACCTGGGGGGAGTTGGGAGGACCTTGGACTCAACATAGTGTAGAGAACCCTGATGGCTGTTTGGCCTCAAGAGGGAGGGAGTGGGGGTGTGGGTGGAGGGGAGGGGAGGGAAGGGGGAGGAGGAGGGGAAAAAACAAAAGAAAAAAAAAATAAATAAAAAAACTCTGAATCGAATCTCCTTTGTTTAGCTTTTTTAATGACCATTATCCATAACATCTTATAACCAACAATCTACACAAAAATAAATATCCATAATCCATTTTTTTTGGAATGCAGGTGTAGTTTTCCTGGCTACTTTATTCTAATTTTGTGCGCTGATAATCTTATGGGGACCTAAAGAAAATTTAGAATTATGATCAATCCTGTATGGCTTGATCATCTTAGCCAGAAGTCTTGGAACTTTTCTGGATGTAGAACTCTGACATCTGTCCTATCTGCTGCTACTGGAGATTTCTCAGGGTTTTTTCTCTGATCAAACCTGACTTTTCTTAATGCAGAATGAATCCACAGTCCCTTATTTCCTGTGGAAACAAAAGCAAAGCTTCTTCTCCAAAGTAACATATCTTTTGACTTAAATTTGAAGTCAAGGCATTTTCAAAATATATTATGTTGGATTAATCCAGCAAAATTTATAATCATATTTCTTTCAGCAGCTGTTGCTCCAGCCTCAGCATTCAAACAATTCAAAAACAACACAATAACATACAGTATCCCGACTTTCTTTGTATTTTCCTTTTTTATGAGGTTTTATTTTAAACTCTATTTTTTTGAGAATTGATTTCTCTGTGTATCTTTGGCTGTCCTGGCACTCACTCTGTAGACCAGGTTGTCCTTGAACTCCCAGAGATCCAGCTGCCTCTGCCTGCCAAGTGTTGGGAATAGAGGTGTGTGTCACCACACCCAACCATTCTCTTTCTTTTTTTTTATTTTAATGACTTTATTCTTTTTCTTTTCTCTCCTAAGTCTACATATATTTTTGAACACATGGTAAACCATTTGGAAGTTTCTTTTGTCTGAACCTATATTTACTGTGATATGGCTAGCATTAAAGCTGTGACTTTGACAGCTTGATCCACCCCATTCTGTAGCTTTCTGAGAATCTAAGTTCATGGTTAAGGTACTGGCAGGGGCCATGTTTATTGCCAAAACTCTATGGAGTTTCAAGTTCCTGCCATCACCAAGAAGCATGCTGTTGGCTATTTATAAACACCATTTAAGTGCTTTGTGGAATAGCCTCTCAAAAGGGCTGCAAAGTTTTTGCAGCCAAAGCTGAGTCAGGAAGAATTTCTTAAATGAGATGCACTTGCCTTTACCAAACAGAGTCCACCTGAGAAAATGCTACCAAAAAGCTGTGCTTAACTTTGTTCTTTTTGTGTCTAGAATTCCTTCTCAAACAATGGGGCCAATTGTTGGGCCAATATATGAATAAAGTCTAAGCCCCATTAAATAATAGTGATGCCACTGATTGGTAATCAAGACACAAAATACAAATTTCACCTTGTAATAGAAAAATTACATGTAAACTTTGAAGGAAATTATTTTACTATTTTTACAATTTACTTTAATAAGGCTGAAATTATTCTCAAATAATGTGGAGTCTATTTTGTGAGTCAACCTAATAGGCTTTGGTTTCTGTGGTTTATTCAATGCTAGTCTAGATGTAGCTAGGAAGGTATTTTCTTTTAAATAAGTACATGAATTTTATTGTTTCAATATGTATTCATTCAGTATCTATACTAGATACTTGTCATATACAACAGACATTCATGGTAGTAATTAAGAATTGAATATATTTAAACTCTATAGTATATGATTTTGGCACTGAGCCTTGGAGAGTAGTTGGCTACTGAAAGAGTTTAAGGTCCAGCTATTTAGGCAAACCATGAAAACAGCAAGTTACAGACAAAATGCATTCAAAGTCAGGGACTATATGTACACTGCCATTGCATGTGCAATTTGGGGTTTATTTCTCTTTTATTGAAAATAGATTTTTCCCTATAATAGATACTGGTTATGGTTTCTCTAACCTTTATTCCTGCCAGTTCCCCCCAACTCTCCTTCCATCCAGATCTACTCCCTTTCTGACTCCTTAGAAAACAAACAGGTGCCAGTTAGTGATGACACACACTTTTAATTCCAGCACTTGGGAGGCAGAGACAGGGAGAACTCTGTGAAATCAAGGGCAGCCTGCTATACAAAGTGAGTTCCAGGACAGGCTCCAAAGCTACAGACAAACCCTGTCTCAAAAAAACAAAAACAAACAAACAAACCAAAAGAAAGAAAGAAAGAAAGAAAGAAAGAAAGAAAGAAAGAAAGAAAGAAAGGAAAAGAAAACTAGCAGGCATCTAAGGGATAAATATAGTAAATAAATATGAATGTATAAATGAAAATATAAATAAAATATAAACAATATATATAATATATAAATAAATATATAAATAAAATATAATATAATAATATTAACCAAAAAACAAGCACTTTGTAATAGGACAAAACAAACAGAAGGAAAAGAGCCCAAGCCAAGAAAGACATATGGACATAAAGACCCACTCTTTCACACATTCATGAATCCCATGAAAATACAAATCTTGTAGGATAAAAAAGACAATATTTTAAAGCATTACCATCATTTATGTAAGCAGAAAGTATATAGACTTAATTGGTAAATGAGATTCAGGGTAGTCTCATCTAACCAATTGAAGACCTGGGTAAGCAGACTCAGGCGTCCATCCAGTAAAGGAAGGAAGTGGTTTCTAGATTATATTTGATTTGATGTTGAGAATGTGACATCAGCTGTTCACATAAATTCTAATCTGCTGCCTTCTCTACATATTTCACACTTTCCAGATCTCTTAGTTATAGGATCAAGTTTCCTAAAGTTTCTGTTCATATACACTTATACATAATTTATTAAGCAATATAGACATTGTGTTAGTACAGAAACATCTCTGGAGAGCCATGAATAACATGCATGGGAGAAGTCTAGATGAACAAACAAATAACAATTGGGTGGGATACTTTACAGATCATTTTTTTTCAGGAATACAGTTTACTATTTAAAGATAAAATAATTAAAAAGAATAAAAATCACATTTCCTTGTGGAATTATTTAAAACTCTCTTAATAATTTACCTATTTTCTTACCATCATTCTGAAGAACCAGGAGCAAAATGTTTCTGATGCACAGAGTTAGTCAGATTATCAAATATTTATTGTTTAGTTCTAAGGCAGCAGAAAAAAGGGAAGGAACAACTACTTTGATATTAGAGGCCTAGGTAAACCAAGAAAGGACTGAGCAACAGGGAAAGAAATATCAAAGTCATTTAATCAAGATTTGAGTTACTCACTGTCATGTCTTCCCTCAAATGAAAAACCCATTGGACACCTGGGAACACTTCTAGAGTCAAGACTCTTGCCAACTCTAAAATGGCTCCCTTAATTAAGATATATACTTCCCTGCTCCCATATCCACCCTTTTTCCATCCCAACTGTCCCATTCCCCCAAGCTCTCCCCATCCTTCCCGTCACACTTTTTTCTCCCCATCTCCCCTTACCCCCACCCCATCCCCACTCCCCAGTTTCCAATTTTTGGCTGGCAATCCTACCTCCTTCCAATATCCAGGAGGATAACTACATGTTTTTCTTTGGGTTCACCTTCTTATTTAGCTTCTCTAGGGTCATGAATTATAGGCTCAATGTCCTTTATTTATGGCTAGAATCCACTTATGAGTGAGTACATACCATATTCATCTTTTTGGGTCTGAATTACCTTACTCAGGATACTGTTTTCAATTTCCATCCATTTGCCTGCAAAATTCAAGATGTCATTGTTTTTTAACGCTGAGTAGTACTCTAACGTGTACATATTCCACATTTTCTTTATCCATTCTTCCATTGAGGAGCATCTAGGTTATTTCCAGGTTCTGGCTATTAAAAATAATGCTGCTATGAACATAGTTGAACAAATGCTTTTGTAGTATGATAGAGCATCTCTTGGGTATATTCCCAAGAGTGGTATTGCTGGATCCTGGGGTAGGTTGATCACAAATTTCCTGAGAAACCACCACACTGATTTCCAAAGTGGTTGCACAAGTTTGCATTCCCACCAGCAATGGATGAGTGTTCCCCTTACTCCACAACCTCTCCAGCAAAGGCTATCATTGGTGTTTTTGATTTTAGCCATCCCAGGTGTCCTTGAAGATGTCCCCAGCTAGATCATTGGGCAGCTGAGGAGAGGAGGCCTGAAATGGCCCTATCCTATAGCCATACTGATGAATATCTTGCATATCACCATAGAACCTTCATCTGGCAATGGACGAAGCTAGAGACAAAGACCCACTGGACTGAGCTCCCAAGGTCCAAATGAGGAGCAGAAGGAGGGAGAACATGAGCAAGGAAGTCAGGACTGTGAGGGATGCGCCCACCCACTGAAACGTGAGGCTGATCTACTGGGAGCTCACCAAGGCTACCTAAACTGGGACTGATATAGCATGTGATCAAACCGGACTCTCTGAATGTGGATGACAAGGAGGGCTGACTGAGAAGCCAAGGACAATGGCACTGGGTTTTGATCCTACTGCATGTACTGGCCTAGTCTGTTTGGATGCTCACCTTCCTAGACCTGGATGTAGGGGGAGGACCTTGGACTGCCCACAGGGCAGGAAACCTTGACTGCTCTTTGGACTGGAGAGGGAAGGAGAGGGGGATGGCGGAGGGAAGGGAAGTAGGAGGAGGGGAGTAGGTGGAAATTTTTAATTAAAAATTAAAAAAAAAAAGACAGAAGCTTGGGCAACCAGGAAGAACCCCAGACTTGGATTTCTCCTTTGACTGACTGTGGGACTTAAATGGACTTAAATCACCGTCTCTCTGAAATGTGGTTCCTAAAAATTTAACCTACTTTAGGGACTTGTGACACTTTTATTAAATTTTCTAGTCCTTCGGGAAAAAAAACCATTGGAATATCTGTGCCCATTTCTTTTGAGTGTCTCATCTGGTCTGAGCAACACTGATTATTGGATTATCTAAAGCAACTAGTTAGAAGAGTTAATCAGTTGGTCTGAACAAACCTGTGTTCTCTGTATATGAGGAGATATTTTTCCTCCATTTTTTCTTGTCTGAGAAAGAGTTCAGAACTCCTGAGCCATCTGTGCTCTGTAAAGAATTCAAGATTAGATATTCAGATGTTCATATTCCTCCAAGAAAGAGCTTGTGACATTTCACATTTGTACTTTGCGTTAGAGACCAAAGTTAAACACAGTGATGCCATGGGAGAATTTCTAAAGAATTGGTCCTAGTTACAGGAGAGATTTTTATCTTTTTTCATAAAATTTTAAAATCTTTCTTTGACTCATTTTTTACATTTATTTTATATTTTTAGAAATTCACAAAATGTACCCTATTTAGGTAGTCTTTACCCCTTTAGCTTTTCCCATGTTCCTCCCCACTTCTTCTCATATTAATGTCCTCTCTTATGTAAATGTCATTCGTACACACATACAAACACACACATACACACACAAACACACATAAACACACACACAATCTACAGAATCCATAATCTATTTAACATTACCCATAAGTATTTGTGTTTAGGACTGGCCATTTGTTATTGGATAATTTACCAGGGGCTAATCCCTGAAGAAACTTAACTCTCTTTGCCTTAAAGGAAATTTTCTTTGTTTAGATTGAGAATTATTAATAGAGTCCTATGAGCATTTAAACATGCTGATAATATTAATCATAGTACTGATCATAGTGCTGCCAGATTTCCAGAGTATGTATTGTAGTTGATGTCCCATAGAAGGTAACACATTCCTAACCTTCAATACCATAGAAGACCTTTGGAGGAAAAATAACAACCCATCATGAATATAAAGCCCATGTACCACTATCTTTAATTAGCTATAGGAAAGAGGTGAACATAAAAATATTTACTGTGAAATTGAGGAGATTCAGGCTTCAGGGATCTGAATATCTGAGATTTAAGGACCTTTCTTATGTCCTTTAAGGAAGATTGTAATGGCAAGATTACAAATTCTCATGTTTTGGAAAAGTACTACTTTATTAATTACTTTTTCTTAAAAAGAATTTATGCAGTCATTCAGACTTTATGCTCTATAAATCATGCATTCATCTCTCATGTTGGAGAAGTGACACTTGGTTCTTCAGTGCATCTAAAGGATTGTGGTAATCCAAGATTGGCAGAGGTCTAAAGCCATGGCTGGTACAAAACTAATGAGACCTTCAGAGAACATCTGAGGAGTGTGCTCCTAGGCAGATTCCCTGGAAAATGAAGAGATTTAAAGTATTTAGAAGAAGGAAAGAACAAGTCAAATGGCCATCTGCTGTCCTTCAAATACACCAAATACTTGAGTAGTAGTGAATGTAGAGTGTCCTAAACTGTTGCCACTAGGGAATTATACTGTGAAAGTTTCTTACTGGGACAGATTCTTATTTTATACTTCTAAGAACAGATCAGGTAGTAGACATAAGATGAAAGACATTGTGATTTTTGACAGGCTGCAATATTGCTATAAGTGACTGGGAAAACACTTTCCTACAGAGCAGGTGATCTGATACTGGTTATTTGAACGCATTATAAAATATGACCTTTGGCTGATTTATAGGTCACTTGACATCACAGGGTTAAGGAAAATATAAGGGAGTTGAGCTGGGCTGTTCCTGCTATGGAATAATAACCTGTCACTTGTATTTTAAAAAAATGCTGATTGGCCACTAGTCAGACAGGAAGTATTGGCGGGTGGCCAGGCAAGAAGTAGAGGTGGGGCAACAAGAATTCTGGGAAGAGGGAAGTTTCAGTCTGCAATCATCACCCAGATAGAGAGGAAGCCAGACACAGAACAAGCAAGATGTGACTGCCTTGCTGAAAAAGGTAGCAAGCCACATGGCTAACACAGACAAGAATTATGGGCTAATATAAGTTATAAGAGGTAATACCAAGCCTGGGCTTTAGGCCAATCAGTTTATAATTAATATAGACCTCTGTGTATTTCTTTGTGATTGAATGGCTGCAAGACTGGGTGGAAGAGAAACCTCAATTAACAGGTTCCTGTTATTCAGCTACAGAAACCTTGAATCCAAATGCCTTATGCATGGTGACTCCTCTTTAAGATGAGGGTAGATCCATGATTTCTGAACTTGGAGGACTGTCACTAACTAATCAGGAAGAGCAGCTTCCTCTAGAGGTCCACACCAGATTTAAGGTGTATTTAAAAGACATTAATATACTACATAGATGTCTGGGTCACATGTTGAAAAAACACTTTATCAAAGGTGAGATTATGCAACAAGATAGAAGCAAAGATTATGAATAGGTAGATATTTGAAGTGAGAGAAACAGTTGTAAGTTACCATGTAACCAAAGCAAGAGGCAGATGGACTCAGATTGACAAAGGGCAGTTTACTGGGGACACATAGGCCATAGCATATTTAAATCAAGACTTGAAAGCTTCACAACCCAAATAATGGCTAAGGAATTAAATACTGAGTCAGACAATGATGGGATGAACCTTCAGATATATATATATATATCAGATATATATGGTAAATCTATTAACTTATTCAGCTTCTGTTAAACTGTGTTATTCATAAGGTATCAATCATTGCCATATGAGGATAGACACTCTTGATGACCTCTGTTATGTGATAAGATGTAGGCTGTAGTTATATGATAAAAAGTGTTAATTACAACCAAGATTTCTATAAGCATGTTCAGGCTGTATCTCATCCTATTACATTGTCACCACCTCAAATTTCAGAACAGAAGGGAATGGTTGGCTATATATGTCAGGCATGTTTTAAGTGACAGGTATTAGTTTTGTGCCCAGGGACTGTTGGCATCCTTCACTTGCCCTCAGGACAACCCCATCAGGTGGATATTCATAAGTCTTCATTATAGATGAGGAAGTTGACACTCAGAGTTTGGGAAATTAATTGCCATTGACCAATATGACCATGAGATCCATATCCCTTCTTTCCTGCCCATTGACCCTACTGTGGCCGACATGAAGCAATCTTGACCAGAGCCACCCAGTATATACTCAATACAGACAAGATATTGTCAGCTCAGTTTGTACTATCCACATGAAAAAATGGTTCAAAACTTGGTTTTTCTGGTGCTGTTTACATTCATATCCAACTGGAAATCTTTACTACTATACCTGAATTATGAGGAATTTTTGTTCAGAAACAAATAACTCACTTTAGACACAAGTCTCCAGGCATTTGGACTCAAGTGGTAGGATAAAACCAAGAAATGGACAGTCACAGGATAATAAATGTGTGAAAAAAATTCAGCTTTTCACTGTTATTGTTTAGTTTGGAGACTGATACAGCTACTCTTTACTGAATTCAGTACTTTCAAGGAAAATATATAGAGTTAATCCCATCTAAGATCAGTTTAACTTGAGGGACATTGAATGCCTGTCATGTTTAAAGAATTGATAATATAAAGGAATAAGAAGAAATTCCTGAATGTAAGAAAAAATTATCCATAATCGTGGCTTTGTTTCAAAAATGTATCATAATATAAAACTAGAGGCAAACGAAGTTTGATTAAAAGCAATACTGTTTGAGGTTGAAAAGTGATGTATTAGCAAAACTATTATTTATGTTCTATTCGAACTTCATGCTTAAAAATGTGAACTCATCCATCTTGGAAAATGTTTATGTTCCTAATAAGAAAATTTATAACCTTTAGCTATTTCACAGATAAAAAACATTGGATCTACTACTAATCACAGGAACGTAATATGTCTTCACTCTGGCAGGCTAAGTGGTTTATTTATTACAAGAAGTTCTAAACTACTTTTATATAAGGTTTGCTATTGAGTTAATTATACAAGTAAAATCCTCCTGCCTTTTTATGTTATCCTTGTGTTAAGCAGCTGTACACAAAAATACCATTGTAGCAAATGCTGCTGCTGATAAATGCCTCCCCTCTCCTCTTCAGTCATGCATTTTCAGACATCAACCTTTTTCAGGAGCATGCAGGACATCTCTTGACATCTTCTTTCCCTTCTGCCAACTGAACAGCAGGCTGAGCTTAGCAGAGCTTTATTCCTGTCTCAGAGTCGCCTCAGCCACTGTGGCACCCTGCGTGTATAGCTCTGACGTGTATTCCACGCTTCCTGTTGCATCGAAAACAAGCCACATCCCTATCATCCTGCTTCCAACTTCACTTCCCCAATTCTGCATTGTTGAACTGAAAATTGTTAAGATTATGCCAAACTTAAGTTTTTGTTCTTGGGATTTTGTCTAGAAGAATCCAATTAATTAATTGCTTGATCTCAATTCCTATTCTTCAGGAGTGCTACAATTTACATCTGAAATATCCTAAGCATGTCCATATTTTGACCAGTTAGTCTCCAGCTTGTGGCAGTTTCAGAAGATTCTAGATACTGTAAGAGTTGGATTCTTGCGGATGGAAGTATGCTAACAGGGAAGATCCTTGGAGAGTAATGGACACCCTTTTCCTACCTCCTCTGGTAACTTTTCTTGTTTGATGTGAGCAGATGATTTTACCACAAGTTTCCCTCTACCATGATGTTTTTCTCAAACACTTGGAACAGTGAGTCAAAACAAGGCTTCTCTTTCTAAAATGGTTTCTGTTAAATGTGCAAATGTAAATAATGTGAGTTGTTTACAGTGCGCAGTAGAAGCCATAGTAAGAAAAGAGAGAGAAGTTTGGATTCTAGTTCAAAGGAAGAAACACAAGTCAAAAATGAAGGAAAATCAATGAATTTGAATTATCTTATTAGTTGGAAGTAAACGGCATCAGTTAGATTAGAACAGTATTTGAAGTATTTTAAATAGGACAAAATAGGTTTCAAAGCAAAAAACTGTCTAAATATTTTTGCATTACAATATTTTGTGGGCATATAGTTGGCTCATGGACAGAATCCATGTATTCTTTACTTCAATGCTGGATGTTGATATTTAGCAATTTAGATGTGACTACTTAGAACAATTTGTCCACATAAGGATGTATTTATATTTTTTTCTGAATTTAATTAAGTTGCTTAATCGTATGTAAATTTACCTATGATGGGACAAGTCAATAAATTTTTCACATTTTATTCAGAAATAATTTGAAATTTATTAGTTAGAAGAGATATTCCCTTGTTAAAATCATAAGACATTTCTGAAATATAAAATATTGTATTATAATACAAGAGAATAGCTTTTATTCCAAACAGCAGGAGTAGATTTTTGACTAGTGTGGACTTTTGGCTGATGTACATTCAGGTAATGTCTATGAAGTGATGCAGCTTAGCTATAGTACACATTTGAGGGATTTACATGGATTGACAGGAGACTGTTGCACACAAAGACATCTTTCACCCCACAGGAACTTTTACCTAACATTACATTGGAAACACTGCAGGAATTCCATATGGCAAGATTTTGGAGTCTGTATTTTATGCCTCTAACCTTAAAATAAAATCTATTTATATTTATATATAAATATATAAAGTACCTTACAGTATTTTGTATTATAGTATATATAATACCTTGTATATGTTTGATGGTATTTGATTTTTGGTAAATAAAATTATATTAGAAATTCAGTGGTAAAACCTTATGAAAAAAGTCTTTTCTAAAGATAAATTAGTTGATAGAATTCCCTTTAACTTAAAAGATAATGACTTAAATTTTTCATTGTTTAATGAGTTGGTAATTTTAATTTTTTATTTAAATATTGGCAATAATTTTCAGAACCTGATTATGGGTAATATTTCCTCCCTTTGTAATTGCTTAATTTGTTCAATAGAACAATTTTTGTCATATGCATATTTAATGTTCTTTTGTCCCATCCAAACTGAAACTTTATAAAAGAATCAAATTTGAATTTGTTAAAACTGTCTCGAAAAACCAAAAAAAAAAAAAAAAAAAAGACTTTGGCTTTTTATGATAAGTATTAGTCCTGTCTCCTAAGTGGTAGAAAATTACTTTATTTCTTCCATACTACCACAATGTAGATAGAGACTAACTCTTTGGATAAGACAGAAACAAACGTACAGTGTTCCTCAGTCCTATCACCAAAGCTCGTTGCTTGTGTAAATATGAGAGATGTCTATGTGCAAAAAGTCAATGCTTTGTGTCTTTATTTATTGTTCTTCTTCTTAATTTTTGACATAGAATATTTCATTGAACATGGAAATCACAATCCAATTTGACAGGACCAGCTCCCTACCAAGCCATTGGGATCTTCCACAAAGTTCTCCATGTCAGTAGTATCATTGATGCTATCAAGGCTTCTACTCAAGTCTTCAAGCTTGTGTGTAAGTCATTTCCTAACTAAGTTATCTCTCCATCCTGAGAGCTTGGATCTTAAATGAATTAATTTGTCTTCTCTGCTCACAGTATTTGTGGTAATCAAACAAATCACACCGGTATGAAAATCTGTTGGAAGAAAGCAACTCATTAACTGAAGCTCTTGGAGAGAGCTTCATCAATAACACTGTATGATTTCTGGCAAGACAGTCAATGAAATTATCGGCTTCAGAAAGTTCCATAGTACTAATTAATGAATGTAAAATGGAATTGATAGTTTAAATTGAGACATGCTGCCCAATGTATTAGTCTACCACATGACTTAGCATAATTTGAATTAAGTCAGGCTATTCTGCTTACTTTCAGCTCAAAAGCTAGTTAAGAATTTGCAGGGCATGAAAGAAAAGCAATGGGAAAAAGAGGCTCTATGTGTGGACACCGAGGAGCTGGTCTTAAAGTCCATTTTCTAGTTTTATTTTTTAAGTAAAACTTGAGATATGGTTGATTAAGATAAACAGAGTTTTCAAAGCCTCAATGCATTTTGAGCAATTACATAAGATATAACTTGGGAATGTCATTAATTCTGACACTTAATTGCATTTCAATTTATTTCACACTTCCTAGTCTTGAAGGATTTATAATTTAAGTCTCTTATCTAAGGGAAGAATGCATAATTTGCTTCAATTGTCTGTTATTTCAATTAGCCTCTGGTGATCGTTTCATATTTAAAGAGTTCATTTGGGAAGATTTGTTTCTGTCTCCAGAAAAAAAAAAAAAAAAAAGAGGAAGATGGGGGATCTGAGATTCTCTGCAGCTGCCGTATCCTCCTGGGGCACACACTGAAAAGATACACCTTCAGAGGATAGAATTACTTGATGAAACATATTTTTTTCTGTGCTACTTTATTACAAAATTGCTCAATGAGACTGAAATGAAAGTCTGTATTCCCTCTACTCACAGTTTCTAACTTCTCTTTTTATTTGGGTAAATTACAGTGAAGTTAATAAGCGTTGACACTTTAATCACATGGCAAAGTTATTATGCTTGTTTCCTATTGGTTCTAAGAATATTCTAAAAATAAATTTAAAAACAAAACAAAACAACCCCCAAAAGCTACTATTTACATGGACTTCTCTACTTGCTATTCAGTATCTAATTCATCAGAGATTTTTTTTGTTCTAATAGCAATATATTTGAATATGCCTATGCTGATAAACAAATAGTAATATTCTACCACAGATAATTGATGTTTATTGAAAGATACAGGGTGCCTGTTTTGCAAGGTTTGTTGTGTCACTGAGCAATTAGGTAAATAGTCAAACAGACAACTGTTACCAGCAGTTGTCAGTTAAAGAAGATGGATTTTGGATGCACATTAGAATTGTGTTTTAATCCCTAGTCAGCATTGCGGTATTGACAAATGAAGGTGAAACTCTTCATTTTTTAAACTAATTAATTATTTTTTTAATTACCTTTTCTCATTTTGTATACCAATCCCAGTTTTCACTCCCTCAACTCTTCCCTCTCCCTCCACTTCCCTCCCGATGCCCCAACCCACATTCAATCCTCAGAGAAGGTAAGGTTTTCCATGGGGAGTGTTATCTTTCTCTGGGGAGCTTCTACAGTGAGAAACTTATGGCATAATAAATAAAATATGTATTATACTGCATATAAAATTAGAAAACAAAACTGTTAATTTCTTTCTTCATTTTAATGTCTCTCTTGCAGCCATCAAAATCTGGGTTAACCTAATTCTGTTGATGAATTTTTATTTATTCATCTCTGGAAAGCAAATTCATTAGTGCTTTGCACAAATGATGTATTGTATATCCATAGCACAAATGTCTGTAATGTTTTTCTTTATGAGAGCAGTCATAATGTGATAAAATGATGTGATTTTTTTGCCTCCCATTAAGAGGTAGTTCTTTTCTACCATCCTTACTTAGATCTAGGGCGGCCACATGACTTAGTGTGGCAAACATTCCATGTTGAAAGATCTGTATACTACTGACTATTGCCTTCTATTATTGTAGTATGACACCAGACTACAACAGCCTCTTAGATTATATTAGATACATAACTTGTGCTTCTCCAATCTCCCATGGATTATTGTCATCAATCATCAAACATATGAAAGATCCCTTTTGGAGGCCAGAAAACACAACAAAGTCCAACTGAAATTATCTAACATGATATGAAACTTAAAAGGTTTGCAACTCTTATTTCCAAATTTTTAATATTTAATGTAAAATATTTTAAATTGTTCCATTTCATTAGCTTGCATCTGTATTTATTAAATTACATACTTATCATACTTCTAATATTTCGCAATGGTCTTTTGCAAAGATGCAAAGGAGAATTGGTTTCTAAGGTGAAGAAATCTTATTCTGATGCCTGAAGAGGTCTATGAAAGGACATAGGCAATAACGTAAATGTGAGAACTAAAGCAAGCACAGCAAACTGTCCTCTCTAGAGACTCTAGGGACTAGCTGTGATAGACGAAATGATGATAGAGCCAGAGCTTCTGAACACAAACACAGAGTAGAATATTAGTTCAATAGTTAGGATGATTATATTTGGTTTAGAAAATTTTTATTAATGAAGAGCATCTCAATGAAAAGAAAATGATTCCAGGGTTTTAAAAAGAGAAGTAACCAGGAAAGTGACTCTGAGTTTTTTCTTTTTCTTTCTTTCTTTTTTTTTTTTTTTTTCATTTTTTCAAGACAGGGTTTCTCTGTAGCTTTGGAGCCTGTCCTGGAACTAGTTCTTGTAGACCAGGCTGGCCTCGAACTCAGAGATCCACCTGCCTCTGCCTCCCGAGTGCTGGGATTAAAGGCGTGCGCTACCACCGCCCGGCTGTGACTCTGAGTTTTATGAAGAAAAATGGAGATCACGGTTGTTTATAAAGTAGTTGTGAGTAGGGTGAGTCCTTTTGTGTAGTAGGGAAGATGTTACTAGGAATTCTCCACATCTACAATCCAGGAAGTTATACAAGACAATGTTGTTCAGAGAAAAGACTAACACTGAAGAATAGCTTATTATTTTTATGATCCATCTATTTACAAATCATGACAGGTAATTCTGAACTACATTTACCTTTAGCCTTGTTAATACTTTTTTTAAAAAAAAGCTTTTTGTTTTAGTTGGTGGTGTTTAGCGTGATTTTTTTTGGTGAATTACTTTTTAAAATTAGATATGCAGTCATAGCTTGTTAGTTTTTCAATTTTTATTTATTTCTCTCTCATATAATGCATCCTGGCCACAGCCCTCCCTCTTTCCCTCTTTGAACATGGCAAAACAAATTACAATGAGACTAGGTACAAACCTTTTATCAAGTCTGAATGAGGTGACCCTGTGGGGGGACTTTATTGGGCTTTAATTTAGACCTTTATGTGTTTCCTTGGAACTGAATGACTACAGGACCAGGTGAGACAGAAACCTTGTCTCAGATAATAGAATTCTACTGTTTATATCTCTTATTCAGTTCACTGTATTGTAAATAAATGAATCACTATTATATGCAACACTTATCAATTTGCTTCCAGCCTTGAGGACTCATACTGGGTAAAAATTTTCTATCTCTTAGCTATTATTATTAGAAAGTAAAAAATATATACAACTATCAAATATTACAAAAGCACACACACACACACACACGTACACACACACACACACGTATACACACACACACGTATACACACACACACACACACACACACACACACACACACAGACTCTATGACGGAGTTAAAGCTAGAAAAATATCTAGATTTATTTCCTTTTTCACAAGTTGTATGTGCTTAGCCATACTCTATCCTTTGTCATTATTGACTCCTCTCCCTAATATCTCTTGTCCCTGTGTGTCTTCCAGTTCTTCAGATCTCAGGAACAAAGTCATTGCATCACCATATAGGGACTGATAAGCAAACATCCGCAAGAACAACAGAATAGATTCATGCAACAAATCCAATTTCATAAATTAAGTACATTCTGTAATCATATATAGCACAATGTTTGCATTTATTGATAGTTATCATAATGTCTTTTAATATGTATAAGATACTAGTATAAAGGTACACAAATACTTAAAACTAAAGTAATTGTCAATACATTACTAAATAAAATTACATCTTGAAAAGTAAATGAAGATATATTCCTTAGATAATACAAATAAATAAATATTCATTTAGCTTTTTAATACTTTTGAAAACTGAAAGAAAATTAATATATTATCTGTATTATATACACTCCAAAGGTTTTAAAATATAAAGGTTTAGTTTGTTAGAACTATGAACACATAACATTTTCTAAGTGTTTGAGTTTAAATATTTCAGATAAGATTGTGTAATAACTATAAATTTTCTAACATAAATATTAATTTCTTACACTATAAACATGAAGAAAACATTCAAATATTGCTAAGTACTTTAAAAAAATAGCACTCTAATCCAGATAGGTGAATGGAGTTGTTGGTATTTTGAAAATGAGAGTTAAAGTAATAATAAAATGATACTTTCAAACTATCATATTGAAGGTGCCATGAATAATTTAAAATGCAATATTTCACAGTATTTCTGGGCTACAGTGTTCAAAACCACTAATATTATTGTTTTAGTATTATTTAGAATGATAAAATAGAAGTTTATTTTTATAAATGAGCCCATTCAAATATGACAAAAATGTGATACAAGTGGAAATCTAATGCATTTTAAAGATATCAACATTAAGATATTTTGAAAATATTTATTTACCTGGTTGTCTATATTCTACAAAACATTCTATGAACATTGTGAAATCATAGGCAATTATGGAAAATTTGATAATGTACATGTTCATTACAAGACTAGTCAAAAAAATGAGAAATAGTTAAGACATGAAACAATAGTTATAGTTAAGTAGTCACATAAACTATATATTATAAATGAAGTTACAAATATTACAAGCATTGATATGCACGATTTTAAGATTATCTAATGGCCTATAAATATTCATCGAATAACATTATGACTAAAGTGTGATGGAATTATAAACTGTTTAAATATTGCAAAAGAAGTGTGAACAATAATAACTTCAAATGAGGGACATATTAGACATTCTTGATATTTCTTAGGATACAGCATGTCAACCGCATGCAAAAATATCTTTACTTACTAATTGGAAAAGAAGTTGGGAAATTTGAAGCAGTTAAACGCTATGTTCAGGGATAAATAGTCTTGTAGTGATAGGATTTGGAAGCCTACAAATGACCAAAAGCTGAGGTATTCATGGAGGCCACTGAAGGGCTCATGACTATCAGCCATGGCTAGCAGGCAGATTGTATCCTGGTTTCAGGTCACACGAGCTATACTAACAAAGCCGTGGAGTCATTAGTTGTTCATTCTCCATCGTTTATTTCAGTCTTCCTTATGCTCAGCCTCTGACTCAAACACTTATCATTGTCTAGAAAAAGATATCGGGAGACACAATGTTTTATCTGTTATTCAGACATCAGTTTGTGCAGTCAAGGTGTTATATAAAATTAGCAAAAACAATCTAAGCATCAATTTAATCTGTTCAGCTATATTCACAAATACGTTGACTGCCTCAATGTCTTCTTTTCTTCTGACATCTATAACTAATGTTTCCACGGAAACTACTACTAAGCTCTGATTTGACCTTCCATTATAGCTATGGAAGAAGGCCATGCATTTTCATGCCACAGGTAAAATATTGAACATGACTTTCTCCATGTTAAATTCAAGATAAATTCTTGATAAGCAGCTGAATGAATGTATTCTAATTTTGCTTGTCTTTCCTTGTTTTTCCTGTGTCTATGTCTGTAACATTCATCATCTATTTCATAACTAACTTTTTATCCAATGTTCTTGTAGATCTCATCACGGTCTCTTGGAGAGATAATGAAGAATTAATTCCTGTTTTGGTGCTGCTGCAGATTCTATGTCTGTCTAGTCAGCATTATTCTGTAACACTGTAACGCTACTTGGCCATGCCTTGTTCTGAGTGCTTGAATTAGCGAACTAACTGGAAAGGATCATTCTGATTGAGAATAACCTAGAAATCTCAATGTAAAATAATGTTTGCTTAAAAGCTGTTTCTGAGACATAGGTTTATATGCACAGGTAAATGGATAGCTTTGCCTAGACTTGGATTTGGTTTGATACTTTTGTAAGTGACTGTTAGCAGTTTTTCATTTCTCTTGCAATAGTCTGACACTGAGGATTTAGATTTTCAGGGTTTATTGCAAAAGTAAATTGTGTAAAAGCAATTCAACGTTTAGAAATGCTTTGGACATGCAAAAATATTTTGGGGCAAGTAAAATAGACAGGCAAACCTCCTTTCAATGACAGAGTGCTTGGGAGAGGAGCTTGGGTTTATACACAAGGGCTTGCTGGAATCTTGGCTTTTTTTTTTTTTTTTTTTTGGTTTTTCGAGACAGGGTTTCTCTGTGGCTTTGGAGCCTGTCCTGGAACTAGCTCTTGTAGACCAGGCTGGTCTCGAACTTACAGAGATCTGCCTGCCTCTGCCTCCCGAGTGCTGGGATTAAAGGCGAGCGCCACCACCGCCCGGCCTGGAATCTTGGCTTTTTTACTAAGCATGTGATTTCTGAAACACTTTCAATTTTTTCTCTTTAAAGATTTTAAATACACTTACAATTTTTTCTCCTTAAGATTTTACCCCAATAAGAAGGGATTCGGGCAAAGTGCTTCTTCGTGTTATTTCACCTATTATTCATTACGGTTTTGATATTCAGAATGTTTGTTCTTCAAATAGTCACAGTTGCTTGTCAGGTCATGTTTGTGGTGTGTTTGTGTTTGTGTGTGTGTGTGTGTGTGTGTGTGTGTGTCTGATGTATTTAGACGGTGTATTTTTATAGGCATGATATGTATGTGAGCACAGAAACCTTGTTGCTCTGGCAAGTATCTGGAGTGAAAATAATTTGAAAAATCAGTTCTCTCCTCCCTCTATTTTAGGCAGTCTCTCACAATGATTTTTAGTGTAGTATATACTGACCAATGGGGCTTCTAGATGATTCCACCATTTCTACTTCTCATCTTGCTCTCGGGGTGCTGAGGTTATATATGGGTGCTACTGTATCTAGCCTTTTACTTGAGATGGAGTCTGGGAATCTGAACTACAGTCATTGAGCTTATAGGTCAGTCCCTTTTACCCACTGAACCATCTTCCTAGCCATGGATAATTTGTTTCAATAATATGAAAAGCCTATATGAGCTGTAAAGTTTCCTCCTCATCTAGTTTGAGAAAATTGAGGAACAGTATGGCTATAATGACTATGTTAGATGATGTTAAGGCTTGAACCATTTAACCATTTTCGTAATGATCTGCTCTTTTAGTAAACACTCCACCTTTATTCTTATATAGTGAGAATGCTATTACTTAGGAATGAGTGTATAAGTGTTAAAAACTTCTTATAAAATGTGAAAATGAGCACAAGATAATTCAATAAAGCCTTATGAGATTTTAGATTTGATCACATTTGATCACAGATGCATTGCATGAATTTTCATTTTGTACTGTTTGTAAATAGCAGTCTATATTTTAGAGAAAAGAAGATGATGGTGCTGTTGGCTGTTAAAGAAAGCACGAAGCATAATTACCAGGGTTCAAACAGAAAATAAACAGTATAAATTAGTATTAACAGCAATGGGTTCGTTAATCATGCATATGTTATATATTTCTAGACTTTGCTAATTTTAAACACTCTCTCTCCTATGGCAAATGCATACATACACATCTTTAACCCATTTCTTTTGTTCCTTGGTGGATAGATCAGAAAAATAAATTTTGAGATCAGGCTCATTTCAAGTCTCTTTTACTTACTTAGTCCAGCAGTTTATAGAATTGATATTCAAAATGAACATATGTGTAATTTCTTTGATCATTTGATATTTCAGTGCAATGATATCACCGAATGGTGAACACTTATGCCTAGGAACTATTCTTGCAATAAGAAGCATATATTTTACTTTAGATATAATAATTTTAATTAATTGGGCCGACAAAATTGCCCATCAGCTAAGCACACTTTCTTCTTGCAAAGGACCCAGGTTTGGTCTCCAGTTCTCATATTATGGCGCACAACTTTCTGTAACTCCATTCCTAGAGGATCTGACACTTTCCCCTGTTTTCCAAAGGCATCAGGAACACATTCTGTACACATATCTACATGGAGACAGGCACTCATACACAGAAAATAAAAGACAAAGTAAAACGTAAAAACAAAAGGGAGCCTTCTCAGCTTGGTCGATCACCTTCCTGGACCTGGGGGGAGTTGGGAGGACCTTGGTCTTAGCATAGAGTGGGGAACCCTGATGGCTCCTTGGCCTTGAGAGGGAGGGAGGGGAGGTATGGGTGGAGGGGAGGGGAGGGAAGGGGGAGAAGGAGGGGAGAGAAAGGGGAGAAGGAGGGGAGGGAGGGGGGAGGAGGAGGGAAGGAGATGGAAATTTTTAAATATAAAAAAAAAATAAACCATGAGAAAAAAAAAAAAAGTTAATATCATTATATGTGTCTTCTTTTTGAGTCATGGGAAAGCCATGATGCTGTGTCTCATAGCATCTATGTTGAGAATGCAGCCAGTCCTTTCTATTGCTGTTGGTACCTGTTTCATCAACACAGTAACACAAACAATGCCTACTTCTGCTCTTAATCAGTTGTTTCTTTTGGGGGAATTATAATTATATCATTTCCCCTCTCCCTTTTTTAGTGATGGGATGAGCAGGCCTGCTTTTTGTCCCGCCCGTCTTCCGCATGGCTAGTTTTACACCCGAAATAACAACACACAAATTGTACTCATTTAAACACTGCCTGGCCCATTAGTTTCAGCCTCCTATTAGCTAATTCTCACATCTTGCTTTAACCCATATTTAGTAATGTGTGTAGCACCACAAGGTGGTGGCTTACCGGGACAGATTCAGCATGTATGACCTGGCGGCTGGCTCCATGGTATCTGTCTCAGAGAGGAGAGCCATGGCATCTGACTAACTTCCCTTCTTCCCAGCATTCTGTTCTGTTTACTCCACCTATCTAAATCCTGCCCTATCAAAAAGCCAAGGCAGTTTCTTTATTAACTGATGAGAGTCCTCCATCACCCTTTATTTGCATATACCCTCTTTTGCTCTCTGTCAAATTGAGGGCCTCTTTTTCTATCAGTTGTTAGTATATGAACACAAAATACAAGGTACTCATTGTGGATAATATGTGTGCTTTCAGATGAACTGAACAAGGACAATGACAGCAGACTTGCTAAAGTAAATGAAGAAAAGCACCTACTTCTAAACGCTATACAAAACCTGCAGGCAACTAAACAATTCTGAGAGTAGTAGAAATAATCTTTCCCAGGAAAGAACACAGTGAATATCCAGAGCTCATTTCTATATGTGTGTGTGTGTGTGTGTATGTGTGTGTGTGTGTGTGTGTGTATGTGTGTGTGTGTGTGTGTGTATAAAACAGTGCAACAATTCTTTATTGAGCTATCTTAGCTTTAACAGGTTATGCATTTTGTTATGCACATATAGTTGCTCACACATATACATATATACATACACAGCATATATGCATGCATGTAAATATGTAACACAAGAAAACACAAGCACACACACACACATAAAGGGAGAAAGAGACAGAGAGTCCACTGATATACTGTTAGTCTTATCCACTCAGAGAATGTTAGACTACTAGTCTTAGCATCACCCACAGATACAGAAATTTGAATACTATGTTGTGTTAAGTGCAGTGAGAAAGAAACATGAGTAAAGGTATAGAAGCTTACAAGAGAAACCACTTAAACAAGGTGACCAGAGGTAGAGGTAAGTGCTTTATTTTAATATGTTCATTGAAGAGACTTGAAACGAAAAGCCTTTGTGTTTTGTGAACAAATAATGTTCAAGACAGGGAAAAATACAGGCTAGGTATCTGAGGTGGAGAAACATTTGGCATTATTACATCCAAGTATAGAAATAGATTTACAAATCAGCACCTTAAGAGTAAGTAAGAAGTTGTGGAGTCAGAGAGATGCAGGGGATATGAGCACCCCAGGAGCTTCATGTTCTGAGCAAGAGGCATTGTGATCTGATGCATTACACTTTATCTTTTATTTTCATTACTAGACTGTCAAATCCTTTAGGGCATGCTGGCTCGATTCCTGGAAAGTTTTATTGACCATAGAAATTAATGAATTCCTTTCCATTACTAAATTTGAGAGGAAACTAATGTATTTAACTCTTTCATTTATGAAACAACATGTGTTTTTGTAAACCGTTTTATGGCATGCAGAAACTGACAAAAATGAGTTAATATTTCTACTACCCACAACAAAAAGCTCTATATACAAAAATGTAGTGATGTGCAGTCATTGAAATATTGCCAGTTTAAACAGATACTCACTCTATGTCTAAATAAACCATTGAATGGCAAAGACCCGATGTGCAATAAAATTGTACATTGATTTAGCATTTTTTATATTGACTGCATATTGAATATTTTGAACATGCTGAGTCCTATGGAAGAAATTATTTATATTCAAGGTCACCTTATTGACTTACAGAAATTCACTGAGATGTATAGAGCTTGGGACTGGTTCCAAAGGTGTGAGTTTGCTAAGGTCTCTCGGGATAGAGGTATACCTTGGAATTTTTGCCTCAGGAGTCCTCCATGTATTTATTTTGTTGCTGTTTATTTATTTTTAAGACAATATCTCTCATTTGTCTAGAGCTCATTAGATAGAATAGGATAACTGGCCATGAAGTCCTGGGGTCCCTCTTATCTTTATCTCACTACCACTGGAATGGCAAGGAAGAATCTGAATTTTACAAGTGAGTTTTGAGGATAAACCTTAAGTCAAAGTATTGATAAAAGTTTGAGCCAGCAAATTAAAACCTGTATTCACATTACAGTTAATGCTTCTCTAGTCTCAGAATTTGGATATGCCATGAGATAATATGTAAATTATTTATTACATTTGTAGTGAAATTACACACACACACACACACACACACACACACTAAAAAAGAACTTTATATGGCAAAGTTTATCCAAGAAGCATCAATTGAATAAATATTTTCTTTTGCTCAGTTCATGGCTCTTTAGTTACAAGAGTTCCTAAAACAATAACTAGTAATAACAATGGTCACCATTGTTTTACAAACAGCATTGTTTTAACTGCCACTGTGATAAATTGCCAGTAATATCACAAAATCAATACCACTTTCTGATTTTCTGGGCTAGCCTAAAGAGCATATCATGACAGTTTTCCCATCTCTGCACCTTCTGCATTCAAGTCAGAAAAGAGGAAAGGGGTAGCAATATAGAACTGTATTTGTCCTCTTTTAAAGGAAGTAAATTTTTCCAAATAGCCATACAAAAATTTCAAACATTTTGTGATGTAAAAGAGCAAGTGTGCTTTATGTCTTCGGACATATTGGATGTCCCAATTATGCAACGATAATAGGTTGTGTGATACAAAAACATTGAATTTTTACCCATCATTTCTAGACCCTTTGCTAAAACAGAACAATTTGTATTTCCTTTCAGAAGAGTTCTACCAGCTGGGAGTTACTATTTTGTTTTTTCCTCCTCTCAATGAGCCCATAACACGGTGGTGTCTGATTTCTCAGATGTCTAGTCTACCTTGCCTTTCAGGTAAGAGAGTGATTGATCTATGATCACTGTGACTTTGAGTATCATTAAAGTGAAACATTTCTGGAGAAATGAGTCTGATGGCAGTACAAATGGGAAGCCTCTTCATGTGTATGGAGGGGTTGGATATTGGTGTAACCTTTTTGGGGGAAGGCTATTTCTTAGTTGCTTATAATATTTTGTATAGGGTTGATACCTCATGATTTTTCCCTCTTCTCCAGTATCTTTATCATGTCTATTGTCCTTGTTTAGCTCACTATCTGTTTAGTCATATAAGTGAGACTTTGTACGTGTAGTTTCTGTTAATCTTAGGAGATACAGCTTCACAGTAGGCTCCCCATTCCTCTGAATCTTACATTCTTTCTCTCTTTCAAGATGATCTCTGAACATTAAGTGCAGGAGTTGTGTTGTAGATAGCTCAGCTGGGACGTGGCTCCACAACTCTTAATTTGTATTTATTTTTCTGTAATGGTCTCAGTTTATACCAAAGAGAAATTTTCTTGATGAGGCTTGAGTACTATAATTATCTGTGAGTATAAGGACAACTATTTAGAATATTGTTAAGGACTATGCTGGTTTAGTCTAGCAGGAGTTGTAGGTTCTCTCTCAAAGTCCATGGGTCCCTGGCTAGGTTTCGTATACTCTCATGATTTCCTCCTTGTTGAGCAAACCTTAAGTCTAATGTTGGTTATCACCAAGGTATAGACACCACCACTGCACCCCATCCATCACTGTGCCATGCGGGCCATTGTGGCGCAAAAGCACCATATTTTGGTAAGACTATTGGTTGCTTCTGTTCATCTGCTACCATAAAAGCAAGTTCTCAGTGACAATGCATTTAAATAACAAGAACTTAAAAAATATAAAGTGCATGAATAGAAGATGAAAGGTAGTGACAGATAAGTTGCTTTTGAATTTTCATTTGGAAACAGACACAGATTCTTATAACGCAGAATTTAAATGTTGTTTTATCCTGGGGTCTAAGCTACTTTTCTGTTTATATGATAAAATAACCAGATAAAAGCAACTTAAGAGAGGATTTATATTTTTTGATATTTACATAGAGTTTTATGCTATAGCCCATCATTGTGGGAAAAGGCAACGCTGTGGGTATTTAAGGGATCTGGTGCCACTGCATTTGTAGTCAGAAGCAGAGGGTGATGGATGATTCTGTTTAGATCACGTACTCCCTTTTATACAATCCAGTAGCTCAGTTGATGGAATTATATTTTGCACATTTTTTAAAATCAATATAATCCCTCTCAGTTATGACCAGATACTGAACAATTTCTTACAGGTGTGCTTAGAGTCTTGATTCCTGGCTGATTCTATGGCCTGCCTAATTGACAGGTAACTCTAACCATTGCAATTGGGTTTTAAGGAATCCTGGAAAGATGATATACTCTGACCTTATTTTCAAAGAGGAAATTATTCTTGATTCTCACTCAAGGATGAGGAAAAGAATGAATTCCTTTAAAACCACAGGATTTAAATACTAATACAGGAGCTGTTTTTGTGTAATAATTGTGAAAGACTAGAAGAGGAAGGGAGAAGGCAAGACCAAAAAGTTTATATTAAGAAGCTGTATTCTGATGCAGACCTTTGCTGAATTGAGGGCAGCTCACCCTTGGATATACTTTCAGGTTGTTTCTATGCATAAGAAGCACTTTCTTTTTCAGCTATACCAAAGTGGAGCTACTTCTCATCAAAGGCAGGCACCTGCTTTAATTCAAATGGAACATTCTTGACCAAGAACTTATTACACAGCTCAGTACATCATGACCCGGAGATAGAGCAGGGTGAATTCCTCCACAAGGGGTTTTCATTTCAAATAACGTGGGGGACCTGAATTTTTCAATTCATCTGCATCTGTGATTGGACTGCTTGGCTAGAAGAAGGTTAGGATTTTCCAGTGAAATGTTTTGCCTCTGAGTCACACAGAACAAGGTAGAAGTCTTAGCCAAGCAAAGCTTACCATGCTGTTCATGTATTTTTGGTGCTGGAAGCCATCAGCTCAGAAGAAAGCTGTGGGCTGGTAAACATTATTATCTGATTGATGAGGTCGTTTTCCTTGAAGTGTGTGTAGCACAATGAATCAGACAATGAAGAGGTCAGCAACTGCAGGTTTGTACTTAACTACGGTTTATTGTATGTGAGAAATGACTCAATATGGCTGCACAATTGACAATATAAATCAACTTCTTTACATTTCCACATTCTAGCAAAACAACAACAGCAAGAACAAGCATTTTCTTTCAAATGACTAGGGAATCGAGTATCCTGAGATTCCATTTCCTTTCTTGAATGTAACTTTTGTCATTTGTACAATGAAAAGAAGTTTTAATAATAGAAGTGAAGGCTCTGAATTATAAGAGCAAAGATTTATTCTGGAAATGAGTCCTTCTATGTTCTTATGCAATATGTATAATTGTGGCAAGCCTGATAATCAATTTAATTGCTTTAGAATTATTTACTATTCCTGAAATGTGATGTTTCAGTGGCTCGTACTGCAAAGTTAGTTCAACTTTGAAAATTCCTAGTACAACAAAGAGTTTTAGGTTTGAGACTGATGAGAATAAAAGTAATTTTTATCTAGCAAGGCATTTTATTTGATTTAATATGGATATAAACTATAGCAATAGAAAAATCAAGAAATAAATAAAGGTTGAGGAGATGTCTCCATGGGGAATGTGCTTGTTATGCAAATGTAATCCAAGTTCAAACCTCCAAACCTACATAAAGCCATACCCAGTAATCCCAATGCTCCATATTAGAATGTGGAGTGGGAACAGAAAAGTCCTAGAGTTGAAATATTTTCTAGATTGGTGTATGTAGCTGAGAACAAGAACAAAAAGAAAGATCCTATTTAAACAAGGTGAAAGCAATGCCTGCCTCCTATATTGTTCTCTAACCTGTGTTTCTATACTGTGTTCTCACAGAAACTAATATATAAATAAGCAGCTCACACCTATGCACACATGCATATCACATATAGATACAAAGATAAAATAATTAATTGATCATGTCAAATTAATATAGGATTCAAATAAACAAATGAAAAAGCTTATAATTATTAAAATATCAATATTATTTGCAGGGTGTTTTTTTTAACAGGATTTCATCACTGAATTGGAAAAATCTATTAAAGCCTCCTTCCCTATACCAGAAACAATAAACTCATTACTCTGGTAAATCAAAAACAAATTAATGAGAAGAAAACTGAATCTTATGGGGTTTTTCCTTTCAGCAGTATATGATTTACTATGAATGAGTTAAACATCCCTGGCAGCAGTGCAAAATGTTAGTATTTATCAAGGAGGCAACAACTAAAATTCTACAGGACTACAAAATAAGGAAGATGACTGGCAACTGGGCCTGTTGTGCAGTGCAAGATGTACTGAGAAAGTGCCATAGGTTGTTGCAAGGGTACTGAAATAAGGAAAGGCTGTGATTTAGACAAACCCCTAGCAATACTCTCCAAAAGTGCAGGGGATTGGAAAAGATGTGAGGAGACTTGCATGCAAATTTTGAACTGTTTGTCAAGGCCAGTTATTGCCAAACAGAATATACTGAATGAAGTGTAAATTCTGGAAATGTAGCATGTAGAGAAAGAAAGCATGCATTAGGAAAATAAAGACATGGGTTGGAAGTTGGGAATAAGAAATGTTTTTTTTTGTTTTTGTTTTTGTTTTTTTTAAAGGTGCAATGCAGAGGTGACTGTGACGGTCTTGGCTTTGCAAAATGAAAGCAAGGATGAAGCAAATAGAGTTGAAGACAGACAGAAATGTCAGCTGTATAGACAAATTACTGGTGTGGTGAGGAAGATCTTTTGTTTCTTCCAGTTACCCCTGGATTGGAGTGTGTGGCCACTACTTGGAGGCTGAGGAGGACCTCAGGTACTTAGACTATAAAATGATGGTTTGAGCTTGAAAGGAAAGATCCTTGTGTGGTGTTTTTAACAGAAGGATGCAGAAATGTTATGCCATACTCACTAGGTTGTGAAGGGATCAGTAACATTTGGTAACTTAATTAAAGACTGGCTTGGAAATTTTTGTTCAGAAAAAAATTGCTATGCAAATGACAGAATGAAATTACCTTAATGCAGACTAATGTAAAAAGAAACCATACTACCTCCTAGTTTTATACATGATCCCAAGACATTTTAAATAACTGAATACACATTAAGGCAGAAAAAATAAACACCCACATATCCTTGTGGTACAATTAAACATCCTTTGGATCTATACCCAAAAGTAGTATTGTTAGGTCTTCAGGTAAGTTATTTTTTAATTTTTTGAGAAATCACCATACTGATATGCTAAGGGGCTGTACCATCTTTCACTCCCACCAGCAATGCAGGAGTGTTTACCCAATAACATTTACTCCACAACTTCTCCAGCATAAGTTAACATCAGTGGTTTTGATCTTAGCCATTCTTTTTTTTTCCTTTCTTTTATTTTTCTCATTTTTTTTATTCAAGATTTCCATCTCTTCCCCTCCTCCTCCCCCTTCCCTCCCCTCCCTTCCACCCATACCCCCACTCCACCCCTCTCCAAAGACAAAGAGCCATCAGGGTTCCCTTCACTATGTTAAGTTCAAGGTCCTCCCAGCTCCCCCTAAGTCCAGGAAGGTGAGCAACCAAACTGACAAGGCTCACAGTGAGCCCGTCCATGCTGTAGAGTTCATGTTCATTGCCATTGTCCTTGGTTTCTCAGTCCTCCTCCACCGTCAGCCACATTCAGAGAGTCCGGTTTGGTCCCCTGTTCAATCAGTCCCATTCCGACTGGACTTGGTGGTCTCCCGTTAGATCTGTCCCACCATCTCAATGGGTAAAAGCACTCCTCGCGGTCCTGGCTTCCTTGCTCATGATCTCCCTCCTTTTGCACCTCATCAGGACCTTGAGAGCTCAGTCTGGCCATTCTAGGGTTGGCAGAGACTTGACTCTAGAGGGGTTCCCAGGTGTCCAGGAAGACACCCCCAGCTAGTTCCTTGGGCAGCTGAGGAGAGGGTGCCAGAAATGTCCAGATCCTATTGTCATACTCATGAATATCTTGCATATCACCATAGAACCTTCACCTGGCATTGGATGGAGAAAATGACAGAGCCCCACATAGGAGCACCAGACTTAGCTCTCAAGGTCCTGATGAGGATCTTAGCCATTCTTACAGGTGTAAGATGAAATCTCAAAGTTGTTGTGATTTGCATTTCTCTGATGACTAAGGATGTTGAGCATTTCCTTAAGTGCTCATCTATGTTTGTAGCAGAATTGTCATAGTCAGAACCTGAAAACAACCTAAATGCCCCTTGAAAATGTGGAATGTTTACATAATGGAGTACTCCACAGCTGAAAAAAATAATGACATCTTAAAACTTTGGTGTGGGACAATTCTATATTCTGTCAATTATATTTTAAATAAACACTGATTGGCCGATAACCAGGCAACAAGTATAGGAGGGAAAACCAGACAGGAAGTAGAGATGGAGCAAAGAAAATAGGAGAATTCTGAGAAGCAGGAAGTTCCCTCAGCAATCCTGCCCAGATCACCGAAGAAACAGGATATGATCTGCCCTGCTGAAAAAGGTACTGAGCCATGTGGCTAACATAGAGGAGAACAATGGGTTAATATAAGTTACAAGAGTTAATAAGAAGCCTGAGCTAATGGGCCAATCCATTTATAACCTAATGTAGACTCTCTGTGATTTTCTTTGGGGGCTTACCAGCTGTGGGAACTGGGCAGGACAGAAACCCCAACAAGCAGGCCCTCATGTTACAAAATTTGCAGACAAATGGATGGAGCTAGAAAGCATCATTGAGTGAAATAACCCAGACCCAGAAAGACAATTATCATATATACTCACTCATGAGTGTTTTTTAAACATAAAGCAAAGAAAACCAGTCTGCAATTCACAACCCCAGAGAACCTAGACAACAATGAGGACCCTAAGAGAGACATTCATGGATCCAATCTACATGGGAAGTAGAAAAAGACAAGACCTCCCGAGTAACTCAGAAGCATGGGGACCATGGGAGAGGGTAGAAGGGGAGGAGAGAGAAAAGAAGGGATACAAAGAAAAATGTATAGCTCAAAATGAATTAAAAAAAATCTCCAAACCAATGTTGTTTTATCTACCAGAAATTTGTTTTCTAGATGAACCTGAAATGCAGGGATGTGAACATAAATGCTCATGCTAAATTCAATCTTTTGGAAGCAATGCAGGAAAGTTAAAAGCTGAAGCCTGCAGTCAATCTTTTCCTGTTCTTTCATTTCACTATTACTGCCTAGTCCGTGGTGACACTTGAAAGAAATCATTCCTCATTCAAAATTCATTACATTTTAATTGCAGATTTATTAACAAACCGGCGGCTTTCTATTGATTTCTGTAGGATGTTGTGGAAACTGGGAACAGCACAGAGCACCTTGTAAGGCTGACAGCACTTCACACTAAGTGGCCAGATGTTGTTACATCCAAACACTTGAAATAGAGCAGAGCACCACAGAGTAGCCTAGATGGAAAATTACTGTCAGAGGATCTAAGGAAGGACAAAATGTGCAGTGGAGACCCACAGGTTCAGCGCTAGTAAAGTATAATGAACTTTGATGGAAGAAATCCCTTTCGTTGATACTTAATGTCACTCGACATGCCTGAAGCCAATGCTAGCTTCTTCAGAAACAAAACTGATCCCCCACGATATAGAAAAAAGCAAAATAATGAAATACCATACCCCAAATCTACTTTACTATATTAGCATGCTAACTACACTCCCCCAGTAGACAGAATGCATATCCTTCTCATTTTCTGATGATATGTAAGGTTCAGTTCCTACAGAAAATAAAGACAATGTGTTTTATATGGATTTAACCATGATCAATGCTTCCATTTTTTATCTCAATACTGAATACATTAAAATTACAATCAAAAATTAAAATCAGAATATAGTATTATATGTGTGTGTGTGTGTGACATTTTCAAACAAAGTGTGATTTTGATGTCTTTCTATCCATTCCTCCCATGCCCTGTCTCACCCTGAATCCCCTCCACAAGATTCTTTTCCCTTTTCATATTGCATATGTCACTCTGCCTAGACATTGTCTTTTTTCATTACCTATTTTTACCTTTTCTTAGTCTCTTTTCTTCATTTTCAGATTTTAACTATACTAATTTACATATATCCATTCATTTATTATAGACTAGGTTCTGCATCTAAGAAAATATTGTCTTTTTGGCCACCATTTTTAAAAACATATACTTTCCAGATACATGTATTATTTAAAATTTTCTTTACAGCTGAATAATATTTGACTGAATTAACTACATTTTCCCTATCCATTCACCTATCCATTCATCTATCCCGAGTCAGGTAATATTTCATAATCATTAATTCAACAAAAACAGAGGGAAATAAAGAGCAAGAAATTGAGGGGGAACGTAGTAAATAAGAGAAGAAAGAATTCAAGTTGATCACAAATAGATCAAGGTGGTCTTAGAAATGATACTTTTCTTTTGACAAGCATAAGAATGTGCATCAAGGAAATGGGATGAGTCACTTGAAACCATAAAGTCTTTGAAATGTGTAAAAATAGAACGATTTCCTGATATAAGCACTTAAGCTCCCTTTTCTTAAAGGCATATAATTTAGAAAAGTTACAGATGTTTCCTCTGTCCCTTTGAGATATCAATCTACAATCTAGAAATACCTTTTCTAACTAAAAATGGATAGAAATCCTCTCTTGAAATGCCAGAGTAATAGGAAGAGGAGGAGGAGAAGGAGGAAACTTGGTTAGGACCCTGTCTGTTTATCTCTGTGGGTTGTGGAGCATAACTTTGATAAGCAGCAATGAAAAAATCTTTACTCCAACTCATCTTGTACTTTTATATTAATGCTACAATGAAATTCCTCTCTACTTAGCTTTTTCACAGTCAAAAAAATCAAAGAAAACACAATAATATACATAATCCAGACTCTCTGTGTATATTCTATCTTTATGCGGCTTATTTTCTTTCCCTATTACTTTTTTAAACAAGTTTACTGTCTCTTTAAAGACTTTTTTTTTAAAAAATTTTCTTCTTTTTATAACTATACTCTTTTGCTCTCCCAAGCCTTTGAGCTACTTTGCCATGAGGGACCTCGCAAACTCATGCAAAAATGTAGCTCTCATTCCATTATATGAGTGTTGAATGGAGCTTTGTATGGTAATTCCAATTGAATGAGGTCCTGAGGATGTGGCTACTATGACTTGTGCTAGAGACAGATAGACGACTTAAAAACTACCCTTTCATAGGTTTTCAGTGTCATTATCAGGCCTGGGGATGCAGCTACTGAGCGTGTGATGAAGTACGGCAGCAGCATACAGTTCTAAGGAAGATATTAACTCTGAGCTCTGGAATATCTGCCCAATATGTTTTCCCAAACCCCTGATGTTTTCTATTTCTCTGTGTTTATCTCTGTCTCTGTCTATTGCTGTCTTTTTCTCTCATCCTCCCTCCTCTCTTCCCTCTTTTCTATCCTTTTCCTCTCTGGTTTAATAAGACAGGGTCTCTGATGTGGGATTCCCCTCTGTATGCTGTGAATACCATTGGTTAATAAAGAAACTGCCCTCTAGAGTCAAGTCTCTTGACAACCGTCAGATGGCTCCCTAAATTAAGATATTTGCTTCCTTGCTCCCATATCCACCCTTCCTGTATCCCAAGCATCCCATTCCTCCGAGCTCCCCTCACTCTCCCCTTCACGCTTTTCTCTCCCCATCTTCCCTTGGCCCTGTCTCGCCCCACCCTCAAGTTCCCAATTTTTGCCGGGCGATCGTGTCTGCTTCCAATATCCAGGAGGATTACTATATGTTTTTCTTTGGGTTCACCTTCTTATTATCTTCTCAAGGATCCCGAATTATAGGCTAGAAACCAATTATGAGTGAGTATATCCCATGTTCATCTTTTTGGGTCTGGGTTACCTCACTCAGAATAGTGTTTTCTATTTCCATCTATTTGCATGCAAAATTCAAGATGTCATTGCTTTGGTGGAGGCTGACTGAGAAGCAAAGGACAATGGCGCTGGGCTCTGATTCTTCTGCATGGACGGGCTCTGTGGGAGCCTTCTCAGCTTGGTTGATCACCTTCCTGGACCTGGGGGGAGTTGGGAGGACCTTGGTCTTAACATAGAGTAGGGAACCCCGATGGCTCCTTGGCCTGGAGAGGGAGGGAGGGGGGGTATGGGTGGAGGGGAGGGGAGGGAAGGGGGAGGAGGAGGGGAGGAGATGGAAATTTTTAAATATAAAAAATAAACCATATTAAAAAAATAAAGAAACTGCTTTGGCCTTTGATAGGACAGAGTAGAACTAGGCTGGGAAAACTGCGCTGAACCCTGGGAGAAAAAAGTTGGAGTCATGAGAGAAACCATGTAGCCCTGCAGGAGACAGATGCCAGAACTTTATCCTGGCTAAGAAGCTGGGAACAAACAAGCGGCCTCCTACAACAGGTCTCACTCTGCACTGTGAAACAAGCTTGACTAAAAAACTCCCATGAAAACCAGACTGACCATTAAGCCCTGGCTGTTTTCTTGCCTTCCTCCTTCCTACTTCAATTACATGAACCTCAAACCTGTGTTGAACCAATGCTCAGTCAATGAACCCTAGTGACTTCATATTTGTAAGCTGTATTACAAATATGCTGAGAACTTGTTTATAAAATAAGCTTTAGGATTTATTCTCAGAAAGTGCGGTTTCGTAGCTCTCAAAATACAGTGTCATCCCCAAAACCTCACACCACTCTTAGGGGTTCTTAGGGTCAACCCAAGTCATTTTGTTTCTGCCAGCTACAAACAGGCTCCACAATGGAAAGGGTGTGCATAAAATAAAATAGTTACTTTTTATTTCTATATAACTTTTAGACCCCTGATGCTAATTCTTCTGGATAATTTCTGAAGCACAGCAGTAAAAAACCAACTGGAGGGATTTACAAATTTCCTTCAAAAATACTAAATCTTAACAAATTTCTCATATTTTATTGGTGTTGTTTCAGAACTTGCCAGCTACTTTTTCACTCTGTTCAGTATTTCCAGGAAGAGAATAGCTTCATTTCAGTTCTATTCTGTATGGAGAAATTCATAAGACTTGATTGAAATGTTTCTTTCATTGAAAGCTTTCAGAAAATCACAGTGGGATTTTTTTGGGATGACATCCCCATTATCATTCATGTCCACATGCTTATAGCCAATTAACACAGAACCTATAAATCCATTTAAAGCAGAGCTACTTAGTATGTTTTTAAACTTCTGAATGAAAATGCCAATCTTCCTGACCTTTTTTATTCATATTTGAAAATGTACAAATGGAACCTTGCATATTGATGTATGCCCTAAAGTCTTTTGGCAAGTAATGCATCTTTTCCTGTATAGATTTATGTATCATCTTAAATAATTTCATTTTACATTCTTAAAGGGGAAGGAACCTTAGTACTCAACATATGTATTTTCATTGCTGTCATTGACACCAATAAAATAATAGCATATATAACTTTATAATTTATTGAGTTCCTATAGTGTTCCAAGAACTTGACACAATAATTCTTCTCCAAATAATCCTTCAAGGTAGTATTGATTCTATTTTACCAAGGAGATCAAACATAAAGAGTGTGAAATATCTTGATCAAAATTTTATTGTTTGAATTTGACATCTTTTTAATTTTAATGGCTGTGAGGTTTTGAATAAATTGTACTGTAGAATTACTATGATATTGAAATACCTGTGAACAAGAAAATATTCAAGAGTAGAGAGCCATTGCTTGATTATGAACATTTTTATTTACCTCCCATACTCTTCAAAGTAAAACATTCTTTTTAATGATAAATTTTTAAGCCTGTTCATTAGGAAAGGCCATTTCTGTAAGATCCACTTCCTGATGGATCTTGGCTATTTGACACAATATCATATGATTAATAGTCAATATGAATGAAATATAAAAAAAAAGATGACTATATTTCCTGAATGTCTCTGTCTCTGTCTCTTTCCCACACACACACATACACATATACACACATACTCAAATTCACTCAGTCACACTCATGAGAGATTATAGACAGAGACTGAGATCATTTATTTTCAAAACTTCCTTTCTTGAATTTCCATAGTGTGATTTTTGGAACCAACTGTATTAGTAAGTAATTAGTGCTTGTTCTATTGATAGGGGAGACTTTTACATAACAGGCAGTTTAACTTTCTCTTTATCTTCCTAAACAGAGTAACACGAACAGCTTTAGAAAATGGAACCAGACATATGTTTATTTCCAAGGGATTAGAGTTAATTACTGAAAAAACATCTTCAGAATGACTTAAGATTTAACCCAGCTACTAACACAGTTGGATTTTATGCAGTCTTTTTTTCCCATAACATGATTGCCTACATCTGGAATTATATATCTCCTTCTCAGTTTATTTTATTTCTTTTTGATAATTTTAATATCTTCTGTGTCACAATATCATATTTGCTTGATCTCACACCTTACATAATTTTGAACAGCAGACTTTTTGTTTATTTGCTTGTCTGCACTTACCACAGCAGTCATCCTCGAGGAAGCGTCTTGCCACTTGACAATTTCAACACTTAACTGCCAATATCAGAACATCTCGACTTTATTATGTTCAGGACATAAAAGTACGAGTAGTTGTTGAGTATGAAAGTACACTTTTTGTGGACAGTATTTACTCAAACCTGACAACCCCCACAATATTTTTTTTAAATCTCTGTTTCTGTGGAGAAGCCCAAAATCATAGTCCAGACAAGAATCTCAAGAAGTTCTCTGAGTAAAGCTCACCTCAGGTCAAAGCTCTATGAGTTACTTGGGTTAACTCCTTTTGTGGAGTCACATTTACTATACGATGTTTCAGTGAAGCACAATATACAAGGTAGCCTCAGACTGGTATTCAGAATTTTACTCTGATATTGGATTCCACCCACAGTGTATATATATATATATATATATATATATATATATATATATATATATATATTTGGTTTTTTGAGACAGGGTTTCTCTGCAGCTTTAGAGCCTGTCCTGGAGCTAGCTCTTGTCTCGAACTCAGAGATCCGCCTGCCTCTGCCTCCCAAGTGCTGGGATTAAAAGGCGTGCGCCACCACTGCCCGGCTCCACCCACACTATTCATGTAAAAAGTGACAGGTTACTCAGTCATTTTAATACTCTGTGTTTTGTAGGAAAATACAGCTAATTACAATAGTAATAAAAGTAATGGCTCCATAACTTGTTTGTGTTGACCAAATCAGCAAATTTTCAGATTGAATACTAGATGTTTCAACTAAGCTAAGCGGTGTATAACACTTGCTTAATTTTTATTTGTTTTTCAATTTTACATACTAGCCACAGTCCCCCCTTCCTCCACTTCCCTAGCCACCCCACCTCCCCCATTCTATCCCCCTTCCACTCGTCAGAAGAGGTAAGGCCTCCCATGTGGAGTAAACAATGCCTAGTATACCAAGTTAAGTCAAGACTAAGCCCTTCCTTATGTATCAAGGCTGAGCGATGTATCTCACTATAGGTAATGGTCTGCAAAAATCCAGTTTATGCACTCAGGATAAGTCTTGGTCAACTGCTAGCCTTCCACCAACAGATCAAGCAAATATAACTGTCACCCACTTTCAGAAGGCTTAATTTGATCCCATACAGGATCCTCAGATGCCAGTCCAGAGTCCATGAACTTCCACTGGCTCAGATCAGCTGTGTCTGGTCTTCCCAATCAGGATATTGACTTCCCCTTGCTCATATGATCCCTCCTCCCTCTCTTCAACTAAGCTCCAGGAGCTCAGCCCAGTGCTTGGCTGTGGGTCACTGCTCTGCATCCATCAGTTACTAGATATAGGTTCCATGATGACAATTAGGGTAGCCACTAATATGATTATAAGGGAAGGCCAGTTCTTGTGCCCTCTCCAATGTTGCTAGGAGTCTAAGCTGGGGTCATCCTTGTGGGTTCCTGAGAATTTCCCTAGCACCTGGTTTCTCCCTAGTCCCATAATGATAGTCTATCAAACTATAACTTTCATTGCTCTCCTTTTTCTTCCTACAGTTCATCCATCGCAAAGCTTTCATGTTCCTTCCCCTATTCCCTCTTTTCAAATCCCATTCCTAGTTTTGCCAGGTGATCTTAACTATTTCTCTTTCCTCGGGCCCTCCACGTGTGTCCCTCTTAAGGTCTTTCGTTTTGCCTAACTTTTCTGGATTTGTGGACTGTAGCCTGATTATCTTTTGATTTACATCAAGTATCCATTTAGGAGTGAGTACATATCATGTTTGTCTTTCTGGATCTGGATTACTTCACTCTGGATGTTTTTTTTTTTTTTTCCTAGCTCCGTACTTTTACCCACGAATTTAAGGTACCATTGGTTTTTTTTTTTTTTTTTTTTTTTTTTTTTTTTTTTTTTTTTTTTTTTTTTTTTTTTTTTTTTTTTTTTTTTTTTTCTGCAGAGTATTGCATAAATGTGGCATATTTTCTTTATCCATCCTTTGGTTGAGGGAAATCTAGGTTATTTCCTAGTTCTAGATATTAAAAATAATGCTTCCATGAAGATAGTTGAGCAAATGTCTTCGTGGTATGATTGTGCATCCTTTGGTTATATGCCCGGGAGTGGTATTGTTACACCTTGAGGTAGATTCTCAGTTATCTGAGAAACCGCCATACTGATTTCCAAGGTGTCTGTGAATGTTTACACTCCCACTAGCAGTGGAAGAGTGTTCCCCTTGCTCCACATTCTCTTCACCATAAGCTGTCATCAGTGATTTTAATCTTATCCATTCTGACATGCATAAGATGGCATTTGGGGGTCATTTGGATTTGCATTTCCCTGATGACTAAATATGTCGGGCAATTCCTTAAATGTCTTTTGACCATTTGAGATTCTTCTGTTGAGAATTCTCTGTTTTGATCTATACCCCATTTTTAAATTGAATTGTTTGTTATTTTGTTGTATAGTTTGAGTTCATTTTATATTTTACAGATCATCCCTCTGTCAGATGTATGGTTGGAAAAGATCTTTTCCCATTCAGTAGACTGCCTTTTTGTATTATTAACTGTGTACTATCACTTACAGAAGCTTCAGGAGGTCCCATTTATTAATTATTGCTGTCAGTGTCTGTGCTGCTGGTGTTATATTTAGGAAGTAGTCTCCTATGCACATGCATTCAACGTTACTTCCTATTTTCCCTTCTATAAGGTTCAGTGTAACTGGATATATGTTAGAGTCTTTGATCAACTTGGACTTGAGTTTTATGCATAGAGATATATATGGATCTATTTACATTTTTTTATGTGTCAACATCCAGTTATGCCAACACTATTTGTTGAAGATGCTTTTTTCCATTGTATAATTTTGGCTTCTTTGTCAAAAAGCAGGTGCCCATAGGTGTGTGGTTTAATATCACAGTCTTCAAATTGATACTATTCTTCTACATGTCTGTTTCTATGCCGGTGGCAAACCATTTTATTACAAAAACTCTATGGTAGAGGTTGAAGTCAAGAATAGTGACAGCTCCAGAAATTTTTTAATTGTAAAGGATTGTTTTGGCGATCTTGCTTTTTATGTTTTTCTATATGAAGTTAAGTCTTTTGATTTTGAGGTCTGCAAAGAATTCTGTTGGGATTTTAATGAGAATTGCATTGCATCTGCAGATTGCTTTTGGTAAGATTGGCATTTTTACAAAGTTGATGCTACCTATCCAAGAGCATGGGAGATCTTTCCACTTTCTGATATTGTCTCCAATTTCTTTCTTAAAAGACTTAAAGTTCTTATCATACAAGTCTTTCACTCCTTTGGTTAGAGTTACCCCAAGATATTTTTTTTGTTATTTGTGGTTATTGTAAAGGCTGATGATTCTTTGTTTTCTTTCTCAACCCATTCATCATTTGGATATGCTACTGATTTTTTTTTGAGTTATTCTTGTATTCTGCAACATTGCCTAAGGTATTAATACGCTATAGGAGTTCCCTGGCAAAATTTTAGTTCAGTTCAATTTAGGATCCCTAACTGCAAATAGCAAAAGTTTGATTTTGATTTCTACCTTTCTAATTTGTAACCCCTAGATATCCTTTAGTTTGTTTATTGCTCTAGCTAGAATTTTCATTTCTGTCATGAATAGATATGGAGAAAGTGAACCGTCTTGTCTTGTTCCTGAATTTAGTGGTATCACTTTGAGTTTCTCTCCTTTTTGTTTGATGTTGACTGTTGGCTTGCTGCATGTTGCCTTTATTATGTTTATATATGTTCCTTGTATCCCTGATCTCCTCAAGACCTTTATCATGAAGGAGTGTTGGATTCTTTTGAAGACTTTTTCAGCATCTAATGAGATGATCATGTGTATTTTTTCTTTCAGTTTACTTATATGGTTGATTATAATGAGCCAATTTTGCATAAATAACCATCCCTTTATCTCTGAGATGAAGCCAACTTGATAATGGTGGATGATATTTTTGATGTGTTCTTATATTAATTTTGCTAGTATTTTCTTGAATATTTTTGCACCAAGGTTCATGAGGGAAATTGTTCTATGATTCTCTTTCTTAGTTGTGTCTTTGTGTGGTTTGGATATAAGAGTAACTGTAGCCTCATGAAAAGAGCCTTGCCCATTTCCTTTTGTTTCTGTTGTATGGAACAATTTGAGGAGTATAGGTATTCATTCTTCTTTGAAGTTCTGGTAGAATTCTGGGCTGAAACCACATGGCCCTGGCCTTTTTTTGGTTGGGAGATTTTGATGACTGCTTCAATTTCATTAGGGGTTATAAGTTTATTTAAATTGTTTACCTGTTCTTGATTTAAATTTGGATTATAGTACCTATCCAGAAAATTGTGCATTTCTTTAACATTTTTTTCAATTTTGTGGAGTACAGGTTTTCAAAGTATGGCATAATGAGTCTCAGGAATTTTTCAGTTTATGTTGTTATATTCCACTTTCAGTTTTGATTTTATTAATATAGATATTTTCTCTCTGCATCTTGGTTAGTTTGGATAAAAATTTTTCTATCTTGTTGAATTTCTTATAGTACCAACTCTTTGTTTCATTGATTCTTTGTATTGTTTTCTTTGTTTCTCTTTTTATGATTTCAGTCCTGTCTTCTACCCCTTCTGGGTGAGTTTTCTTATTTTTGTTCTAAAACTTTCAGGTGTGCTCTTAAGTCACTAATGTGAGCTTTCTTCTTGTTCTTTATATAGGCATTGAGTGATATGAACTTTCCTCTTAGCACTGTTTTCATAGAGTCTCAAAAGTTTGAGTATGTTGTGCTTTCATTTTTATTGAATTATCAGAAGCATTTAATTAATTAATTTATTTCTTTTTTGATCCTGTGATGATTCAGGTAATCATGGTTCAATTATCGTGAGATGTAGGCATTCTGAAATTAGTGTTGTGGTTGAATTCTGACTTTAAGGGTTGGTGATCCAATAAGATACAGGGGGTTATTTAATTTTTTTGTATATGTTGAGGTTTACTTTATGACCAAGTATATGGTCAGTTATAGAGAAGGTTCCATGAGGTACTGAGAAGAAAGTATATTCATTTATGCTTGGGTGGAATGTTCTATAGATATCTACTAAATCCATTTGAGCCATAGCATCTGTTAGTTTCCTTATTTTTCTGTTAAATTTCTGTGTGTTTTATCTGTCCATTGGTTAGAGTGGGGTGGGATGTGGAAATCTTCCACTATTAGTGTGTGGGATATGATGTGTCATGTAAACTATAGTAATGTTTTCTTGTTTTTTTTTTTTTCCTTACAAATGTGGTTGCCCTTGTATTTGGGGCATAAATGTCCAAAATTGAAATTTCATCTTGTTGGGTTTTTTTCCTGTAATGAACATGTAATGTCCTTCTCCATCTTTTTTGACTAATTTTAGTTTCATGTAGATGGAGCTTGCTTGTTCATTTCTTGACCATTCAGAAATGAATAATCACACAGAAATTATATTAGCTACAACATTGTTTGGCCTATTATCTCAGATTTCTTATTAACTAATACTTATATCTAAATTTACCCATTTTTATTAATCTATCTGTGTATCACCATGAGGTTATGGCCTACCAGTAAGTTTCTGTCTGGCATCTGGAATCTTTCTCCTTCAACAGCTACATGGTATCTCCCTGAATCCACTTGCTTTCTCTCTATACCTCTGTTTGGATTTCTCACATAGCTTTACTCTACTAAGCCATTGGCTGAAACAGCTTATTTAATAACCAATGGTAACAAAGCATATTCATAACATACAGAGGGGAATCCCACATACATTTTGGGTCCATTTTGTTAGATATTAGAATAGCTATATCAGCTTATTTCTTAGGTCCATTTGGTCAGAAAAACTTTTCCCAACCCTTTATTCTCAGGTAATGTTTTTATTTGAAGTTGAGTTGTATTTCTTGTTTGTAGAAGATGATGGGTCCTGTATTTTTTTTTACCCATTCTTTTATCCTGTGTCTTTTTAGAGGCAAACTGAATCCATTGATATTAAGAGATATTAATGAACAGTGATTATTAATTCACGTGATTTAAAGTTTTGTTGGTTTTGGTAGTAGTGTTCATGTATTTCTCTTCTTTGGGGTTTGCTGCTGTGAGGTTATCTATTACATGTGTTTTTGTGGATGCAGCTAACTTCCTTGGGTTAGAGTTTTCCTTCTAGTACTTTCTATAGGCCTACGTTTGTAAATAGGTATCATTTAAATCTGGATTTGTCATGGAATATCTTGTTTTCTCCACCTACAATGATTGAAAGATTTGCTGGGTATAGTAGTCTGGGTTGGCAGCTGTGATTTCTTAGTGTCTTCAAAATGACTTTCCAGAACCTTCTGATTTCAGATTTCCATTGAAAAGTTGGGTATAATTCTGATTGGTCTGCTTTTATATGCTATTTAGTATTTTTTCTTTGCCTCTTTTAATATTCTTTCTTTATTCTGTATATTTATAAATGACATCCAGTTGAAAATGGCCAAAATGGTTAAGTCTACCAGGAGCACAATGACCCACAGACACTGGCAAACAGGGCTCATGGGCCAGGCTCACAGAGACTGAAGCAGAAATCACAAAGCCTGCCATGTCCTCACCTGTGCATATGTTGCTGAGCAGAGGATTTGCAAGTTGAGAACCACCCAGATCCTCTATATTTAACTCCACAGCTTCAGCAATAAACCTTTATTATTCTCCACAATGAATCCTCTTCAAGTATTCCCTGACCCAAACCAGCATAAGAGTATTTGGATAGCTGTCAAGTTTATGTGTGTGTGTGTGTGTGTGTGTGTGTGTGTGTGTGTGATTAAGTGACACATATTAGGAATATTTCCTTACAGATTTAGCCAATCATCCAATAAACTGTTTTAGTGAGGATGAGGAATATTGCCTTCTCTTTGAATTAGGAGGGTGGTACTGAATCTCTGGGATTGTCTGATCCAATCTTCACCAGATACTCACCTACACCAGGTATTCTGAAAGTTCCATCATGACACTAAATCTATTTCCAAATTAATTTTTTTAATTCTACATATTTTTGCTTCCCAGAAAGTTAGTCTATAATACATCTACTATGTAACCTGTTTGACAAATAAAGTTATATGAAGCATATCTATAGGGGATACATATCTTCAATATAAAATATGAATGAAACTTATTTTCTATATTTGTAAAACTATTTTTCTTTACTTTTCCCTACTTGAACCCTCCCATGTACTCCTACTTGCTCTCCATCAAATTCATGACTTCTTTCTTACTACTTATTATACTTATTATCCCACATATATATATATATATATATATATTTCTAATTATATTGAATCAATGTTTTACATAATCTCATGTTCTAAAAAGTTTCACTTATGTTACAATTTTCTTTTAGAGTTAGTTTCTTTTGATTTTACTAATCTGTTCTCCTCTGATGTGGACTTTCATTGAAGCTTTTGTTTCTTGCTTTAGGACTTTTTACCTCAAAGATGAAAAAATGCTTTAATTATGACCTTAATTACATTACTGTTCCTAGAATAGTTCCTAATTATATTAAATATCTCGTGGCCCAAAATTTACTTGGTATAATAAAAAAAAAACACACTATAATCCTGGCCATGTTTGATAATTAATGAAACAATTTTGCAAAGAAGTTGTCCAAAGGCATATTTTCCAAATTTTAATACTTGGTGTCCATGTATTTTTCATTTGCAGAGAATAAACAGGATCAATTTTCTTAAATTAGAAAATTTCCGGAAACTAACATTATCTCTAAAATACATATTACAAAGCACTTCCAGGTTGTGGAAACAAAGCAAAGCAATGAAAAAGTGACTCTCAACATCAGCTGGGAGATGGAGAACCAGTTAGTGACATAGAATACCATGACACATTTGAAGACCTGGGATCTGGAGACATAAAGACTGGAAGCACATTCTGACAGGTGTAAGATGGTATCTCAAAGTTGTTTTGATTTGCATTTCCCTGATTGCTAAGGAGGTTGAGTATGACCTTAAATGTCTTTTGGCTATTTGAACTTCTGTTGAGAATTCTCTGTTCAGTTCAGTGCCCCATTTTTTACTTGAGTGGATTTTGATTCTACTGCATGTACTAGATTTGTGGGAGGTTAGTCTGTTTGGATACTCACCTTCCTAGACCTGGATGTAGGGGGGATGATCTTGGACTTCCCACAGGGCAGGGAACCCTGACTGCTCTTTGGACTGGAGAGGGAGGGGGACAGGGAGGGAGGGAGGGAAAGAGAAATAGGAGGATGGGAGGATGTGGAAATTTTTAATTAAAAAAAAAACTGGTAGCACAAAATAATAGCACGGAGTTGGCTCCCTGTGCAATTGCAAACATGGCCTAATAAACAAATCTGCGAACTACTTTTATCAGATACATTAGTTATTTAATTGTCATCATTAGGAATTTGATTCTATTATTTTCCCCACTTGTAAATGAGATACTAAGCCTGCATCATTAAACAACCTGTCAAATAACATAGTCTAGTGAATTACAGGGTGCAGAGTCAGGCGACCCTTACATAATAAGATTTCCCATGTCACTTGTAGTAAAACTTTAGCAATTTTCAGTCCTTTCGCTCTTTTGCTTATGGATCACAATGAGTGACAGGATAATTAGATGAGCCCAATTTAAGTTGGTGGAGAGAAAACCTCTGATTACAACCCAACTAGGCCGAAACAAAGGAATGGATAATTTCATATTGTAAAATTAGGGCACTGCTAGAAATTCAAAATGGATATCAGAGCTCCAAATAAAGAGATGTGATGTAAAACACTTGTCTTATGATAATCCACTGAACTGAATATTTGATGTGGGTTTTTATATTTCATAAGAATAGACATATTAATTTATGCTATGTACTACAGCTAGCTTGATTTTTTTAAAAAAATACATGTTCTTCCGTGCTTTGAGCTACCAGCCTGAATAAAGATGGCTCGATCGAACTAGTTTCCATACGGTTTCTATATAATTACTTTCATATGAAATATATCTATCACTCTCATAACAGAGAGAAGGGCTGCAATAGATGAAACAGTGAAAATACTGACAAGGAACTGTTTTGAAAATGGAAAAGAATGATAGGATGTTTTCACTGAGTGGAGTCAAGTGGAATCTTATTTCCCATTAAGAAGCAGTAGTGTTGTGCAACTCTCCTCTTCCAAAACGCCCTTCAAGGTCACTCTGAGTACACACATTTGCACTGTAGTGGGTCGCATGGCTATTCACAAAATTAATTAATTGGTTATTAAAACAAGGAAACCGTCAAACAAACACAGGCTCAATGTTTTAAAGTTAGAATATTATCCATGTGCGTAGTTTGTTCAACTCGGTCAAGGCTTTGGTTGTTTTGCTTGCTTTTTCAATGTGATTCACTAATTTCATGCTTCCAGAATGCCAACAAGGGCAATAAAACAGCAATTTAAGGCCACATTAAAAGCTGAACTAAATGGCACTATTCAATTGTAGACATTAAAATGAAATTATAGCATGTCCTCTGCTTGGAAGGCATCTTTGAAACTGTAATGTGAAGGGGAGAAGAAAAGACCTACCTGACTCTACCATCTTTCCTTTGGCAACAAAGCATTTCAGCTCTGAGTTCCTGAGATTGCTAAGAGTATTCTCGTGACAATCCTCCTCCCTTTTTATCTAGCTTTTTTAATATTTTGAATTTGTGTTAAGTATTTAATATACACAATATGTTAGGTTTGGAGACAAGAAACCTGTGCTATACTCCCATGTGGTATATGAACTTGTATATCACCCCTCAAAATATGTCACACCTACTTGCTGATTTTGTAGTCTGTGTGTAACTTTTTAAAATTTTGTTTGTTTTACTGCCATTTTTGAGCTAAAACCAAATAACAAAATAGAAAACTAAACGTTAGTTTAGTGCAGAATCGCTGCAATAATATGATTTGCAGGTACTTTCAGAAGGAGGGAATCCAGCAGAGTGGGTAACTAGTCAGCATTATGCTAGTAGAAATGAAACAGTAACACAAACACAGGAAGATCTCAAGAACATGTCTCTTAAATCCTCTTTCTTTTAGGCTATTCATTTCTTCCTTACATAACTGCTGTACAATTTAAGGGTAGGTTAATTGTGCACAAAAAGCACGAGGCTGCATATGTTCCTCCTTTATCATTAAGCACACACTAAAAAATAGTTCCTTTGGGCCATTAAGTGTGTAGTGACTCCTCCTTCCTTCCTTTAAGTTTGTGGTTTTGACACGGGATGGGGTTTTCTAGTGTCCATCTCAGTAGTCCTCTATACATGCCCCCAAGAGATGAGGCAGCTGGGCTTCCCTATTTAACCCTCCTGTCCTAGGACACTGATTTCCAATCTGTATCCATACTAGACAGCTTCCAGCTCTGCACTGTGTTAATCTGTAAATTTGTATTTACAGAATTTGATTACAGCAGGGGTGGATGGGAGCATAGTGAAGAGTTTGTACTGTGGGCACAGAGTTAAAACATTCGTTTCCTTGTCTTATCATAATAGTAAGACAAGTTTTTCAAGGAAGGGTGTTTGCTATTTAATTTTTTAGAAGATAAAACTAAGTTTTAGACATGGAATCAATGCAGTATTTTTTCTACAAAACTTAAGTAAAATTTTTTTATTCTCAATACAAGCAGGAAATTCAGGATGTTTTTTTCAGACAAATTGATTTTGTTTTTACTGCAACTAACCATAAAACTAGTTTATGTTTTTAATTTCTTAAATGTTTCAAAAAAATGTAAGGATAGTGAGAGAGTTGGCTTGAGAAAAACATACACTAATTTCTGATAAATTTTAATTGTCCTGGTCATTGATTGTAGCCATGTTTTATTATTATTACAACTCTGCAATCAATTTATTTTTAATATAATTTTGTTGATATTTATAAATATGCCTCATTAGATTGATGTAGGAGGGTCATCTTTCTATGTGTTACTTTCATTGGTTAATAAAGAAACTGCATTGGCTTTTTGATATGGCAGAATTTAGATAGGCAGAGTAGACCCAACAGAATTGTGGGAGAAAGAATGCAGAGTCAGGCAGATGCCATGAAGCTCTGGCCCAAGATGGAAGTAGGTTAGAATCTTCTCAGTAAGCCACCACCTCACGGTGCTACACACTACACACATTAATAGAAATGGGTTAATCAAGATGTGAGAGTTAGCCAGTAAGAGGCTAGATCTAATGGGCCAGACAGTCTTTAAATGAATATAATTTGTGTTGTTATTTACTTGCTAACTCTCACATCTTGATTAACCCATTTCTATTAATGTGTGTAGCACTACGAGGTGGTGGCTTTCCGGGAAGATTCTAACTTACGTCCATCTTTGGTTGGAGCTTCATGGCATCTGCCTGACTCTGTTTTCTTTTTCCCACAATTCTGTTGGGTCAATTCCACCTATCTAAATTCTGCCATATCAAAAAGCCAAGGCAGTTTCTTTATTAACCAATGAAAGTAACACATAGAAAGATAACCCTCCTACATCATTAGATAGCTCAGGCTTTTCTTGAACTCACAGTGATCCTACTGCCTCAGCAGCCAGCCTACCCCCAGAGTGCTGGGGTTCGAGGTTGTTTTCACATATAAACAAGCAATGCCCAATGGGACAGTTTCATTATGAATAATTAACTAATTGAAATTGGACATGAAGGACTAATAATGGGTAGGTTATTTTGGTACTCAGGGTGGGAGTTTAACAAAAATCTTGAGAAGAAATATTTCTTGAAAGTACATTGTAACTAGTGCTTTTGCAAATACCAGATGGACATGAAGACAAAAGTCGAAGTTCTAAGAGACACAATATTTTGAGAGGTCTAGAATGTAAACTCTTGAAAAATAATTAACTAATTTACTAAGGATATTTATTATTTATTGACTGTCTGTCCTTTATGCACATTCATTATAAAGTTCAAATCCTAGAAATAATTCAGTCTAAATAACTGTCCTCAGCATGTCATACCCCAAGAAACCAAAGGAGATTCACCTGATTGGTAATCTATATGTTCCCTTCAACTCTGCTCCTTATTACTTTTGAGAAAATATTTACTCATAGAAGGCATATGATTCCTTTCAAGGCACATTGTGCTAAGTGTTACCTTGGCTGTCAGGAACACATGCGATCCTCTCACTCTGCCCCCACCCTGCCTGTCAGTGGGTAAAATTTATCTACGTTTAATGTTTACTTAAGAGATCCATTTGGCTTTTTCTCACAGCTACCTCTGACTGTCTATCTAGAGTATTTTGTCCTCACGAATGTGTTGAATGCATTGAATGCACCTTTATTTTATGTCTTAAAATATTCAGGACATTACAGATAAGAGAGTGAATACAGCATTCATTGAAAGTCTTCCACTACAAGCTTTTGACATTCAGGATAAGAGTGTTTTAATTCCATTTAATCCATTCAATGGCTCTTTAAAATTTGTATTAGCATCACTTTACAAGTGAGAAAGAAAAACTTCAATTATTTGACAGCTCAAGGTGTATTGCAAATGGCTAAGTAGAAATTTGAATGGGGCATGTCTGCCTCTCCTAGTCTGCAGTCTCCAGTCTATTCTCTGCAGTCACTGAGATGAAGGATTATTGTTTTCTGATTTCTTGTATCACTGATGAGCAAATAGAGTCAAACAGAAATGAAGTTAATTGTTCAAGGTCATGCAGTCCATAGCTGACTTCATCGGGATTTGAAACAGGGCTTCTGCACTTTGCCCTCTTTCTATAATTAAAATCATGATGTAATTTAGATAAAATAGAGTTTTTCCAGGTGCAGCCAAAGCCTTTTATAGAAAATCTAATGCCATATTTGCATTTGGCCACAGGACATACAATCTGTGGAAGAATCATTAAATATCTATTTTCAACTTAGGCTAAAAACAGAAAGAAAAAATGTCAATACCGTTTAGTATTTGTAGAGTACACAGGCTCAGGTTAAAGTGCTTTCAAGCAGGAAGAGTCAAATTTTTATTATTTCTTTCATTAAAATTAAAATAAGTGTAAAACTCTTATACTGAAAGAATATATGCATATTCTAATGCATTTTTTATTCTTAGTTTGAGGTCAATGTCAGCTGTGAGGCTGTCATTGCTTCATAAGAATCAGTTTGTCAATCCATCATTACTCAGTGACAGACTGGTTAATTCCATCCACACAATCTTGCCTGGTAGAGGGAAATCTGAATATTAGTAATTTAGTTGGATCTCTCTGTTTTGTAATGCACAACCCCTCATGATACTTGGAAGTGCTTTGGCAGTTCAAACTTATAGTTCAGTATAGGAACCTTGATAGCCTTTCATTTATGAACTTATTATGTCAATCCAGACAACATTTAACTCAAATCTACTTTACAAAATAACCACACAAATTGATCAGTTGTCTCTCATTGGTAACCATTTGAACATATTTGCTTAGATGAACAGCTCTTTATATTTTCACATAATTCCACGCCTCCTGCTTCCTTGAGAATTATCTATCATCTAGTAACTGGCAAGAAACCTTGAGGAACTTGACTATGATCTTACATAGGTCCCAAACTTTGCCTGACATCATTTGATTTTCAGGAGCCTAACTCAGCTAACTTTGCAGGCTAACTTCAAGCTATTCCAATAATGATCACAGTAAAGAAACCAGTAGAAAGACAAATGATTGAAAGTGTTTTCAAGACTTTGGGTCAAGTCTGCTGACATCCTACTGGACAAAGCAAATAAGTTGAATGATTTAGTAGCAGACAGCTAGTCAATATCAGGGTAAGTGGTGGAGTTACAGGGGTGTCAGTAAAAGAGCTTATCCCTGTAATGCACTGTCAGACATCTGATAGTCACAATTCATAGATGACTGAGTACTCACAGGTACCATAAAGCAATAAAGACAAGCATTCTGCAGCTAAATCTTGAAAGTATTGATATGAAATGTAATACTGGAAAAAATGACATATTTTTTCCTTATTGTAGCACAAGTAATGCATTTGAGAGTATATTGGATGATGATACAACTTGGTAGTTGAGACTCTGTCCCAAAGAAATAACAGAGGAAATCACCAAAAGAAACTTTTGAATAAGCAGAATTTTCGGTAAACATATGCACTTTCTAAAGTTTCAAAATTAATATCAAGTTTTTACAATACAATTGATAAGTATCATTATAAACTGATAAGGGCTCAGGTCCTTCAGAGACTTGGAGCATTTATTTTGGTATTTCCTATAGTTTTTTTTTTTTTAACTTTGAGCCAGTAAAGGAATGCTTTGCTATTAGGCTTTTAGTCAATTTTAACTAAATATAAATAAGTTAAAACTGAGATATACTTAACTTACTTGTATTTGCTTCTAGTTCTCATGGAAATTATAAAGTCTCAATCATTTTCTTTAATCAGTTATTTATTAAAGCCATTGTAGTTCCCAGTACAACATTATCAACACAGATATTAAACAAGAGAAGACATGTGGGATTTTGGTATTAACCACACAACTAATTAAATTATATCGAACTCATTGACTTAGGTTTCATTTTATTATGAGCATTTATCTTGACATTTTATTAACTAGGATTATTAGCTTGTGAATTGAGTCTATCTGACTTGATCTTTAATCTCATTACCACTACAGGGATGCTTATATGGGGAACTAGAATAGTTTGCTAGCCAGCAAAGACATACTGTAAATCTGTGGACTAAAATCGAAACTAAGATTGCCATCCAAGTACATCCACATAGAGGATGTAGGAAGTGTTTAGTCTGAATCAAAAGAATAAATATCTGTTCTCTTGACTTAACTATTCTAGTGCATATGTAATATTACCATATGTGAAGCAGGGGAGGTTTCTAGTAAGGGTCTGTGCCTATATATTTTCTATGCACACACAGACACACAGACTTACAAGCAAACACACTCACAGACACATAGACATACGCACAGTCACACATACCACAGATCACAGATACACACAGATATACACACAAAGACATAGACACATACAGAGGGACATACACAGATACAGACAAAGAGACAGGCACACACACACACACACACACACACACACACACACTCACCAGTCAGTCTTTCATTAAATTCACCAACTCTAAATTAGGGAAGAAAAACTCTTCGAATACATTTAAAAAACCCAGGCCTTGAGAAGAACCTGTATTTTTCAGCTATTTGAGTCCCTCCCTTCTGCTTGTAGAGTGTCATTTTTATATGTGCCTGCTTTTTTGTGTGTGTGTGTGTGTGTGTGTGTGTGTGTGTGTGTGTGTTGTGTGCTTACTCCCCTTCAATAAAAACTTTAATTATGAAAAAAAAAAGTCTGGGCGGTGGTGGTGCACGCCTTCAATCCCAGCACTCAGGAGGCAGAGGCAGGCAGATATCTGTGAATTCGAGGCCAGCCTGTTCGCCTGGTCTACAAGAGCTAGTTTCAGGATAGGCTCCAAAACTGCAGAGAAACCCTGTCTCGAAAAACCAAAGGAAAAATTAGAAAAGAAAAGAAAAGTGTGAAAGTATCTTATATAACATGTTGACCAGTTTATATTGTATTGGAGACCTTGAGTACCAGCCTCAGTACCCCCTCGGAGTTCAGAATAGGATGTCTATTGCTGGCAAAGATCTGATGGTAAGAAATTAACTCAAGTACATTACTGCTACATGCTCTTTATTTTTTGGGGGAGAGGAAAAAAAGTAAAGTGAAGAAGAAAAAGGGGAAGAATGAAGAAGTGATCACCACAAGGGTTTTAGTTTTTAAAAGTAAAAGTTGGAAAATTCCATAGGCCAAGACCATGATAATGTGCATATCAAAATCACAAAAAGGGGAGGGAGAACCTATTAAAGGTGCATTCCTGAACAGGCGCCACCACCCAGGAAAGAGCCAGCATCCAAAGGGAAATATCTAACATTCCAAACTATTAGATAAAGTTACTAAAAATCCCTGAACCTGGACTTTACCCATTCTCCTCATCCAATCTTTCTTGTGATAACCATTTTTGGGGACACCCAGATTTGGTTGTTAGCAAAGGTGTGGCATGCTACCTTTCTATACAGTGCAAGTTGTATTTTGACATTTCTGTGTGATCTGTTAGCAGGTAATTTTGTAGGATTGATTCTTTGTAAGTTTGACCATTAAAGCAAAGAGTGAATGTTATTGCTCTAAGGTCTCATGGTGTGGGGAAATGGAAAGGTCATCCTGTTGCATGTGCAGAAGAAGCTACACAGCTACAGTGTTTGGGGGAATGAATCCCATTTTGAAAAGAAAATCATGTTTTTTACAGATATGACAGTGACTTTTACAAAAGGCAAGTGTTAAAGCTTTGCAAAATGGGTTATTCCATGTAGACGTGTATATATAAACTTCCTGTGGATCTACCTATTGGTCTGTCAGCTCTACATTTACTGTATATAGTCTCATGGGTTCCAACAATATTGCTAGCACATAATGTCATTAAACTATGTAAATAAAAATGAATACAATTATAATGTGTGGCTGGGAAGTCCAAATTGTCTAATATCTAACAATGGCCATTTTGTTGCAAGACAACATGATGAAAAGGATCACATGGCAGAAGAGAGAAAGATAAAAGAGGTTAACTCACTACCAGAATGGTGTTAGTCTATTAGTAAAGAAGGAAGTTGTGGTGGGTGTCATAAGCCACGGGTTAGGGTGGCATCTGTCATGGTCCAGCCAGGGTGAGTTCATATGTTCTAGGGTAGGGGTGTATGGACTAGAATTGTTAGGAAGAAAAGATAGAGATACAAAAGAAATACAGAGACATAGGAGGGCAACTCAGTGAATACTGAATACTGAATCCACGCACATTTATTTTCCATATGCTTATATGCCCCAATACCAATAGGGGCAGAAGAAGGTAAAAGACTGCTTTAACATGACACAAAGGGCAAACAGAACAGGTACTTGCTTTGATACTTGAGACATCAAGTTACTACTTCCTGAGTTAAGCATTCTGATGCTTGGGGCAGGATATGCAGCAAAAATACCCTAGAACAAGTATCCTGTAAACAGCCAGTTCCTGTTTCAAATTACCTGTTTTAAAATGAAGGAGCAGGAATAGGTTTGAATCCCTGACCTTTGGTCAAAGTGGAGTGGATTCACCACTATGGTCCATCTTAATGCACAAAAAACTCCAAATAACCACACCCCAGGTCAGGATATCTTGCTTGTAGCCACACCTGTTGTCAACAGCTTTGACAGAGTAAAAATAAGGTTAAACTCTCTCGCCTTTAATCGAGGTGAAACAGAACTCACATCTGTGGGCACCCACAGTTGGGTAATATTGATTTTCATCTTGATAGGATCTGAAATAACCTAGAAAACAAGTGCCTTTGAATACCCATAAGAGTTTTTCTAATTAGGTAAATTAAGGTGGAAAGTCCCATCTTGACTGTGAGTAACTCCATTTCTTGGACTGGGACCTTGGATTTAATAAAAAGGAGAAAGCCAGATAACAGCAGAATTCACCTCTCTTTCTCTTTCCTGACTGCAGACAGTATGACCAGGTGCCTCAAACTCCTGCCGTTATGTCTACCCCACCACTGTGAACAAAACCCTGAAACCATGGACCAAAACCGAGCCTATTCTTCCTTAAGTTGCTCTGGTGGTTTCAAATAATAATAACCTTACAGGCTCTGCTGTTTTAACACTTGATTCCTTTCCTGTCTTTCTTGTCTTTTCTTTAAATTGAAAATAGATTTTGCTGTACAATATATTCTGATTGTGGTGTCTCCCCCAAATCCATTCTACTTTCTCCCTGCACCCCTCTCACCCTTTCCATCTTTCCTTAGAAAACAAACAAATATCTAAGGACCAATAAAAAAATAAGTACAGTAAAATATGATAATATAAAACAAAAGCAAACAGATCAGAATAGGACAAAGAAGACAAGAAAAAATGCAAAAGAAAAAGTATAGCAAGCACATATAGATGCAGAGTTATATATATTTGCACACACAGGAATCCCATAATAAAAACACAAACCTAGAGCTGTAATGGATATGCAAATGAACTGTAAGTTTGAAATTATAAGTGCCCTGATGGAACATCCTAAACATTATGAGACAAAACACCTCCCAACAAGCCATTGAGTTTGGTTGGTTTTGGTCTATTACTTTTGGGCATGTGCCTGCTCTTACCAGAGGTTTGTTTCCCTAGTAAGACTCCATTGGGTAAAATTAATATTTCATTTCTCAATTGTGATCAATTGGAGATAGATATTAGGTTAGGCATGGGGTTCATGTGTTTATTCCTTCTCAAAACTCCAACACTTTATCTGGTACAAACATGTACAGGCTCTATGCATGCTAGCACATTCTCTGTGAGTTCATATGTGCATTTTAATGGTGGTTTAAAGGCCTTGTTTCCTGTTTGTCTACCATCCCCATCCTTCTGCCTCCTCTTCAATAGAGGACCTGTAGGACCTAGCAATGACAAGATATGTATGTATATGTTTAGGATTCTTCTACTCTATTAGGTCTCTACGAGCATCTTAAATAGATCTTAGTTTTAATCCACCCCTCCATATTGGCTGCTTTCTGCCCCTCTCCCTCCCACTCACATGATCTTCCTGTTTGATGCCCCCATGATACATTCATAATACTCTTCTTCCTAGAGAGACCCATACCTTCCCTTTTCCCCCTTTTACCCTTTCGTGCTTGTCCAAACATTTTTTACATGCATTGCAGCTTGTTCATCAATGGTTTAACCATTAACATCATCTGATAATAGGTAATATAAGTGAATATATACCATGTTTTTTCTTGATCTTTGTTTCCACAGTCATGATTTCTTCTAGTGCCATCCATTTATCTTCAATTTTTTAAATAGCAAAGTAATATTACATTGTGCAAATTTACTACATTTTTCTTTCTCCATTGATGGACACCTAGATTTTTTCCAACCTCTGACTATTATAAAAAGAACAGCAATGAAAGTTGTTGAACAATTGTCTCTGTAGCATGATGAAGTATCCTCTCGGTAAATGTCAAAAAAACAGTATACCTGTATCTTGAAGTAGATGGATCCCAGTTGTGAGTCCATTCTGGGGATGTTTTGGAGAGGTACAATCTCAATGGGAGAAAAGAAATACCACACAGGCTTGATTTTGAGAGCTTACAGTCTTACCTACTTTCATTTTTTTTTTTGCTCTAGCTTTTATTTGCAGTAAATAATGTAATCTCTTGGCTTTTTGTTACTCCACGTGTGCGTATTGCTACCATGACTCCATGACATGATAGATTTTTATCCCTCTGGGACTGTAAGCACAAATAACAGTTTCATAAGCTACTTTTGGTTATGATACTTTATCAACAATAGAAATGTTACTAATATAGCTGCTTTCATAAACTGTTTTTCAGTTAATGAGATAACTGATAATGAAAGCCCTTATGACCTAATATCTTAAATGTCAAACTTTCTGATTCCATTACAGTTAATTTTCAAATAATCCTTGGAGGTATACTCATCTGATCATATCATAAGATATTATACAGATGAATGTTAATTTTAGCTGTGAAATTCATTACCTGTCATTTAGTACATCATATCACTATTCAATATTAAATTTTAATTGTATAGCCATGAATATGTCTAGCCATCTATATTATAGTTTGGAATATGACTCATCCTGAATTTAGTAGGTCCAGGGTAAAAGAAGGCAGTTGGAATGTTTGTGTGTGCAATGCAGGTAATAAAATCAATCAAAAACTTGGTGGACATAATGGGAGTCAAACAAAATACCCAAAGAAAGGGTGGAGCTGGTATCACTCATCAGTAACTCCAGAGCTGGGAGGCTGAGTCAGGTGGATTGCACATTTGAGGCATACATGCACGTTTCAATAAATAGAAAGACCTGTTTCAAAATAAAACCAAAAGAAAAAGAAGATACGATAAAAAGAATGGAAAGACCAAGTAATTAACATACTTCTGTACTCAACACAAACATGTTTAAGATTATTCAAAGAATACTGATACTAAAATCCAGAGAAAGCCAAACACATATAACAATTAGTAGTAATAGCAACACATGAAAGACTCACTTTATCATGATTGGATATGCATGATCTAGCAGTCTTGAATATTTCTCTCTGCATGGAATAATGAAGGGAAGGCTCTAGAAGAATGGCTGACTATTTTGTGGAATGATAACATTTCAGACTCCACGTGGTATCTTTCATAAATTAACGGTAAGAAATAGAGACTTTTAATGTTAACGACAACGATAACTAATAATAAATTTGTAATTTGAATATTAATACTTTTGAGACAAACTTCTTTTGACAAAAAATTTATCAAGAGTGGACTAGGACTAAGCCCTTTAACTTAAGACTCAGGAGACTGGCATGGAGGGACTGTTGTAGTTTGAGGCCAGGTAGAGGTACATATTGAGTATCAAGCCAGAGATTATAGAACGAGACATCAACATAAGATGAGAAGGGGTAAGAAAACAAATAACAACTGACTGACTATAACATTTTCATAGAAATGTTACTGATAACACTTTCAAAAGAGAGCAATAACAAAATGTAACAAACGTGAAAATTATTAGAATACTGGCTCCTTTGCTTTCTTTTTTTTCTATTTTTTAAATTTTGTTTAGGTTTGTTTAGAGAATTTACTAAGTAAATCGCATGACTTTGAACTCACAGAGATGTGTTTGATTCTGCCTCCTTGGTTTGGGATTAAAGGAGCTTGCTATTATGACAGGCTGACATTATACATCCTTAAAGAAGCAGAACAAGCCATGTTGAAGTCACATGAGTAAATTTGCACTGAGAAAGCAATGTGAGCTAAAATAAAGTTAGCTAGGACCTGGGAAGAATTTTCCTTGGGTAATCACAAGTCATGTACAAGCTGTAAGAATGAATTTGGATTCCTGAGCAATAAATGTGGAGCCAAGGGATCCTCAAAGAAAGCTTGCTAGCTACACTGGCCAAACCAGCAAGCTTCTGTTCAAGAGGGAGACCTTGCCTCAATGTACATGGTGGTGAATGGTAAGGGAGAAAACCTAGTGTCAAACCTGGCCTCTACACATGAGAACATATATGAGCAAAGGCACCTGTGTACATATGTAAAACCCACATATACAAACATATCCCACATATGATCCATACACACACACACACACACACACACACACACACAGAGAGAGAGAGAGAGAGAGAGAGAGAGAGAGAGAGAGAGAGAGAGAGAGAGAGAGAGAGAGAGAGAGAGCTTATTAAGCAATTTCTCCTGGTTACGCATTGTTATGCAGCTCATAGTGACCAATGATAACCCTCCAGCCCTGTCTTGAACTGTCTTGGGCCTCATTTTATTTTACACATCAAATATTTGTTAACTTGCTTGCCAGACATCTTGAAAATGGTTAAAACATAATTTTGATTTAGTTATCCCTCAGTACTTTCGGTAAAACCCATGCAGCACTAATATAATATAAAATGTGCTTGCAACATTGATACTTTCAAATGTGTATAGTGACAAATAGACACAAATTATGTGAAATATGTGATGGGGAGACAGGACGGGAGAGATAGCTCAGAAGTTAAGAGTGTTTGATACTCTCTCAGAAGTCACAAGTTTGATTCCAGCACAAATGTTGAGAGACTCACAATCCCTAGTAACTCCAATTTGTCCAATGAATTTTGAACTACTCAGTATGCATTGTGCATTGACTTTATTCCTTGGTATTAATCCCTTAAATGAGTTCTAATGCACCCTTTGCAACATAATAATTACCCTTAATTCACAGAGAAAAACCCATATCATAAAAAGATGAATTTCTTGTGGGCTGTGTCTAAGCTATCAGATGATTTTTAGTGGTGGTGACTAGAGCATGATTTTTCTGGGTGATCAGGGTGTACGAGAAAGCCTCGGGTTATTGTCTTTCCTCAGCAAAATTTATATAATAGTAATATCAGTTTAGCAGTCAAGGTTTATTTCCTTTGGAGAAAAGTTTAAAATAACTTGTATTTTGCAATTAAATAGGATTTTTATTACTAAAATAACTCAGAAGCTGAAAGCAAATTTTGTATTAAGTTCTACTAAAATATGCAATAATGCTAATTCTAAAATAATATTTAATCCATCCCAGGATTATAATATCCGATTTGAATAGTTACGTTGTCTCCTTTAACAATATAATATAAAGTAATACATGCTGATTTATTAAACAAATGAAAAATGAGATGTTGGCAATGTAAAGATCCTACTGCAATATGGCTTATAAAGAAGCCATTTGGAGTAGCCTGTTAAAATATTTAAGTCTTTAATTACAAATCATTTCTCCTAGTTTTATGGGTAGCATAAAGCATTAGCTAAGTGGAGTTTTGCAAAACTACAAACAAAGAGAATTACAGATAACTAAAAAGCAATGAGAATAGTAAAAACAAATTACCTTTCTTTGCAATTATGCGCAAAGTAAGAAAACACAAATCTAAGCAGGTTGAGACAGAAGTAAATGGGATCGATGGCAAGTTAAGGTGTAAAAATGTTTCAGGAGAATCAACCATGATTGATATTTGCATGGCGTTTAGGCTAGTCTCTGACTTCCTTTTTATTTTCCTCCATCTAACTTCCAAATCTAAACTTGTTTCATTTTGTACCCCATTTGGAGACTTCTTTCTTACTATCATGCATTCATATTTTTTAAATGTGTGTGTGTGTGTGTGTGTGTGTGTGTGTGTGTGTGTGTGTGTGTGTGTGTGTGAAGTGAATGGCACATGCATTTAGATCCCTGTGGACCCCTGTATATAGAGAACAAGGAGCCATAATCCCTGAAGTTGAAGTTAATAGCCGTTGAGCTCTATATTAGTTGAGCCTCTCTAACATGGTTGCTGGAATTAAACACGGGACTTCTGAAAGACCAACATGTACTCTTTTAGACCCATCTTGGATTATTGGATGACAACTGGTTGTCATCTGGAGACAAATGTGAACTATGTTGCCAACTGTTTCTTTAAACCCATTGTTTAGTAAATCATAGCAAGCCAGAAAGTAGTCACTGTCACCTATTTTTATTAAAAATGAAGAGCAAAGAAAAAACACAGGAAAGGAGGATAAAGTAAGAGTCAGAATATCTAAAAAAACTCATAATAAATAATACCTTTAATGATTTATCCAAAAAAGCCTATAATATACAAAAAGTCTATTTCTAAATATGTGTATTTATCTTAAATAAAAATTTTCCATCTATGCTGAAAGCGCTCACCCCCAAAAGACAAACAACATTTAACAAAACCCTGACGCCCGACATGAAAATTCCTCTTTTGTGATGTTGACCTAAGTTGTCTAAGAGACTCAGAACCTTACAGGCTGTTGCTACTGACCTTGGTTGCCTCCCACATGTAAATGTTATTAAACTTTTGAACAATTTCAAAACGAAAATTCTGTTAATTGGTGCCCTAAGGTACATTTATAAGAGAACTACACACAGCACAGGTAATGTCGGATGATCATCTGTATGTTTGAATATGTTTAATACTGTTGGTTAATAAAGCTGATTTGGCTAATAGCCAGTCAGAATAGAGCCACATGGGAAATCCAATCAAAGATACAGGGAGAAAAAGAAGGTAAAGTCTGGTAGACACCAGCAACCACCTAAGGAGTAAGATGACAAAGCATTATGAATAAGCCACGGGTCAAGGACAGTACAAAGGTTATTAGAAATGGGTTAATTTATATGTAGAGCTAGCCAGTAAGAAGTCTGAACAGTTTTCAATTAATAGTAAGACTCTGAATGATTATTTTCTAAGTGGTTACAGGGACAGCAGGTGAGGGAGAAACCAGTCCAGCAGGACCAGACTGGACATAGAAAAGTCTCCTGCTACACACAGGGACATAAACAAGCAATCTGGACCCAGCAGCTCAAGTACATTAAGGAAGATACTATATATAGGTAACCTTCTAAATGCTTGCCTCTGTACAACTCTGTAGGTGACATTTATGACAAAAATTATATACCAGGATCCTTCTCTTTCAAATACTGTGGTTAAATAAAGAACTGCTTCTTTTAACTTATTTTTCTTTGTATTGGTATTGGCTTTGAGAAAAACTAGTTAATGAGTATTTTGTGAATCTAACATCGAGTCAATCCAAAGTAATTTCTATTTTTCATATTCTCATTTTCTATTTTGCTTGCAAAGTCATTATTTTATTCTTTATAGTCTCTGAGATGCTTTTGACATCTATTAACCCTGTGCAAGAATACTTTTTGGACATTGAGTGTAACTGACAGGAGGGGGTGTTATCTTCCACTTGCTATCAAATGCAGATTTGGAATTTTTTCAATTATGTCTCTTCTGCACACTTAATTCACACTTTCATATTTGGGATCAAAAGGGAAGATAAAACATCAATCTTGATACTGTCTAGTATTCACAATGATTTTTGAATGATTACACTTTTAAAAATTGATAGTATATGAATGTCTAGTCTTTTATCCACTCATCTTAAATTCTGGTCATTTTTCACACCAGTCAAAAATGATCATCATCAAAGTTTGGAGCAAAGCTTCTTAGGAGATATCTTTATAGGATCTAAGAACTGCCGCAGTAATGATAAAACACACCAATAACCAAATCAACCACCAACAAATTAGAAGCTCAGAGGAAATTCACAGAAGATACCAGAAGAAGATGATGACAAAGTTGCTTGTAAATTCAAGAAAGTAGAGAGTTCAGGCAGTATGTAGAAAAGAAAGTGGAGCAGAGGACAGCACACACTTAATGGTGTCTAGAGTTAAAAAAAAAAAAACATTGTGAATATTCAGAAAAAGGCAATAGCAAAATTGATGACCTTGGTGGTTTTCTTAGAAAGCACAGCAAATAGGAAGTCTTGAGTTCTCCTAAGTGCTATTATATCAAATGACATAATTACACTTCATATTTCAGTATAGGAAACTCCTGAATAATTCTAACTGAAGGAGCTGTGTTGTAAGGCTAGTATTTCATTCTCAGCTGGTGTCAGTGAAGAAGAAACTTTTGGGAGAGTTTGGGATGTGTAAGGAACCAAGACAAGAAAAACAGCAGAAAAAAATAGGAGCCCAGACATTCCAAGATAGAAAAAAAAAGGGTCCCTAAATATGGGCTGCCTTGATGAGGATGAAAAAAGGGAAAGGGGAGGTAGACTGAAAATGAATAAGGAGGTAAAATGGATAGCTCATGGGAAACAGGGTCCGAACAATGGGAAATTAATCAAATGGGTCACAGTGTTAATGAAACCAGTGCTACTATTAGAACCAAATGACTCCTTCCCAGTTAAGGAAGCTTTTTGTTATTATTATTTTTTGGCTTCACCTTTCTGAGTCTATACTTTGACAATGAAAATAATTAAATTTAATATGACTTTCTTATTTATAGAAAAGGGCTATATTTAAAGGACCCCATTATTCCTCATTATCCAAGGCAAGTAAACGCAGGTGTTTGAGTAAAATAGAATAGGTTGTTAACAACTCCCTCAATGCCTGAAGTACTTGATAACAAATTGACATTGTTTGCCCTTGTTTAAAAGCAGATATAACTTCCCTTTACCTATGAGTGAGGTGATGATAGATTTTCTGTCTTATATTCTTTGGATTATTTTATTTCAATGCAAATAAACACAAGGTCAATGGATACCATTGCTAGGTGTAAACTATTTATCAGCAACTCAAGCTGTTACACCTAAGCAGAGTTTAGGGCAGGGTAAACAAGAACAAGAAACAAGATTTAGTGTTGAGTAACCACTCGTCTATTTGAAGTTCTTTTTTAACGGAGTGATGATGTCAAGCTTCGTTACCACTGACAGGATTGAACATGGAAGGCATGGGTTTCAGAAGTCGTAAGTGGGAAAATAGGAGGTTTGTTACCTTTTAATTGTCCAGCATGAAAATTCATTGAATGACAATGCTTAGTTCACAGAGGTATGGTGATAATTTGCTCAGATATTGTCTTTAAAAACATAACATGTGGAGGATACAAAGATGGCTCAATGTTGAGAACTTTTTCTAACCTTACACATGACATGGGTGCTATTCTATTCTCTGTACCCAGACTATAGCTCAATACGATCTGTAACTCCAGTTCCAAGGAATTCACCACCCTTTTCTAGCCTCTCTGTACTCCAGACATGCACACCATACACATACATACATGTAGGCAAAACTAAGGAAATATGATGAAATAATTTATGCAATTTAATATACGTAGCATAATCATACTCATAAAATATTTTTAAACTGGATTTTGTTCAGTTTTCTTGTTCATATGTGTCATTATGTTCTTGGAAGATAGTAACTAAGAGAATTCTTGAGAGTGGGTTAACTACATAAGCCAATCCTCATGACACTACATACATACATGACATGATTCAATCATATACACACATGTATGAATTTATCATAAATTGTAGCAGATAGGAAAGGAGGGTTCACAACAAGTATATTCCACATGCAAGTTAGTCTTGTGTGGGTATCACTCCTCTAGAATACAAACTGCAGCTCTTGATAAGATCCCAAATATATCAGCAGGAAAGGAGAAAAACACACTGGCTGCGCCAGGAAGCATGTGTTTGTAGAATATAAAGGAAGAAATTGTCATTGCTTTGTAACAATAGAGACCAGAGTAGGAGACATTGTCTAGACCCTGAGAGGTTCAAGGTATCCTGCAGAAAAATTCCCTTGCTCACAGACCTGTAAACTTATTTAAACATTTTGAAATTAAACAAATTGCATTAAGAATAATCACTGGCCCTATACTATAGCCACACTGATGAATATCTTGCATATCACCATAGAACCTTCATCTGACATTGGATGGAGATAGAGAGAGAGACCCACAGACCCACATTGGAACACTGGACTGAGCTCCCAAGGTCCAAATGAGGAGAAGAAGAAGGGAGAACATGAGCAAGGAAGTCAGGACTGCGAGGGGTGCGTCCACTCACTGAGACAATGGGACTGATCTAATAGGAGCTCACCAAGGCCAACTGGACTGGGACTGATGGAGCATGTGATCAAACTGGACTCTCTCAATGTGGCTGACAAGGAGGGCTGATTTAGAAGCCAAGGACAATTGCACTGGGTTTTGATTCTACTGCATGTACTGGCTTTGTGGGAACCTAGTCTGTTTGGATCCTCACCTTTCTAGACCTGGATGGAGGGGAGAGGACCTTGGACTTCCCACAGGGCAGGGAACCCTGACTGCTCCTTGGACTGGAGAGGGAGGGGGAGGAAATATGAGGGGAGGGAAAGGGAAATGGGAGGACGGGAGGAGGTGAAAATTTGTAAAAATTATATAATTTAATAAAAAAGAATAATCACCTCCAGATATTTTTTCAAGTACTGACTTTGCTTTTTTGACCTGACTTATTGCGCTAAGGATTTCACTTTTTTATAATGAATAAATTAATTAATTGAAAATGTAAATCCTAAGTCTTCAAGTTATTTAACATATATCATATAATAGACTATTCATATTTCATTTATGTTATTTTGTTAAAATTAACATTACAAATCATGCATAATGATGGGCCTTATTACAGTATTTTTATATGTGTACAGAATGTATTTTGTTTCACTCCACAAACGTCTCTCTGGTCCACCATTCCTGTTAATTCCTTTATTCTTTCTAAGTGATTTTTTTAAATTCATGTCATTTTGCAAATAGAAGTAGGATGAGCTTATAGAGCTCTGCTCCTCACTAGGGTTTATTGACAGATGGTGACTGTTGGAGCTAGTCTCAATGCCCCCAACTTACTCAGAAGATTTTGTCATTTTCTACTTCCCATGTAGTTAGATCCATGTATGTCTCTCTTAGGGTCCTCATTGTTGTCTAGATTCTCTGGGACTGTGAATTGTAGGCTGATTTTCTTTGATTTATGTCTAAAAGCCACTTATAATTGAGGACATATGATATTTGTCTTCCTTGGTCTGCATTACCTAACTCAAGATAATGTTTTCTATATCCATCTGTTGTACAGAGAGGGCTGATTGTTTGTCCCAGCTGCCCAGAACCAAAATAATAACACAGAAACTGTATTCATTAGATCACTTCTTGGCCCATTAAGTCTAACTTCTTATTGGCTAAATGTTACATATTAATTTAACCCATCTCCATTAATCTGTGTATCACCACATGGTTGAGGCCTACCAGCAAAGTTTTAGCACATCTCTGGTGGTGGAACCATGGCATCTCTCTGACTCTGCCCTTCTTTTCCCCAGCATTCAGTACAGTCCTTCCTGCCTAACTAAGTTCTGTCCTATCAACAGGCAAATGCAGTTTCATTATTCATTAATGGTAATCACAGCACACAGAGGGAACTCCCACATCACCTCCCCTTTTCTGTTTAAATAAAAAGGAAGACTTTAACTTTAACATAGTAAAATTACATATAACAAAACAGTTATTAAGCTAGAATTATAGTTACAATATTTATATCTACTTTATCTTTTGTCTTAACTAAGGAAAACTATAATTATAACTAAATTTTTCAATTCCATCAAAGACTCCAGAAACATATACTATTACCTAAGTAACAGAATGTGCATTGTAAGCAACTTCCAAAACTCTAAAAATGACAGAGACATCTCACTGCCTGGACAGTAACCCAAAGGTTTTCTGTAACATTGGGGTATCGATCTTCAGCCTACATGCCCATAGTATCCATCAGATTTTTCAATGAAGCAGGAAATTTCAAAGACAGGTCTGCCTATATTGACATTTTGCCAGTTACTTTCTTCTGTATCCTGCAAAATGTCTGACAGACTCTTTCATAAAGCAGTAACTCAGAAGGATTGCCTCACATTAGGCAAGTTCATCAGTCATTTTTCTGTGGATCCTGCATGTAGAGTTCATTTGACAAACTCTATAAGAAGCCTCTTCGATGCCCATCTTCATCTTGAAGTAATTGGTGTTGCCAGGAGCAGATGTGTTTCACTGTCATGAAAAGTCCTAACTTATTAAGACATTTTAAATGCCATATTCTGAAGGTCTCTGAAAGATTTGAAGAATCCTGTCTAACTGAAATATATCTCTATATATCTACAAAATCTCACTAACATGACTACAAGCTTGACTATTATAGATGACCATCTATTAACCTATATTTCTTAATTATACATTACATTTTAAAATGAACTACACAATCACAATACCTTAATGCAGAGCAGACATATACATATAACAAAATTGAACTTAAATTTGTATCAATAAAAAAGATCCATACCAATGAAAACTATTCATCTCTAATACATATCTCCCATTAAATGTAAACAAAACATTTTCAAACAATATTTGGGAATATAAGGCATATTTTTGTACATACAGTTTTCTGCTCATTTGGGGCACTGTTAATCAGGTCTTTTAATATGTATCCTGTGTACTAGGTTCATCTCAGTAAATAGTTGGTGAAGGAATTTTTTGTGGATTTTCATGGTGACCTTTCAGGTGGTTTTGGTCCATCATACCTTATTGGTCTGGAAGCAATCAACAGGTTCTCATCTTCTGTGAAAACAAAAAAAAGAATCTCTTTCCCAAAACAACATATCCTTAGACTCAGACTTTCATGACACATTTACATTGGTTTAGCTTAGCAGCCTGTACAATGAAATGTCTCTCTGTACTTAGCTACTTTACTTTCAAAAATTTCAAAGAAAACACAATAATATACATAATCCAGACTATCCAGACTCTCTGTGAGTTTTCCATCTTTATGTGGCTTATTTTTCTTTATTCCTTTGAATCTATGCCTATCTGAACTCTGTCTCTTAAAAGACCTAAGCCCCCCCCTTTTCTTAAAGCATTAGCTTTATTTTATATCTCTCTATACTCTTTTCCTTCTCGCTCCCAAGCCTATGTACATTTATCCAACACTGTGACCCATTTATAGGTCTTTTTTATCTGGATTTGTTTTTATTGCATATCTGTAATTATTTTCTGACCAGAAGCACTTCTTAAATTCCTAAACACTTAAAAATCAAAACTACCACATTACTAGGCCAAATATGGTATTTCATGCTTGCCCTGCCCAGTCCAGCATGACAGAGACACTTGTGCCTCTTAGTCCACATACTGCCCCACTCCAGACACGCAGCTGGTCTACATTGCCATCAAATAAGTTGCAGCATGCTGCTCACAAACCCCACTCAAATGATCTGTCTCCCAAAAAAGCCAGAGGTTGCACTGGCAGCATAGCCCAGGAAGCCAGCATTTAAAAATGGCCAAGGCTTTTCTCATTTTCCTAATACCCTTGAATCAGGAAAATCTCTCTTAACAGAATTGTGGCAAGTCACAAGCAAACAGCAAGAAGCTGTGTTAATTTTTTTTTGTTTAGAATTCCTTTTCAAACCCTCTCAGGTTTTATGTGGATTTATTTGGCTACATGTGTGGCAATTAGTTGCATGGAGAAGGCCGCTTGTTGTTCCCGACTACCCCAAATCAAAATAACCACAGAGAAACTGTATCATTAAATCATTGCTTAGCTCATTAACTCAAACTTCTTATTGGCTAACTCTTATACATTAATTTAACACATATCCATTAATCTGTGTATCACCACATGGTCATGACCTACCAGCAAATTTTCAGTACATCTTCAGTGGTAGAACCATGGCATCTCTCTTGAGTCCACCCTTCTTTTTCCCAGCATTCAGTTCAGCCCTCCCTGCCTAACTAAGTGCTGTCCTATCAACAGACCAATTCAGTTTCTTTATTTATTAATTGTAATCACAGTACACACAGGCAACTCTCACATCATCCATCCATTTGCCTGCATATTTCAAGATGTCATTTCTTTTTGTTTTGTAGTACTCCATTGTATAAATATACCACTTTTTTTAATCCATTCTTCATCGAGGGATGTTTGAGTTGGTTCCAGGTTCTGGCTATGACTAACAATGCTGCTATGAACATAATTGAGCACATGCCCTTGTGGTATTATTGAGCATCCTTTGGGTATATATCCAAAAGTGATAATGCAGGGTCTTGAGGAAGGTTCTTTTCTTTTCTTTTTTTTTTTTTTTTTTTTTGGTTTTTCGAGACAGGGTTTCCCTGTAGTTCCTAGAGCCTGTCCTGGAACTAGCTCTTGTAGACCAGGCTGGCCTCGAACTCAGAGATCCGCCTGCCTCTGCCTCCCGAGTGCAGGGATTAAAGGCGTGCATCACCACCGCCCGGCCGAAGGTTGTTTCTTAATTCTGTGAGAAATCTTCATACTAATATCCAAAGCGTCTGTAATATTTGCACTCTCACCAGCAAAACAGGAGTGTTCCCTTTATCCCACCTCTTCTCTAGGATAAGTTGTCATCAATGTTTTTGATCTTGGCCATTCTTACCCATGAAAGAAGGACTCTCAGGGTTGTTTTGAATTTCATTTCTCTGATGACTAAGGATGTTTTGTTACCTTTTATTTTTTAAAAAGAAAACAAACTATATTTTTTCATTATAATACCAATCTAATATTCCATTGCCTTCTTCCTCCCAATCTCTGCACATAACCTCTACCCCCACTCCTATCCACTCTTCTGAGAGGGCTAGGCACATTGCTTTAGGGAAGGTCCAAGGCTCTCTCTACTATATCTAGCTGATCAAGGCATCCATCCAAAGAGAACAAATTCCCAAAAAGCCAGTATAAGCAGTAGGGATAAATCCTGGTGCCACCGCCAGTGGCCCCTCGGTCTGCCTCATCTATAACCTTATCAACCACATTTAGAGGGACAAGTTTGGTCCTATGTTTGTTCCTTCCCAATCCAGCAGGTGTTGGTGAGCTCCCATTACTTCAGGTAGACTGTTTCAGTGGGTGAACCCATCAAGGTTGTGACTCTTTGCTCATATTCTCATTCCTCCCACTCTTCAACTGGACATTGGGAGCTCAGTCAAGTGCTATGAAGTAGGTGTCTGCCTCTGTCTCCATTAGTTTCTGGATGAAGTTTCCATGGTATTTTTTAAGATAGTCACCAGTCTGACTACAGGGTAAGACTAGTTCAGGCACCCTCTCCTTTATTATTTACAGTTTTAGTTTGGGTCATCTTTGTGGATTTCTGGGAATATTTCTTGTGCCAGGTTTCTCCTAAACCTCCCAATGGCTCCCACAATCAAAATACCAATTTTCTTGCTCTCATCTCTGTCCTTCTTCCATATCAAATATCCCGTTCCCTCAAATTCTCTTCTCCCCTACCCCTTTCCCTCCTCTTCCCCTTCACCCTCCCTTCTCCCCAAACCTCTATTTTCCAAATTTTGTCAGGTGATCTTGTTTATTTCAACTTTGCAGGTCAATCTATATATGTTTTTCTTAGGGTTCACCTTGTTACTTAACTTCTCTAGGATCCTGAACTATAGGCTCAATATCCTTTGTTTATGGTTAGTATCCATTTGTGAGTGAGTAATACTATATTCATCTTTTTGTGTATGTGTTACTTTATTCAGGATGGTGTTTTCTAGTTCTGTCCATCTGTATGCAAAATTTAAGATGTCATTCTTTCTAGCTATTACAAAGAATGCTGCTATGAACATAGTTGAACAAATGCCTTTGTAGTATGATTGAGCATCATTTGGGTAAATACCCAAGAGTGGTATTGCTGGATCTTGAGGTAGTTAATTTTAAATTTTCTGAGAAACTGCCATACTAATTTCTAAAGTGGTTGTACAAGTTTTCATTTCCACCATCAAAGGATGAGTGTTCCCCATATTCCACATATCCAGCATAAGTTATCATTGGTGTTTTTGATCTTAGCCTTTCTGACAGGTGTAAGATGGTATCACAGAGTTGTTTTGATTTATATTTTCCTGATAGCTAAGGATGTTCATTATTTCCTAAAGGATCCTTTGGCCATTTGAGATTCTTCTGTTGAAAATTCTGTTTAGTTCTGTACCCCATTTTAATATGGTTATTTAGAATTTTGATTTCTAATTTCTTGAGTTCTTTATATATTTTGGAGATCAGTCATTTGTCTGATGTGGAGTTGGTGAAAATCTTTTCTGATTCAGTAGGCTGCCTTTTTGTATTGTTGACTGTGTGCTTTGCTTTACAGAAGCTGAAACAGTCAGAAGGGACCATCTATTTAGTGTTCTTCTCAGTGTCTGTGCTACAGGGGTTATATTTAGGAAATAGTCTCCTGTGCCTATGCATCAAAGACTACTTCCCACTTTGTCTATTATCAGGTGCAGTGTGGTCTGATTTATATTGAGGTATTTAATCCATTTGGACTTGAGTTTTATGCTTGGTGGTAGATATGGATCTATTTTCATTCTTCTACATGTTGATATCCATTTATGCAAGCACCATTTGTTGAAGAGACTTTATTTTTTCCATTGTATAATTTTAGCTTTTTTTGGCAAAAATCAGTTTGATGTGGGATTCCCTTCTGTATGCTGTGAATACAATTGGTTAATAAAGAAACTGTCTTGGGCCTGTGAAGGGAATAGAGGTAGGCAGCAAAAACTAAATTGAATGCTAGGAGAAAGGATACAGCATCAGTAAGAAGACCAAGTAGCCCCACCAGAGCCAGATGCTGGAACTTTATCCAGTAAGCCACAGCCTTGTGGTGATACACAGATTTATAAAGATGGGTTAAATTAATATATAAGAGTTAGCCAATAGGAAGCTAGAGCTAATGAACCAAGCAGTGATTTAAATAATATGGTTTCTGTGTGATTGTTGCAGAGCTGAGCAGTTGGGAACAAACTAGTGGCTCTCCTCACAACATTTTGTTGCCAACATGGTAGACTAAAATCACATAAAATCTGAGAGAGCTTGGAAATTCTAGACATAAAAATACAGAGTTTAATGCAGATTCTTGCTATTTGCTGACAGCATGCTTCAGATCCTTTAAGAGAGGTTTTCCTAATTCAGAGTTAGCAGAAAAAAATCCACGCCACTGTGAAATGCCAACTTTCTGGGTTGTGCTTCTTTGCAACCTCTAGCTCTTTCAGGAGACCTAGCATTTATATGGGGTTTGTAAGCAGCATGTTATAAACTACTTAATGGCTTGACGTAGAGTCACTGCATACTTGGAACTTGGGCAATGTGTATGACTTGCAGAGGTGGTAAAGGGACTTCTACCATGTTGTACTTTGTGAAGCAAGCAGGCAGGGCTGTATATATTCTAGCAATGCTGCAGCTTACATTTTTAGGAAGCACTTAGCATTTTAAGAAGTGTTTCTTTAAAGTGTATCAGAATATAATTACAGATAAGCAATAAAGACAAATCCAGATGGGAAAGACCTCTAAATTGATCACAGTGTTAGAAAAATGTACATTGGCTTGAGGACAAAAAGAAATAATAAGCCATATAAAGATTAAATATACACAGAGTGTCTGGTTTATGTATATTATTGTGTTTTCTTTGAATTTTTTGTCTGTGGAGGAGCTAAGTACAGAAAGACATTTCATTGTAAAGGCCGTTAAACTTAACCAACATAAAGGTATCGTGACTTTAAAATTTGAGTCTAAAGATATGTTGCTTTTGAAAAGATGGTCTTTTGTTTTCACAGAGGATGAAAAACAATGGATTGCTTCTAGACTAATATGGTTTGATGGACCAAGAGCCTCTGAAAGGTCACTGTGAACACCCCACCCAAACATTACTTCAACCAACTGCTGACTGACATGAACCTAGCACACAGGATACACCATGAAAAACCTGATTAACAACACCCCCATTCAGCAGAAAATAGTCTAGAGAACTATTCCCATATTCCCAAATGTTTAAAGGGGGGTATGTTATAGAGATGTATATTTTGCACTGGTATGGAACTTGGTTTATTGATACAAATTTAATGTCAAAGTTGTTATTGTGTATTTATGCTCTTGATAAAGGTATTATGTTTCTACAGCTCAATGTATAATTAAGAAATATAGATTAATAGATAGTCATCTATAATAGTTAAGTTGGTGGTCATGTTAGTTAGTTTTTCTAGATGTACAGAGATATCTTTCAGATGGATAAACATTCTTCAAAACTTTTGAGGACTTCAGAATATTGCATTTAAAATTTTTTAAGAATTTAGGTCTTTTCATGATGTTGAGAAACATTTGCTCCTGGCAGCACCAAGCTACTTGAAGAGGAAGATGGGTACAAAAGAGTCTCCTTATGGCACTGGTTTAGCTATTTGTCCAAGAAATTGCTCTTGCCTGGACTTTTTATAAACTGGACATGTGGGACCACCAGAAAAATGACTGTTGAACTTGCCTAAAGGTGAGAACGATCCATCAGAGTTCCTGCTTTATGAAAGAGTCTGCCAGATATTCTGTAGGACACAGAAGAAAATGACTGACAAACTGCCAATATAGGTGGAATTGTCTTGGAAATTTCCTGCTTTATTAAAAGTCTGGTGGATATTATGGGCCTGTATACTGAATATGGATACTCCAAAGATACAGAAAAACTTTGGGTGACCATTCAGGCAGTGAAATGTCTCTGTCAATTTTAGAGTTTTGGAAGTTGCTTATAATGCACTTCCTGTTTACTTAGGTAATATTATATCCTTATAGAATCTTGGATGGAGTTGAAGAATTGATAGTTATACTTTTCCTTAGTTATAATAAAAGATAAAGCAGATATATATTTTGTAAATGTTATTATTGCTTGATACCTCTTTTGTTATATGTAATTTTACCATATTAAATTTAAACTCTTCCTTTTTATTTGAACACAAAAGGGGAGGTGATGTAGGATTCCCCTCTGTATGCTGTGAATACCATTGGTTAATAAAGAAACTGTCTTGGGCCTGCACAGGGAATAGAGGTAGCAAGGAAAATTGAACTGAATGCTGGAAGAAAGAAGGCAGAGCAAAACCATGTAGCACCGCCAGAGAGAGATGCTGGAACTTTACCTAGTAAGCCACAGCCTTCTGGTGATAAGCAGGTTAATAGGGATGGATTAACTTAATATGTATGTGTTAGCCAATAAGAAGATAGAGCTAATGGGCCAAGCAGTGATTTAAATAATATGATTCTCTGTGATTATTTTGGTTCTGGGTCGCTGGGAATGAACAAGCAGCCTATTACAACATCAGGCTGGGTTCATAGGTGTGTGGATTTATATCCAGGTCTTCAATTTGATTACACCAGTCAACCTCTCTGTTCTTATGCCAGTACCAAGCTGTTTTCATTCCTTTAGCTCTGTAATAGAGTTTGATGTCAGGATGGTGATGCCTCTGGAATTTCCATTATTATATAGAATTCTTTTGGTTATCCTAGAATTTTTGTTTTTCCATATGAAGTTGATTATTCTCTCAAGGTTGGTGAAGAATTTTGCTGGGGTTTTGATGGGAATTGCAATAAATCTGTAGATTGCATTTGGTATGATTGCCATTTTTATTATGCTGATCCTTCCTATTCAAGAGCATGGGAGTTCTTTCCACTTTCTGGTATCTTCTTCAATTTCTTTTTTCAAACACTTAAAGTTCTTGTCAAATAGGTCTTTCTTTTATGGTTTGTGTTAGCACAAGGTTTTTTATGTTACTTGTGTCTACTGTGAAAGGTGATATTTTCATGATTTCTTTCTCAGCTTCTTTATCATTTGTATATTAGAAGGCTATTGATATTTTTTGAGTTGATCTTGTATCCTGCTATATCACTGAAGGTATTTATCAGCTATAGGAGTTCTCTGGTAGAATATTTGTAGTCATTCATATATACAATCATATCATCAGCAAATAACCAAAGTTTGTTTTCTTCCTTTCCAATTTGAATCCCCTTGATCTTCTTTTGTTTTCTTTTTTTTTTCTTTCTCATGGTTTATTTTTTTTTATATTTAAAAATTTCCATCTCCTTCCCTCCTCCTCCCCCTCCCTCCGCTCCTCCTCCCCCTTCCCGCCCCTCCTTCTCCCCCTTCCCTCCCCTTCCCTCCACCCATACCTCCCGTCCCTCCCTCTCAAGGCCTTCTTATTGCTACATCCAGGACTTCAAAAATTATGTTTAAGAGCTATATAAAGAATGGACAACTTTGTCTTTTTCCTGATTTTAGTGGAATCACTTTGAGTTTCTCTCCATTTTATGTTTGCTATCTGCTTGCTATATATTGCTTTTATTATATTTAGATATGTTTCTTGTATCCCTGATCTCTCTAAGACATTTATCATGAAGTTGTCTTGGATTTCATTGAATGCTTTTTCAACATCTAATGAGACAATCATATGCTTTTTTCTTTCAGTTTATTTATATGATGATTACATTGATAGATTTTTGTATGTTGAACCAACCATCCCTGAATCTCTGGGATTAAGCCAACATTATCATGGTGGTTGATTTTTTTTTTAATGTGTGCTTGGATTCAGGTTGCCAATATATTATTGAGTATTTTTGTATTCATGTTCATGAGTGAGATTGGTCTGTAATTCTCTTTTATGGTTGATTCTGTGTTGTTTTGGGATCGCTAAGGATGTTGAGTGTTTCCTTAGTGTCTTTCAATCATTTTGGATTCCTTTATTGAGAGTTCTCTGTTTAGTTCTGTACCCCATTTTTATTTGATTATTTGTTCTTTTGATTACCAATTTCTTGAGTTGTTTATTTTGGAGATCAGCCCTCTTTCTGATTCTTAATAGCTCTCTCAAGTATAATATATTTTTATAAGTCTAGGTTATATTTTTGTGTTTATCTAAATGTCTGTATCTGAAAGCACTTTATCTACTATCCTGTGCTTGTTAGGTTCTGGAAGTATATGTTCCTACATTTTCATATTGCTCATAGTAGTCTTCATTGTCATAAGTTCTTCAGAGACTCCTCATTTACCCTGTGGGGAATGATTCAATAGTACTTGCCTTTGTTTTAAATTTCATTATGTTGCTGATACTGCACTGACTTTTCTGTTAAAACAATACCCCATGTGGTACAAAGTCTTCAGTAACTTAGCCTTCTGAAAAAATCACCTATTTAAATTCTGAAAAATTAAATAATTAGTAGATATTTTCATAAACCAAATTATCCTTTTGTGTAATTTTTATGAAAATTATTTTTTGTTGAATTCATAGCCTCAATTATATATGTTAAACATTTATTTTACACAATATATTATAAATGAAAAACAATAGAAAATATAAGAAAAATTTCTGGTGGTACTCATGCCCAGGATATATTAGCCTCTTCAAATAAATATAATTCTGACTTCAAAAGCAGTGGGAACATACCTGATGAATCCTTTCCTTTTCCACATTACTTCTCATTAGTAATTTATGGAAACATGTAGATTGATGCAATATTCATTTTTTTTTGTTGGTCCTACTAATGGCAGGATCTTTACTAAGCTACAAGTAGACAGATCCCTAGAGGAAAATAGTATCAGAGTAACTCACACCAATTTTTAAAATCAAAATAGTGGATATAAATAACTTTGTTTAACAGTTATTGAAAACCAGAGTTTGCATCCACTAGTTTATAGGCTGAATCTCAAACACTGCCTGTTTTAAAGTTTTATTGGGACAGACATATGCCTCTAATGTATTTGAATAATATATACAGTTTGAGAAACACAAAAAGCGCATAGTTGAGTGTTTAGAATAAAGAAAGTTTGTGTTTTTTGGATGATCTCAATTGTCAACTTTACATGATTTAACTCTCCATATTTCTGGACATATCTGAAAGAGATTATCTAAATTTGAAAATCAAAGTATGAAAGTCAGCTGTAATGGTGTGCATTATTATATGGGTCAGACTTTCATACTGAATAAACACAAAATAAGTTGAGCACAAAAACTCAAGGATCTTTGTCTACTTACTGTGAGTATGATATGATTAGTTGCTCCAAGCTCCTGCCACTATAATTTTTCTGCCATAATCAACTGTACAGCCTGGACTATAAGCCATAGCAGTTCCCTTCTTCCAAAGATGCTAAATTTAATACACCATTCAAAATGTTTATGGATACTGTTACTCACAGAACATATTGAGTTCTTCCAGCAATGCTGTAATACTGTGTGATTCATAGATGAAGAATTCTCTGCCATCTTTAGTTTCTTTTTAACAGAACACGAAAAATCATCACTCTGTTCTTGACTAATTTTCTTCCTAACCAAAGATCTAGTCTGATCTCATTTTCAATACTCTTTAAAATGTTATTTAAACAAGTGTAAAACAACCATTTTCTACATGTGAAAATGAAAGAATGACATGTTTCTCAGTGGACACTCCCATCTGATATCATGCTTGTTCATTTTGTTTTTTAAATGCATTGTAATATCTTGTTTTACTGGAGACCACATTAAATAGTAATGAATTATCAAGCTAAGAAAAAGAAAGCAAGCCGCGCGGTGACTCATCGTGTAGGGCGCCTGTGATCGTGCGTGTGTCCGCGAGTTCGAATACCGTGTGTGTGTCCATGTGCTGCTTGTGCGAACCTTGCGTGTGTCCCTCCCTCCTCCCATGCTGTCTTGTGGGAAAAAAAAGAACATCAAAAATATTTTAAATATTTTAAAGCTGTAGGCAAAATACTTCACAAGGAAGTAAATAATAAAAAGACTACAAAAAGTCTATGTTTTTTCTCAGAATTTTCTGATAATTTGTTGCCAAATAAAGGCTTGAAGATTTACCATTCTTTAACTGTAAAAATTCACATGTATAGAAACCATATACATACTAGAAATTAAGGCACATACCATAAATATGATTGGATGGGTCCCTGTTGTTAAAGAGTTCTCAGGCACAGCACTCATCTTAAGAAATAAAGGTGAGGTTTCCATGACAAAAACCCACAAAAACTAATTATCTTAATATTTGGCTGTTAATGGATAAGAACTTAAAAAGTTAGCTAAGACATTCACCCTGGATATGAAGAGGAAAGAGAAAGCAGAAACTTTGAGTCAAGTAAGAGAACTATTTCAAGTCATCTGTCTGAGTTTCTGTTGGTTGCAGAAACAGAGAATAATTACCACCAAAATAATGAAAAGGTCAAACCATGTTATAATAAATGAAGTGAGCCTGCACCCAGTGCCAGCTTCTCTCTCTTTAATTGGCATTTGTTTTAAAGGAGCATGGTGACATTTACACTTCAATTACATATGATAGGAATACTAACCAAGTTGAAAATAAACAGAAGCTGAGACTATAAATTGTGTACTTGGAATAGAACAAAAAGAACAGAAGCTTTACATTTCATATCAAACCCAAGGATATCTGAATTCTCCAAAATATATTGACTCAATCAACTAAGTCTTGCAGGCTACATTAAAAAGGTTTGTATCAATGCAAGCAACTATTTTTAATTTAGATTTCTCTGTCTCTGTTTCTGTCTCTGTCTCTGTCTCTCTGTCTTTCTCTCTCTCTGTCTGGGTGTGTTTGTGTGTGTGTGTGTGCGCGCGCGCGCTGGTGGAGGGCGTCACATCACATGGCACATACATAGATGCATAGATGTCAAAGGATAGCAATATGCATATGGTTTTCTCTTTCTAACTTCACATGGGATCCAAGTCCTCAGGTTCACAAAGCAAGTCGCTTCACCCAGTGAGAACATTAATGGACAATTGTTTTTAAATGATAGATTACTTTATACAAATTGGAAAATGTAGAACTTATCTTTACTGCTGATAACTTTTGTGTTTGGGAGTAAGCTGATTTTCCTCCTAAACATTGCATTTATTTCTCATTTTTTTGTTAGACAACTCACATGTCTTCATAGCATCTGATAAACAGTCTCAGCTACTTAGAATGAACCTATATCCCTCCCAAATACAACTTATATGGTGCAATTTTTTATCCTTCCTTGAAGAGTTTTTAGTATCTTTAAATTGTTCCTCTCTCTGAGCAATAATAGAATGTGTCATTTATATCCAGTGTGGTTGGAATAAAAAAATGCCACAGAAATCAAAGGACTTTTTTCATTTTATGTTGACATCCTTAAAGGTAAGGTCAGGAAGAGCATGATTACTTCCAACTGCAAGCCAGTATGTGAACCCTTGAGGACCTAGAGGAGAGAAGCAAACATTGTCTGTTTGATGATGAGCTCGACTGAACCGTTTTAGCCCATAAGAAGGTAGAGACAGTGGTAACTTTGCTCTGTTTCTTGATGTGGTTGCTTGCAGTTTCCAAAATAAAATAATAGACAACCTAATTTAAAATTGAACAAAAGTTGTACTAGATATCAACAAAAAGATGATAAGCCTATAGTATATAACCTCTACAAAGATATTTATGGCATGTTTATTTATAATTTTCCCAGACTAGAAACAATTAAGCTGCCATTGCAAAGACATATACAAAGATGCATATACATGACAGACACAAATCAAATAAAAAGCAGTGTATTGAGGGCTATTTAAAAAGATGTGCTGTAATGAAAGGCTGTTTAAGTATACAAGTAAGTAACTTATTGAGAAGATAAAATCAAACTCTTTGTGAAAACCTTAATAACATTAACAAATATGTCAAGGTTTTCAAAGAAAAGGGAGGAATATCATAACAGTAGAAAATAAAATTCATTAAAATTTAATGATAAATAGAAAATGATACAAAAAACCTAAAATGGGTATTATATTTAGGAGATAAAATAGTTAGCATGCAAATAACCTAGCTTTCTGCCAAAATTGACACATTGACCTTTCTATATGATTTATAACAATTTCAAGGAAAAGTTAACTCCAATGTTTTATTGTTTATTCCACAGAATAAAGAAAAGATATAAGAAATGTAATGCTCATTTTGTGAAGCTAATGAATTCTTGAACTTAAAACTATGCAAAATTATACACAAAAAAACTTGATATATAACTTCATGCATATACATAGTGTCAGGAAATTTATACTTTATATTCCTTTTCATGTACCAACCACTACATTTGCATATACCTTATCATATTTGTATAAAATTCATCTCAACATTTCAAGGAAATTTGAAAATGATAAATTGGACAGTGTTTATCATGCTAGTAGGAATATAAAATCACATGGTTATATCATAAAACAAAAAGTGCTTGATTCATTTTAGCAATTGTTAGTAAACATAGCAAGCTAAATACTATGAAAATTGCAAAATTTCTATTTTTGCATAATCTTTGTACATTTAATGATTACATAATATTTGCCAAATTTGAATCTTTTTAAAATAGCATATTTCAAAACACTATTATAAGGAAAAAAGCTTATTGCAAAGAAAGATAAAACCAACTTTTATTATTTGCTAAAACTCAGCTAAAAGTGATCAAATATTAAAATTAAAGTAAAAAAACTGTGCTGTTACACATCACATTAACTTAAAACAAAACAATTCCCCAAACAAAAAGTCCCAGGAATGGATGGTTTTAGTGCAGATTTCTACCCGAAGTTCCAAGAATAGCTAATAGCTATACTCCTCAAAGTTTTTCACATAATAGAAACAGAAGGGACATTGCCAAACAGTTTTTATGAGGCTACAGTTAATATTACAGTGATATTAAAACCACACAAAGACTCAACCAAAAAAGATAATTACATACTAGTATCACTTATGAACATGGATACAAAGGTACTCAATAAAATCCTGGCAAACCAAACCCAAGAACACATCAAGAAAATCATCTACATGATCAGGTCAGCTTCATCTCGAAGATGCAGGGCTGGTTCAACTTATGAAAATTTATCAATGAAATTGATAAATTACATAAACTGAAAGAAAAAAATGATAATTTCATTAGATACTGAAAAAGCATTCCACAAAATACAGCATAATTTCATGATAAAAGTCTTGGAAAGGTTTACATATCTAAACATAATAAAGAAACTTCTAGAGGTATCCTAATCTCTGACATCAAGCTCTATTACAGAGCCACAGTAATGAAAACAGTTTGGTACTGGCATAAAAACATTTTGACCAATGGAATCGAATTGAAGACTCAGATATAAAGGCACTCACTTATCAACCCCTGATTTTTGGAAACAAAGCAAGAAAATTATACAATGGAAAAAGAAAGTATCTTCAAAAAATGATGCTGGCATAACTGGATGTCAACATTTGGAAGAATGAAAACAAATCCATATTTATCCCCATGCACAAAACTCAAGTCCAAATGGGTTAAAGACCTCAATATAAACCAGACCACACTGAACCTGAAGAAAACAAAGTGGGAAGTAGTCTTCAATGCATGGGCACCAGAAACCACTTCCTAAATATAACCCTATTCGCACACAAACTGAGAACAACAATAAATAAATGGAACCTCCTGAAACTGAGAAGCTTCTGTAAAGCAAAGGACACAGTCAATAAGACAAAAAGGCAGCCTACTTAATGGGAAAAGATCTTCACCAACTCCATCTCAAACAAAGGACTGAACTCCAAAATATATAAAGAACTAAAGAAATTAGATATCAACATTCTAAATAGCCCAATTAAAAATGGGGTACAGAACTAAACTGAGATTCTCAACAGAAGAATCTCAAACAACCAAAAGATATTTAAGGAAATATTCAACATCCTTAGCTATCAGGGCATTGCAAATCAAAACAACTCTGAGATATCATCTTACCTTTGTCAGATGGCTAAGATAAAAAACAGCAATGATAGCTTATGCTGGAGAGCATGAGGAGTAAGGGGAACACTCATTCATTGCTGGTAGGAATGCAATTTTGTGCAACCACTTAGGGAATCAGTATGACTGTTCTCAGAAAATTGGGAATCGACCTACCTCAGGATCCAGTAGTACCACTCTTGGGCATATACCCAAAAGATGCTCAATCATTCTACAAAGACACTTGTTCAGCTATGTTCATAGCAGTATTATTTGTAATAGCCAGAACCTGTAAACAACCTACATGTCCCTCAACTAGAGAATGGATAAAGAAAATGTGGCATATTTACACATTTGAGTACTACTCATTGGTAAAAAAATGATATCTTGAATTTTGCATACAAATGGATGGAATTAGAAAACACTATCCTGAGTGAGGTATACCTGACCCAAAAAGATTAATATGGTATGTACTCACTCATAGGTGGATACTAAACCAAGGACATCGAGCCTATAGTTCATGATTTTAGAGAAGCTAAGTAATATGGTTTTAGTGAGGAGCAGCAGGTTGTGTTCCTGCCACCCAGCTCCTGGCCGCCTGGCTAGCTTATGCCCCGAAATAACAACACACAAATTGTATTCATTTAAATACTGCCTGGCCCATTAGTTTCAGCCTCTTATTGGCTAACTCTCACATCTTGATTAACCCATTTCTATTAATGTGTGTAGCACCACAAGGTGGTGGCTTACCAGGAAAGATTCAGCATGTCTGACCTGGTGGCTGGATCCATAGCGTCTTACCCAGAGAGGAATGGCATGGCGATGGCCTCACTTCCTTTTTCCTCCCAGCATTCTGTTCTGTCTATTCCACCCACCTAAGGGCTGGCCTATCAAATGGCCAAGGCAGTTTCTTTATTAACCAATGAAATCAACACAAAACAGAAACCCCTCTCACATCATATGGTGAACCCTAAGAAAAACATATGTAGATCTACATGGAAAGTCAAAACAGGTAGATTACCCGATAAAATTGGGAGCATGGGAGTGAGGGGGAAAGGGAGGATGGAAGGGGAAGAGCAGAGGAGAAGAAGAGGGAGAAGAGTACTTGAGTGAATTCGATAGTCAGGAAGGAGGAAGGACAGAGACAAGAGCAAGGAAAGAGATACCATGATTGAATGAGCCATTACAAGGTTAGCAAGAAACTTGGCTATAGAGAATTTTCCAGGAATTCACAAGGATAACCCAACCGAAGACCCTAAGCAATAGAGGAGAGGGTGTCTGATCTTAACTTTTCCTGTAGTCAGACTGATGAATATCTGAAATATCATCATAGAACCTTCATCCAGCAGCTGATGGAAATAGAGGCAATGACCCACATCAAACTAAAGTCCAGTTGAAGAGTGGGAGGAATATGAGCAAAGAGGTCAAGACCATGATGTGTTGACCAACCGAAACAGTACACCTGAGCTAATGGAAGCTCATAAACTCCAGCAAGACTGGGAAGGAACAAGTGTAGGACCAAATTAGTTCCTCTGATTGTGGCTGACAGTTTCATGGATGGGGCATATTGAGGGGACTCTAGCAGTCACACTGGGATTTATCCCTACTGCATGTACTGACTTTTTGGGAACCTATTCTCTTTGAATGAATACCTTGCTCAGCCTAGATATAGTAGGAATGGTCTTGGACCTTCCCCAAAGCAATGTGCCTTATCTTTTCTGAGGATTGAATAAGGTGTAGTGGCAGGGTATGTGAAGGGAATGGGAAGAGGGGAGAGAGAGGGAGTTTGGATTGATATTATAATGAAAAAAATAATAGCTAATAAGAAATTATAATAAAAAGAGAATAAAAGTACACAGAAGTAAACAAATCATTTTATAGTAAAATTATAAAATTCTATTATAAGTATTTTTAAATTAATGATTGTCATTATGTTTCTAACAACAAAAATCAGAAACCTTGCTCCCTAATATGATAGCCATGAAATAGTGCTGTTTATAATAGGAACCTGTCTGGTTTCTCAGTATGTGTTATGATCTCTATTGTAACTACTTACCTTCATACTTTGGATAGAAGGAAAGCTATACAATATGTACAGAGATATGGATACAGTTATAAACAAATAAAATTTTATTTATGGGAGCAAAAATGGAATTTTGTATATTATTTTATGCCTTGAAATATTGAAAGTTATTTTTATTTTATTTTTTTATAACTACTCTGAGAATTTCATGCAATAGTTTAATCATATTAAAAGGTCCCCATAATCTACCACAGGCTCAACATTTTTTAAAAGTTTAAAGTTCAAAGTCTCTTCTGAGACTCAAAGCAATCTCTTAACTGTAATCTATGTAAACAAAACTTTAAAAAATCATATATTTCCAACATACAATGGCATGCAATATTATTGGTGTGGGAAGTCCTTCTGTATATGTGTTGCTTTTGTTGGTTAATGAATAAAGAATCTGCCTTGGTTTGTGTTAAGGTAGGGTAGAGCTAGGTGGGGAAAACTAAACTGAATGCTGGGAGAAAGAAGGCAGAGTCAGGAGATACCATGTAGCCATCAGAGGGGAACGATGCAAACTTTCAGCTGGAACTTTTCTGATAGGCCAAGAACCTTGTGCTAAAATATAAAATAATGTGAATGGGTTAATTCTAGTTGTAAGAACTAGCTACTAATATGCTTAAGCTATTGGCCAAACAGTATTGCAAATAACATAGTTTCTGTATAATTATTTTGAGGCTGAGCAGCCGGGAGCAAACAAGCAGTCTCTTACTACATATTAACATTCTAAGAAGGAGGAAAGAAATCATAGTGAGGCATATTGGAATGAAGTCATACAGAAAAGCAGCTGGACAAACTGAAAACTCTGCATCTATGCATGTTTGATGGCAAAGTGCTCTTCAGAACTCCAATTTATTTCAGCTTTGTTGACTGCAACACACTTCTCTATCTTGAACTGGTTATAAAGCAGGTGGGAAGAGTTCCTTGCCAGGTATCCTATGACTTTGGAATCTCCAATATTTTGAGATTTCTAAGAAGACAATTCAGGCTTCACCTTCACAGTTTAACACAATGGTTTCTCCAGGACTCAATGCAGGGACACTCCTGACACATGCCTGGCCTCAAGGCTTTCCATAGCCATGTAAGGAGATTCCATAACCTCTTTCTTGTATTCTTGACTCTAAAATCAAAACCACATGGTCAAATCTGTCAAGTTCTTCTGCTTTCTGAGGCTGAACTTGGCCCCCTTGCTCAAATACATTTTCACCAGCTTTCTACTTTTGATGTTTTCCTTCACTCTTCAAGTTTTTATTTAATTTCTTTCTTAATTTGCAAGCTTAGTTGTGTGGGATTTTGCAAAGAGCTTACCCCTCTGTATTCCACTTGGTATTAGGCTTTTCTTTAAACTTTGTATTTTCTTGAGCAATAGACTTAGCTCCATTGTACTTCCTCTTGCTCCTTTCCTCCTCAAACTGTAAATATTAATGTTCTCCTTGCTCAATTTGATATTCTTCATCAGAGGACTGCATAAGAGTGACCACTTAAAACCACATGATAGTGTAGGAGTTCCTTCTGTTTGTGTGTTGCTTTCATTGGCTAATGAATAAAGAAACTGCCTTGGCCTTGATGATAGGGCAAAACTGAAGTGGGCAGAGAAGACAGAACTGAATGCTGGGAGGAAGAAAGGCATAGAATGGGAGAGACACTGTAAGACCCTCATCCCTTATTTTCAGAGGGAAGAAAAGAAATTTCCTAGAAGAATGTTTTAAAAACCCAAAACTAGCTTCATGCTCCCAGGAATGAGTGCTCCTTTCCCCCCACACCACAGACTTGGGAGAATACAAGGCACAGAGTCAGGATGTCTGACCTTCTGTAGTGATGAGCTGTGGGCTGCATTCCCGCCGCCCTGCTTTCGGCCTCCTGACTAGCTTATGCCCCAAAATAACAGCACACAAATTGTATTCTTTTAAACACTGCCTGGCCCATTATTTCAGCCTCTTACTCACATCTTGATTAACCCATATCTAATAATCTGTGTAGCACCACGAAATGGTGCCTTACCGGGAAGTTTCTAGCGTATGTCCATCTTGGGCTGGAGCTTCATTGCATCTCGCATCTCTCCGAGGAGAGGCACGGCAGTCTGCCTAACTTAGGAGAGGTGTGGCATCTTACTGATCCTTCTACCTCACTTCCTCTTCCTGTTCTGTCTACTCCACCCACCTAAGGGGCGGTCTATCAAATGGGCCAGGCAGTTTCTTTATTAGCCAATGAAATCAACTCAAACAGAAGACTCTCCCACATCATTTCCCCTTTTTCTGTTTAACCAATAAAAGAAAGGCTTTAACTTTAACATAATAAAATTACATATAACAAAATAGTTATCAAGTAAGAATTAGTTACAATATTATATCCATTTTATCTTTTATCATAACAAAGGAAAACTTTAACTATCTATCCATTCTTCAACTCCATCAAAGACTCCAGAAGGATATAATATTACCTAAGTAAATAAGAACTAAGCAACTTACAAAACTCTAGAAATGACAGAGACATCTCGCTGCCTGGACAGTCACCCAAAGTTCCTTTGTACTGTTGGGGCATCCATCTTCAGCCTTCAGGCCCATAGTATCCAGAGACATTTCCATGAAGCAGGAAATTTCAAAGGCAGTTCAGTCAGTATCTACTGTGTCCTGCAGAATGTCTCACAGACTCTTTCATGAGTCAGGAACCCCAAAGAATCATCTCACATTTAGGCAAGTTCAGCAGTCCTCTCTGTGGGTTCTCTGTGTCCAGTTTATGCAACAGTCCAAGCAAGAGCAGTTTCTTGCCCAATGGCTATCAAACTCCATAAGGAGCCTCTTTGATGCCCATCATCTTCTTGAAATAGATGGTGCTGCCAGGAGCAGACAAGTCTCATTGTCATGAAAAGCCCTAAGTTATTAAAACATTTAAATGCTATATTCTGTAGTCTTTGGAAGATATGAAGAATGCCTATGTAACTTAAATATATCTCTATATATCTAGAAAATCTAACTAACATGACTATAAGCTTTACTATTATTGACTATCCATTAACAACCTATATACATTACATTTTTAAAATGAACTGCACAATCACAATACCTTAATCAGTATCAGAAATACATATACATAAAACAAAATTGACCTTAAATTTAAATCACGAAAGCAAAATCCATATCAATGTAAATTATTCATATCTATATCATATCCCCCTTTAAATGTAAAAGAACACTTATAAACAATATTTGGGAATATGGGCGCAGTTATTTCTCTCCAAACTGCTTCATGCTGAATGGGGGCGCTGTTAATCAGATCTTTCATGGTGTAACCTGAGTGCCAGGTTCATCTCAGTCATCAGCTGGGTGAAGTAATTTTTTGAGGGTGTTCACAGCAACCTTTCAGGAGGGCGTGGTCTATCATACCATATTGGGATAGAAGCAATCCATAGGGTCTCATTTTCTGTAAAAATAAAAGAAGAATCTCTTTTCCAAAGTATCATATCCTTAGATCCAAATTCTGAAGTCAAGGTATTTTCAAAATATCTATCTTGGATTAGTTCAGCAGCATTTATAAACAAATATCTTTTAGCAGCTGTTGCTCCTTCCTCAGCATTCAAACAATTCAAAGAGAGCATAATAGCATACAGTATCAAGATTCTCTGTGTATTTTCCATCTTATATGACTTTATTTTAACCTCTATTTCGTTTATTTTTACTTTTATTTTTTAAGACAGGTTCTTTGTATATCTTTGTCCTGGAATAACTCCTTAGACCAGGCTGTCCTTGAACTCACAGAGATCCATAGTCTCTGCTTCTCAAATGCTGGGATTAAAGGTGTGTGCTACAACACCTTGAACTCACAAAGATCTGTCTGTCTCTGCCTCCTAGGCATTGGGATTAAAGGTGTGTGCTGCCACACCTTGAAGTCACAGAGGTCAATCTCCCTCAGCCTCCCAAGTGTTGGGATTAAAGGTGTGTACCACCACACCCAACTACTTTCTTTCTTCCTTTTTTACCCTAAGAACTTTAACCTTTAGCATGCATATATTTTTAACACAGTGTAAACCATTTAGAGGTTTTCTTTGTTTTTAAATCTCTCTTTAGTGTATCTCTCTCTCTCTTTTTCTGACCACACGAGTCTTTAATTTACCAAGCAATATAAGTAGGATTAAAGACGTGGCTTTGACAGCTAGATCCAGTCCATTCCTCAGCTTTCTGTGATTCCACCCTTGTGGCTGAGGTACGGGCTGTAGCCATGTTTATCACCACAACTCTGTGGCGGTTCAAGGTCCCTGCCAGCAAGCAAGCTGCAACAGTGTTAAACAACACTCAAAAGCTCCATAGTCAGGACCGCCTGCTTGAAAGTGTCAGAGTTTACCCTGGCAGGATGGCCCAGAAATCTGGCATTTTAAAACAGCACAGCTTTTTTCCAGCTATGGCTGAAAACTGAAAAGCTTTTCATCAACACCATTTAAGTGTTTTGTGGCAGGACCTCTTAATGAGCTGCAGGGTTTTGCAGCTGAAGCTGAGACAGGAAGCCTCTCTTAGATGAGAGCGCTTGCTCAGACCCGAGAAATTGCTGTTATCAAGAAAACATGCTTTACTGTAGTCTTTCCCAAGCTTTCTCAGGCTTTCTGTGGATTCAGTTATCCACGTTGGGTGCCATTCTGTAGTGAGGGCTTTGGGCAGGCCTGCTTTTCGCCCTGCCCTGCTCCTGGCTGCCTGCTAGCTTATGCCCCAAAATAACAGCACACAAATTGTATTCTTTTAAACACTGCCTGGCCCATTATTTCAGCCTCTTACTCACATCTTGATTAACCCATATCTAATAATCTGTGAAGCACCACGAAATGGTGCCTTACCGGGAAGTTTCTAGCGTATGTTCATCTTGGGCTGGAGCTTCATTGCATCTCACATCTCTCCGAGGAGAGGCACGGCAGTCTGCCTAACTTAGGAGAGGCGTGGCATCTTACTGATCCTTCTACCTCACTTCCTCTTCCTGTTCTGTCTACTCCAACCACCTAAGGGGCGGTTTATCAAATGGGCCAGGCAGTTTCTTTATTAGCCAATGAAATCAACTCAAACAGAAGACTCTCCCACATCACTGACCCAACATCCGGTGATAAGGATGTCCTGACTCAGGGATGGCAGTGGCCTAAAGACAAAAACAAGCTGACAAAGCAGGTTAGCAGAGAAAGCAAAGACCCTGCACCCGTGCCAACCTGCCCCCCTCCCCACCGCCCAGAAGGGATGCCTGTGATTCTTGCCTTTAAAAAAGCTAACCTCACAAAGGAACACTTAGCTCCTCCCTGTCTCTCTGTGGATGAGTGTGTGGAGACAAGCTCTGGGCTAGCTCGAATTACGCTAATTAACAATTAAATCTTGCTTATTGCAGTCTGTTCTCTAGTTTCTGGTGTTTCTGGTGGTCTCTCTGGGGTTCGTAATCTGGGCACAGCAACACCATGAAGCCGCCAGAATCAGACATGCTGAATCTTTCCTGGTAAGCCACTGTCACGTGGTGATACATAGATTAATAGAAATGGGCTAAATCAAGGTGTAAGAGTTAGCCAATAAGATGTTAGAGCTAATAGGCAGAGCAGTGATTTAATGAATAAAGTTTCTGTGTAGTTATTTCAGGGCTAAGCTAGCCGGGTGGCCAGACAAATAAGCAGGCCTTTCTCCTCCTACACACATGACACAGTCAATACTAGGTTGTCTCAAAATCTCCTCTGTCAAGGCCATTAATCCAAAACTCCTCAAATTATTTTGGGTAAGCAAGCAAAGCTGTCACAGTCTTGGATAAAATATCATAGGAAAGGTGTCTAGGGAATTTATTAATATTCTTCTCCTTTGAGACCTCCTGAGTTGTACTGTCATAATCTATACTGCTGTCAGTATCACTGTCTTCCATCTCTTGCTAATATGTCCCATTAAGATCCAATCTCAAAAAATAATTGCATATGTGTATTGAAAATTTTCTTATCATCACACAGATTGTGTATGCAGAGTATTAAACTTAAATTACAATGATTAAGGAGAGAAAATTCGTATTTCAATAATAAGATAGTATGATATAGATTATAGTTAAGTTTTTAAAATAAAGTTATACATATACACATAAACAACAACAACGGACTCAACAGGTGATATTCATATATTTGTGTGCATATGTGGACATGAATGCAACAATTAAAAAAAGGAAGACATCAATATGAGGGGGAAATTGGAATTTGAGTGAGGAGACATGAGGGTCATTAATGGTTGGCAAAGAAACGTGTAAATTGTATGTTTGTTTACATTTTAATTAGCATATGCCAAATGAATAATAAAATATAAATTGGGATCTTTGATCCATATAAGCAAATATATAAAGAGACTTTCAGCCCTATAAATTCATAGACAACACTAAGATCAGTTAATGTGTTAATAAAGCCATGCTCATACATTGCAGACACACCATTCCATTCCATATACATCCTCCTTACTGTACTTCAGAGCCACACTACCCTCCATTTTGTGTAAGTCTCCTCGTTTTGAAATACAGTTTGTTATATAACCTGTAGGGTTTACATTTTTAAATTAGTTTTTTTAACAGAAATATACTGTTATGCATACATTTATGTTTTTGAATTATTAAGTAACATTTATTACCCGTTTACTTATTCTCAAACCACATTGAAAATGCCACAAAAGATAAATCCAGGATCGAATAATAAGTATGTGTTTAGAATTTCCAAGAAAATCCAAAACAATATTTTCCTGCAATACTTTCAGCATTTCTGGGTTCACAGTGAGGATTAAGATCTGTTTGAACTTGATTTTGGGGCAGGGTGTTAGATACGAAACTAATTTCATTATGCTACACACGGACAGCCTGACTTCCCAGCACTTTAAACTTTGCAGTGAATCTACTTGGCTTATTCAGTCAGAGGCTTCCCATTACTGTTTCAATCTTCTCACTTATCATAGGTTGGTTTAAGTTATTGATTTCGTCTTGGATGAATTTTTGTGATTTGGATGAATCTAGAAACTCATCCGTTTATTTTATGTTTTTAAATATAAGATAATAAAGGTTTTCACAATATCGTCTTAAAATATTCTGTGGTTTTGGGTATCTATTGTAATGTTTTCCATTCATCTCTGATTCTGTTGATTTTGGTCATTACCTTCTTTTTCTAGTACACATTAAAAGCAGATCTGTGAGGGAAGTACATAGCTCTAATATTCACAAAAATATCAGTAATGGTGCAGGTAAATGATTTAATGATGTAACTCAAGAACTTCAAAAAATAAAAACAAACTAAGTTCAGGTTGAGGAGATGTGAAGAAATGGCAAGTATTAGGGCAGAAATAAATGAAGTAGAAAGATTAGAAAACAAAGAAAGAATCAAGAAATCTAAAAGCAGGTTTTCTGAGAGGAAAATATTTACAAACCCTTGAAATGTGATTAAAAACTCCTCAAATGAACATACTTTCCAGCTTGCCCTGATGAATTAAGCAGAAATACAGAATAAACTAACTCTAAAATTATTTTTTTCATGAAAATATAACAAAATTCAAGACTTATATTGTGAACTCATGATTAATTGGAGTCCATCTGATTTTTGTGAGCACCCTCTGAGCTTCAAGCCATAGGAGCAATAAACCACTTGTTTAGATGCTAACCTGTTGCCTAGAGTTCATTCACTTCTCACCCCCTGTAAACCAAGGGTTCTCATGAGAGATAACTGCTGTTACATTCAAGAGAAGCCCATGTACTATACTAACACCCAAGCCATACATTATGTGCTAAGGTGTGTCTGATACAAGTTCAGTTTGCCGCTACCCTGTAAATTTTACTTTTTTGTGTTGTATATTATTATTCTAGGAGAATAGCCTTTAATGCTGCTATTCCTCCCCCGACTTTGAAGAGCAAATGATAACATTCGTTTTCTTTTTCTTATCTCCTTAGTATGGTTAATGATTTCCTCATTCTTGCATTAGGCTAAACGATCTAAACAATTAGGATTCATTCTGACCCCAGAAATTATATTCATGAATGTAAAATGAACTTAAATCTTAAGCAAAATGAATTACTAGAAAGATAAGAGTGTTGGTAAAATTGTATTGTTCTCTGTAGTGCTTAGTGCGGCAATTCATTCATTCCCCCATCCTTTAGGATTCTAAAATGTACCATATCTAAGTCATAGGGCTGTATGTTAAGTGATGTTCTCAAATGATGCAGAGAATACAATCAAGGCAAACACCTCTCAGGTTAGATTCAATAATATAAGTGTCATTCACTTTCTTGTGTGTTATGAACACAAGAAGCCCTCCTTTGCCCTTGAGCAAAAGTCATTTCCTCCCTTACTCATTCTTATTGTACTGAATAATAACTTTCACATGCCTAATGCTATCATTATCAATAGCAAAGTATCAAAAGCACAATAATAAATAAAGTGAGCTCAGAAACAAAATATGTTTTGTAGCCTAACAGTTCAAAGTGTTATCCTGCCAGATGGAAAACTTCATTGAGTTTTCATTTCCTAGGAAATATGTAGAGTCAGAATAATTCCACACTTTTTAGAATGGAGAGAAAAGGAAATAGAGGGCAGGTCAAAAAGAGTGTATGTATTACTTGTAGTAAAGAGCATTTCTCTCTGGATATATACAATGTCACTGCTGCTGTTTTTTGTAAGGCATATTGCAGGGTATCTGCTGCATCTTGTCAGGAAGGCTGGGAATTAATGCAAACAAAAACATTAAACTAATTTAATTGACATTAATAGGTGTGTTTATTTGACATGAGGTGCGAATAGTTACAGAATCCAAGATAAGGCTACAGTTGGCCACTCTAGAAATGTTTTTTAGAAAAATTGTGAATTTTTGTACCTTGTTTTATTTATGTACGTGGTCTAAATGATTATGTGCCCCCAGATTTTCTCAGGCTTAGGCCAACCTTTGCTTTTATTTACACAAATGATATTTTGAATATAGAATCCTCAAATTCTGTAAGTCCCATTATCATCAGCACGCCTGACTTCTCATATGTGATATAGCATGCAAGTATATACATTTAAAATATTTCCATCCATTTTCTAGCCTGACATTTATTGACATTCTCATTTATTATTTATTAACATAAGTAAACATGTAATAATGCTACAGGTATTCCACCAAAAATATTTTGTGTGTAATGGGATGAATAAATGTTGATGAAAATTCCCTATATTTATGAGAAAGAATTTTATTTCTAAGTGTATTAGTTAATTTTGACTGAAAAACAAATACAATAAACTGAGTAGTTTCCAAGATGAATGGTTTTTAGAGACCTGGAACATGAAAGTCCAATATTAAAATACAAACAGTGTTTAGAAAGACCTTCAGGTTTTGTAGAAGGGAACGGCGGGCGGGCTGTATCCCGCCACCCGGCTAGCTTTGCCCAAAATAATTACACAGAAACTGTATTCTTTTAAAACACTGCCTGGCCCAAAGTTTCAGCCTCTTATTGGCTAATTCTCATATCTTGCTTTAACCCATATTTAGTAATTTATATAGCACCACGAGGGGTGCCTTACCAGGAGAGATCTTAACCTGCGTCCATCTTGGAGAGGAGAATCATGGAGACTCACTATGGCGACTAAAGCGTCTCCCCACTCCTGCTACCCAGCATTCTGTTCTGTCTACTCCGCCTACCTAATTTTTCTGTTCTCTTAAAGGGCCAAGGCAGTTCTTTATTAATAATGAAAGTAACACATAGATACTCCTCCATCAAGGTTTGAGATCTGGCTTCCTACTTCAGCTCTGTGATGCCATGTCTTATACACAAACCGACATCCACACCTGTGTATTGAAAGAAATTTTCTTTGTAAGAAATATCAGTCCTATTTGACTTGGTAAATTCCTTATCTCCTTACTCAACCTTAATTATCTCAGAGTTTCTGATTCTGAATGATCTCACAGGTGGGGTGAAATTTCAATAGACGAAGTTGAAGTTGATAAAACGTAAGTGACAGTGATAAAATTGTCAAAATTTCACTTTCCATATAAAAGAGGAAAATGATGTATTGGGGGATGTTCTCACGAGCTCTTCTTTTTACTCCCATTGCTTCTCAAAACTGTATTTAGAGGGAACACTATTTGCTCTTAAGTTATATGTTAACGATCCCCTGACACACAATCACTAAATGTAAATCTGAGTGGACCATTGTGATGCACCTTTTCTACTATGTGTAATTTCTTCTCCTTTTCTTTATTTTAATTGATAATCTTGGAAGTATTCGTATCTGTTTAGCCAAAACAGAACAGAAGCTTGATCACTATTTGCAAATAGGTAGGTAAGAATCAGCCATTTGCTTCAAGTCTAATTGAGGACATGAGTGAGTGATAAGGAATCTTGCGTGAGAATGTTGGACTCCCAATTAGGGACAATAGCTAGGAAAGACATTTGATTCTCTAGGCTCAGCCACCAATAACAGTTTAGGGGCATCTGAATACTGTTCACACTAAATGCACATGTCTCTTGGCTCATCACAGTGAGGTAGCAATCAGAAGCCACAGACTGCCTTCTGAGATTCACCTTCTCTTATGCTTTCTTATCTTAATTTAGTCTGTATATATTATATCAGTTCTGATTGGTAAGTTTTTCTGTGTCGTTCATGTACCACTCCTCAATCTTACTACCTAAAAACCAAATATTTGCATGACTACTTCCTATTTAAGTTACACAAATACAGTGGAATGATCACATAAGGAAATAAATGATGTCTGTAATAATATAATTTGTTTTAACCTTGGGGACAGAGGAATACCTACTCTATTAAGTCACCCCTCTCCACATACTGAGTTTGCATAAATTAAGCCTGACTATGTTAGACTAAGAAACTGATATGCACCCATGTATTTTTATGCTAAGTGAATATTTCTTTGCATAAAACTTTGGGGTTCACTCATTCTTTCACAACAACTTCTATGGGTGTATCATATTAGCCATTGAAAAAGCTGTTGATGTAAATAAAATATAAGTAGTTCTGAGCCTCATAGGGCTGTGCTCCTATCATGGAGTCACATCAAATGCAAAGCACCAGCCATGGTCATTGTTCTTAACAGTAAGTACAATATATGGGAAAGACTATGTGACTAGCTTGATAGAGATATTTACACTGGGGAGGGCTCCTCTGAGAACTATAAGAGCTGAGAACAATTTAATTTAGTAAATGAGTATAGAAGGGGAATTTACAACCTAGGAAAGAATCTGGTAAAGACTTTTCATAGGATAACTATAAAGAAATGGTTATTATACGGACTGATGGGAATAGGAGAAGAAAAGGCAGATGTAGCTGGTGATAGATAGGATCCCTTAATAGAAGTCTTAAGCCTGAGTGAGGGAATGTGAACTGATTGTTCTTCTTTCCATGTCCAGCATCCAGTGAGATGGTATTTTGTGGTCCTGAATACCAGTCATTAACATAAAATTCCAGGGATCTTAATTATGGATTTTATTGCTGTGAAGAGACACCAAGGCCATGGAATTTTCTTATAATTAAAAATTTTCATATATTTTATATACCACCCACAGTTTCCCTTCCCTACTCTTTTCCTGTTCTCTCCTTCCACCTCCTGTCTGTCTCAGTATCCACTCCTCCATTCAGAATAGGATAGGCCTTCCATGGGTATCCACAAAAGCCATTTTATATTGAGGCAGAACTAAGTTCCTTCCCCTGCACCAAAGTTGTCGAGGCATCCCTGCATTGGGAATGGGTTCCAAACAACCAGCTCATTCGTTAGGGACAGGTCCTTATTCCACTGCTAGAGGCCCCATAAACAGAACAAGATACACAACTGTCATCCAACCGCAAATGGTCTAGGTTGGTCCCATGAAGCCTCCCTAACTGTTGGACCAGAGTCCCTGAGCTCCCACTAGTTCAGGTCAGTTGTATCTGTGTGATTCCCCATCATGATCTTGACTCCTGCTCTTTTGCTCATATAATTCTTCTTCCCTTTTGTTGACTGGACTCCCAGAGATCGGCCCAGTTCTTGGCTGTGGGTCTCTGCATCTGCTTCCAACAATTACTAGATTTAGGCTTTCTGTTGACAGCAGGCAATTGGTGTGAGACTTTTCTTTAAACTGGAATACCACCCCTGCCACTCACTGAACTATGTTCCTCCAAGTCCCACTCTGCTGCCCAGCTTCACGCGCCTGAATATTTTCTCCGTGACTAGCCCTTACCAGCAATCCTAGCAGACTACATGTGCAAACCACACAAACTCTAATAACATGCACAGGCACAAACCAAACCACTTAGAAGAACAGACTGCATAGACACAGGCACTAGCCACAATAGTTGGAAGAACAGGTGAGTAAATGCCAGTGTAAGAATACATTCAACAGCCTCCATATGTGGGAGACAATGGTAAAGCTTGCACTATCTGTGAGGCGCCTGGCAGTAGGACAAAGATTCATCCCTGGTGCATGAACTTATTGGAGCCCATTTCCTATGGTGGGATGCTATGCTCAGATTAATGCAAGGGGGTGGGGCTTGGTCTTGCCGCAACTTAATGTGCCAGACTTTATTAACTCCCTTGTGAGTCCTTACTCATTGCCAGAAGTGGATGGTCGGTGGGGGAGAACTGTGGGTGGGATATAAAATGAATTTTAAAAAAATAAATTAAAATTTAGAAAAGAATACACTCAACAACCAAAATGTGATATGACACTACTAGAGCCCAGTGATCCTACAATAACAAAACCTGAACATTCCAATGCAGCTGAAACATAAGAAAACAACATTTAAGATAACTTTTTGAAGATGATAGAGGCTCTTAAAGAGGAAAAGAAAAATTCCCTTAAAGAAACTGGGGAAAATACAAACAAACATTGGAAGAAACCATGGCAGCTCTTATAAAACAAATCATTTAATTGAGGTAGCTACTTACAGTTCAGAGGTCAAGTCCATTTTCATCATGGTGGAAAGCAAGGGCGTGTGTAGGAAGACATGCTGCTGGAGAAACAGCTGAAAATCATATATCTTACAGGGAACAGAAAGTGGTCTAGGATACCAGGTAGTGTCTTGAGCATAGGAAACCTTAAAGCCCACCCTCACAATGAGGCATTTCCTTTAACAAGGACATACTTACTTCTACAAAGTCATACTTCCTAAATAGTCCCACTCTCTATGAGCTTATGGGGAAAAATTATATTCAAACTCCCACCAGGTAAAAAATGCATGTACATCAAAAATAGCAATAAGTTTATTGGAGGCATTACCATCTAGAATAGACTGATAGGTAGAAAGAAACATGGAAAGAAAAGTGGTCATTCTAATGTTATGTCAAAAATAAAAAAGTATAGCAATAGAAAATATAGCAATATTGCAGAACAATAGAAGAGAATAGGAAAGATAATTCCTACACTACTGTTGTAGATAATGGCTAGAATACAAAGAAAAGCTGGTTGGTTTGAAGGACTTCAGAGTAGGTCATGCTGAAAGAGACCAGTGGCAGTGAAAACAGAGAAAATGAATCATATGATTGATGTTCTTCACTTTTATTTAAACATTTACTGACTGTGGTTGACAGACACGGTTCTCTTCTAGCCATCAGGATGACAAAAATGAGCCGTAAGCTCGGCAGACTGACTCACCATGAAAATCATTTCATGACCCATGCTTTCCGTTTCAAAACAAAATTTCTAGTTCCCATTTACAACATCAGGATGGTTATTCAGTAAAACTAGCAAAAGTAATTTACATTTGCAAAGCATTTTGCAATTTAAAAATATCAGTTATGCATCTTACATCATTTATTTTCAAAGAATGCTAGGAAAAAAGCATAATGAGTTGTTCTCTTTATCTTTCAATGGGGGAATTGTAGATACATTTGTAGGCAACTGGCCTGCATTTACACAGCCTATAGATTTAGAATTGCATGCCCATATTTAAATTGAGCTCAGTATGGCTTTCCTTCATAATTTCACACCATACATATTCTATTCTTCATGGTAAAGTAGTGTTTTCTTTCCCTGTAATAATTTCATTTTAGTTTCCATTCTTTAAAGATAATTTGTTATTTAATTCCATTAGTTTTATTGCTATAGTCTTTATAAAAATAATACTTTTATATTTTTTGATTTTATAAAGTAGATTGCAAGGTTTTATGGCTGTGTTCGTATCCAGATTTCTCTTTCTGTGCCTGCAGTGTACTTTTCTCTTGGAGGATGTTTTTTTTTCCTGCAGGGAAACAGAAAGGGAGTGGATCTTGGAAAGAGGGAAGGTGGGGGGGCTACGAAAAAATGGAGTAGAGGTTAGAGAAACTGCTGTCAGAATGTATTGTATGAGACAAAAAAAATCTATTCCAGTAAAAATATAGTTTTCAGGATATAGAGATACTCTCCCTAAAAAGTGTTCAAAATAAAAACACACATACCAAACATCCAATACACATGAAACAACAATAAAATAAGTGTTCCTTTACCCTTCGAATATTTTTAGTTTTTAAGTCTTTTATTCAAAACCTAAGTTATATATATATATATATATATATATATATATATATATATATATGAGAAGCACAAAATTCACTCAGTATGTTGTATTTAAATGTATATGTGTGTATATATACACATATGTGCCCATGTGTTTGTGTGTGTGTGTGAAACAATAATAAAGAATAAGAGGCCATTAAATGCTGAGTATAGGGGGCACAGGAGGAGTTGTAGGGATGGGCTTTTATTGCAAATGAAGTACACATATATGAAATTTTAAAAAGCAAAAAAAAAAAAAAAGATTACTAACTGAACACCAGGACTATAGAGCACAACATCTTTATCTAAGTATGAGGACCTGAGAAGTAATGTCTCTTTATTCTATGGACAGTACGAGACCTAAGGATTCTACCAAATATAGAATAGATGTTGAACACATCTCATAACATCTGAGAATGAGTAGGTAAAAAATAAAATAATCATCCAAAGTCTTTGAAAACTTGTAAACCAAAAGAAGTGACAAATATTTCTCAGGTGATGTTTATCAAAGATTGTCTGTCGAAGTGTTTATGGCTGAAAAGAATTTGCTTTTTAAAAACTACTAATAAAAACTAATAGTGAACCTGTTATTTATTATGAAAATGGGATAATAGATTATCTTAAAAATGTAAATACAATAATGAGAAGTTGAAATAAATAATCTGACTGGAAAGAATTACAGAAAGAATGATAAGGAGAGTAAGCTAAAATAATAGGTTTATTTTTACAGATATTTTAATTTATTTTCCTCCTTTTTATAATTTGAACTATAACTACAGCATTTCGCCCTTCCCTGTCTTTCCTCCTGACCCTCCTATGTCTGATACCTCTTCCATCCAGTTTAAAAATCTCTGCTTCTTTAACCATTTTTGTTACCTGTATTTATAAATAAATCAACATAAAAATATAACCATTGAGTCCATTCAGTTTTGCATGCATACGTATGCTTCTAGGAGTGAACACTAACTGTAAGGCAAAAGAAAAATGAAAAAAGATTTCAAAAAGGTGGAAAATTTCCCAAAAATGAAGAAAAAGAGCAACTAACTATATAAAAATATAATGAAATATTACTGAGTTATGGAAAAGAAATATAACTCAAACATATTTTATCAACTGATGAAATTATTTAGATATAACTTTGAAGTTACACATGATATTATTAAAATTAATATATCTGAAGCACTGTCAATAAATATGTAATCTAGAGAAATGTTGAATTTTAAAGGAAAAGAAAAATATACTTTCAATGATTCAGTTAGTGCAAGAGAGATCTTTAAAAATTTTCTTATTTTGGGTAAAGCCATAATTACATGAAACTACATCCACAGAAATTTAGAAGAAATAAACTAAAATATATGAATATGGGGAAAAATGAAATAAGAAATATATTTAGACATAAATATACATATAATTTAATATATATTTATACCATTTATTTATGTTTCCAGAAAAGCACAGCTCTCAACTCAAGAATGCACAATTCACAGAATTAAAGAGCTGTTAATAATTATAAAAATAATTAAGAGCAATTCATCAAAATGTAATTTCATTAAATACAATTTAAAATCAATGAGCCAAAAGGTATTAGTTTTATTTCTTTTGATAAAATTGATTCAAATTTCAAGGAAAATCATTTAATATTGTCCCTAATTTCTCCATTTGAAAAATGTTGCCATGTCTCATTATTGCCAAGATTTAATTCATATGCCACAACTGCAGTAGAGAGTTGGCTATTTCCTCTCCTTTTCCTTGACAGTGTTCTCTTCTGAAAGGTTCTGTGGTCTGCACAGTTCTCTACATATCAACCCTTATTCAAAATTATCACCACAGGTCTACAAAAGGCTTCAGTGCCTGTTCTCGTTTTGTTGTATAGGCGAAGACTATAAAATGCTGCAGAGTGTGTTCTCAGTTTCCTCTATAGGCAAGACCTTTCCATAGATTTCATTTTTCTTCCAATGCAAATCAAAGAGTAGGAACTAGGGCGTTTTCTTGCTTATGCCAAATGACTTTTGTTTTTACATATCCTAATACAGATTTTTGAGTTTGAAAAAACTGTGACGTACTCCTTAAAATTCTGTGTGTGCCTTTTTCATTACCACTAGCCCATGCTCAGGCTGCTATCTTTTGGATGCAGTGTAAAATATGCATTGGCAACATATCTATCACTACATGATTTCCTGAAGTAAAGCAAAGGAATGCAATGTGAGTTCAGCATTAACATCTAGATATAACTTTACTTGCACAGGGATTTAAAAAATCTGTATTGATGATTAAAGAATTAGTAGCTTCCAAAAATAATAACTACAAATAAAATCTCCAAACAGTTAAGGATCTCTGAATGAATCAGGATATCCTTCTGTATATGTGTTGCTGTTGTTGTTTGATGAATAAAGCTGTTTCAACCAATGGCTTAGTAAATAAAGCCAGGCAGGAAATCTAAACTGAAAAAGGAATAGATAGATGATAGATAGATAGATAGATAGATAGATAGATAGATAGATAGATAGATAGATAGATAGATGATAGAGCAAAGAAAATAGAGCTGGGGAAATGGCTCAGAGATTAAGAGCACTGACTGCTCTTCCAGAGGTCCTGAGTTCAATTCCAAGCAATCACATGGTGTCTCACAGCCATCTATAATGAGATCTGGTGCCCTATTCTGGCATGCAAGCATTCATGGAAGGAATGTTGTATACATAATAAATAAATAAATCTTTAAAAAAATAGACAATATTTAGCCACTGATTTCCAGTATCAAATATAAATGGATAGTTTTGTGGGAGGACAGATAGACAGAGAGAGGGGGGGAGGGAGAGAGAGGAGTGTGTAAGAATAGTGTATGAATATAATAAGAGAGATAAAGAATATATGTGAGTCTATTTAAATTGGAATACATAAACTTGATTCAGTGAAGTTCTTCACAGTTATTATGGACACAGATTACTGATATCTGGCAAAATATTTTCCTAAATTGTAGAATCTAGATTTTTTTTCATAGTTTAGCATGGATCCTCTACCTATTCTCTCCCAGTTTTCCTCCCTCTCCAGCAGATGCTAAAGAATTCTGGTTTTTTTCAGATCACATATATTTTTATTAATTTATCCAACTTCTTCCAATTCATGATCCATTTGCTTGTTCTGTTAACATTTCACCTTTTGCCTTCACTAGGTTATTTTGGATGTAGAAATTTGTTGGGCCCCAGTCTGCCCTTGTCCCTGGGGCTCATCTTGAGGACAGTTTCTGGTCAGATGACTAAGCGTTCTGTTTGTTCCTGTGCTCCCTCTGCCCCGCCTGGTGATTAGCTGTAGGTCTTTGTTGACTCTATTGTTAGATATGGTAATTTCCCACCTGCCTGGGTGGAATTCCTTGGGCAGCAGTGGGGTATATAAGGATTTCCCCAAGGCTAAATAAATGGCATTGGGCTGATCTCCTTTCAAATGACCCAGGTCTCTTTGTGTGTTTTCTCAATCTCCAGGCCCTTGCTCGACTCACATAAGGTACAGTGGCGCGCGAACTGTACTGAGGGGGTAACACAGAATCGGGTGTTACAGAAATTAATGTTTGCTACTTCTGGTTTTTTTTTTTTTCCTACATAGAATGTAACTAGCTTATTATACAACCTCTCAGCCTCAAATCTGTAAAGGCTATGGAAAGTCATGAGAAGACAGCTATTGGTCTACTTTTGGTTAAAGAATTTCCCACAGTGGTGGTCAGCTTTTAGAACAGTTAAATCATGCTCAAGGCACTCATTAAACTGTCTAGATTGCATGAGGCCTCAGCATGTGCAGAACCAACTCAACTAATTTGATCTTACAATGTTCAACTGGTTCTGAGTAGATCCATATTAACTGAGGCTCCTGAGAGAATTTATATGCAATAGAAAAGTCATTAACAATTTTGTTGAAATATATAACAATGAATTGGGTTTTTGGTATTGTATTTGAAAATTGGATAAATTCCCTGTTCAATGTTTATATAAGACATTGCACCAAAATGTATACTTTTATTCTAATTAGAGTTTTCTTTTAAGTTTAAAAAAAAGATAAGAGATGTCTCCTTAAAAGTTTTAAATACATAAAACATAAGTTTTTATTATCCCAAAGAGAGACATTCTATTATGCAAATACATTAATTCAGTTGCTAGTATGGCTACTAAACAGAAATAGATAAAGTTTAAATAAGAATTTTATGCTGAGGAATTGCTGAGTAAGATAATTACCCATTTGGTATTACATAGCATGCAAGTTTAAAAACATCTTCTTTTTAATATGCATTCATCCACACAAATCATTTACTATGACTGTAGATTCTTGTAATTGCTGTAGGAAGGATAATCATTTGGAGATAATGTAAGCAAACAGCAGAAACACTGTATTATGAAATGAGTTTAAGACAAATGTATTTATTTTGAGCCCAAAGCACCTATTTAGATTGAAAGGTAGGTTAAGAATATCTGGTCTTTACTGTTAATTCAGGTTTATGAAAATGGTCATCGTATCATATAATTCATGAATATTAGACAAAATATGTGCATTTTGTGTAAATGTATGGGCAACGTTATGACACACATACAAGTGGATAATTTCTGAGGGAAAATAGAAATGTATTATTGACTAAAAATGAATATTTATAACATTAATCATTTTGTTTAAATTTTCCTATTTTTGTTTTCCTTATTAATTCCAAGATTCTTTAAAACTTGTAATTCTTTAACAGTATGGATGTTTGCCATGCCTTACATTGAACAACTTACCCACAGATAATTCACATTTCCAAAATCAGACCTGTGTCTCACTAATGTCCTTCAATCTGTTTGCAAACTTATGTGACATAACTTCATCCTCATCCATGTGCTGGGCCAGGAGGGTCACAATTAGGCTGAAGCTCACACAAGTTTCTCTATTACAAGCATTGTGACACAGGAAGACCGATTACTGTGGATCACACAGGCTGAAGTTCCTGCTCTCACACACATGTCTTTATATAGTGGCTTGTGTGATGGCAACAACGTTTTGTAACGTAACTAGCGCATTATTTATATTGCTAAGTGGTGATATTTGTAAGTGCCTTTACTTCCTGTGAATGTCACTTCTGTTGTAATGTAGACTAAGTTCCACTGCTAGCTTTTAAGAATTAGGTTGCCATATTACCACTGCACTTGTACCCTAGAACCTATTTAAGGGTTTTCTTTACAGTCTTTTCATCTCTGTTTCTCTAGCATCTTTTCTCATTTTCCTACATCTTTCTCTGCAGTACTGACAGAGACTACTATGTCTCTCATCCCAAATCTTCCTGTCTAAAACGCACTTAGACATCAAGCTTTTGTTTCAAAACTTTCTTTTTTCAGCAAAGCTCCTTGGAGGGTTGTATATGGAGTCTCTCCAGATTTTCTCTTGAACTTGCTTCAATCAGCCTTGTCCACTGAAACTGCTCCTCTCAGGCTTCCATGACCTTCCCTTTAACAAGTTGACTTCTACATTGTTAAACCACCTTTAGTTCTTGCCTGGATTCACCTATTATCAGCATGTGATGAAATTAATCACTCCCTCTGCCTTGAAATACTTCCTCTGCTTTCAGGAGACTGCAGTCTTCTAGTTGCCCATGGGTTTTGTTTTTTTGTTTTTTTGTTTTCTACTTGTTTTATTAAAGTCTCTTAATTTTGGAGTGTCCCAGGACTTTGTTCTTGAAACTCTTTCCTTTTATGTCTGTATTCACCTGACTATAGGGCTATAAATACTCATAGGCTCATCTTTCCTGTGTGTAGTGAGTATCTGCGGGCCTGCTTTTCGCCCAGCTCGGCTCCCGCATGGTTAGCTTTACACGCGAAATAACAACACACAAATTGTATTCTTTTAAATACTGCCTGGCCCATTATTTTCTGCCTCTTACTCATATCTTGATTAACCCATATCTAATAATCTGTGTAGCACCACAAAGTGGTGCCTTACCGGGAAGTTTCTAGCGTACATCCATCTTGGGCTGGAGCTTCATTGCGTCTGGCATCTCTCTCAGGAGAGGCACGGTGGTCTGTCTCACTTAGGAGAGGCGTGGCATCTGACTGAGCCATCTACCTCACTTCCTTCTTCCTGTTCTGTCTACTCCACCCACCTAAGGGCCGGTCTATCAGATGGGCCAGGCAGTTTCTTTATTAATTATCCAATGAAATCATCAGATAGATAGAAGACACACCTACATCACCTGTGTGCAGGTTAGGCTTGCATTGCATTGCCACCTGCATAGTTAACATCTCCCCTCAAACGAAAATAGCAATTACAGGTATCACATCCTTCAACGTGGTCTCTTGTTTTCTGTAATAATTTGTATCTCACAACTCTTAGTTTTCTCAATCTCAGTTACAAGAAGTCATGTTTCTTTGTATCAAATTATAAAAGGCGTAATCATTCCTTTAATTACTGCACAAATCACATCCATTATTTTTGGGAAATCCTTTTCAAAATATTTGGTGATTATGTTGAAAACAGTTGAGTCTTTCTATAAATTTAACTCTCTGGGTCATGACTATACCTCTTTTTTATAAGATTTATTGCAGTAGTCTCCTAATAGGCTTCTAACTTGATTTTTGAAATTTTGTCACTGTTAATTTTGAAAACAGCAGCATAAATTAGCTCTAAAAGTAGATGAAAACATATTCTGTTTCTGCTCAAATGTTCTAAAACCGAAGTCTATACTAATGTCCCATTTACTTGCTAGATAATGATCTCATATCTTTGTCTAAACATGTTATTGAATACTTCTCAGGAATATGGATCTTCACAGTTTACCACTCTATTTTTTAAAAAATGCAGCAGGAACATTCTCACCCCATGTATTTTAATCTTTCTAATTTAAAAACATATCAACACACATATTCTGTCATTTTTCTTAATAATTTTCCTCCTTACTGACTATTTCCTGGCCATCTTAATCCAACTTAGATCATTTTTTCCATCGGTTTTATTCTTACTTAGTTGATAATGCAGTCCAATATACTGTTTGTTTCCTTCCATTAACACATGCCCCAGTAGAATGGAACTTTCGGGTGAATGACATATATCTGGTAGACAAGGCTATAACTCATTCTAGTTTGACTGGGAATTGTCCACTTTTTTTTTTCACTGTTGAGTGTGTTCATTGAGCGACTGTCAAAATTGGTCATATTAGTTCATTAGACATTTGCTAAATAACAGAATATGAGACATGGACCCATATGTCTTATGAAATTCTTAAGCTACCTTTACCAATTAAGTAAGTGTTCTGAAGTGGATAGATATAACCACATCAAAAGATTCAGTCAATTATTCAATCATAATTATGAGCCAAAAAGAACTGTCAAAAAAAACTGAGGAAAACACAGGTACATATTCATTAGAGTATGTCAGCATTATCTTATGAAGCATACTTGATTAGAACTTCTTTATCCTTCTGGCTGTAAAAGATTTATAAGAACACTAAATATAATTGTTAAATACACACAGCACTGAGATTTAGGTACATAAATTCTAATTAAGGGGACATCATCATCAATTAGTAAATGGCAACAGAACATTTACTTTATTGACTTAATTAATGTTTGAATGAATAGCTGCATGAAATTTCTGTCATTAAATAAAAAATTTAATTTTGGGCATAAAAAATAGAAGATTAAAAATAGGCTTATGTGATAATTATTGGTTCATAGAATTATTGCCCTAATACATAGGATTTTGTTTTATTATACATTGTAAATTATTTTTTTGTATATTTATAATATATGATATGATGTTAATATTAATGTAATATCCATAGTGTAACCTTTCAAAGTTATCTTAAACAATATTTTAAAACATAAATGTCCAAATTAAGCAGGGATTATAATAGAGGGAAAACCAGTTAAGCATCATTTTTTTATCAAAGAAAGGACTTTATAATGGTTTTATAGGAAGCCCTTTTGTATACTACCATACCTATTTTAGCTCATTGCTGTAAATTATGAGGCTGTGTATCATGCTGATTTACTCTGTCACCTAGTATAGCAGCAATGGGTCTCCCATATTTTGAGAGAGAGAGAGAGAGAGAGAGAGAGAGACAGAGAGAGAGACAGAGAGAGAGACAGACAGAGAGAGAGAGCACCTCTCAATAAGCCATAACTGGATTAAGAAAAAGATATAAACCTAGGCTTTGTCATGTCAGACATTTTAGGAAATTCCTCTTTAATGTGCATCAATCAAATCAGTATGCATGACTTTGTTCATTTTGATCTGTCAGTAGGAAATAATTAAACAGAGAATATGTATATTTGTGACAACTTGTCTCTGAGAATCAGCTCCAGTAAGGCGGCTCCTGAAGGCAATGTAGATAATATCCTAGTCTTTTCTGTGCTTGATCACTGGATAATGAGGTTAGTCATCTGGCCCACCATTTTTTTTCATGGCATTTCATGCAAAAGCCAAAAGATCTGTAATGAGTGGTTCATCCTGTGGATGTAACTCATTCACAACATGTGGCTTACAAACCAGTGATTCATCATAGGAACTAACCCTTAGGAATTCAGAGAACATAAAACTTGGAAATATTTGGCATAAAAACATAAAAGTCCATGATTATAATTGGTGGTCTTGGAGAGGTCATAAGTCAGGCAGAAGAGAAATAATGTGGACCTTAGTTAGGGAAAAACTGAGGTTAATTATTTTATATTTTTTTCTAGAGTGATAACTGTTGGATTATCTATTTTGGTTTGTTTTGATTTTTGTTTTTTTCTCTTTTTAAATGATTTTTATTGAGCTCTACATTTTGGAATATCTTTTAATAAAATCCCACATATAAAAAGAATATTGACTATCTGACTAGAACAAAAGGATAATAGACACATTTAAAACGTCATCCTTTGGGGGACAGTCTGAGAAAGCATAATATTGGTCACTTTTGTGGACACTAGACTACCAGAAACTAGGAGAGAAGTGTCCTAAAAACATGGCCCATTTGAAATTGATTTCAATAAAAGAGCTAATCTGCAGGTATCCTATAACTGAAATTCATCAGTAGGATGCAGGAGGGTAAGGGGAGATAGAACTAGAGTTTTTCTTTTCCCTGCTCCTTCTCACATCAATGTTAACATCTATAGCAGGTATTGTATCCTCACAGAACAGAGTTTTAATCTTTTGAATATCTTGCTCTCCATGATGTTCTTAACTCTATATCCTTACATTTCCCCCTTAGAATTTGGTTGTTAAATGTTTCCCTAAATTGCTAATCCATGATTATTTGACCTCCTTTAATGCTGTCTTCTTCTGTGAGGAAAGTTTTCTTTAATGCTGCTATTCCCATCCCCACTTGAAAAGATCAAAGAAAACATTCTTCTTGTGTTACTTATAAGGGGATACAATTATTGCCTTACACGTTTTAAATTTAACTCACTCACTTGCCAAAAGATCTGAACAATTAGGATTCGTTCTGACCCCAGAAATTATAATTTTAGTGTAAAATGAGCTTAAATCATAAGCAAACAGTGTAATTACTACCAAGATGTATTTGTAAAGAGCAGCATTTTAACACATACATATGTACATACACACACACATAAATGCACACACAGTTGTACACGCACATAAATGTAATGCAACATGAATAAATGAGTTAGATTTCTGACCTAGAATGGTTTTTAGTTATTCTAGAAGATATATTAATGTTAAGTGCTACAATGTTGTTAATAAATTAAAGCTTTTTTAAGACTCAGATAAATATATTTTTTTTGTGGGGGAAGAGGAATAAGATGTCAAGAACCTAGTTAGTACATGGTATATTTGGAAATGATATTGTGCATAAACATCAATAACTTAAAGAGGTCTGTAAAGTTGGCATGCTATTAGAAGAAGCCTTCAGTAAAAACCGTCATTGTCAAACATCAGAAAAAAGTCAAAATTATAGTAATTCATATGGTAACTCTGTACCTTAGACTTTGGCTGTTGTCACAAAACACTTGTGATTCCATTTATGTACTCATCATGAGCATTCTGTAAGCACTGGTTAAAGTGACTTTAAATATTTGCATTAAATTTCATGAAATATGCCTTCAATTGCTTGTTATCCCTTTGCTACTGCCATAGGTTCATCTGAAGTTAATAAATTTTAGAATTATATTATGACTTTTTGTAAGTAGTGCAATTATAGCCTCTGATGTACACATGCATTTTTCTTCCACAGAACCATTATAACCTCATTCTATAATTCAATATTGCTTATGGTTAAATATAACAAATGATATATATGTATGTGTGTGAGTGTGTGTGTGTAGATTAAATACGTATACACATACACATGCAATATTATTCTTGTTTTCTTGTTTTTATACAGTGTATTTCTTTTTTTCTTTTCTTTTTTTAAATATTTATTTATTTATTTATTATGTATACAATATTCTGTCTGTGTGTATGCCTGCAGGCCAGAAGAGGGCACCAGATCCCATTACAGAAGGTTGTGAGCCACCATGTGGTTGCTGGGAATTGAACTCAGGACCTTTGGAAGAGCAGGGAATGCTCTTAACCTCTGAGCCATTTCTCCAACCCCCTACAGTGTATTTCTTGAAATATTTCAGTGTGAGGCAGAACTGAATTTCAAGAAGTACTATAGTACACTATGGTATTTTTACCCATAGGTATCTGTATCTTTCAAATGTTTCCTAAATTGTAACCATTCTGGAGCACATAGTCTAATCGGTATGAGGCTCAAACCTATGTGGGCCTAACATTTATGTAGAGTCATCTCCAAATACTTTACAAAGACACAGAGGAAAAACTAAGAAAAATGTAAATCCTACAAGCCATTCTGCCTGTGATTTTAACTATGTGGGCTGAATTGAGAATTGAGAAGTAATTTCACCTTCCTGTAATCTACTCATTTCTTCCAGGTTTTTACAAGGTGAGACTCTAACCCGAATTGGTAAAACTCAAGAGAATAAAGATACCTGTACTGTATATCAAAAACTTTAATCTTAAACCAGCTACTAAACCTGACACTGAACCAATTAAATAAGGGTCTAATCCCATCCTATAAAAGATTTATTTGTTGGAGTCTCTGAATTGATCTTCAAGGATATTTTCTTAAGATTTCCCAAGAGTGAGATCTACAGTACATAACAACTGTCTGAGTGCCTATTTTGACGCAGATATTACACTTGTTCAATAAAGTAAGACCCAGTACAAAATCTGTGACAGTCACCCACGCTTGTGAATATTCAGATTGTATGTCAAGTTCTCTACTACCTTGAACATCACTGAGGGACAATTTAGGCTGTGAGTGAAACTATAAAGAGGTGTCATAAGAAGGAATTGGCTATGTTAGAGTGCTTGCTGAGCCTTACCATATAGTCAAGTACTGTGGAATAAAAGTCTTAGATTCCTGTTCTAATATCACGTTGGAGCAGTTTTCTGGAAATTCTCATTTTTCTGAAGCAAAATTAGGATTGTGAAAATTCTTTCTCCTACCCCCTTTTCTCTGAATCAAGCTAGTTGGTGATAGTAATAGTTGTTTGCCTATCCCCTAAGTTCAATTAGAGTATCGTTCAATGTATCATGTTATCAACGCTATAAACTCCTGAAAAATAGACAGCAAGCCCTTCATTGTAAATGAGCTGAATACAGGGAAAATATACCTGAAAGTGCTGTGCTTCATATATATATATATATATATATATATATATATAATGAGTTGCTTCTAATCTGGTATTAAGAGCACTTTGATATAATTTATTTCATCTAGTCTACTGTAGATCATAAATTCTTCATAAATGTGAAAAATGGCTATAAATATTCTATTTCTTTTATGTTTGCGTACCTTTTTTGATTTTTTGAGATAGGATCTCACATTGTAGGCAGAGGCTGACTTTAAATTCACTATATAATCAATGTTGGCCTTTTGCCTTAGTGTCTAGAGTTTATAGATTATAGGCATGAAACATAGTGCCTGACTCTATTTCTTGAAGGAGGAAGAGTCTGGTGATTGAGAAGTATAGAAGAGTTGGTAGAGGAAAAAGAAGGTGATAGCGGATGGAAAATAGCTCTTGGAGAACTACAAACTCAGACATGTAAGAGAGATTAAAGGAGACTTTCCTGTTCTCAAAACGTGTTCTAATGAATAATACAAAATATAAATTTTCTCCCTCTCAATATCAGCATTTGTTTTATTTATTTTTAAAGTGATGGTTCAGAAATGTTACATGAATATTAGTACCAAAATATTATTCTGGGCATGAATATTTAGCTTTTTTATAAAATATAGTGAAAACCCTATCACATTTCTTTCATCCATGAAATCTAAAATTTTGTAGTGTACATTTTGCTGTGTAATAGGCACTTAACTTACTATCACTCATTACTATTTTGCTTTTTATGTCAATTCTATCATGATCTCTTTAGTATTTTATATAATCATTGTGAAGATTATTTGTTGTATGATGCTTGTGAGGTTTCCATCCTGTGGTAATCTCTTAATAATCTCCTTTTGTTATAACTGTCAAAATCTGCACTATAACTCATTAACACTGTATATGTGCTGAGGATTCAAAGCAATGTGAAAAATATACCCTCATAATAAAACTTTTCAAGACTCCAATTGCTAAATCATTTACAGAAAAAGAATAATTTTTGCAAAGGGAATATGGAACTGCCTAACTCAAGGTAGCATGTTCAAGAAGTTTTCTGTAATGAGCACTTCTAAAGAAAATAAGCAATCCATTTAGCTAGTATAACCCAAGCAGCACAGAAATTAAGGGTAACATTGGATAAATGGGACCTCCTAAAACTGAGAAGCTTCTGTAAAGCAAATGACATTTTGTCATTAAGACAAAAAGGCTACCTACTGACTGGGAGAAGATCTTCACCAACCCCGCAACAGACAAAGGTCTGATCTCCAAAATATATAAAAAACTCAAGAAACTAGACTTTAAAATGGTAATTAACCCAATTAAAAAATGGGGCACTGAACTGAACAGAGAATTCTCAACAGAAGAAGTACAAATGGCCGAAAGACACTTAAGGTCATGCTCAGCCTCCTTAGCGATCAGGGAAATGCAAATCAAAACAACGTTGAGATACCATCTTACACCTGTCAGAATGGCTAAAATCAAAAACACTAATGATAGCCTTTGCTGGAGAGGTTGTGAAGTAAGGGGTACACTCATCCATTACTGGTGAGAATGCAAACTTGTGCAACCACTTTGGAAAGCAGTGTGGCGGTTTCTCAGGAAATTCGGGATCAACCTACCCTAGGATCCAGCAATACCACTCTTGGGAATATACCCAAGAGATGTCCTATCATACTACAAAAGCATTAGTTCAACTATGTTCATAGCAACATTATTTGTAATAGCCAGAACCTGGAAACAACCTAGATGCCCTTCAATGAAAGAATGGATTAAGAAATTATGGAAAATACACAAATTAGAGTATTACTCAGCGGTAAAAATCAATGACATCTTGAACTTTGCATGCAAATGGATGGAAATAGACTTTTGGTTTTTTATTAAATAGTTAGAGAAAAGAAAGTTTACCAAAGATAGAGGAAATAGATGTGATTTCCTCATTATTATTATTCCTAATTTATTTATCTACTTATTTAGGTTTATGCAGTACAGTCCACTAGTTTCTTATTGAAAGAAAACCTGGTTCCAGTAAAGAAACATTGTAGAAACAGAATTTTCTTTCATTCCGTCTTTCAATACACTTTCAAGCCACTAAGTCCACCTATTATCACTGAGCAATTCATCACCCCAGAGCTGTCAGTGTTGTCAAGGCTGTCCGATATTATACATTCTTTTTCTTGTATCTGATCAATAGGCTTGAGATAGTATTTTTCCTTCTTCACCCAATAAAACAGTTACCTCTCAATGCTTACATCATTTTATTACATTGTGTATGTGTCATAAACTCTCTGATGTAAAAGGATACGGCATGTGAGCATAATGACTTCCAGATAGGAGTAAAATATCAAGAAAATTAGTTCAGCATTTAAGTTTCTTGTTCATCCTGTCCTTTGTTGTCTCCCTTACTTTGGATATTACTGTGCTTCCAGGAAAAAAAGCTGTTATAAAAAGTATTGAATAAAACTTTAACATTTAAAGAAACATAAGATAGAAGAAAAATTTAAATATTATAAATGAAAAAATGGTAATATGGGAAGCATTTAATAAAGTGACCAGAAAAATATTTTCACTGGTTATAATATTCTTAATCAATTCCTTGTCTCAGTGATTTACCAAATATTTTTTACTGACATAATTTGTGAGATAGAGATGTGCATTTATATTTTTTATACAATTCCTGTACATGCAATCAGTCTACTACAAAAAAAGAAATATCACTGTTCAGAGACATATATATTTTTAATTAGAAAATTATTTCTTCTTTCAGAAAATGTTCCCTAATTTTTATAATATTTATAATATCCAGATTATTAAAGAATATTCTATTAAAATGACTAGTGGAATATACACAGATGACACTGGGTTCAGGGAGAGTTCAGGAATGGGCTATTAGAAGCTCAAGTGAGTCGCCATCCATAGTGATGACAAGGCCTTCCAGGATTACAGCGAGGATCTACTTCAGAAAAATATGTAAAATTATTTCCATCATGAAATCTTAATTTTAAATAAGAATAGAAGTCATAATCAATTGTGAACATTAAATTATTGATAAACTTTATAAAATATCTTAAAAATCAGTATACTGCATATACAAATTGAGTGAACTCTTATCAAATTTATTTCATCTGTGAGGCCCACAATCCTGTAGTATTGCAACCAGGGACTTTAATAACTATCACTCATTAGTCTTTTTATGTCCCTGCTACCTTGGTACTTAGATTCCCCAACTGCCAAAGTGTGCAAAATGACTTAGAATATTGGAAAATTGAAGGAAGATGAGATTTGAATAACATATAGATGGCTTGACCACTAGTTTTATGTTCTCTACTTCATATAAACCTATTACCTTCCCAGAGACTGAGACAGAATAAAGGAACGAGATTCAATTTTGTAGAATACGCTTTCAGTTTCTATCAGTATAGAGACTGAAGTGAGGACTTAGGACCTAAGAGTGTTTGCTGCTCTTCTACACAGTCAGAATTCAACTCACAACACCCACATCAGGCTGCTCACAATAGCAAGTAACTAAGACAGAAGATGTGATACACTCTTTTAGTTTCTATGGGCACCCACAACCATGCATGCATAAATACAGGCATACACATAAATACACATACAAGTAATAGATTTTATTAATGTTTTTTCAAGTTTAAAGTATAATTACAACATTTCTCCATCTCCTTTCTTCCCTCCACATCTTCCCATATATACCGCATACCTGTCTCACTCTCTTTCAAAGGCATAGTTTCTTTCTTCATTAATTATTATTGAAAGCATTTGTGTATAAATAGAAATTTCTAAATATAACTTGTTCAGTCTACATAATGTTACTTATAGCTATGAAGTACATACAGTTGGTATGTACTTCCCTTGGAACTCCTGGATTTCTTCAGATCCCTATCATTCTTTGTGTATGATTGGAGACACGTAGACTTTCCACTATCTAATTTAGAGTGGACATTGATGTCATCTATAATAAGCCCATTTTGAACAGTTATCTTGGTGAGAATTACAAGTGTTACCTCTGGCATTATTAGGATACATAATCTAACAACAAACTCCTCAGTTCTCTGGTTCTTACAACCTAGATGGCCCCTCTTCTGTAATCTTTCCTAAGCCTTAAGTGCAGGAGGGGTTTGTAGGTGTAACCATTGGGACAGGATTCTTGAAATCTTCATTTTGGTTGAGCTTTTTTTCTGTATAGTCTCAGTCTGTTGCAAACAGATTTTTTCTTTATGAAGGGTGAGGACTATAGTTATCTGTGGCTATACTGGCAAATGTTTAGAATATACTTATATTCTCTGTTGGTTTGGTAAAGTAGAAATTGCGGATTCTTCTCCAAAACTATGACTTCATTAGCACTGAGTAGTTTTCTAGGTTCCTAGTACCAGACATAATTTCCTTCATGCTGAGTCAGCCTTAAGTTCAATTAAAGAACTATTGGTTACTACCAGGACAAGTATGCTATTACTGCACTCTAAATCATATTGTGCCATTTTCTTAGATGATGTAGTTTATAACACCATAGCTGAGTATGACTATTGATTAATTCCCTACTTTGGAAGCTTGAAGGGTACATTCTGGTACCATAAATACTAGTCCTCAGGAGGGTGTTTTTGATCATTTTTAGCTCAGGAGTCGTCAGGGTTCTGTTTCTGAAATCCATAGTAATACTGTTTTTTTAAAAGATGATGAAAGAAATGTATTGGATTTTTGTCAAATGATTGCAAATGAAGGTACACAGTTCAGAATACTAAGGATCCAAACTTTAACAGATAGTGTGATGGAGGAAAATATTCTCTGTCCTATACATAATGACCTTTATTCTTAATTATGATCAACATACATATCAAGGCTTTTTTTTTTTTTTGCGTGTGTGTTGGCCCTGTAACAGGTAAGCACAAAGGCTCATAAAGCACACAAGAAAGTGTAGAAGGGAATTACAATCTGAGTGAATTCTAAGAAAAAGCTAAGATCTTCATGCTAATTCCACCACCTTGTCTACAACTTACTAAGAACTGTTAAACTGAAATGTGTCTTCCCCTAATAAATTCATAATTACCTTATGTTTGACACTGAGTCTAAATGATAATAGCTCAAATAAAAGCTGTAACCCAGTGGGAAAGGTCTACAATAAATATACAATCACAGTTCAATTGAGAGCATAGAACTTAATGTCTGATATTTTCAGAGCTCACCCAAAAAGGACACAGAGCTAATGAAGTCTGGACTCAATTTAAAGCACTCCAAGGACTTGACCATCTGTTAAAGGAAGAAGACATCCCAGGAGAGAAAGTGAATGAACCATATTCCATCTGACGCTCAGTGCCTCTGTTACCCAGTAAAGATGACTGTCAGAATTTCTGTTCCTGATGATGTTATAGATTAGTTGTTTCCCAATGAGTTATTCAAATATTGGCAAAGCATGAAATAAACATTGAATTATATTGCTGCTCTGGCAAAAAAAGCTTTGGATAGAAACAAAACCAAAGTTGTAAAATAGAGAGGGTCAGAGACATGCAAACTCTGTGAGTGGATGTTTAAATTACACAGGCATAATTGTTTTAATCCATTGCTGTTTCATTTTTTAAAATATTGGCACAATATTTTGAGGCATAAATGATATATGAATCCATTAATTGGTATCTTAGGCACTCCATATTATGTATTTAATACATATTTTCATTTTTACAGTGTGTGCTTATGTGTGTGTATGATGTATGTATCTGTTTTTATATATGTGGGGACTTAAATGGATGCATAGGTGTGGATATAAACATGTATAGAAACCAAAGTTCGGCAGGAGGTCTTTCTCTATTGTTCTTCCAACTAAACATGAGTTACAGTCTCTTGTTCAACATAGTTGTTATTATTTCAGCCAGCTAGTTCTAGGAATTCCCTCTATCTGCCTTCTAAGTACTGGGATTTCAGAAATGCCTTCATGCCAGCAAGACTATTACTTGAGTCCTGAAGTTCCATGCTCCAATCCTCATATTTATTGTTAAGCACTTTATACTGAGTCATCTCCTTATAAACTTCAATTGGGACCTTTTTCTTTCATGCTAATGCAAAAATGATGGCCTGCATAGTATTACTATAAATGATACTAGATAAAACACATGCATATGTAAGAGAAATTTTTGCATATGTGCACTTTACAGTATATTCTATTTTTCTTACTTTATTTTTCTCAATTTTTATTTAATTGAAAATACAATTTTATACAACATATTCTGATTCTGCGTAGTCCTCGAAGATCCTTCCCACGTTCTCTCCCAACTGAATTCACACCATTTCTGCCTCTAGTTATAAAACAAGTAGGCATCTAGAGAATTATCATAAGATATAAGAAAATAAAAAGCATACAAATTGGAATAGGATAAAAAAACACAAACAGAAGAGAGCCAAAAAAGCTCCCAAATCACATATATATGCAATAACACAAATATTTGAACACACAGGAATTTGAGTAAATCAACAAGATAGAGCCATAATAAAGATACAGATGACACATAAGGTTAGAAATGAATACCTGACACCACATGAGACAAAGAAGTACCAAAAAGCCAATGAATTTATTTTCTATTGGCTATTCCCTGCTGGATATGGGGCCTGTCCTTAGAAATTCTTGGTATTTCAGAAAAACTACATTTGAGAAGTCTACTTTTTCACTTTTGAGTGGTTATCAATTGCAGATAGCTTTTGATTTGGGCATGGGGCTTGTGTCTACTTCTCCTCTCATTGTTACCCCTACTGGAGCACACACATGCAGTTCCTGTAGAAAACTTTTTGCAGAATTCACACAACAAAAGCATGTAAGTAATCTAATTATACACTGTTGTATTAATTAAACTATTAAGCTATAATCAAAGAATGGAATAAGCTCACGGTTGTTAATATGACTGACTTCTTTGTAGTTATGCCTATCAACACGGATAAACTCTAATCTCTTGTAACTCAATGAAAAATTTACAGAAAAAAACACATTAAATAACTCAGTAAATCATTTAGAGTAAATGGTGCTTATATGGATGGTGACACTTTAGACAAACCAAACAACAATAACCACAACAAAACTCCCACAAATATATGTAAAAAGTATATATATGGAAGATACCTGATCAGTCAGCCTCATCAACTTAACCCATGTAACCCAATATGGACAAGTTCAACAGAACCACCATATATGGCCTATCCATACAGGCTGTGGCATTGCCAGGGCATACATTTCATTTTTCATTTCATTCATATGAGGATGACATAACAGACTGCCATCTATTAACCAGTACTCCTGGTAATGAACAGATGGGTTTATGCATATTACAATTCGCTAAAGCACTCACAGAAAGTTAAGATACACTGTCCATACAATTTATTTTAAACATTGAAGTAAACATACAAATAAGCGCAATGCATGTAATCTTAAAGAGAATTCACTTTCACTCGTTTCAGAAGTGTCACAGGAAATCAATGAAAGAAACTTGCCATAGTTTCTTTTGTTCTTCAGCTTTTTTTTTTAATTGACTGAACTCGAACCCAGGGTTGGATTGTTAATTCGGCATGCACTCAACCATTGCACACTCTAACTCAGCTTCTTTCCTTGAAAGTATCCCTGTATTATGATTTGTTGATTGCTCTGTTACATCATTGTTACACTCCAAAGTGAGGACTGCCTTCATCCTGATGTCAGACGTGTCTTTCACCGTGTATAACAAAGAGCTGTCACTCAACAAATCCTTGCTGTTAAAAGAAAGAATATGATGTTGTGCAGCAATTACTATGAAAATGTGAACAGAAACAATAATCACAGCCATCTTGAGGGCCAAACCATTCTTATGTCATTCATGTTCAACAGGGGATCACTCGCAGTTTCTGGATAAAACCTCCACCACACTGAAAGGCACATTGGTACCAATCAAAGAAAATGATAGATATTAGAGGGAGCTCATGGGGATTTGGTTTGATATCACCAAAACTACCACTCACACAAGTCACCCAGGCTGGCTAGACAAGAGTATCCTGGCTTCTTCTCTTGAGGTTGTGAGTCAGTTTGTTATGGGGTCTGAGATTTTATGTTTTTCAAATTAATTCTTCCCAGGTGGTTTTTCCCATTGGGCAGGTTTGACCTAATTACTGTAGGTTTTGTGTTTTGGTTTTGGTTTTTCTGAGTAACAGCCCTAATTATCTTGGGACTTGCACTTTAGACTAGGCTGGCCTCAAACACAGAGGTCCACCAGTCTCAGCCTCCAGAATGATGGAATTAAAGGCATGTGCCACCACTTCCTGGCGTACCGTAGATTCTTTTATTATTGATTTTTATTGAGCTCTACATTTTTCTCTGCTCCCCTCTTTGACTCTCTCCTACCCTTCAACTTTCCCCCAAGGTTCCCATGCTCCCAATTTACTAAAGATATCTTGTCTTTTTCTACTTCCCATGTAGATTAGACCTATGTATGTCTCTCTTAGGGTCCTCATTGTTGTCTAGGTTTTCTCGGATTGTGATTTGTGGGTGGGTTTTCTTTGCTTTATGTTTAAAAATCACTGATGGAGCATGTGATCAAACCAGACTCTCTGAATGTGGCTGACAAGGAGGGATGACTGAGAAGCCAAGGACAATGGCACTGGTTTTTATCCCGCTGCATGTACTGGCTTTGTGGGAGCCTAGTCTATTTAGATACTCACCTTCTTAGACCTGGATGGAGGGGGGAGGACCTTGGACTTCCCACAGGGCAGGGAATTCTGACTGCTCTTTGGACTGGAGAGGATGGGTAGGGAGAGGGGAGGAGGGGGAGGGAAATGGGAGGAAGGGAGGAGGTGGAAATTTTTAATTAAAAAAAATAAAAATAAATAAAAATCACTTATGAGCGAGTACATATGATAATTGTCTTTCTGTGTCTGGGTTACCTCACTCAGAATGATATATTCTAGCTCCATCCATTTTCCTGCAAAATTCAAGTTGTCTTTATTTTTTCAGCTGTGTAGTACTCCATTGTGTAAATGTACCACATTTTCCTTATCCATACTTAGGTCGAGGGACACTTAGGTTGTTTCCAAGTTCTGGCTATGACAAACAATGCTGCGATGAACAGAGTTGAGCACTTGCTCTTGTGGGACAATTAAGCCTTTTTTGGATATATACCAAAAGTGGTTTCACTGAGTCTTGAGGAAGGTTGTTTCCTAATTTTCTGAGAAATCTCCACACTGACATCCAAAGGGGTTGTACCAGCTTGCACTCCCACCAGCAATGCAGAAGTGTTCCCTTTTCCCCACAACCTCTCCAGCATAAGTTGTCATCAGTGTTTTTGATCTTGGCCATTCTTACAGGTGTAAGATGGAATCTCAGAGTTGTTTTGATTTGCGTTTCTCTGATGACTAAGGATGTTGAACATTTCCTTAAGTGTCTTCAGCCATTTTAAATTCTTCTGTTGACAGTTCTTTGTTTAGGTCTATACTCCAGTTTTTAAATTGGGTTATTTGTTCCTTTGATGACCAACTTCTTATTTTCTTTGTATATTGTGGAGATCAGACTTCTGTCTGATGTGGGGTTAGTGAAGATCTTTTCTCATTCTGTAGGCTGCCATTTTGTCTTCTTGACCATGTCCTTTGCTTTACAGAAGCTTTTCAATTTCAGGAGGTCCCATTTATTGATTGTTTTTCTCAGTGTCTGTGCTGCTGGGATTATATTTAGTAAGTGGCCTCCTGTGCCAATGTGTTCAAGTGTACTTCCCACTTTCTCTTCTAGAAGGTTTAGCGTGGCTGGCTTTATGTTGAGGTCTTTGATCCATTTGGACTTAAGTATTGTGCATAACGATAGATATGGGTGTATTTTCATTCTTCTACATGTTGATATCCAGTTATGCCAGCACCATTTGTTAAATATGCTTTCTTTCTTCCATTTGATATTTTTTTGCATCTTTGTCAAAAATCAGGTGTTCAAAGGTGTGTGGATTAATATCTAGGTCTTTGATTCTGTTCCATTTGTCCTCCTGTCTGTTCTTATGTCAATACCAGGCTGTGAGTGGAAAGTGAATATCATCAATATTATTATAAAGAATTCCTAAAAAATTAACGCAAATATATTTAAAATGTAAGTATTGAACTAGTTTTTTTTAATTGATTCTTAGTGGACATTATAGCAATAGGAGATTTTTTTTTGTATAATTATATCCTCAAACTCTTAAACAGGTCTTTTCTTAATATGATAAGCAAAATACAACTTTTCTTACTCCATCCACATTATAATTCTATTGCAATCTCTTCACCATTCTCAGAAGCAGTAACATGATTTGGGGATCATATCATCATATCAGCTCATAGCACCTTTGTGTTGTGCTGTAATTAGACATGTGAAGGGAGTCAACTCTCAGAAAGATTGCAAGTATTAATGATTTCTAGGATCTTTTAGACATCAACTTGTAATTGCACAGCTTACTGTTATGATGGCCATCATGGAGATTATTGACTGATGCTTGGAAAACAGGCTTGTGGGATTTCTAGGCTAATTTGCTTTGACCTTCCCTTTATTATGCCATCAACCATGTCTTGATTCCCATCTGTAGGCAGCCCATTGATATTCTGACACACCTGCCATGTATTAGGCTCATGAAAATAAAAGACCTAAAATATAGATGCAAAATGAGTATAGTCAGAATATAGAAAGGTACATCAATTTGGCAATTCTTTTTTTTCCCAGTTTATTTATTTTTTTATTAAAAATTGCCATCTCCTCCCCTCCTCCTACCCCTCCCTCCCCTCCCCTCCACCCACACCCCCACTCCCTCCCTCTTGAGGCCAAAGAGCCATCAGGGTTCTCCACACTATGTTGAGTCCAAGGTCCTCCCAACTCCCCCCAGGTCCAGGAAGGTGAGCAACCGAACTGACAAGGCTCACACAGAGCCCGTCCATGTCGTAGAGACCAAGCCCATCGCCATTGTCCTTGGCTCCTCGGTCAGCCTCCACCATCAGCCACCCTCAGAGAGTCCGATTTGGTCGCATGTTCCATCAGTCCCATTCCAAGTGGACTTGGTGGTCTCCCATTAGTTCTGTCCTGCCGTCTCAGTGGGTGAACGCGTCCCTCATGGTTCTGACCCTCCCTCTCATGATCTCTCTCCATCCGCTCCTCATCAGAACTTTGGGAGCTCAGTCCGGTGCTCCAATGTGGGGCTCTGTCTCTATCTCCATCCATCGCCAGGTGAAGGTTAAGGGGGAATAGGATGGTTGGGATATAGGAAGGGTGGATATGGGAACAAGGAATTATATATCTTACTTAAGGGAGCCATTCTAGGGTTGGCAGAGGCTTGACTCTAGAGGGGTTCCCAGGTGTCCATTTGGCAATTCTTTAAAAATAAAATATGAGTTTACTGTGTGAAACAACTCTACTCGCCAGCATCTTCACAAAGATTTCAAATGTCCCTTTAAATATCAATCTGGAAATTTTCATCTACAATACTCATAAAAGGAGTTATGTAGACATAATCCAAGTATACAAGTATACAATGAGAGAATACGATTTATACAGACTATGAAATATTCCTTCAGTGTATTATTAGTGGGCCATAAATATGCTGAGATAACTGCCAGTATTCAGGGAATTGGTACATAAAAGCTGGTATATGTATAAGTGTAGATGGGTCTTGATTATAAATACTAAGTAAAGTAATTAAGTCACCAAGAATGTACATATTATATGAAATATTGAAAATAGGCTAGTGGGTGGATAAATAAATTATAAAAGTTCTTATGTTGGGCCATGACAAGAGAAGTTGTCTGTCTCTCTACCATGTGTGGTCAAAGAGTATGTTTTCAAAAATGATGACTAGTTACAAAATTATATTGTGATGATGCTTACATAATCCTATTTATAGATTAGAAACTGTATATTTTAGGCTATAAACAGGTAATTTCTAGACCTGTAAATTGCAGGGGATTTTTTTCTTAAATGTACACTTCACAACAAAGTGATTTATGGAAATTTCAGCATAAAACTTGTCTTTGGGGTTCCTCTGTTCCTGTTAGGCTGGCCTTATACTTAATGTATGTTAGGGGATGTGGATTTCTTCTACTTTACAAGTTAACCATTAGATTCACCTTGGTGAATAAAGCAGCACTTCACTCTGGTATACTTCCCTTCCTTTAACATTGCTCAAAGTGAAATTTTAGTAGCAGAACATTTCAAGGCAGCAGAAATAAATATCAGGCAGGACTTCATATTCTGTACTGTTCCTACTATAAACACATACCTTGTTGAGGATGAGCACACTCAGGAAAATTGGATCTTCCCTTAAGGACTTGACAAATTTTGTCCAACTGCTAAAATAGATGCTTTCTTTTGAGACATCATGTTTTATTACTATTTGGTAGTAGAACTTTTTTGGTTCATTCTCTGACCTCAACTTCCTCCTGGTTTTATTGCTGGCAAACAGGAGTGTGTATAATTTTAGAAGCAGGGTTCTATGAGTCAGCATAGCTTCTCTACAGAGCATTCCAGGAAATTCGGTTTTCTCAAGCCTTTTATTGACCCAGCTCTATCTTTCAGAATAACAATAAAATAAAGTTGAATGGAGGGCTATAGATTTTGAAGACAGAGACACAGAAACCACTTTGTTTTCCTCTTTGTTAGCTTCTTAGAAGCTAAGCTAGACTTCGGGAGAAATAACTGTAATCTTCTGGGACAAAAGCTAATCACATAAATTCTTATTATAGGAGTTGACCCTTGTGCAAGATGGAAAGTCTTGCAATGCTTAGAAATACCTTTTCTTTCTTGAAATAAAAAAATATAACTTTATTTTTAGCTACTGTTCCAATTATGAACACACAGTCATACACACATACACAAACAATTTATTCAAACTATCAAGCCTGAAGTGGAAAGTATCACCAGTATTAAAATTAAAAGTGGTTTATTAAAATTAAAAGTAAGCAAAAAGTTCTTAATGAGAATTCAAATTAATACAAAAAATTTAATGATAATTATAGATTTAAAAAGAGTTGAAAGTACAATATATTTTGAGTTCTGAAAAGTAAAGGGGACTAGTGTATTTTCTTACTATACAGGTTCTGTGGAATCATTGTGGATGGGTATGGGCAGGAGAAACAAAATGAAACACAAAACAAAAAAACAAACGATTACAAATAAGACTAGAACACATTCCAGTAAATACTTTAATAAAGATTTAAGAAAAATTCTGTCTTTTGCTCAATAAAGACAAACCAAATCTTAAAATGTTAGTTGATGAACATATACATGGAATAATAACCTCTTATGGTTAAATGTATTAGCACAAGGTTTTCTAACATTAAGACACATAAAGTCTGAAAAAGTGGATATATGTGAGAGTAAAATAGATACTTATTTTTGTATTTAAAATAATTTATCCCTGCTATTTAATAATCGGTGTTTAAAGGATTTAGAAATTTAGTAAAGGCAGAGGATGTTTATAACTGTCTTTTTGAATGATGGGAAAGTCCTTGTAACTTTATGAAGCACACCAAAGCTCCTCCCATTCTAAACTCAATGGCTAACCAAGAAGAAGAAAACAATCTAAAGATGAAGTGATGAAGAAACAGGAGAGCTACTCCCAGGGTAAACATACAGTTTAAGCTGTAACAGGATTGAAGATATAGCTAAATACCATAGTCTCAAAAGGAGCACTTCAAAGACATATTTTTTCATGTTATATTTCCAGCAGATGCTACATCTATTTTCATGGATTATCTCATAACATCTACTAGAAGAAAATTAATTTTCTTGGATTTTAAGTTAATATGATTGAAAGGTCATGGAAAATATATAATTTGTATTTTCTGGAAAGTTCTAGCATCTTGGTATTGTAATATTCATATTAGTGTGCCCTGATTTAAATATAAATACAAGTAAGATATTTAAATTTGTTCTAGGTGGAGACAGTATTACATAAAAATTTTTCTGTTTTTCTTAGGCTTTTCCAAATAGATCACAGGACTGCATGAATATTTTTACTGACCAGGGCATTTTATATCAATATACTATAAAATGAAGAAATAGCTACATTAGTTTTGAGATTAAACACATCACAAAAAGCTAGTGAGATATGTCATGAATGATGCTTAAACATGGTCTTGATCTCTTGGTATACCCACATCAGTAAGAGTACCTTATCCTGAGGCCTTGGGAAAATGATTTCTCATACATAATCATAATTATTATGTACACTTTCTTCCTTACTACTTATTCTGTCATTATATTTACTGTATGTTAATTCTTATGTAATGGTTATTCCATAGTGAGCTGTCCTGTTATATATATTTCATAATACAGAAGGCATAGTTATGGGTTATAGACAATGTTTAATCCTTGCGCAAAATTTCCTTCCTAAATAACTTAAGTAATGGAATAGTCTTGATGGAAGTCCTTTTACTAAGTGATTATTTGCCTAACCTTTCGCCATTCTTCCAGTTTCTCACTCAGTTAGCCCAGAGAAAATAAAATGAATGGTTGTCTAAGAGCCTAGAGCATGTAACTCAGGCAGGGAATTTGAAGAAATTCAAAGAAGTTCCAACCAAATCAGAACTGACCAGATCAGTCAACTATTGTATTTTAGTGAAATCTAGAGTGATAATTTGGGTTCCTGGGAAATCAGACTACTTGGGGTAAATAGAAAAAGAAATAAATTAACAGAGCTTTCTGAGAGGGTGAGCACAAGATCTTCAGATAAGAACATGTCTGTTCTTGCTATTCGCACACTAACACCTAATCACATTATCTGTATTGATACTATCTTTACAAACTTCCAACAGATTCCATTCTGAACTACATTTTGTTAATTTCCATTCTTGATTTATCTAATTTAAGGCAGTGAGGAAACAATACAAATTCAATATGTTCTATTATCTCTGTGAGTGACTCTCTGGAAGACAAAAGAGATTGTTATATTATAATTTTGAGAATACATAATTGTATAGCAGAAAATATAACAGATAACTCATTTATTGTTTCATATGTTTCAGGTGAAGGGTTAAATATTTTCATAAGGCTATATAATGTTATCTTCCCAGTTCTACAATAATTAGAATTATAAAATGTACTTTTCCAAAATGGAAATTAAAATATATTGGGTGAATTACAAAGCTTTTTAACGTTGATTTTGTTTAAATAGAATTTTGCATTCTTTTGTAAAAGGCATACAATATCCTCCCGACATAATGCTTTATCTTAATATGTATAGAACAAATTACAAAAGGCTAAAACCAAGGAATTTAGCTCTTTTAGTTTTCAAAATCTGTTAATTGTACTGGCTACTTTCTCCCTCTGTGCAAATTACTTTTAGAAGCTAGTTTCTTTTAGAACCCTAAGTATTCCCCAAAATTCCTTGGAAAATATCATGAAGAGATGAATAGATGGCTTAGAGGATAAAGGATTTGCTGTATGGATATAAGGAACTGAGTTTAGAACCCCGATAAAAACAAACAAACAAACAAAACCCAAAAACCCTGAACATTGCATTGTTTGCCTACAGTCCTAGGATGTGGAATAAAAAGCCAAGTAGATCTTGGCAGCAAGCTAGCCAGCCATCTTATCTGAAACAGGATGCTACAGATTCATTGACAGATATTCAATAACAACAACAACAAAAGCAGAGAATGACAGAGGAAGACATCACAACAACGTCTGGATTTCATGCTCATATGTATAATATGTTATCATACATGTTCACAATAACATACATGCAAACACACACACAGAGAAAGAGAGAGACAGAGAGAGAGAGAGAGAGAGACAGAGAGAGAGAGAGAGAGAGAGATATCCAGATATACACCTGGCCTTTGTTGCTTTGTTGATTCTTGACTAATGTAGAGAAGAAAAACTGTATGTATCTGAGTAGAATCAATGTACCTATATAATACACATAAATATATGAGGAAGATTATTATTGGAATTTATTTAAAGAATAGTGGAGATTAGTTAGTCATATCTTAGGATGTCATGGAGAAAATAGACAACCTAACAAGCCTCTATTTAGTGAAATATGATTCTGAATGGCTGAGAACAAATGCAGTCAATAGTATAAGTTCAGTGTGTGGATCCAAGAACCACAATCCTCAATGTCTGAAGGTATAAGAAGATTGATGCACATGATGAAGACAGAACTATATAATTAACCTTTTCTCTGCATTTTTTCTTCTATATGAGCCCTAATGATGCCTGCCCACTATGGTAAGGGAAATCTCTACATTATTCATTAGTTCAGATATAAATGTCTTTTCAAATATCTTCAGTAGAAATAATGTTCTGTCTTCTTTATGAGCATCCTTTAGCTCCAAAAAAGGTGATGCATAAAATTACCACAAGCTTAGCTAAAATATTCAGTTAACAGAATTCACAAATCTGCTCTAATTGGATGCATTTATCTTTTTTTTTGTTTGTTTTTCGAGACAGGGTTTCTCTGTAGCTTTGGAGCCTGTCCTGGAACTAGCTCTTGTAGACCAGGCTGGTCTCAAACTCAGAGATCCGCCTGCCTCTGCCTCCCGAGTGTAGGATTAAAGGCGTGCGCCACCACCGCACGGCTGGATGCATTTATCTTTTATGAAAACAGTGATATACCTCAACAATAAAACTGAAAGACAAATACGTTTTGAAGATAATAGATACATTCCTTGAACTTTGGAAATAGATGTAAGAATATAGTGTCCTTTAGGAATATGGATGATAAATATAGTTCATTACTTAATATTTTAAAAAAAACAAAATCTGAGCCTTTTTCATATGACAGGTAGCAAGAACAGTTATATTTATATATGGAACCTGAAAATTTGATCACAATGAAGGAGAGAAGAGCACTGTGATTATCAGTCCAAATAGGAAGTTATACGGAAGGAGGAAGTGTGAAGAAAAAATGACTAATGGGCACTGGAGATATTTGATAGGAAGAGAAACTTTTAATGTTCTATAGAAGAGACACATAGCAAAGTTTGAAAATAAATAATTGAACATTGAAAAATAGCACACAATATTTTAATGTTCATAGGTAAACAAATAATCAAAAGATGGTTCTTTTAATTATCATAAATTTGTAATCATAATTATATGCATGTGTTGATATACAATTCTGCAGTGTATACACATACATCCCAGAAGTTATATAACAAATGAAAGAACAAAAACTTAAGTAAAAACAGAGATGATTTTGTTGCCTTGGCTGTTTGTAGTACACTTTCTTAGTAATTATTTATATGTAGTATTACACCATTCCCTGCAGATATTAGCTATAAACATAATATGGTGCTGACATTTTGAAGAACTAAAACTGATTTAGTTACTTTACTATTGCTATGATAAACATAATGACCAAAGAAACTTATGAAATACAGCATTTAATGTGGGCTCTTACACTTTCAGATTGTAGAGTCCATAACTGTCATGATTAGGAGCATGGCAGCAATCAGGCAGGCATGATCTGGAGCAGTAGCTGAAAGCTGATATCTTAAGATATAATCCTGTAATAGAGAGAGCTAACTGGCAAGCACATAGACTATTGAATCCTCAAAGCCAGTGGTACCAGTGTTATACCTCCTTCAACAAAACCATACCTCCTAATCCTTCCCAAACAGTTCTACCAATTGAAGATGAAATATTCAAATCTATGAACCTATGGGGCCATTCTCTTTCAAAATGCCTTTCCATTCTCATTATTCCTTAAAGTGTATGCCTTATTTTTCTATTTGTCCACTAGTTATTCTGAAGATGACAGTATTGAAGCAGACAAAATGATAAAGTAAATTTTGTATGTGTATTTTATAGTATCATACCATATCCCATATAGTTTTACATTTATAATTGCCAACTAAAATTTAAAATTAATGATAAAAATATTTCACCAATAAACACATGAACATGCATATTTGTTGACAAGTATGTCTATTGTAATATCATCTGCCTTTATTATTAATTTTATGCATGTCCTCATTTGTTTACACAAAGGTGATCACAGATTTATCATCAAATATCTAATCACTAAATGGGGAGGATTCTTTTGTTTTGTGAAATGAGATTTTATGTAAATATATAATTTATTAAGGCCAGGCGGTGGTGGCGCACGCCTTTAATCCAAGTACTAGGGAGGCAGAGGCAGGCGGATCTCTGTGAGTTCGAGACCAGCCTGATCTACAAGAGATAGTACCAGGACAGGCTCCAAAGCCACAGAGAAACCCTGTCCTGAAAAACCAAAATAAATAAATAAATAAATAAATAAAATTTATTAACACCTGAATCTGAGATATAAAAAGTGATTAACTAGAAATTGTGTATGTGTTTTAGTCTATTCATATAAATGGGGATATAATGTTTCTGGAAAATAAAAATTAATTTTCATTTAATTATGCATACATATGCTTGAGCGTAAATAACAATGAACTTAAAAAGGGATGTGACATTAGCATAATGACACACGAGTTACATAAGTACAATCTAATTAAAATGAGAACAGCTATCTTTATAAAAATGTAAAAATCTGAATTATAAAAATTTATCTAGGTAATGAGAAATTGATAAAAGATTCAACAAGATTCAATGTTATTTCTTGTATTGATTTTACAAAAGAGAATAAAAATTTAGTTGTCACAACCTGAAATATTATGCAGTCTGACTTTAAAAATCCAACTGTTTATACAATCAAATTTTGTTTTAACCAAATGTCATTTTTCTTCACTTACTAGAGATGGACCAAGAATTACAAAAATCCCCCAAAACTAAAATAACATTCACAAATCCTTTTAATAATATTTTCCTTGTTTTAAAAATGTAATACAGTTTTTATAATTATCATTGTAAATGTTTAATATACTATATTTCATTAGAATAAAATTTTTATCTTAGTACACAATATGTATGAAAATCTTCTATAAAAAGTAATTTAGACAAGTACCTATTGGGAACATTTTCTAATAATCAATTTATGATCATAATTTAATATTTTATAATTGAATAGTTATTTACCTGCAATTATATAGCTTAATTTTTGCACCATATATATATATATACTTTTTATGTTTACCTTTGCTTTAATTCACGCATCCTTACTTTGATGAACTTTCTAATACTCTTCTAAATATCTTCTATCAATTTGAACTTATCATTTCATTTCTGGATCCTGTTTTACCCCCCTCTTTCTTCAAACACTTTCATCTAAATGTCTTACATTTTGTATCATGTAGGCATTTTAACCATTATCATGTTTAATATAAATGCCTGTACTTGATATAATCATTTGCTTAGCTGAACATTAGAGCTCTTTGAGATTCTAACCTGATTTATATCCTTTAGCTAACCAAGTCATCAGTAACAATTTCAATAAGCTTATACTAAACATGATACAGTTAATAGTGGTTCAATGAACAGACATGTGGATTTTTCTCCAGAAGTTTAGATAGATGATTGACTGATGACTGATACATGAAAGATCGATAATTGATAGATAACAGATACCTAGATGATAGAAATATATATGGCAGATATAAAAGTAGTCAAACTATTTAGAAACCAATCCTATTAGTTGGTTTTTAAAATTATTATTATTAAAAATTTCTGCCTCCTCCCCACCTCCTATTTCCCTCCCCTTCCTTAACTCCCCTCCACCTCCCTTTCCAGTCCAAGGAGCAGTCAGGGATCCCTGCCCTGCGGGAAGTCCAAGGTCCAACCCACACCATCTAGGACCAGGAAGGTGCACATCTAAACAGACTAGGCTCCCCAAAAGCCAGTACATGCGGTAGGATCAAAACCCAGTGCCATTGTTCTTGGCTTCTCAGTCAGCCTTCATTGTCCGCCATGTTCAGAGAATCTGGTTTGATCCCATGGTTTTTCAGTCCAGGTCGTGCTGGTCTTGGTGAGCTCCCATTAGACCAGCTCTGCCATTTGAGTGGGTGGGCGCACTCCTCGCGGTCCTGACTTCCTTGCTCATGTTCGCGGTCCTGATTTCCTTGCTCATGTTCTCCCTCCTTCAGCTCCTTTTGGATGGACAATTATAAATAAAAATTTATAAGCTATTTCTTTATGCACTCAAAACAAAATATCTTAAGTGTTTTCTTGTGTGGAAATTGATGCTTTGGAAATATTTGTAAAGTCATTCAGCAGGATGGCTTGAAGATTATAGATGTATGTTTCTTCCAGCTTCCAATATAAACCAAGAGAAGTCAAGGGCACAGAAGAGGAAGAATCATAATAACAGGGTGTACAACCCATTGTGTCTTGCTGAGACAATGGCCAGTTTTATGCGTCACATGACAAAGCACACATTTAGAAAGAATCAGAATATATTTCATTATAATTTTCTCAATGATCTTGATTTTCTTCTTTATATTATAAAAAAGCCTTATTTCTGAAAAGCAAACCATATTTTTCTAAAAATATTTAAACCCCCTTTCCTCATAGAAAAATATAGTTGAAATCATCATTAATGGTAATGAGGTATGGGAATTGAGGTGTAAGCTGAAAGGGTGACATGCGTGTTAAATGATGGGGCCAGAAATAAATCTATTGGACATTCTGAAACAAGTGTGTTGTAATATATTTGCTTTTCAAAAAAAAGACTCCATAGACAAAACTTAAAATTAGATCTCACCATAGATCAATGATAAGGTTCTTCCCCTAAAGGAAACATAAAACCTTTTCATTTCTTTCAATCAAGAAAAGAGGCTTAACCTGTAAAAAATAGAAAACCAAAGGGAATTAATAAAAATAAAGCAAAGCCTAGAGGACAGTCTGATAGTGCTACCCTTTTCTAAGGAGAGTTGAATTGGGGAGGATGTTTTCACTTTTAAGTGATAAAAGGAATTTTCCTTGCTTGGGAAAGGAGCACTAATTGCCAGGATCAGAAAATAGCCAAAGACTCTCAAGCTGAGAAGCATATTATTATGCCATGATGTGCTCTGCTTTCTCTTATATTTGTTGCAAAGATCTATTTTCCTCATCTCACTACAGAGTCTCCCAGTTTGTCAGCCTCCAGAAATAACCAAGGAGCTTCTTCGTTCACACTCAAAAGAAGAAATGGTTTCCAATTCAGAGACAGAATTGTTGACTAATTCACACTAGTTAAGTCAGTATTAATATTTTTCTTCTGAACCAATTAATTATTTTGGGTTGTAAAGTTAGTTCCCTTTACACTCTGCATTTCCCTCCTATAGTAATACTCATTATCTGTTCTACAATATTGTTATTCCAATACCCTTTCCTAGCTGCATATATAAGTATTTTATTTATATTAGTTCTACCTTTTCTTCAATCTACAACTTCTTCTTCTCCTCTCTCAATTTCATGAGCTATCTTGCTTTAATTACTAAAATATATATAAATAAATACATATTCATCTATACATATTCATATGCATGTATGCATGTGTATGTTACAACCTCACCAAAGCATTTAGTGTTTCTCGTGTCTGTATGCTCTGAGGGATAACCACTTGTTATTGGATAATCTATTACAGAGACTGTGCCTAGAGAAGAATGATTTTCCATCTCTCATCAGCCATTAATTGCATTTTGATCTTCATTTAAAATTAGAGCCTTGTGAAATTTCTCCATTAAGATTAACAAGTTGAGTTGTGTTGACATTGTTCAGATTTTGTTGCAATTTCATGAACATAGCTTCCCTGTCTGATTTGGAATATACAATTAAGCAGTAGACTTCTTCAGATTCTTATAGTCTTTGCATCTCTTTCTTGGTGTTCTCTAATCCTGGTTTGGCTTTGAATTGTTGATGATTACACAGGTACAATATGCAACAATTGTTCTATACACTTTGACCAGTTATGGATTTCTATAATGTTCTAGAAGGCAAAAAGAAACTTCTTTGATGATAGATTAATCTGTGTGTATGAAGATGGGAATTGAGAGTGAAGTTCGAAGTTGTTCTATTTCAAGATAGTAGCACTAGGTGTGGCTTTACCAGCCCCAAGCAGATTTACAAGGCTACATTTATATGGTATGAGATTCTTTGTATTAACGTCAATTAAATGGTCATTGATCAATTAAAAGATGTAAGTGCCATTATAGGACATTTATGGATGTCTTGCCATGCTTACTAGTCATAAGCACTACATCTGTGTAGGTCTGTCGATTGCCTTTCTCCAGTGGCAGATACATACATCCCTCTCATACTTTGACAGTCATCAGAGAATGAGGATTCTAGATCAGTATAATTTCAGTTCCTCCAAGTGTGGTGTCTTTAGTTTAGGGTTTATCCTTAAGTTCATGTGGCAGTCAAAGGCAACAGAACTAGCCTACATTATTTTAGGAATTTCTTTTAAAAACTGACAAAAGAATCAACTCAAAGAAAGTCCACATAGGAAGTTTATATCTATGGCTGGAGATTTTTTCTCTAAGTATAATAATTCATTTAAGTCATATTTTACACACACACACCTCCAAACACACATATTTATAGATACATTATTATTAGAATATATATATATATATATATGCAAACACATATACAAATAATAATCCTGAGAAAAAGATTATGACACAGTATAAAATATAAAATATCAAGTTAAACTTAACCTAGAATACGAAGTTCTTCTATTATGTCAAATTTCAATCACTGAAGAAAAAAATGAGAAATAAAACCTTGGGATCAACCGGACTCTCTGAACGTGGTGGACAATGAAGGCTGACTGAGAAGCCAAGGACAATGGCACTGGGTTTTGATCCTACTGCATGCACTGGCTTCGAGGGAGCCTAGTCTGTTTAGATGCTCACCTTCCTGGACCTGGATGGACAGGGGAGGACCTTGGACTTCCCGCAGTGCAGGGAACCCAGACTGCTCTTTGGACTGGAGAGGGAGGGAGAGGGGAGAAGGGGGAGGGAGAGGAAAATGGGAGGTGGGGAGGAGGTGGACATTTTTAATAATAAAAAAAAGAAAGAGAACTAGAGTCCTGAGTTTAAGCCTAACTGTTTTGTTCTAGCTGTTCTGTGTAAATTTGTACAAAGTTGAATAAGTAAAAGTAAAATAACAGTAACAACCAAAAAAAAAAAAAAAAAAAAAAAAAAGAAAAGCTGAAAGGACCTCTCGTGCTCACAGTTTGTTAGAATTAATGTTGCTATAAATTACAATTTAAACAAAAACAATTATGTTCCATCAGTCCCATTCCAAGTGGACTTGGTGGTCTCCCATTAGTTCTGTCCTGCCGTCTCAGTGGGTGAAGGCATCCCTCATGGTTCTGACTTTCTTTCTCATGATCTCTCTCCTTCTGCTCCTCATCAGAACTTTGGGAGCTCAGTCCGGTGCTCCAATGTGGGGCTCTGTCTCTATCTCCATCCATCGCCAGGTGAAGGTTAAGGCTCACAGTGAGCCCGTCCATGCTGCAGAGTCCACATTCATCGCCGTTGTCCTTGGTTTCTCAGTCCTCCTCCACCATCAGCCACATTCAGAGAGCCCGGCCTGGTCCCCTGCTCCATCAGTTCCATTCCAACTGGACTTGGTGGTCTCCCGTTAGATCTGTCCCACCGTCTCAATGGGCAAACGCACTCCTCACGGTCCTGACTTCCTTGCTCATGATCTCCCTCCTTTAGCTCCTCATCGGGACCTTGGGAGCTCAGTCCGGTGCTCCTATGTGGGGCTCTGTCATTTTCTCCATCCAATGCCAGGTGAAGGTTCTATGGTGATATGCAAGACATTCATGAGTATGGCAATAGGATCTGGACATTTCTGGCGCCCTCTCCTCAGCTGTTCAAGGACCTAGCTGGGGGCGTCCTCTGGACACCTGGGAACCCCTCTAGAGTCAAGTCTCTGCCAACCCTAGAATGGCTCCCTTAAGTAAGATATATAATTCCTTGTTCCCATATCCATCCTTCCTATATCCCAAACATCCTATTCCCCCAAACTCTTCCCATCCTCCACTTCACACTTTTCTCGCCCCATCCCCCCTCCCCCCATCCCACCCCACCCCTATGTTTTCATTTTTTGTCCGGCAATCTTGTCTACTTCCAGTATCCAGGAGGATAACTATATGTTTTTCTTTGGGTTCACCTTCTTATATAGCTTCTCTAGGATTTTGACGTGAGCCTTGTCAGTTTGGTTGCTCACCTTCCTGGACCTGGAGGGAGTTGGGAGGACCTTGGACTCAGCATGGTGTGGAGAACCCTGATGGCTCTTTGGCCTGGAGAGGGAGGGAGTGGGGGTGTGGGTGGAGGGGAGGGGAGGGAGGGGGGAGGAGGAGGGGAGGAGATGGCAATTTTTAATAAAAAATAAATAAACTGGAAACAAAAAAACAATTACTGATTCATTGCAATCTCAATCAAAATCAATATAGAAAAAATATAAAATTAATATAGAAGCAAAAATTACCCTAATAGTCAATGAAAAACTGAGTTAAAAGGACGATCTTAGAGTAATGATTAAACCATATTTCAAGCTTTATGAAGCTATGGAAGAAAAGTGCCCTAAAACATTGTGGTAACAGCATGAAAACACACATATAGATACAATACAATACAATAGAAGATGCAATTATGAAGGCACGTGCTACATGCTGGGGACAAGATTGGTTTTGAGAACTGAGGGTGAGGGTAAAGATCTGAAGTTAGTCTACTTACTTCCCTGGCCAGACTGGTAGAAAAAAATAGAAAAAAAAAACAGCAGCAAACATGATTTAATTTAATGGTTAAAAGTAATTTTGGTTTTTGGAGGTGGTTAAGGTGTGACAACAAAACTCCTTGAATGTTCCCAGCAACTTATCCAGGAAGTGAAAGACTGCTCTCTAGAGCTTTTCTCCCTGTGGTTGTCTGAATCTGAATGACCCCTACAAGCTCATTTATCTAAATGACTGGTAAACGTTGGTGGACCTGTTTAGGAGGGATTGAGAGATTTGGTCCTGTCAATGTCAGAGTTGTCTACAACTCGGAGTGGGCTTGGAGGTTTAAAAATGTTCATGCCATTCACAGTTTGCTCTCGTGGCCTACTCCTTGTATATAAAGGATACAAGTTTTCAGCTCCTGCTCTAGTGTCATACCTGCTGGCAGGCTGCCATTTTCCCACTGATGATCATAAACTCTAACCTGCTAGAACTGTGAATGCCAATAAATGTTTGCCTCTATAAGTTGCCTTGGTCATAATGTTTTGTCTTGGAAATAGAAAAGTAACCAATACTGCCTTACAATCATACGTAGACACACAGCATGTTGAAAATAGCTACTGCGTTCTTAGTTAACCCATTGACTTCTACATATTGTACTTCTAGATCTGATTGTTTTGTGCTTATTATATGCCAAGCACTATTCTTTTTGGTTTATAGGTGCAGATTTTAAGCTTCTACCATTACACAGGGATATTATTCTTTGTTTTTCCTATTTATAGATAAATAACAACAAAAGCAAATGAGCAATAACAGCAAAAACTGAAACATGAGGATTCAAGAAATTTATCAAAGTTTACATATTAGGTAACAAGGTTTTCAACTTTGATCAAGGTAGAAAGGCATAAGCATAACTTACAGGCATATCAATTTCTATGATGCTTATAGTTTCACCAAATCACAAAGCCATATTACAGTTATCCCATTTTCAATACACTTCTTCCTTTAAATTTACCATCCCATTTCTTATTCAGGTGCTCCTGGCAGGTAAGAATTACTTTTGCTTAAATAATTCACATGAGTCATAACTCAGACCTTGTTAAAACATTATGGGAAAGTCAGAGAGGAAAAGTGCTAGGCATACACAATCTGTCATGATTTTTATATTGTAAACATGTGAAATGTTCCACCATATGTATTATGTCACTCTTCTCTACTCATTTTTGATAACATCACCAGAACTCTTTTGTCATTGTACATAAATACCAAGAACATATTAGATGTAGTGCTAACATCTGAGTTGTCCTATCACAAGGATCAGCTATGAGGTCAAACAACAGGATCACAAAATAGACATTGCTCTACATAAAGTGATTTCTTTGCCAATAATTCCATTTTTCCATATGTGTCATTATGAAACCATGAGAACTGAATTTAAAGATTAAATCTATAAATTTGAAAACAAAATTCCTGAATTGTTATCACCTTATTGGGAACTAAATTGCGGGGCAACAAAGTACATTCATATCATATGGCTTGCTTTATATGAAATGACTGAAATTTTGAATTTGTTTCAATTTAGATTTAAACTAGACAAGGTTAGTTGTAACAGCAAAGAGTTGCTATTATTTAAGGGATGAGTGACTGAGAGTTTATTACATGCCATAACTCGTGCTGATAAATTTATATTGGTTAAACCAAAATGATCTTCATAGAAATTTAAGAAACTAGCTAATAATTCAAAGAGGCAAATTGATAACCAAATCAAGAGAAGTATATATCCAAAATTCAGGCACATCAAACCAGCAACATCTAGGTGGGAATCAAGTTTCTCTGTTATTAGAGCTCATGCTTTTAAACACTAAAGGTTGTTTCCTTTCTCCTTCTTGTTTTCCTTTTCATTCTAAATCTGTACAGAAAACACTTTATAATTATAAATTCTAGAATATGATATCACTAAAAGACATTACCATACTTAATTTTGAATCTGTGAAAGATGACAGAATCAAGTAAGTGAATGAAAAGAAAGAGGATAATTTCAGTAAATCTAGACTCGTCTGATAAGTCTGTGCCTGAAGTACAGTAATCACTGATAAATTGGAAACAGATTACACACTCACACACACACATATAATATATATATTTATATATATTTATATATACTATATGTGTGTGAGTATATTTATATATATTATATGTGTGTGTGTGTGCGTGTGTATCTATATACATACATATAAAATCAGTCTATGAAGTCTAGAAATATTTGGGATAATCAACTATCCATGTTTTTTAAGATTAGAAGTTTAATATTTACTTATGTATGTTCCATGTAATCAATAATGACACTATGACCTTGTATCCTAGGGAATAATTATATTAAATACAAATGTGATTTTAGATGTGTTAGTTCTTCATTTAATAGAATATGAAATCAGGAGTAGGTAACTTTGATATAGAAAATGTTATCTCCTAAAATTTTAAAAGATGGAAGGAAGTAGATGACGACTTAACACATGAAAAAGTTGCTTTAAAAAGTAATTTATCTGCATATTAACTGAAGTTTTACTTTAAAGTACTATGAAATAAAGATGGTCATACTAAGAGCTACAGTATGCACCTCTGAGGGGACTGCCAATGTAGGTCAATGGGAGGAAACAAGTGCGTTGGGAGAGAAACAACAAGCGAAATAGAAAGAAAAGTAGAGACCCAGTAATGGCAATGACAAGGACACGTTTTATTCTATGAATCCAAAAAGGAAGAAATTACACTGTCATAAATGTACACCTTTACTGTTTATATATATATATATATATATATATATATATATATATATATTGCATTTTTCTATATATAATTTGTGCTTCACATGAGATATAAAGTGAGAAGCATGTTGCTGCTTGACTAAGAGGGCACTGTGAAATTGATTTTATCAAATTACGTTCAAAAACTTATAGAATTTTTAATATTTATAGGTAGGTTACTATGTCAGCATATTCAAGTGGTTTTTTTTCTCATTTTTTTTAATTAAAAATTTCCATCTCCTCCCCTCCTCCTCCCCCTTCCCTCCCCTCCCTTCCACCCATACCCCCGCTCCACCCCTCTCCAAACCAAAGAGCCATCAGGGTTCCCTTCACTATGTTAAGTCCATGGTCCTCCCAGCTCCCCCTAAGTCCAGGAAGGTGAGCAACCAAACTGACAAGGCTCACAGTGAGTCCATCCATGCTGTAGAGTTCATGCTCATCGCCGTTGTCCTTGGTTTCTCAGTCCTCCTCCACCGTCAGCCACATTCAGAGAGTCCAGTTTGGCCCCCTGTTCCATCAGTCCCATTCCAACTGGACTTGGTGGTCTCCCGTTAGATCTGTCCCACCGTCTCAATGGGCAAACGCACTCCTCACGGTCCTGACTTCCTTGCTCATGATCTCCCTCCTTTTGCTCCTCATCAGGACCTTGGGAGCTCAATCCGGTGCTTCTATGTGGGGCTCTGTCATTTTCTCCATCCAATGCCAGGTGAAGGTTCTATGGTGATATGCAAGATATTCATGAGTATGGCAATAGGATCTGGACATTTCTGGCACCCTCTCCTCAGCTACCCAAGGAACTAGCTGGGGGCATCTTCCTGGACACCTGGGAACACCTCTAGAGTCAAGACTCTGCCAACCCTAGAATGGCTCCCTTAAGTAAGATATATAATTCCTTGTTCCCATATCCACCCTTCCTATATCCCGTGTGGAATATATACATATTAGAGTACTATTTGGTGGTAAAAAAAACAATGACATCTTGAATTTTGCATGCAAATGGATGAAAATAGAAAACACCATCCTGAGTGAGGTAACCCAGGCCCAAAAAGATGAACATGGATGTACTCACTCATAATTGGTTTCTAGCCATAAATAAAGGACATCGAGCCTATAATTCGTAAAAAAAATCCTAGAGAAGATATATAAGAAGGTGAATCCAAAGAAAAACATATAGTTATCCTCCTGGATATTTGAAGTAGACAAGATTGCCGGACAAAAAATGGGAACTTGGGGGTGGGGTGGGGTGGGGGGATGGGGGGATGGGGAGAGAAATGTGTGAAGTGGAGGATGGGAAGAGCTTGGGGGAATAGGAAGGTTGGGATTCAAGTGGTTTTTATGATTAAAAGTTTCTTTTTAAACTAAAAGTTTATATACAGAAAGGGTGAAAAGTCTACTCAAATCACAATGTGTGACCTGAGATGAAAGAAAGACATGTCAAGGTTGGTTGTTTGTTTCTGCATTAGTAAATCAAGAAGAAGTTCTTATCTAACTCAGCTGCCATATAAGCAACATACTGTTCTTTCTATAAAGGTGTAAGATTTCAGTATTCCATGTAGGACAGAAGAACCTGTCTCATTACATTACTCAATTTCTTTCTAAAATGTATAAAAATAATAGAATAATCTAAATATAAATATTATATTCTTAGAATACTAAGAATTCTTCTCAATCTTCTAAATTGCTAGATTCTTCCTTTTTAAATATAGTAGTTTTTTTAAAAAAATTACAACCTATTCAGAAGTAGGTAACATACTTACATTGATAACCAGTAGGCATGTTTCCCAACTCTTCGGATAATGAATTCATGAGCAATTACCCCAAAAATGGATAGGAGATTCTTTTTCCAAACTAATGTCAACAGTATCCTGGTGTTCTGACAAAGGAAAATCTGATTTCACATCTAATGATGACAGATATGGACTATTAATTAATCAAATTGCCTCAAAAGAGAGTTCAGCAGGTGGAAATAATTATCAGCTAATTGTCTCCTGTTCATTACTTTACAGAGATATAAATCCAATGACTGCAGTCATTTTTATAGTATTTACTGAAAAGCTACTAGGAAATCAAACAGAATCACAGATGTTATGGTGACAATATTTGCATTTGCTGACTGAGACAATGCAAACAGCACAGAATAGCAGTTTGTCTGTTGCATTAATTTATAAAAGAATCTTTATTTTATCTAATACATGTAGATGACTTATACAATTGAAAAAAAGGTCTTGTGGCAGAAAGAAATAAAAGATGTTCAAATTGAATCCTTAAAAAAAAGGAACATAGGCATTTGTGAAATTTATGATCCATGAGAGACATACTTTCCTGAGACATCAGAATTTTCTATCCCTTATCTGGATACAGAATAGAGTTATTACAAATATATGTATATGTAGATTAAATATAAGAATACCTTATTTAGTAGATAAAAATTCTGACTCTGGATATCATTGTATTCTTTGATATTAAACTTTATAAAATGGTGATGATGATTCCATTGCTTAAGGTTTAAGATGAGAGAGTAGTAATTGACCTGAGGAGAAAATCATAATTTTTGAAAGCTAACAGGTATTAGATCATTAAAATTTTTATGTAATTACCCTTTTCTCCTAGCACTAATTTCAGTGTTAAGTAACAATTTTGTTATAAAAATGCTAATTAGCTAAATTGTTAATTTGATTTTTACTCATTTGTCATATTTAGAACTAAATGTTAACTTTTAAATTTGAGTTTTGAAACAAGGGTTTGTAGCACACTCAGGCTTCAAACTCTACAGCTAATTAGTGTTCTGAGATAAACCCTCTGAAACTCTCAAGCACAGCAAAAAATAGATATTAGCAATGGTTTGCTGAACTCAAACAACAGAATAAATGTAAGAGTTTTTTTCTGCTTTAATCAAACTTTGATATACAAGATGTCTGTGTCAGAACTATGTATATAAAATATGATTTCAAAAAAGTAATTCAATATCCACTTAGTTTAATTATTCTCTAGTTGTTTAATGAAACGAAATAAATTGTTTTAGAAATTGGAGCATATTAATGATTTTGTTATCAGTAAATTATGGGTATCATTCTCTCACATATATACTGATTATTTAGCACTATTTGATACAACATCATCTCTAGAGTCATATTTTTCCTGGTAAGGTGATAAATTATCACATATTACTTCCCAGGATTTTATTAACAATGAGAGATTGACAGATACGTATTACTATTTTCTTTAAAAGCAATCTTATTTTACATACCAATCCCAATTTCTTCTTCCTCCTGTCCTCCTGCTCTGCCCACCTTCTCTCAACCCCACCCACAACCATGCTTCAGAGATGGTAAGGACTCCAATGGGGAGTCAACAAAGTCAGTTACATCAAATAAGGCAGGATCAAGGTCATCTCTTCTATATCTAGGTTGAGCAAGGTATCCCTCGATAGGAAATGGGCTCCAAAGAGCCAGTTCACTAGGTATAAATACTGACTCCATTGCTAGTGCCTCCACAAACTGCACATGCCACACAGCTGTCACATTCAGAGGCCCGTTTGTTTTTACACGGGTTCCCCAACTTTCATTCTGGGGTTTAGTGTACTCCCTCTTGGGTCAAGTGTTACTGTGGGCCTCCCCATCATGATCTTGGACCCTTTGGTCATAAAATCACTCCTCCCTCTCTGTGACTGACTCCACAAATTCAGCCCAGTATTTAGCTGTGGTTCTGTGTATCTGCTTCCATCAGTTGCTGGATGAACGTTCTATGATGATGACTAAGGTAGTCATCAATCTGATTACAGGGGAAGGGCAGTTATCTTCTCTATTATTATTTAGATTCTTAGCTGTAGCAATTCTTGTGGATTCCTAGTAATTTCCCTAGTGCTTGGTTTCACTTAATCCTCATAGAAGAGAAAGTGGGAAGTAACCTTGAACAGGACAAAGTAGCAGCCTGCAGAAAGGAAGAAAATTCTTCAGCAACCCCACATCTCACAGAGGGCTGGTATCCAAAATATACAAATTGCTCAAGCAACTAGATATCAAAATATCAAAAAAATTAATTTAAAAATGGGGTAGAGATCTAAACAGTATTTTCATTAGAAAAATTTCAAATGGCTGAAAGGCACTTAAAGAATTGTTCAACATCTTTAGCCACAAAGGAAAGGCAAATCAAAACAACTCTGAGATATCATCTTATACCAGTCAGAATGACTAAAATCAAAAACACTATTGAAATATTATGCTGCAGAGGATGTGGAGTTAAGGAAACACTACTCCATTGCTCGTGGAAGTATAAACTTGTACAGCTGCTTTGAAAATTAGTATGGAAGTTTCTCAGAAAATTGGGAATCATTCTACCTTAAGACCCAGCATTACCACTTTTGGGCATATACCCTAAGGTTGTACACTAATATTACAAAGATAGTTTCTCAACTATGTTCATAGTAACATTATTCATAATAGCCAGAACCTGGAAACAACCTAGATTCTCCTCAACTGAAGAATTGATAAAAAAAAATGTGGTACATTTGCACAATGGAGTGTTATTCCGCTGTTAAAAACAATGACATTTTGAAATTTGCAGGAAATTGCTGAAACTAGAAAAAAACAACCAACAACCTGAGTGAGGTAACCTAGGCCCAGAAAGACAAAGTATATACTTAGATATGGATATTAGATGTAAAGCAAAGGATAACCATCTTATAGTCCACAACCCCAAAGACAGGAAGCAAGGAGAACCCCGAGAGTGACCTATATGGATTCCCCTAGGAAGGGGAAGTAGACAAGGTCTCCTTAGTTAATTGTTAGTGTTGGGGGAGCATAGAGGGTGGTAGGAAAGTTGGGAGGGGAAATAGGGACCAGAAAGAAGAACATAAGGGATTGGGAAGGTAGAGATGGGTGAATAACAGAGAGGGAGAGCAAGAAAGAGATACCTAGAAAAAGGGAGTCATTATGTTACCAAGATACACACATATTGTATATCATGTATATAATACATAATTTCAGAAGGTCTGCAATAAATATTGCATGTATTTCTTGGTTTACATAAGTGATGTAGAAATGAAGTGAGTTATATTGTGAAAATATAATGAGAATAATTAAAATGTAGTGACTTTTACTATAGCTTATCAAAATATTTTCCATCATTGGAATCAAAATATTTCCATCATGAAATTCTTGATTCTTGAAACATGTAAAGGATTCTTTTATAATAATGTCTCATTGTTACTCACTGATTTGGGCAACTTTGCTAAATAATAATACAAAGAACATCACTATCTTTATATATAGCTATTTATTTTATATAATGCTTTTCCACTTATATATAAATACTTATGCTGTAAAATAAATCTGAATACTCTTATTTGTAGTGTAAAATAATCAAACTCCATTTTCCTCTGTATTTTCACAATTCCTTTCATAGGTTTCCTCTCACTTCTTTAAATATGTTTGTCTCAGGATTTTCTCCCAGCGTGAGCTGGTTGATGAAGGCTAATACACAGACTTTACCACAATGGACTACTTGTTATCTCTATAACATGTCACATATTATTAGCTTTATGTCTGTGTAAGCAGATTTTATTTATTATTAAAACTCTGTGATCTTAAAATGAAGAGGGGGTAGAGAAATTTTCATGACCATAAACTATGCTCTAAGAACCTATTGGTTATTAAACAAATTTTAATGCCAATGGTGAAATATTGCTTTATGAGTTGTTATGCAGGGTAACTCTTTGACACTCAACAAATAGTACAATTTCTTATCATTTCTCTGGGTTGCCTAGCATAACTATAATGATGAATATACTGTGTACCATGAATGCATGCTATAGAGAAATCAAACTAGAAATTATTTGGTAGAATTTTTCTTCTTTGCTATATTTAATAGAACTTGAAGGTGCTATTCCAATTGGTTAAGACAAAAAAAAAACACCAATATCTTATCCAGTTGTGAGTTGGATGACCACAATACCCAACTTGCATGTAGGTTGTGCCACTCTTGTGAAATAATGGCACACCTGTTATTGGAGTAACCAACTGCCCTCTGTATTTATATGTACCCCAAACAGTAGGGAAACCATGCATAGTATTATCAACCTGGTCAATAACTCATTTCAAGAAGATCATAAATACTAGGTGGATCCTGAACAGTGTTGCTTAGCAATCTGACATAGGATGAAGTCTTTTAACACTTGATATTTATATTCACAGACAAATATTCATCTTGTTGTTCACAAAAGATGCCAGTATTTTTAATCTAACTATGATAAAATCAGAGTCTCATGGCTTCAAATGGTACTAATATTAAATGAAAGATGAGTAGTTGGCTCATATTGAAGAAAAGGGGCATAAAGAATATATCTGGGCAAAGAGATATAAGCACAAGTTATAAAATCTCATTGCTTTGTCAAACCATAGCCATTATATTCACAAGAGCTATGGATATAAGCACATGCCGTGCATAAATATGGGACTTATGTTCCTAACCATTCAGTGTTGAACTATTGGTTGCTGATATACTCAAAAGGGCAGTATTATTTTCTTCAGTCACGCAACAAGTGATGACTTCACCATGATCTGATACTTCTAATCTAATCATCAAACAGATGATCCTATCTAAAGTCATGAACCACAAAATAAAACACAAAGTAATGAATATAGATAAAAGATAATTAGGGAGGGTAGGGAGCATATTACTAGAGGAGGATTGGGTGAAAGAATAGTTACAATACCTTATATACATGTATAATATTGTTAAATAAAAATAATAAAAATAAACTATTAGATAAATCATATACATGATTGTTTCATTTTTTGTGTTGTAAACTACAAGGAATTCTCCAGAAAGAAGAACATAGAAGCATCTATTTTTATTATATCGTGCAATGAAGAACATTTTTTCATTTATCATTTTGTGATTCATTATTAATATCTGTTAAATTTTAATTGTTAAAAAAATCATTTGTGGTGGAGCTGATTGTTTTAAAGGTGTTAGCAGCTTTAAATTCAGTAGCTGTTCTTGTCTCTTTCTTTACATAGAAGGAAAGGGAAGCTATTTTTAAGGGCAATTGTGTATAAATTTGGTGTTGGTGGATTTGGAGAAAATATCCATCGTACAAAAAGAAAGTGTACCTGGTTGAGGTTTTAGCAAAGTTGTAATTTTATCTTTAGGTTCCCAATTGCAATTTATGACTTCAACAGCTTCAAAGGAAATTACAGCTTGAAGCCCACATGAGGCACTTTATTTTCTATTCTTAAAACTTGAGGGGGTATAGGGAGCTAAATTCATGGCAGAAAACCACTATTGTTAGACAAAGGCTCGAAAATCAAATTTCTGGGTACATGATTTAAGAGAAAGAACTTCATAAGAATTCTGTACTTTTTCTTTTGCATATTTTACCTTTTTCAATTCCTATTTTCAAATATCATCTATTACAAGTTGTGGTTTGAAAAAGTTTACTGGAAATACATGTTAAAAAATAAGCTGCAACATACAATCTAACTATATAACAATAGATTAGTCATGCCAAAAGCTGTTTTATAGCTTCCAGTGATGTATTTAAAAGTAAGATTTGTGAAAATCTGCTTCTTTGAAACAGGGAAAACTTATTTAAGTTCTGGTTTTCCTGATTAGTAACTGTTTAGTTTAGTGTATTAGCAGAGTCTACTTGACTTCAGAAGTCATAGGAAGAGAAAACACTTTAATTATTTGCCTTTAGTGATTAAAATATACTTGTGTTTCTCTAAATATAACAGAAGTTTGTCAGAGTATAAAATATTGTTATTAGTGTTAACTTTATAATAGTTTAGTATAAGGATAGAAATTATTAGAAGCACAACATTAATCACACAATATTTAGGCAAAGATAAAAAGAACAGCTTATTTTCAAAGTTATAATTTTCTACTTTTGAATAGGTATTTATCGATTATTACATAGAAGGAAATACAAATTCTTTTTCAATGTGGGTGTTTTATAATGTACAGTCTGCTATGTTCAGACTACGAAGTTCAAACAGCTAACAGCTGTTTTAGAAAAAGGTAGATGAAAATGTTGCTGGATTCTATCATAGCAGATTCGTAACAGGTGCCTACGTAATGCATACTTATATGAAGAAAGAAACAGGAGACCTTCCTATGTCTTAGGATATCCTATTATAAGTGTTTAAATTCCATCCATTAGCACCTCACTCATGAAATACTCACCTTCAAAAGTCATTCCAATTCGTTAGCTTGTAGATTACAAAACAAATTTTGAGCTGAGAAAATATTATTCCATAGAAATAAGCATATCCCAAGACTTAGGTTCAAGATGAGATATCTCTCTTTCATCTTTTTATAGCAAAGTGTAAATAGACTTCAAAAGTTTTTGGAAAATAGAGATGATAAGATGTCTCTGTTGTTTGAGTTCTAATTGGTATTAATAATAAAAACCTAGAGTCAGATATTAGGGGGTAAAAGTTAAAAGAACAGAGAAAAAGAACAGTCAGCCATGAAAGATCTTACCTTTATGACTCTCAGCCCCCAAAGAGACCAAACTCTTCTCTCCATCTTGCCTTATCACTTCCTTTCTCCGCCCAGCCATATCACTCCTGTCTGTCTGTCTGTTCAGACCTCCAGACCTCTATGGTTAACTAATGGCTAGCCCCACCTTCTGGTCTTCAGGCAAGCTTTATTTGTAGAGTACAAACAAAATATCAACACATGTCTCCGTGATTAAAATGCTAGCCATACAGGTATATTGATTTGAGTTCAGTACCTGTAAGATAGAGTAGACTCCACAAACTTGAGTTGGCATCTAATCTCTATTTTTATGTCTTAACCTGAGCACACAGACACACACACACACACACACACACAGACACACACACACACACACACACACACACACACACACACTCACACAGCCCATACCCTGAGAAACAGACAACACACACATGCACATTTCAACCATACACAATTTCTCTGTCTCTCTCTGCTTCTCTCTTTCTCTCTCAAACACACACACACACACACACACACACACACACACACACACAATTTGATCATGAATTTAAAGTTATTTTTTAAATTATTGTTCTTTTTAAGTTACATGAATGGTCTCATACAGATAGATATTTACATAATCTGTCTGAAAATGAATAGACAGTTAATGCTTCTGGTGACTACCTTAATAGTCATGATAGAATTACTATTAATAACAATTAATATTAATATATTAATAATGTATTATATTTCTATTAATATATAAATATTAATAATAATTAATAGTAATTAATTCGAGCAAATGTAGAGATCCACAGTCATGTACTGGGCTGAGCTCCGGGAGCCCAACTGAAGAGATGGGGAAAGATTATATAAGGAACGGGAGCAATTATAATGGGGCAACCCACAGAGCCCTGACCCAAGTTCCATAAGAGCTTATGGACTGTAAAACAACAGCTTGCTAGTCTGTATGGGACAAACTTAGGCCATCTGCATGTGGGTAAGAGTTGTGTACTTTGGTCTGTTAGTGGGACCCCTCACACTGGGGCCAGGATTTATCCCTGACACATGAGCTGTTTTTCTGGAACCTATTCCATATAGTGGGATGTTTTGCACAGCCTTGATGAAAAGGAGAGAGTTTGGTCCTCCCTCAACTTGATATGCCATGCTTTGTTGACTCCCACAGGAGCCCTTACACTTCCTGAGAAATGAATGGGCAGGAGAGAAAGGAACTGAGGGGAGAGAAGAGGAGGAGAGAAGAGGAAACTGTGGTTCATATGCAAAATAAATGAAAACATTAATTAAATATTCGAAAGCACTCTTGCATATCTATTTGAAAGTTCTAACTAAAACATATTTGTGTAGTATTTATTTTACAAACTGCAGTAGGAGACTGCTCTTTTGTTTCCCAGCTGCCCACATCTAAATAGTCACACAGAAACTATATTAATTAGAACACTGATTGGCCAATAGCTTAGGTGTATTCCTAGCTAGTTCTTCTCTTAAATTAACCTATTTCTATTAATCTGTGTATTGCCATAAGGCTGTGGCTACCAGTAGAGTTTCTCAGTGTGTTTCTCATTTGGCAGCTACATGGCATCTTTTTTACTCCACCTATTCTTTATAAATATATCACTTCTAGCCTCACTATATTCTTCTCTGCCATAAGTTAAAGAAGATTTATTCATTAACCAATAAGAGCAACACATACAGAAAGACATCCCACATCAAAAAAAAAAAACATGAAAAATTTAGCATCCTTAAATAAAGTGTTTTCTGGAACATAGCACATTTACTAAGTTCAATGCAAATAATCATATTTAAAATAATCATACTATGTGGACTACAGCTATACCTGTATTCCTAGCACTTGGCTAGATGATTTACTGATTAGCAAATCAGCTTATGCTATAAAATGACAACCTACCTTAAATAAACAATATAGGTGGACTTTTCTTTGGGTCACCAGCTCACAAATAGTGATATAGAAAGTTATTATTAATTAATAAATCTTGACTTTAGTCTGGGCTTTTTAAAAACTAATTCTTATAACTTAACTAACATGTTTTTATTAATCTACATTCTCTTATGTGACTCAGTCAGCTTCCTTCTGTTTCATATATCTGACATTTTACACTTCCCTGGCATCTCATGTACACTTAAATTCTTCCCTCTGACTCTGACTCTCTACCTGGAAGTCCTGCCTATTCTTTCCTGCCTAGCTGTTGGCCATTCACTTTTTTATCACACCAATCACAGTAATACAACTTCATACAATGTACAAATATCCTACAACAAACCAAAGTAAAAATCATAATAATAGACTTGGGTAACTATGGAAGAATTTCTTTTGAAATGTTGAGCAGAACAATGTTCATAAAAGTGAATTCAGCAGAAAGTTACAAATTTGACAAATTTTGAAGTGTCATACCTGTATTTTATTAGGTAACATAACTACTCATATTTATTTGTTTAACTATTATTTTCTTTTTTCATTGAATTTTTATTTCCTGATGCACAGTTAACTTTTAGGTAAATCTCATCAGTTTTATGGTCACCTTCAGGCATTAATGACTAGTTAGATGCAATAGCCTAAGTATCAATTCCCCATATGGTATAGAATTTTCTTTGTCACTGCTGGATTACATTAAGAAAGAAAGAAAGAGAGAGAGAGAGAGAGAGAGAGAGAGAGAGAGAGAGAGAGAGAGAGAGAGAGAGAGAGAGATTTGTTCTATTTCTTCAGCTTATGCTACATTTTCTTTTTCCTGAGGATTTATTAATTTCTTAAAACTAGCTACACCATCATTTCACATAATTTTCCTGAAATAAGCCAAGCAATTTCCAGTGTACTGCTCTTATCATCTTCCTGGACATTCATTGTATTTAACAGTATGTGCTTATCGATATATGAACTTTCTAGCCTCTGGCAGCAAGCTGACTTGGCCCAACTACACTACAAGTTAGATCAAGGCTGGTTCCTTGCTTGTACACACTTGAATCCCAAGAGAAGTTTTACAGAAATTTCATTTTGTTAATGACAGTACAATGTGTTCTGATTGAAAGGTTTCCCGCTTCCTGTATACTGTGCTCAGTCAGAATGCTTATAAGCCACCAAATTCATATTGAAAATCTGTCAAGATGATGATATTAAGAGATACAACCTGTGAGAGGTCATAACTCTATGATCATGAAGCCCTAGTCAATCACTTATTGATATCATAATACAGAACTGAGACTCCACATTGTGCCCTTTCCACACCAAGTAATTTAGTTCAAGTAGATTGCCACAGGTGAGGAACCTCTCCAAACACTGATTCAGTTCATGTTTGATTTGGGGTTTATTATCTCTAGGGCTATAAAAATTAAATATCTATTACTTATAAGACACAAGTATATTTTTTAGTATCCTAGCATGGAAAATGTTAAAAAAATTATAAAGGTGGGTAGCTCTATAATATTCAATTCCCACTTGAAACCCTAGGGGAACTAGGTTGATCAGGTGAGGCCCTGAGCCAAAGACATAGAGACATATGAATAGTATTTTTTGTGCAGGTTTAGCCAGGCCCAGTGGGAGCAAAGCAGCAACACTGTACTTAGGGAGTTGAAAATAGACACTTGGACAATCTGAGGGGCTGCCTTTAGCAGCATGTCTTACATGGCTGTGTGAATATCTATTGGGTTGTGTTTATACTCTTTGGGGCAATATCCTTGAAGAAAACTCATTCCCCTTTATCAGAAGCATTCAGTTTTTAATTCCCTCTTTGCTGGTGGTAAAATGTCTTAAGTCCCTGCCCCATCCACTCTGGAAATTGAGCTGCCTTGTTTGTGGGCAGGTTTTGTGCACAAAATCACATCTGCTAAGCTGAGTTCAGATGACCAAGTGTGCAAAGTTGTCCTGCAAGTCCTATTTTGCTCAGACAACAACTACTCTGGTTATCACAATCATTTTGTCTTTGTCCTAGTGAGCGTTTTATTTCTGTGAAGAGACACCATGACCATGACAATTCTTATAGGTAACAAATTCCTTGGGGCTGGCTTCCAGTGCAGACACTTAGTCCATTATAGTCATAGGAAGAAGCGTGGTGTGATGCAAGGAGTGAAAGTGCTGGAGAAGTAGCTGAGTTCTACATCTGCATTCACAGACAGCAGGAAGGGAAAGTTAGCCGCTAGGACTGGCTTGAGCTTCTGAAACCTCAAAGCCTTCCTACGAGTAACACTCTTCATCCAAGGCCATACCTACTCCAACAAGGCCAGGCAGGCAGAGGTTGCTCTTTTGCTCCAGGCACCCAGACCCAAAATAACCATATGGAAACTGTATTAAATAAAACAATGCTTGGCCAGTCAAGCATAGTGCTAGCTAGCTCTTGTATCTTAAATGAACCCATTTCTATTAATCTGTATATTGCCACGTGATCGTGGCCTACTGGTAAGATTTCATCCAGTGTCCAGTGTCTGTCTCCTGTGGTGACTATATGGGTTCTTCCTGACTCCACCTCCTCTTTCTATATATCTTTTGTAGCCTGTCTATATTCTGTTAAACCACTGACTAAAAGCAGATTTACTACTAGCCAATGGAAATAAAACATATTTACAGCACACAGAGGGGAATCCCACATCACCTTCTCCTATTTCTACCACCTGTCCAGGTGGAGCGTTCTGAGCTGTGGGCATGGTCTTAGCTACTTTCCTCCAGACCCTGAGTGGCCACATAAGCATCTGGACCCAAAGTGGGTGGCAGGTATCAGCCCACTAAAATATCCAGAGCTCTATCATGTTTTTACATGTATGTAGTCACCCATGTTGGCACCACTTTGTAGACAGAAGCTGGTTGTTCATTTCTTGGCTGCTCAGACATGAAATAATCACACACAAACTATATTGAATATACTTGTTTGGCCAATAGCTTAAGCATATTTTTAGCTAGCTCTTACATCTTAAATTAATCTATTTCTATTTTATATTTTTTTCATGAGGCTCATGGTTTACCAGAAATTTTCTAACTGGCGGCTCATGTCTTTCTCCTCTGGGAGCTACTTGGCATTCCTGACACTGCATTATTTCCTCCTCTATCTGCTTGGAATTCTCACCTTGCTCTATTCTGCTAGGTCACTGGCTAAAAAAGCTTTCATCATTAGTCTATATAAGCAATATATATACAGAAGGACTTCCCACACCAATGCCACATCTCCAATAATGTCATTTCCTATGAGTCTATGGAGCCTCCTTCTTCTGAGATGATCTCTGAGTCTTGGTAGGAAAGGATATACGATCAATGTCCCACTTAGAGTTGGACACTCTACAGTCTCTTATTTACATAAATATTGTTCTCTTGTGTACTTCTATATTGTTATCTACTGTAAAAGAAGTTTCTCTGGTGTATAGTGCAAAAGATATTAACCTATGAGTCTAAAAATATGAACTGTGTGTTCTTATTTTATTACGAGTTTACTTTAGCGAAATGATAGTATTTGGTTCTCTCCCAGGGCATATATCCTAACCAACCATGGAGTTTGGGACCATTTAATGGTACCAGACATAATTTTTATTGTGTGTATTGGCTTTAAATCCAACCAGAAAGTAGTTGATTATTCCCATAACAGTTTTGTCACTATTGTGTAAAGGACAGTTTACACAGGCCAGTGTTCACTGGAGACTGGGGTAAGAGTGTTCAATTTTCCCTTCCAAAGAGTATTCATAGCAACGTACAGACCTAGCAGTGCTGGCCAGTACGGATGACACTTCCAGGTCAATACCAGCCTTATTCCTCTAATGAGCCCTCTTTTGTACTATATATATATATATATATATATATATATATATATATATATATATATATATATATATATATATATATATCAATGGTGTTTTACCATCAAGTTCTAGAGAGTTACCTTGAACAGTATCTTGTAATGTTCAGAAGGTCTATGGGACTACCCTAAGCAACTCAAAAATAGCTAATCCATACCTGGCAGGGATGGCTTTGATTTGATATTCTGTGGTATTTATTTCTTTGTCCTCTCCCATTATAGATTGACTTCAATTAAACCAATTTTATATGTGCATATGTATCCATTACAGGTAGATTCTATAGTTGAAGCTTTCCCAAATAGCATTTTCAAAGTTCCTTAGTGTTAGATTAACTTTCTTAAATTTATCTGACCCATTTGACTCCATCTTGCCCCATTTAACACCCCTTGTTTTAATATTTTCCCTTTTATCATTATTTGTTATCTACAATTTCAATCCCATATGTGTTCAGAAGTTAGGAAGTAAAGAGAATTTTGCTTGCTTTTGGTCATTTTGACACATGCAAATAACAAAATTGTTTATTTATAATTAAATTTTAATAAAGAAGATTATTCAACCAATCCATGGTAAACTATTTTATCAAACAAAAAGTGCTCAATACCATAACTATAGAAGACAATCTTAGTATATTTTGAAAACTAAAACAAAATTCTTAAGCAGCTCCTTTGCTTTTTGTTGTGTGGATATATTATTTTTATTAATTCTTTTTTTTTAATTTGGAAAATGCTTTTATAAATTAAGTTATATAATTTTTACAAATTTTCACCTCGTCCCCTCCTCCCATTTTCCTTCCCCTTCTCCATTTTCCCTCCCTCTCCCTCTCTAGTTCAAGGAGCAGTCAGGGTTCCCTGCCCTGTGGGATGTCCAAGGTCCTCCCCCCTCCATCCAGGTCAAGGAAAAGACAGTGTTTGAGATTATATTTCTCCCCACAGTGTTTATCCTTTTGGATTAATTTTAAGGCTCAGTTATTTGCATAATAGAGTTATTTAGGAAGAATTGCCCATTAATAGGTCCCTGCTTGAAGCACATTTTCCTTCTCCATTACATTTCAAACACTACCTCATCCTCAGCTCCACAGTTTACAGTGCAAAGGGAATCAATGGTAAGTTTCTGTTTATCCTGGAACACTACAACTGAAGATATCACATCTCCGGTTGCTTCTTTTTCCTGCTTTTTTTTTTCTTACACTAAGTCCCTAGGGTTCTTAAATATGAAATTAACCAGACATGTTACCAGACCCAAGGGAAATAGTAGAGAATTGGATATGAGTTGGAAAAGTTTACCAAATGAATACAACATTTTCCTTTTTATACATAAAGACATGTCAGCACTCAAAACAAATATTATGTTATTTCCCTGGACATTTTATTTTACTACTACTACTGGAGCCTGTTTTGTTTTTGTGCTGATATTAATTAAAAATGAGATTTAAGAAACACCCACTGGGCCCTTCAATTTGCAGGAAGAGGAATATAAACAACTAAATAGCTTTCTATGACAAATAAAAAAAATGGCAATACGAGGACTTGAAAACATTGGTTCCTAACCATTGTTGCTTTACTTGTCTTTCTATCAATATTTTAACTTTGGACAATTTGTCCATTTTTATGATTGAAAAAAAAACAGGAACTATGTTATAACCTGACTGGGTACAGAGATAAATAAGAATCAGTCTTGCTCTTGGAGAATTAAGTCTTATTTTTTCTGATTTTTCTTTTTTGTTTTTGTTGAACTATACATTTTGTCTCCTCTCCTCTCTTCCTACTGGCTCCCCTTCTACTGTCTCTCATAAACTCCATGCTCCCAATTTACTCAGGAGATCTTATCTTCTACTCCTTCCTATAGTGTTCCATGTGTGTCTCTCTTAAGGTACTCTTTGTTGTCCAAGTACTTGAGCCCATATACTTGTTGTATGATTGAGTATCCTTTGGGTATGTACCTGAAAGTTGTACTGCTAGGTACTGAGGAAGACTATTTCCTAATTTACTGAGAAACCACCATATTGACTTCCAAAGTAACTGTACAAGTCTGCCCTACCACCAGCAATGGAGAAATGTTCTCTTTACACCACACCCTCTCCAAAATAAGCTATCATCACTGTTTTTTATTTTGGACATTCTGACATGCTTAAGATGGGCTCTCAGAACTGTTTTGATTTGCATTTCTCTGATGACTAAAGATGTTGAGAATTTTGTTTAGTGTCTTTCAGCCATTTGAGATTTATCTGTTGAGAGTTCTCTGTTTAGGTCTGTACCCCATTTTTTATTGGATTATTTTTTCTTTGGATGTCAAATTTCTCGAGTTCTTTGCTTATTTTGAATATCAATCCTCTGTCCAATGTGGGGTTGGTAAAGATATTTTCCCATTCTGAAGGGTACCAATTTGTCTTGTTGATTAATAAATGAGACCTGTTGGAACTGAAAAGAATCTGTAAAACAAAGGACACGTCCTTGTTTTTTAAGATATGTGTATATATGGATACACACACACACAAAACCTATCCTCAATTTCATGGTTAGATTTGCAGGTTTTATGTGTGTATGTGTATGTGTGCACGTGTGTATATTTCTTAAAACTGTCTATATATACGTTCACATCATCTTTACTAAATGCCTATTCTTTATCAATATTTTTTTACTACTTGTTGACAGGGTTTTCTGTCCTGACTATAGCTGCAGCCATTCCATCCCAAAGAAACACTAAGAAGTCTATATTAATCATAAACTGGTTGGCCTATAAGCTCAGTCTTCTTATTAACTCTTACATCCTACATTCACACACACAAATGTCTGTGTCAGCTATGTGGCTTGGTACCTTTTATCAGTGAGGCATTCTCATCTTGCTTCCTCTCCATATGGGTGACGACTATCGATTGAGCCTATCCTCTTTTCATAATTCTCCTGTTCTGGTCATCCCACCTATACTTCCTGTTTGGCTACTGGCCAATTAGTATTTTATTAAACAAATACAACTGATAAACGTTTACAAGATGCAAAACCATTGTCCCACAGCAACCACTTTTCTTTCCTTCTGATGCTTTGGTTTTACTTTACTTCACTGGCTAGAATCATAATTACAATACTGACTAGAATTGTTTAAATTTAACTTTTTTGATTTGTTAATAGTGTTCACTAATGGGTGTCAAAATGGTCATGCTATTCTAAAAGAATACATTTTACTCATTTGTGGAAGTCTACATTAATTTCTAGTTTTGAGTATATGTAAGTTGTTGATATTGCTGCTGTTTTAATTAATTATTTTTGGATTTTTTTTACTTTGCTATATTTTTTCTGCCTTTTATTGAGTGATAACATGATTTTGTGTTAGTCTCTATTATTAATGCTTACTACAGTAACCAACTGTGCCTTATTGACATATTTCATTTTATTTTTAATTTTACATCAACTTATAATATATTACTGTATTATATGTTATTCTTTCATATGATTATTTTCATGTGCTATCCATGTTGCTATATTTGACTTAGCAAACTTTTGTGCATGCTTTTTTGTGCTAGGTTGTCGCCTAATACTTGTTGAATAAATGGATAAGTGAAGTAAGTGCACCAAGTAATTATATTACAAATATAAAAAATAAAAATATTAGCAGAGAATACATAGCCTTGTATTTATAGATCATTGTCAGCATCATTCTATATAAAAGCAATTCACATGCCATATTTATAACTTTATGTATTATAAAGGTATCTTTTATTTTCTGTAACATATTCACTGGCATCATCATCCTTAGTTATAGAGAATAATTTTTCACTAGGTAAGTAATATTAAAACTACATAAAAGCTTTTTTGTATGCTGAATCATATAATCATTTTATTTAAATATTATTTTTAATAGCAGTTTTTCCCCTGAAACCTGTGTTCAGATTAAAATTAGCTCAAAGCAAAAATTGCAAATGAACAAAAAAAGAGTTAATTTCACCTCAATTTAACTTGTTCATTAGACATGTATACACATTATATATGCTCTGGTATGACTTTAAGATTCATGGTAAATTTATTGTTGTGGAAGGGTTGACAAGGGAAGAATTGAGAAAGTATAAGAAGCAGAAATTATCTTATTAGTTGGATATGGCAATCTAGCTGAAAAAGAATATATAATAAAATGTCCTATGCACATGTTGACTAATATAGTACTTTGATGAGTATGTCAAGTTTATTTCCCACCTCAATCAGATATTTAAATCCTTGATCATTATCTTTAAAGTCTTCTAATGAGAAGTAATAGCTGGTGATTCTGATCTCACCTGTTAATGTCTTCATTACTTTGTTGCTTTTAAAGATAAAAGTGTGTGCGGAGGTATATTTTGTGAGTTCAAGTTACCGTGAGACAAAAATCTGAGAAAAGCTTATGAGAAGGAAGAGTTTCACTTGGGAAAGAGCCAAGAACAACATGGATGCCTCAGTTATGTACTAGCATGGATATGAAAATCACAAAACCAGTGAGTTTTGACAGGCAATGCATGCCTTAAGCAACAACGAAGACCTAGTTGTCTCTTTCATGTGGGTCTGGTGGCATCTCCACAGGGGAAACCTCTGATATTCAAATTGCTTCTTTGCATTTTTGATTCAATAATCATGTCTGCATTCATTACGAACTTTCAAGTATTGCAGGAGAAAGACTACAGATGCTTTTCATGAATAAGAAATAATGTGTCTCTCAAAGTAATCTCACTACATTAAGGAAGGAGACATTTGGGTCACCTGAAGTACAAAAGTATATATCAACTACTGATAAAGCATTTTAGAGCTGGGAAGGAAGCTCTATCATGAAAAGGTTTTCTGTACAAGCATGAGAACCTTAATTCACTTCTCAGTACCCAAGCAAATAGCCAACGAGTGATGGTTTGTAATCCCAACACTGAGAATAGATACAAGAAGAATTTTGGAGCTCAACAGACATGTCTAGTCTACTTGGCAAGCTTCTGATCATTGAGAGATCATGAGAAGGATGAGACTCATTTTTCACAATGTAAACTAAATTATGAAATAAGTTAATATTTCTCTAAAAAGAAATAAATCTATTGACCCATTTTTAATATACAAAGATAGCATTATGTATATGGCTAATAATGTCAGATACTAAAATGTAACTTCTATTTGCTCAATCATTTTTCTCTTTATAAATTTCTAGAAAATATGACCTAATTTATTTTTTTTCTTTTTCTTTTTTTGGCTTTTCGAGACAGGGTTTCTCTGCAGCTTTTTTTAGAGCCTGTCCTGGAACTAGCTCTTGTAGACCAGGCTGGCCTCGAACTCACAGAGATCCGCCTGCTTCTGCCTCCCGAGTGCTGTTATTAAAGGCGTGCGCCACCACCGCCCGGCTAGACCTAATTTATTTTTATGATTGTTACAGTATCAAGAAAATAAGAGGCATTTCAATTGGAAATGACCCTCAGTAGAAATAATGAGAATTACCAATATCACCTTATTTGTACTTGGAAAAACAATATTTATGGAGCAAATGCAATTGACTCTCATAGGTAGCAGAATGAATTAATGTTCACATGAATTTCCCACTACACTGATCTGTGACTTTGCTTTTGAATTATTTTGCAATTCTTAATGGTAAAATATATTTTCACTACACATGTATATGGATAGGCATCATAAGATTTATTTATTTTAATTTTTAAAACAGTATTTTTTATTCGTTGAGGATTTCATATGATGTATTCTTAAAATATTCTTTTCTATGTCCATATTCTGAGTCCTTCCATAACCATCCTTCCTTCTGTACTTCCCAACTCTCCTCTTCCAACACTATCCATTTATTAGATATTTCAACTTTTGTTCCATGGATGTTTTCTATCATTTTATTACCTATTGCATTTGTCTCCATCTTGATCTTCATTCTTTCCTTCTTCTTTTGCTCTTTCTTATTTTCTTAATTTTATTTAATGAGAGAGATTACTTGTGAATTTTTTTCAATGTAATATGTACAGAAAAATGATTATATATAAAGTAGTTTTTCTTGCATTCTAAAAGTTCTCATATATTTTATTTTACTATTTCTTTTGTATATTTATTTTCTGATTTCCATTATAAATATCCATTACTGATATTCATATTTAATCAATTTCTAATTAGTTTTGGTGCTGGAAGGAAAGCAGAGTTTGTATCTTTACAATTAATTAAGAATTGGTTTCTTGTATGGGCTATGATTATCTTAAATGATGTTCCATGTATTTCTTCAAAATCAAGTATTCCTGCAGTGCTAGACAAATCTCTGTAGCCAGTTTTCAAATTCCATGATCTCAAATTGCCGTACAAAGTGGATTAGCTTCTCTTTGTACCTCATTGATTATTAAAACTGGCATATTGAAATATTTAATATCATTATTGATTATCACATTTCCTTTCAATTGTCAGTTATACTTCATATATTTGTTAACTGGGTAAGAGTGTAGTTTTTATTAGTTTAGGTCTTCTAGATGGATTGACTCATCAATTTCATTCTCTCCAGACCACCTTTTAATCTTTAGCTATACTTTACTGTAGTATTTCAAATATAATTAAAACTTCTTTGACCTCTTTGTCCACTGTATCTTCTCATTTTTCACAAACAATTTCTGTTGTCTGGAGTTGTATTGGGCTTTTGTTGGTTGCTTATATTTTACTTATTTTTATTTTAATTCCCAACATTTCATATGGGCCTCTATTGTACATACTCATATAGTCAACCTCTTCTTTCATATTCTACATATTTCCTTTAGCTCTTTGGGTATCTTTGGGTTTCTTAAAATTCAAAGTCTATGTTTTGCTTGCCATGATTATTTACTTATTTATGTATTTTGTTTATTATCCATTGAGATATATGTGTGTTTTCTGGCTACTCCTAAGATTCAGGGAGCTTACTTACTTTTTCTGAACATATTTCAGTGGGGCCTTATATTAGGCTCTCTCTCTTTCTATGTCTTTCTCTCTCATTTTCTCTCTCTCGCTCTCTCTCTTTTTCTCTCTTCTCTCTCATTCCCTGAGCCCTTGTAGAATAACACACACAATCTTTTATGGTGCTAAAGATTTGTGTAAAGACATATTTGAACCATTTCTAGCATATGCCTTTTGTGTCAGAATATTTTGCTGGTCATATTGTTTTTGGAAGAACTTACTTTGAAATGCTCATTGCTGTCGAAGATTCTTTTCCACTTTGATACATTTGGGGACAGTTAGGTAACACCATTAAAAATGGTTCTGTGATGATACCAAGAAGATGAGCCTTAGAAAATGCAAAGGTTTCCATCTTTCCAAAAGTTCCTGCCTTCTTTCATCTTTTACTTGATTAAGCTTGAAGCTTTTCTGAATTTTCCTTGTATGTCATGGAGTATCATTTCTTCTGATGAACATCTACAAGGATTCTATTGCTTTTACTAATTCCTTTAAGCTTGAACTTCTCTAGTCTGTTTTAAAAAATAAAATTAATCTGATCACTCAGAGTTGATGAGTTCATTATTTCCAAGAGGAGTAGATAACCCAGGCACAATTTAACATCACAAGTTGAATATAAATCTTGGTATAAATAAAACCTAGGCAAGAAATGAGTTTGCATATTCACCATGGGTCATTTTCAAAAGAGTGAGCTAGAGCCAGGCAATGGTGGTGCATACCTTTAATTTCAACACTTGGGAGGCCGAGGCAGGCAAATCTCTGTGAGTTTGAGACCAGCCTATTCTACAAGAGCTATTTCAAGAACAGGTTCCAAAGCTACAGAGAAACTCTGTCTGGAAAAGCCAAAAATAAATAAATAAATAGGAAGTGTTTTGTTTGTAGACATGTGGAATTGTTTGTCAGCTCTTCCTGAGAAGCAGTGCATACTATACACATAAGGACTGGATAGAGAGAAACAACAGGCTACATCTCCAGTGTAAATTTATAAGCTTAGAGTTGGGCCTGGGAGAATGAAGAAACCCTACCATATCATGGTCAGAGCTATGAAACATGTCTGGAAACACATAACAAAGCAAGTTATTTTACATTTCTTACCAAGATTTAATTCATACTTTGAATTAATTTTCATTTGTACAATTATAACTTCAAATCATCATTTGAATAAGGTCAGCTATTTCAACTGTTGTTGTTTTGGGAAGTAGAATAGCTGTCAAAACTTACTCAGAAGTTCTGCCATTTAAATAAATATAAAAAGTAAGATAGTGGCAACAGTAACAAATAAAACCAATAAAAAAGAGTTATGAGATAAGGTGTGGTGGCATATGCTTTAAATAACACCAGGACAGTCGGGACTACATAAGAGAAGCCCTGTCTCAAAAAACCAAAATATAAGAAACAAAAACCAAACCAAGTCCAACAGAAATTTATGTTGATACATGATATAATAATCTGAGCATTCTCATTATTATTATCCTCAGGGTGTATATCCCTATCTATACCCTTGCAACACTAACACCTTGATTTCACTGCACTAAGTCATAGGACACTATAGCTCATCTGGGAAGTTAAAACTTTACTATGTGCACAACATCCCAAACATTGCTTATGATCAATACACTGTAATATCCATTCGCAGTTTGACCTTAACTGCTGTGAGCTTCAACCAAGTCACCCATTCCAGCATTCACTATCCAATTCCTTTGACTTGCTATGAAAGTAAATATAGTAAAGTTTTCAAGACAGAAAAATTCAAGTGAGTATTCTATTTTCTTCAAATGTCCTAACCCAGTGGTAACTTCCCTCCCAAGTTTAACATGCCAAAGTACTCAGAATTGTTTACTTAAAATCAACTTTTGATGTATTTGTTTTCTTCTATCTATAAGCTACTTTTCGTACTGTAGGATATCACTAAGTCCTTTCCATAAGTCCTTTCAGGTCAAATGCAATGTAAGTATATTAATTTTTCAGCCTCTTCTGTGTATGTTTATGAGTCTTGAAGAGATTATTATATTAAGTCTTTTAAATATTTTGCATTTGTATATAAGTTTTTGTTGTATATCTATGTGTTTGGGTGTGTACATGCATGTATTCAAATATACAAGTACATAGATGTGTGCGAAGGTCAGATGTCAATATTAGATGGCTGACTTGAATGTTTTCCACCTTTATTTTACCTACAGCTTTTTCACTAAACCTATGTCTTGCCTTGTTGTTTACATAAACAAGCCTGCAAGCTTTCTTGATCTCGCTGCTTCTGTCTACTTGAAACTGAGGTTTAAAGTGCACACTATCAAACCCAAATTTTATGTAGGCAGTAGAATATGTCCTCACATCTTAATATTTCTGTGCCTAGACATCCTCCTGGCCACCTCATAGCTTTAACTTTTATACTGTTCGTTGAAACATTTCTTTCCTTAAGATAATAACATGCTAGTGACATTGTTATATCTATAAATATATAATGAAAAATTGGAATGTAATACATACTAAGTTAATTGTTTACTACTATGTATTATTTAGATAAGAAATATTGGTGAAAAAGAAAACAGTGAGTATTGTACTCTATAAGTATTTTTGCTTATTGTTTAAAATATTAATTCATAAAGTAACCGTTCTTCAAGAACTGACTTCATGATAATACAATGTATGATAAAACATTCATTTACATAATGATTTAATTGTTTGACTTTTGAAAGGTTAGTGATTATTATAAACATATTTTCTCATAAACAAGAAATTTAAAATAAGATATATTCTTATAAAAAGCACCATGGTTGCTAAAATTCCGTTCTATTTGTACTTCATATAGGCACCAATTATGGTTGGTCCTAATTGGTTTCCTAATGTTAGAAACTGGATTGATTGACAGTGAGTCAATTGTAACCACCAATTTCCACCCCTGTGGTTTGGAGAATTTGAGACTAGGCCATATTTAGAGACTTGTAGTATACTTCACTAAAAATGGCTTGCCATCTTTTAGGAAAAAAAGGACCTAGTGTGTCGGACACACTTCTCTTAATATGTGAGCTGGTCCCATGGTTTAAACCTTCTGAAAAATCAGATATAATTTAGAAGTAATATGCATAAACATCTTGTCTAATTAGCCAGGTGGTGTTGGCACACACCTTTAATCCCAGCACTCTGAAGGCAGAGCCAGGCAGATTCCTGAGTTCAAGGCCAGTTTGATCTACAAGAACTAGTTCTAGGACAGACTCCAAACCTACAGAGAAAACCCTGTCTCCCAACAACAACAACAACAACAAAAACAAAATCTTGTCTAATGAACCGTATACTTTTTATGTAAAACCGTTATTTCATCACAACAAATTCACAGTACCACTATACACAAAACTTTTTCAATATATTCAAGGCTACTATTAACCACTTAGAAACTAGGAGTGGAAGGGGTGGGCAATAAGATTGAAACCAAAAGCATCATGAAAGGAATAAGGAATCTCAATTTGTCAAATGAGTGTAACTCTCTGCCAAACACTGTTATAATGATTTTATTAGTCCAGTGTTCATTGTAGACCAGTTCCTGAGTTATTTTGACCTACATGCGAGCAATTTATGTGGATTTCTGCATACTGATTTATAAAACCACTCAAAAGAGCTAATGCATATGTTCACCTTTGCATTCTTTATGAGCAAGTTACAGAATTCTTTTATTGATATGACTTGGTAACCACATCAAGCTAACTCACATCTATCACATTAGTCCACCTATCAGGTTACCCTGAAAATGATATCTTTCTAACACTCAATAAATATTCTCATATGTGTACCATAAACCTTCATTATATACCTTACAAAAGAGCACAGGAACTCTGTGTAAGGTCTCTCAGTCCGAAACCATTTGCTCACAGTTCAGTCAAAGGATGAAAAAGGATTTTGGAGGTGGGGGTGGTTTAATGCTTCAACATTGCTAGCTGCTCAGGAGGCCCACAGCACTCCTTGCAAATTTGAGGTACAAGGTAATAGAGCAGAAATGACAATGGGCAACCACATTCCAATAAGTAATGAGTGAGCTGTATGTGCTTCATTACTCACCATGATAGGGAATTGTTATAATGTGTAAGTTGCTTTTTAGTGGGTGTCAATCTTATGTGGCTTAAAGACACATTTTTAGAGGGAGCTTCACTTTTTTCATTCTACACTTACTGAGACAAGCTAAGAATTACCATCATTTAGTTTGGGAATGAAACCTCTGCTCAAGGCAGAAAAAGAATGATGCGTGCCTGCAGAGACTAAAATACTGAGAGTAAGATCTTCAACCCTAGAGATAAAATGAGAGCAGAGAAGAGCAATGTTTTTGTCTTGAACAATATGAGGTGAGATATGTTTACTTTATAGTCAAACTGCAATCAGTTAAGAATACTGTCTACCTCTGTTTAACAACTGTTCTTTTTCTGTTTGAGTAGTTGGTTTGGGTATTAATTAACAGTTGTCTGGCAGACAATCCATTTGCTAGGAATTGGGTATGGTTTTGATACTTAAAATCTCTAAAAGTTATTTAGTAGAAGAGAACAAAAAATCCATTATTCACTTAGGTTTGGTGAGATCAAACTTTTGCTGTTCTGTAAAGATGGTTTGGGTCAAAATAGCTTTTGGGCCAATCTTGTTCAGGCAAAGCTAAAGGACTATAGACCATGGAATATCTTTTGCTTTTGCTGTGCCTTTATATGTTTTTCTGATGCTCTCTTTCTCTGGTATCTAACATGGTATTAATAGATGTGGGGAGTTCTCCATTTCCTGTAATACAGTGCTTTTATCTCTTGAAAAACATCCAGTCTACCAAGAATTTTTTCCTGTGCATTGTTGATGTGGGAGTTCCCTCTGTGTGCTGTGATTACCAATAATGAATAAAGAAACTGCTAAGCAGAACTTAGGTAGGAATGGAAAGCTAGGCTGAATGCTGGGAGAAAGAAAGGTGGAGTCAGAGAGAGAAGCAATAAAACCGCCAGAGACAGACACTGGAAACTAGCCAGTAAGCCACAGCCATGTGGCAATATATAGATTAATAGAAATGGGTTAAATTGATATAAAAGTTAGCCAATAAGAAGTTAGAACTAATGGGCCAAGTAGTTTTTTTTTTTAATTAATATGGTTTCTGTGTGATTATTTCAGGTTTAAGCTAGCTGGGTGGCCAGGAACCAACAAGCAGCCTCACATCTCACTACAAATTGGCACCAAAATGGTTTATTAAATTCCACTTAAAACCTGAAATGGCTTGCAAAGGAATTCTAGACACAAAATACAGACTGTAACACAACTTCTAGCTGTTTGTTGGCAGATTGCTACAGCTCCTTTAAGAGAGGTCTTACTGATTCACTTGTAGCAACTGATTTGTTTCAAAATGGAAGATTTCCAGCCATGCATCATGCTGCTAGCATGAACTCTGGCCATTTGGGAAGGTCAAGCATTTGAATGGGATTTATGAACAGTGTGCTGAGGCTTGTTTGGTGGCAATGTGATCTGTCTGTGTGCTTGGAAGTGGGGTGGTGTGCACTGCCCAGAGGCACAAGTGGCTCCACAATATTGGACTGGGTTGGCAAGCAAGAAGTACCATATGTACCATAGTAATGGCACAGCTTAAGTTTTAGACTGGGCAGGGAAGCAGAAAGTACTGTATATACACTAGAAATGGCACTGCTTAAGTTTTAAGAAGCACTTAGCACTTTAAAAAGCACTTTTGGATAGTAAAGAATTACAGATATGCAATAAAGACAAATCCAGATGAGTCATAGTGTTGGATAAATGTACATAGGCTTGGAAGAGAGAAGAAAAAGAGTATAGAGAGTCATAAAATGAAGTTAATACTTTAAAAAAGGTAAAGTCTTTAAAGAAACAGAGTACAGATAGACATAGATCAAAAGGAGTAAAGTAAAAGTAAACCACGTAAAAATGAAAAATTCACAGAGAGTCTGGATTATGTATATTATTGTGTTATCTGAATTTTTTGATTATGAATGAGCTAAGTATAAGGAGACATTTTATTGTATGGGCAGCTAAGCTAAACCAGTACATATATTATAAAGGTATGATGACTTCCAAATTTGGGTCTAAGGATATGTTGCTTTGGAAAAGAGGTTCTTTTCTTGTTTCCACAGAGGATAAGAACCTGTGGATTGCTTTCAGACTGGTGTGGTTTGATGGAACAAGACCCTCCAAATGTTATCATAAACATTCCCCAAAATTACTACATCCAATAATCAGCAGGAAGCAGTATGAACAGAGCTACAACTATATTACCAAATATTGTTTATAAATGTTTGTTTGCATTTAAAGGGGGATATACTATAGAAATTTGTATTAGCATGGATCTTGTTTTATTGATACAAATTTAAGATCAATTTTGTTGTATATATATTTCTGCTCTTGATTAAGGTATTGTGTTTTTACAGCTCATTAAAATGCAATGTATACTTAAGAAATATAGATTAATAGATAATCATCTATAATAGTCAAGCTTTTAGTCATGTTAGTTAGATTTTCTAGATATACAGAGATGTATTTCAGATAAATAGACATTCTTCAAATCTTTCATTTAAAGTGTTTTAGAATTTAGGACTTTCATGACAAAGAGACACTTTACTTCAAGAGGAAGAAGGACATCAGAGAGGCTCCTAATGGAGATGGTTAGCCATTTGTGCAAGAAACTGCTCTTGCCTGGACTGCTTGATAAACTGGACATCCCGGACCCTCAGAGAAATGACTGCTAAACTTGCCTAAAGATGAGATGGTCTTTTGAGGTTCCTCCTTTATGAAAGACTCTGCTAGACATTCTGTAAGATACAGAAGAATGTGACTAGCATACTACAAATATAGGCAGAAATATCTTTAAGATTTCTTGCTTCATGAAAAGTTCTGCTGGAAACTATGGGTCAGAATGCTGAAGAAGGATGCCCCAATGGCGCATAAAAATTGCAGGTGACCCAGCACTCAGGAGGCAGAGGCAGGTGGATCTCTGTGAGTTCAAGGCCACCCTGGTCTACAAGAGCTAGTTCCAGGACAGGCTCCAAAGCCACAGAGAAACCCTGTCTCGAAAAATCAAAAAAAAATTTCAGGTGACTATACAGGCAGCAAGATATCTCTGTCACTTCTAGAGTTTAGGAAGTTGCTTAAAATGTACTTCCTGATTACGTAAGTAATATATCTTTCTGGAGTCTTTTATGGTGTTGAAGAATTTATAGTAATAGTTACAGTTTTTCTTAGTTATGATGAAAGATAAAGTAGATATAAATATTGTAACTGTAAATCTTGTTTGACACCTGTTTTGTTATATCTTATTTTACTATGTTAAAGTTAAAATATTCCTTTTTACTTAAACAGCAAAGGAGAGGTGGTGTGGGAGTCACCTCTGTATTCTGTGAATTAATTAATAAAGAAACTGCTTTGGACCTTAAGCAATGTAGAACTTAGGTAGGCAGGGAGAGCTATGCTGAACAGTGGGAGAAAGAAAAGTGGAGTCAGAGAGAACAGTGATGGAGCCGCTAGAGACAGATCCTGGGAACTTTAGCCGGTAAGCCACAACCACATGGTGACATATAGATTAATAGACATTGGCTAAATTAATATAATAGTCAATAAGAAGCTAGAACTAATGGGCTAACCAGTGTTTCAATTAATACAGTTTCATTGTGGTTATTTCAGATGTAAGCTAGCAGGGCAGCTGGGAACCAACCAGTTCTCTTCTCTGACAGATTGTTAATATGCCTACCTCCTTAAGTTGTACTTTCTAATTTGATAATACTAATAATAGCTTATATGGAGTTTTGATGAATAAAAATAGGTATAAGGATGTGTTTCACAGTCAAGATCTATGAGTTTCACCTAAGGAGTTTTATGGACTGTAGTTCAAGTTAATGACTAATAACTGTCTCCCAGTAGGCCAGCTAGTTTAAATTCTTTTAACCTTAATGTTTGGAGATGTTTTCACAGTTATTGTGGTTGGGGGTATCACTGCTGAAACAGTGTTTTGAAAATAGCAAAGTTAGACTAAGATATTTTTACTAAATAACTTTGAGGTGAAAAACCCAAGAAGACAATCTAAAATTTTTAGGAAGGCATATTGTTGAAGGCAGAACTCCTGAGGCACAAGGAGCAAGAACAAGGCAGTCAAATTATTATTGGTGGATGTCCTCGCCTTACTATATTTGGTTGCTGACCAAAGGTGATATACTTTCTGTCCTCAGTCTCCTGACATGAATCTGTTAATGAATATTTACCCTAAAGATTTAAAGTAGAGCTGACTGATTCTTTTTCATATATAGAGGTTTAGATTGTGATTCCTTTAAGATACCTTATAAGATTACCTTTCCAGATAAGTAATACAGTATTTGGTTCTTTCTTTGAAACTGAAAAATGTAGCCTACCTGTAAAAGACATGACAAGAACAGATTGCTTGCCCACATGGTTACCCTATGACAAGTTTCTTTGGTATGAATACATGTGGCTTCTTGGGATAATTTGGTTTTTACCAAATGTTTAATCATGTGAGGGAGATGAAAAACATGTTTTTACTTACAATCATTCACTTGAGAAATTGAATGTAACTGCTTTGACTCTTGTGGTGCCTGGAAGATTCTGGGGGGGGGGGTGTATAAAAAGCTGTAACATGAGAAAAGAGAGAGAGAAGAGAGAAACAGAGAAAAGAAAGTAGAAAACAATCAAGAGAGTTTGTGAGTGACATTTCTCCTAAAACCCCTCAAATAAAAAAGTCTAGCTTTTTCAACTGCATGGGTTTCTATCAAAGGCCTTTGCTGCTGGAAGGTAGCACTCTGACAGTGATTTAAAATTATACAACTGATGATATATTTTCATAAATTAAATAATTATGGAATATTCAATCATATTTATACTATGTGTTGTGTGGTATATATGCATATATGTTTAGGTATGAATAAATTTGAAAGTATGTTTAGGTACACAGAATGTATTTGTAGGAATTTTGTTGCCAACATAAAGATATATATCATTATACACATAAAAAAGACAGTGAAAAATATAGAGAATGAGCAACAATGAAAAGCATGTAAAGACAATAAAAATTAGTTGATTTATGGAGACAAATAATGACATTTGGAAATATCAAACTAAGGTGGACAGTGGAGCAATGAACAGGATACCATGGAGGAAAAATTATTAATGAGTTCAGAAAAATTCCTATAAAAACAAATGGAAAAAGAAAGAAAATGAAGTTGTAGGAAAAAAGTAGAAAAGTAGAAATGCTTCAAATAAAGAATGAAAATAATAATCAAAATATGTTTTTGAGTTCAAAGAACTACTAGAAGCATATAATGCTTCTGAAATTTTTCTCAAGTCTTTAAATCATTCAATAAAATAGATGCAATCAAGTTTCATTTTAATCCCAGTGTTGGAGTAAAGAAGCGTTGTAATTTTTAAATGTTTCAGGTATCTCTTTTCTGCAGTTTCTCTAAAGAAAGAAATTAATCGATTATACATCTGTCTTGTGAGTACCTTTAGAGAAAATTCTGAAATACAAAACAGGTTGGTAATACTTTAAATGATTATATTTACAAAGAAAATCACAAAGCTGTGAAATGTTGAGTGATATCCCAGAATGAAGCATAAATTATATGGCATCTCAATCAACTGTGAACATCCTCAAAGGTGTTGAAATGTAGTGAACATCACAGAAATAGCAAGGAAACCTAAGACTACAGTGCATATGTGAAAATAATACCTGGACCATTGAAAATTAAATCACAACATTTAGATCATTAATGGTAAAGAGAAATGGCCACTCATGGTGAATATATTAATTCTTGAGCTATAATATATAATGAAAAACTGTAAACATTAATTTAATCTACTATTAAGTGGTAATATTTCTCAATAAAGTTGCATCCAGGAATTCTTACTATGCTTTCTGGAGTTAAAATGAATACAGGAATGTTCTTGTAAGTTATTTATAAGTAGGTGTCAGTATATGTCAGCAATAAAATCACTAGAAAACTTGTTTCATTGTCTCTTTTCTGATTCTCTCTTATTCTGAACTCAGTAAGCATCTATAGAGTTCATGTCTTAAATTCAAACAACAAAATGATTTAAAATTATTGATTATACCTATACTCAAACTTGTAAATGGATAGAATATCAGTGGAAAATTATTTTAGATCTATTTCATTCAAACTCATTATTCATAGGGTTATGTATTACATTTTGAGAAGTATCCCTCCACACACATAGTAGGATGAAAATTTACATTAAAAATTATGGATCTTTTTCTCAAAGGCTGTTTTGCCCAGAGTTGGGCAACATATCAAAATCAACAATCTCAAACTCCCAGTAGCTGAAGTAAATAAAAGTACATATCATACTTTGACCATAGTTTTCTGTAACTGGTTTCATTGTGCCAGTATATAGAACTCAAATATATTGTATCGTTTACCTTGACATCTTCTTACTCTAAAGTATTTTTTTCTGCATTTTTAGGTCTCCAAAAGAGAAATAGTTTCTTCGGGTATCTGATTTTAATTTTATTCACAATTCTTTGCCATGAATTCAGTCACACAAAGCCATTGTTCAGGAAAATAGGGATCAATAAGCAAATTGGCCATGTTTGTGAGACAAGAAAAGGGAGTTTGGAATGCACCCCCAAAACTTGCATACAAGATAAGCACACAGAGATACACACATGGAGAACCAAATTATAGATACAAAATTGACCTAATCTTTTGGAATGAGGGGGAGACTATTTTAGCTCTGTATGTATATTATTGATCATTATAGCAATAAATTCACACAATGAGTCTTGTCTTTCATCATATAACAAATAAGGTTATTTGTTTGTAACCAATCCATCAGCATATGTGTCTGCTTTGGCAAGTGGCTGGAGTTTGCAAAATGTTTGATAGATTAAACTTGTGTACACATTTGAGCTAACCAAACTAAGACAAAAATTTGCATATTCTGGTTATAATAAAATAGTATTATTTTACACTTAAGCTTATTAATGGTGTCTGTCTAATTACCAGATATACAATAAAAGTGAAGAGGCTTTATACACTGCATAAATGAACTTTCTCTAAGGTTTACTTAATTATATCAGTTAACTTTTAAAAATACCCTCAACAGATGTAGCTTTGTTTTTGTATATTATTCTTGGAGAACACTGTGAATACCATACAGAAAAGTTAACAGAAATTTAATTGAGCCCAGATTACTACACAAGATGAAACTTATCACTGATCACATTTTTAAAGCAATTAGAACACTATTATATGAGAAAAAGGAGGAATATTATTAAGCAAATTCATCTGGTCTCCTTTAGCTTGAGACACGCTTGGCAATTGGCTCTCAGATTTTCTAAACATACTTGTCTGTACTTTATAGCTGTGGAGTCCTGAAATAGACTTCTAAAATTAAATTTCAAGTTCTTAAAATTGTTTTGAAAGGAGAGAGTACTTTTATACAATGTAAGTTCACTAATGCTTTACCTATCACAAAAATACAATATTTTTCATTCTGCTTCAGTCATATAGTGTCAACATTGTTTTTAAGTTTTCTCTTAAAAGCAGATATTCCAATTTTATCATGGTTTTAGAGTAAAGAAAATAGGGCTGGAGAGATGGCTCAGAGATTAAGAGCACTGACTGCCTTTCCAGAGGTCCTGAGTTCAATTCCAAGCAACCACATGGTGCTCACAGCCATCTGTAATGAGAACTGGTGCCCTCTTCTGGCCTACAAGCGTACAGACAGACAGAACACTGTATAATAAATAAATAAATCTTTTTTTAAAAAAAAAGAAAATAAAATTTGGTAAAGATATAAAGGATAAAGTATATAATACTATGCCTCTGACTTATACTGTGTTAAATATATTAAACTATTATTTATCATAACATTATTATTTAATAACATATTTTGTAAATATTCAAGTAAATGCATATTTGTATTATATTGAATCATGTGAATTTATGTTTTACTGAAAATTAATCATTTTCCCTATAGAATGATTATTTTCTATGCTTAGCTGTCCTTTCCACATACACATACACACAAAAAATGTGTACACCCATTTTATTTTCTCTCAAAATATTTCACCGTAAGTGGCCTGGCCAGAGGGATTCTGTCAACTCCTATTAGGAGCAAAGAAAGACTGACTTTAAAGGTCACATTAGTGTTATGCTGACATGGAATCTTTGAATAAGACATCTCTGTTGGGTTTGCCTGTGGAACTGTTAGTAGGTATTTCTAATGGCTGGCTATATGATATTGTAAAACTTTATCATTATTTCTTTTATTTATTTATTTGTTTTCTTTTTTCTTCCTCTTTGCAGTGTCCCAATTCACAGTACCAGCAATGGCACAGAAAAATCAGTCAAAATTCACAAAACAAAACTATATGTTCAAAGATGGTGACAGAGTTTTAATATTAAAAATTCAATAGAGTTATTAAACAATGCTGTAAGCTTTCAGAGTAATTTCAGACCTTTCAGTCACACCTGCCAATTAGACACTCAGGTAAGGAAAGTGACAGACTGTCGCAGCTGGAGTGAGATATGTCACATTTTACACCCTGAATGTGCTGATGACTATCTTTTGAAGGAAAATGGTTCTTTTTGAGATGTTTTCCTTGACAATAAAGGTTTTGCAGAGCAAGTAGATCTCTATTTTAAAACAAGAAATATTTGTAGCACCTATTTCTCCCCCACACTCTCTCTGTCTCTTCCCCCTCCTTTTCTTCCCTTCTTCTTCCCTTCTCTACTTCTTTTCTTTCTTTGATGCTAAAAATCTAACTCATGAAAATGCTAGGTAAGTTCTCTACCACTGAGCTATGTCTATAGCAATTGTTATATTTTCTTAACTTGTAAATACGTTATATTATTGTTTCATGTTGAAATTATAGTCAGCAGAACACATGCATAAAACATTACATAATTTTGTCAGACATAATGAACACATGGATTTAAAAGGAACTAGAGAAAAATTTGGTTGCTCTTTCCCCTCCTAAATAGGAGTGCACCTTCATCGGGTTCAATTTGTTATACAATTTGGAAAAATAAAAAGTACAAAATGTCTACCACCAGATAAGCATCCAGAGAAACAAATTCATATTTTCTCAGAATTACTAAGACCCAAGGACTCTTTGTTTTATTTTTTAGATAAATGATTTTGCAAAGAAATATTTCTACTGTTTATAGATAAAATAAACTGCATCGTGGTTACAGTTGTCAAGCTTAATTCTACTATTTATTCTCTGACTTAACACATAGCACATGCATGAAAAAAATATTCAGTAAATTAGTCAAATTAGTTTTGATTTTATTTTCTATGCCTTTAAGCATGTTAACATCAACATCTCACTCTTTTCCATTTCTCATTCTATCATATTCTTATGTCAACTTACCAATCCTTGAAACTTGAAAATGACAATAAATCCCCGAATGATATCCAAAAAAATAAATTAAAACTAATGGCTCGATGAAGACAAGTCAAGATTCAAAATAAAAGTTCACTAAAGTGATAGAAATAGAAAAGAACACTGTACCTGAAAGGAATATTTCAATAAATTAAATAGAAAACAAATGGGAATTCTTTACATTATATGGACCAAATAAAGATTATCAGGCTTAGAAGACATTGGGCGTCTCTGCAAACACTATCACCAGCAGAGTGTCAATCTTTGAATTGAGGAATAAGAATTTCCAAGAGACAGGAGAGACCAAACAAAGAAATACATCATTAATGAAATAGAAGAAGGCACAACAAGAACACAAACAGCAAAAAAAGATGATAGGAACAACAACATAACTACATTAAAATAATAATACTGGAAATAAATGCACAACTTAACATCAATCTAATAATAATTTTTTATATAGACAACTAATTTCTCCAATACACAGGTCAGCTGGGCAATAAACAAGTAAAGAAGCTAAAGAAATATATGAAATCTTACAGCAAAATACCTAACAGATATCTAACAGAGCATCCCACGCAAATAGCAAAGAATATATCTTCTATTCTGCGGCTGGTGGAAGATTCTTTATAATAGATAATATCCTATGACTCACAGAAAACCCTTAACAAGTTCAGAAAAAATGAAATAATTCCATGTATTCCATCTAACATTTATATAATAAAAGTTAAATTCACAGTCAATAAATATCTAAAAGTGTATAAATTCATGAAGTCTGATCAACTTATTATTAAACAATAAATTGCTAAAAGAAGAATAAAGAAAAAAGACAAAACATTCCTGGAACCAAATGAAAATGTAAATACAAACCAATGATACACCTGAGACATATTAAAACCAGCTGTAAGAAGGAAATATATAGCCCTAAAATCACAAAAAGCAAAAATAAATAACCTGATGATGAATGGCAAAGTAGGAACAAACCAAAAACAAATTCAATAAAAATAAATAAATAATGACATTTCAAACAGAAATGAATTAGGAACAAAAAACAAACAAAAAATCAATGACTCAAAAGCCATTTATTTGAAAAAATATATATATACAAAATCAAAAGATTCCTGATCCACAAAGCAAAAGAAAAAGTGACCAACATAACAGAATCAAAATAAACACAGGAAAGAAATTCAATATAATTTAAGAGAATATTTTATAATTTATTCAATTAAGATATAAAATCTCTTTTAAAAATATATGTGGTGTGGGTGGAGGCTAGTATTTCTACATATGTAATGTTTGCAGGGATATGTGTTTATTTGTGTGTCCTTGTATATGCAGGGATATATAAATATGTATTCTCATGCATGTGGAGACCAGAGTTTGAATTTGCATGCCATTTCCATCATACCTTCTTATTTTTCAAGACATTGCATCTTAATGAACCTGGAACTTATAAGACGGCTATACAACCAGGGCAGTGATTTGCAGTAATCCTCCTGTCTCTGCCTCCCATGACAAAATTGGGGTAATAAACGTGGTTTTGTGCTCAGAGTTTTACATGAAGGGTTGGATCCAAACTCAGAGCCTCATGTTCACATGACAAACACTTTGCTGACTGAACCATCCTCAATGCTAGGCTAGGTTTGTATATTTGTTTAAATCTTTGTCTCTTCAGTTTATTATTTAGAACATATCAATAAAAAGAAACAAAATATAAATTTATGGCTATAAATGAATAATATATCATCTTTTTACTTTTCTAAAAATGGGAAACACACACATATATGCATTAGAAAAGGAAGCATAAAATTCTTAAAATATACACTAGCATTAGAAAGTTATTTAGAATGTCAAGAATCAAGGTTCAAAGTGGGCTTGATAGCACATATCTATAATTGTCCTGGGGTAGGAGGGAGGCATCTGAACAAGACAGTGATTTCGAGATCATCTGGGATAAAGTACACTGAGCATACAGTTCCTTTAGAGGATGCTTCTTCAGCCTAAGATGCACAAAACCCTAGGTAAAATAACAATGCTGCATAAAAGAGAAGAAAATCACATTCAGACAGAACTTTTAAAATAATCATTACAAACCCAAGAGTCCATGTAACCATATAATACAATCATAATATTTTTCCAAGTACAATATATTTCTGAATGTAAAATTGATTTAACAAGGAATGTATAGAGTATGTGTAGAGAATAAAAACTAACACCAATGATTATATATAGATGATATGCTATTTGTCACGAATGCAACAAATTAGTAGTGTGGAAGATCAACACTTAGCTTAAGTATGTTTATCAAGGACAAGGTCAATAGTATATGAGGTACTTTCTAAAATTAAATGAGTTTATTTTAAATTAACAAAAGAATAAAATCTAAAACAGAGAAAAGGGAGATAAATTATTTTACCAAAACTATCTGAAAATATTTAGAGGACTCCTTTAGGGACAAAAATAAATATTACATATCCCCATGCCCATGTATGGTGGAAAATTTCTATCTGATTATGGAGCATCACTAAAAAAATAAAATATAAACTGTTAAAAATTGTATGTAAATCCAAAATAAATACTTTTATTATACTTCACAGTGCAGCACATTTTAATTAAACTTAAATGTGAATATTATAAAAGCAAAACAACAGAAGAAATGAAGTGTTCAATGTTGTTATACTTGAGTAATAATGGATTTCTTCAACAAGATCCAAACAAAATCAAAAAATCTTAAAATGGAATGGAATGCATATATGGCCTAGTAAAAATAAGGATTTGTCTAAGGTACAGTGAGGCATGCTTATAATCTCAGCAAATAGGAGCTGAGTAGGTAAGAATTTTAGTCAGTATCAGCTACATAGTGAGTTTGAGGCCAGCATGGGTTACCTGACACTCTTTCTCAAAAATAAAATAATATAAACAAGTTTCCACATATACAAAAAAAACATTTTACATATTACCAATAATGTAAATCTTGATAAAGACAGTGACATATCTTTTTAAGGATAAATTTTATAATAAAGTCCTTTTATGCTTATAACATAGTAGAGGATATAAAAATCTTCTGAGTTCATTTTTGCCGTGTACAGTATCACTTCAGCATAATATTAAAAAGATGACATAAAATTATAAAATATACTTTATGTTTAAAATGTGTGTGCTTTTTAGGGGACACACCTATATATTTATAAAGAATCACCATAACTTCTTGGTCAGAACATGCTCCCCTAACATGTGTGGAAAGGCTAAGATATTTTGTTGTCATTAATTTGACTTTCAAAAAGAGTCTGGTTGAAAGTTTGCCAAGAAAATTATTTTTTCTTAATTTGCATTATTTGAATCATTATATATTAAACAATTAGAATAATGCTATGAAATCATTCAAATAGAATTATGTTCCAGAACCATCCAATTATAAAAATTTTCTGTCCAATAATCTGGTTATTGGACATCTGAAAGTTATGTTAAGTATCTTGCTTCCCCCACCCAGTCATAGAACATGAAGATACAAGTCAAAAGATGTGTCTAATGTTTCCAAAAGTTCAAAGGGAAAATTCATTTTATAAAAATTTATTCACTTAACCAAATAACCAAGTTAACTAATAAAGAAAGCTTTTTAAAAATCATCTGCCATATCAGAACTCAGATATTACTGAATATAATAAAAATAGAACCTGATTTGCTGTAGCACACCAGGTCCACACTCAATTGGCTTAAGAATGTATAGTAGGAAGCTATTCCTGGCTGCTTATCCCCAAAAGAATCACACAGAAACCATATTATTTGTAATACCATTGGCCAATAGCTTAAGCATATTTCTGGCTAACTCATACCTTAAATTAATCTATTTCCATTAATCTGTGTATTGCCATAAGGTTGTGGCTTACTGAGTAAAGTCTGTTCCCTGGGGCTACATGTCTTCTCTTGGCTCTGCCTTCTTTCTTCCAGCATTCAGTTTTATTTCTCTGCCTAGCTCTACTTTTTTTCCCTATCACAGGACAAGACAGTTTCTTTATTAACCAATGGTTTTCACAGCATACAGAGGAGAATCCCACATCACCTCCTTTTTGTGTTTAAATAAAAAGGAGGGTTTTAACTTTAACACAGAAAAATAGCATATCACAAAACAGATATTAAGCAACAATTACAGTTACAATATTAATATCTACTTTATCTTTTATCATAACTCTGGAAAACTGTAATTATAACTATCTATTCTTCAACTCCATCAAAGACTCTAAGAAGGATATACTATTACCGAAGTTATCAGGAAGTGCATTGTAAGATACTTCCAAAACTCTAGAATTGAAAGAGACATCTCACTGCTGAGACAGTCACTCAAAGTTCTTCTGTACTGTTGGAGCATCCTTATTCAGCTTACAGGCCCATAACATCCAGCAGACTTATCCACAAAGCAAGAAATTTCAAAGACAGTTCTGCCCATATTGGCAGTTTGTCAGTCACTTTCTTCTGTGTCCTGCAGATGTCTGACAGTCTCTTTCATGTAGTAGGAATCCCAAAGGACCATCTCATGGTTAGGAAAGTTCAGCACTCATTTCTCTATAGGTCCTGCATGTCCAGTTCAAATAGTATAGTATCAAGCAATCCAGGCAAGAGCAGTTACCTGCCCAAATGGCTAACCAATATAATAGAGGTATTTTAATATACATTTTTATGACAAGCCCTGAAATAAATGAGGGGCTCACAATCAAGTAGGAGATAAAGAAGCTCTCTCTCTCTCTCTCTCTCTCTCTCTCTCTCTCTCTCTCTCTCTCTGTCTTTCTGTTTCTCTCTCTCCACACACACACATACACACCCACACACCCACAACCCCCACACCCACAGAGAGAGAGAGAAGACACAATAGCATTTGAAGGAAAATTAGTAGAAATGCAGATTACAGAGTTAAGTCAAATAATCCAGAGAGAGACAAACGTCCATTTTCTCTCATAAGCAAAGAGGAAAAAAAATACGAAAATCAAGAGATTTAAGGGACAAGGAGGGGTAATAGGGGTGATTATAATCATAGTACACCACTTATGTACCATTTATAGTTGAAAATATTATAAGAAAACACATTATCATATAAGTAATATGTACAATAAAATGCAGAATAAGACATATATTTATCTCTAGAACATATGAGACATTCTTCAAAGTAACTAAGATCTTGAAAAGCAACTAAGAAGTTAAAAACACACAAATGACAGAGACATTTTTTAAAAAATGGAAAATGAAGGATGTGGATTTTAAAACAATGTTAAAAACTGTCAAAAAAGCAAGATACCAGTAAAAAAAATAATTCTTGGGAACAAAGGTAGAAGAGGGAGCTACAAGATTTAAAGAGCCAAGGAAGTGTATAACAAGACAACAGTTTTCTAGAGAAAACAGTCCCTCTATTAATTTAGAGAAGTTATGACAGCATGCACAAGACCTGCTTAAGTTCAAGTAAGAGCACATCCCATTATGAGAAGATGAGGTGGGCACAATCCCCCTCCATCTGAAGAGGTATTGGTCACTTATATTCATTTGGAGAGGGAGAGTCAATTTTCGTTAAAGATATGATTCCTGGCAGATCTGTCATATACCAATGCAAGGCCACAAATCCAAGACAGCACAGATTGGACTTGATGGGTTTACAAAATTAAATTTAAATAAAAGACAATACAAAGTTCTGAGTATAAGAAAAGAGTAGATCTGAGAGTAGCCAGAAGAGAAGTGCCTGTGATCAAGATACATGCAAGGATGGGGAGAAGTCTATGAGGCTTCAACTCTATCAAAGGACTACATGCAATTAAGAAATGTTAAGAGTGGGAGAAATAGCCTTCTCCAGGGAAGAGAACACAAATTGGCTATCTGTAAGTGCCAATGTTGCTTTCTGGTCCAAGGTTACAAGATGTGGCTGATGAGAAATGAAAACCAAGTCCGGTTGAAGGGATCTCAATAAGACTGAGGATGAGGCAAGTTTATTTCAATCAGATATTTTATAACTTTATTAGTAACAGTTGCAAAAACATTGCCAGGATCAATGCAATTATAGTTGTCAAGATACAATGACGTTTGTGAGCTACTCAAGGTGTAAAAGAATCATGTCTAAGATTAATTGTCCAGTCAACCTTCTGTTTGCATTGCTGGCTTGTAAGAATCACAGAGAAACACAGGCAACCTGTATGCTTAACTGCTTGAGGGAATGCCTACATCTTTTGGGAACTGGAAAGCATACAGTGACCCAGGAGCCACAGACTCTAACCTGAAAAACCCTCAATGCATGTGTCTTTAGACAGTTGGACCAAGTCAGCTCCTGATTACCCAAAGTTATCCAACACCAATGGCTATCCCTGAAAACATATATACAACTAATTAATATGAACTGACTGGGTCCTATTTAGAAATATATATGTCTAAGCATAAATATATGCATATCTCAAGCAATAATAAAAAGGGAGATCATGAATTTGAAAGGAAGCAAGGGATATACAAAAGGCTTTGGAGGCTAGAAAAGGAAGAGAAAATTATATAACTATATAATCTCAAAAATAAAACGGAAAAAATTGAAAAGAATGGAAATTATAAATTGAAGTAAACAATGGAATTTCAACATGCCCACATGAATAGCAGAAATAGCAATTATACTAGCCTGTACCTGTAGAATCTACTGTAAAATGGGAAGCATTCAATTCTGTTAATATCATTTAGCATGGGATTTCCGACGATCTAGTCATTAGCCAAATTAACTATAAATTTACTCGACAAAACATTATGTATGTATGTATGTATATATACTTTATGAATATTCTTTAAAACTTGCAATTTAATTATGTTAATTTTATCAAATAATTGGAGAAAAGTTGTAAGTCCACAAACAGGGAGAGGAAGAATCACCTAGAAAAGGCAATAATGGGTGATGGACATAAAAGAAAGAGGAGAGAGAATGACAATAGTTAAGGAAAATGTGCATATTGGCTCTGGATTTACATAGTATATGATTTTATTCAGAAAGTAATACACTTAATACACTTCCTGAAAAATATGTATCCCCTCAATTTTTTTATGTTTTATGTATAAATAACATGTACCAATGAAGTGCATATGTGCTCCAGTAGTTTGAAGTTTAGATTGCTGAAGGGAGAAATTAAGAAATTCCTGTAAAATAAATGAAAGAACGCCTCCCAGAGTAGAGAGTCTGCATCCTCTTTGGTGTAGTAGGCATAACAGGAGCAAATTAACAGCAGAAGGAGAAGACCAGTAACAAATGAAGATTGACACAGAAGACGTTCTGTGAAGATTCGAGGCAGATCCTGAAAAAAAATGCTGTGTTTGGAAACACGAGGACAGCTGAACAGTGGCCAGAGACTGTGCTTTCTCAAGAAGATCATGGATGCACTGGCAGTTGGGAGTGTGCATTCAGTCACAGGTATGGAGCCCTTTACTTTTCTCCACTTGGATTTTGTCTATGACCTACGGATAATTTTTGTGAATGAAACTGCATTTAAGTAAACAACAATTTATTGTTCCTTGTGCCTAAGCACCCTAAAGCAAAAGAGATCTAAGTATTAGGATACAAATTACAACTGAAGTTCAGTTCATGGAAAGATTTACTATAGAATCAACACAGAACAGATGTTTCTCCTCAGAATGATTCTCCTCGAAGGCAGTTCCTCAGTCTTTACAATTGCCTCATCCTCCTGCTGTAGTCTTGAAATGTGTTCAAACTTATTAAAAATTTATGTATGTTGATGCATTTTATTTTCTGTTGCCACTTATATGACTTCAGTCATTGTAATTTATAAATTTCACAAAAGAATGGTATGCCTAAATGCATTAAGTCAGCTAAATTATATCTTCATCCAAACTGCAATTTCTTTTACCAATTAAATAATTTTGTTGGACAAAATACATGGAATAATTTATAAGCCAATGAAATTATAGAATACAAAATGTGATCAACATAATTATATAAGTTCTTGGAATATGGTTTCTAATATTTTCTAATCCACTGAGACATGCCAGATTTTATTTTCAGTTATAAACATTAATGTTTTAAATTTTCCAGTGTGCTATATAAGTGCTATTTAAGACTTGGCTGATTTAAAAGGCATCCCACCAAAATGTCTTTCCTTGGAAGTTGTTCATACAGACCACCAGACTCTTTAGAAAAAAATGCTCCAGGGTTTTGTGGCAGGGGGTGGGGAAAATTTCTCAAATGCTCTGTTTCATGTTAGTTGGAGAGGGATTATCTTTGAAACTGGGCTCATGTTGAGTTGCAAGGGAAGTGATGGGATATTTTCTATGTATCATGTTAAACATCAGAAGGACGCAAAGATTCTTTTTCTAAATTATTATGAAGGTAAACCTTGAATGCCTTTTGCTTAATCTCACATGCCAACAAGCCTTTCAAGCCTTTTAGTTTTTTTTTCTTTTACCTAGGAGTTTTCATTGTTGAAGTTCACTGTTGGAGCGAGAGAAGGCACAGTCAGAATGTTCATATGCCGGGATCTCTCCTCAAGTCTGTCTCTGATGGGCTTTAAGCCACGTCCTTTTTATTGATCTCAAGCTTCTCCTGTATCGTTTCTGAGTTAATAACAGTTCATGGAATTATAACAAATGGGCTAGGATTTATTACATTCATAATTAAGAGACGCAAAGAATACAACCTAATTTACTTAGAAATAACCTTTATAAAATGTATCCGGATTTTTTTTTTAATGTAGAGTTTTTCAATAATATCTCCGTCTGTAAGAATGTTTATAAAGCTGGCAGAAAAGAAGGTTACACAGGGGGAGTCCATGCTTCAAATCATTATAACAATTTAAATGTAACTCTCACATATTCTATCTTTGATAGATTCAATCATCTCTGAATGAATAGATTCATTACATTCTCTCTGATCAGGTAGATATAGAGCAGTTGTCATAACATTAACAACCGTGATGGTCTAGGTCCAGTGGCGGGTGTGTGCAGAGGATTGGTTATGTAAAGAATATGAATGGAAACAGGTCCTGGGGAACCTAGGCACATACATAGGCAGATAGTAACCAAAGTATCTACTTTGAGGGTCAAATTAGCAGGGACGTTATCAGATTTCAATTACTAATAGTCCCACTTACTGTGTATAGCATCCTGTATAACAAAGGGTGTGACACGGACATAGAGCGCAAGTAGTCAAACACTGAAATAATTTAGAAAGCAAAAACTCGAGAATATAACAGTCCAGCTAGAATTATTTTAAAATAGTGCCAAAAGTCTGGATTATTTAAAACCGAGGACAAGTATCAAAGTGCTTAAAATTGGGCTGCAGCTTTAGGCCAACAATGTAATTACATTTTTTATGGGGAACTGATACAAAGGATATGGGGGGATAACCAGGCCTCTCTCCTATCAGGCACTTTCTATGTTAGAGAAGAGGAACAGGATTTGTGCGTATACCATTTGAATCAGCAAACTAAATGAAAAAGACTTTCATCCACATCAACGTGGCTGACATCATCAGCCCCTCAGAGGTCAGACAAAAGGAAGAGAAAGAAAATACCCCTTTTTTTTTGTTTTCTGTAACATCTGCCTTCTCTGACCTTGTACCTTATGTTCCAAGTTTTTAGTCCCTTTATCCAAACTGTATTCTATAACTAAAGTATTTTCTGTTTCTCCAATTTGCACATGAAATCTTAATAGTCCACTCATATATCTTTAATTATGTCAGCCAATTCTTTGTTTTTTTGTTTTGTTTTATTGTTTTGTTTTTTTTTTTTCGAGTCAAGGTTTCTCTATAGCTTTGGTACCTATCCTGAAACTAGCTCTTGTAGACCAGGCTGGCCTCAAACTCACAGAGATCCTTCGGCCTCTGCCTCCTGAGTGCTGGGATTAAAGGCATGTGCTACCATTGCCTGGCTAATGACAGCCCATTATTAAAACTTCCATAGAAGATTATTTCATAATTATATGTAGGAATATGCATATATATGTATCATATTCATGTATTTATATATGAATTCAATGAGGTATATAGAAATATACTATGTTGCTTTTAGGAATCCTGACTAATACGGGTATCATTTTCATTAAGGAATCAAAAATCATGAGACATAGAAAGAACAGTTTGAAATATATAAATAGAGACAGTGTAATTGTAAATACAAACAAATGAGACAAACATTAAGTAAATATTTTTCCTTGCCCATTGAGTGATTTAAACACACCCACACACCTCCCCCACATTTTTTGTCTGCTAAATGTAACTGTTTATGCAATATTTCTTGCTTTGCTCCACATCCTCTCTAGAATAAGTTCTCTTTTGTGTTTTTGATTTTAGCCATTCGGTCAGGGGTAAGATGGAATCTCAGAGTCATTTTTATTTGCATTTGCCTGATGACTAAATATTTCTCTGTCATTTGAGATTCTTTTGGTGAGAGTTATCTGTTTAGGTCAATACCCCATTTTTAACTGAATTATTATTTCTTGATGTCTAGTTTCTTGAGTTTTTTAACATATATTTTGGAGATCAGCTCTCTGTCAGATTTGGGGTTGGTGAGGATCTATTCCCATTCTGTAGGTTTCCTTTTTATTTTATTACCAGTGTCCTTTGCTTCACAGATGAAACTTCCATGGGTCTACAAACAATGGCTTCAGCTAAGACTCCTGGCAGCAGTGGATGCACTGTCTGAACTGGCGATACCCTGGGACTGGATTTGTGTCTCTGGTAGTTATCTGCAGAGTGCCTTCATTCCATTGACTGATGAAGGCAGATTCAAAGACCTACAGCCATACACTGGGCCAAACTCAGGAAGTCCTGCTGGGGAGAGCAAGGGAAGAAGTGATTGTAATAGTCAGGGGTTTCAAGAATGTATGAGGAAAAACCACCGAAACAACTTCAATGGCTCATAGAAACGCACAGAATCTGAACTAACAACTAGAAAGCCTTCATGGGACTGACCTAGGCTCTCTGCATATATGTGACAGTTTTGTAGCTTGGTCTATTTGCAGGAATCATGGCAAAGGGAACACAGTTTGTTCACAGTGCTCTGGGTAACTCTTAGGAAACTATTCCTCATGCTGTATCATCTTGCCCAGCTTGAACACTAGAGGAGGTGCTTGATCTTGTGGCAGCTTGATATGCCCTGATTTGCTGATGACCCTCTTTGAGCAAATACTGAGGAGCGGTGGACAGGGAGGGGGCAGATGGGAGGTGGGGAGGAAACAGAAGGAGAAGAGGGAGGGAATGTTGTAGTCAGGATATAAAATAAAAAATAAATGAATAAGCAATAAATAAATAAATAAATAAATAAAATTTTAATTGTACCAGAGGGAGACAGAGAGAAGAGAGAGAGAGAGAGAGAGAGAGAGAGAGAGAGAGAGAGAGAGAGAGAGAGAGAGGACTATTAATCAAGTGACAAGGCAGAATACAAACTGGGAGAAAACCTTTACCACCTACACATCCTATAGAAAACCTTTACCACCTACACATCCTATAGAAAACCTTTACCACCTACACATCCTATAGAGGATTAATAACTGTAATATGCAAAGAATTTGATAAACTAAACATCAAAAGCCAAACAACCCAATCAAATATTGCCTTAGGAAGTTTAAAAAAGAAGTATGCAACGACATGGACGGGCTCTGTGTGAGCCTTGTCAGTTCGGTTGCTCACCTTCCTGGACCTGGGGGGAGTTGGGAGGACCTTGGTCTCAACATAGTGTAGAGAACCCTGATGGCTGTTTGACCTCAAGAGGGAGGGAGTGGGGGTGTGGGTGGACGGGAGGGGAGGGAAGGGGGAGGAGGAGGGGAGGAGATGGCAATTTTTAATAAAAAATAAGTAAACTGGAAAAAAAAAGTATGCACTAACAATAAGTATTTTTCTAGTGTTCAACATCCTATGTTGTCAAGGCAATGCAAATCAAAACTACTATGAGATTCCATCTCCCCTCTGTCAGAATGACTATCATCTAGAAAACAAATTAATACAAATGCTAAAAAGATTTACATAAATCTTTTTTTTTGTTTGTTTTTGTTTTTCACTGCTAGTGGGAATGTGGCTAATGTGGTCACTATGGAAACCAATGTGGAAATTGATCAAAAACGCTTTAAGAAAGAGAACTGACATATGATCCAACAATACCACTCTTTCTTCCTCATACAGGGACACCTAAACATCTACTCATTGAAACCCTAATCATAATATCTAGAAAATAGATTTGGCCTATTACCCCTCGATGAGTCAATGAACAATAAAACTGCCATGTGTGTGTACACACAAAAAGAAACAAATAAAATGTGTCCTTATAGTTGTGTGTATAAGAAAATACTTCCATGCTCTGGTTTGAACTCAGACTTTTGTGTAATAATAGTAAGCCATATGCCATAAAGCAGCATCTGAGGCTCTTCACTCTGGAGCTAATAATTATCATATGTAATAAAATGCACAGAAACTAATGCAAAAATTGTAACTAAATCTGCCTTAAGCAGCAGTATTATTTTAGTCTCTCCTTCCTTTTCACTGCAGAATGTGTGCAACCATGACTTGCCTGCCCTTCAGAATGTAATGTACATATTAGGGGCTGTCTATACCTTCAGGAACACACACAGACACACACACAGACACACAGAGAGAGACAGACACACAAATATTTGATATAAAATAATACCGGGTTTTCTAACATAACGGTGAAAATTTTCAAGATGCATGATTCATTTACTGAAAAATGGTTTGCCCTTGCTGTTTGCTGTAACGTTAACCACCACTTGTACTGTAAATTACTCAACACCAGGGTAACTGATTTCCTATACAAAATTCTGAAGTTGCAACTGTTCAGACCTCTACAGTTCAGTATTGAGCCCTAGAATCTGACAGTTACTTTGGGGCATATAAATACCTGATTCTGTCTCAATTTCCAACTTGAATTTTCCGGGTGATTAAATTGCTGGAAATGAAACTTTTGTCACACCCATAAACAGTCTCTTTGAAAAATATCACCATAATTATCTTGCCTTCAGTGGCTGTTGGCAAAATTTAGTTTCTAATACCAAATCCTTTCCAAATCAACTAATTGAATACATCAGCACGAATAATTATTCCCTGTACCTATTCTTAATGAATAATGCTGCATTGGGAAGGCAGATGAGAAAAAGTGATCAGTGCCAGTGAACAGAAAAAAAGACAAATTAATAGAAAAATTAATTAGCAACATCCAGTTGATTTCCCCAGAAACAAGAGACCTGGAGAATAGTCTCATTTCAAAGGTCACTTAAAGGAGATACATTTAAACTTGCCTTTCCATCTTCTAGCTATTACATAATTGACTGACCATCTTATTTCTCAGTATGCTTGAGTGTCTGGAAGCCAAAAATACATAGAGCAATATTCACATGAATCTTGCCAAGTGAAGATGCTAAGTAGGCTGTCAATGATGTGTTCTTAGGGGAAACATGTGCACACACATTATATATATATATATATATATATACAAAACAACAGACATATTTAGCCCTGCTTTCTAGTTTCTTCTATTTTATCTGTGTTAGAAGGTTTGGTAGCTTCATAATCTCTATAATATTCCTGTTTCCCTAATATCGATAGGCTTTGATATGCTTTAGGTTTATAATTTACAATTGGTAGTCTTCCAATGATCATTTTTCATCTTTAGAATGCTAACATTGAACTAACCATATAGTGCAGTTGACACTATAAATTCTGTAAGTTGAAAGCCCAAAATGATCTTCTTTTGTACATCTTAGAAACATTAATATAAAAATATATACATATATATTCATATATATGTATATATAGAAATGGTGACCTGCTAATACAATGCTCTTCAATTTCATGGCAATATCTACATTATTATTTTTATTATTGGGAAAATGTTTTCTAAAGTTCACACCTCATTTATATTCTCTTTTCTGGTAAGTTTTTTTAGCACCATGTCATAAAGAGATAAATGTTTACTAAATGAAGAACTATTTATTATTTCAATTGTTAAAACATGAGAATATAGAGTGTAATAAGGAATTAACATTTTCATGGTTTATATATAATGACACAGTTACTAAGACAGAAAATAAATCACTGAGTGTTATGTATATGGGTTTAGTCCCAAAGACCTGTGTCATTTGTTGAAAATAATTGACTATATAATTATCACATATTAGCTATAATAATCTATAAGCTACCACTTGCTTCATTTAAGCTATATAAAACCATGTAGTATCTATAAATATTTGTTACACAATAGAAGATTAAATTTATTGATTGAATAAAAGAATACATAATCAGATAAATTTTAATCAATAAAATATAAACCATAAATGTAAAAAGGCAACTCTACAATTGCATTTTATAAATGTGTTGTTTCATTGAAAAGTTTCTCAAGAGAAAGCCAATACAACATCATAATATATTGATTATTCTACTTATTATAAATATCATTTTCAATTTAACAGTATAGGAGCTAGGGAAACAACTCAGTTAAGTTATTGCTCTTTGAGCATAAAGACCTGAAATAAATTCTCATAACCCAGATAAAACATTGAATGTAGAAAGAAACTTGCTGATAAGTCTAGTGCTAAGAAAATAGAAGCAGGTAGATTGCTGGAAATTTTCAGCAGTGTAATCAATTTTATAAAGACTCCCAGACTCAAAATAAGAAGGTGGGAAATTCCTGAGGAAAAAATTGATTTATGACCTCTGCATGTATGCATGTGTGTGACCTATGTGTATCTACATAAATGGGAACATGCACACTCACATATGAATATACACATACAAACACATATTTCAAAGAGCCATATGCACTGATGATGTCTTCTCTGAAAGTGTCCATTGAACATACATAACTAAAGCTGAGATTTTCTCCCTCTCTTTCTCTGTCTCACAAATACATGCATATATATTTATGTATGAGATAATATGTGTATATGAGATAAGAGATATATGTATGATAACATGTATGATGTATGTAATATATGTGTACAGCTAGCTAGCTAGGTAGATCATCTCATTTAATCCTCACATGGATACAATGAGCTCATCTTTCATCAGTAATTATAAATGGAGAGGTAGTGCCCGGGTCTAGGCCTTGTAAAATCATAAATACTAGAGGAAAATGTGAGCCAGAAAATATCAAAAATGATGTCATTATCTTGTTCCATATTGGAACTTACGTTTGACTATAAAAGACTGGAAATTCAGTTTTACTTAAGGAAGAATTTTCTTAGCCTTATTAACAGGTCATCACTTTACTATTTTCTTTATGTAATTCGCTTCTATAACATTCCCATCACAGAAAATACCCATCCCTTAATTAACTATGCCAAGCAAATGAATTCTTTTGAGAAACACATGTGTAGAAATACCTTATAGAAAAGCCTGGTGTGGGAAGTCCTTCTGTATATGTGTTACTTTTATTTATTAATGAATAAAGAAGCTGTTTTGTCCAGTGGCTTAGCAGAATAGAGTTAGGCAGGGGAAATGAAGCTGAATGCTGGGATAAAGAAGGCAGAGTCAGTGAGATACCATGGAGCCACCAGAGGAGAAAGATGTGAGCTGTCAGCTGGAACCTTGCCAGGAGGCCATGAGCAATGTGGTACAAAATAAAATAAGGGAAATTGATTGATTCTAGATGTGAATGATGTAGCAATACATCAAGTGATTTGCCAATTAGTGATTTAAATAATATAGTTTCTGACTTGTTATTTCAGGAGTCTGGGTAGCTGGGAAATGAATGAGTAGCTTCCTAAAACAAATACCAAGGTCTAGAAAGTACTATCTTTGGACAAAGTGAAGTTTTCTTTGTGCAATAGAAGGGAATAAATATATTCAAATGTCCTATGGGTGTAACATGAGTACCTACTTGTTGGGGTTCCTGTCCTGCCCAGTTCCCACAGCCTTTTTTCCCAAAAAACCACACAGAGAGTATACATTAGTTATAAACTGATTAGCCCATTAACTCAGGCTTCTTATTAACTCTTATAACTTACATTAGCCATTATTCTTATCTATGTTAGCCACATGGCTCAGTACCTTTTTTTTTGGGGGGGGGCATGTCACATCTTCCTTCTTTGGTGTCTGGACAGGACTGGGGAGGAATGAACTTCCTCCTTCCCAGATCTTTCCTGCTTTTATTGACTTGCCTCTGCTTCCTGTCTGGTTGTCCCGCCTATACTTCCTGCCTGGTTACTGACCATTTAGCCTTTATTTAAAACATAATAGACAGAATACAGAATTGTCCCACACCATCCCCACACTTTTTTTAAAGAAAGCAAGTACATCCGTAGTCCATTTTTGGGGGGAAATGTGGGTGTAGTTTTCCAGGCTACATCCTGCTGGTTTGGGGCACTGATAATCTTATGGGGACCTAAAGAAAATTTTGATTTTGATCAAGTCCTGACTGGAGTATCCTGGGCAATTACCCAAAGTCTCATTTGCAACATTGGAGCAACCAACTTTGATTTAGGCCTAGAGTAACTAACAGACCATTTTCAGAGACAGAAAAACTTTCAAATCCATCTTAATGTGTTTTGGCAAGGTTTGGCAGTCTTTTTTCTTTTATATTGCTTGTCCTGTATGGATACCATACATTTTGTCAGTGGCCAAGGCATGGGCAGTTTTCCAAGAAGAGAAACAAGCTCCAAGTGGATTGTCTTCTGTGCTCATATTCTCTCAGTAATAGATTGGTGCTTCCAAGAGCAATCATGTCTTATGTCAGCAGCACACTACGTTATTTAAATGCTATATTCCATAGCTCTTTGAAGTAGTTGAAGATTGCCTATCTATGCAAAATAAATCTCTATGTATCTAAAGAACATGATTAGTCTAACTATAAGTATGACAAACATGGATGACTATTGACTTATAATTCTTAATACCTATATAGCTTAAAGACTAAGACTTCATATTAGAATATTATTATTAAATATTAGAATATTATTATAAAACAATCTTTAAACAACTGTGCAGAAAATGAGGACAATGTCCTCAAAATGTAAACTATGTATAAGTATCTTGTTCAGAGGTAGAAATGTATAGTGCAATATGATAAATATATCTAAAAATTGTAACAATATACAAAATGTCATAATTAGAGGTAGAAACATACATGCATGCATCCAATATGACAAAAACACATTGAATAGGTGTAAGAATATTATAAACAGAAATAGAAGCATTTCAGTATAACAAATATAATTTAAATTTTTATCAATATATAAGAATCTATATCAACGTAAATTGTCTATAAATAATAGATCAAAAATATTCACTCTATTACTCATTACTATTGTTAGTGTGAATAAGCACACACTAATCTACTTATTATGTCATCTAATTTCCCTTTCTCTTTCAAATAAGATCCCAGACCCTACATAATTTCAACTCCAACCCCCAACCTTATATTAGTTATAAACACCCCTAATTGATGTCCCTAAACCTGAGGGCAAACTTCATTGGTAGAGATGATTTCATCTTTTAAAATTGCTTCCAGCAGTCATGGGAACCATGTTCTTTCTGAGGGATCCTGTAAAACTAAAATGATTGGTTAAGTTGCAAAAGTACTGTCTGGTATAATTTCAAATAGTTTATGAGTAATTGATGAGGTTTTTCAGAAGTTCTTATCTGAAGTTCTGGCCAGAACACAGTAAGAAAGAGCACCATTTCAGCTAACCAAAATGGAGACATTTTGTGCAGTTAGTACCCAAAACTGATCTTAAAATAGCACTATCAGCATCATGAAGTCATATCAAACAGGTAAAATTATTGTTGTGTAGCCCCATCATATTCCTGGAAACCTCAAAGATTACCACAGGAAAATTTATTGTTCATTGTTGAAAACTAAAACACTATTCATAAAGACAAATATTCAAAAAGGAATGATAGAGACAAAAATAGGTATGGAGAGCAGTAAATTTTTTTCTAAAGTCTTTCTTCTTTTTGTTTTATACCAGATAGCCCCTGATATGAAACAGAAACTCTTAATTTTTTATTTAACAACACGCTTGGATTTAGAAAAAGATAGCTACATCCAACATCAAAGTAAGCTTGACTTTTTGAGTAGAGTTATATACATGTTCAAGTAATGAAATTTTACCCTACAGATGATATGTCATCATAATTCAGATCTCTTTTCCCAGGTGACTGTTTCTGAATAGTTTTTCTTTCAAGTATCTAGATGTCCAACATCTCTCAACATTTTGAAGATGAGTATTTTACTGCAAAGACAAATATAGAACACTGCCCCAATACTTATGAGATTTTCTTTCTTTTTTTGAGATTTTCTTACCACCTATATGATTGTCACTTCTGTGGATGAGCTTTCATTTCTCTTTCTCAAGAAGTTTCTCTTTTTCAAACAAAATCTTTATTAATTTTGATGATATCCATAGCTTTTCTTCTCTTGTGGACACTAAAGCAAAACCCCTTCATCAACATAGCACATCTCCTATTTTCAATTGTGAGGTTAACACATCCTTGAAATATACTGCTGATTTAATTCAGAATGTTTTCTATTATTCAATGTCTCTCTGCTACATTTGTTCCTTTCTCATCAGCGTTAAGAAAATTGAAGTTTAATAAAATATTATACAATAACTTATGGGTGTATTTTCCATTTGTTTCTGTTTGTTTAATATAGCCTTTATAGTTCAATTTGATCTTTATATAACTGCTTGACCTGTAAGATTGTTTTGTATACCTGTAATATGCTTTATATAATATATAAATATATTATATTTGGTATACATATAATATGCTTTTTATAAGCAAAAAAACTTTCATTTTTAGTGACATATGTTGGACCATTATCTGTTTTTATTTGTGCATGTCATAATATCTAATAAATGTGAGATTACTAACCAGCTTTTTCTGAGCTCAAAGTCGCTGCCTGTTGAAAACCTAAATAAGCATAAATGGTGTTGTGTACATATTTTAAAAATGTACACCAAATTTTGAAAAATTGGAACACAACCATCTGCCAAATTTCATTCCTTTGAGTAACCTTTGGGCTACTGTCTGCAGGTAGCAGTGTTTGGTTATAGAAAAAGGAAGTAGGACATCTCTTTATAATCTTGTTACCTTGTTGCCATGGAATAAAAAACTCTTTCTTTAAACCTTTGCTATTGACATGATTTTTTATGAAATTCTGAGGCCTTCAGAATATTTGCAATCAACAATTGATCAATTTTAACATTACCTTATGCTAGAGAACCTGGCAGACCCATATGGGATTGGAGATTGGATGTGTGATTTTTTATATATATATAATATATATATTACATATATATATACACATATATATACATACATACATACATACATACACATACATACATACATACATACATATATACACATATATAATGTATATATATATATATGGAATAAAGCCTATTCCTGATTATGTCTTAAACTTGAATGAAAAATAAAGTCAATTCTGTATCATCTGGTATAAATTCAGGGGTTTCAGTATGCAAAACAACTCTTCAGCATATTGCAAATAAGTAACTATATTGAGAAGATTTAAAAAAAAATCCCTTAGTACCTTGAGAACACCATGTAATTCTGCCTTTTTGACAGAATTATAAGGGCTTTGTTGTACCTTACTTAAATCTTCTGATTTGTAACTGTCTTTCCTGATTTAATTGCATCAGTATAGATGTACAGGCTCCAGTTATTGGTGTGTCATGTACAAAGCAGGGAAGAATCCAAGTAGTTATTTTTATAAGGTTAATTCTATCACTTTTGGGATAATTGCTATTAATCTCTCCTAAAAATTAGCAGAACCTCCTTGTCAGGGTTCATTGTCTTCCTATAAATATATATATACATATATATATATTTATTAAAATATTTATATTAATTTATATATATATATATATTAATTTTATCAGTAGTTAAAAAGCAGTATAATCTTTGCTGGGTCTATTACTGCTAGTTGACAAAGTTTCAAGTTTCCTTTTATGATTAATTTTAAGAACTTTTTCACATGAGTTATATTTTTTTCTAAGTTTATGTGGTAAAATGACTCATTTTAAGATAATATTTTCCCTCTGCAATAAAATTCCTGTAGGGGAAATTCTGAAGGGCAATATGACTAGAATACAGTTAAGAATTGGTTCCATCTGATCCACATGTGCCTTCTGCAATTTCTCTTCAACCAAATTTAATTCTTTCTCAGCTACAACTGTTAATTTTCTGTGACTATTTAAATCTCAGTCAACATCTAAGGTTTTGATTAAATAAATTATTAGATCAGGTGTTATCCCAATAGTGGGTCAGAGATTAGAAATGTCTGCTAACAATCTTTAAAAGACATTAAGAGCCTGTAATAAGTGTCTACTAATTTAAACTTTTTGTGTTCTAATTTTCTGTATACCTATTTTATAACCTAGGTAATTAATAGAATCTCATCTTGGCATTTTCAGAAGAAATTTTTAATCCCACTTAGAAAAAACTTTCTTCACTTCTTCAGACATTCTTTCTAAAGAATCTGCACTTGAATCATATAGAAACATATCTTCCATGTAATGGTAAATTATACATTTATGAAATTGTTTTTGTATTATTTCCAATGGCTGACTAAGAAGGTAATTGCACAGGGTAGGACTATTTAGTGTTCCCTGTGGGAGGAAGTTGCATCGATATCTCCTAAAAGTCTGAGACTTATTATAAATGGAAACTGTAAAGGCATTTTTTCTATGTCCTTTTCTTGTAAAGATATAGTGAAGAAAATATCTTTTAAATCAATAACTATAAGAGGTCATCCTGTAGGTAATAGGCAAGGCAAAGAAATTTCAGATTATAGAGTACCCATAAGTTGAATTACCTTGTTGACAGTTTTTTGAACTGTCACCATTCTCCATTTTACAAATGTCTTTTTTTATTGAAATTTATTGAGCTCTACATTTTCTCTACTTACCTCCCTGCCTATCTTTTCCCTTTCAACCCTTTCACAAAGCCCCCGTGTTCCCAATTTACTCTGAAGATCTTGTCTTTTTCTACTACCCATGTAGAATAGAACTATGTAAGTATCTCTTAGGGTCCTCATTGTTGTCTGGTTCTCTGGGGTTGTGATTTGTAGGCTGGTTTTCTTTGTTTTATGTTTAAGAATGATTTATGAGTGAGTACATGTGATACTTGTCTTTCTAGGTCTCGGTTACATCCTTCAAAATGATGTTTTCTAGATCCATCTATTTGTCTGCAAAATTCAAGATTTTATTTTTTTTCTGCAGCATAGTACTTCATTGTGTAAATGTACAATATTTTCCTTATCCATTCTTTGGTCAAAGAACATCTAGGTTGTTTCCAGATGTCTTTTTAACAACAAATACAACAAATTCCAGGTGCTAGTTTATAGTTTAATATGGTGAGCTTCTAGTTGCTCCTGTGCCAGCTATTCTAAATCTTGCAGTTTCTTTTCTGTTAAAGGCCATTGTTTAACCCATCTTGGTTTCTCATTAACCATTTTTAAAGTTAGGGCCATTGGTACCTCTAAAGGTTTGATAGTTGTTTTGTGTTCTTGTACAGCTTGAATGTCTAGTGACCTTTTATTATAGTACCTAACAATATCTTTCCAAGAAACCTGAGTTTCTTGGACTGCAGGAATGTTAATCTAGGTATTCCATTGAGGTAGCAGGTGCCAACCCCATAAATTCACTGCAGTATTAGCCACATATGACCGCTGACTTCCTTTCTGTACTTCTGGCCCTATGCATTTAACCCATCTCATGATTTGTTTCACTTGAGATAGGGTCCAATCCCTAGGATTTGAACATCTGCCTCTTAAAGAGGCTAATTCAGATGCTAAGATTCTGGAGTAATGATATTCAGTCTTCATGCCTGTCTAGTAATTCTGCAATTAAAATGCCATTTATATGTACTCTTAGGTTTTGATAGTTTATATAAGTCTTCCAAAATATACGTTTCCTATTTTCTATTGGAATTTTTTATTTATCCTCCTTATTTTATCCATCATCCAGAAAAATATGGATACTTATAGTAGGCATTGAATTTTTTTTAATTTTCCTACTGAGACATGTCATCCACAGTGACTAGGAATGACTGGGCCACGCTTGATGAGGGTGCCTGCAAAAGGCCCTCTAAAGAGTTTGCTGATGGTATCAGGTTGCCTTGTTAGTCTTTTGTTGATCTATATTCATTGGTCCAATGTTGGCCTTTGCCACAACTTCTATATCATCCAGAAGATTGGGACCTTTTATTTTTGTCATTCCCAGAGGAGACATTATTTATAGGAATGCCTTTTCTACAAAACCTTCACAGATGCCCTATTGTACCACAATTAAAACATTTTGGCATTTGGATGTTTCCTCATAAGTTTGGAAATTGCTTCTCCTATCCAAGCCTCATGTACAGCCTTAGTTAATTTTTGTAAAAACTTACTAAAGGGTTCTCTTTGTCTTGTTTAACCCTATATATGATTCAATTCTTTTCTTCCCTATTGTTCTAAATGTTTTGCCTCTTCTCACTAATAGCATTTCCACAGTTGTTGTGTCCCGTCTTCCATTACTGCAGAAACTAATTGAAGCTAATCATATGGATTAGTGTAATTATTAAAAACCCACATCATTATATCTCCCCAACAAATGGTGAATTTAAGCTGTAAGATACTACTGCTTGCTTAATTTCTCTTAGATTTATACCTACAGGCTTCTATCTACATTCTTGGATTCTTTGGGCATTCAGTATATGATGGTTTGTCAGAAGTGATTATGGGGTAAGTAACTAAACCTTTGATAATTTATCTCTGACTCTGACAGGTACTCGTGATGCTAAATCTTTTCCTTATACCTTCTTTCACTGAACACCAGATCTGATAATTTCCTCAATCATTTCAAATTTTTTACCAACATTTTTTGAAAAGCCTGAATCTCTTGTCCTGTGAATATTTCTAATCATTTCATTGACTAACATAACCTCTGGTCCTAATTCTATACATATAATTTCAAGGCATAAAATTTTCCATTAAGAATAGCTTCATATCCTTGAATAATTTTGGGATGGTGTGCAAATTGTCTTCCTGGAGAGATTCACTGTCTGCTAACTTATAATAATTTTTAAAAAAATTTTATTGTCAAATTCAACATTATGAATTCTTTTAGATAATTTCTCAGTACCCTTTGACATAGATTTAATTTTATCTACCAAATTAATGTTATCCTTTTTAATGCTTTTAATGTTTTATCTAACATTTGATTTTCAATGATACTAATTCTGTTTGTCAGCTAGCTATTCATTATTAGTTTGTAAAGACTGTATTATTTCTAATAGTGCCTCATTCTTCACTCTGTTACCATATCTTATTCTTATATAATATGAAAAACAGAGCTAAGTCCCAATATCAAATAAATGAATATATCAGAAAAACCATATAAACCTTGGATTATACCGTCCATATGGTATAAGCAAAAAGCTTATTGAACTCTTGCATGGCAAACCAGAATATCTGTGTTAATTACCATGTACTGAAATTAGAAGATTCACTTATGAGGTCTTGGAGATCATTTATCTATAACCATAATGCTAAGTCATTAGAATTCAGTTTTCTACTATGTCCATTTAGCAGAGTAATAGTAGTAGGTTCTCCCATAGGGGCAATGATCCACCTAGCCACTTGTTCTTGATCTTTAACTGTTCACTACTTTTCTATTACATGGTTTTCAATGTGATATTATAATTTATAATAAAAGTTTGTTTTAGTTCTTCAAATTCACATGCTGATGGCATGGGCCGTGAAAATTGTGTAGGAGTATATTGAACAATTATAGAATGTTGAGTTATGTCAGACACTTCAAGCCAGCCTGGTCTACAAGAGCTAGTTTCAGGACAGGCATCAAAGCTACAGAGAAACCCTATCTCGAAAAAAAAATTCTTTTCCAACATAAGACACAAAATAATAAATTTAAAGCAATTATAACAATTTATCTCATTTGTAAAAATTTGAAAATAATAAAGCTTGTCCTTGTAAGACATGGTTTTTCTTCTTCTGAGAAAAAATATATGTTGAAACATTATATCTCATAGACTCCATAATAACGATTAAATTTATATTTCAGACCTTCAACATGACACCTTGAACTTTCTTTATTGCATCTTATCTTCCTTTCCTTCTGTTAGATTGTCTATATCTTTTCATCACTTCAAGCCCTGGGGTTGTCTTAGCCTTTTGTCAGTTCCATTCCCCATACAGTCAATGTTTTTCTAGCTAATAAGTAAACAGAGCACACTTATACTACCAAGTGCTCCTCATCATTTAGACAAAATGTAGGTATCATAGACATAACTTACATTCCAGCAAATATCAGGAAACAATTAAAAACTGAATGATAGCTAACCTTTCTCTGAGCATCTTCGGTTACCCCATTATGAAAATTTGTGACTATTTATTTTTGCTACAACCCTATAAGCATCTGTTCCTGTGGGAACCCAACACATGCTAAATATTCCCTAACTTTAGTTTTAATACCATCATCTCTCACTGTATATCTTCCTGCCTTGGTCTGGGATTTTAAATTATTTCTTGTAATTCTCCAGCAGAACAGTGAAATTTTGGAATGCCTTACCCAATATCCTTAGCAGACAGTTTATTTTCTCAGACCTACCATAGTCTCCACGAGCCTAAAATAATCTACATTGTATGGCAAATGTGAATTACAGCAAGCAAGTTTTCTCTAGAAAGATTTATAAAATTTATACTAAAATCTATTAAATTGCTCCTCTATCTATCCCTATATTTGAATCTGCATATTATCAAAAATTTGGGATTATATTTGACAATTTTTGCATCCAAGGTTTATTATTCAATTGTTTATTTAATAAAATTTCTTCTCTTCAAATTTATTCCTCTATTATTTACATTAAAATATACAAACACACAAATGCACCCACAAATTCACACACATTGCTTTTTCCTACATGTGTCACATTTACATATATGATTAAATAAAGTACATTAAGGTAAATATAATTGTCAGATAAAAATTTTTGAGTTTTGATGCAATTGGTGCTAATTTTGTGATAAAGGGAATTCAAGCAATCTAGAGTGTAGTAGCATTTCAATTGTATCTTAATAAATAAAGCTTGCCTAAAGATCTGAGTGTTAAACAGCCCCACTGGCCATCCTTGCAGAGCAGGTAATTGTAACATACACCTTTAATTCCAGTATCCACAATGACAGGCACCTTTAATCCCAGTAGCCTCTAGTTGTCATAGAAACTGGGTGGTGCATGCCTTTAATCCAAGTGGTGTCTTTAATCCTAGCCCTAGAGAAGATAATAAAACAGGAGGAGATAACTCGCATTCTGAGATTCCTGGAGGCAGTATTGCCATTTCAGACTGATCAACTTCAAAGGATGGCTGCTTTGCTTTTCAGATCTTCAGGTTAAACCCCAATTTCTTTCTCTGAGTTTTTATTGATCATCCTTTATTTGGTGCCCAGTGTAGGTCATAAATGTATGAAAAATCATTTGCCTGAGACTTTTTAGCTACCAACACAAACCAGTATTGGGATTAGACATCGAACTTTAGTAATCAGAGCCCAAATTTAGCTACCTGGGTTTGGAAGAAGAGCTAGTACTCCCAGCACCCATTGGCCTAAGTTTAACTTCCTCTCCTGCTGAGACCATCTTTGCTGCCTCTTCACAAAACACCCACAGGATTCCTGTGGCTCCTGAATCTTCCTGTAACTCTTACAGTTCTGTTACTTGCCCTCAGCCTTATGTGCATGCAGCTTCCACCTGGCTATGGCAGCTTCCCCTGACTTCTGACTCCTGAGACCCAAGGTTCCATCTGGGTTTAGCTTCCATGTAAAGATAAAAAAATGCACAGAGAATTTGGATATTGTACATTTTTGTGTTGTCTTTGAATTGTTGACTGCTGAAGAAGAAACAAAAGCTTCTGAAAGACAACCTATATATTTTGAAAATGGTTTGTCTTCAAAGATTAAGTAAAAAAATATGTTACTTTGAAGAAGTGGTTCTGCTTTTGTTTCCACACAACATAGGAGGCTGTGGATTCATTCTGGGTTAAGAAAAATAAGATCAAAATTTGCTCAAAAATTTGATCAAATTGCCTTGACTTCAAAATTTAAGTCCAAAGATATGATACTTTGGAAAAGAGGTTTTTCATTTATTTTCACAGGAAATGAGAGACTATGGATTTATTCTTAGTTAAGAAAAATAAGGTTTGGAAACACAGCTTGCTCCAATACTGAGGGGACGTAAGAGGTGAGTGAACAGCCAGAAAGTGGGATTCTCCTCTCCCTAGGACTTCCTCCATGGAACAAAACCTTGGGTCTCCCTCCAAACTCCTTTGGCTTTTCTAATCAGCTAGCAGGGAGTCTCCTGGGGCTAGTATCCCCAAAATCCATCCAGCCACCTTCTAAACTACTAACCACTACCCACCTTTAAACCCACCTATCCTCCTGTAACCTCAGTAGAACTCAAACACAGCTTGCTCCAATACTGAGAGAACTTAAGAGGTGAGTGATCAGCCACACAGCGGGATGCCCCACTCTCTAGGACCTCCTCAGTGGGACAAAACCCTGAGCCCCTTCCACAACTCCCTTGGCTTTTCTAGCCAGCCAGCAGGGAGTTTCCTGTGGCTAGGTTCCCCCAAACCAAAACTTACCAGCTGCTGTCCAAACTGCTAGCCACACCCTGACCACAAACCAACCTATCCTTCTACAACCTTGGCAGAACTCTGAAAAATATCTTGCTCCATTACTGAGGAGACTTAAGAGGGACCAAGAGCTTGCTGCAACACTGAGGGAATTAAGAGAGCATCAAGAGAGCAAACCAGGAGAGAAGACCAAAAGAGCAGGTGTATATAGACCTCAGTGGCTTTCTCAGACAGATATTGACAGTACAGAGCAGACCAAGAAAAACTCCCAAACACTCAGAAAGCTACAGCAAGGATTGGACCAAGATGCAAAGACACTGTTGGCCTCATTTGCAGGAAGAGATGGGTAGGTGCCAATGCAATAATTTCTTCATATACTCCTCAAAGTATTCCACATAATAGAAACAGAAGGGACATTGCCAAACTCTTTTTAGGAAGTTATATTTACTCTGATACCAAGAAACACACAAAGATTCAACCAAAAAAAGAGAATTACAGACCAATCTTACTCATGAACATGAATGAAAAAAAATACTCAATAAAATACTGGCAAATCGAATCCAAGAATACATTATAAACATCATCCTCCATGATCAAGTACACTTCATCCCAGTGATACAGGGCTGGTTCAAAATATGAAAATCTATCAATGTAATCCATCATATAAATAAACTGAAAAAAACATATGATCATTTCATTAGATGCTTAAAAAGCATGTGAGAAAATCCAACAGCTCTTCATGATACAGGTCTTGGAGAAATCGGGATTACAAGGAACATATCTAAATATAATAAAAGCAATATACAGCAAGCCGACAGACAACATCAAATTAAATGGAGAGAAACTCAAAGCCATTCCACTATAATCAGGAACAAGACATGGCTGTTCACTCTCTCCACATCTCTTTAACATAGTTCTTGAAGTTTTAGCAATGGCAATAGGACAACAAAAGGAGATCAAGGGGATTCAAATTGGAAAATAAAAAGTCAAACTTTTGTTATTTGTAGATGATATGATAGTGTATATAAGTGATTCCAAAAACTCTATCAGAAAACTCCAATAGCTGATAAATACCTTCAGTGATGTGGCAGGATATATGATCAAATAAAAATAATCAGCAGCCCTCCTATACACAAATGATAAAGAAGCTGAGAAGAAAATCAACAAAAAAGTATCACCTTTCACAATAGTAACAAATAATATAAAATATTTTGGGGTAACACTAACCAAAGAAGTGAAAGACCTGTTTGACAAGAACTTTAAGTCTTTGAAGAAATGGAAAAGGATATCTAAAAACATAAAGGTCTCCCATGATCTTGAATAGGTAAGATCAGCATAATAAAAATGGCAATCTTACCAAAAGCAATCTATTGATTCAATGAAATCCTCATAATGATCCCAATACAATTCTTGATAGACCTTGAAAGAACAATAATCAACTTCATATGAAAAGACAAAAAAACTCAGGATAGCCAAAATAGTCCTGTACAATAAAGTAACTTCCAGTTGCTTCACCATCCTTGACATCAAGCTCTATTATGGAGCTACAGTAATGAAAACAGCTTGGTACTGGCATTAAATAAAAGATGTTGACCAATGGAAATTGAATTAAAGACCCAAATATTAATTCACACACCTATGAACCTATCATTTTTGACAAAGAAACTAAAGTTATACAATGGAAAAAAGAAGGTATCTTTAGCAAATGGTGCTGGCATTATTGAATGTCAACATGTAGGGGAATGAAAATAGATCCATATCTATCACCATGAACAAAACTCAAGTATCCATGGATTAAGGACCTCAATATAAAACTGACCACACTGAACCTGATAGAAGAAAAAGTGGGGAGTAGTCTTCAATGCATGGGCATAGTAGACCACTTCCAATATATAGCCCCAATAGCACTAACACTGAGAGGAGCAATAAATAAATGGTACCTTCTGAAACTGAGAAGCTTCTGTAAAGCAAAGGATACAGTCAATAAGACAAAAATACAGCCTAGTGAGCTGGAAAAGATCTCCACCAACCCCACATCAGACACGGGGCTAATCTCCAAAATATATAAAGAACTCAAGAATTAGACATTAAAATTCTAAATAACCCAATTAAATATTGTATAGTGAACTAAACAGAATTCAACAGAAGAATTTCAAATGCCCAAAATATATTTAAGGAAATGTTCAACATCCTTATATATCAGGGAAATGCAAGCCAAAACAACTCTGAGTCACCATCTTACACCTGTCAGAATGGCTAAGATAAAAAAAAAAAAACACTAATGATAGCTTATGCTGGAGAGGATGTGGAGTAAGGGGAACACTCATCCATTGCTGGTGAGAATGCAAACTTGTACAACCACTTTGGAATTCAGTATGGTGGTTTCTCAGAAACCTGGCTCTAGAGAAATTCCCATACATCCAAGAGGATGACCCAACCTAGGACTCTGGCCAATGGAGGAGATGGGGCCCAATCTTGACTTGCCCTATAGTCAGACTAATGATTATCTTAAATATTACCATAGAGCCTTCAACCAGCAACTGGTGGAAACAGAAGTAGACTCTCACACCGGAGCACTTGACTGAATTCTCAAAGTCCAGTTGAAAAGTGGAAGGAGTGAGAATATGAGTAAGGAGTGCAAGACCATGATAGTTTCACCCACTGAAACAGTTCTCCTGAGCTAATGGGAGCTCACCAACTCCAACTGGATTGGGAAGGAACAAGCTTAGAACTAAACTAGTTCCTCTGAATGTGGTTGATGGTTGCATGGCTGGGGCAGACTGAGGGGCCACTGGTAGTGGCACTAGGATTTATCCCTACTGCATGTCCTAGCTTTTTGGTATCCTATTCTCTTTGGAGGTACACCTTGCTCAGCCTAGACATATTAGGGAGGATCTTGTACCTTATTCTCTCTGAGGATTAGATAGGAGTAGGTGGGGGTGTGTTTTGGGGATGGGAGAAGGGGAGGGAGTGGGAACTTGGATTACTATTTTTAAAAATCTAATAAATAAATAAAAGAAAAATAAGGATTGATAAGTAAGTCCCCCTTAAAATTTCTAATGGGAAGAGATGTCTCAGATGATCCATTATTTCAGAGTACATGTGTTTAATTTTCACTGAGTTCTACATCCAGAACAGATTAAAGACTGATATGATCCAACCTCACAGAATACTCCAGTAAGGACTTTATCATAATCCTAAATTTTCTTTAGCTAATTAAACAAGTAGAAAACAAAAATCCTGCCTCACAGAAAAGTCTATCAGATATGCTACACCTATAGGCTAAAGATGGATGCCCAACGTTGCAGAGGAAATTTGGGTGATTGTCCAGGAAGCCAGCTGTTTCTGTCATTCATTACTCATAATTTTTTGGAAGTTGTTTGCTCACACTTCTCACTTACTAAGTTAATATTATTTCCTTTTTAGGTCCTTGAGGAAGTTGAAGATTAGATAGTTATTACAGTTTTTCAGATGTAGAAAACAAGTTGTGGTAGAAAGTAAATTAGGTATAAGACTTTGGACTCACTAAGATAGTATAGATATGAATTATCTTCCCTGAACTTGTCAAATGAAAATGGACTAGACATTGCTGTTTTATTTATTACCTGTATATCATTGTGGTTATTTTTATAGAGTTTTCTTATATTAGTCATAATCTTTTTAAAAATGGTACCCACCAACTGGGACATTGATCCATATAATACCTAAATAAAACTTAAGTTAAAAAAAATAGAGGACATCTAGACCCACAAAAATTGGAGCCAATCACAGCTTCTTGGTAGCTGTGTCTTATTTATTTATTTATTTATGTATGTATGTATGTATGTATGTATTTGTTTATTTTTTTGTTTGTTTTTTGGATAGGCTCTGTTTACAGCAGCAAGCAGAGGTGCAGGTTTTTAAAATAAATGGCTTCCTGGTTCATACCTGTAGAATGAATGGCTCTGGCTTTTTCAGGAGATCCTGCTACAGAGCATTTAGGGTTTGTGAAAAGAGTCCTACTAGTTGCTGAATAAACCCATTGCATCTCTGGAGCTGGGTAGTTAGCATGGCTCACAAAGACTGTGAAAATTCCTGACTGAGTCAACAGTCAGGGCCGTGGAAATGGTCTTAGCCATGCCTGGTAAGTATTTAAAAAAATAGTGTTCCTGGTCAGAAAATTATTATAGGTATACAATAAAGACAGATTCACATGCAAAAAAATAGTCTAAATGGGTCACAGTGTTGGGAAAAAAAACATGGGCTTAGGAGAGAGAAGAAAGTACAGAAAGTCATAAAGAAGTAAAGATAAATAATTATTAAAAATAATAGAGAAAATATAAGCCATGTAAAGAGGGGAAATAAGCAGAGAATCTGATTTATGTAAAGTACTGTTTTTTCTTTCAATTTTTTGACAGCAAATGAGCTAACTACAGAGAAAATTTTAATTTTATGGGCTGCTAGCCTAAACCAACACATACACACACACATACACACAAGCACACACACACACACACATATATATATACACACAGAGACATATATATGTGTGTATACACACACACAATATATATATATATATATATATATATATGTATCTTGACTTCAAAATATGAGTCTAAGAATATGTTGCTTTGGAAAAGAGATTCTGCTTTTGTTTCCACAGAAGATGGGAACCTATGGATTCCTTCAATGTTAGTGTGGTTTGATAGAACAAGACCCCTTTAAATGTCTCTATGAACCCTACAATACTTTGCCCAATAAACAACAGGAAAGAGTTTGAAGAAAACATTTCCCAAATTCCTAAAATGATTGTATATAAATGTTTGTTTTCATTTAAAGGAGACCATTATATAGAGATGAATATCTTGCACTGGTATGGCTCTTGAATTATTGATACAAATTTAAGGTCAATTTTGCTATATGTATATTTCTACTTTTATTTAAGGTATTATTTTTGTGCAGCTCATTTAAAAATGTAATATATAACTAAAATTACAGATTAATAGATAGTCATTTATAATAAAACTTGTAGTTATGTTAGTCAGGTTTTCTATATTTCAGTTAGATAGACAATCTTCAATACTTCAAAGACCTAAAAAATATGACATTTAAAATGTTTTAAGAACTTAGAGTTTTTTTGACCATGCAACATTCCTGCTTCTGGAAGCACCAATTACTTCAGACAAGTTGATGGGCACTGAAAAATCTCCTTATGGAATTTGCCTTCAGTGTAACAAGATTAGCCATTTGGGCAAGAACCTGCTCTTGCCTGGACTACTAGACAGTATGTTGTATAAACTGGACATGAAGGAGTCACATAAAAAGGACTGTTGATCTTGCCAGAAGAAAGTGAGACAGTACTTCAGGGTTCTTGCTCCACCAAAGAAACTGCCTGACATTCTGCAGGACATAGAAGAAAGTGATTTGACAAACTGCTAACATAGGCAGAACAGATCTTCAAAGTTCTTGCTTCACTGAAAAGTCCACCAAATAGTTTGGGCCTATAAGGTGAAGATAGATGTTGCAACACTACAAAAGAACTTTGGGTGACTTTCCAGGCAGTGAGATGTCTCTGTAATTTCTAGAACTTTGGAAGTTACAATGCACTTCCTGCTTACTTAGGTAATATTTTATCCTTCTGAGGACTTTAATAGAGTTCAAGACAGATAATTGGAGTTATTGTTTTCCTTAGAAATTATAAAAGATAAATTAGATATGAAACTTTATATTGACAAAGAAATATTGCCACTATAATTCTTTCTTGATACATATTTCGTTATATATAATCTTACTATGTTAAAGTTAAAACCTTTATTTTTATTTAGACAGATAAGTGGAGATAATGTGGCATTCTCTGTATTCTTTATTACTATTGGTTAATAGAGAAGCTTCTTTGGCCTATGGCAGGGCAGAATATAACAAGGCTGGAAGAGATCTTAGAGAGAGTGGACAGAGTGAAGGACCCGCTGAAGGAGACAGATGATGGAAGCTTACCAGTAGTCCACAGTCTCATGGTGATAAACAGATTAATAAAAATGGGTTAGTTTAAGATGTAAGAGTTAGTTATTAAAAAACTCTCTTAGAGTTTTATTTTTTTATAATAATTTCTCTGTAAAGAGATGCTTTTCTCAGAAGAATTGAATAACACATTGAAAGATTTTTGATGAACAAATTGCCAGCAACCCAGAAACCAGTTATGGGTGATTTGGGAATTTCTGACGAGTAACTTCTCTAGGAAACACTGGATTCTGTCATTTGAAATCAACTGACTTTTCTCCAGATTTGCAGCGTCAAATTTTTTGCGCCTCAAGTTAGGCTTGCATTCCCTTTGCTTTCATCACATGCATATGTACAGACCAAGAAACCAGACAAATGGGGAATATTTTTATACCTAAGAGGAGTTTCATTTTCTTTCTCCCCCTGAATCCGTACATAGTTAGATTCCAGCTGTTATTACTATAGAAAAACACAACCCACTGAAACAGAATAAAATATATGATGCCAAGCATTGCAAGTGCACCATCCTTCCACACTTGCAGGAAATTGATCATGATTGCATGCATCTGATCTTAATGGATAGTCCCTGCCCTGAACTCTGGGGAGAACAGCCAAAAGCCTAGAGGAAAAAGTAGCTCAAGATCCATGCCAAAATGCCAGAATACCCCAAGGAAAAAAATTGTTTCCTCAAGTTAAATCTGCAGATGATTTTAACCTCATGTTTATGTGCAAAAAGTCAATAGTATTAGTATCTAATTCCACTTTGCCTCCAGAAAGTGGTGGTCTTCTGAACAGAACAAGCAACAGAGGTTTTAGTTCATAGTCACTGAAAACTAATGTTTTTTTAAAAATGAGTTTTAAAGAAGTCATTTTAAAGTCACAGGAATGATCATGAAAACAATTAAAACTTACTAATGTTCAAAGTTTAAAGCATAGAATACTTAAGATCATTCTTTATGTTCTGATTACATCAATTCATCAGCTAATCTCAATATATGTAGAACAATTTGAAACAATATACTCTTCAAAATCTTTATATTTAACAAACTGAGTGTTTCCCATGTTCTTTATAAAGCTGGAAACTTAGTAAGTAAGGAGAGCATTCAGTAGGAACTCTTCCCGGGAGGGAACCAGGATGAATTTGTGGATGTTTTACATTCATTTTGGTGACTTCAGTGTTGTGAACTAACATACTAACTTGATATATTATGTCAGTGTCTCCCACACTGTATGGGGGAGGTTACATTAACACAGGATTACTGATTTAGGACAGAGAAAACTACAAAGTAAAATCAAATGGTATTTTGTTACAAAGAAAACTCCTCCTTTGTCCTTTGGTTTGTGAAACAGAGTGTATGGCTCTGAAAGACAAGAAAAATGCCTCCACTGATAATTTCAATGTAAAAACTGACTCGGTGTTTTTGTTTGTTTCCTGTATTAAACTTTAATAAGAATGGATATGATCTCTACTTCCAGAACACTGGGATACTGAAATAGAAAATACATGCAAGAACCAGACATGAGGTTGGAGATTTATCTCATGGTCAAGTTCTTCTTTAGTAAGTTCAATACCTTCAGGTTGAACATCAACAGGAAGCAAAAACCAAACCAAAACATAGAATATGCTATGATGGCATGTGGGGTTTAGGAACAATATGACAATTAAGAAGATCCCTTGCATTGGAAAAGGATCACAGATTTCTAAATACAGTGATATTTGATAATGCCCTTTATGCCACACACTGTATGTGTTCACCTTTTCATGTTCTCCAAATATTCACAAATATTTTCCACAACAAATTGTAGGTCTCAGGCTTCCGAGCTCACCAGGACATCTACCATGAATGGGTGCTAGGTTTTGTCAAAGGTCTTTTATGAGATGATCATGTGGTTTTGTTTTTCATTTTGTTTATATGTAAGATATCACATAATATATTTTCATATATTGAACCATCCCTGAATTTCTTGAATGAAACCTACTTGATCATGGGGGATGATATTTTTCAAGTTGTATTGAATTAACTTTGCAAGCATGTTTGCATTTACCTTCTTAAAGGATGTTGTTCTGAAGGCCCATTCTTTGTTGGGTCTTTTTATGTTTGAGAATCAGGGTAGCTCTGAATTCACATAATGAATCACACAATGCTCTTTCTGTTGCTATTTTCAGGAACAATTTGAGGAGCATTAATGTCAACTCTTTTTTGAAAGTCTAGCAAATTTTGCACTAAATTCTGGTGTCATTTTTGTTTTAGGAGGAGTTATTAACCTCTTTTGTTTCACTGGTGGCTCTAGGTCTGTTTAAATTTCTTGTCTGATATTAATTTATCTTTAGTAAATATTAGTGTTGAGAAAATTAACTGCTTCTTTTACATTTTCTGTTTTGATAAAGCATATGTTTATGATGTATGTCCTCATGAGTCTCTGTATTTCTTCAGTTTCTGATTTTTCTATCCCTATTTCTCTCTCTCTCTCTCTCTCTCTCTCTCTCTCTCTCTCTCTCTCTCTCTCTCTTAAATTTGGTCTTCTCTCTCTTCCTTTTTGTAAATTTAAATAATTCTTGTAAACCTTACTGATTTTTTTGTGAGAACAAACTCTTTGATTCATTGTCTTTGTATTATTTTATTATAATTTATTGATTTCGGCCCTGAGTTTAGTCATACTTTAGTATTTCAAAAAGAACACAGTATTTTAGTAGAAGACTATGAGATAGAAGAAAATATACTTGGCACACTAATACAAGAAAAATTGTTATAGGGAAATATAAGCTGTAAATATTAACTTCCGTCAATGTTAGATTTTGTTTATTCAAGCTAAATCTCTCACTCCCCTCAATACCATAAGCTCGTTTGCTGTAAAAATAATTATTCATTGCTAGAGAAATACATATTCAAAACTCTTCTTTATATTTTTCTAATGGATCACCCAATTTGCAATGTCATTTGTACATGTGTTTGCTCACATGTGTGAATGCAAGGGCCATTACACCTACCATAGAATTCACATGACAACTTTGGGGAGTTGTGCTAAGTTTCTAAATTCTCTGAGACAGATTTGTTGTTTACTGTTACTTACCTTAGACTTGATGGGTTGCAATATTTAAGGGTTCTCCTTTCCTCACCTACTGTGTCATTTGTGGGAGCACTGAAATTACAGAAATGTGTTTCCAAACTCAGCTTTTATGAAGTTCCAAGTGGTAACATTTGGGTTTTCATACCTCTGAAGCTTGCACCTCACCCACTGCTCCATCTCTATAAGCCTGTAATTGCACTTTATTGGCAATTCCTTGGCTCACAATAACTGCGTTAACTATGCAAACGACTCAAAGGCAATGATGTCTGGACGTCTTGATTATGAAATGATTTAAAATCTTCCAGTAGTAGTCGCTGGCTTGTTAAAATAAGCTCCTAAATTTGCTTTTACTCACTCAGGCTTATACTGAGCATCCTAATTGGCAATGTGAAAGCAATTGCTTATAGTAATACATGTTTTAAGGCTTATCAAAGATCATTCATTTTGGTTTTAAAAATGCCAATCACCAGAAATATGTATTTACAAAGAAACCCTACTCTAAAAGCAAAAGACAAATTTGGTAGGAATTCACATGAGGATATTTCTGTTCCAAACTGAATGTTAAAATAACATATCTACTTTTCAAATACTTAATTTGCCTAGGATCAGTGCTGAACATGTAAATAGCAATGGAATCTAGTCTATGTTATCTAATTTAATGAATTCTAGGCAACATGAACTGTATGCAAGTCTAACCATTTATCCACATATATGTAAGATAGTCGTATCATACCAATGATTCTTCACATGAAGCTGTTAATAACAGAATGATAACACAATCTGTTTTCAAGAGAGATGTAAAGCTAGACATGGTGACACTCAACTTTTTAATCCTGACATTTGAGAGGCAGAGTCAGGTAGATCTCTAAGCTTAAGGCCAACCTATTCTACACAGTGTGTTTCAGGGCAGTCAGGGTTGCAGTGAATAATCTTGAAAAATACAAATAAACAAACAAACCAATGGAAGATGTACATCCCTGTCTACTAGAAAGTTCTCTCTAATTTCTAGGGTTCCCGGAACACATTTTTCCCCATTGTATCAACTGTACACCACCACATCTGTGTTTATCGATTACTATATAGGAATCCCACAAGTCTGAGACATAAACAACTAAATGAAGGAAGTTTTTAACATTAAAGAACAATTGTTTATATACTAGCTTTTGACAATGGGTATTAGTGTTGAAAATCTGCCTTCAAAGTGTGTGTGTCAAGAGAAAAAAAATTCAACAAAAGGAAAATCAGCTTTATTAATACTCATTATTTTTATTGGGGAATGTACAATAGTATTTTGTTTGTAACAATATCATACTTGATGCATGTAATCTTGCTCAAGAAAAATATTTCATCTGAAGTTCTTCTTAACTAATTGTGTATCTAGGTGGTAGTTACCAAGATATTAATATATGCTTACATGTTTTATGTCTTAATATTTAGATAACACTTTTGCGAAAAATCACAACCATCCCATGCATAATTAAAAATCTTATTATTTTTTTCCTTTGTTAAAAATATAAATATGTATTGTGTTTTCCAATAAATCATTTCTAATAGTAAGACATTGTCATTAAATTGTTATATTCTTTATAACATTGTTGACAGATCTCACACACACACACACACACACACACTCTTATGTACAGTAAGTGCCATTCAAAAAGAAAGAGCTTTTAAGAAAACTACTGGAAGCAAGGCATACTCTACATAAACATGTTCGTTAAGTAGAAAGTAAGGGACTGTGAGGATGGGCTGAATTCCTTTGAAGAAGAAATCACACACACACACACACACACATATATGGAAATTATACATACATACATATGTACGGATGGATGGAATGGGAGGGTGAAATGCAGGAAGAAAGTGGAAAGAGAGACAGGGCAGGGAATATGAGGTAGAAAGCTAAAAACTGTGGCAATGGAGAAATTCTATAGAATATGGTAGAAGCTTCTTAAAATAAATAAGGATATAAAGGTGATCTAATTAAATAATCAAATAATAGGGAAGAGAGAGCCCCAGCTGGACATACATCACCACCAAATCCTGTTTTCAGTACTGTAAACACAAGTGCTTTCTTTTTTTTTATTTATTATTTTTTTATTAAAGATTTCCATCTCCTTCCCTCCTTCCCCTTCCCTCCCCTCCCTTCCACCCATACCCCCACTCCACCCCTCTCCAAACCAAAGAGCCATCAGGGTTCCCTTCACTATGTTAAGTCCAAGGTCCTCCCAGCTCCCCCTAAGTCCAGGAAGGTGAGCAACCAAACTGACAAGGCTCACAGTGAGCCCGTCCATGCTGTAGAGTTCACGTTCATTGCCGTTGTCCTTGGTTTCTCAGTCCTCCTCCACCGTCAGCCACATTCAGAGAGTCCGGTTTGGTCCCCTGTTCCATCAGTCCCATTCCGACTGGACTTGGTGGTCTCCCGTTAGATCTGTCCCACCGTCTCAATGGGTAAACGCACTCCTCACGATCCTGACTTCCTTGCTCATGATCTCCCTCCTTTTGCTCCTCATCGAGACCTTGGGAGCTCAGACCGGTGCTTCTATGTGGGGCTCTGTCATTTTCTCCATCCAATGCCAGGTGAAGGTTCTATGGTGATATGCAAGATATTCATGAGTATGGCAATAGGATCTGTACATTTCTGGCACCCTCTCTTCAGCTGCCCAAGGACCTAGCTGGGAGCGTCTTCCTGGACACCTGGGAACACCTCTAGAGTCAAGACTCTGCCAACCCTAGAATGGCTCCCTTAAGTAAGATATATAATTCCTTGTTCCCATATCCACCCTTCCTATATCCCAACCATCCTATTCCTCCAAGCTCTTCCCATCCTCTACTTCACACTTTTCTCTCCCCATCCCCCCTCCCCCCATCCCACCCCACCCCTATGTTCCCATTTTTTTTTTTTTTTTTTTTGGTTTTTCGAGACAGGGTTTCTCTGCAGCTTTTTTTTTTTAGAGCCTGTCCTGGAACTAGCTCTTGTAGACCAGGCTGGCCTCGAACTCACAGAGATCTGCCTGCCTCTGCCTCCCGAGTGCTGGGATTAAAGGCGTATGCCACTACCGCCCGGCTTATGTTCCCATTTTTTGTCCGGCAATCTTGTCTACTTCCAGTATCTAGGAGGATAACTATATGTTTTTCTTTGGGTTCACCTTCCTATATAGCTTCTCTAGGATTTTTTTACGAATTATAGGCTCGATGTCCTTTATTTATGGCTAGAAACCGATTATGAGTGAGTACATCCCATGTTCATCTTTTTGGGCCTGGGTTACCTCACTCAGGATGGTGTTTTCTATTTCCCTCCATTTGCATGCAAAATTCAAGATGTCATTGTTTTTTACCGCCGAGTAGTACTCTAATATGTATATATTCCACACTTTCTTCATCCATTCTTCCACTGAAGGGCATCTAGGTGCTTTCTTACTTGGTCAAGATCACCTGATGGGGCCATGAGTAATGAAGCCAAGCTTGGGTTGAAGTGGACACTGCAAGACTGAGGCTGTGACAATTCTACTGAGAGCAAGTGGACTTCTTTTGGGTTCATCAGAAACAGAATGAAATGACCATTTTCCAGGATTAATATAGTTGTAGTTGCTAGAACACAGGGACATTTGCAAACCATACAGGGTAGACAAAATTAATGTTTGAGCCCAATTGTCCTGGCAAACCTTCATGCTTCCTTGACTACTAATGGAACATACAGAGAAACACAAAGTGACCCAAACCCTTGGCTGCTTGAGTGGTACATCAGTCTCTCAGGAACTAGAAAGCACATTGTGCCACCCCGAGGGCAGGGAATCTATAACCTGAAAAGCCCATAACACATACCTCTGGAGACAGCTATGCCAGGCCAACTTCATGGTTTCATGTATAGTACAAGGAATGGGTTTTATTTAATGTAGTTGTTGATCAATGGGATCTCTTGGGAACATCCACTTAATCCAGTCTTTTGCCAAAGCTATTGATGGATCTCTACAAACTGACATAAAGGCCGTATCATTGAAAACAACACCTATACAATTTACTAAGCCAAAAGAATTTGAGCTGTTGCCTACTTAGAGCCTCATGGTATTGACTATTGTTCATGGTACTGGGAATGTGTGCTGCATGCTACCAAAGGAGAAAAGTGAACACCAACCCAACTATAAAAGCTTTGCTCTAAAATGGTGACCTGCCCTCAAGATATTCAAGTCAATAATGTCCCAAAATTTGTGGGAATAACTAACTAATGCATGATTTGAATTAAGGTCTACTCCGTGAGATAGAACCCATATTTATCACTGCATGGCTAGCCAAGGACCTAAGACTAGATAGCCCAGGTCCTAGGAGAAAACTAAGTATCACTGTTCTGTTAAATAAATGTAGCAATAAAATAACTCCCGAAACATGGAGCTATACTCAGAACCATGTTTTCCTCAGTCAAAATCAGAGAAGCATCCTCCTGAAGCTGATGGGAATAAATACCGAGATGCAAAACCAGACAATATGGGGGAGTGAGAGACAGTGGGACACTCAGCCTGAAAATGGGTGTCTCCATCAAATCTCCCTACCTCAAGGATCAGGAAACATTGTGGGCTGGAGGGCAGAAAGTGTGTAAGAGCCAGAGAAGATGGACAACACTAAAAAATCAATGCCTTGTAGACAAAATAGGCTTGCCAGACAAACTCACAGAGACTGTGGAAGCATGTACATGGCTTGCACAGGTCTGAGGCAGGTGGGGTCCTATGGCTGCCAACCCTAACCCAGAAGCTATCTCCAATTGGTAGTCACTTACAAATGGAAAATTAACTTTTCCCAAGGGAGTCTCTTTAGGGACCACTTTAAAGGATAGACCCCAGTTCCAGTAGATGTCCAATAGAAAACAAACAAACAGGCATCTTTGGAGTTTCTTTGTCTGATAATGTTAAACCAAGGAAATTTTTTTTAAAAAAAATAGCCTTAAAGTTCTTTGCTTAGATATCATAGCTTCCTTTTTTGTTATTTTGCTATGCTTTTAGGGGACTCCTAGGTTATTGAACATATGTGTTTCTATATCTGTATATGCTTCTTGTGTTTTTTTTCTTTGGGTCCTTTTCTCATATTGCTTTTTCATCCTATTCTGATTTTTTAACATTTTTTGTTTAATTTTATTTAATATTTTTCCTTAGATGCCTGTTCAGTTTACAATTTTTAAGTAGGAGCAGTGGGCTGCTTCCCACCACCTGGCTAGCTTTACCCAAAATAATTACACGGAAACTGTATTCTTTTAAACACTGCCTGGCCCATTAGTGTTAGCCTCTTATTGGCTAATTTTTATATCTTGCTTGAACCCATATTTAGTAATCTGTGTAGCACCACGAGGTGGTGTCTTACCAGAAAGGATCTTAGCCTGCGTCCATCTCAGAGAGGAGCGCTATGGCGTCTACCTGAGGCATCGGCCTGAGGCATCTGCCTGACTCTGTTTTCTTTCTCCCACAATTCTGTTCTGTCTACTCCGCCTACCTAATTTTCTGTCCTATTAAAGGGCCAAGGCAGTTTCTTTATTAACCAATGAAAGTAACACATAGACAGATGACCCTCCTCCATCACAATTTACAATTCCTCTGTTGAGAATTCTCTGTTTTTGACCTCTACTCCAGTTTTTAACTGGGGAATTTGGTTTGTTGATGTCTAGTTTCTTGAGTTCAACTGAAGTCCAGTTGTAGAGAGGGAGGAGCAATAATATGAACAGAGGTGTAGAGACCATGATAGGGAAATCCATAGAGAGAGCTGACCCAACGTACTGAGAACTCACTGATTTTAGACTGACAGCTGGGGAAACTGCAAATGACTGAACCAGGTCCTCTGAATGTGAATGACAGTTTTATGGTTTGGGCACATTGTGGTGCCACTGGCAGAGAAACCAGTATTTATCCCTAGTGTGTGAACTGATTGTTGGAGCACATAACCTATGGAAAGATATCTTGCTCAGCCTAGATACAAGGGGAGGGTCTTGACCCTGCCTCAAAAGATGTGACAGACTTTGTTGACTCCTTATGGGAGGCCTCACCCTCTCTAAATAGTGGCTGGGGAGAATGTGGGAGATCAGGAGAAGAGAAGGGAGAGGAAACTAGGATTGGTATATAAAATGAAAAGGATTTTTAAGATAATGAATTAAAAAAATAAAAAAGAAAAAGGATTCTTTTACAAAATGAAATATTTTACTATAGAAATTTGCTACTTTGTAACCTAGCCCAACAAAAAATAATATATTAAATGAAGAAAATACTTAAATTATTGACTGTTGATATATATCATATTTATTTTCTTCCACTTTACAACTATAAAGAGAGAACTTTGGGGAGTTAGAAACATTGTGCAGAAGAGAGCTGATCTTCAAATCACTCTTTTCTAAATGGTCAAGAGATTAGACTACTATTCCCAGCCTCCCTTGTAGTAGGAAGTGACCTTAGATTTAAGTCTCGTCAATAAACAGTCAGAAGCCTATAGATTGAGTGCTATTTCTGATAATTATATATGAAAAACTTTCATAATCTTTCCTGCATGCCCTTTTTCCCCTTCACTCATTTATTAATCTGTAAAATTGCTCATTGAAACAACAGCCAAGCCTAATCTTGTCTGGAAACAAACAGAAATAACTGTCTCCATTCTCCTAAAGCCCTTGTTTGGATTTCATCAAGGCAAGGTGAGAGAAAAACATACTGTGTTAAGCCTGTAAGATTTAGAGCTTGATCTTTGGAAGCACTGAGCAGTTCCCTATCTAATGATGGGAGTTATTTACCTTTACTTTTGTAGATGTGAAAGTAAGTTAGGGAAAAATCCAGGATAATGCTTTAAGATTTCATGAACTGTATGTTTTTCTTTGAATAATTCAAATTAAGTTTAACTTAAGCTTATAAATCCTTGTGAAGTTTTGTGAAGATATTTGTTGGAACAATACATAATGGGAAAACACAGCTTCTATTTTATTTTGTACCCTGAAAGATATGCTAATATCCATAAACTAACACATGATATCAGTCACTCAAATGTGTAGACTGTCTTTTATTTAGCTTGATGAAAAGTAGTTTGAACCAAGGGACTTGTTATCTTTTTAGAATCTTCAAAATAATATACATCATTTACTCATTCATAACTTTCTCATGTGTGTTGAAAGAGTTAAACACTTTAAGAGAAATAGTAATTAATACATAAATATTTTGAGTAAATAAGGCCAAAATATAAGAAGCCCAAAAGAAAAATGTGCTAAGATTTAACAAATATAAGATAATCTAAAGTTTAATTTTTAAAGCATGTAAATAATTATAATATAGCAACTCTTGAGATGATTAAATTTCTTTATGTAGATATAGTACATATGCATGTTTCACACACTTATACACAAATATATTTGTATAGAGATAAATATATGAAAAACAGAGTTAAAGCAGTAAAAATTAAATAAGGATTAACACTTTGTGCATCTGTAACACTTGCAGACTTTTTTTTTTCTTTTTAGGATCAAGAGGCTATATTTCCAAGTATTTTATGTACGTCATATTTTCCCCCTTCACAGCCCTTTCTCTGTTCAGGTAGACTGAATGGCCAATAAGATTTGGAGATCCTCAAATGGATGATACACTGTAAAAGTCACAGCTGTAAAACACTGCACTTGGCTGTTGCATGGGTGCTTGTAATAAAAATTCAAGTCCTCCTCCTCCTCTTCCTCCTCCTTCTTCTTCTTCTTCTCTTTCCTTTTCTTTTGTTTTTTTTTTTTTGTTTTTTTGACACAAGGTTTCACTGTAGCTTTGGTGCCTGTCCCAGAATTAGCTCTTGTAGAACAGGCCGGCCTTGAACTCACAGAGATCCCCCTGCTTCTGCCTCCCAAGTGCTAGGATTAAAGGCACGAGACCCCCATTGCCAGGCAAGTGCTCTTCCTTATATGGTGAGCATTTTATCCACTGAGCTATTTTTCCAAATTCCTGTATCTTCCTTGTTATCAAACATCATTTGATTACTAATCTTATTGTAAATCTAATATGTAATACATCTACATATTTAAGGAAGAATCATTTCAAGATTTGCTACAGAATAATATACTGTAATTATTCAAAAGCCCTAAAAATTAAACTGCCTGAATATAGAGGGTACTTACTATCTCTAAGCAGAGAGGGAAAATGGCAAAGGCAACCTGAGCACCAGTATTCACCATCACGGCTTCCAGACTGGGTATGAAACAAGACTCCCAATCCCACAGTCTACATTCTTCCTTGCGGTTGTTGACGTTAACGTCTTAAACCATAAAAATTAATCTGAAATAATGCCTTCCTTCCTCAGTTGTCTCTATCATGTAATTGTTTACAGAAACAAAAAACTAAAACAATGTATTTCAAGTCTGTTCTGATACAAGATTAACGAGTTATCGACTACACAGTTAATGAACTAATCCTTTTTCTATGATGAAACTTAAGAATTAAAAACCAATATGGGAGATACCAATACATATTTTTATCTACTGATACAGAGAGAATTCACGGAAAATGTCCATGCTTCTGTATTACTTTTCCTTCTTCTACTGAAGTGGCAAGAACACAAAGTTGAGTTGTGCCAAGTGGCCCACAATATGAAGGTCAACAGAATTGCTACTTTAAGCTCCTATTTTAAACAATGCATCCATTTTTAAACGATGATAATGATGTTAAATATTGATTTTCAAGAATTAGCTGGAAGCTTTGAGTCTAATGCCATTGCAGGAGATCCCTCTTGTGGCTTGTTCATACTTCTCTATATTCTAGGGCAATCTGCCTGAATCTAAATTGACAATGTCTGCAATGCTTTAAAATCTGAGATTAAAACAGTCCCACTGTTCAGCCATAAAGACCAGGTTATGGTAACATACACCTGTAATCCCAGTAGCCACAATGCCATGCATTTTTAATCCTTCTATCGATATTAGTTGTCATAGGAATTGGGTGGTAGATGCATTTAATCCCAGTGATGCAGCCCTTATCCCAGCCATAGAGAGGAATATAAAATGGGGAGGGGAGCTCTCAGACATAGTCCAGGAGGCAGTATTGCCATTTTCAGTCTGAGGTTAAGAAGGTAAGGACCAGTGGCTGGCTGTTTTATATTTTGGATCTTCAGGTTGAGCCTCAGTTTCTCTCACTGAGTTTTTATTATTTGTGCTGCATACACTGAAATGTTTCATCATGAGAGCAATCTTGTAAAGATCATACTACTTTTTATTATGCATGGAATCAACATTATATGTAATATAATATCTGTCTCCAATATCAAAAAAATTACACTGAAATCAATAAAACTTGTTACCTTCAGCTTTCCTTTTGCTAACATATTTAACTGCCAACAGCTAATTCAGAGATTTGAGGTGTGAATTATATCGGCAAATATTTTCCTGACAGTCAAATTGCTACCTATCTATAAAGAGATTGAAAGTATCTCAGAATAATGATAATAATTGGAAAATGCCACCCATAGAAGTTTATGACAACTGACTTCATTTGATTCTGAAACATTTTTAGGAGTTATTCAGTGGTGTAATCCCTATTTTCTGATTTTGATTGTTTGGTTTTTATGTCATAAAAAATGGAAGGCTAATCATGTCAACATCTTGTGTTTGTAATGACTGTTCTGCATTTCCTATATGGATGAGAAGAGAAGCAACATATTTAACATATCAAAATTGGAAAGAAATTCTTATGTATTAAGGAAATATAAGTGATCCAAATTTAAAATTCACTGTTCAGTACTGAAAAGCCCTGGATAGTAGCACATTGATAGTTACCAAACTGTAAATGATACTGTATAGAATTTGAAGGGAATAGAAAATTTAAAGGCAATATGACTTCAATAATGAAAACTAAAATATGACACAATGGAAAAGAAGGGAGACTAAGAAATTTAGACAAGATTCTAAACTGTCAAGTACAGTTAAAAGAAAAAAAGTTAATTTTTTTGTGTGTGAAAAACAATGGGAGATGCATTGGACAAGAGGACAACACCAAGCACTTCTAGCTAAAAAGAAAAAAATCAAACTATCCAAAAACCCAACAGCACAAAGTCCATGTTGAAAATTTTATCCTGTGGATATTTACCTAAAGCCTTCTTTTTACAAAATAGAATATGGATTACAGGATTAACCACTCACCTACATTCTAGTGTCCACAATAATCACAGAAATTTATGAGATTTACTTTAAAATGTTTAGAAGAAAATGATAAAAATTAAAAAAACTGCAACTTGAAATGCAAGAATTAACAAAAATAGAAAGATGTCTATTGTGCACATAAACTAAGATAAATCATAAGGCAAATTATAGAGATCTTGGATAGCATAAAATTGAAATTATGATCTGAAACTGGAAAAAAAGGTGAGAGGTAAATTTCCTATTTTTTTTCTGAAAATAAATATATTTTAAAAGCACAAACATGGACTCTCCTGTTTTCAAATGAGGAAAATTTAACATACAATAATCAACAAGATAAGCTATAAGATACCTATGCTATTGCTATAATATATAGTGAATAAAGTTGTCTGTATAGCAATATGATAATGTACAGAAAATACTTTAAAATACAGAGTTTGAAATACCAGTTTACAGATGCATTTGTCATATGAATATATTTAAAAGCAATTGTAAGTATTAATTGTTCAGACATTCATTACCATACTTTTGTTATAACTGCAAATTATTTTGAAAAACTTCAATGTTCATGAAATTAAACAGGGAAGTTTAACAATTTAGAGTAGTTTAACTCTTATCTTTATACTTTCATGTGTTATATTTGTCTCTAATGTGCAATTATTTAAATCAGAGGAAAAGAATTAGGGTTCTCCTTAATCTCCTTCTCAAGTTTGATATGGTAAAATAACAATATAATCCATTTGTTTTAATAATAAATTAATTGATAATATACTGAGATCATGTCAACATTTTCATTTAGAAAAGCAAAGTATAGGTCAGAATATTCAAATCTCAGAATCCTGCTTTGCATTCAGATGTGTGCTTTCTAGACAGCTTCACACTGATTTGGAGAATGAATATTTGCAAAGGAAAATCATTTTCACCTCTTTAGTGTTTCTCACCCCTCTAGCCTAGAAATTCACTGGTGGAAGTGGCAGGAACCTTTGGATACATGCCTGACAGGATGGTTATTACTGCCCATTATCCAAAGAAAAATTCCAGGTGTTAAAAATGACCCATTTTTATTCTTCCAGATGACCTCTGTCAATTGCAGTACATACATATTTGAGTAAAAGTACCAGGAACTTGTGAGCTGGTTGAAGTGTTAGAGAGCCTACAAAGAAAACTGACTAATCTATCAATAACTCCCCCCCCCCCCAAATGGAAGCAAAAGCATAGTAATTCACTAAGATTCTTAAACTGAGAAAAGAATCCAATTTCATGCATTCTCTGTCAGCTTCTCAGTTTTAGTACTAGACTTGGCCACTTAATATTCCATATAGTACAAAAATATTTCACTAAATAAAATACGTGTGTCCTTAAGCAACTTAGCTCTAGCAGAAGGATATGCTCTACTCCCCTGGAGAAAATGATGTGTAATAATGAAAAGATGTACTGAGAAATCAAGTTTGCATCTGTAAGAATGAATTCTTAGAAGAGAAGTTGACATCAGAAATCATTTGCATCACTGTGTGCTTATCTTCCTTAACATGCTGTCTGCTCAGCAAATACTAGAGGAAGCACTGAGTGACAGAAATAGGCAATAGAACCTTAGAAAAATAAGAATTCATTCAAGCTTTCATCAAATCTTCAATGGATGTTGATTCTATTTAAGTTAATGGAAAATATCTGTGTTATGGTGACTCATGATGCACAATGTCACACCTTAAGAAACTGTATTCTATGAGTAGTTTGATTGCTATTTATAGGAAGTAGCTAAGCAACATCATTTAAGAAAAGACAAGGCAGGCAGTGGTGGTGCATACCTTTAATCTCAGCAGTTGAGAGTCAGAGGCAGGTGAATCTCTGTGAGTTCGAAGCCAGCCTGGTCTGCAAGAGGTAGTCCCAGGACAGGCTCCAAAGCTACAGAGAAACCCTGTCTCGAAAAAAAAAATAGGAAGAAAAGAAAGAGATTAAAACCTCCCATTATTTCTCTGACAGATTGGAATATTTAGCAAAAACTTACAAAAAAAAAACTGTAAAAACTTTCAGCATTTTTTGTTTGCTAATTAAAATGCATAACTAGATTCAATGTGGGTTTTTCATATGTTTACAAACTGGATTTTGGTAATAAAGTCAGTATTTAAAACTTATTTTTCTCTGAGAATCTTTTCAAATGAGTGTCAATGAGATGATAGTTTTTACTCTTTGACACCAGCACTGACTTTCCTGACACATTTTAACAGACTATTTTTTATATGTAATTAATAAGTACAAGGAAAATTTAAATTGCTAGCATTTTTATTATTTTTTTCTGTAGCAAGTTTTTTTTTTATTTTCAAATTGTATAAGATATTGAACTCTAGTGCCCACTGACACTGCAGGGAAACCCTTATGTTTAAGTTTGAGATACTTCAGCTTTCTGAAATATCTTCTATTTAATGTACAGCACCAATGCACTAATGAAAATCTTAACAGATTAGATTGGTGAAGAAAAGAGACCATTGGCGCTGGGATAAATAGATTCCTTCCTCCTGATCCCCAGAGTCCTAGCCTTTGAATGAGCCAATAAGGTCATCCTTGTCTTAAAGGGAAAGTTTTGTCTCCATTTCATTTCGACAAGGAAGAAAAGTGACAAGAAAAGCGTTGGAAACACATTAGAAGTCAATGGTTATACACTGGACTCTATTCTGATGAAAAGTTTCCTGCACTAAGAAGTCTGCTTGAAATAATAAGCTATTGGCCCTGCAAATAGAAGAGTATGTGGTACTTTGAGAAACATGATAAACCATAGGAATCCAGTGGACCCAAGAGAAGTTCTCTCCAGGGAGAGCTTGGAGTGGTGAGACCATCAAAACAATGGTGATGACATGTATGTTATCTCAGTCTGGAGGCTATTTTCATAGCGTCACTGAAAATGAAAAGGCTGGGAATGTGTATATGGGATGATTGCCATAGCTAGCAACCGTCAAAATGGCACAAGGTGAATTACTGTCACTTCTACCACCTTAAGCCATTTGCACTGTTTTATTGCTTGTGACATATCCTTTTGTGGAACACTTGCAAGAACGTAGACAGATGCAACTAGCTTTATCTTCCCCACGGAACTTAAATCACAGCCTCGATTGAATGGTGTAAGTGTATAGTTTTGGCAAGTGACTTTTAGATGTAACACTAGTAATCGGGAGATTCTGAAATGTTGCAGTGCTTCACTGTATGCTTAACCAGAAAGTGACATTTCATATTTGAATCCAACCTACAGAAGTCTCTGCTTATTAAAGATAATGATCTATGCTGTTCTAATACCTTTCTCTCTCGGCTTGAATTATCAATATCGAAAAACTTCGTATAATTTCAAAGTCATACACTGTGCCTTTTCCTAAGGAGTGTATTAAACAAACCAGCCATTTACAACTTACTTGTGACTCTCAATCATTTCCTGTCTTCATTGGCAAGACTGTAATATTTGATACCAATACAAGCAAATTTAACATATCTAAAAAGCAACATGATGGGTACAGGCAAGTTATTTAAATATAATCCCAGAGGGTGAATGTAGCCCCTTAGTAATAGTTGATATAACTGTATTGACACAAAGTATATAATTTTCAAACCCCAGGGAATAAAATCTTGGTTCTCACAAAGATATTTCAACAGAGTATTTGCTATGAATAAATATTGTTCAGGATTCATGAACCTTTCAAATAATATCCTATTTTCATTTACAAAAAGTACTTACACACTTGATATTCTAGCACCATAAGAATATGATAGAGAAATGATATCATACTACCCTTTAATAAATAGGTAATGTAGAAAACAAAGGTGAAAATATGATGAACTATACATTTAATTTCGAAAGGGAGACCTTTGTATTATAAATCTCAATAACTTATTTGGACATGTTTAGATTTGAGGGACCTAAAAGTTGTGAAGAACACAAACTTTATCTTCTCTATACAGGTCAAAAAATACCAGTTGCTGCATGTAAAATATTTGTGACTTTACTTATGGCGAAGAATGAGACTCAGTGGACAAGGAGTTACAAAGTATTCAGGGTATCCTGGCTTCCACTTCAACTTCCAACAAATAAAATGAAATTAACACATCATATTAAATACCCACTCAAAAAACACAAAAAATATACTATATTTATATATAGTATATAAATACTATTCTATGACTAAATGTAATAGGTAATAATATAGACAATCATTGTCTTCTTTCAACTATCTTCATTTAGATGACATAAAATATGGAAACAAAAATTCACATCAAACATGAAACACAGAACACAAGCAGAAAATACTTTGGAAAAAAAAAATATCAAACAGAGTTCTGAAACAGTGAGTGGTGTTAGAGGCATTACAGCTTTCGAAAGGAACTTCAGGCTACATCAATGATCTGGTAGTCTTCGCCAGTGGACAGAAGAGTGATGTGTTCATGACACAGAGTTCTCTGCGCCAGTCCACTGTAAGGCAAGAGAAATCAATCCTTTCAGTCTTCAGATTGTGACTCCATTTATGGAACAAATGACAGTGCTGTGTCAGAAGGGAGGCTTTCCAGGATTTGTGTCCTTTGCCAAGGAAGAATAACCCTGTTGCAGTATCACACAAGGTATGTGGCACTACCATGCACTTTTCTCAAAAACTATGTCTAAGAAAATGAAGGATGTTTCATCTTCTATGGTGATTGTAGCACATGTCATCAAACGCCCTGACTTGAATTGCCGCTGCTCCGCAGAGACAAACGGAGAACACTCTTCTTTGTATTAGAAGATATCCTTTTGGCAGATTAAATACTCCTTTGAGGATTAGGAATTAAAGCATTTCCAAACTACATGAAAAGAACAATCACTCCACAATCAGGCCAGATAATTTAGTAATTTAAGTGATAAAAAATAAAGTTGAGTTTCCCTACATTTCAAATTAAAAGTTATTTTCACCCACCATACCAAGTATTCACAATGAACTCTGAAGAATATGAGTTTTCCTTAGAAATTCTCTAGTTAGAGTGAAGTAACCTGAAAAAAAAAACATGTTTTCCATTCTTGAGTAAATGTATCTTCTCTGAAAATGAGGAAATATTCACTGAAGCTGATGTTACAGCAATTCTCTGCAGCTGAATGAGACTGATTTTCAAGAATTTCCATGGAGATTTGATGGGATACATGAAGATGTTAGAGTCAGACATTTCAGTGTGAATTATACTTATTATAGTGATTTCCAAAGCTGCCATATTCTTGGGTGGGTTCAAGAGGACACAGAGTAAAATAGTTGAATTTCTGTTGTGGTTGAAAGTCTGTAGTTTGGACAATTGGTAAACATAAAACATAAATCCTTTTGCTGCAGTTTTATGTGATAGAACATATGCACTCTGTCTATAAAACCATGACATACATCAAATTACATATAAATAATGGATATGTAGTTATTGAATTTGTATTTTTATTTCTACAGACACCTTGATTAAAACTGTTGCTCAAAAAGAATTTACCAAGTAAACTCGTCATCTCTATGTATTCCTTAGTGGAGTTCCATTATAACTGTCCTATTATATTAACTGCAGTTATACTTTTGTCTTAATGTGCAATTATTGACAAAGTTAAAATTTAAGAACACAATTATTCAGGAACTACTTAAAGATCATAAACTGAAGCACAGTTTCTGCACATTGAGTTCGCAGAAAATAATCTGCACCTGAGAGCTTGGTGCAGACTCAAAGAGAAAAGAAAGGAAAGAGGCAGTAATTTTATATTAGAACCAACCAGACAAGTGCCACTTTGTACAAGTGACCAAGACTCATGTTACCAGTAATAATTCAGCGGATATTGTGTACTTCTAAGACACAATGAGGAAAGTCTTCACCTCTAACTTAATTTTACCCTTTCTGTTAACTCTAAACTGATTGTAAATAAGTATTAAGCACAAGCAGAGGGGAAACTGAAAACCACCTGCTCAAGGTTCTTTTAGCCATAATTATGAGAAAGCAAGATAGTGTGGAATTTTAAAAAAGACTGGAACATTAAGTGTAGATAGAAGTTTCTATCCAGCCTGGTCCCAGAGTTGTTCAGTCCCAAAGAAACACACAGAAGCTCATATTGATTAAAAACTATTTGACTTCTTAGCTCAGGTGTATTATTAACTAGCTCTTACAAGTTAAATTAATCTGTAATTCATATCTACATTGAATCAGGTGGTTTGGTACCTTTTCTCAGTGAGGCATTCTCATTTTGCTTCCTCTGCATTTGGTTGGAGACTGACTCTCTGACTTTCCTCCTCCCAGAAGTATTTTAGTCTGGTTGCCCCGCCTATACTTCTCACATGGCTATTGGCCAAGCAGTGTTTTATTAAAGTAATATGAGTAATAAATCTTTTCAGCATGAAAGAGCCCTATCACAGAGCATTCCCCCTTTTTTCTTTCTAAACAAAACCTCTGAATCTAATATCCTATGTTTGGCTTTTTTACTGACCATTACCCATAACAACTTGCGACCAACCCACTAAACAAGGACAAACATAGATAATCCATTCTTTTTCTTGGAATGTGGGCATAGTTTTTTAGGCTACTTCCTGCTGACTAAGGGCAGTGAGAATCTTATGGGGATACAAAGAAAATTCAGGTTTATGATAAAATCCGGACTAGAGTATTCTGTAAGAGTGGATCACATCAGCCCACAGTCTTGCAGGTGTTCTGGATGTAGAACTCAGAAGATACTGCAACAGTTAAGAAGTTGGGATGCACAAACTTTCTTTATTCAAAAGGAGAACCAAATATGACTGCTACAAAACAAAGAAGCACATGAATTATAAATGATATATAAGTAAGATTAAACTATTGCTCATTGCTGTAGCTAACTGATGAAATACAGTGTTTGCAGAAAGTATCTTTGACTGCAATAGAATAATATATTCCAGAGATCTGATACATAATAACTAAACATGATACTTCCAGTAAGCTCTGCTGATATAAGCTTTACATCAGCCTGAGTGCCACAAAATATTATTCCTAAGAAAGTAAACAACTGCAAACAAACCAAAAAACAATGGTGCTCTTCATGGTGGCAGCTACATTTGGGACAGGATGATAGTAGGGCCCTGTGTTCCGGGTCATCAGGGACTACAAGAGACCCTGTCTCAGAAACTGTTTCTCATACCCAGGAGTGATCATATATATGGAAAATGCTGAAGAAAGATTGGGTCCCTGACCAGTTCTGGCTACCCAAGAATAGGATTTCTCCATTTAACACAAAGCAAAATATTACACACACACACACACAAACATACATACACACAGAGACAGAGACAGAGACAGAGACAGAGACACAGAGGGGGGAATAAAATAACTGAACAAAGTATATTTGGCTTTTTCCCCACAAACATCTATGGGTCTAAGTGTCTTGTTCAGAGAATAAAATAAAAAATCCTGTGATAGAATTGAATTAGAATAACATACACTGTGTGTTTGTGTGTGTATATATATATATGTGTGTGTGTGTGTGTGTGTGAACATGTGCTTGCTTGCATGTTTGTAGGCATGTATGTCAGAGTGTGCATGTAGATCACACCTAAAAATGGATCAGATATGAATGTTAGATACAGAATCTATAAAATTTGCTTGTCATTTGGGAAAAGGTGAACACATTCAGAGAGCAATAATTTTGTTACTGTGGTTGTTCATCTCCAGCTTCCAAAGCAGATCACTGAGTAATGCAGAGAATGCAAAATGAAAAAATTATTTAAAATTATATGTAATTATATAATCACTATTCTCACTATTTTAAAATCATTATCACATTTTATTCATGTTTCACTATTTTGAATTTTGTATTAAAATACAAAAAGTACTAGACAGTTGTTGACATTATTTTCCTCATTCCTTAAGTGTAAACTGGTAGCTATAAAATAATTCTTATAAATAACAAAGTTACGTTTGCACATTGTGAATGAGGTCCTCTGTTTCAATGTATGTTTCCTTACAGAAATCTTTCTTTACATGGAGCAGCAACATGTTAATACTTTGTTAAGTTATGGCAAAACAGTAAGGAACTATGTCTTTGACTTCTTTTGTGGATTGAATTGCTTGCCTCCGGAGACATAGCTGCGAAATTCTAGCTCCCTCTTGACAGTGTGAAAAGCAAGGGTAAGATTGGGTGTGAACAATGGCCTTGTGAACAAAAGAGTAAGAAACGGATGGCTACATGTCTCACTTTTGAATCCCTGCCAGGTAACCAGCAGCAGTGGACTCTCTTTGTCTAGGACTCTTATCTAGAAAATCTAGCCTCTCTTATGCAGTCAACATGGGTTAACTGAGAGAGAAATGTTCCATCATTCCTGGGAGAGAATGCAATAAGAAATTGCTTGTTGGGGGCCTCAGTTATTGCTTATGGGAACTAGTGGGATTATTTGCCTCCGTAGAGCGTCAGAGGACCTTTGGAACTCCTGATTAATGAGTTTTACGTGCATGGGGAACTGCATATGGGGGAACTGATAATTTTCTCTAAATTCTTAATGTCATCTTTGCCCTTCAAAATTTAAGATGAACATCCTAGACAATATTGGAACTGAATATTCCCAGACAGATGCTCCTTGTCTGTAGTCCTATCTCTGGCAAGGGATCTGTATCAAAGGTCACAAATAAGAAACATTTTACCCCTTGAGTTTGATGGAACACACTCGTTCGTTCTCTTGTCTAAGCTCATCTGGAATTCTTTCTCCAGTCACATGTATAAAAAGCAATGGAAGTCTTTCTCATGAGAACAGTCACTTTTGTCTTCATTTAGGGGTCTGTCTTTTATGAATATAAAGGTATTTGGATTGTAGAAATTTCCATCCTGGCTAGTTTTATGTCAACTTGACCCAAATTATGCTCATCTCAGAGGATGGAACCAAGTTGGAGAAGAGGCCTCCATAAGATTGGGTTTTAGGCAAGTCTGTAGGGAATTCCCCTAATTAATGATGGATGGCCGAGTGCCTAACCCATTTTGGGTGGAAACACCTCTGGGCTGGTGGCCCTGGGTTCTATAAGAAATAAGGCTAAGCACGCCGTGAGAAGCAAACCATTAAGCCACATTCCTTCAAGACCTCTACATCACCTATAGTTTGCAAGTTCCAGCCTTGTTTGAGTTCCTCCCACGACTTTGTTCAAATTGACCAGTGGTGTTGAATCGTAAGTAAAATATTTCTTTCCTCCCCATGTTGCTTTGTTCATGGTATTACATCACTGCAATAGTAACTCCAGCTAAGACAAGTATATTCTCTTTTCTACCCTTTCCTTTAATTATTCGACTTCTGTTTTTCTCAAAGAGGCCATATTCGTCACTCAGGAGCCCTTCTTCTATATCCTACAACACTCCCCAGACAAGTTAAGACAGTGACGAGTCTCCAGCCTTCTCAATGACCCCTGCTTGTCCCCAGCTGCCCTATTTTGTTTTTAGCTCCCAGTCACAATCACACATGGCTGCGTGTAAGCCTGTTCTTCAAGCAAAGACTCCATGCTAAAAGCAGTTGTTTCTGAGCCAGGCTGACCACTGAAGAGCAAAGCATGAGTCTAAGCCGTGACCACACGGAGCCGAAACACCTTTGTTATGAAGAAAATGTTATGTAATATTTGTTTTCTCTCCTACTTCCTTACTCAGCCCTAGGCCAGAGAGAAGCTTAGAGGATGCAGGTTGGTAGAGAACTTTATGAACGCTGAGAGGACACATTACAATCACAAAATGTTCAAGGCTCACAAAGCTTGCATAATTACACCGGCTGCTGGGGCCTTCCGGCACTTTTCAGCTATAATGGCAATCTGGCTGATTTCCCACTGGCTCAATCTATAACTTCAAAGTCTCCTAGAGCAGTTACAATTATTCTATGTGTTTTTCAGGTGACCTACACTATTTGCATCGAGCTGCTGACTTCTCACACAGGTGATTTACAGGGGCTCCTTTATTAATAAAAAGCTTTCCCACCAAAAATGTTGTTTTGGTTGGTATCTTAGTCAGACATAGTAAAGCCTATGGAAAAGGTTGCTCAAGTTTTACTGTTATCTCACTTTTTCTTAACATGAACTACTGACTGAAATGCTAATTGCTGTATGCTCAGCACAAAAACCATAGAAGGTGCATATGAGCATAAAGAATTGTACGTTCCTCACATAATAACTTTGAATGATGTTATGTCCAACAATTAATTCTATTACATACTGTATAGCTCATGAAGCATCAGAATGCTGAAGTTTTATATCCTTTCACATTAAAAAAAATATTTGGAGCTGGAGACATAGTTCAGTTCTTATAAGAGCTTGCTCTACAATTGTAATAACTGGAGTTTGAATCTCAGTACCCATAGAAAATGACACATGTCTTAGATACATATGGATTTATGCTCATTTTCTTTATTTCATTAATTTTCCTTGACAAAATGAGGACCATTCTCAGTGTCTAGTCTTGTTCCTTGTTCTTCTATTTATTTATCCATTTTGTGGATATACTTTATCCTGCAGTTTTTACTGTACAGCTTCACAATTACTGTGAACATCAGATAAATCTCAGTATTCTCTCTCTTAATACTGATAGCACTGATCTCCATCTATGAGCCTCTGTAGACTGGATGTGTCTTCTTAGTTTTCCTCCTCTTGTATTTTGACCTTTCTTCTTTATTAACTTTTACATGTGTATCAATTTTGATTTCTAATGTCCTTTCTATATTTTATTCTTCTGTTTGTGTTTTTCAGAAGACAAACAAATGAAAAAAAAAGGTTAAAATCACATTTTTTGTGAGGGGAAAATGACAAAACTCGGGAGAAAGTTGTATTGAGATGTGTACTGAATAATGAAGGAATTTCATACTATTTTTATTATATGTGGTCTGTCCCTATGAAAATGGAAATACATTTTCCAGATACATTAAAATGACTAAATATGCCACAAATACTATATATTTAATAGTAAAACTAAAGTGAAATTACAAAATTTTATTATGGATGATAATAATTCAGTTACATGTGACCAGCAATATGTGCAAAGACTGGAAAAAACCCAAGATTCTGAAACTAAAGCATAGTAAAAAGTCACAGATATTCCTAACAAAACTCAGAATAATAAATGCAGACAGAGCCTGCCATTTTAACAAAATAGGAACCACTTACTGTAGTGGAGCAGTTCCTGTATATGTTTGACGAATGGTAAAAAGCAGTGGCAAAACTTCAAATAGCAACAGGATGTTCTCTTAGTCTCAGTGAATTTATCCCAAAGTACATATAAAGTACTTACTTGTCTCAATATATTGTAGATTTGTTTATATTTCCCATAACTAGACTTGAATTAGTGACCAAATCAAGCAAATAAAAATATAGAGCTGGGGACACGTTATTTTACCGACCACATAGCACATATCCATGTGATTGCCCACACCAGGAATAAGTTATGATGTTACCATCTTATTGGTCGATAATAAATAAGCAGGTTACCTACTCCCAGTCTGGTATTCTCCCTCAAAATCTATACAACTCTGGCATTCTCCCTCAAAATCTATAGCAATTGCCTGGTCATGATAAGATATCACCAAACTCAAAGTGAATGTGAGGAATGTTTTAAAAGAAGAAAACCTGACACAAACTTCTGAAAATGCTAAAGGGACAATGAGAGCAAACAGTGAAGAGAAGTAGGAAAGAGAAAAAGTAAGAGGGACATTAAAGGCAAAGAGAAATGCATGGCATTCTCAGATGGCAAGAGATTGGAGGAAAATGATACAACCAGCAAAGAACGTTAGTAAAACATCTGAAAAAGATGAGGTGAATTGACAAATTGTCCAATACCATATCCGATTGCTATTTCTTAGCTCCCCTGAGTAGTTAAGGATATATAAGATTGTATTAGCTGCAGTTGGGTGATCGTTGTTATTCTTAGGTCAACCTAGACTTATTTCAAAATCAAAATCTTTCAATATTGTCCTCATTATTTATTAAAACCAACTTTCAAGCTGTCTACATGTTTGAACACTGCCTTGTTAACCTTTAACTAAGGTAAACAGCATGCATGGAACTTATGAGTAGAAACACGTTGTCCTTCTATATTATTGCAACACACATGGGCCCTGTGCTTCCCATTTTCAAGACTGTTTTCTTCCTTTCTCAGCTTTTGTTTGTTTTTACAGGCAAGGGAAATGTAACCAATGAATCCTCTTAAGTAATTCATTTTAATAAGCTCTTTGATGCTGTCACATTAGAGCCTATGCTGTGGCTATGTCCCCAGAGGCTTACTTCAAACGGCCTTGAACAAAAAAGATTATTTAACATTTTTTCTTTCTATATCCTGGTTCTTGACATGGCAGCAAGTACTTCTTGGAGTGTGGAACACTATAAAACGAAAAATCAAAACTGATGCCAGCTGCTTGTCACAGTTCAGGAGCTTGCCGTGTCATAAAAATAACTGTGTTGTCTATATATTTTCCAATCTTAAGAAGGAGGAAGATTGTATTGAACCTTCCTAATTGGTTAGGAACAATTTCTGTCATTCAATTAACGTCTTTCAGGGCATGACAAATATCACAGTTGGTTTTCTCAATCTCACATCACTCTCTGTGGCATGGATATGAAATATTCGCTGAGGTTACATTTATTTACAAGGATAGATTGTCAAGAGCAGATATTATTTTCTACCTGAAGTTGAAAAACATATAGAGAAATCTCTGCTACTTGATTACTAATTGTACTTCATGACAAAATTATGGGCATTCAATCGCTTTCTGCTCTAAAAGAATAGAAAGTGTAGAGCAATGTCAGGGATTTTTGTACCCTTTCTTCATTATTAATTTATAGGATAGAGTTTTTTAAAAAAATAACTATATACACAAAAATATCACTGTGTTATGTACAGATCCCTGCATCATTTCCACAACATATTCCTAATTCTACTTATCTATAAAACAAAAATTTGACAGTTTTCAGCACTGATGATTATTGTAATAAAGTATGTCAGAATCAGTTAATTCAGAATTTTGTTGTAAACAGTCTAATGTATTAATATATAATTTCATATAATTTAACATATACCAATATATTTTATTACATGTTAAAATTCGAAAACAATAACTTACAATTATTTATAAATTTCAAAAATGTTTTTAATGAGCTATTAAAGAAAATTTCTTTTAAATTGTTATGATTTTAGTAAACATGGAAATATGCTTGTCTTGTGAGTTTGCATTTGACCTGCAGTTCTGGCAGCAGTGTGTGGCTAACTTTCAGCTTCATATTTAACAACAGAGTAGATTCATACTTTATCCAGGCAGATACACTGCTGTTCCAAGACTTTCTAATGTACTTCTGAAAGCTATAGACCCTGTGTACTCAAGAATATTTACTACAAAGCCAGGCTAAACTTAAGGATATCTCTGGAAAATCTGGAGTGGCAATCTTGCCTGGAATGAAATATCATGGTATTGTGTATTGGTGAACTTTCCTTTCATAACTAACACCAGGGTTAATCAACTTAGTAAAGAAAAAGCTTTATTTCATTTGTAATAGATTAAAGGTTTCTGTCGGGTCATTTCCCTACTGCTTAGGACCTATAGCAGCCTTATACATCATAATGTTGGAGATTGGGTTGTTTTAGGTATGATCAACTGGAAGTTAAAACAGACAGAAGACAAAGTACCATATTCTAGCTCTCTGCTTCAAGAATGTATTCCCAATGACCTGACTTTCACCTCTGAATCCTCACCTTCTATATGTTCCACCATTTTGCATAGTCTGGGGCCAAGATTTCACAACACATGTTTATAAGGAACATTAAAAATGTAAAACTGTAAAATAGTGAAATGTATAAAAAGTAAAAATTATGTGAGCCAGGAGATCAATGTGTATCTCATTATTCATTCTCAACATTTATTCACATTCCTACAGCTGCTCATGTTATTGGGATAGCATGCTTAGCAATAAGATAGCCTACTGGAAGAACTCTTGGTGCCGCTCCCACTTGTCATAAAACAAGTACACTGGTCCCCAGTGCACACTGAGGTAGGTTTAGTAAATACATAAGCAAACGAAGGAGCCACAATTAGCAAAGCATGAAATAGTGTCCAAATATGGGATCAGACCTGGATTTAAAGCTTGCTAACCAAAGGAGATAGTTGTAAGTTCTAGTATCCTTGAACACAGCCACAATAGACTTTATGCATGGTTTAAGACAAATGGGAACTCAAGAATGATTTTGGGAAGTTTCAGGCCTTACACGCTGAGTCACTACAACTGACACAGAATACAAGTTGCCAATGGAAGATTCAGATGACTTTAAAACTAGTTCTGATCAAATTTAGGAATATGGCTGATGAAATGTTAATCCTCCCCTTCCCAGAATTTGTAAGAAAGGCCCTTTTCAATCGTGATCAGCTCTTTTAGGATTTCAGCCTTAGACATCATTTGTTTCCCAGCCTTTATCTCCTGACATTTGTACATGAATCCATCTTTTCTCTTCACATCTCCACAAATACCGTGTCTGCATGAGTAAGCACAGCCCGGGTGCTTCTGCCCTTTTAATCTTGCTTCAGTTGAGTAAGTTGGTGTTCGTTTTTCAAAGTTCAGTTTTAATGCCATGAAATTTACAGTTTCTCTTAATTACTAGTATGACTGAACCCTTTCTAAGCACATCCAGATTTACTATAAATCAATATACCAACAATATCAACACTTTCTGCGGCCGTGCTCACATTGTGGCTGAAACAGCTCTACTCTAGCCTTTTCAAAGTTTGTACTCTAATTATGTTTGCTTGTGCTTCTCTGTGAGTGTCTCAAAGTTAAGCTGTTTGCTGGTTTTGTTTTAAATCCAGTTTCTGGTTTTTAGCAGCTATTAAAAATATAATATTATCTATAATATTATAGATACTGAATAAGCATGCATGCCTGATACAATCACCTGCTCATCTCCATACAATTCCTAGATGTTCTAAAACAGAGCATTGAAGTTTCCTATTTGTTTACTCCTGAACGGGTTGTTTTGTTAAATAATGTATTGTGTATGCTGTCTCAAACTGTGGAGGAAACCAATACAAACTGCAAGCTTAACAGCTTTTCTTTTATGTATTTCTTCAGTATAAAGTTGAATCATGTAGCAGCATTAGAGAAACCCTCTTTCTTAGAAGACTCACGTTACACCAGTTAATCTTACACGCATACTTGGAGGGAAATGTGCTACTGTGGAGAGCAAGCTACACGTCGTCCATGTATCGTGAGCACGGCAACACCATTTTCAGGAGGAAGTTTTTCTAGGCATGCAAGTGTTCCCACATGCATAAACTTTTGCAGTTTTACTAGCTAGTGACTATTCTCCATGAGACTGTGCTGCAACTTTCGTATCAAAGAGAACAAACTGCCCAGCTGTAACAGCCAAGACATGCTATTACAGCTCCAGAGGCTGAAATTAAACTATTACAGGGCTTCTGTTTTCTCATGGCCAGGAAAAAGTGTCTTTGCCATGACTCTCTTGGAATTTTAGAGTTGCTTGGTTATAGAAATTATACCTCTAGTTGATTAGCAGTCTGCCCCCTTACAATAGGAGCTCTACATAATTTCGCTAATTAAGTCTGATATGGAAGGAGTTCTAAATATTGTCTTATTTTGTAGCATTAACGTTCACAATTTCAACATATGGATTAGGGGAGAACACAGATTAACCCTAAAAGAAGTTAAGATACACCAGGCGGTGGTGGCGCACGCCTTTAATCCCAGCACTTGGGAGGCAGAGTCAGGCGGATCTCTGAGTTCTAGGCCAGCCTGGTCTACAAGAGCTAGTTCCAGGACAGGCTCTAGAAACTACATGGAAACCCTGTCTTGAAAAACCAAAATAAATAAATAAATAAATAAATAAATAAATAAAAAAGTTAAGATACTTTGAAGAGAGATAGAATTTGTTTGTTTGTTTGACACGGGGTTTCTTTGTGTAACAGCCCTAGCTGTCCTGGAATTGGCTCTTGCAGACCAGGCTGGCCTTCAACTCACTCACAGAGATCCACCTGCCTCTGTCTCCCAAGTGCTGGAATTAAAGATGGGCACCACCACTGCCTGACCGAGAGATAAAACAATTATAACTTACAAATTTCTAAAACAAACAGAAGAAAATAGTATATGTGGAAAAACAGAAAACAGAGTACAATTTATGTGTGTTACCTTTGGGATAAATATTGACTCTGGGGTAAATAAAGGTCAAAAGAGTACTGGGTCTCCAAATTAGATTGGAATTGATTTTAGCAAGTACATAGTCACTTTAAGTGGCCAATCAGCATGCACGTAGATACTAATTGTAGCAGATGAACATTGCTTTCTATATTCCAAGCACTGTTGTTAACACCCTGGCCATCTCCCACTTGTCTCTAATTAACTTCATGAAGTATGGACAACTTAAATATATATTGTAGATGAGTAAGCTATGTCACTTTAAATCCTAATGTTTCACTGGGATCACAATGATTGCACAACCCAGAGCATGATTTGAATATGGGATGTCGTAAATTAGTCTCTGGACCATATTGTTTGATTCATATCCAATTATTCTGTCCCCTTCTATTTTTTTCCATTTTTTCCTGATTTTTGGCCCCTACCTTTTCTTCACATAAGGAATAAATTTTTTAAAAGTAGAAATTATAATATTTCTTGTTTTAAAATTTTCTCTGTTTATAAAATTCAATGCTTGTTGATATGAACCTAATTTAAATACTAAAGATAAAATGAATTTTATTAGTGTATTTCCTGGCATGAAGATAGGGTACTTCTTAATTTTTTGTCTAGGCCATTTCCCCCCTTAAACTGTAAGTGCTACAATTCCTTCTTAGAGGTAAGTAGTGAACAGAATTTTTATGTATTGCTATGATAACTATATCTTGAGTCCTTCTTGCCACATGATTGTCAAAGAAAACACCAGGAAATTCTTCATCTCGCTTGTCTGCACAGCTTATAGGCAGCTGTCTCTATAAATAAAGGCTAGTGTCAGCCTCATCAAACTTGAGATTTAACACATGCTGTTGCCACTGAATGAGGGATTTCCTCTCACACACTGACTATGTAAATCTCCGGTTCTCCAGTGGTTTTCTTTGGCATTATATGACCCTAGAAGCACATTTAGTGACTTAGTCTTAACAACACAAAAGGATCATAATAAACCTTGAAAATAAAGCTGAAAATTCCACCAACACAGGATCATTTCTCATGAAATTTGCCATTATCACCCCTCTGGGCCACAATTATTTTTACTTAAAAAAAATCAGACATCTAGATCAAACCGAAAATTGGAATGGGAAGAAAACTTAAATGTTACTCACTGGAGACATGAATGTGTTTTCAGTCTTGGTTAATCAGGAAGTTTCTCTCGAAATGTACTACGCATTTGTTATGCTCTTTTTATATTTACAAAGACTATGCCATTAAAAATATGCAAGCATAACAGTGAAAATGGTAATATTTGATTAAAGTTGGGAAATGAATATACTCATACCCTTTTTTTCCAATCCTTAAAATATCCACTAAAGACTAACATCATTTGTTCATTACTGGATTTGAGCTTAACTGCCAATTTTAACCACTGATTCACATTTCTCAATACATATATAAACTACGTAAATCAGTGTTGAAGAGATTTGAAAAAAATGAACACCTCTTTCAAGGTACTCAGATTTAATCTTAAGATTTAAAACTCTTATGGGAATATAGTGGTAGAAATGCTCCAGAATTTTTCTTGAGAACATTGCTTTTTAGTTCCAGTAGATATTTTGGAGACTGCTTTAGTCTATCTCCAATGCCTTGGTACTCAATTTAATATCTCAGAGAAATTATCTTTTTGTTTTAATGTGCAATCTTAACTCAGGGATATAACATCATGCTAGTGTTATCACAATCCATGGACGTTCAAGGCTGCAAAGAGCAAAATTCATGTCTGAGTTTAGTCTACTGAATATTGATTTCTTTAAAAAAATGGGTAGAATGACAGAAGAGCACATGATGGAATATTCGAATGAGGAACTATCCTAGTTAGGATTACTATCGTAGTGATAAAAGATTATGACCAAAAGCATTTTGGGGTGGAAAGGGTTTATTTGGTCTATGCTGCCAGATTACAGTTCATTGTTACAGGAAGTCAGGACAGTAGCTCAAACAGGGCAGGCACCTGGAGGCTGAAAGCTGATGTAGAGGCCACGGAATGCCACTGCTTACTGACTTATTACATATGGCTAGCTCAGCCTGCTTTCTTACAGAACCCAGAACCACAAGCCCAAGGATGACCCCACATAAAATAAACTCGGCCCTCTCCCAACAATCACTAATTTAAAAAAAAAATACCCTACAGCCAGATTTTATGGGGACTGAGATTCTTTTCTTTCAGATAAACCATATCAAACTGACATAAAACTAGTCAGCAGAATCTCCTCTAACTTTGAGGTTTACTTCAAATTTCTCACACCAATTATGATGTAGTAGATAGTATCTCACCTTTTGACTGCCTAGTTTGATCATTAGAAAGACTGTTCCTTCTGTGATTGAGAATTCAATATTATGAGATGGTGCGTATGAGCAGTTAAGAACAATAAATGTAGAGTAAATTTACTTTCAGAGGTTTTGAAGGTAAATGCTGATCTTTTCAAAACATTTATAATGAGTGTTGTTTTTAAAGATTAACAAAATGAAATAAAGTAGAAATTGGTGGGGGATGCCTCAACTTGTAATTTCTGCCTTGTAGATCCCAGGATCTAAGTGTGATCTACTGATAGATATATAAAAGGCTAGTGTACTGGGACACAGTTGAAATTGTTAGATGCCTGAGGTCTGAGATTCACTAACCAGTAAGACTAGCATATTCGGTAACATCTATATGGAAAGTACCAATTTCAAACAAACTAACTAACAACAAACAAAATACAGTGAATGACATTTGAGTAACCACACATGAGGTTGTTTTATGGATTCCATATGCATATGCCTGCAAATACATTACCAGAGTCACATATTTATACACGCTTTCACACACATATGTACATGTGCACAAAGGAAACGGAGGTCTTGAATGGAAAGACAATGAAAGACTGACTAATATCTAATATGTTACGTAGTATGTGGGAGTGTATAATTGTGATAGGATTCTTTGTCAACAAAAATGAGGACTTCTTTTTGATATAAACATATAACTCCAAATAAATTCTTTCATGTTCAGTTGCTAAAGATTCAAGGCCATCATGGACTCAGAGTCCAGAGATGGACAGTCACATGCTGACTTTGCTGCATCTAACCTACAATATGCTCCAGGTGATTTTGTGTCCAAATTTTCAGTTACTTCTGTACAAAAATGAGATTTAGTTATTAAAGTTAAAATGTTATAAGAATGGAAAATTCTCTATAAAAGCCATTCCTAAAGTCTGAACACATTTCCATTACTCAGCTTCCCTATATGTCTTACGGTTTCTCTTGCTGGAAAGAGACACCATGACCATGGCAACTCTTATAAAGGAAAAAATTTAATTGGGTCTGCCTTATAGTTTCAGAAGTTTAGTCCATTTTCATCATGGCAGACCGTGGTAGAATTCAGGATGACAGTGCTAGAGAAGGAGCTGAGGATTCTATATCTTACCCACAGGCAACAGAAAGTGATCTGATACATTTAACATATCTTGAGCATAGACCTCAAAGCCCACCCCCACAGTGACACACTTCCTCCAAGTACACACCTAATCCAACAAAGACACTACTAACAGTGCCACTCCCAATGAGCAAAGGGGAGCCAACAGAATTCTGACTAACACATTTGGTAAAATTGCCTAGGTTTGCTCATTTCATACTAGGAAGAATGACTATGAACAAACCTCTGAAGATGGCAAAACATATTCCTTGGGCAGAGAAAAGTCTTAGTAGTAATAAGGATGTAGTCACACAGGTTGGGTTTACATTTTTAATTCTAAGCCAAGTTGAAGTTTAATTCTTTTTATTTATACCTTTCAAAAGTCTATTTTGCTCTTTCTGTGACTTTAGTTTGTATATATATATATATATATATATATATATATATATATATATATATATAACTGTCCTGTAAGAAATTTTATAATTATATATTATATTTCATTCCCTTAAAAGAAAAAAGATAGAAATGAAAGAGGGAAGAAAGAAAGAAAGAAAGAAAGAAAGAAAGAAAGAAAGAAAGAAAGAAAGAAAGACTTTATAATTCCCAGATCTTTCTCTCTATGTGGCCCCTTTTAATCTTCCCTGGGGTTTTTTTACCCTTTGCCCTCCAATGTGAATCTTAACTGCTATGATTCTCGAAATCATAATTGAAAATTAATGATGAGAAGCAGCCCCAAACCAAACCATTCCCATTCTCCTCCTCGGTCCAAGAATTATACAATGTAGATTTTATTTCAGGAACCAGAGAGGTGATTAATCGTCTTAAGACCCTGACACCGGCTGCAGATAAGTGGTATAGTCTGGCTGGAACACAAATATGTGGACACCATTCCCATTAATCTCTAAATACCACATGGAAAGGGGAAAAATCCCTTGTGAGGCCTCTATAAAGGGGGGTATTATTATGAGGCCAATTTTTTATGTATTTAAAAAGGGCTAATTTGTAGCCCCCTTGAACTTATTCATAAGCAAAGCATTTTCTACATCTGCTTATAAGGAAAAATCTCTCCACATGTGAGGAGATGTAAATGGAGTGTGAGGGTAAAAATAAGAAAACAAAAGCCCGAGAATCTGACAGCAAAACTTATGGAGTCATTGCTCTTTGTCTCGGAGAACTGTGGTGCTGGCTCGGTGCCAGGCTGCAGTCATTGCTACAGTGGACAGAGATAGCCCTCAATGTAAGTTGAGTGAATGGAAGAAGAGGCTTCTTTCTGTTGATTTTTGTTTGTTTAATTATCGAGCATACTTGAAAGCTGAAAATAATTTACAAATGAAATTTAAAATATACTTATATGTATAAATGATATTTTATTCTTTTACATTTTGATACATTTATTCAAAGTATTTGAATTGTATGTCTCCACCACAACCTTCTCCAACTTTGGTCCCTCATGTGATCTTTGCAACTTTATGTTCTCCTTTCAATTTGTCATTAATATTGTCCAGATATGATGATATTTTGTCATTTTGTGATCTCATCAGTATTAAAGACTGTCATGGCTCTTTACCCGGAAAGTTTCAGATGCATTGCACTTTGGGTGCTGTGACCCTTTTGGAAAAAAGTCTACCACTTCTTACTCATGTCTATTCTAAACATCTTACTGGTTTTATTTATGGATGCTTCAAATATACTTTTAGCTGCTTTCTAGTTGAACAGTACTTGAGGCATTCAACCTGGCATAATTTTTCTTGCATCTCAGACATGCTAACTACCTAATTCTCAGTTTTTCTTCATTGCATTAAGATAGCATTTATGTGAATAAGTTGCCTGGAGTCCAGTTTTACTTCCTCTTCCAAATTATTGCTTTGTCTGCACACACACACACACACACACACGCGCGGATGGCCTTCAGTTGGTCTTTTTGTAAGTAAAACATCTGTGTTGAAGTCTCCCACAGAATCTAGGCACCCTTTAGCACATTGTTATTCTTTACATTCTGACACAGTTGACAGAGACAGTTGTCTCTTTGTTTCTGACATAGAATGCTCACAGCAACTACATAGACAAAATAGTCTATCTCCCTCTCACCAGTGCTATAGATCAATTAACAATAAATAGACCCATATTCATGTATTTCTCCACCTTGATATGAAAATAAGAAATGAGGCCTCAATTTCTGAGTTGTGTTTTAAAATTCACAAATTCTGCCTAACTGGCTGTTCATTGCCTTCTATTCTCCATTATCCATGTAAATTCTAAACCATTGTCAATCACACATGCAATTAGTGTTTTACTTTAGACTTTATGGAGAACAAATTTGGTAGAATTGTTATGCACTCAGAATTGATTTCTGAAGTCAGTGGTTATGAGGTATTTCTTTGCTATTGAAGATTTTGTGTTGTTTTGGTTTTTGATAATTGTAATTTTCAGTTTGGGAATCTTTTTTTTTTTTGAGACAGAATTCCTCTGTATAGCAAACAGCCTTGGCTAGCCTGCAACTCAGACTGGCCTTGAACTCAGATATCCTCCTGTGTCCCAAGTTCTGGAATTAAAAGCATGTACTAGCCCTCCCTCGAGTTTTTGGTGTTGGAGTCTTACATATTTTTTCTTTTATCTACTTATATAACCTTAAATCTAGGAATTTTATCAAACTAAATTTTGGATATATATTCAAACTTTTTGCATACATACATTTTTTTCAAGAGCAAATAATTTGTTTAGCTATTTAATAACCCACTGCATCTAATTACTTCTACCTGCTTGACATGTTTTTCGGTATGGGGCCATCCATTAGTTCATGCAAAATCTCCCACTGGTCATAGCACCCAATATTAATCCTCCCTCCTCCACTAAGAAGTAACTGTCAGTAGTGCTCCTCCATTAGTCAAGGTGTCCTGGTTTCCCTGCCCCATGCATTTGTAACTTTAAATAGCTCTTTCTTTTTCATGTGTTGTACAGGTAACTACAACACTGTGAGCTCATATCTGCAAAAGTCTTGTCATATCACACAGACTACATTTTAAGGCCCTCCTCTGCATTCTCTAACTCAGCATTCTTTCAGTCCTGAGTTTCATAAAGTTGAGATATGAATATTTCTTCTACATATACCATAAACTAAAGAAAGAAAGGAATATTGTGCATGTGTATATTTATATACACACATATATATATATATATGTTTTTTTCTTTATTTTACTTTAACTTGGTTATTATATTTATATGAAATATAATCCTTATCCTTTTTTGCATTTTGCACATAGGGAACACTTTTATAATTTGATTGAAATGAATATCTGTTTCCCTTTACTTTTCATTACATTTAATTTGAACCTTTGAACTCTTTTTCAGTATCCTGCTAGGCCTTTTTCATCTCATTTCATGATTTGATTTCATGCATTGTCTTCCTTCTCTGCACAATTTTGCAGACTATCCGAAGGCCTACAAACTCATTTCAGTCATGTGATACTTGATGGTGCTCCAAACCCTGTAATCAGTGTATCTTTGCTTCATTTCTCCCTAAATTTCTATGTCTTTCCCTAAAGTTATTTCCCTATGCATGAAGAACTGATTCTAGCGGGGTTTTTTGTATCAGTGTCTTTTATGAATGGCAGCCTATGCCACTTTTTATTATTGTTAAAGAGCTTCCAGGACTTCCCTTATAATATCTTTATGTACACATCACAGGTTGTCCTTTATGTATTCTGACTCTTTGTACAATGCCAATGATACAAACAAGTTTTGGAAAAAAGACACAGACACTATTTTTTTCCAATATTGGTTCTGCCTTTTCCTTTTTTTATTTCCGGGATTCCAGCTATGGCCAACTTTCTACACTATCTTGTTCTGTCTGTACATGATATTTTAGGAATTCTCAATGCTTTTTGACTGGTTTCTTTTGTGTTTTCTCATCAGTTAAATATTACTTATTCAAATTTGTATTATTGTTATTGTATTTTTTATTAAACATTCTTCATTGAATATTTTTTTTACGGGATTCATATTGTTTGCTAAGTTTGTTACACTCGTTTTGTTTCCCAAACACAGTTAATTCAGCGGATGTTTCACAAAAATATCTATAATGACCCAGGTGCTCTTGGATTATATCTACTTTTACTATCTGCTATTGTTTTTTTACCATACACTTTCTGTGTATGTGTGTGTGTGTGTGTGAGTGAGTGTACGTGTGCACACATGTGTGTTACACATCTATAATTGAATGAGGGGTGCTGAAAGAACAGTAGAAATACCATCTCTAGAGACAGCTATATTTTTAAGGGTTTCACCATATATTCTGCCACATCCATAAATTAGTGCCACATGGCTTTAATCCAGGAAGGCCTATGGCCATTTTAGCCCTGCTTCTGTTCTACACAAGACTTCCTCTAACTTGGGAATAAATACATCCAGTTAGAGTATAACTGGGTAAGATTCACTTAAAGCCTTGGATCTCATGTGCTGGGACCTCTCATTCATTTGTTTTTTTCTGGACAAAAGACATTCCTTGGCTCTGTCTATAAGTCTGCAGTGCTCTCCTCTTAACTAAAGTGCTCGTTTACTGATTAGGAATATATTTTGTTAGCTTAATGATATGTCCATTAATTTTGATTTGATTGAGAACATTTTATAGTTTTGTATGGTAAATTTTGGCAAAAGATTTCTCTGAATTATGAGAGACAGTCCTATCCTTTGCATTTAAGCTCTATTGATATAACTGTTTTCATGGAGTTATTTATGTCTACCTTTCCATTGAAGTCTGTTAACTTTACTGAAATTAATGGTCTTTTGATTTCGTTCTATGTTAATGCACTTTAGAGTCTGTGGTTACGAGTATAGCTGAGAATATTACACTGTGGGTCAGAAGGAAGTTCAAAGTCTGATAGTGGGTGCTCACTACAGAAGACTATGGTGACCCAGGATAGTCTTCAGAGTCCCAGTAAGTGGGAACAGAGATAGCTGACATCACAAAGATTTCCAGTAAGCAAACTGCATAAGTAGTGACATATTTGACCAAAGAATTATATTACTAAACCAGAAAAACTGAACAAGAATAGCATGCAGCTATTTTACCAATGATTTATTTATGTTTTAGCAAGTTAGTCAACATGTAAGCTTAATGTCTGTCCACATGCACATGTGTTAAAAAATTTAGTTCTTCTCTTCCAGTGCTTTACAAAATTTTATATTCCATTAATATTTCTTGACTTTTAAACTTAGATTTAACTCCTTTATGAGGTCCACTGAGTTGAGTGAGGTTTGGTAGGTAGTCTGTAAACAATTACAAAATTATTCTCTAATAAAGTTTCTCATACTTATACAAATTGAATTATAATTTGTCTCCTAGTATAAGTATCTCAAAAAGTTGTCCAGTTAACCTAGGTTTTGTTTTTGAAAAAATTATTTTACACAGAACCTGGATTTAGTATTTATTACTTCTAGTATGTATCAATTTTCGTTTGATTTAATTTTTTTCTTTTAACTGTGAACCTGTAATATTCCTCCCATCAAACCCTACAATATATTCCTCCTCCTTTCTTTCTTATACATAACCTCTTTTTAAATTGAATGTTATTACATATATATGTGCATATATTATACACACATATATGTGTATATTTGTAACTTGCAGTGAATAATGTTACTCATATTTATGTTTTCAGAGTTCACCATTTGTTATTGGATAGCCAATTGGTGTTATCTTTCCTAGAGAAGATTATCTCTCCTGCACTCAGCATTCCTTACTTGCTGGGAGTTCTTTGTGTAGTACTGAGACAACTTGGGCTTTTCTTTGTCTGTTTTGGCATGTCGATTGTTGACGTCCATGTTGAGCTCCTGTTTAGGCAGACATGTTGGTGAGACTTTATGAGTGTAGTTTCTGAAATTACTAATAGATTCACTCTCACAGCACATTCCATTGTCCTCTGGCTACTATAATCATTCTGCCCCCCTTTTAGCAGTGTTTCTTATGGTTTAGTGCAGGAATAGTTTGTAGATCTGTCCACTGGCATTGGCTTCCACATTTCTGAATTTTGATTGGTTGTGGATTTATTTAGCATTCACTGTCAGTTGCAAAGAAAAATCTTCCTGACCAGCGATAAGGACAGCATATATTGTGAATATAGAAACAACTATGTAGGATATAATTAGGGATTATGCTGCTTTAGTAAGTTGCTGGGTTGTAGTTTCTATTCTGTATCTTTTCCTCACTTACTTTGTCACAATTTTTCCTAGAGGTTTTGAGAGACAGTCTATTCTATTTTCCACTCATTTTTATTGCCAAGGGGGTTGAATTTTATTGGACTTCTCTTCACAATTGGTTTGGATATATGCCATAAATTCTTTTGTACCCTAATATTGCTGTCCTCATTTTCAAAAAAATTACAGCCCTTTGTGTTCACCCTTTGACCCAAGAGTTGTTTAATATGTTTTTATTATTTTAATATTAAAATGTTTTGTTACTTTTTACATTTTTACTGTTTTCAGTCACTAATCTTTACTAAAAAATAATGTTAGTTTTATAGTTTTTCCCTGAAATGAATTGAGGTTTTCTATCATGATGTCTTTTTTTAATAGAATTTTATTGCAATAAATTACTGTTAAAAAGTAAGTTTGTGATCAATCATGTTATTTCTTTAATTTCTGGATATGAATATTTTTTTAAAATAAAATAAAGAAATATAATATTTTATACTAATATTGAATGCAACCTTTCCTTCTGTTAAACCACCAGAAGAGAAGCTAAATCAATCATATTTGCTACAGCTGGAAGGGACTGAAGGCCACGCCAGAAGTGTTGACTGCATTAAAATATATAGAGTGTGAATATGTATAGTCCATTTCACACAGACTAAAGTTAGAGTAGAAAATTAAAGGCACAGGTTTATACCATGCTGTGGTGGTGTGTCTTGATTTTTAGGAGCTACTTCGCTGCCTCACTCTTCAGATACCTGACGTCTGGTCCTTTAAACGTCCCCATTTGTTGCTATTTATACCTTCCTTCCATCAGTAGTACAGTACTGCTCACACCTGACCTTGCTAAAGACTATAACTCTATCCTCTGGGCCATGCAAAGACAGCATAGAATCTAGGCTCCTTTAGTTCTTGTAACAAAATGGTCCGTAAAGTGAGTGACACTATTAATAGATGTGGCTTTTTTGGAGTGAGTGTGGCCTTGTTGGAGGCAATCTGTTATTGTGGATGAAGGCTTTGAGGTCTCTTTTATGCTTAAGTCATGGATGCCCAATGATTAAATTCACTTGCTGTTGCCTTCAGATTAAGATGTAAGAACTCTCAGTTCCTTCTTCAGAACCATATCTGCCTGCATGCTGCCTTGCTTCCAACCATAATGATAATACATAAATATCTGAACTGTAAGTGAAGTACCCAATTAAATGTTTTCCTTAATAAGAGTTGCCTTTGTCACTGGACTGAGCTCCCAAGGTCTTAATGAGGAGCAGAAGGAGGGAGAACATGAGCAAGGAAGTCTGTCTGGACCATGAGGGGTGCATTCACCCACTGAGACAGTGGGACAGATCTAATGGGAGATCACCAAGGCCAGTTGGAATGGGACTGATGGAGCATGTGATCAAACCGGACTCTTTGAATGTGGCTGACGGTGGAGGCTGACTGAGAAGCCAAGGACAATGGCGCTGGGCTTTGATTCTACTGCATGGATGGGCTCAGAGCCTTGTCAGTTTGGATACTTACCTTCCTGGACCTGGGGGGAATTGGGAGGACCTTGGACTTCCCATAGGGTAGGGAACCCTGACTGCTCTTGGACCTGGAGAGGGATGGAGTGGGGGTGTGGATGGAAGGGAGGGAAGGGAAGGGGGAGTAGGGAAGGATATGGAAATTTTTAATTTTAAAATAAAAAAGAAATAAAAAAAACCTTAACTAAGTCTGCTGCCCTTGCATTGCTGAGGTGAAACTTTCAACCATTAACAAAAGATGTTCCTATGGGCATTTTGATTCTCAACTGTCTTCCAACTGGATGTCTGTGTTTGATGGAAGTTCTTGGCATATCTGGGTATTATGAACACCTTCCAGCCTTTGTTTTGCTTATTTCCCCTGTGATGATCTTCCTGAGCATTCTGTGGAAACGTACCTTCACACTTGACCACATCTTTCATAGTTTTACAGTAGAAGGTCTTTTGTCTCCTTTGTCTATGGAAGACTACTTTCTTGTTGCTGTTGTATTTGTGGTTTTGGTGAAGGCAGCACGAATGAATTTTTATTCTTTGAACATTTGTCAGAGTACAATTTTATTCATTCAAATTTGCCTTCTAATGATCATGAGATACTATTATTGTTTCTTATGAATAGCCTCTAAACTGGATTCCCATTCTATACTGGAAACTTTAATCTCTCTTCCCATTCTTTCTCTTTGTGTTTCCTGAGATTCATGTGAGTTGAATTTTTCCCAGTATCCCCCCTTTCACATAATAATATTTATTAATTAAAAAACATGTAAAAGTTTCCTTCAAGCATCGTTGATCTACCTTTCCCCAATCAGAAATTTGAAAGTTGGCATCATCACATTCTCCTTAAATTTCAATTACTATGGTCTTATTTAACCTTCCTGAAATGATTATTTTTCATATTTTTAGAGACTCAGTTATATTCCAAATGACATACAATTGGGTATGGACAGTACCTATACATTTTCAGCAGGTACTTAAGTTAGTTCTACATCTCCTCTTTTTCTTGTTTTCAAAGTTTTGTCATTAGTGCTCATTAAATCTCAACGTTAATTACTTATTTCAATACAGAGATAAATTTAGTCATCCTGTAAAATGTATCATAATCATAATAGCTGGTGTGACTACCTAAGTCCTTTCCTATTCCCTTTGAATCCCCTTTTATTTCCCATTGTTTCTGTTTTCATTTCATGTCTTTTTTCCTCATAAAGATGACACTTTTTTCTAACATATAATGTGACAAATTGTACTGCAGTGTCTACTTGAAAGACATTTTTGAATATTTATAGATTCAAGTTTTCTTCACCGTGATATATTTTTATGTGCTGCTGAACTTAGTTTGCTAATACAAACATTTGGCATTTTGCATTTGTTCAGTTTTTACATGTAACTATATGTTTGTAGATGATTTAACTTGGTGCAAAAATTATTCTAGGTTTGAAAAACGAGGTGATTAAATCACTGTTTTATTCTTATGCATTTTTATCTTGTGGATATATGTTTATCCTGCATTTGCGTATCTGGTACCTGAGAAACCAGAAACAGATTTCAGATCACCTGGCAGTGGAGTTACAAGCACTTTGAGTTCTCTGCAAGGAAAGTCCTCTTAATTGTTTGTCATTATTCAAGAACTTCTGTTATGTTTTCAACCAAAAAAAGACTTTATTGATAACAGGAACATTACGTATGTTTAAGATGACATGGAAATAGTTATATTTAGTTTGTTATATAATGTGTTCATTAAAGGGTTTTTGTAATGAAGATAAAGTTATTTAGATTTAACGTTTCTTCTTCCATGAATTATCTTTCTATACCATAGATCATTTTTTTTCTTTTCTTTTTTCTTTTTTTTGGTTCTATTCTTCCAAAAATAAAACCCATCATTTATCTTTAAATTTAACTGTTTTGTATATGTATACTCCTATTAAAAATTTGAATTTATCAGGTAATTTCTAGTGCTCTTTTGGTGATATTACTCTTTTATATTTATGGATTATGGGTTAATTGTTGTTGTTGTTCTTTGGGCTTTTTTTTTTCTTTTTTAAAATTTTTATCAAAGATAGATGTACTCTTACAATACATCTCAAACACAGTTTCCCCTCCCTCCACTCCTCCCAGGCCCCCTGCCCAGCTCTCCTCTCTCTCCAGATTCACTTCCTTACTCTTTCTTCTTCAGAAATGAGCAGGCCTCCAGGAGACAACAATCAAACAGGACAAAACAAGATACAATAAGACAAGACAAAAACCCTCATATCAGGCTGTCCAAGACAACCCAATAGGAGGAAAAGAGCTCCAAGAGCAGGCAAAAGAATCAGAGGGACACCTGCTGTCACTGTTAGGAGTCCTACAGAAACACCACGCTAACAACCATCGCATATACACAGAGTACTTGGTGCAGATCCATGCAGGCCCCATACTTGCCCCTTCAGTCTCTGTGAGTCCATGTGAGCCCTGCTTAGTGGATTCTGTGGGCCATGTTTTCCTGGTGTCCTCCATCCCCTCTGACTCCAACAATCTTTCCTCCCCCTATTCTGCAGGGTTCCCCGGGCTCTGAGGAGGGGGACCCAGTGGAGACCCCCCCCCATTTAGACTCACTCTCCCCATAATGTCTGGTTGTGGGTCTCTGCATACACTCCCATCTGCTGCCAGAGAAAGTCTCTCTGGTGACGACTGGACAAGGCACTGATCTATGAGTATAGCAGAATCACATTAGGAATCAGTTCATTGACTTCTTTTTTGGACAGTTTTCTTTAGTTCTACCCTAGGACTCTGGGCTATCCACTCTCCATTTTACAGGTTGATTTTTTTTTTTCTTCTGAGGCCAGAGTTGAATGGTATTATGAGTTCTTAAACTTTCAAGATCTTAAAATAAATAGGAAACTTCCTGGAGAAACTCACAAGGCAATTTTATAAATAGGTGAAAAGACATTAGGAAAATGGGGGATGCGGGTATACCCCCCACTTATACAGACACCTGAGAAGTCGATGGCCCAAGCACAGGGGACATCTTGAGAGGCGGGAAAATTGAGTGAGCCTACTGTGGATTTTCAGTGCTTTGAGAATCCTAAGAAGAAATCCCCCTTTGTCTCCACAGATGCCCCTCGCAAGCCCCCTCTGATGACCTCAAAGCATTTTTCTTAATAAGTCCCCAAGAAACACAATGAGCATGCACTCCATACAACTCTATTTTTATCTGTAGGAAACCAAGGCTCCTCTTCTCCAGGGCTTTCCTCCTTCAAGGCTGAGTTTCTCAGGCAGTAAATCTGCCCTGGAGACTTCCCCCTGAGAGTCCCACAGCACACTTTTAGCATTTGTTGATCTTTTTTTTTTTTCTTTCTCATGGTTTATTTTTTTTTTTATATTTAAAAATTTCCATCTCCTTCCCTCCTCCACTCCTCCTCCCCCTTCCCGCCCCTCCTTCTCCCCTCCCTCCCTCTCAAGGCCAAGGAGCCATCAGGGTTCCCCACTCTATGCCAAGTCCAAGGTCCTCCCAACTCCCCCCAGGTCCAGGAAGGTGATCGACCAAGCTGAGAAGGCTCCCACAGAGCCCGTCCATGCAGAAGAATCAGAGCCCAGCGCCAATGTCCTTTGCTTCTCAGTCAGCCCCCGCTGTTGGCCACATTCAGAGAGACGGGTTTGGTCGCATGATCCATCAGTCCCATTCCAACTGGAGTTGGTGATCTCCCTTTAGTTCTGTCCCGCCGTCTCCATGAGTGAACGCACCCCTCACGTTCCTGACTTTCTCCCTCATGTTCTCGCTCCTTCTGCTCCTCATCAGGACCTTGGGAGCTCAGTCCAGTGCTCCAATGTGGGGCTCAGTCACCTTCCCCATCTGTCGCCAGCTGGAGGTTCCCTCACGGTCCTGACTTTCTTTCTCATGTTCTCCCTCCTTCTGCTCCTCATCAGGACCTTGGGAGCTCAGTCCGGTGCTCCAATGTGGGGCTCTGTCATTTTCTTCATCTATCGTCAGGTGGAGGTTCTTCTTATTATCTTCTCAAGGATCCCAAATTTATAGGCTAAATGTCCTTTAATTATGGCTAGAAACCGATTATGAGTGAGTACATCCCATGTTCATCTTTTTGGGTCTGGGTTACCTCACTCAGAATAGTGTTTTCTATTTCCATCCATTTGCCCCAAAGAATGATGGATTCTCTGGCAGACTGTCAGGTCCCCTTGCAGGTCAAGCAGCTCTCAGACAAAGGCCTACCTTGCCCCGGGCAGTCAAATGAAGGAGGGGACCTCCCACCGGCCTGGGTGCACTCAATTCCAGGTCCCCAGAGCCCAAACAGGCTGAGCTGTGGGATTTTGTGGCCCCAAAGATGGGAGGATGAGGCAGGGGGGGGAAGGATTCTGGGAACCCCTCTCGTTCCTGACTTTCTCCCTCATGTTCTTGCTCCTTCTGCTCCTGATCAGGACCTTGGGAGCTCAGTCCAGTGCTCCAATGTGGGGCTCAGTCACCTTCCCCATCTGTCGCCTGATGGAGGTTCCCTCACGGTCCTGACTTTCTTTCTCATGTTCTCTCTCCTTCTGCTCCTCATCAGGACCTTGGGAGCTCATTCCGGTGCTCCAATGTGGGGCTCTGTCATTTTCTTCATCTATCGTCAGGTGGAGGTTCTATGGTGATATGCAAGAAATTCATCAGTATGGCTATAGGAACTGGCCTTTTCAGGCTCCCTCTCCTCAGCTGCCCAAGGAACTAACTGGGGGCGTCTCCCTGGAAACCTGGGAACCCCTCTAGGGTCAAGTCTCTTGACAACCCTCAGGTAGCTCCTTAAATTAAGATATATGCTTCCCTGCTCCCATATCCACCCTTCCTATATCCCAAGCACCCCATTCCTCCGAGCTCCCCCCGTTCTCCCCTTCACACTTTTCTCTCTCCATCTTCCCTTGGCCCAGTCTTGCCCAACCCTCAAGTTCCCAATTTTGCCTGGCGATCGTGTCTACTTCCAATATCCAGGAGGATTACTATATCTTTTTTTGGGAGTTCACCTTCTTATTATCTTCTCAAGGATCCCAAATTTATAGGCTCGATGTCCTTTAATTATGGCTAGAAACCGATTATGAGTGAGTACATCCCATGTTCATCTTTTTGGGTCTGGGTTACCTCACTCAGAATAGTGTTTTCTATTTCCATCCATTTGCCTGCAAAATTCAAGATGTCATTGTTTTTTACCACTGAGTAGTATTCTAGCATGTATATATTCCACAGTTTCTTCATCCATTCTTCCACTGAAGGGCATCTAGGTTGTTTCCAGGATCTGGCTATTACAAATAATGCTGCTATGAACATAGATGAGCATATGCTTTTGTTGTATGATTGGGCATCTCTTGGGTAGATTCCCAATAGTGGAATTGCTGGGTCCTGGGGTAGGTTGATCCCAAATTTCCTGAGAAACCGCCACACTGCTTTCCAAAGTAGTTGCACAAGTTTGCATTCCCACCAGCAATGGATGAGTGTACCCCTTACCCCACAACCTCTCCAGCAAAGGTTATTATTGGTGTTTTGGATTTTAGCCAATCTGACAGGTGTAAGATGATATCTCAAAGTTGTTTTGATTTGCATTTCCCTGATAGCTAGGGAGGTTGAGCATGACCTTAAGTGTGTTTTGGCCATTCGAACTTCTTCTGTTGAGAATTCTCTGTTCAGTTCAGCACCCCATTTTTTAATTGGGTTAATTGGCATTTTACCGTCTAGTCTCTTGAGTTCCTTATATATTTTAGAGATCAGACCTTTGTCAGTTGCAGGGTTGGTGAAGATCTTTTCCCAGTCAGTAGGCTGCCTTTGTGTCTTAGTGACAATGTCCTTTGCTTTACAGAAGCTGCTCAACTTCAGGAGGTCCCATTTATTCAATGTTGCCCTTAAAGTCTGTGCAGCTGGGGTTATGCATAGGAAACGGTTCCCTGTGCCCATTTGTTGTAGAGTATTTCCCACTTTCTCCTCTATCAAGCTCAATGTGTTCAAATTAATATTGAGGTCTTTAATCCATTTGGACTTGAGTTTTGTGCATGGTGATAGATATGGATCTACTTTCATTCTTCTACAGGTTGACATCCAGTTATGCCAGCACCATTTGTTGAAGATGCCCTCTTTCTTCCATTGTGTACTTTTGGCTCCTTTATCAAAAATCAGGTGTTCATAGGTTTGTGGTTTAAGATCCGGGTCTTCTATACGATTCCATTGGTCAACTTCTCTGTTATTATGCCAATACCAAGCTGTTTTCAATACTGTAGCTTTGTAATAGAGTTTGAAGTCAGGGATGGTAATGCCTCAGAAGAACCTTTATTGTATAAGATTTTTTTGGCTATCCTGGGTTTCTTGTTTTTCCATATAAAGTTGATTATTGTCCTCTCAATCTCTGTGAAGAATTTTAATGGGACCTTGATTGGGATTGCATTGAATCTATAGATTGCTTTTGGTAGAATTGCCATTTTTACTATGTTGATCCTCCCAATCCACGAGCAGGGGAGATCCTTCCATTTTCTGGTATCCTCTTCAATTTCTTTCTTCAAAGACTTAAAGTTCTTGTCAAATAGATCCTTCACTTCCTTGGTTAGAGATACTCCCAGATATCTTATGCTATTTGTGGCTATTGTGAAAGGTGATACTTCTCTGATTTCCCTCTCTGCTTCCTTCTCCTTTGTGTATAAAAGGGCGACTGATTTTTTTGGAGTTGATCTTGTAACCTGCCACGTTACTGAAGGAGTTTATCAGCTGTAGGAGTTCTTTGGTGGAGTTTTTGGGGTCGCTTATGTATACTATCATATCATCTGCAAATAATGAAAGTTTAACTTCTTCCTTTCCAAATTGAATCCCCTTGATTCCCTTATGTTGTCTTATTGCTATTGCTAGAACTTCAAGCACTATATTGAAGAGATAAGGAGAGAGTGGACAGCCTTGTCGTGTTCCTGAATTTAGTGGGATAGCCTTGAGTTTCTCTCCGTTTAATTTGATGTTAGCTGTCGGCTTGCTGTAAATAGCTTTTATTATATTTAGGAATGACCCTTGTATCCCTAATCTCTCCAAGACCTTTATCATAAAAGGGTGCTGAATTTTGTCAAATGCTTTTTCAGCATCTAATGAGATGACCATATGGTTTTCTTCCTTCAGTTTATTTATATGATGGATTACATTGATAGATTTTCATATGTTGAACCAGCCCTGCATCTCTGGGATGAAGCCTACTTGATCGTAATGGATAATTTTTCTAATGTGTTCTTGGATTCGGTTTGCCAGTATTTTATTGAGAATTTTTGCGTCAATGTTCATGAGTGAGATTGGCCTGTAATTCTCTTTTTTGGTTGAGTCTTTGTGTGGTTTAGGTATCAGGGTAACTGTAGCTTCATAGAAGGAATTTGGCAGTGACTCTTGTGTTTCTTTATTATGAAATACCTTAAGGAGTATAGGAATTAGGTCTTCTTGGAAGTTCTGGTAGAACTCCGCATTGAAACCATCTGGTCCTGGGCTCTTTTTGGTAGGGAGGTTTCTGATAACAGTTTCTAATTCTTCGCGACTAACAGGACGATTTAGAGCATTTACCTGGTCCTGGTTTAACTTTGGTATATGGTATTTATCTAAAAAACTGTCCATTTCTTTTACATTTTCCAATTTTGTGGCATACAGGCTTTTGTAGTAAGATCTAATGATTCTCTGAATTTCCTCTGTGTCTGTGGTTATGTCCCCCTTTTCATTTCTGATCTTATTAATTTGTGTGTTCTCCCTCTGCCGTTTGATTAGTTTGGCTAAGGGTTTGTCAATCTTGTTGATTTTCTCCAAGAACCAGCTTCTTGTTTCATTGATTCTTTGGATTGTTTTCTGTGTTTCTATTTTGTTGATTTCTGCCCTCAATTTGATTATTTCCAGTCTTCTACTTCTCTTAGGTGACTCTGCTTCTTTTTTTTCCAGAGCTTTCAGGTGTGCTGTTAAGTCACCAATGAGCGCTTTCTCCGTTTTCTTTAAGTGGGCACTTAGTGCTATGAACTTTCCTCTTAGCACTGCTTTCATTGTGTCCCATAGGTTTGAGTATGTTGTGTCTTTGTTTTCATTAAATTCAAGAAAGACTTTAATTTCTTTCTTTATTTCTTCCTTGACCCAGGTGTGGGTCAGTAGTTGACTGTTCAGTTTCCATGAGTTTGTGGGCTTTCTGGGGGTAGCATTGTTGTTGAATTCTAATTTTAATCCATGGTGATCCGATAAGACACAGGTGGTTACTAATATTTTTTTGTAACTGTGGAAGTTTGCTTTGTTACCAAGTATATGGTCAATTTTCGAAAAGGTTCCATGAGCCGCAGAGAAGAAGGTATATTCTTTCCTATTTGGGTGGAATGTTCTATAGATGTCTGTTAAGTCCATTTGGTTCATTACCTCCATTAAGTCTTTCAATTCTCTGTTAGGTTTCTGTCTGATTGACCTGTCCATTGGTGAGAGAGGAGTGTTGAAGTCTCCAACTATTAGTGTGTGTGGTTTGATGGCTGCCTTGAGTTCTAGAAGTGTTTCTTTTACATAAGTGGGAGCTTTTATATTAGGGGCATAGATATTCAGGATTGAGACTTCATTCTGATGGATTTTTCCTGTTATGAGTATAAAGTGTCCCTTTCCATCTCTTCTGATTGATTTTAGTTTGAAGTCAACTTTGTTGGAAATTAGTATGGCCACACCCGCTTGTTTCTTAGGGCCATTGTAGTGAGGGGCTATGGGCTGCTTTCCTGCAGCCCTGCTCCTGATCGCCGGCTAGCTTGTGCCCCCAAATAACGACACACAAATTGTATTCTTTTAAATACTGCCTGGCCCATTATTTCCAGCCTCTTACTCACATCTTGATTAACCCATATCTAATAATCTGTGCAGCACCACAAAGTGGTGCCTTACCAGGTAGATTCTAGCGTACGTCCATCTTGGGCTGGAGCTTCATTGCATCTGGCATCTCTCTGAGGAGAGGCACAGCGGTCTGTCTAACTTAGGAGAGGTGTAGCATCTGACTGAGCCATCTACCTCACTTCCTTCTTCCTGTTCTGTCTACTCCACCCACCTAAAGGCTGGCCAATCAAATGGGCCAGGCAGTTTCTTTATTAATTATCCAATGAAATCATCAGATAGATAGAAGACACACCTACATCATTTCCCCTTTTTCTGTTTAAACAAAAAAGAAAAGCTTTCACTTTAACATAGTAAAATTACATATAACAAAACAGTTATCAAATAAGAATTACAGTTACAATATTTATACCTACTTTATCTTTTATCATAACTAAGGAAAACTATAACTATCTATCCATTCTTCAACTCCATCAAAGACTCCAGAAGGATATACTATTACCTAAGTAAATGAGAAGTAAGCAACTTACAAAATTCTAGAAATCACAGAGACATTTTGCTGCCTGGACAGTCACCCAAAGTTCCTCTGTACCGTTGGGGCATCCATCTTTGGCCTACAGACCCATAGTTTCCAGCAGACATTTCCATGAAGCAGGAAATTTCAAAGGTAGTTCAGTCAGTATCTGCTGTGTCCTTCAGAATGTCTCACAGACTTTTTCTTGAATCAGGAACCCCAAAAGATCATCTCATCTATAGGCAAGTTCAGCAGTCCTCTCTCTGAGGGTTCTCTGTGTCCAGTTTATGCAATGGTCCAGGCAAGAGCAGTTTCTTGCCCAAATGGCTATCAAACTCCATAAGTAGCCTCTTCGATGCCCATCTTCCTCTTGAGGTAGCTGGTGCTGCCAGGAGCAGATGTGTCTCATTGTCATGAAAAGCCCTAAGTTATTAAAACATTTAAAATGCGATATTCTGTAGTCTTTGAAAGATATGAAGAATGCCTATTTAACTTAAATATATCTCTATATATCTAGAAAATCTAACATAACTACAAGTTTTACTATTATTGATGACTATCCATTAACAACCTATATACATTACATTTTTAAATGAACTACATAATCACAACACATTAATCAAGATTAGAAATACATATACATGTAACAAAATTGACCTTAAATTTAAATCACTAAAGCAAAGTCCATATCAATGCAAATTATTCATATCTATATCATATCCCCCTTTAAATGTAAAAGAACATTTATAAAAAAATATTTGGGAACATGGATGCAGTTATTTCTCTCTAAACTGCTTCCTGCTGAATGGGGGCGCTGTTATTTAGGTCTTTCATGGTATAACCTCTGTGTGCCAGGTTCATCTCAGTCATCAGTTGGGTGAAGTAATTTTCTGAAGGTGTTCACAGCAACCTTTCAGGAGGGCGTGGTCTATCATACCATATTGGGATAGAAGCAATCCATAGGGTCTCATTTTCTGTAAAAACAAAAGAAGAATCTCTTTTCCAAAGTATCATATCCTTAGATCTAAATCCTGAAGTCAAGGTATTTTCAAGGTATATATCTTGGATTAGTTCAGCAGCATTTATAAACAAATATCTTTTAGCAGCTGTTGCTTCTTCCTCAGCATTCAAACAATTCAAAGAGAGCTCAATAGCATATAGTATCAAAATTCTCTGTGTATTTTTCATCTTTATGCAGCTTTACTTAACCTCTATTTTGTTTATTTTTACTTTTACTTTTTTGAGACAGGTTCTCTTTATATCTTTGTCCTGAAATAACTATGTAGACCAGGCTGTCCTTGAACTCACAGAGATCCACTTGCCTCAGCCTGGGATTAAAGGTGTGTGCTACAACACCTTGAACTCACAGAGATCTTTCTGTCTCTGCCTCCCAGGCATTCGGATTAAAGGTGTGTGCTGCCACACCTTGAAGTCACAGAGGTCAATCTACCTCTGCCTCCCAAGTGTTGGGATTAAAGGTGTGTACCACCACAACAAACTACTTCCTTTTCTTTCTTTCTTTCTCTTTTTTTAACTGTAAAAACTTTAACTTTTAGCCTGCATGTATTTTTAACTCACTGTAAACCATTTAGAGGTTTTCTTTGTCTTTGAATCTCTCTTTACTGTATATCTCTCTTTTTCTGACCACACGAGTCTTTAATTTACCCACCAAAATCGGTAGAACTAAAGCCGTAACTTTGGCAGCTGGATCCAGCCCATGCCTTAGCTTTCTAGCCTCATGGTGGAGGTACCCGCAGAAGCCATGTTTATCGCCACAACTCTATGGCATTTCAAGGTCCCTGCCAGCAAGCAAGCTGCAACAGTGTCAAACAACAGTCAGGACCGCCTGCTTGAAAGAGTCAGAGTTTATCCTGGCAGTACAGACCAGATTGCCAGCATTTTAAAACAGCACAACTTTTTTCCTGCTATGGCTGAAAACAAACAAGCATGCAGTCAGCTTTTATCAACGCCATTTAAGTGTTTCGTAGAAGGACCTCTTAAAAGAGCTGCAGGGTTTTGCAGCTAAAGCTGAGTCAGGAAGCCTCTCTTAGATGAGAACGCTTGCTCAGATCCGAGAAATTGCTGCTATCAAGAAAACATGCTTTACTCTATTCTTTCCCAAGCTTTCTCAAACTTTCTGTGGATCCAGTAATCCACGTTGGACGCCATTCTGTAGTGAGGGGCTATGGGCTGCTTTCCTGCAGCCCTGCTCCTGATCGCCGGCTCGCTTGTGCCCCCAAATAACGACACACAAATTGTATTCTTTTAAATACTGCCTGGCCCATTATTTCCAGCCTCTTACTCACATCTTGATTAACCCATATCTAATAATCTGTGCAGCACCACAAAGTGGTGCCTTACCAGGTAGATTCTAGCGTACGTCCATCTTGGGCTGGAGCTTCATTGCATCTGGCATCTCTCTGAGGAGAGGCACAGCGGTCTGTCTAACTTAGGAGAGGTGTAGCATCTGACTGAGCCATCTACCTCACTTCCTTCTTCCTGTTCTGTCTACTCCACCCACCTAAAGGCTGGCCAATCAAATGGGCCAGGCAGTTTCTTTATTAATTATCCAATGAAATCATCAGATAGATAGAAGACACACCTACATCAGGCCATTTGCTTGATAAACCTTTTCCCAACCCTTTACTCTGAGTAGGTGTCTGTCTTTGTGGTTGAGGTGTGTTTCTTGTAAACAGCAAAATGTTGGATTCTGTTTTCGTATCCAGTCTCTTAGCCTGTGCCTTTTTATAGGTGAATTGAGTCCATTGATATTAAGTGATATTAATGACCAGTGGTTGTTAACTTCAGTCATTTTTAGTAGTAGAGTTTGTGTGTTTCCCTTCTTCTAGTTGTGCTGGTGAAGGGTCGCTAGATGCCTGAGTTATTGTGGGCATTGTTGGACTCCTTGGTTTGTGATTTTCCTTCTATTACTTTCTGCAAGGCTGGATTTGTGGCTGCGTATTGTTTAAATCTGTTTTTGTCCTGGAATATCTTGTTTTCTCCATCAATGGTGAATGCAAGCTTTGCTGGGTATAATAGTCTAGGCTTGCATCCATGTTCCCTTAGTGTCTGTAGCACATCTATCCAAGCTCTTCTGGCTTTCATGGTTTCCATTGAGAAATCAGGTGTAATTCTGATAGGTTTCCCTTTATATGTTACTTGACCTTTTTCCTTTGCAGCTCTTAATATCTGTTCTTTATTCTGTATGTTTTGTGTTTTGATTATTATATGGCGTGGGGATGCTTTCTTTTGATCCAGTCTATTTGGTGTTCTGTAGGCTTCTTGTACCTTCATAGGAACATCCTTCTTTAGGTTGGGGAAGTTTTCTTCTATAATTTTGTTGAATATGTTTTCTGGGCCTTTGAGTTGTAATTCTTCTCCTTCTTCTACCCCAATTATTCTTAGGTTTGGTCTTTTCATGGTGTCCCAGATTTTCTGAATGTTTTGTGTTAAGAATTTGTTAGATTTATTTAGTTCTTTAATCTGTGAGTTTATTTCCTCTATAGTATCTTCAGAGTCCGAGATTCTTTCTTCCATCTCTTGTATTCGGTTGGAAATACTTGTCTCTGAAGTTTCTGTTCGTTTACTCAGAGTTTCCATTTCCAGTCGTCCCTCAGATTGTGTTTTCTTCAATACCTCCATTTCATTTATCAGGTCTTGTACTGTTTCCCTTACCTGTTTGATTGCTTTTTCTTGTTTTTCTTGTTTTTCTTGGGTATCTTTGAGAGATTTATTTATTTCGTCTACCTTTTTGTTTGTCATCTCCATTTCTTTATGGCAGTTTTTTACCTCCTGTTTAAGGTCCTCTATTATTTTCATAAAGTACTGTTTAAGGTCGGTTTCTTCTATATCTTCTGGGGTAGGGTATTCAATTCTTGTTGTTTCGGGATGTCTGGCTTGAGGTGATGTCATGTTGCCTTTCATGTTGTTGGGGGAGCTCCTGCGTTGGCGCCTGCCCATCTCTTCCTTCAAAAGGAGCCCGGAGGCGTTTGGTGTCCTAGACCAATCTTTGCTGTGACTGAAACTGGTTGGATCTCCCCAGTGCCAGAGGAGGACCTATTCCTTGAGTCACAATCTGAAGAAGCCCGCACTCCCTTGCAGGAATCCTCAGACCTGCCTGGAGGCCAGAGTCTGACTCCTCTGGGTGGATGGCCTTAGAACAGGAGCAGGACTCCTGAGAACACTAGGGAAAACTTGGGAGACACAGGGACGGGAGAAAGGGACACAAGCCTGCAGAGGGAAGTGGGGGTAGGGGGTCTGTGTTCTCTTCCAGGGCAGGTTGCCCCAGGGTCCGCATTCACTCACCAGTTCAGATGGAATGTCAGGGCACAGGATCAGGGATTCCAAGCAGCCCAGGGTCGCAGCCCAGACCAAAGGGCCAAGGTGGGGGCAGGGCGGGATGGAATACCACACAGCGAACCTGGCAGCACAATCTGAAGGAGCCCGCACCCCTCCGCAGGAATCCTCAGACCTGCCAGGAGGCCAGAGTCTGACCCCTTTGGGTGGATGGCCTTAGAACAGGAGCAGGACACCTGAGAACACTAGGGAAAACTTGGGAGACACAGGGACGGGAGAAAGGGACACAAGCCTGCAGAGGGAAGTGGGGGTAGGGGGTCTGTGCTCTCTTCCAGGGCAGGTTGCCCCAGGGTCCGCATTCACTCACCAGTTCAGATGGAATGTCAGGGCACAGGATCAGGGATTCCAGGCAGCCCAGGGTCGCAGCCCAGACCAAAGGGCCAAGGTGGGGGCAGGGCGGGATGGAATACCACACAGCGAACCTGGCAGCACAATCTGAAGGAGCCGGCACCCCTCCGCAGGAATCCTCAGACCTGCCTGGAGGCCAGAGTCTGACCCCTTTGGGTGGATGGCCTTAGAACAGCCTTTGGGCTTTTTTGTGCTTTTTGAGACACAGTTTCTCCACTTAACCTTAGCTATCCTGGAACTGACTCTGTAGACTAGGTTGGCCTCGAAATCCCAAGAACTGCCTGCCCTACCCCAGGTGCTGGGATTGAAGGTTTGTGCCACCACTGCCAGACATGTTAATTATTTTTTTCTTTTTTTAATTTATTTAAATTTTCCACCTCCTCCAATTTCCCTCCTCCTCCCCTCATCCCCCTCTCCCTCGCTCTCCAGTCATAAAAGAGGTCAGGGTGCCATGTCTTGTGGAAAGTCCAAGCCCTCCCCCCCAGGTAATTATTCTTTATCAGGGGAATTAAGTATCTATCCATGAAATATGTATAATTAATGGCTATATATATATATATATATATATTATTTAGGAAAAATTTGAAAAGTATCTATATCGATAACATAAATAAATTGATAGAAATTTGATCTTTAGTTTTCTTCATTGTATACATCAGGATTCTTTCCCACAAAGTCTGGTTTTAGATCATGTTATTTCAGTGCTATTTTGCTCATCTTGTAAAGAAATTTACAAAAACCATTTGGCAGAGAGCTAGATAAAAACCTGGGCAGTGATCCCAAAGTTGTATATAATCTCTCTGATGTTCACTGAAAAAATTAGTCACTAGTTAATGTTGGGATTGTGTGCCTTTATTACTTTCTTCTTGCTCGTTAATTACTCATCTAAAGTGAAAGGATATTACCTTTTCTTGAGACAAATCTCACCATGGTTCTATTCTATTCTTTTGTATCTTCAAGTGTGTAATATTTATCAGACTGCTTCAAATCAAGATTCCACCTGCCAACATGAACAGAAGCTTGTATGTTTTTCCTAATGCACCTCATTTATTTTGCTCCAAATGCCCTCTTTTTGAGTGCATTTTCACAGTGATAACACTAGTCTAGTTCTCACGCCTCAGGTCTTGCCTGTAAACATAATCATATATATTCATTCAGCATCTACCTATTGATCAACTTCACTATGCAGGTGATGTGCCAGTATCAAATGGCATATAGAAGCATAGCTCCCCTCTAGATACAACAATTCTATGTGGTAAGCTTCCCTCTTAGAATTCTATTCTTATTGTACCACTAAGTTGAATTCACTGCTGTAAATCCCTTTAACCACACAATATCCCACTGATACACGTGCAATGTTTTCTAATATTAAACAAAATAACAAAATTAAGCCACTACTGTATATCATTCTTTTCTCTTTCAATTTTATTCCATGAGAAAGTTATATACTTAGTTATTAAATGTGTATTATGTTTTTCATAAAAATCAATTACTTTTAAAGTTAAAAATATCTTTGAAATTTTCATACAAGTATACAATTGATACTGATTACTGTCACCCCACATTCTTTTGTCTTTTTCTCATTCCTATCAAGCTCTTTTCTGTCCTGCATGTTTGTTTTCCATATTCATGCATTTTTTTTAACCCAGTAAGTTTCACTAGGGCTATCCCTGGAGGCATCAGCTAGAATTTCTTCAAAGGAGCCTGATGTGCTCAGTAGTGTTTACATAATGTATGGAAGTGGCTTCAGACTTCCCAGAATTTATAAGTTCAGTAAGGGTTGGACAGAGCTTCTCAAGTTCCATCTCCTTCTGAGAGGCTCATTCTTCTACAAGCGCAGTAAAGCTAAGTATCATTGTACTGAGATCATAATTGGTATGGCTGTGTAATTCCCAAAAGATGGAATTTCATGGTCCTTCTTTCCATCACTCAGGACACAACATTGTTTCTACCTGTTCTTTACAAAGTTCCTTGAGTATTATAGGAAGTAGAATAAAATATCCCTATTTTTTTTGTCTGTGAACTCTACTCTCCCATGTTGTAAGCACACTGAGCAGTCACATGTTAATGCTCTCACAACCTTTCTCTCAAAGAGAAGCTTCTGAGATTAAGGCTGAGGGTAGTATTTGTCACTTGAAATAATCTTAAATAAAATGACGGTAGTGTGATACTGTATCAATTTAGTGAAAGAGAAGTAGTGGACATTTTTTTGTTATTTCCCTAGACATTATTTTTGACCAGAGTCTACAGTACCAGAAAAGGATTACCTATTGTGGATCAGATCTCTGGTAGAATCAGAGAATATTATTACTTCATGACATACCATTATTATAGAATTAGACAAATTTTGCCTGACGTTCCAGGTAAGGAGTTTGAGTTCACAGAGTTTAGTGTGAGATAATGTTATTGGTACCTTGTCCAGGGACCCATACTGTATGTTCTGATACCATGAAAGACAGGATGCAATCTGTACACTTGCATCTTAGTTCTTGTTTTGTGTCTCAGTACTTTTCAATCAGGGTGTGTTTTGTCTTCAGCAAACATATTATCTACTAGTGTCAAACAAGAAGAATGGCTAGAGCCTGTACTGTTCATTTTTTCATGGTTGCCTTGAGGTAGACCTCAGAAGTTGTCTTCCCCAAAGACGTATCTCATACTAGGAACTGGACATTTGTTCAAATAACCCATGATTCCTAGAGGGAGCTGCATCCAGTAATCCTTGGATTCATTCCTTAAATATATTGATATCTATTAAACTTGATCATAAGATGAGAGGTCTTTACATGACTTTGAGACACCTTTCATTTGATTAACCCTTCCTTTTCTTTCCATGTACTCCAGTTTTGACACTCATTTCCATGTCTAAACCTTCCCTTCCCTATGAGCACACTCTTTATATTTCATTTCACACTCATTGTCCTTCAAACCCCACACATCATATGGTGATTTTCCAATATTGTCTTTCTGGTCAAGAAATTTGTGATCAACAAATTTGCAGCTGGGATTCACCTATAAAAGTGAACATGCAGCAATTTTCTTTCTGGATCTGGTTATTTTAGTCAGTGCAATGTTTTCTCAGGTTTATCCCTTTGTGGACCCTTTGTTCCAATATATAATCCAATTTTATTGTGTTTCTTTATTTGGAATCTTGGTGTTCTGAATTCTATTTCTATTCTAGGTATTGAATTTGATCCAATATGTAGCTGGTGATATTTTATCTAATTTTTATATTTCTTCTATACTCTATTCACTGCTTCTTTTACTTTACAGAAACTATTTAATTTGTGAGGTACCATTTGTCTATCATCGGCCTAGATTCTTGAGCAAATAAAGCACAGAGTTTTTACCTATATGTTGGCAAATGCTCCCTGTTTTGTCACCAACCAGCTGCAGAGTCTTAGGTTTTATGATGAGGTCCTTGAGCCCAGATTAAATAAATGAATTTTTAGATATGTCTGAATCACAAAGTTAAACCGAGAAGGGATAAATGATTTAGAAAGATGAATAAGAAGCAGCAAGATTGAATGATTACTAAATATTATCATGAATAAATACACCCAGAAATATGGATTCACAAAAGAAATATACTAGACATTTTAAGAAAATTGTAAACCATACTTCTCAAATTATTATGAAAAGAAATATACTTTCTAAGTGTTGCTACAAATCCAGTATTATTCTACTAAGAAATCAAGTTAAAAACATAACAACTACAGTAACAATAAAAAAGAATGGGAAAACAGAGCAATATCCCTAAAAAATATAACAAATGTTCTCAATAAATTATGTTGAACTAAATACAATCATACATGGAAAATAGCATTTATAATTATTAAGTTGAATTTAACCTGGAGATGGAAGTTTGACTCAAAACATGCACGTCCATACATATGAAAATTCTGAAAGGTAAAAGTCACACAGCCAACTCAGAGGATATTATGAAGACATTTAGTGAAATTAAAAACAAATTCATGAAAATTTTCTAGAGAGAACAGGACTGAAAATAAAACAGTTCAGCATAACAGATACTATGTATAACAATTTCACAGTCAATGTCATCTTAAATGAAGAAACCTGTTAAGTTGTCCCGTTAAAATCAGGAAAAATGGAGGACTGCTTGCTGTAACCATGTATATTCAATATGGCGTTCAAAATCCTAGCGAGATATAGACAAAAGAAGGATAAAGTAGAATGCAAATAAGAAATAATAAGCAGAAATAACTTTGTTGGCATATCATATGAGATTGTACATAGAAGATATAACCATAAGACATGTAGAAATCATTAACAATTTACTTTCTTTGCTTGAGATCCTGTACTGGCAATTGAATAGACATTGAGATCAATACACCTGAAAATTTTTAAGTTATTTATGAGATCATGAGATCATGAGATCATGAGATCATGAGAATACAAAGTTTCTGAGCCTAATTTGTTTCCCAAATGAAATGAAAAGATCAGCAACACCTGCCTTACTCAGCATTGAGAGAACCAAGAAAAAATACACTAGAGATTATAGAGAATGTTACAGACATAGGAACTATGCCATTGCTATCCTGCTTTTATTCCCATGTCACATGGAATGGAATTTATGTTATATTCAAAAATGGAGAAAATTTAAATAAAGTTTGCTTAATGAATAATTGGTACAGTGAATGCATAACTGATAAATACTTTAAGAATAACAGAAGTGTCTGCTGCAAGAATGTTTTTTGATCATGGGCAGTACATAATGATTTGTCTAAAGGAAATGTCTAACAGCCAATGAAACTAGAGCTCCCCCTGATTCTAGACAACTCAAACAGATACATCCTTAGGTACTGGGCCTTCTCAGGCAGTTCTATACTATTATGTTTGAAGTGAAGTTAATTCATGCTGAGTCTTGCATATCTCCTTTGCTTTGTGTTGGTTTTGAAGTATTAAAGTCCATTCATACTCTGTCTCAGCATCACAGTTCATGTATTGCCTAAAATTGTTCTGTTTTGTTTAGTTTTTCCAAGATTGTTTTGAAAGTTCATTTTGGAGATGTCAGGGGCCAAATAAAGCATGCAGATAAGAATTCCACAGACCGCCAACATCAACCTAAACACAGAGAAATTCAAAGTGATTTCGCTAAAATCAGGAACAAGACAAGCCTGTCCGCTCTCTCTGTATCTGTTCAATATAGTACTTGAATTTCTAGCTAGATTAATTAGACCAAAAAGGGGAAATCAGGGATGCAGAAGATATGATAGTATGCATGACTGATTCCAAAAGTTCTACTAAGGAACACCTTCAGTAACATGGCAGTATACAAGATTAACTCAAAAAAAATATCAGTAGTCATCCTATATACACAAAATAAATTGACTCAGGAAGAAATCAGAGAAACATCACCCTTCAGAATAGTTACAAGCAGCATAAAATATCTTGGGGTAACTCTAAACCAAACAAGTGAAAGATTTGTATAACAAGAACTTAAGTCTTTGAAGAAAGAAATTGGAGAAGGTTTCAGAAAATGGAAAGATCCCTTATGCTTAAATACGTAGGATTAGCATAGTAAAAATGGTAATCTTACCAAAACCAATCTACTTACTTAATGCGTACATCATCAAAATTCCAGCACAATTCTTCACACTTTTCAAAAACACAATATTCAACTTCATATGGAAAATAAAAAAAAAAAAAACACAAGATAGCTAAAACAATCCTGTACAATAAAGTAACTTGTTGAAGAATCGCAAAACCTTACTTCAAGATCTACTATAGGCCTAAAGTAATAAAAACAGCATGTTATTGGCATATAAACAGACAGATGGAACAATGGAATTGTGTTGATGACTCCGCATGAATCCACAACACCTGGTTTTTGACAAATAAGCCAAAATTATACAATGGAAAAAAAAATCTTCAACAAATGGTGCTGGCATAATAAGATGTCAGCATGTAGAAGAACACTAATAGGTCCATATCACTTTAGACAAAATTCAAGTCCTAGTGAATTCAAGACCTCAACATAAATCCAGTTACACTGAACCTGATAGAAGGGAAAGAGGGAAGAAGTCTTGAATGCATTGGCACAGGAAACAACTTCCTGAACAGGATACCAATAACACAGACACGAAGATCAATATTTAATAAATGGGACTTTTTGAAATTGAAATGCTTCTGTAAGGCTAAGGACATTGTTAATAAAAACAAAACCACAGCCTACAGAACAGTAAAAATCTTTTTCACTCCACATCTGACAGAAGGTTGATCTACAAAACATATAAAAACTCGAGAAACCAGACATCAAAATACTGACTAATTCCACTGGAAAATGGGATATAGGTTTAAACAGAGAATTCTCAACAGAAGAATCTCAAATAGCAGGGATACATTTAAAGAATTATTCAATATTTTTAGCCATTAGGGAAATGTAAATCAAAATGACTCTTAGATACCATCTTAGACTGTCAGAATGGCTAAAGTCAAGTCTGATATGATGTATAGTGACTATCAGAGTTCAACTATTTCTTGTCTAAACTTAATGGTATTCATTTATTTATTTTCTAAGTATGACAATACGAAAAAGGTGATTCCAATAACTGAGCCCCACATTGGAGCACTGGACTGAGCTCCCAAGGTCCCGATGAGGAGCAGAAGGAGCGAGAACATGAGGGAGAAAGTCAGGAACGAGAGGGGTGCGTTCACTCATGGAGACGGTGGGACAGAACTAATGGGAGATCACCAACTCCAGTTGGAATGGGACTGATGGATCATGCGACCAAACCCGTCTCTCTGAGTGTGGCCAACAGCGGGGGCTGACTGAGAAGCAAAGGACAATGGCTCTGGGCTCTGATTCTTCTTCATGGACGGGCTCTGTGGGAGCCTTCTCAGCTTGGTCGATCACCTTCCTGGACCTGGGGGGAGTTGGGAGGACCTTGGTCTTAGCATAGAGTGGGGAACCCTGATGGCTCCTTGGCCTTGAGAGGGAGGGAGGGGAGGTATGGGTGGAGGGGAGGGGAGGGAAGGGGGAGAAGGAGGGGAGAGAAAGGGGAGAAGGAGGGGAGGGAGGGGGGAGGAGGAGGGAAGGAGATGGAAATTTTTAAATATAAAAAAAAATAAACCATGAGGAAAAAAAAATACATTTAGGTATATAACATAGACTTTCAATTTAAATCACAGATTAAATAAGTTTGGATATACCTCCCTGGTTGCAAAGCTCCTACTACTATCCTATATAGATTCCTCTCACCTTGAAAGACCTAGTAAACCGATTAGCAATCTTTTCTCTTAAAACACTAATAAATGAAAGTGGAATCATATCATGCACATCCTATTTTGAATGACTTGTTTCGTTAAACATAATGATTTGACATGTGACCATTCTGCTTCATACATCAGTAGTTAAGTTTCCCCTTTAGCATATGTTGCTTGTACCACCAAGTTGTGGAAACTTGAATATCTTTTCCTGTATTGCTATTATGGATAATGTTGTAGAGAACATTAATATCAGATTTTTATTAAGTATACTGAAAACATTTACAGATGGTGTAATTTACTTACACACTTGGAAAAATTGTTCATCATATTTTAGTGGTTACACAAAGCACTCAAAGTAAGAAAGAAATGTTTAAATTATGTGAGAGACTTCTGCTGGGTTACAGTAATGATTGAAAGCACATTATTTCTTTCATGACAAGAAAAGACCAGATAGTGTAAATTTCTTATTTACCTTAGAAAGTTTCATTAATAAGAGGACTAAGTGACCTCATATGTAATGTACAACTACACAGAAGAGATGGAACCAAAACTCAGCATTAATGTGGCAGAGTAAGGAAAGATCCACTAAATTATCTGAGAAAATTTATTCACATAAGGCAGTTAACTCATATTTGAGTGAGCTTTCAGAACTTTATAGAAGCCTAGAACCTCTGGGAACTATAGTAATAAATTCATAATCCCATCAGTCTCTACTGGCAGTTAATCATGAATATAGACAGAAGTCTGGGAGACTGTAATAAAGATTCCTTTGTGTCCTAAGAGGAAGACATTCGTTGCCTATACAGGAAAAGCAAGTGTTCTGTCTTGATATCTTGATCCTTCTTTCTAGTCACTTGTAGTTAAAAATAAAATCAACTTGATTGTGAAATATCTATAAACCTTGCCACTGTTGTCATAGGAAAAGTTCCAAGGTGTGCTGGTAATAGTGAAATGTGTAAAAAATATTTCTTGAGATATGATCAGGAGTAATTCTGGGCCTGTAATCAAGTGATCTTCTGATTGGAGGAAGGAAGAAATCACCCATTCTGCTGCAGAAGATCCATCAAATATTCCAAAAAGAGCTTAGTAATCGAACAATGAAAAAAATTATACTAGCCAAGAGACCCAGCTCTAGGCATATTCACAATGTTAGGAAAGACTTTGTGAGTACAGCCTGTTGTGGAGGATTTATTGGGCTAAGAACAGTAGCCAAAGTGTAGCTCCATATTGTAAGCACAAAATCGGAAAATGGAACTCAGACCCAAGGTGCAGTGAAAAGTATTGAGGTAGTCTCATATAGCTGCAAAGCAATATGTCTTAAAACTCAGATTCTTCAAACATTATATATTTATTTTTAATCATACATAATTTGAAAGTCAGTATCTCGGGAACTGATTAGCTTAATTTTTTTGTTGTTGTTGTTTAGGACCTAAAACATTTTGAATCAAATGTCACTGGGCACCATGGCTTCTTGAAGCTCTGATTGAGACCAGGACTTGTCATTCTGGGATTCATTACTTATGCTGCAGAGTTCTCAGTTCCCATCTTTTTTGTTTAGGTGTAGTAGCCCAAAGTTCCTTAAAAAAAAAGCTATTAGAATTAGGATCCTTAATCTGTGTTTTTCAGGTTGTATAGTATTTTTTTTGTTTTGTTTTGTTTTGTTTTTGATTTTGGTTTTTCAAGACAGTTGTAGCTTTGGTGCCTGACCTGGAACTCTCTCTGTAGACCAGGCTGGCCTCAAACTCACAGTGATATGCCTTTCTCTGCCTCCCAAGTGCTTTCATTAAAGATGTGCACTACCATCACCTTGCATAAGGGAAATATTTTAATATCTAATATATCTCATACCATGCCAATAAAATTTGAAATTTACATGAACATATGTTATTGAGAGTACATTTCAATAGATTTAATAAAATATGTAATATCTCTGTAATAAAATATTTAGCCTGTAGGTCAATAAAATTAAATAAATAAGATCTAAACAAATGGAGAAGTAAATGAATTGACCAAATGATTTAGTATGGTTGATTTACCTATTGTCCACAAAATAATATGAAGATGGAATAACTTCCATTAGAAAGAACAGGTCATGATTTGCTTTTCTTCTTTTGAAATCTGCTATCTGATTTTGATCATCCCATAGGAAAGCAAAAGAAATAAAAGTGACCAAATGGCTTTGACAAAAGTCATAACGGACAGTGTTTGATTCCAAAACTTAACACAAAGACTCAGTAATCCAGGTAGTGTGTTGCTGGCAGAAGAATAGAGACTGAGATCAAGTGGGCACAATGACTCTTCTGAAATAGATACAGGCATCAGCCAGTTCATTTAGAGAAAGGTGAAAGAATCCAAGTTACCACAATAGATTCTGGAAAAATGAAGGTCTAAAAGTCAAAATGACTCTCACCCCACAACTCAAAGACTAAACGTAAGAGCTTAAACCCACGGTATAAAATCCCTAAGGATCACCACTGGAAAAAAATCTAAATTTCTCATTAGAACTATGTTAACTTAGAGGCAATGACCAACTTAATGAAAAGAAAAATAAAATACAAAATGTGACTTTATCAAAAACAAAATTTACTTTTTTCAAATTAAATCATAGAAAAAGTAGGTAAAAGGTAGACCACAATTGAGACAAAATATTTTGAGACTACAGAAATTTGAAGTATATCAAAGAAAATATTAGGATACACTCCACTTAATTTATATATATTATTATATATTATATATATTATATATATATAATTTACATATATATACACTCAATTAGGCAAATATAAATTAGAGTCATGACATAATACTCTAAATTTAAATGATTTCAATTAAAATAAGGAATGCACAGAGTAACTGATACCTTGTAAGCATCTAATGAGAATATGGAATGATACAGCCATTTTACAAAACCAATTAACAGTTTCTTCAAAAAGCTAAATATGTACTTATCACCTGAAGTAGCAATTTTACTTTTAAGGTTAATATCTAACAAAATCCAAATAAATATTCATGTACATATTCTCTTAGAAGTAAATTACATGTAAATATTTATGCTAATTTTACTCATACTTATCTGATATTGAAGTCAATTTATATGCTCTTTATGAATGAAAAGTTAAATGCCTGATATGTATCCGACCATTGCAATTTTGCTTAAGATAAAAAGAAAAATGAATTACTATGAAACTTTCAGTGTATTATGCAACATATTATGCAAAGTATCAAATTTTTAACAAGGCTAACAGGGAATCAGATTGATTGAAAGAACTGCTTTATGCCTTTGGTTGGTAACTGCATTGGTTTGCTTCTGTTTACCAAAATAAATAGAAGCATGTTTAAAATGCTTTATTTTTGTAAATTGTATCATATCCCAATAAAGCTGACTTATAAAAAAATTCCAAATGGAATGGCCTAGAAAATAAGTATTCATTTCAATATGTCTGTATTCACTAAGAAACTTAAGTGCACAAATACGTATTGTTTTCATTTTTTTCTGTGCTAAAACACTGACTAAAAACTGGGTGATGGTTCATAACTTTAATTCCAGCACTTGCAAGGCTGAGGTAGAACTCCTTGAGTTCAAGACCTACAATCTGGTCTGCAAAATGAGTTCCAGGACAGTTAATATTGTTACACAGAGAAATCCTGACTAGAAAAATCAAAAAACAAAACAAAAAAAGTGGAGGAGGAAAGGGGTTTGTTTGACTTAGAGATTATAGTCCAGCATCATGTGAAGAGAAATCTAGAATAAAGACAATAAATTGGAGGCAAAAACTAAAGCAGAGAACACAGACAAATACTTCTCATTGGTTTTCTCTTCATGGCTTGCCCATCCTACTGTCTTTTCAACCTGGGTGACCTGCACAGACATAACACTAAGCCTATGAGTGAAACACTCTCACATCCATCCTTCATAGAGAACATGCCACACAGACTTGCCTAGAGGCCAATCTGATGGAGATATCTCTTCTGTTAGGGTTTCTTCTCTGACAGTTCAGGTACTGTAAGGGATGTTGTCACTATATATTTGATTTTCAGAAATAATAATTCTTGGTAAGTTAGAAAAATATAGATCTAAACTTTTTATGTGGCAGTGACATTTCTAAAAATCCCACAATAGATTGCAACTTCACAGGATTGCCCAAAGTTGATTTGGAAACAGAAAGGGATTCTTGACTAAGAACAAAATGTATGGCCCCTATGCTATTCATGTTATTTCCATTTTCTTGGCCTCAAATTATGGCGCTGACATTCCTCATTTGATAACTTGGGCAAGGTATTATTTTTTTCAATGTTTGCCTCTACTTTGTCTCTATTTGTAAAATGAATGTGCGGATAATAAGATGGTATTGATGAGAATTAAAACAATGCATCACTTGTAAAATACTTAGAAGCCTGCCATTCCATCATAGGCAGTTGAAAAGCTGCCTCCACTCCCCTTTCTCATTATACTCCCTCTTTCCTCTCTATGGTGATTGGAAAGCAAGTTTCACCCAAGCTTCTAGGTAGCCAAGTGTTAGGATGAGAAGCATGCAGTCATCATGAGAAGCCACTTAAAGGATACTCTGAGGATTCTGATTCCTGGTTTAAAGCCCAAGTGTGTTTTCAAGCTGTTATTATTAAGTCACTAAGCCTTTACCTGGCATATTTCACAGGAGAAAGCTGTTCTTTCCGCTTTTCATGGTGCATTGATTTATCTGGTGTAAAGAACAGTTATATTTGGAGAGTCTTTGGTGTCTATGGCTTTTTACACACATTAATCAGGGGTCGTTATGCCTAGATCTTTACAACTTAAGCCAAGGATAGTGCTCTTCTTCAGATACCTCTGCCTATGCCTCGATACAACAGAAAAAGACATTGAAGACCCTAAATCCTAAATCAATAGATCTACAAAACATCTGGCACGACCTGCCATAAGACTCTGAACAGTTAAGTGACCTGTATGTCTCTGATAAATCACCTAACTTTGACTGGTAACTATGCTCTTCTGGGAGCAAAATAAACCAAGAAGTTAGTTTTTTTCTCAGTATTTGAGACTATAGCAGGTATAACTCTGTGAAACAACTATATCCTTTGTTTTAGATTGCTAAATTAATATTCCAGTCAACGTAAGTATCTCATTTCTCTCTCTCCCACATCTATGAGCTGTTGACATTTTATCAATTATAAAAATCATTATCATAACACTTATGATCACTACATATACTTATTAAAATTCATTCTGAATGAAAATCTTATAAAGCATTGAAAATATATTTGCTGTGCTGAAGTCCTTCTAAAATTGTTGATCATAAGCATTTTTTAAATATACTAGTAATTTCTGATGATCTTTTGACATCACAGATAATATAGGAACCATTGTGACCTTTATGTAACATGAACATAACTTATGTATGAGGAAAAGCATACCACACTATTTTTTTCTTGGTATCTCCAGAAAACATAGGGAATGAAGACCATAAATGGTAAACAACATGACATAACTACTCAATGTTTAGGTAATTTTGGTGGATCTCTATATGTATATCCTTTTATGGCCTATTTTGATGAACAGTTAATTTTAGTTCTGGGTTTATGAATATGTTTGCATTAGAAAGAAACATGATGCCATAGATACTGTCACTCAATCATTGAAGCTTCTTTTTTTTAAAAAAAAAAAAAGCTTACTATATTAATCACATACTTAATTACATATTTACATTCTAGAGACACAGGTTACTCCAAGCATTGTCATAGACATAAAGGGAGGAAACATTGAATATTCTCTCAGACATGCTTTGTCTGCACAGTTTAAATATTGGCTATAATTGTGAGCTTCACAAAACAATGAAAAGTCAAAAAGCATGTCAATGGATGAAAGGATCAAAGCAAAACAATTATTTAAAATTCAAATAGTATTGAATTTGCTATATAAGTTGTTAAGAACTTTCATGGGAAAAAAGACAAATCTATATTTTTTCTAGTGATGTCTTAACTAAGTTTTAGGTGAAGACAGCTTTTTATAATTAAGGTGTATTTTAGCTTTCATGTAGAATTCTGAAAATGTATTTCTTATCATAGACTTAAAATTTATAATAATCTGTGAAATGGAACATATTAAAATTGTTTCTATGGACAAATGATCCTAAGGAAATGTTATGTTTTGAAAAAGCTTTTGAGGAAACAGAAGCCTCTCTCTCTCTCTCTCATATATATATATATATATATATATATATATATATATATATATATATATATATATGTGTGTGTGTGTGTGTGTGTGTGTGTGTGTGTGTGTGTGTGTGTAAATATAAATAGATAGATAGAAGATAGATAGATAGATAGATAGATAGATAGATAGATAGATAGATAGATATCAGGCTTTGTTTGTCTGTCATCGAGCAGGATGTTTTTGACCTATAAAGAGCCCTCTGTCATTCAGTCATCAAGAAACCATGAAGGAAAGACCCAGCCTAGGATTGTACAGCAAATAAGATGAAATCAATCAAGAAATTTGGTGTTGCAAAGAAATTATAGAATTCGATAATGAATGGCTTGACATTGAAAAGAGACAGATACAAATACTATATAGTTGATATCAAATGCATAGAGGAAAGAGCTAAATAGGGTTAGTTAGTGTGATGTAATGAGATGGCTCAGTATGATTGTGCACTTGTTGCTCAGAATTATGGACCAGAATTTAACAAGGGCCTTTGAATATCAGCCTCAATGCTCCTCAGGGTTCAGAGAGAACGTTATGGCAAGTGGGGGAAACTCAGAAAAATTTGAAGGTGAATAGATAAACTCCTTCACATGTGCTTTCCCAAACAAATCTCTTTATTCTTTGGCTTCTATTCCAATTCTTCTGTACTGCTTCTAATTTCACCTTGCTTCTTTTTCTAGCTTCTTCTTCTTTTCTAAAACTCTTCTCATTCAGGAGCCTGAAGTGATAAAGAACATACAAGAATTATTTTCTCATTGATCGAAAGCACATTCTTAGAATAAGTGATTAGGGACCTAATACATTGCCAAGGTTACTGGACTAAGATGGTGACCAGGGAGGCAGAGTTACAGTGCCCAATGAGATAATCTTTGAGTCATAGGCCTTTTGTAAACAGATCGGATATAAGGAATTGGCACACCTTTCTTAGGGTGGTTTGTGCAGTGACTAAACTTGGTTAGACATCTTAGATTCTGACCTTGTGCATAGTTGTAAAGTTTTAAACTTATGAAGTATTTATGAAAAGACTTTAGTCTATTCTGAACTTGCTCTGAGGTGAAAGTGAGTTAATTGTGTGGAGTGAGTATGGGCAAAAGAACAAAGCAGGCTTTTTTAAGTGTCCATGGTCCTCGTGGGAAACATAGATCCAGCTATGAAGCATGTCACAGTATATTTTCTATATATAAAAATTGTACAGCTAAATGAAAAGTCATCTTCCTGACCATCCACAGATGGAAATGCCTTGTAGGTGAAATGCTTTTTTATGAGATAAACACACAAGTAGAGGGAAAACAACCAAAGCCATTCTAAGGAAAGAAATGAATTTCTCAGAAAAGGTATGGAGTGATTCATGAGAGAAATTACAGACAGAATTAACTGGCTTCCACAGCCAGTAACTCCATGACCTTTCCAGGTAGGGTACCCTGTGAGACAATCACTCATCTGGTAAGTCAGCCTGTTGAACACTTGCTGTATCTCTCATGGCCCCTGACATCAATTCAAATCTACGTCCCATGGTAATGTGCACCTCTAACCTTGACGTATCTGTGATACCAACATACTTCTCCCTCCTCGCCCCCACCCTCTCACACACACAGTGTTGAGAAATCTAGTAGAAATAAGTTCATTGAATGGGCAAGTTTAATAGCACAGTAATAAATCATGCTGATTTCATGTACCTCCTCATTTATTGCAATAAGTAGGACTTTTCTCATCAGCCATAACCTTCAGTGCAGCTCAGAAAACAATCATAAGAAAATATTAGATAACCAAAGAAGGAAGTTTTTCTTCAATATACTCTACTGAGTCTTTCAAAAACTGAATGGTCACAGTCAATGGAAAAGATTGAAAATGTCACTGATCACAGGTCAAAGAGAAATTATCCCTAAAGTGAATAAGGGCAAATTTTCTTTTTTTCCTTTTTTATTGCTTTTATTGAGCTAAACATTTTTCTCTGCTGCCTTCCCTGCCTCTCCCCTCCTGTTCAACCCTCTCCCAAGTCCACATGCTCTTAATTTACTCAGGAGATCTTGTCTTTTACTACTTCTCATGTAGATTAAATCCATGCATATCTCTTGTAGGGTCCTCATTGTTGTCTAGGTTCTCTGGGATTGTGATTTTTAGTTTGGGTTTTTTTTTTTTTGCTTTATGTTTTAAAACCACTTATAAGTGAGTACAAATTTTCAAGCTAGATTTCAAGCTGTGATTCAAAGTAGACAATGGAGATGTGAAATGAAAAAAATAGTAAACTAATAATTGAAATCGCAGCTCAATTTTTATGTAATTGAACATGCCTTCATAGAAGTGACCTGGAATATAAACTATTGATAAGGAGAGGTGAGAGAGCTGGAAGACTAAAAATACTTGTAGTTACTATATTAAATTTTTGTAAACTTTTACATTAATCTCAAGCATCTAAAGTAAAAATGTTTTTAACAAATTGGTATAAATGGATTTTAATTACTGGATTATATAGGTTTTATTTTTAAAGTAATGGAAATGTAAGTACATTAATTAGAATTTTGAAACATAAAGGGATATTTACATAGGTTCCAAATGTTTCTAGGAATGTTATTATTTGTGGAGAGACAGATATGCATTTTATATTGGAGTAGTCTGGCATGTATCTCATTCAATAGGTCAGCAATGCCTTCATGAGATTCAGTACATATTCATGTTGTCTGGTCTGTGATGGGAAGCTATTTTAGAGCATAACATTTTGATGGGGTTATTTCCAAGTCTATATACTATAAAAGTAACTGAATTCAAAATGTCAAAAAAAAAAAAACAGACCAAAAGAAATGTAGGGTTGCTTTACAAATATCTCAGCCCTAAACTTGAGGAAGGTAGGAAGTCTTATAAATAATTGTATGACAGAAGAGACTGCAAAGACTGCACTCAGATAATTTGCATAAAAGGCTTCAAATTCAATGAAAGAAGCCTCAGATATAAACAATAGCCTCAGGTGATATTTATTGTGAACTTCCTCCATGTCAATTGCTACAATGAGGCGTTCAGAATGGGGTTATACACATTACCTGGGAGACAGTTTGTATGGCAGTTATCACTCTGAGCCTCAGGATCGACCCAAAAATATGGAGCTATCAACATGTACCTCATGGGATTACGATAAGGATTCAGAAAGTGCATGTAAATATTGGTCACCATGTGCACTCCATCTTCCTTTTTGTTAGCAAAAAGCAAACAGAATAAGAACAATAAAGTCCTCTTCCATACACTTGTAAATGAGTTAAGTGCGATATAGACATACTCAAACTAGTCTAAGGTTGCTTTTCTGATTAAATACCAGACCACCAATAGAACCAATGTTAATTACTACAGCCTTTTAAGTTTTACACTTTTTCACAGATGCTACAATATCTTATGTGAAGAATGTTACAGGGACACTAAATATTAGAAAGTATTGAAATAAGATGGGCTTTTTTTTACAAAGAATTTACACAACCAAGAACGTTGTAAAAGAATGCATAATATGAAAGTAACAGTTACTCTTCTGATACACTGAAATAATATTCTCTAACATAAATTAGAGGATTGAAAAAAAGAATGCATTAATGAAGAATTATAATAGGATAAATATCCTAATTTGTATACAAAAAAAGCAGCAATTATGTGTTTTAGCTCACTGCTAACAGATTCTATACATGTAACATTTTTTATGTAGCACATCACAGTAGACCGATTGTGAACTACAGAAATTCTTTGTCCTGAAAGTATTACTAAACATAAATATTAATTACTATTACTGTAATGTCAAGATGAGATTTTTAGAGCTTCATCTACTTTGTAATACGTTTGGTTTGTAGGAAAAACTTGATTAAAATTGTATTATCTGTTATTGACATAGAATGTGACTGATTTTAAATGCCCTTTTCAATATTTACGATAATGTTTTTCTTTTAAAACATCACCCTATAGATTAAAATCTGGAGCTTGTTCTGTCATAATTACAAGTGTAGTTCCTGGTGGAAGAACTTATTCAAATATCATAGGACACAATAATGCTAACAAAGGACTGTCAAAACAGTAAATTTGAGCAAAGGCCAGTACAACCTGACATAGACAAAAATACTTACTCAAGGAAGTACAAAAGTAATTGCCAGTTTCACTTTAAACTACTTTGATTGACAAACTGAAGCATCATCTGATTTCTAGTCATCTTAAAGTATTTTGTGGCTACTCATTTTATCAATGAATGTAAAATAGGCATAGTCTTCATCCACAAGGTACTAGGTTCTTGGGATTGACTACAGTTGAAAGTATCATCATCAATAACATGGTAATTAATCATCTTTTATTTATTTCTATTCATAATAAATCCTAGTAACACTTTGTAAAAGAAAATACATGATTTTCATTAGAACCTTGTCAAAATATGATTGATAAGGAAATATTTCTCTACAGGGAATATGTGTGTACACAATTAACACTGCTTTAAATTGTATTGTTTGAACAATCTTTCAAATAATATTGAAATGTTGCATATATATTTATATATTATATTTTAGTTTGGTGCCTGAAAGTGCTTCAAGACAAATGTAATTCAGACCCACTTAATTGGTCCGCTTTCTAACATTACTCCATCTATGCATAATATTTTCCAGTTATTTCCAAACCATCATGTTACTCAGTGGCTACTCAATAAATAGCTGCTGAGGGAATGAGCTAATCCAAGAACTGAAAAGATATCTCAGAACTTTTTTAACTTCTCCTGGGACAGATTTTCCATGTATGTGGAAAAAAAAAACAGTTTTATTGTGTACTCTGAAGAGAGAGAAGATATTAGAAGATAGAAAGACAAGTTAAGTTCATGAGTAAGAAGAACTGGTACATGCCGGGCGGCGGTGGCGCACGCCTTTAATCCCAGCACTCGGGAGGCAGAGGCAGGCGGATCTCTGTGAGTTCGAGGCCAGCCTGGTCTACAAGAGCTAGTTCCAGGACAGGCTCCAAAGCCACAGAGAAACCCTGTCTCGAAAAACAAAAAAAAAAAAAAAAAAAAAAAAAAAAAGAAGAACTGGTACAAAAATTACATTGTACTAACTCCATCTACAGATTTAATGTGAGTCCTTATTTAAAAAACTCTAAGGCTGTTCTCATCAGACACAGAAAAAAAAAAACAATGCAGAATGTTGTATGGAGACACAATTGTAAAAGCAATACCAAATAAAATATTTTTTGAAAGCAACATTGGACTTCATTTCAAATCATACTACAGAACCATGGTAATAAAAACAGTACCGAAATGGCACCAAGACAGAACAGAGTCAATAAGGTTGAGGACTCATATATAACCATATAATCTCATTTACCTGAGTATTGACAAAGATTCTACACATATAAACTGGAAAAATGTCCATATTTTCAACAATTTGTTCTAGTAATACTGGATTCAATATGCAGAAAATGAAAAATAACACTCTATGAGAAATATTTAACAACTGATAGTTAAAAACATTAACATGAACAATTTGATATCCCAAACTGCTAGCAGAAAGATTTGAAAGTGCTCAAACGTCTAAGTTAAGGCAAGAACTTCTAGAATAAGACCTCAGTAGCACTGGAAACAAGTTCAAAAATGATCAATATGAAAAACATGATTAATATGACCTCACAAAGCAAAAAGACATATATATATATATATATATATATATATATATATATGAAATTTTTGATGTGACTGAATAGATTCCTCACATAATGGAAGACCATCTTCAATATATATTCACCCCACACAGTATTAAGTATATATTCATCCTACAGCAGTCTAAACACTGAGAAAATAATCAATCTGATTAAAAAGAGGGCTATGGAAATGAACAGAGAAGAATTATAGGTAATTTGTATTCTTTCCCATGTAGATTATAGCTTCAGTAGTTTTCCTTTTGTGTTTCACTTGGAGCACAAGTGGAAGTCAGGGAATTAGAAGGAAACATTTTGGGAGAGAACATACTAAACAAGGGGTGATGGAGGATTCCCATTGGCTAATAAAGAAACTGCCTGGCCCATTTGATTGGCCAGCCCTTAGGTGGGCGGAGTAGACAGAACAGGAAGAAGGAAGTGAGGTAGATGGCTCAGTCAGATGCTACACCTCTCCTAAGTTAGACAGACCGCAGTGCCTCTCCTGAGAGAGAAGCCAGACGCAATGAAGCTCCAGCCCAAGATGGACGTATGCTAGAAACTAAGCGGTAAGGCACCACTTCGTGGTGCTACACAGATTATTAGAAATGGGTTAAAGCAAGATGTGAGAATTAGATAATAAGAGGCTAGAAATAATGGGCCAGGCAGTATTTAAAAGAATACAGTTTCTGTGTAATTATTTTGGGTAAAGCTAGCTGGGCGGCCAGGAAGTGAGAAGCCGGCCCGCAGCTACCTCACTACAAAGGGGAAGGAAGTATACCTTAGGTGAATATAGTCATGAAGTAGGTGAATGTAGCCAGAAAGTAGAACACTGCCAGGCACAAAGCAGAAAGGAAATGGGAGTAGTGGAAAGTAAGGAAATAAAGATCAAAACCTAAATGAAGGGGCAATGAAAGCTATGTGGAATTCTACTCTCTCATTACCCAAACTATAAATTAACAAGAGCAGGAATAATAAAGTATATGTGGGAGAAAGAAAATAAAACTAGTGTTTAAAATGTTCAGTATGACAGATGTAAAGAAATGAGAGCTTGGGTATATTCCCAAGAGTAGAATTGCTGGATCCTGAGGTAAGTTGACTCTCAGTTTCCTTAGAAACCACCATATTGATTTCCAAAGGGGTTGCACAAGTTTGCATTACCACCACCAATGGATGAGTGTTCCCATTACTCCACATCCTCTCCAGCAAAGGCTATCATTGGTGTTTTTGATTTTAGCTATTCTGACAGGTGTAAGATGGTATCTCAGAGTTTTTTTGATTTGCATTTCTCTGGTCACTAAAGAGGTTGACCATGACCTTAAGTGTCTTTTGGCAATTTGAACTTCTGTTGAGAATTCTCTGTTCAGTTCAGTACCCCATTTTTTAACTGGGGAAATTAGAGCTTTAATGTCTAGTTTCTTGAGTTCTTTATATATTTGTTATATATTTTTTATACCTTTGTCTGATGTGGGGTTGGTGAAGATCTTCCAATCAGTAGATTACCTTTTTGTCTTAATAACAGTGTCCTTTAATTTACAGAAGCTTCTCAGTTTCAGGAGATGCCCAATCATACTACAAAAGCATTTGTTCAACTATGTTCATAGCAGCACTATTTGTAACAGCCAGAACCTGGAAACAACCTAGGTGCCCCTCAATAGAAGAATGGATAAAGAAGGTGTGGCACATATACACTTTAGAGTTTTACTCGGCATTAAGAAGCAATGACATCTTGAATTTTGCATGCAAATGGATGGAAATAGAAAACACTTTACTGAGTGAGCTAACCCAGACCCAAAAAGATGAATATGGTATGTACTCACTCAAGTGCATTCTAACCATTAATAAAGGACATTGAGCCTATAATTTGTGATCCTAGATAAGCTAAATAAGAAGGAGAACCCAAAGAAAAACATATAGTTATCCTCCTTGATATTGGAAGTGGACAATTGCTGGGCAGGGGTTGGGAGCATGGGGGTGAAGGTGGGGTGGGGGTAAGGGGAGATGCGGAGAGAAAAGTGAGAAGGGGAGGATGGGGAGAGCTGGGGGAATGGGATGGTTGGGATGGAGGAGGGGTAGATGTGGGAGCAGGGAAGTAGATATCTTAATTAAGGGAGCCATTTTAGGGTTGGCAAGAGACTTGACTTTAGAGGGGTTCCCAGGTGTCCAAGGAGATATCCCCAGCTTGTTCCTTGGGAAGCAGAGGACAGGGTGCCTGAACTGGCCTTATCCTATTACGATACTGATTAATATCTGGCATATCACCATAGAACCTTCATCTGGCGATGGATGGAGATAGAGACAGAGACCCACACTGGAGCACTGGACTGAACTCCCAAGGTCCAAATGGGGAGCAGAAGGAGGGAGAACATGACCAAGGAAGTCAGGACCATGAGGGGTGCTTCTACCAACTGAGACGGTGGGACTGATCTAATGGAAGCTCACCAAGGCCAGTTGGACTGGGACTGGTGGAGCATGTGATCAAACCAGACTCTCTGAATGTGGCTGATGGTGGAAGCTCACTGAAAAGCTAAGGATAATGGCACTGGGTTTTGATTCTGCTGCATGGACGGGCTTTGTGGGAACCTAGTCTGTTTGGATGCTCACCTTCCTGGACCTTGGGGGATAGGGGAGAACCTTGGACTTCCTATAGGGTAGAGAACCCTGGCTGCTCTTTGGACTGGAGAAGGAGGGAGGAGGGGAGGGAAGTGGGTGGAGGGGAGGAGGTGGAAATTTTTAATTAAAAAATAATGAGAGCTTATTTATAGTAGTGGATATGTTAGCCAAAACTCAAGATGTAATCAAACTTGAATTATAATCCTATTCCTCTGCATTGATGTGCAACTTAGCTCCCCCAAAACATAGATTATTAAATGAAAATCTCAGAATCATGCAAGGGATCCATCCCTATGTGCTATTGTCAGGAATGCCACAGAGATTCCTAAAACAACATGAGATTTTGTCTTTGCATTTGGCAAGAAACTTATTGCTGAAGATACCATATACTTCAGCTATAGAGCATAGTAGGAAGGAATCTCAAATTGACTGTGAATCTTTATTCACAGTGGTATGCTTTTGTAGTGTAAGAAGGTGGAAGGTGTATAGGCTGCTGATGGGTAAACTCAATTGTCTTTCCTAAAATTGGATGCTGTGTGCTAAAATATCAGTCTATCAGGTAATATGGGGGTATTGGTACATGAGTGGCATCACTGCCATAGTGTAGCTATGCATTTTCTGACTGGATTTTAGAGCCTCTATATATGAGGGGATTACATCCTACAAATATGGACTAGGTCAAAAGCCATGGTTGGAGAGGTCATAGGCCCTATGGTAGAACATTTGAATTTTATTAAATGGTCATGTTGGCAATTCACCTTGGAAACATTTGTTTGCTTTATATCTGTAGACCTGACTGCTCTCAGCTTAGTCAGAGGAGTTATTTTTGCAGTGAATAGATACATAACTTATCAAAACGCTGATCCTGAAGCCTTTAAAATCCCCCAAATAGGTAATCTTTATGAACCAGCACTCTCACTACTAAAGGTTAGAGCATATCCCAGAAGAAGCAGAATGAATATATGAGCTGAAAGGTTGGAAAGAGCACTATGAAGTGCTGTCTGCTGGACACAGTGTGAGTTATTACACACAAAGTACAATAGTCATGGTTATGTGATAAAGATCCTTATATGACCAATCCTAAAAAAAATTCTAGCACTGGTATGGAGATTATATCCAGTACTCACAACTTGATGGGAAGCTGTAGATGGTAATTATTGAGAGAGGGAATGCTCATTATTATTTTTGAAGTAGTGGCCACTTGTAGGTTTCTCATGCTCCAGTGGATGGTCACACATGTATGGAAAGTACTAAATAGATTTAGTAGGTTGTTCAAAAGAACATGAAATTCAGAAGGGCAATTTTTGGAGAACATGGTTGTACTTGGAGAGGGCAACAGCAGAAGAGTAAATATAATATTTCTTTGCTTACATGTATGAAATTTTCAAATGTAAAGAAAAAATAATCATAAAAGGGAGTTAAAACCAGTCTGTTTGAGTCCAAGCATGTCTCTATAGTTATTGATAACAAGGTCTTCTCAACAATCTTAGAAGCTTATAGTGGGCATAAATGGAACAAACTAAACGTCGTTAAGTTCTTCATTGGACTTTGTCTACATATCTCTGGAGACCCTGATGTTAGAGAATGAAAATGTTCAAAATTCTTGCTGTCTGTATCAAATTTTGCCATTTGGGGCATAAATGATTATAAGTACAAGTAGATAAATGCATCATTTAGGCTCAAGTATGTTGATGATATAAAGAGCACTATCAATTTAGGTGGGAATATAGGGAATAAAAAGAACCTTTTATGTCTAATTTTATTTCAGAGACATTTTATTTAAAATGACACCAACATCATCACCTTTCACTTCTTGGTTGTGTAGACAGAAGAATCAAATTTAGTGAGTGAGTTTTTGAAAACTTTATAACATATTGGAGGAAGGAATTTGGCCACTCAGGAAATAGCTGAGAATATTTTAAGGTGAGCTTTTATTTAAATAATGAAACTAGAGAAGGTGAATTGCTTTTAGAGAAAAAGATTCTATATATGATAAAACATTTTGTTCTTCAAAAATCAGTTTATATATACTTTTAGCATACAGGAAACATTAAAATGCTATTTAAAATAGATTTTGAACATAACTGGGACTTGCCTTTCTAACTGCCATGCCTGTAGCCTGCTTACAAAGATCTATATGATTTTCAGTGTAGCTGATTATTCTGCAGCAGTGGGATTTGTTTGCTGGGAACTATGAGTTTTTCCTGACTCCATCTGTGATGTTGTGAGAAAAGGAAGAAAGTCTAAGCATTTTCAACTTTCTATACATTTAAAAAAATGAATCAATCCGATTTCATATTTGAAGAGTATAGGGAAATTTAGGTTGTATTAATATCCAACTCAAAGTTTAACATTCAAACTCTGTATAAAATATTCAAAAGTTCTCTACACTATGTTGAGTCCAAGATCCTCCCAACTCCCTCCAGGTCCAGGAAGGTGAGCAACCAAACTGACAAGGCTCACACAGAGCCCGTCCATGTCGTAGAGACCAAGCCCATCGCCATTGTCCTTGGCTCCTCGGTCAGCCTCCACCATCAGCCACTTTCAGAGTGTAGAGAACCCTGATGGCTCTTTGGCCTGGAGAGGGAGGGAGTGGGGGTATGGGAGGAGGGGAGGGGAGGGAAGGAGGAGGAGGAAGGGAGGAGATGGCAATTTTTAATAAAAAATAAATAAACTGGAAACAAAAAATATAAATAAATGAATAAATTTTATAGTAAAAAAAATACTCAAAAGTTAGCAAGATAGAGTTTAAAGATTGGGTGCATTTGTATGGCCAGAAAGAATTTGCAGACAAGATGTTTTACAAGTATACCTGAGTTTGTATCCCTAGTACTCATATAAAAGTCAGGCACAACAATATATGACTGTAATGCAAGTTTGAAGACCAAAATGTTAGGGTTTGCAGCCCTGCATGCCTGAGTGAATCAGCAAGCTACACATTTTTTTTTTGTGAAATACTGTTTCAAAGACTAATGCAGGAAATGAAAGCTGTAGCAAGATACCTAGCTTTATGTTCTTCTTAAGCATGTACTTTTGTAATGCATGCATATGTCACAGGAATAAAAGATAATTCATATACACCAGAAACACACACACAAACACACAATCACACTCATTAAATAAATAAGGTTGAGTATGTTTAAGGCAGAAACCAGAAGTTCACCTCAGTTTTACACATGCATGCACATGTACATGCTTGTGTAATTAAATACATCTGTTCACACAAATGCTAGTACACACACATTCAGAGATATGTGCAAATTTGGGTGTGTGGTTTTTCTCCTCTAGTAGAATATTTTCTTTATGTAAATTTAGAATGATAATACAATGTTTTATAGTTAGAATATGAAATGTCCTCCATTGGACTTAGTGTTTCTATAAGTGGCTCCCAGAGAGAGGTATTATTTGGGGAAACTGTTAATCCTTAAACTAGTGGAACGTCACTGGTGGTAAACAGATCATTGTTATCAGGTTTGAATTTTTTTGTGTGTGTGGCTCCACTTACTAGGTTTTTCCCTAGTAACTGACTGCAGAGAAAATGTGATCCATGCCATATGTATCAAAATGTGGGCCAAGATAGACTCTTCAGTCCTTTATATCGCATCTCTTCAGATTATTGAGACAGCGGAAAAGTAACTAATTCATTGCTGTCTGGGACAGTATATACATTGTGTGAATATACTGTACACACAAGCATCACCAGTTTGGTAGATAGTCTATCTTCTATAAAGCCAAGGTAAAAGATATCAATCAGCATTGCTTTTTCTCAGAGGTGTTTCTAAATGTTGTATTCTTATTTGAGACCCCCCTTTCACTTTAGGATAACATCCATTCTTCTTTTTCTACATTCTTCTTTCCTTTCTTTATTTTCTATATCCCTCTCTCTTCTTTATCTTATTCTCCATCCATCCTCTACAGTATTCTAATGTGACATTACACTGATATTGGAAATGTGCTACCTAACATAACCAATAGAAATCAATACAAATTCTTTCTTGTAACTTTTTGATAGTGATAAGAAGATATAAGGACTAAAAATATGTATCATGAACTAAATCACTTTCGTATGTATGTACTTTAATTTTGTGGTCAACAGATAAATGAGCAGGTGTTCCTTGATTTCAAACAAATGATACAAGAAAGAATAAAAGGTAAGCTGAAACATTTCCTAAAATTGTTCTCAATGAATTTATATGAATGAAAAAATGATTGAACTGCTTATGTTTATAAGTGTGGCAATAAGTGAGATGAAGTAAAAGAAAGACAGAGATAGAGACAAGAGAGAAAAAGAGAAGAGAGGCAAGGAAAGAAATGATATTAAGGAGTAAAGAAACAAAGAATAGTGTGGAGAGACAGAGAAAGGGCATCCACATCTGTTACCTGGCATTGACAAGCCATTGAGGAGGAACACAGTGGTTCTGATAACTGAGTAGATTCCATCACCCCCAGAATAGTGAGTGGCTAAGTCCACGTTGTTTTCCTTTTCCTTACTTCATGGAGAGTGACTGGATGTGCAGCAACTGTGTCATGACTCTTGCAAGATGAAGCACACTCAAGATCAAGCATCTTGGGGGCAATAAGCAGCAGTCTATATGAGAAGTCACTTCCTGTGGATACTTGGGAAGAGCAACAAGGCTGTCCCTTAAGGGAGGTATCAGAACAGGTGTGATAATAAGTAAATTTGGGGCAGAGAGTCGGGAAATCACTTTTCAATTCACTGTCAAATCCAAGCAGAAGTGTGCCAGACGAGCTCTCCCCCACACACAGAATTCTAGTGTAGAGGTGGTTTGTATTACCAAGACAAGACAGCTAGATTTCAGTTAGTAATTAAACATTGGGTTCTGATAGTTCTCTGCTTAACTATGCTATGATTTTACTACAGTGACTGCTGCAGGTTGGTTTTTTTAGAAATGATTAGCCAACTGAACCTCCTTCTAGATTTAATAGAGGAAAAGGAGCACCAGTGGAGGTAAACTAAAAATGCTATACTAGTCTTTGAAGCCCAAGATATAGTCATCAACAATACTTGAAAACAAACTGACATAGATATTATCTGTAACAGTATCATCACAGGTTACAAATAAAGGGACATATTTGAAAGGATGATAGACCAGTGAGTACAAGATATGTTCCTTCCACAGGGGCTTTTGATGTATGCAATAATAATTCTTGGTTTGATTTCATATTTGTTCGTAGTAACAAAGCAATGCTCTATAGTAATTCTCTCCTGTTCTATAATCAATAAATTTTGAAAATAAGTATGCCAGAATAAATACTAATACTTCAAACTGATATCAATCTCTGTTTACATTGGCATAAGTTTACATTGGCATAAGTTTATGCCACATTTCTATTTCCAGCATTTACTTAGAATGGTACTTGTGGCAGATCTGGTAGACTTCCTTAGTCATATAATTACTCCCTAACAGAGAATGTTCTTTCAGTTTCTAAGGCCAGTAAATCACTGGTAGGATATTATCACATATATTCTGAGCTCAAGTTTATGAAAAGCAAATGTTTTTAAACTTCATTGTGGAGTTCAAACATGTCTGGATCTCCTCATGGAGGATGCGCCTTCTTCCCCTTTCACCTCTGTTTTTTCTCCCAGTCTTAGAGCAATATGTAGGCCACACACATACACATATACAAACTGCCACTTTTAAATCAAATAGAAGTTCTATGTCTAGATTACTCGATTAGCCATTATGATATCAAAATTTATGGGAAGCACTGTTTTATGCGAACTGATCATGCAAGAACAAAACAATATAGATATATCTTTTGTTAAATATGGTAAAATGAAGGTTCTGTTAGTAATTTGATGATATCTACAAATTAGTTCTCAAGAAAATTTCATTCTTGTTTTGAGGATTTCTGATTATTAACAATTGACTCTTTTTCGTGAAAAGGAACCATAATTACTCAAACACATTTTATAGACACATTTATTAAAAATAAAAAATAAAAATTGTGCTCAACTGTTTATGGCATTAAATACTATTGAGGACATAATGTAATCATCATTTAAGAAAAAAATTATTATTTTAAATAGATTGGAGTCCCACATAAATGACACTGTGGAGAGTGATGGGGTATTGAATTCATTTGATACCTCATCCCCAATCATTCTAGAAAGGCCATTAATTTAACAGTAGGAGGAAGTATAAAGAGTTAGAGTCAGTATCAAAGGGGTTTAAGAGATGAAGTGGAAGGGGGAAGTCATAAAATTATATTTTACTTAAAATGTAAAATAAAAGAAGTTAAAATGACTCAAAGGAATAAATGGACTAAAATTTTAGAGGAAAATTTGTAAAATCAACTTTGGAAACAAAGACAGAAACAGACAAGCAAACAAACCAAAAAGGACAGGCCATGACTATGCAGAAAGTATTTGTAAGCTGGGCGTGGAATCTCACCCCTAATCCCAGCACTCAGGAGGCAGAGGCAGGAGGACCTCTGAGTTTGAGTCTACAGAGAGAGTTCTAGGGCTGAGAGTCATTGCCTGGAAAAACAAAACAAAATCCACACACCCCCCAAATGAAACAAACAAAAGGGGAAAATCAAACCAAACAAAAGCAAACAATAAACAAACAAACAAACAAAAAACCCAAAACAAACAAAGAAACAAAGGATTTCTAGAGTCACCAAGATCAGGAAAATCAGCATACAACAAAATATTGGGTACTAGTTTTACAAAAGTCCAAAATGGTGCTTACTCAATTACTTAAATGTTAAGACAAGGGGAATAATTACAGATTTTAGTTTGAAATTGGTAAGGATGTTATAGTGATTTTTGAAAGAATAATGAAAGTAATTTTACAAATGATTTAATGGGGATCGTTGATAAGGAGAGAACAGAGGAGGAGAATACTGGCATTAACATATGGTGGAGTCCAGAAAATTATTTTAAAAACTTATGCCCCTATGGTGAATTCTTCAGCACTTGAAACCTAATCTCCTACCCTAAGGCATGATTAATTCCTAATTTACCATATATTTACCAATTGAATACTTATATTCTTTAAGTGCATATATGCTACTATATATACAGTAACATATTGTGCATGTTAAAAATAATTACAAAAAGTTCCATATTAACTCCATGAATATAATCAAACTGTTGGCCTTTGTTTTCATCGAGGCATTACTTTCCACAATCTTTTATTTATTTAGCTACTTATTTTACATACACTGAGATCGATGCAATGTAATTTGGATATCATATCTTGGAATATTTTTGTGCAATAGTGGATATTTGAAAATGTCTGGAAACACTGATTTTCCTCATAAGGAGATATGCTGCTGACAGTTGATGGATGATGTCCAGTGATTTATCTCTGCATCTTATAGAGAAAGGAATCCTCAGATACATAGAAAGAATTATGTGAGCCCAAATTTCAGTAATGCTGAAACTGAAAGCTCATGATATAATGTATGTGGTCTAATATAGAATGGGGAATATACTAGAACAAAATAATATTATCAAATTTAATGTAAAATTGTATGTCATAACAAGTTCCAGAAGTCAAATAATAATAATTTGTAGATAAAAGGATGGATCTCCTGCCTTATTGGTGTAATTATCTGCACTTAAATATAATTATCAATATAAATATCAATCTTGAATTGAGAACATAATTATCATATACCTTTTATGTATTTTCCCTTTAGTCTTAACACATTTAAAGAACTTGACAAAATATCAGTGGAATTTTTGTAGAAGAAAGCAGATTCGGTTGACAAGTGCCATAAGGTACAAGTTGGCATTATTTTATTTGTAAACACAAAGAACACAATTGTACCAGCATGCAATGTGTTAGGAAAACACAAAAGTCTTTGCTGATAATAATGAGCAATACGCATAAATTTTCACTCTCCAATTCCTAGTTGTACCTTTGTAAGTGTTACTTTAATTAATTCTGTATTATGAATAAAAGATCTTTTTGATACTTCATATATACTAAAATTATGCTTTGTTTAATGTCTTATAAATGAAAGAAAGACCTAGTTTTTGCTTGCATCAAATCTATCTACTCATTTGAGAGGCTTTGTACATGTAGGCTATCCCCTAAGATAGGGAGAATTTAACGATGCTTCCCTGCAAACTTCAGTGAGAAGGATATCACATTTCCTAACTAAAAAATATATCCCCATATGTCAACACTGTTGACACTAAGAGTCCCTGCTTTATCATATGTAGTTCAGTAATGAAGAATTCCTTAGTACCTAAGATCCTTCCTTCATTTCCCCTCAAAATTAGGAATGACAGGAGATAAATTAGAAGAATTCACTTAGGTGACTAACTGGATCTGGGAAGTGAATAGAAAGAAAGTAGGTCTGGGTGGTCCCTAGGTGTTTCATTTGGGCACTAGGGAATCATTTCACTTGTCCTGACAAAAGTAAGGGCATCAAAAATGTATAAACAATACTACTTCAGTCAACAAAATCTGCACACTGATTGCAATGGTTCTCAACCTTCCCAGTGCTGAGACCCTTTAATACAGTTACTCATTTGCGGTTACCCCAGCTATGGAATTGGGTTTTTTTGTCTTGTTTTGTTTTTTGCTCCTTCACAGCTGTAATTATGCTACTCGTAGAAATGATAATGCAAATAGTTGATATTTGGGATTGTTCTCAAGGACCCCTCTGATAAGGACCCACGGGTTGAGAAATCAGGATTAGAGTCGTAACCCTGTAATGCCACCCTTTCAAGGTGGCCCCATAATGAGGAACAAGAAGAGGAAGACTGCAGGGTTGTGAAAATTGAGATGTGACTGCAAAAGAAATGACACTCTGCTCAACGAAATTGCCCAACTACTAAAGGAAACCTCCCGTGATGTTGTACTCAGCCTTGCGAGTTGCCTGGACCCTTCTTCAGGAAATCCCGTGTGAATCTGAAAATTGTTTAAGTTATTGTGCTTGTTTTAGAAATGTCCCACATGGGCTCATATATTTGATTAACTCTTCCCAACGTGGTGGTGTTGGTTGAGGAAGTTGGGGAACTTTTAAATTATGGAATCTTCCTAGAAGGAAGCAACTGACTGGGGGCATGCTTTCAGGGTTTATAGCTTTACCCATTTCCTGTTCTTTCTCTCTGTTTCCAGCTGTGGGGAAAGTTGTAATCTCTCAAAGTTCTGCCCCAGTGACCTGCTGGCATGCTCACTCAGCTCCATTTGGATGCTATTTCTCTGGAACCATAAATTCCCTCTTTGACAAATCAGATTAAAAAAGAGAGAGAGAGAGACATCATGGCTAGAGTTTTTCCTTTTCCTTTGGGGCATTTTCAGGACTCAGCTCTACAAAATGACTGTTTTCCAAGTACTAACGCCACGGTAGAAGACAATTTTGAGAGTGACGCCGTCATGGCCTTTACTGTGGAAATGCACATCACATATCTTTCAAGTCATGACTTTCAATGTCATTTGTACTTATGCCTATCTCTAACTATTTATATGGTGAGAGGACATTAAAAATGACAAATTAACTCTTATAAATATCGACATTCAAAACTGATGTTAGAGCCCCTCTTGTGTAAAACTCTTTGCTTGCTTTTTGATAATGTCCTGTGATTCCTTACTGAAATCTTTTGGAAGCAGGTGTTGAAAATCAGGGAGGACTCAGTGCTCCACGGCTCATCACGCTCACAGTGTCTTAGGGGTTCGCTGTCATTCAGGCTCGTGTTTCAGGAATTTAGCAGTGTCTTCTACCATCCCGTTGCCCCTGTTTCCTTGTAACAAATCTACCATTGCATATGCCCATCAACAGGCTGAAAATACCACTAAAAACTCTCCCCTATTGTCATTATGTAAAGAGCCTATTTTGAATTTCTAGACAGATTTTATTTTCCAGTGCATCAGAGGTTCATTTATGAAACAAGTAAAGGCATAGGTTAGGGGAGATAGGAGCCTGAGACACTTTTTAAGGAAAACTAGAAATGGGTCAGCAAATGTTTTTCATTTGAACAGCATTGTATAATTGTTAACAAAGAAATTCTGCTGATGTGGCAACCATTTCTTGTTGGGCCCCTTCAACCCTAGGAAACATTTCATATATAATGCATCATTTTTCTACCCAGGGATGCCCTGGTGGCTTTCAGAGTCTCTGCTACTAAGAGCCAGCCTCCATTTCTCAGTGGCACCTACAGATGCAAATGAAACATTATACTTTCAAATCTAATGATAATGTGACATGCAGAAATCTGTCACATCCCTGAGCAGTTTGCCAGAGTCAACTCCCATCTCTTGTAACTGTCTTGTGCCTCCATTTGCTCACTGAGCAACAGCAACATATTTATTTTGAAAATGTCTTAATAAAGTGAAATGGAGTCATCCGGCCAAGCACAGCACTTTGCAGAGGTTTCCATGTGTCTGAATCCCTAGATTTCTAGGGATTCATTTGCTCCAACTCAGTTTCAACACCGCTGATGCTTCATGTTACCTAACTGTCCCCAGGAATGTTAGACACACTGCAAGAGTTGACAGAGCCTTCTCTCCTATTCATTACATAGTAACAGCAAGTTTTGGGTTTCATGGGAAAATGATTGAAGACATTGCCAAATATCCTCTAGAGAGAAAGTGACTTATCTGAGCACTGAAACTAAACTTAAAATAAATATTGATCCCCCTCTCTATTTCTTGTTCTGTACTTCGTATCACCTGCATCTTGCTATTTCCCTCTCCTTCACCACCCAACCTATGGTCCTTTCATATAGGCAGGGAGGGTTCTCCAGCTGTGAAGTGAATAGCTCAACATAGAAAAAGAGGGGAGAAGGACTAGAGAATAATAATAACAGGATTGTTTGATAAGCTCTCAAGAAATAGATTATTATGTATATATGTATATGAATAAATTTATGTGTATGTACATGCAATATGCATGGGGCTAGGGATTATGTTTCAGAATTAAATATGATCATGATACATCTTGGATCATGTGCCTTCATTTTAAATTTTAGTTTTCTCACAAAACTGCAAAATAATTGACTATTATCCACAAGTAATTAAAAACATGCAATTATTTCCGAATTGTATAAGCCTGTACCTTTTTAACTGACTTTAGTTTGGCATTATATGTTCCACAAGTAATACGACTAAAATATAACCAGTACTTATGCTTCAAATTCCTTTCCATCAAACCACGAGAGTTGAAAGAGGAAGCCTGTGCCTACCGCCTGGCGAGCTGAGCAAATGTTCAAATTACGTTGGAGACTTGTTTTATTAATCATACCTCCAATAAAACTAAAAAGGTTTAGCGGCTCTTGGATAGAAGAAAATTATAGGCTAATAGTTTAAGTCACTACCATCCATTGTTTATGATCAAATAGCGACACAATCAATTGTACAAGTGGAGTTCTCCTCGGAACACTGTGTGGGAGGCATGCCACTTAAATCAGTTTTCCTCTAACTCTCCTCACAAGCTGTGTGCACAGTCACCAGAGTCACCTCTAAGGCATCTGCCTCTAGATGAATTATTGTTCACACCTACCTAGCTACAATGGATCCTTTTCTCTTAACCCCAAACTTGTCTGTTCTGTTTGTATGTTTTGTTTAATCATAAACTTGTCTTCCAATTTTCACATACCCTGCCCATGTGAAATTTACATTTAAATAATCCCATCAAAATAGTTTGTGTCAACATAGTATGTTATAGATATAAGTAGGTGCAGAACACTAATTTAAAAAGGAATTCCATAGGATTTCAAATATTTTTATTTCTAATATAAATTTAGACCAATCATCCTTTTCATGTGTACATAGTTCCCTCATCATAAGTGAATATGACTGGAAGCATTGAGTTAAAAACTTTAATGATGGAACATGCGACCAAATCGGACTCTCTGAGGGTGGCTGATGGTGGAAGCTGACCGAGGAGCCAAGGACAATGGCGATGGGCTTGGTCTCTACAACATGGACGGGCTCTGTGTGAGCCTTGTCAGTTCGGTTGCTCACCTTCCTGGACCTGGGGGGAGTTGGGAGGACCTTGGTCTCAACATAGTGTAGAGAACCCTGATGGCTGTTTGGCCTCAAGAGGGAGGGAGTGGGGGTGTGGGTGGAGGGGAGGGGAGAGAAGGGGGAGAAGGAGGGGAGGAGATGGCAATTTTTAATAAAAAATAAATAAACTGGAAAAAAATAAATAAATAAACCATGAGAAAAAAAAGATTTTTTAAAAGCATATCTATTATGTAAACTCTTCTGTCTGCGTCCTTACCTGCTGGCCAACGGAGTGCATCAGATCTCATAAGAGATGGTTGTGAGGCCCCATGATATTTCTGTGTAGGGGACTCAGGACCTCAGAAAGAGCAGTCAATATTCTTAACTTCTGAGTCACCTCTCCAGCCTTGAATTAATAACTTTTAAAATATCTTCTAATAGGAGTTATGTTAACTTTTGCTTCACACAAATATTATATTGGTTGTGTAGTCAGATGGCATGATTTCTCTGTCATCAGACTGCATTCAGAAGCTCAGTAGATGACCTTTACTTCACGAAATTACCAGTTTTATTTCTAAAGACATTCACAGAGTTCTGATAAATCTAGGTAAAGCCTGCACATGCAATTAATAATGTTTCTAAGAAGAGTAATCTGCTGGACAAAACACTGACATCTGAATATTCTAGGACTCTATTGATTGTTGAGTTTTTAAATTATTTCATTTTATGGATATCACAATATATTTACATAATTTCCCCATTGGACCACTTGGAGCATTCATGTCCTTCTTGTTATTAATTTCACAATTATTAAGTAATAAAACACTTATGAACTAGCCAAAGATATTAACTAAAATTAAGCAAGTCTGGAAAAGTATCAATGGCAAAAATAGAAGCATGCTTCGTGTATCCATATGGCCTTAGGTAACTTAGTTAACTGCTTTGGGATAAACAATAATATGTAAAATTAAGTTGAACTTTAAGATATCTGTCTTAGGATCTATAGCTGTCAATGGTGCCCGCATTGGAACAGTGAGACCATTACAATGCTTGTTTTCAAAGACAGCAAACCCAAATAATTATATATATTATGTTTTTAAAAAGAATTTCAGAAGTCTTTTACTGGTCTCAAAATTCTTCTTTTCTGTTCTTTAGTATGCCTATTTTCGTGTTTAATTCTTAGTGAAAATATATGTAAATGTGTGTTAAGTAGATTTTTACTAAGTCAAAATTTTTACTTTTTTGAGAAAGTAATCAGACTTCCTATCAGAATGAAATCCCTTCTTAGAACCTCTTTCTAATTTCCCTTCCCTTCTGCTTGATTCCTTTCTTTTCTCCCCTTCTTCCTTCCTTCCTCCCTTTGCTTATTCTCTTTCTCTCTCTTTTCCTTTTTCTCTTTCTATCCTTCCTTTCTCTCTTTTATCCTATCTCTTTCCATTTCCCTTCCTTCTTTCTTCTTTCCTACTTTTTCTTTCTTTCCTTTTTTCTTCTTTTCCTCTCAATCTTCTCTCTCTGTTTTTTCTTTTTCCCTTCTTCCATTTTCTCCTTCCCTTTACCCCTTCTTCCTCCCTTATTTTTTTCTTTCTCCGCTTTCTCCTCTTCTTTCCCTCATCTCTTTCTTACACCCTTCAACCCAATCTTCTTTCTTCCTACCCAAATCTTTTGCCTTTCTTCCCTTACATTCATGATTCCTCCTTCTCTTCATTCTTCTATCATTTCACCCCAGCCACATTCCTTTCTTTCTTTGTTCCTTCCTTCCCTCTGCCATATCATCTTTCCTGATGTTCTTCATTGTTTCATCATTTCTTCCACCTTCTTTCTCTTTGTCTTCCACCCTCCCAATTTTCCCTTCCAATTTCCTTTCCTTTTTGTTCATCCTTTCTTCATCTCTCCCTTCCACCCTCTCTCTCTTTTCTACCTCTGTCACTCACTTTCTTCTTTGTTAGACTATTAGATGCTTTTAAAATATAAATAGTTATTTGAAAGGTAAAGCATATATTTCTTAAGATGAACTTCATTTTCTACTATATTAAGCCTTACATATACTGGACCTTATTAAGGACATTTTAAATGATGATTTTTCAAGCATTTATTGAATCAGCATTATATCTTATGAATGTAGTTTAGTGTTTCACAAACAATGACTTCTGTAGCCTTACAATGCACACTATACTCATGCTTGTTTTGTAGAATAAGGAAATTAAGATATAGCAATGACATTACAATAAGGTGGCAAGTATCAAAGAAATTATAACTTATATGTCTATAATTTTGAAGGGTTTTTTTGTAAATGCTCTTTTCTGGGGTTCAAAGAATTTTTTGATTTACAGATTCCTGTAGATCACAAATAACGTAGCCAAGTTTTATATATAGACACTCAGAACCCTGATCCTGAGGCTTTCGGGGTTGTAGTGTCCTGTTTAATGGTAATTGTGCTTGGTGATGCAAGATGAACTTATTACAGCGTACAATTTTACTTCTGATGACTGAAGCTATGTTTCTTCAGTTAATGTGCACTTGCTACTTGTACTGCAGAATGTGGAATTCAGTCCCAGAACCCATGCTGTGGAACTTACAACTGCCATTAATTACAGCTCCAAAGAAATCTGACCTTACTTCTGGCCTCTGCAGCTACCTGAACAAATGTTTCAACACACACACACACACACACACACACACACACACACACACACTCACACACTCACATATTTATAATATGTAACATTTTTGTCATCACAGCACCATTCTGAACACAAGGCACCGGACCAGTTCATTGGTATTTGGCTTTTATATTGCACATTATACTTTGATATAACACCATTATGTTAATAAAACAACTTTATGTCTCCCAAACTGAAGAGGAACTGAAGATTAGCTTAATAAATTGATGGCATATAATCTAGGTAAGACTATTTACTCAGAAGGCAGTGACAGGCATATTTCTGTGAGTTTGAGGTCTACAAAGACAGTTCTAGTGCAGTCATGGCTACACAGAGAAAACAGTCTCAAAAAATTAATCTCTAAAATTTAATAAGGATTTTAATAAAATTCTTATTTTTTATCAATATGGTGCCTATTTCCATTTTTTTTCCTTTGGAGGATAAAGTTGTATCCTAGAGAATACGTGTTAGTCTATCATTCCATCAGAGCCAGAGTTTCAGATCTTAATGCACCAGTAGTGTGCCCCTGATCTAATCCCACACTCTGTAATTTTTTTCTATTCCCTGTGATATTGTGTTGGAGGAATAAACCAGTGTGATATGAAAGCAGTTGAAGAACCTGAAAATGTAAATATATTTTTAGTTTTATTTTCTAAAGTGGCATGTTATTCAGTCCCACATAATTCTCCTGTCTCACATTTTTCTGTGCGATTAAGAATATCAGGGGCAGATTTCCTGACCAAACTGTAGATAATATTACTGATATTATTCAAGCCTCAGGATGAACATATGAAGTAGCTGAATGAAAATGTAGTATGGAGCCGGGTGGTGGTGGCGCATGCCTTTAATGCCAGCACTCGGGAGGCAGAGGCAGGCGGATCTCTGAGTTCAAGGCCAGCCTGGTCTACAAGAGCTAATTCCAGGACAGGCTCTAGAAACTACAGGGAAACCCTGTCTCAAAAAACCAAAAAGGAAAAAAAAAGAAAGAAAGAAAATGTAGTATGGGTGCATATATAAAAGTAACAAACTTTGAAGAAGGAGCTGTGGGCTGCTTCCTGCCACCCAGCTAGCTTTACACCCGAAATAATTACATGAAAACTGTATGTTTTTAAACAGTGCCTGGCCCACTAGTTTTAGCTTCTTATTGGCTAACTCTCACATCTTGACTAACCCATATTTAGTAATCTGTGTAGCACCATGAGGTGGTGGCTTACCAGGAGAGATTTTTTTCCATGGTTTATTTATTTTTTATTTAAAAATTTCCATCTCTTCCCCTCCTCCTCCCCTTTCTCTCCCCTCCCCTCCCCTCCACCCATACGCCCCCTCCCTCCCTCTCCAGGCCAAGGAGCCATCAGGGTTCCCTACTCTATGTTAAGTTCAAGGTCCTCCCAACTCCTCCCAGGTCCAGGAAGGTGATCAACCAAGCTGACAAGGCTCCCACAGAGCCCGTCCATGCAGAAGAATCAAAGTCCAGCGCCATTATCCTTGGCTTCTCAGTCAGCCTCCACCGTTGGCCACATTCAGAGAGTCTGGCTTGGTCTCATGTTCCATCAGTCCCATTCCAACTGGAGTTGGTGATCTCCCGTTAGTTCTGTCCCACGGTCTCCATGGGTGAACGCACCCCTCAGGTTCCTGACTTTCTTTTTCATGTTCTCCCTCCTTCTGCTCCTCAACAGGACCTTGGGAGCTCAGTCCGGTGCTCCAATGTGGGGCTCAGTCATTTTCTTCATCCATCGCCAGGTAGAGGTTCTATGGTGATATGCAAGAAATTAATCAGTATGGCTATAGGATCTGGCCTTTTCCGGCTCCCTCTCCTCAGCTGCCCAAGGAACTAGCTGGGGGAATCTCCCTGGAAATCCAGGAACCCCTCTAGAGTCAAGTCTCTTGACAACCCTCAGATGGCTCCCTTAATTAAGATATATGCTTCCCTGCTCCCATATCCACCCTTACCAGGAGATATCTTATCCTGCGTCTGTCTTGGAGAGGAGAGGCATGACGACTGCCTGAGGCATCTGCCTGACTCTGCTTTCTTTCTTCCACAATTCTGTTCTGTCTACACTGCCTACCTAATTTTTTGTCCTATTAAAGGGCCAAGGCAGTTTCTTTATTAACCAGTGAAAGTAACACATAGACAAATGACCCTCCTCTATCAAAACATGCATGCAAACATAAATACATACATTTACATGCACAGGTAAAAACACACATATATCCACATATACATGCATACACATATGCAAATATATACACACATGTCAAACATACACATATGTTGACATGCAAACACATTCACACAAACATCTATACACACATAAAGAATACATACAAAAATACACACAACGAAAATCACAAACATTCACACAAGTATGAACAAACATACATATATAAACATACAGGCATATATGTACATGCATACACATACACATGGAAACACACATCTATTTGTGTGTCCATATGCATATATATATATATATATATATATACTTGTACTCACATACATATGCACATATATTATATACACATATACACATGTATATACCTACTCACATGCACATACATACATATGCCAGGCTGCAAAATATGTTGAGCTACTATTATTCAAAATGAGATAATAGGTAATAGTATATTTAATTATTAATATATAGATTTGCTACTTTTATCTTTTCAAAAAATATATCTTGTATTTTCTTCTTCTATTTGAATACATTATTTTATGCCCAATGAACAACAAACTAAGCCACACACTTCTTGATTCATCTCTCTACTTCCTCCTTAGTAACTCGGCTTATATCCCAGTGACCTCAGTGTTAGCTTTTGCCATGGATCAGAGCCCAGCCCAGATGGAAGCTATTACCTGGAATTGCTTTTAAAAGTCACCAAGTACCTTGTGGCTGAGAATATTCCACAGCTGTTCTCAGAAAACAAGCATGCCATTTTCATTGCCCAGGAATGGAAATACCACGTTTCACTTTCCTTGTCCCACACTAGATGTGGAAAGTTGCTTTAGTCACAGCCCAGGGCCCACATAGCCACATTGTGAGGTCTCTGATCACGACTTCTGTAGTCCTTCAGGTCCAATATCAGCTGGAGTGCTGAGTAAAAAGACTCACCAGTTGCTACCTAAGTGTTCAGGCACAACAGAAAATAGTATTTCCAAGCCATCTGAGAAAAATTGCTTTTTATTGTTAAGAGGTCCCAAATATTTTCAAATTTTTATCCTTCCCCCACTCCTTCTTTTTCTACTGCTATTATTATTATTAATACTACCCACACAATCACCATGATTATAGGTATCACAATTTTTTTACATGCTATTAAGTAAATTTATTTGCATTCATTAGTTCTTTAATTTCCACTCAAGTAATCAAGGTAGATAATTTGGAGAATCGGTGAATAAGGAAATGGAGGTCACTTGTATATCCTGAAGAATACAGACAAAGATTTAAAACGTGTGTTCATTAAGTATGAATGAAAAACTAGTTGTCTACCACTGTGTTTCTTTTCATATATTTATGTAGCAATGCAGATACTTGTCTATATGACCTTCATACTTTTGGTTGTGGGCAGATCAATACTGCAAAATAAATGCATTAATATAAAATTCTAGGAAACAGATTTCTAGATGATAACATACCCTTTTAGATACATTGCTTTTTAAATAACACACATACAATATAATATATGTAAATGTATGCCATACATATACACACATATATAAGCTTACACATATTCTGCAAATAAAATAAGATAAAACAGACAACTTTACTTTCTGATAGCCAAATAAAAAATACGAAAATTGATTTTATCTTATTCCTGAACAATATAAGTACAAGGTTTGAGATTCCTCTGTTTAATGTGAACAAAAGAACTTTAAACTGGTTGTTCACTTTGATTCACTGTAGTTTTGGAAATACTCATCAACTTTCAAAGAAAGTGAGAGAAAAGGAAGCTACTAAACAAAAATATGTCAAAATGATACCTTAGTTATATTTATTTTTATTTTATTTGTTTTTTATTATTATTTTCCTTTTTTATTAAATTATATATTTTTTACAAATTTTCACCTCCTCTCCTCCTCCCATTTTCCTTCCCCTTCTCCCCACTTCCCCTCCCCTTCCCTCTCCAGTCCAAGGAGCAGTCAGGGTTCCCTGCCCTGTGGGAAGTCCAAGGTCCTCCCTGCTCCATCCAGGTCTAGGAAGGTAAGGATCCAAACAGACTAGGTTCCCACAAAGCCAGTACATACAGTAGAATCAAAACCCAGTGCCATTGTCCTTGGTTTATCAGTCAGCCCTCCTTGTCAGCCACGTTCAGAGAGTCCGGTTTGATCACAGGCTCCATCAGTCCCAATCCAGTTGGCCTTGGTGAGCTCCCATTAGATCAGTCCCATTGTCTCAGTGAGTGGACGCACCCCTCACGGTTCTGACTTCCTTGCTCATGTTCTCCCTCCTTCTGCTCCTAATTTGGACCTTGGGAGCTCAGTCCAGTGCTCCAGTGTGGGTCTCTTTCTCTATCTCCATCCAATGCCAGATGAAGGTTCTATGGTGATATGCAATTTTTAAATGAGGATATTGTTCTTAAAACAGTTAAATGTGTTGGGAATGAAGAATTTAAGTAATTGTCAGCAATTTATCCAGCACACAAGACAATGGATAATGTTTCATTTTTATGTTTCTAATCATTTATAAAAAAAAAAGAAGAAAATTACTATGTCTTTTGCAATTGCAAACCTAATCACATTCACCACCAAATGAATAAAGGTACCATGATTTCCAGGTAACTATTCCATTGAAAGGAATAGGTTATAAGAAAATCCATAGGAATTCTTGCTGAACAGGAGATCTTTCTCATTTCCATACATAATCTGATGTAACATCTGAAAGTGATTTTGTTGAGGTGTGGCCAAAAAATGAACCATGTCCTCATTGGTTTTGAATTCGGGGTGTGTGTGTGTGTGTGTGTGTGTTTGTGTGTGTGTGTGTTTGTGTGTGTACATGTGGGTGGGTAAATCTGCATGTGTGGGTATCAACATCCACGTGCACACATATGGCGGTAAAAGGAAATGCTTGATGTCATCCTCTACTGCTTCATAACTTATTCTTCTGATACAGGGATTCTCAATGTACCTTGATGTTTGCTGTTGGATGTTTGCTGTCTAGGCAGGCTGGGCATAACATTTCTTTACTACTTTTGTTTTCACCTCATCATTCAATCAGCACTGGGCTTTAAAATTGTCAGAAGCGACCCCATGCTTTAGGAAAAAGCACTAGATGCAAATTGATTACCACGAGTATGTGCAGCAAGTTCTCGTAGCCACTGAGCCCATCTCCCAGGCAGCTTGCTTTGAAAATTTAAGGTTGAATCCTGACATTTTTCTCTCCTAAAAGAGTTTTTAGCTGGTACTATGTGGTGATTGTTCTTTGAAAAGTTAGTCTTTCATAAATTATAAATATAATGTGATAGGAATTTTGAGAATCTTCAAACTTTTATTTTGGTTAACTTTTGCTATTGCTAGCAGATAGCATATATTGCTCATTCAGTTTCTACTAGAAAAGGTAGTTAAAATCTATACAATTATCCAGATTCTTGGGATTTATCACCCCCATGTACACACACACTCTCCTCTCATACACACTTAAGTCAAAATATAATTATCTTAAATGATGCCAATTGATATTCTGCTATACTCATCAATTGATGCCTACCTCAACAGTCATGAGAAAGGTTTTACCCAGAAACTGCTTGAAACAGATATAGAAACCCATAGGCAAACATTAGGCTGAGCTCAGGGAAATCTTCTGGAGAGGGAGGAAGTATTATACAAACCAGAATGGTCAAGAACATCACATACACAAACACACACACACACACACACACACACACACACACACCACAGAAACAACTAACTTGGGCTCATATAAACATACAGATTCTGAACTAATAACCAGAGCACATGGAAGAGACTGAGTAGCTTGGTCTACTTGTAGGGCTCCTAACACTTTGGATGGTTTTGGGGAACCTATTTTTTCCTAGTGGGTTGCCTTACCCAATCCTAATACAAGGGGAGATTCTAAGTCATTCAGTAGCTCTATCTTCCATACTATGTCGATGTCCATGGGAAGCTTGCCCCTTTCTGAACAGAAACAGAGAGGAGTGGATTAGGGGAGGTGTAGAGGAGGTAGGGGTAGGAAATGGGAGGAGAGTGGGGAGAAAAAAACTGCAGTTGGGATGCAAAATAAATCAATTTAATTAAAACATATAAAAATAAAACTATCTTGTGCTTAATAGTCTTCATTGTTCATTTTATTGTAATAAAACGCATTAAAATGAGAATACAGAACAGGAAAAATGAAAGGAAATGTACCATCCCTTTTTTACATTCTGTATTTCATTTAAAAACAGAAACACAAAAGCTTCTACCAATATTTTGTTTTGCTTTTTTTAAAAAAAATCTGGTTTTTACTGATTTGAGTAAAGATCCAGTCTGTAAGCAGAGAAAGATTTTTAAACAACATGAAATTGACATTGTTTGTTGATGATATTTAATTTCAGTTGATATAACAAAAGTAATTGAAGATGTGGGAGAGTCTATATAAGATGGTAGGGTAACCCATAATGCCATGCATAAACATCTTTTTTTTTTTTTTTTTTTTTGGTTTTTCGAGACAGGGTTTCTCTGTAGCTTTAGAGCCTGTCCTGGAGCTAGCTCTTGTAGACCAGGCTGGTCTCGAACTCACAGAGATCCGCCTGCCTCTCCTCCCGAGTGCTGGGATTAAAGGCATGCGCCACCACCGCCCGGCATGCATAAACATCTTTAACAGAAAAGTGGCTGAGGAATTTCAGAAGTTCCAGAGCTTTTAATCACAGGATGGGAAAATGAACATAAGCCCTTGGGTCTAATGGTTAGCCTGTGTCCTTTTGTGTCCACGTAAGGGAACATTTTCAGATTTCTACTCTAATTTTGTTGAGGGGTAAAGACATCAGATGAAGACTGAGAGCCTTTGAATTGACTTTTCTATGTTTTATTAATGCAACCATAAAAGATCCATCATCTCTCTTTAGAATAGGAGGTGTGGTGATACCTGATACCTCACCTCTGTCGTTTCTATAAAAATTTGAGACATAAGACCCTTATCCTTGATGGTGATAGAAGGTAAAAGGTCCCATATATTGTAGATTTCATCTTATTGTTTCCTGTTTCTAGCAGACTCAGTTTTATTACCAGCTCAGTACTCTTAACATATTTTTTCTCTTATATAGAAATCCATGAAATGGTTGGAAACAGATTAGTTTATATCAGTCCTTTGAGGGGAAAAGAATGGTAAAAAATAAAATTTCTTAATGTGGGGGAATATAGTAAATAATACTTTCTGTGCCATTGGTCAGGATTTTCCAATTTTCATTTAATTCATTTGTTCCATAGAAAAGCATTGAGAATAGACACATTATGAATTAAATTCACATAAGCTTTAGTGAATTAAATGGCTCTAAAAAATCCGTGAATTCCATTTATGCATTCCTCCATTAGCATTTTTAAAATACTAATTGTGTTTCCACAATGAGTTATTCTATATCAGTCACCAACAGTTGACAATCAGGGTGGCTTGGAAATGAACACTTTTCAAATACATCAAATAAGACTTTATAAATTTAATAACATCTCAAGAAAAGACACTGAGAAAAGTAATTTGAGCACAATGTGGATTACTCAAATCTGTTTCTTATTATAAAATGTTTCCAGAGACCATTAGAGAAAAAAAAAAACTGGGGATTTACACTGCAATAGATAAATAGCCATAGACTCAAAGTTGATATTTAAAGGGCAACTGTGGAATTTCATATTCTCTTTCATACAATATTCTTTAGATCTTTTTGTTCAGCATGAACTCAGTGAGATATGCATCTGTGTAGGCAATGGAAAATCCTTCATACATTTTTGTACACTATGATTCTGCACTTCTCTGGATGCTTTAGTTCCATAATTCTATGCTTAGGTGCTTCCTGAAAATGTAGTACAATCCATTCAAACAATGAAATGCACTCCCAAAACCCATAGGGCTTGATGACCCATACGTCTCTAGATTTGTTTAAAATACCATAATTCATGTCTTAATTGTGTAGGTAGGAGGGCTGATCTGTACCTGACACAAATCCTGCCTCTGAGCAGCAGACCATCAAGTCAAATATCAACAAACTTCCAAAACTGAGTTTCAAAAGTCATACTGTTAATCTTGTTTCAAATGACTTTAGGAAAAAAACAGACCAGAGAAAAAAAAAAAAAAAAAAAAAAAAAACAAAACAAAACAGCACCACCTTCAAGTTCTCTGTCAGACACAGAAAGAAGTATTTTTCAAAACTCTATCCAAAATCACAAATATTTTAGCAAATTTACTGACTAGACACATTGTATGAGAGGGGGACCATTACCAAGCAATTAAAAGAGTTAGAACATTGAAATGGTTAGGGTAAAGATCAAAATCAAGGTAATTTCAATCCATCAGACAATTGCAAATATGCTCTTATATCTTTGAGATTCAGCTCATTGTCCAGGAAGGAATATTGGTAAGGAGAAGTTGATTGGAAACTTAAATTTTCCAATGCTTGACTGAATTTTTTTGTCAGAAAAAAGCATTTGTTTTTAACTCTATTAAGGTTTAAATACCTGACAATAATAAATATCATTAATAAGTCAGCATTTATTAAAATATATCTGTCTAGGCATTTGTTCAGAGGCAAGAAAGGGAGAAAAGAAGGGCAAAGTAGAGGCAATGTGTGTGTGGAGACATAATCCACTTGAAAAACAGGAACAAAAAAGCCCGAAGTATCAAGAAACCCACACAATTTAACACAAGGCTGAGTCTTAACTTTAGATTATTGAAACCAGGAACTTAATGTATAAAGAAATGCATCATATAAAATATATGCACATTTGATGGAACAACAGATTATCCTTTGTGTTGCCGGATGGTAATATATTTCAAAACTACCCAGGTGAGCTCTGCTTCACAACCCTATACCTGTGCAAAGAAGGATTTGCTTATTTTGTTTTAGAAGGGGATTCATCTGAGAGCACGCATCTGAGTCCTAGCTTCACAGTCCATATTTGGCAATGCATCCCTTGTCCTAAAAACTGTAAGGTGAAGAAATGAAGCAAATACAAAAAAAAAGATAACTAACAAAATTTTGACTCCCTTATGTTGTTTTGTTATAAAAGTAACAAACATTGCGTTCATACTATTTAGCAAGTAGGGAATGTGAGTTTATCTGAGATGAGGTTGATGGAGGTGTCTTTTCATTCTCATTCCCATCAGTAATGTAATTCATGTGCAGATGAGTACTGATTGTCATTGTGAGATAGCAACAGTTTCCAGTGCGGGCTTTCGGAGAGGGAAGGTTGATGTGAGAGGTAACAGAAAAACAGATGCACAGCACAGCTTCCATGTGTCTGTCAGTGAGGGTGTCTCTGGGTGTCACATTTGCTCACGTGCTTGTGGAAAGAGAAGCAAAACCTCAGGTGTCATTCCTTGTTCTTCACCGTGTTCTTGTAGGCAATATCCACACAGATCTGTGGCTAACCACAAAGGTCAGCACCTTAGACCAAGTCAATGAGATTCACAAAGCCAAGTGTGACTAACTCGTTTTTATCTGTGGAATTCAGAGTTAAAAAGAGAAAAAAATGAAATAGAAATGATAGAGGTACTGTTAGTCAGAAGATGGAGAGGGAGTGAAGTGAGCAGTGGAGGGGGTAGGTGTGGTTAAAGTGCCCTATATGCATGTATAAGAATGATAAAACCATAGGACTTTGTACAATTAACATTATTAAAAATTGAAATGCATGTGTTGAAAACAAAACTGCCAAATGACATTTTATAGAGATCTGTTAAAATTTCTTCCAGGAAACAAAATGCGTTCTACACCTCTCTTTGTTTCCATAGCTGTCCTTTCTTTTATTTATAACCTCATCCCCTCCCCAGTTCTTATTCCTCTCCTGGCTCTATGCTGACATCTTTGCCTTTTTTTTTTCACTTTTTCTGATCTTTGTGAAAAAAAATTCCTATGTAAAATAATGTACTAATGAAGCACGATAGAGCTCTCTCTGTCCCCTCTCTTTAGGTGTGTATTGGGTGTGTTTCTTGTTTCTATGAGAGGAATTCAATGATAGAAACCAGTTCTGAGTTCAAGAATGATGGTCAGTAGTCGATCTCTTTAAAGGTCTCCTGAGAGGGAGATTCCAGATTATTTGTGGTGTGTCCTCAAGAAAGGAGTTCAGATAACAGATTTCTCCTGGAAACCCAGTTAGTGTCTAGGAGAGATGTCATTTTGTTAGTGTGAAGCTCACTTCTTGTGTCTTGCATCATCAAATGATGCATCCTTCTTTATTTACTTGGTTTTCTTTTTAATTAGCTAATTTTAATCAGCATTCAGAGCAAATAATTTCATTATTTATTTTCAGAATAGCTTGTTGAGCTTTCTTTTCAAGGCAATTCCCTGACCACTTCTTACAGAGTAGAGTGAAACCAGACCAGTAATCTAGAAGAAGCAGAAACAAGCTAAGCTGTCTGGAAGAAGTTTAGGCAAACTGCATCACTTGGAAAGGCTACTCCCATCCTTTATACCCTGCCTGCAGGCTGGTTAATGAATTCCCAGCATTTGTGAGCCATCACTCGTACTGGGGTGGGCTTGATGTTAAATATCATAAGCAGGTTCCTATGTTTGGACACTTGTTTATCAGATGCTGGTGCAGTTTGGGAAGATGTGGATCCTTTTAGGGGAAGAGACTTGAGGATTATATACTACCCTGCTTCAAGCACAAGTTCTTCATCCTGGTCCATTGACATGGATCTTGTGACAAAATGCAAGCAGTACTATAGTGATAGAAGTTTTCCTCTCAAACCAATGACCAAAAGAGATCCTCTCTGCAATAAATTGCTTCTTCTATATGTTTATCACAATATTGAGGAAGTAATTAATTCACCTATTAATGATAAGGTTGTTAAATAATGCTACACATAAAAAATGAATGCAATTGTTGAATATTTTTACTATAAATTGAGAAAGGATATTTCTGTACATAATTGATATCTACAGATGTTGACCTACATCATGTCTGGCACATATGTGAGTGCAAAGTATAAAAAATATTACTCTGAAAATTTCTTGGTCTTATATGTTCCCAGAGGTTTTTGTTCTGTCTGGTTCTGCAGCCATTCAGTCCCAAAGAAACACACAAAGGCCTATATTAATTATAAACTGGTTTGTCTATCAGCTTAGACATATTATTAACTCTTATATCTTACATTAATTCATAATTCTTTTCTGTGTCTGGGTGACAACTGCAGACTGAACCTTTACTGTTCTCCAAAATTCTCCTGTTCTGATCACCCTGCCTATACTTCCTGCCTGGCTACTGGTCAATCAGCAGTTTATTAAACCAAGTGACAAATCTTTGCAAGGAACAAGACCATTGTGCTACAGCATTATATAATATGTTACTCAATAAAAATTAAAATATATTAAAATGAATCCTTAAAAATTTAAGGATATATTTGCATTATTATTTGAGGCTTCTAATGAAGTTATATAGTTTCACATAACCTTGAAAATTATATCTTTATTCTTGACTTATTAGAACAATTACTGAGCTAATTTTCCTTAATGACCACAATATCCACTGTTTTTCTAATAAACCTTAAAAAATAATACCATGAAAGCATAACCTCCTAGCTTATTTATTTAAGACTTGGGTGAATATAATTTATTTGGAAAGTTATGAGGAAAATCGCCTAGACTTTACTTTTAGCACAACTCCCAACTATATGGTGTATTACGAAGTAAGAAAATGTTGATAAATATCACTTAAAACTGTGACCTGTAATAAATACTAGTTTTAAAGACTTTAAATGTCTTGACTTATTTAATGCTAGCTGCACCTACATTCAGTAAATGCCATAATTATTCTGATTATCACAGAATTGTGTAAATCACGAAATGGAGGTAAAAATTGCTGGAGGTCACACAGCTGCTGCATTATAAAGATGAAATTTAAAACCAGGGAGTCACTGGGAAGAATTCTTTCTATTTTTCAGTCTTATAATTTAGTAACTGTATAATTTGAACAAATTTTAGACTTTATGCTAGAAAACCAGTAGGAAATAGTACTAAATCTCCTTGGTTTAATAGCTACTGTTATAGAAAAGAGAAAGGCTATGCAGGTACAAAATAATTTTTTAAAAAATAGAGATTTTGATGCAGATGGCTTTGTAGTATGGTTCCTTCAAATGCACGTGCAAGCATAAAATCACTATTTTTCAAATAATTGAATGTTTTTAATAGTCTTATTGTTTTGTGAATAATCTAAGTATTTAATGGAAATAATACAGATACTTGAACAAGATAAAAGAAAGACACCAGTATACACACACACATACACACACACACACACACACACACAATGCACACCTTATACATACACCTGCATAATCCATGCTTTATGGAGTGATTATAAGTCCCGATTTCCTATCTTAATAAAAGACAAGAAAGTCAAATTTAAAAGCCTTGCCAATTAATGATGCAATATTTCTATGTTACAGTAAAAGAGATAAAAATTACCCATGCAATAGACAGATGTAGGAATTACATTATCAAAAAATAATGAGTCAAACTGAAAGTGGCTTTGCAATTCAGTCATTAATGCTGACAACTGGTACCCTACCTACTGTCCACCAATCTCCTGGCATCAAGGAAGCATCATAATGAATGATGATTTCATGTGAAAACAAACATAGTTGTCATTTGGGGAAACATTAATTCGATGTTATGGAAAGATAAGCCTGAAAAAAGACTGGAGATTGTCGCTCAGAACTACTCCAGCCAGATGCAGATTGTCTTTTCCTTCTATTATTACAGTAGTGAAGGTGGCTTTGATAGGAATGTGATCAATTTAGGTTCCTTAAAAAGGAGTAAAAATTGAGACTAATGATTCTTTTAGATATAAGAAAAAGCTGTGGTTATGTAAAAATAAAAAAAAATTGTCTTTAGTTTTTTGTAAAAATTAGGTGTATATCTCAAGAAAAATAAAAAAACACATACACTGTCTCATTATTTTTTAATGATTACTTCTTACTTTCATCTTGCCCTTTGTGTTTTAAAACACAGCAGTACTGCATGTGATCTAATGAAACTCTGACCTGAAACACAATGGCTTAAAATGTAAGGAAATTTCTCCTTTCAAGAAAAAGTAAGTAGTGCTGATTTCACATGTGTGACCAATGCAGTCTCTTGGGCTCACCTTGAATGACATGGGCTCATCTCAATGCATTGTTGTTAAAAGTTTGGGATTTTCATTAATGTTTGCATGTGGCTATGCATATTTTCCTTTGCTCAGGTTCCCACAATATATGTGCAATGTAATAGAATTTGTTCTAATGATATACCTTAAAAACAATTGTGGTTTCTCCTGGGTAGCAGTTGGCATCAGCTTCAACTAGGGATAGAGAGAAAAACAAAGATTTCTGAAATCTGTGTTCCCCCACTCTTTGTGAACTGGTGAACTAGGAATTGCTGCTATTATACATCTTGACAGAATTACCAGGATTGAAACAGCTGCATCATAATAATAATCTAAAAGACCTCAGCAAATAGTGAGAAATAAAGATATTTCCAAGCTCTAGAAAAAAAATCAAGTTAAAAAAGAAATTGTATGATAAAACATGAAGAACTTCTAATCCTAGAAAATTATATAGAGAAACAACACATCACATAATATGTTCCAAAGAAACATGTAGTTGGAGAAATACAAGAGAAAACAATGAGAGAAAAGGTAAACTGCCTTTCCTCCTGGAAGCTAATAATTGTCAGTAGCAACGTAGAGGAGGATTCAGATACTCAATAAACCACATATTAGGATCCAAAGTAATTCTCAACAAACACCGGAAAAATGATATCGCATCCTGAATTCTATCAGAGCACGAAAGACTAATGTTGCCTGACAACACAAAAGATAGAAAATTCATGAGTTTATACCAGTTCAGTAACACATGCTGAACTAAAATCGGGTGGAAGGAGAAATCAAGAAAAAACAATGAAAATTCCTGTTGTTAAAAGAAAACGAAAGCACAATATTCTACAATCTATGGAACAAATTGAAAGCAATCAAATGGGGAAGTTTACAGCCCTTAGTGCCTATATTCTGTAGCTTTAAAAACAAAGACATAATTACATTTTTACAGCAGTTAAAAAATCATGAAACATGACACTGAAAGTTATCTAAAAATACCTTCAAAACTTTTCTATGTATACTCAAGTGTTTCTACATATTTGAATAAGCATGAGAAAATAAGCAATTGTTAAACACTATCAATAATGGTTATTACTGTTGCTGAGCTATATAACACTTAATTTGTTCTTTGCGTTCTTGCCTGAAAGTGTTGTACCTGTAAAGAAAAGTATTTTTAAATATATTACTACACATTAGAATTTGTGCATATGCAACTGTGAATTCTAAATTGCATAAAGAAAAAGTTTTCTCTGAAAATATTAATAAGTTTAGTCAAGAAAAGATTATTAGTGAACACTATGCTAAATCCTTAAAATGTCCACCCTTAACATATTTTTGACAATAAGATCCTACAAGCATTTGTTATTTTTAACCTCAATTTAGAAAACAGAGTGTGTGTTTACCTTGTGTAGCACAAAATCAGCACAAGTTTGAGAAATTATTACTGCTTTCAGAGTAAGGTAACACTTTATTGAAATCTTATTAATATTTCATGGGAGATATTATATGATCTAAAACTGTATCTATCCCTCAGAACTAATTAAAATGAACTATATGAAATATTGCACAGAGGGTGAAAAATGGACAATCATGGGAAAAATAGATAGATATGACAGAATTTTGAAAAAAGCAGGTATTCTGAGGTTTAAAATAAAATTTATAAATTAGCAAAAAAGTGTTTCTTGAAGAAAGATTTCCCCAGATTTTCATCTAGGCTTTTACAGCAAGAGATGTCCTGAAGTCAGTAGAATGTGCCATCTAAGAAGCTCAATTTGAATATAGTTATTTAATTCGAATTTGATTCATGGGGCTGGAGAGATGGCTCAGTGGTTAAGAGCATTGCCTGCTCTTCCAAAGGTCCTGAGTTCAATTCCCAGCAACCACATGGTGGCTCACAACCATCTGTAATGAGGTCTGGTGCCCTCTTCTGGCCTTCAGGCATACATACAGACAGAACATTGTATACATAATAAATAAATAAATATTTTTTAAAAAATAAAATTTGATTCATGCCCTTCCTTGGTATGTAATTTTAAGCATGCAATGTAAACTTTTCTAGTCTCACTTTAGTATCTTAAAAGCATGTGTAAAATTTATTTCACTTGAATTGACCAATAACTGCACTGAGTTGGTATAATAAAGTACCTTTTAATGATAATTTTAGTGTTCGTGATATTTATAACCATCATGAAAAACAGAAAAGAAATGAAAATATATTTCCTCATTTTATCCCAAATAAAGTAATACTTCCTAGTTTTATTTCAATAAAGAAATCTATTTTTCTTTATAAGCATTAAAAGTTGAATAGATGTATATGCACAGTATCAACTCTGTCTAAAATATGTTTTCAATAATAATCATGGTAATATCATTAGCAGAACGTCTTATGTGTAATAGTGATCATGGAAACCAAGTATTTTGGTCATCTGATATTCAGAACAGTCTCCTTCTACTCTGAAGTTTCTAAAGCAGTCCTTTGGCATATATTTTTTTCTAGTTGTCTACAAAGTTACATTTAAGTTTATTTAACCAACGGTGAATTCACAGACATGGGAAGAAGTAGCAAAGAATATGAATTGTTCTTTGCAATGATTTCAGAATTGCTAGTTGGGCAGAGCCAATTCTACTGAATTTCTCTATTCACATTTTTAATAAGAGTGTAATTTTGCCTTAAAAAGATGCAATCATAACAAAAAGATTACCTCATAACAGTGGTGACTGCCCCAAACTGGGTCATGGGTAATCAGGCAAAGTTTAACCCAAAAAGCCATTATTTTTGAATGTGGTAAACATAATACATTGATAACAAAGCATTTTGGTTTTCAGGAAGCCAGGAAGCAAAAAATATCACTTTGAAAACTTTTAGTATGTGATTACAACCACAAGCATTCTTAAGAGATATCAAACATAAATAACAACAAAACTATCATTTCAGATTCATATCCTAAATTATCAGCTAAATGAAGTTGAAATTGACATACACAGTAACCCATTGTTCAAGAGTGCAGAGTGTTACTGTTTACTGAGAAATTACAGACATGGTGTTTCTGGTCTATTTCACAGTAGAGTAGAGTATTTCTCTTTCAAGGCTTCTATATTCTATGTTTTGCAAGTGCTGTGAGAACCAGCACTACAATATACAATACAATACTAGAGTCAATTTAATATACTGTTTTGTATATTATCTTCTTTATGATAAATAAGAATGAGTATTAATCTCACTAGATTTTATCCATGTACAATACACAGGAACATGACAATTTGAAGAGCCAAAAGGCCCACTAAAATGTAAATAATTTCAAAAGTATAATAGAGACCCATTTTAACTCATTGTCATCCACAGATTCACAATATTAAGACTAAACTGTGTCACTTTTCTCAAAGAAGCCAGAGTTCTATAGTAGTTTTTTCTTTATTTTGAAAATTAAATATGATGAGATCTCACTCAGAGAGCATTATCTTGCTTTCAATACTGCTAGTGTCTACACGTGTGGAAAAGCAAATTACTAATAGATTGATAAACAGAGGGTTTTATTTTTCTGCTCTCTGACTGATGTGAGGAACATAACAGCCAGGAATATTTAGACCCTACATTGCTAATTGAACAGCTTACCATGCATACGTTTGTAAAGAAGGTAAGGGAGCCATTCTAGGGTTGGCAGAGACTTGACTCTAGAGGGGTACCCAGGTGTCCAGGAAGACGCCCCCAGCTGGTTCCTTGGGCAGCTGAGTAGAGGGTGCCAGAAATGTCCAGATCCTATTGCCATACTCATGAATATCTTGCATATCACCATAGAACCTTCACCTGGCATTGGATAGAGAAAATGACACAGCCCCACATTGGAGCACCGGATTGAGCTCCCAAGGTCCTGATGAGGAGCAAAAGGAGGGAGATCATGAGCAAGGAAGTCAGGACCGTGAGGAGTGCATTTACCCATTGAGACGGTGGGACAGATCTAACGGGAGACCACCAAGTCCAGTTGGAATGGGACTGATGGAACAGGGGACCAAACCGGACTCTCTGAATGTGGCTGACGGTGGAGAAGGACTGAGAAACCAAGGACAACGGCGATGAGCAATAACTCTACAGCATGGACGGGCTCACTGTGAGCCTTGTCAGTTTGGTTGCTCACCCTCCTGGACTTGGGGGAGCTGGGAGGACCTTGGACTTAACATAGTGAAGGGAACCCTGATGGCTCTTTGGCTTGGAGAGGGGCGGAGTGGGGGTATGGGTGGAAGGGAGGGGAGGGAAGGGGGAGGAGGAGGGGAGGAGATGGAAATTTTTAATAAAAAAATGAGAAAAAATAGAATACCATACTAAAGAAAGTACAATCTATGACTGAAACTTGGACTATCTAAATCTTGTGGTCTAAGAATCAATTGAAGTAATATCCCTGGTTTTAAGTTTTTTTTTAAGATTTGCCTGCCTTATTATGCATGTCGGATATTGCCTGCAGGTATGAATGTCCAGAATATTAAACACAAATCATCATTCAAGCAGGGAAAAATGTTGGAGAATAACACTGTAACAAATAAAGCTTGAATTTCAAAAATGTATACAATAAAACATTACAAGGACAGAAATGTTAGGGGAAATGATTTCAAGAGATTAGAAAAACTGGACACTGTAACAGAGTTTCATAGGACTTTAATGTCCACTGTCACAGTTAAAGAGAGTCTTGAACGTTCATCAATTAAAGATTTATGAAGTGGCATTCATAATGAAGCAGGTCGGAACACTGATGCCTACTGTTTTAATTGCATTTATTGGACTAAAATTAATAAAAGGCCTTATAGATATATCTTGCTAAAATAGCCATGAACTATAGCAAGGCATGGCAATATTGGCTAAATTTAGAATGATGTCATTGTTAAAGTGTTTAAAGAATTAAGAAATATCTACACAGTTACTCTTTCTCTATATAAGATTCCTGACATTAATGCAAACTATATTTAAGGTGCACAGAGATTAGTATTATTATGTAGTCAGGGGTGATGGAAGACTGCATTTATTGAGCCTTAATCTCCCCCACCAAATAAAATTCTATGTAACACCTGGAAGGAACTGCCACCACCATTAGAAGGCCTGACTGAAATACACAACAAAACTATTTTGTAGATTTTATTTGAACTTAAACCTCAAAAAATAGAGCTGAAAAGTTTTATGCTCAAAGTTTGGCATCACTTAAGATTTTTCATATCTCTGGAATCAATTTATATCTTCTTTTTACCTCCTTATATATGACTAATAATGTCATGTGTGATACCATCTCAGAATTCAACTTCTGAAGTTCCACACTTATTTCTCATTAACTGTCTTCTCCAAATGCTTCTGTCAGGCCCCTATTTATCGAGGGAACTACAGGTGTTAGAGATGAAGTGTCTGTGTTGTGTATGGTCATGGTTGCTTCTATTCCTAGAGCCTCTTAGAATGGAGTATTCCGTTGCTTTAGCCCAGTAGGAACTCATAAACACCAACGAGGAGCATTTAAATCTATACGAAAGAACAAGACTCCTAACTGTAACTTCTTTACCTTAAAAAATATATTGTTCAAGGCTGCAAGAAATCTGCTGTACTTCTTCTATAGTTTTATGTGTGTCGATGAAGTTAAGCATCTCCTGACTTGGCTGGTGGGTAAATCTTCTCGGCAAGTGCCAGCGTCCTGTAAGGCAGCAGATGGCCGGGGGAGCAGACAATAGCTTACAATGAGAGATGCTTGCTGCTTCCCTAACTTTTCATCACCAGAAATCATTCCCATTGTTCAGCTCTGCATCTGCAGCCTATTTTCATGGGAGAATGGACTCACAGAATGTTTACGATGTGACACATTCAGTTTGAGAGAAACACAAGTTGCTTGGGTTTTTCTCAATGGGCCATTCTTTCCACTGCTTTAAGGTCACTGAGTTACGGCTGTGGTGCTGTTCTTATTAATCTTCAGTGTGATTCTCTGGTGCACTTTGAAATGAGACCCAGCCCACATTTGAACCTTTCCTCAGAAAGTGATTTTATCTAACTTCCTGTGATTTTGATATCTTATAGCTGCTGGGTTAATCCACTGGACTCAGTATCACAATGATTGGGGGGTCCTAAATTCCTGGGTTCAATTTTCATTGCTCATGTAAGAATTATAACAAAGATTTTCCACTACTAAATACATTTTTTGTGCTACTCTGGGGAGAAGTTTTCGCTGAATACATAAATGTAACTGGGGTAATAAGAGAAATTGGAGAAATAGAGAAGTGGATTGACTGTCTCCAATTTTCTGCAGCCTCCCTAAAGATGGCTGGGACAGCTTATTTGCATCCCTTTTGTCCAGTCCTCCCTTCTATAAAATAAAATGTCACTAATTATTATTTCTGTCTCAGGCTGGGGACAAATAATGGTTATTCATTTTACACAACAAATTGGAAATACTAACCTGACTGTCCAGAAGCTTTTAAGCCATTCTAAATTAAATGGCCTACTAATGCCATTAAGATACTTTCATTTTTCCTCAGGTTTTCTTTGTACTTTTATTGTTTTATTAGTCATTCTTTATTTTACTCTCCATATAATTACATCTCTCAGGTTCATCTTTATTTTTGTGTCTGTATCCTTACTTTATAATTTCCACTGCAGAATGCAATGACTATTTCCATTTTTAGTATAAAGTCTTCTTTTTCTCATTTGGTATTTTGTGATCTTATCCATAAAATTTGTTATCAGTATATTTATATCCTACATGGAAGGCTCATTAAATAAAAACAATAATGATTTTTCTGACATTGTGAAGACACATTTGATTCATTGTTTCATTTATAGTTGATGTAAAAAATACAGATATTATTTATGTGTTTATTTAATATATTCATAGAAAATATATTACTGTGCATATCAGATAATCAGAGCTCTAGAAAACCTATTTGGCTGTACTAATATCTACTATTTCTCCCTTTTTTCTTTTCTTTGTATGTTCTTAATATTCCTCAGTCTACTTTTTGGTAATTAGAAATAGTAATTTTTGTTTCATTTTCTGAAAAGATTTTTCTATCATTAGGGAGTTAAGAGAAGTATACATTAATTAAGAGATGATGTAATTAAATTCTGAGCTACAGTTCTTATGAAGGCTGCTGTATTGATAGTTTACCATGTCAGCTAGAATAATGTGATTAAGTCTCTATGCACATCCTATGATTTTTGGTAAAGATTCTTCTCTCCAAAATTTTCCAATTATGTGTGGTTGACACCCTTTCAAAACCACTGCATAAGTCCAAACCATGACAGTTGCTATTATGAACATAGAAAAGCTTCTAGGGAAGTAATAGAACCATATGTGAATTATAACAAGATGCCTTTTCTTCCTTTGCTGGTCCTCAAGGGGATACCCCTTCAGGATATTGTTAACAATCTGGTGTTTTTAACATAATTTAAAACATTATTTTCAAAATGTGTAGTTCTCAAGAGAAGGACCAAGTATGATTCTTAATTGAATAAAAATTGCTTTAAAAATGTGTGTGTGTGTGTGTGTGTGTGTTTGGTGAGGATTCATATATGCAATTGCATATGTGTGGAGGACAGAGAAGGACCTTATGGATTTGGTTCTTTAATTGCACCATGTGAAATCTATGGAATGACTTAGGCTTGGCAGAAGGCAACTTTACACAGTGAACCTAATTTACCAACTTGACATTTGCTTCTTTTAGAGTTTTACTTTAAGAAAAAAACAACAAAGAAAATATAACTTAGCTCATTTTTTGTCAATACACTCAAAACATTTTAGAAGTCAGAATCCATAAAAAGTAGGAAAACTGAATTTCTAGAGTTTATCAAAATGGAAGATTTGAAATAATTACCTACAAAAAGGAAACAAAACAAAGTCAACCAAACTGACAAGGTTCACAGTGAGCCTGTCCATGCTGTAGAGTTCATGTTCATTGCCGTTGTCCTTGGTTTCTCAGTCCTCCTCCACCGTCAGCCACATTTAGAGAGTCCGGTTTGGTCCCCTGTTCCATCAGTCCCATTCCAACTGATCTTGGTGATCTCCCGTTAGATCTGTCCCATAGGGGGAGCTGGGAGGACCTTGGACTTAACATAGTGAAGGGAACCCTGATGGCTCTTTGTCTTGGAGAGGGGTGGAGTGGGGGTATGGGTGGAAGGGAGGGGAGGGAAGGGGGAGGAGATGGAAATCTTTAATAAAAAAAATGAGAAAAAAAAAACAAAGTCAAAACAACAGAGGAAATCAGGTAAAGAATTTTATTCTCAAATCTAGAAGATGTTTTAAATTCTCTCCCATTTATCCTAGAAAAGTGACAATCACAAATATTTCGTTGTGATAGGAGTGCACACAGAGCCATGTTTCAGTATGTAGAGGGTCAAGGTCTATACAAAGTATCTTTGTCTCTTTGTACATTACTTCTAAGAATCCTTTTTACTGAACCTAAATTCACCAGTTGGGTTGGAACAACTGGCCAGCCAGTTCCTGGTATATCCTAAACTAATTTTTTCAGTGCTAGAATTATAGGCACTTCCAGGATGCCTATTTTATACTCTGGTAATACGATGGTACCCCAGAGGCTCAGATGTTTAAATGCTTAGTGTCTTCTTGGTGGGACTAATTGTGTAGTTTCCTGAATTGTGGTATTTCTAGAAGAAGGATAACAGTGGGGGTGGACTTTGAGAATTTAAAGACTTGTGCTGTTTCAAGTTTGTTTGCTGCTTCCTGCTTGCAGTTGATGGTGTGAGCTCTCAGTTGTTCCTGTCATAATGCCTTCCTGTTCCTGTGTTTCCTCCCATGATGATTATGTGATCTTATTACTTTGGCATCAAAGGTTCAAATAAACCTATCTTCTTCAAGTAGCATTGGTCATTGTATGTTATCAGAGAAGTAGAAAAGTGAATAACACAGGTTATTGAGTATGGATACACACTCGATTATATATGCCTGTGTAATTAGCACAAAGCTCATTGTGCCAGATCCTTAATCTACTGATAGGTTATTGTGACTTTTAAATAAATGTATTAGAGGCTTAAATCCATGTGAAACTTTTGGTAATACAATGTGTTCAGATGCATTCAGACAAAGAGGATGCTATTAGTGTTGATACATTATCCCATTATGACTAGTGTCATTTGGAAGAAATATGTCCAGAAACATGGAAAAAATTAAGATGGCATCAGAAACTCTGAGATTAGCAAAACCTTACGGCTGGTAGAAGCTTGAAGAGACAAAAATATATCAATTCAGTAAAAACAAAACAAACCTTGTGAATGGACCTCAAAGTCGGCACAAGACACCACCAAATCAGGATCTTATCATAAAAGAATTCTTTTCCCTGAGGGACAGAGGACAGGAAATCACAGACAAAGACAGGAGACAAGGGGCAAGAGAGAAGGGAAGAGAAACAAGGGATAGGAGCAAAGGGGGAAGGGAAGGGGACCTGAAGGGGTATTTGCCCAGAGGAAGCATGGATTGCCTCTGGGTAGAGAGGAAAGTGATGTGGCCCGTAGGCAAACGGAAGTTTATTAATGTAAAGGTCAATTTACTGTTAGGATAGGGTGTATAGATTTGCTTGGGCATTTAATTAGATTAGTTAAAAAAAAACCTTCTGATTGCTGGACTTCAAAACTTTGATAACTAGACTTGGTAGACAGCCTTAGGAGGAATAAATGAACAATAGACCTTGGTGGCTAGCTTTAGGAATATAAAGGTTTTTTAGCAAGGGAGAGGATATGGGGTAAATGGGTAAAACCTGTCTGTAGTGTCTGTCATGCTCAGGCCTGCTAGAGTTCCTTCACCATGGAGAGAATATAGCTTTGTAAAATCCTAATTTCAGCTTTCTAGCTTCCCCAAAAACACACACACCAAAAGATAGCTAAGTAATAAATTATCGAGTTGCAACAATTGTTACAGCAGGTCCATATGCATATAATCATTCCACGAGGGCTTTCCCATACATGATTAGAGAATGTATTAGAAACCACAATTTAAAAAAAAAAACAAATTGCATGTGTTGGAAAAAATAAAAGCATATTTAAAAGTAATCAATTTAAATAAATTTATTTGTGAAAACACTAAATAGATAATTCTAAATCTTGAGCAATTACAATAATGGATGGAGAAGAAGATAATACATGGGAATAAAATTTATAAATCAATTCAGAAAAATATTTAAGTCTCAAACATACTTCAATATGAGGGCTTATTAAAAATATATGCCTAGATTAATAGTTCAGAAACTATATACAGTTTATATTCATTATATTCATTATAATCTTTAATTTTGCATTTTTCTTAATGTTTCTAATTAAAAGTATTGCTACTGAGACTGGTAGTCTGTATAATTGTACTCAGAAAGCAGAATAAATAAGTATTTTCATAGGCTGGTGTCAGAAAAAATGTGCTGTAATGGTTCTGACATACCTCATCAATAGTAAAATCTATGAACTGCAAATCATATGCAATCATATAGACTACAAAATGATGAGGTACATTAATGATTATTTGCTGTACATTTTGGAACAATTCTGACACACAGCTATTTTGTTAAATTTCCAAAGTATAGAACAGTCTTTTTTTCCTTCAAATAAATACAAAAATACATAACATAATAAATGTTTTACTCTCTACAGTTAAGAAGTATATTTAGCACATGGAGATCTCCAAGCAGCCCAGGTTGAACACAGAGAATTCAAGCTAGTGCCTGCATGGAACTTTGAGACATATTTTCCTGTCTCTTTGGCTTGGGAAGTTAAACTGCTAGCAAAGGAAAGACAATCCTGGACTACAGTTATACCACAAAATTTTCTGCTTATAGTTTTCCTCCCTGCAAGAAGTGCTGGGGCAATTACATCACAGAACTTGTGGGAGTGATCAACTTGTGGGACTTTATTTGATGCCCATGAGGCCCATGGAGGAGACCTATGGTTGAACCAAACAAGACTTGCCAAAAATAAATAAGTAAATAGATAGATGTTAGATACACAGACAAAAACATGATAGATAAATGATAGATAGATAGATAGATAGATAGATAGATAGATAGATAGATAGATAGATAGATAGATAGGGAGATAGGGAGATAGATAGGGAGATAGATAGGGAGATAGATAGAGAGATAGATAGATATTTAAATAATATAATAATCAATTAAATCATTCTTAGTAATATTATGCTGTATTCATAGGTCAGCGCCTTGTTAAGTCTTCATCAGAAAGGCTTCCCCTGGCAGCAAATGGAATTGATCCACAGCCAGACATTATGCAGAGAAAGAGTCTAAGGAGTCCATGATCTCTCCTGTAGGAGATCATGAATCCCTGTTGAAGAGGGGGAGGAAAGTGTTGGAGGAAATGTCACTTGTTGGTTCCTGGCTTTGGGTGAGCTTAGACCCTAAATACACACAAAAAACTCTATTAGTTAAATCACTACTTGGCCCAGGAGCTCCAGCTTCTTCTTTGCTAACTCATATTAATTTAACCAATTTCTATTAATCTGTATATTGCCATGTGGCTTTGGCTTACCTAATAAAGTTCCCATCATCTCTCTCCAGCTGCTCCATGGCTTCTCTCTAACTCTGCCTTCTTTCTCCCAGCATTCAGTTTAGTTTTCCCTGCCTAGCTAAGTTCTGTCCTGCTATAGGTCCAAAACAGTTTCTTTATTCATTAATGGTAATCACCAGACACAGAGGGAAGTCAGAGGAGATGGAGAATTCCAAGAAAACATGACCCACTGAATCAACTAATCAGGGCTCACATGAGCTCACTGAGACTGAAGTGGCAAGCATGGGGCCTGCATTTAACTGTGCCAGGTCCTCGGCTTATATATTATGGCCATTAGCATTAGCATAGTGTTTTGTGGGACTCCTAATATCAAGAACTAGTGTACCTCTGACTCATTTGCTTGTTCTTGTGACTCGTCTCCTCCTTGGGATGCCTTGTTCAACCTCAATATAAGGCTTTTGTCTTACTATATTGAATCTTAGTTTTATGTGTTCATCTGTCTGTTTTTTGGTGGTCTGCTTGTTTCTGAAGAAGAAACAAATGACAATAGATGTGGGAGAGAGGGGAGGTGGATGGGAGCTGCAAGGTTTTGAGGGAGGGGAAACTGATGTTGGGACATACTGCATAATAGCCGAATCTATATTCAATTTTAAAAAGTACACTTACACTTTTTATTTTACAAAATGCTCTTTCAGACAGAGGGTTACTTGTTGAAAGTTTTCTTGAAGTTTCTGTCCCTTTCTTTTTTCTTTTTAATTTAATTTTAAATACATTCTTTTATTTATCTCATTATTTTGATAATGAATTTTAGAGGGACATATTTCCTTGATTTAGTCTTTAAAATATACATGTGACCTTCGAATATGATTTTGAGTTTACCATGAGCACTCAGAAGGTAGATAATAATAATAATAGTTAATCTTCATGGAATAATATGTTCTGACAGAAATGTTGAATCTACTTCCTCATATTTCATTTCCTCTATTTCAACATAACATTAGAAAACCCCAACCTTCATTTTGGTTATCCAGGCGAAGCATTCTGCCTATATTCAACTCCTGTTTCTTCTCTCTTCTATGACGTGTTTTAAATGTTGGTGATTAGGATACTAATGGTTTGAGAGAAAAATGACCTTCAAAGGGAGTGGAACTACTAGGAGTTGTGACTGTATTGGAGTAGGAATGGTCTTGAAGGAAGTACGTCACTGTGGGGATGAACCTTTCAATTATCTTCTGATCAAGATACTAACCAGTGTCACAGTTGACTTTCTGTTGTCTGCAAGATGTAGGTCCTCTTCCAGTTCTGCCTGCTTGCGGCCTTGCTCGCTTTCATGATGATGATGGACTGAACTTCTGAAACTTTAAGCCACCCAAATTAAAATTTTTATAACAGTTGCCATCGGCATGGTGTCTCTTCACAGTAATAGAAACTGTAACCAAGACATATACTATAGGCAGGTTGAGTTAAGTTATGGAAAAAAATTAATCAATAATACATCAAGTAATTTACATTAATGTGTTGCCATTATTTGCAAGATAAATTGCTCCTAAGGCACTAACATTTGTGTAGATTTACTGTGAAGTAGGATGAAATAAAGAAGTCCCAGCAGAATCAGTCATCTTTTAATAATATAGGAGGACAAAAAATAAGGATCACAAAGCACCTCACAATGATTTTCGTTCAAATACAACTGCATGAAGTAAAAGGCTAATTCTCTATGGAAGGAGGTGAAGCTATTTTAGTCTAACATCATGAAATATTTGCTGTGCCATTAGTAATGCAATCACAGGGAGAAAGGTATATAAGGATATCATCAAAGGATTTAATCATGCAGCCTGTTCATGGTACAGCCCTTTTCCTTCTTTCTTATTCTCTTCATGGAGATAATTATTCCAGTCTTATTTCTGATTGAATTTGATATCAAAAGAGAGAATATAATGGGAAAAATGACAATGGTATTCTAAGCATGATTTACGAATTAAATTTTACACTAATGTATAGTGGTGTATTATTTGTGTTTGAATTAATACATCTTGTCTGAAGACCAGAGGCAAAGCTAGAGCCACTAGAGGTCAGGTAATGGTGACACACACCATTAATCCCAGGATTTGGGAGACAGAGGCAGATGTATCTCCGTGAGTTAAAGGCTATGCGGGGCTACACAAGATCAATGCAGAAACAAATACGGGTCGTGGTGGCCTACATCTTTAATCCCAGTCCTAGGGAGTCATAACCCATAATCTCAGTATTAGAGGGAATATAAAATGTGAGAAGAGAGAGGTTTTGTCTGCTTCATTTATGGTCAACTAGCTTTGGTAGAGGTAAGACTTCGCCAGTGGTTTGGCTGCTTTTCTTTCCTGATCTTCAGGCAACATTTATTTATTAATATACAAATCATATACCGCTATACTAACAAAGATAAAAATTTATAGACTTGATGTCAGAACAAAATCCAACAAGTAAAATATTTAGAAACGTCTACACCATTTTCGAAAATCAGGTGCCAATTTTTGCAAAATTATGAATTATAAATTACTGATTTTATTCTTTTTATGTGATTCCTGAGTGTGCAAACAATAGGTTTCTGTGTCTATATTTGATTTGTGTGACTTTTTGTGGGCTCTATTCCTTCTGTTTATATGATCTGTGTTATTCCAATATGTTGTTTTTGTTTAAATTCTACTACAATCCATTAGAAGCCTATTTTCTAATGAGAGACTGAAAGAGTGAGAGGAAGTATGGAAAAACTAGGAGAATTAGAGGTAGGAGAAGTATTATGAAAAAATTATGAGAGTATATAAAAATTTATTTTCAATGAAAGAAAATAAGCTATTAGAGTATGTGGCATTATTGTTTTAACAGAGCAAACAAATTATATTTAGTATCGGAGGAGAAAATAATAATTAAATTTTTAAATACTGAATAATTAGTAGGTAGTAAGCTATTAATCTCACATAACTGCTTATACAGAATTTCATGTAATTTTGGGTATTGATACCTCCTTTACAGAAAATGAGAATGAAGAAACTTAATCTTAGAATGATGAAGGAATTAACACAGGTACCAAATTACAGACCCAGAATTTAAAGAGAAGTCAGACTGCATTTTCCATTATAACTCATTTATAACTATATCAAAGGGATGGCTGGGAAATTCATATACATATCCCAAAGGATGCATTAAAGTATTTTAAGTGGTGTGTGGGCATAGATAATTTTAAGAATGTTCTTTTTAGATCATTACTTTCCATTCATTTCTTCTTTATACCCTAAAATTGAAAATACACCTTTTTAATTTTTATTGAAAATATACCTGTTTTGTGGTATTTAACTGTGTCTCCTAACCTAATGCTACTTCACAATGTTCCTCTCACACTTATGAAAATATATCCCCTTTTGTTGTAAATCTTGACATTGCTTATTAGCTAAGAACAGGCAAGTTTACTGTTCTCAAATGGTTCCATATATAAGTACAGAAAAATTGTCCATAATTGAGACAGAATAAAATCAAAATTAGCCTCATTCTTATTTTTATAAAATTTCCTGTAACTATTATAAATATTAATTTTATTGTAAAACCATCAATACATATACACCATATGTTTGATGCCAGAGCAAAAACTTTCCTGTATATACAAAAGAAAAATAGAAAGAAAAGAAAATATTTGGTTAAATTATGAAGCTTTGAAAAGTAAAGAAACTATTGGCAAAATATTAACAATTATTTTATATATCTATACACACATACATACACACACATATATAATCTAGGACTTCAGTTGTAAGTTCTACTGGCTAATTTTGCCAACTTGACACATGATAGAGTCATTTTGGAAAAGTGAGCCTCAATGGAAAACAAAACCTCCAGAGAATTGGCTTATGCGCAAACCTGTGGTGGATTTTCTTGATTGATAATTGACATGGGAGGGTCCATAACACTGTGGATGGTTCCATGAATAGTCTGGTGATCCTTTCAGCTATAAGACAGACAGTGAGCAACAATCCTGCATGGCCTCTGTATTAGTCCCTGCTTTGCATTCCCTTCCTGAATTATCTAGATGATGAGCTACAAGCTATAAGATGAAATAAAAATTTCCCCCACCAAGTTACCTTTGTTCATGGTGTTTTATTATAGCAGTAGAAACCCTTATTAAGACATAAATAAATTTCTAAGCTTTGTGTAGATCATAAATTATCAATGTCCAAAAGATTTAGAAAATCTTCTTAAAAGGTTTTGCCTATGTTTCTTTTCCTGGTTTATTTTTTTTAACATATTTAAATTGAAAAAGAACCAAATAACTTTCCTGCTTCCTTTTCCAATTCAATGTAATAAGACAAAAACATATTACACACGGTATTGCTTTCAAAATTGATATTAAATTGGTGATTGATGTTCCCAAAGGTATCTGAAAATCTTGATTAAATAAGATAATAATATGCTTCAGTTAAAATATCAGGGAGCAAAACAAAAAGAAATTACATCCCTATTTAGTGAGAAACTTTATAAAAATTTAGAAGGTAAATAACTAAAATACCTGTAGATTGTTCTATAAGTGCCATATACAGTTAGTTAAATATTAGCAATAAGTTTTGATGTCTAGGAATGATATTTTGAATATAATTTATAGTTAATTTACTTACATACTATAGAAACATGCTCTTCATGACTTTTATGTACAATGTAGTAAAAATATGACTGATGTTACAGAATTTTTAAAATTTATGTAATACTTCCTGCTAATTGTTGATTGGCCTAATAGAGTCTTCTGGAAGGAACATTCTGCATTCATGTAGGGGTTATTTAGGTGGTAGCAACTGAGAAGCAAAGACCTACCCACTATGGGGAGGGGCATATTCTGGTCCTGGACACGGGGAGATGAGTGGCAGCATGCATTCATTACTTTCTGCATCCTGATTGTGGACATAATGAGACCCTTTCCAGGAATCTGCTACAAACATAAATGCCTGACCATGATAGACTATACATAGGAACTGAGTGCTAATATGAACTCTTTCTCCCTGAAGTATATTTTTTGTTGTTGTTTTGTTTTGTTTTGTTTTTTTCAGTGTCTTATCAGAACATCCATGAAGTAACTAAGACGGTCTCAAAAAATGAAGTTTATGGTTAGGCTTCTAGATGGGCACTGAGAGGCACAAAGGCAGAAAGCAAAGTCGCAAGAAGATAATGAAGATGGCAAATTTCTAGTCTCTTCATCATACTTCTAACTGGAGACAGAGGCCTAAAAGCTTGGCAAGCTTTTTCTCTAGCTAGTACTACTCCCCAACCCTCATGTCCTGCCAATGAACTCCTCCAACAAATTCAGGCCAAATCAGAACATGTTTACTCCAAAATATTAAGCCTCTCAGTGTTCCTGACTTTGTTCAAACTGACAAACCTGAAGTTGTGAAGATAGATTTATATTTCTGTTAATAATCATTATAATAGTGAGGTATATGCTATGATGATCAACAAAAAGCTCTTAAGAATAGAACAAGACTCAAAATCCTTATCAGGAGATTGTTGTAGCAGAAAAAGAAAATATTTAAATATATGTCCTCTGGAAATATATTCCACTTCTTTATTGTTGTAATGAATATATTTTAATTTCCTGGTTTGGCTATTTGAAAAAAAAATCTCAAATCTTGTTCCATACTAATTTTAATTTACTTTAAAGGTTATTTGTAAATATAAAAAACATGTGAATGTTTCTACATTGTGCAATTTTTACATAAAGATAAGCATATGTAATAAATGAATTGTTTACTATTTGTAAAATTATTGTAAAACTGATAAAATGTATTCAATCCACTTTCTTTTGGCTTTTTACATATACAGATCATTGTTATTAACTGTCATGGATATATCAGTTAAAACAGTAGGAAAATTTCCTACTAGAGGTGCTTGAAACCATCCATTGACCAGTCTCTCTTTCCCAACCTGGAATCAGCATTGTACTTGGTCTGTTGGTTTTTTTGACAAATGAGACACCAAGCTGCTCATTCTGCAGAATTTAAGTAGGATATTCCCAAGCTGACCCAGAGTATTACACGGTGGTAGGAAGTAACACTTGAACCGAAAGCAATTCTTTGTAGTAATGTGTTCTAGTGAATAATTGGCAGTACTTGATCACTGCTCATCAGTAGTCTTTGTCAGCATAAAGAGGAAATTGGCCTACATATAAATTCATCAACAAAGTATTTAGTAACATGCCCTAAATAGCATAGCTTCTAAATTGTAAATCAGGGATTTGAACCTGGGAGCATGTTTTTTACTGACAGAATATAACAACCCCAAATATTAAAATATCCAATTTATAGTTTCTCTATTTATTAAAATTTTGTTACATAATTAAAACTAATATTCTGAGTGAAATTCATGGTAGTAAAAACGGAAGTTATTTTAATATCCCCAGAGCTTTCAGAGGATGAGATTTAAATATCTGATAGCTAAATATCACCTTGGCATTTTTATTTTTCTTTTCTTTTGGTTATTCAAAACAGGGTATTGAAACATGAGCCTAATTAATTTTATTAATAAAAACCTGGAGACAGGCATTAAAGTAAATGCCGAAAGATCAGAGAAGCAAAGGAAGACTCACAGTCACTTACCTCTTACCTCTCCAAATTCTCAGACTGAAAGGCCTGAGACCCTATCTATGATCCATCTAATCACTTCCTGTCTTTACCATTTGTTGTCACTTCCTGTCTTCTCTCTGTACAGACCTCCAGATCTCTATGGTTAACTAGTGGCTACCTCCACCCTCTGACGCCAGGCAAGCTTTATTTGTCAGACACAAACAAAATATCACAACAGGGTTTCTCTGTGTAACCCTGCCTGGCATGGAGCTCAATTTGTAGTCAAGGCTGGTCTCAGACTGAAACCAAAGATCTGTCTACCTCTGCCTCCCAAGTGCTGGGTTAAAGGGCATGCACTACCACCTCCAGGATACCAATGGTATTTTTCATTACACTGACATCACTCCTCAAATTCTGAAGATTCTTTGCAAGTGACTAGGCATTAATTCAACTTTTTAAGATACCTACAGTCTTATGAAACTATTGGAAATCTAAATCAAAAATGTCCAATATGTCAGCTTTCAGATAAATGACTCAGGTCCAATTGAATCAAGTTTCATTCACTGGGAAATATAATAATCAGATATGAATGACTGAACCACTAATTAAAGACCTTCAGTTGGTCCAATATTTAAATATATAAAAACAAATTATTCTCTAATTCAGCCTTATTGCTGAGAAGAAATAGAATAAATCTGTTCACATTAATCAATCCATTATTAAACAAAATTATTTAAGTTTATGCTTGCCCTGCCCTGTACCAAAAGACAAGAAAGAAATCTTTTAAAAGGTTAAAGAAAATGATGTTTCCTTCTTGGCTCATGGATCTGTATATATTTCTCTAATCATTTAGCAAACCTAAAATAAAGTATAATTTGGAATGAAAGACAAGTATGATCTCAAAAATTAATTTGAGAAGTTTCTATTAAAATGTGTGCTTTAATGCCACCATGTCGGTAGCTTTAATTGTAACCCTGACAATGAAAAGGCTAGAATTTTGAAATGTTGACTTCTTGAAAGTAAAGCCAACAACTGTGGTTGCTATGTCTACTGCATACAAAAAGGACTAAAAGTAATGCACAAAAGCAAAGTTAATCTTGTTTGCAGAAGAAGGAGGTTGGCTGGTTAAATTATATCTATGCTTAGGAAGGAGAGGCTGAACAGGGAGTGGAATTGGACACTTCATGGCCACATCCATCCCAGTGATCTGTTTTCTTTAAAGGGGCTCTATCTCATAAAGAAGCTACAACTTTCATAGATGACTCTTCAAATATCCTAGGCACGAACTGTTCAAATATCTGAGTACATAATTAAACCACAACACAGTGTGAAACCAATGAGAACTTGAAGTTGTGTTTCAGTAGAGAGATTGATCCACACTGGTTGCCATGTTACACCATTATACCATCCTTCTTTTAAACATATTATTATCAACAGATTAATATTAATATACAGTAAGAATGGTTCTCCTGTATCAATTAACTATCAAAGTAATTCCTGCAGACATGCCTCCAGGCCAATCTGTTCTAGGCAATTCCTTACTGTAGGTTTTCCTCTGTGATTACACTAGGCCTTGTTGTCAGATAATGGTAACCTAGACAGGGCCATTGGCAGTTTCTACACTGTAAAGAACCCATGCAGGGACTCTACTACCTTCACTAACGTGTATTTACTTTACCTCCACATACACTTAGCTAAACTAGGAATAAAGCCCAATGAGATAAGTTTAGGTTTATTTCATTTAAAATGTAAAAGGAAGCTTATCCAAACTGTATGCCACTGGTTTTTTCTATCTATGCCATCATTGCACAGAATGGGGTTTGTTAAAGGAAGGGATCTTTTAGGTAGTGTGTTTTCTGGCAGATGCTTGGGTAGAAGTATTAGAGGATAAGGAATGGATTCCTTCTAGCAGGTAGCTCTTGACAGCGAAGAATTTGTCTACTTAACTTCCAGCAAGGTCAACTGGCTAAGAGCACTTAGTGAAGCTGTCCTTAAGAAGACCTTGAATCAAGATGATAAAGAATGACAAATAAAGTGCTTTGATAATGGGGAGAGTGTAACTGAGAGTTTGAAGTATGGGGCAAGAACACTGAAAGTGTATAAGAAAATTTACTCCTAGCAAACTACCTTTCATGTTCTTAACGGAAAATTTGAAAAGGAATTAACAAAGAATATTTGTGTAATTGCCTTTAAAAATAATACAGTCGGTGTCTTCCCTTTCATAGAAGTTGGCTAACACTGTGGCCAGAGACTTTAAATCAGCAATGTTACAAGTTATAGGCAAAGAGCAATGGAAGGGACTTATGAAACAGTCTGTAGCTTGCAGATATTTTAGGTAGACTTGAAGGGTATACATTAGAGGGTGTTCTGGTTGTGAATTAGACTTTGATCTCTAATGTTGGTATCTTGAAGTAGACACACTTAAAACTGGATGTGGGACATAAGAGCTATTACTGCTCACAGCAACACCATTAAGGTGATCACCTGTGGCACTCTGTCTTTCAAATTACCCCCTCCTAATTGAATATCTCTGAGAGATTTGAATGATATATAGTGTCTCAGTCATCTTTCTGTGTTCCAAAGAAAATCAAGATAGACCGAATTAAGAGCACTTCTTTTGGTCAACACACTACTCAGAGAAGTCATACTCTCTAGAGCTAAAATCAGTGTTCCTGCATAATAATGTTAAGGATTTTTAATGTGAGGTATAGAAATCAAAGTTGTGCATATACTTGGAGAAGGGCTAATTCTGCATTCTGTAATAACCAAGAAACTGCTCATTGGTATTCATTTTCCTTAATCCTAATGGTACAGTTATACTCAACAATACCCAGAAAAGAATCTACGCTTCTTTGTTTTCAAATTTGTATATAAACTCTATTATTCCAACTGTCATTAAAATATTTATCTTTCAACTAGTGGGTTTTCAGATTTTCTTTCTTGAATTGTCTAACATCTTATTTCTGTCTTTTCTAGCAAGCTGCATCTGCTCACTTTATTGTGGTGTCAAAATGAGACATTCATTCCTCCATAATTTGGCAGAGGGAACATCTCCAAGATTAGAGTTGAATACAGCAAGAGTCCCCGTCTTGGAAAGCAGCTTTGGCAGCCTTATGTTCTCTCCATGACACTAAGCATTGTTCCAGCCAAAACTGCCTCATGTGTTCCTTAATTGAAGCATTCTGTGACTAGGTAGAGTATTTCAGGGGCAAACGAGCTACCAGTTCAGCAGTCTGGGAAGACAACACAGTAGGAAAGTTATTTGAATTACTCTTGAAAGAAACTTCAGACTTGTATAATATTGCACATGCTCCAGGAAGTGGGAAATAGTATGACTGGTGCTATATTATTTTTTAATCCTGCTGGTTTTCAACTGAGTGGTAAACAAGTCACTAAGCACTTGTTATAAATATTCAAATGGTGAAAATGAGGATTTACCAAAGTATGGAATTCATCCACAACATTTCTGAGGTATAAAATAGCCTTTCACTATAGGTCTAGATATTGTTTATATTTAACTCAATTTCTGCACATCTTCCTTTGATTTATAAATTTTAAATTTTCCTTTTCTTTGGATTCTGCGTTGAAATCTCAAAAAAATAACTCATTTAGAACGACTATGAAAGGAATAAAGAAAAATTGGAAACAACCAAAAAGAATTATGTAGATGAATCTGACTTGGAAGAAATATTGACACAAGGTAAATTCAATTACATGCTTAGTTTTTAAACACAAAAATAAAGTTTACATTGTAATTTTACTTAAAGTTTATCACATGGTTAGTTAGCCATATTAGATTTCTTTTATGTACTACAACATGTGCATATCAATAAATGTCATAATATTTCAGAATATCAGAACCATAATAAATGATCTTTCCATGCAGAGAAAACCTTCACAAAATGGAAGATGAAATCCTATAAATTTTATATAAGTAACATGATGATAAGTTTCTAATTACTGGACTTTCACTGCGGTCCCTTTTAACCTACCTCTATTCTTCACCATGTATAAAATGAAAAATAGAAAAGAGCAGTAAAGGAATTATTATCCATGCTGTAACATTTGGGAACTCTTCAAGATACATATGGACTTATAATTGGTTTCCTTCATAAGCTTTTTTTTAGATAAACGTAGCTGTGTATTCTTGTTACTTTTGTACATTTTCTCTGATCACTCCCACACACTCATAACTATGCTGGATTGCAGCTAAATGGCATGGCCAATATATCTCAAGCAAATTGTGATCCACTCTAGTATTAAAAGTACCATAAAATTATATTTTAAAGAATGTTCAATTGGCTGTGATATCCTCATGCCAGTGTAATTTTACTATATTTCCCATTATCCATCATAAGGGTTCCAGAATAGAGTAACTCTGAAAAAGCTTGTGAACTTTGCACTTCTCTCTGTGCTTTTCGGATTGTTCTCAAATGCCGATTCTAGCCTATCTATCCCATTTGATGTCTCACTAAAGGATGCTAGGATATCAAGAACACAATTTTAATGTGTTAATTATGGATTAATTTAACTAATGAGAGATGGCTGGTAGAGATAGCTGGTAGACAGTGGTAACTGGATACTCAGGATACCTTGCTGATACCTTGCATGCACTCACAGCAAAGGAAATGAAGATAACTGGAATTGTATTAAGTAAGGGTTGAACACCAAATTTACATAATTCTTTAAAATAAAGATGTTAGAGAAAGCAGACATCCAACTCATTATGTGCTCTTCCACTAATGAACAGATACAGGCTTTTTGTGTTACCTAGTAACAATCACTGTTATTCTCTCTCAAGTACTTAATTTTTTTAACCTGGCCTCTTGACAGTGTCAGAACTATCATCCTCCAAAATAAGTAAAAAAGGATTAACATTTTGAGAACTATGTATTAAGGAATAATTAGTCCTTCTCATTCTGCCTGAACATGTTTTAATTTTATGTAACTATTTGAAAATATTAGTGATGGATAGTTCCAAGTTTCTTTTAATTTTTCTCTCCAATTATAATAAAATGTTTGTTTTAAAAAATTAAAACCAAAAGTCATGAGGAAAATTTTAATTAATAGGCAGAAGGTTTTGTTTGGTGTTCCTAAACTTTAATTGGAAAAGGAAATTAACACATTAACCCACTTGAGCACTAAAGATAAAAGTTTAAATATAACACACCACGTATACTTTTGTCTTATCTTGAATAAACAAACCCGTTTAATGAAATGAAAATTATTTTTGGCCTCTTTCTTTTTTTGATGGATGAAAAACCAGTGCCATTTTGGACCTGTCATTTGCTATAACAAGAACAAATCTATCTTTATATTCAAATGCTCACCCGAACGTGAGAAATACAAGATACTACTGGGTAAAGAAAACGGACATCTTCAAGAAAGAAAATCTCAATTAGAGTAATCTAGATTGTAGTCAGATTGTTTTGTGTACTCTAATTATGATATGTTTTACGACTTTCCTATTTCTAGTGAAAAGCTAAAAATAACATCCTCTAATCATTAGAATAATGGTGTCATAAAAAGTAAAAAAATAGTAATGTCAAACTGTATGTTCATCCCCTTTCAACAAAATATTTTTAAAAAAACTTTTTCCTAATCAGACAAGAAATGAGTGCAATATTTTGAGTTAAAAGAAAATAAAATGAGTTCAAAAGAACAAAGGCTACTCTATGATCCACAGTACACTTTAATCTATAAGAATCACTAGGAGAAATTTCTTAATCATTAAATGACTCATTAGCCACATTCTTCATGCTGTATATTTTATTTTATGAACCAGAGAATGTACTTGGCCGAAGAATATAATCCTAGTGTGCTTCAAACCCTGCCTTTGACCTCAGTACTACAAAAAATCTATCAATCTATCAATCTATCTATCTATCTATCTATCTATCTATCTATCTATCATCTATCTATCTCCATTTAAAAGTAAATATTTAATAATCTTCGAGTAATAATTGAGTCTTTTGTGTTAAACACACTTTTTCATAATAGCAATTCTCACTTTAATTAGAGGACTTGAAAATTAACCTTTTTGTAGACAAGAGCATCATAATTCTAAAAAGCAAATTGACACACAAAAGACTGTGCTTATGTAGCTCCAAGCAGCTGTAAAAGCTCAGTCACCTGATTTCAAATTAGCATGCTATCATATTTTTTTCATTCAATTTAACAAGAATCAAAAACTGCAATTATTTTCCTTTTTACACATACACTTCTTATATCATTTACTGAGAATTGTACATGATAGCAAAAGATAGGCATTTGTACATGGATGTATAACTATTATAAAATTTGTGAGGCTATCTCTTGCAAATATCTTTGAAGGACTGAAAGATGACTGAGTGATTAAGAGCATGTGTTCTTGCCGATAACAAGGGTTTGATTCCCAGCAGGACATGGTGGTTGACAAGCATGCATAACTGCAGCTCAAAGGGATCCAATGCCCTCTTTTGACCTCTGTGGGCAAGAAGCACAATATGATGTCCATACACACATGCAGTCTAAAAACTCATGCATAAAACTTGATAAATGAATCTAATAAAAACTTCAATACCATCTTTTATATATATATATATATATATATATATATATTCATTCCATTCTTCATATATATGTTTCTACCTTCTTACTTTATAGTTATATATATTTTTCTCATTATTCTTAAACTAACAATGTCAACATTACCTCATTCAGTAATGAGTGAATATATTATAAGCATGAAGAACAATAACACTGTAATATTTTACCCAAATCATGATTTGTGGAATGAATTAAGTCTAAAACAGAATAAAGTGGATAGCCTGATTAATTTCACAAAGCAATTGTATAAACAGCAACCTGATCAAAATGCTGTCATATTTTTATACCTGCAAACATATTCTATTTATATTTAACTTTGTAATTGAAATTGCATTTTATGATCACATCAAAGTGTTCTTGAAGAGGATTGACAAAGCCCTAGATTGTCTGAATAATCAAGCCTGCATTCAGCTTTTGATTGCTAACTGTATTATTCAAAAGCTTTTGGTTTAGCTGAACAAAAAGAAATAGATTTAAACTATCCATGAACCTTTTTTTGTACATTTCCACTTCCTCATTTAATAAGTATCTGTATTAGGTAGTCACAATCCTATATAATTTCAGCCCAGATCTATACAGTCGTGCCTGAATGTGCGTGGTGCTGTGATAATAGCTATAATCTTAAAGTACACATTGTGCTTCATGATCCCATTAGTACTTAACTGAGCTGATCAAAAATATCAGGTATTACCTAAATGTTATAACTTATATTACCATAGACACTTTTAAGGGAAAGTCATTCCAAATTTTGACTCCACTTTTGAGTTCAACTAAATTTACTTCAGTAAGTTCATATCTTGACTTCTAAGCTATTGTAGGATTCTCTATTAACAGCTAATTGATTTACTTGTGAAATATACATTATAATTACATCATGCTGTGCATGAAAGTTCAATTTGTGACAATTATGGGAACATTGGAAATACATGAACAACCCACCTTGGATTTCTACAGTACCACACATATGCATCACTGTAACATGAAGGGCCTGCTTGTTGGGGTTTCCATGCCACCTGGTACCCCACAGCCATCAAGTCCCCTCCACCCAAAATCATACAGAGTCTACATTAGGTTATAAACTAATATAATATAATTGGCCCATTAGCTCAGGCTACTTATTAGCTCTTGTAGCTTATATTAATCCATTCTTCTTATCTATGCTATCCACACGGCTCAGTACCTTTCTCAGCCAGCAGGTTACATTTTACTTCTTGGTGGTCTGAGCAAGAGTGGGAGAGTGGGAGGAATGGACTTCCTCCTTCCCAGAATTCTCCTGTTCTCATCACCCTGTCTCTACTTCCTGTCTGGTTGACTCACCTATACTTCCTGACGAGCCAATCAGAGTTTATTTAAAACGTGATTGACAGAATACAGACAATTCTCCTGCACCACATCACTCTTACCTAGAAAACATCCAAGACAATTGAACTTAGTATAAACCTTTCTCTTTTTATTCTTACAAGTGTAAGGCAATGGATTTTTATGTATGTTTATGTTAAACATTGCCTAGAACATAGTGGAAACTTCCCTGTGACTTTTTGCAAAATTCTATTTTGAACCTCATATACTATTGCTTCAGCTCAAGTTTCCCTGGAAAACTAAGCCTTGCTTATGACCTTTCCTAGTGACAAATCTACACAAAAGACATTATTTTTAGCTCTGATATATTTATTGAGAAGCACTGATTCACCATAATTCAACCCTGCAAATTTTAGTCTATCCAAAGTACCATTACCCAAACTCAAAGGTACCAGTAAAAGTAGATATGATATATCAGATATAAACTATTCTGATTGAGCATGCCAGTTCAAGAGGATGCCAACCCCAGTGATTTCAAAGTATGGAAACTTTTCCTAGAGAAATTCTTATACTTCTAAAGATAGGATCAAAAACTTTTTCTCATTCCATTCTGTTTTCTCTGATATCATTGTGACTACATTGTGTTCAGAATTTAAACAATAAACAAAGATTGTAATCATGATTAACTTGTAGATGTGTATTTGGGTTTTAAATGTTAAATACCAAAATAAAACTTCAAATTCAGCATTAATATATGCAAAAATCGGAAGTGATGGTTAACCTGTTTATGTGTATTGAGAATTTTAATGAAAAAAATAAGAAAAAGAATGAAAAGAATTTTAAAGAAACATCATTTATAAAAATAATCTGAAACTTTAGGTTACACTTAAATATCAAATTGAAATGAATAAATGTTAATAAAAAAGTAGTTCAATGACATGAAGTCGTTTCCAAGCATAAGCTTGATTTGTCTCATTTAAGAAGCTCTGTTGCATTGATGTGTTATGAACTGTTTGTGTAAAACAGCTATCCTTAATCAAAAAGTAAATAATATCTGCACAATTCTACTTGGAAAAATTGGACACATGTACTTTGATTTTTAATAGCTAAAGGCATTACTTAACCAAGAAATTAAAATAAAACTTTTAAAACTACACAAAGGCATGATGTGTTTTTAAAGCTAATGTGAAATATTTAGGTATATGAAATTATAATTCTGGACTACTCTTGAAAATTTTTATTTTTATACAAGTATTCTTAAAATACAAAGCCAAATTGCTTGAGGCAATCATTTAGAAAAATACCTCCCTGTAGGAAATTTTAAATTCATGCTACCTCAGACTGGGAGAAGTTACAATGGCTAAAATTCAAATGTAATATTTAGGCATCAATTTGTTTTCAAATTTGAAGGCATAAAATCAAGAGATGCAAAGTAAAAATAAATTTGTAATTAGTTCTATTCTTTTCTGAAAATGGAATAAATAAAAATGGATGAATTAATGGACTTTCTTATTTGCATATTTAAAAACTAAGTAGAAACAGACCATTCCCAATGACTTCCATTTGAATGAACTATATAACTTGAGCAGTTTGTGTTTCAGACCTCTCCATCTCAAAACAATACTAACACCATGAGACCTATTTTACTCAGCTATTTTGTTACCTGCTCTTGAGCTAAACCACAATTTAAAAACCCAATTTAGCTCAATTGAACATTGTATGTACTTGCAAATTGCTGGGCTCACCACTTTCCAGAAAACATGCTCCTGGTATTCAGTAGGTGCAGAAAGAGAATTCTACCAGTAATCACTTCCATTTGCAACTGCTTTTGTGCCAAACTTCCTCAGACAAAGAGACTTAGTTCATAACATTCATACTAGTTGTTACCTTATCAAGCTGACGCATAAGCCAATTAAAAGCTGCCGATTTTTTTCATGAGCCTCCAAAGCTAGATTTATGTTGAAAAACTTACACAAAACATTCGAGTTGCTCATTCAATACATCTGATGGAATATTTCTACTTGCTCAAATAACACAGAAATTATTTCTAAAATGAGAAAATGAGATGAAAATCTGCAAATACATGGAGAAAACACATAAACAAAAAATAATTTAAACCACGATCGCCAGGCAAAAATTGGGAACTTGAGGGTTGGGCGAGACGCGGCCAAGGGAAGATGGGGAGAGAAAAGCATGAAGGGGAGAATGGGGGGAGCTCGGAGGAATGGGATGCTTGGGATACAGGAAGGGTGGATATGGGAGCAGGGAAGCATATATCTTAATTTAAGGAGCCACCTGAGGGTTGTCAAGAGACTTGACCCTAGAGGGGTTCCCAGGTTTCCAGGGAGACGCCCCCAGTAGTTCCTTGGGCAGCTGAGGAGAGGGAGCCTGAAAAAGCCAGTTCCTATAGCCATAGTGATGAATTTCTTGCATATCACCATAGAACCTCCACCTGGCGATAGATGAAGAAAATGACTAAGCCCCACATTGGAGCACCGGACTGAGCTCCCAAGGTCCTGATGAGGAGCAGAAGGAGGGAGAACATGAGAAAGAAAGTCAGGACCGTGAGGGGTGCGTTCACCCATGGAGACTGTGGGACAGAACTAACGGGAGATCACCAACTCCAGTTGGATTGGCACTGATGGAACAGGAGACCAAACCAGACTCTCTGAATGTGGCCGACGGTGGAGGCTGATTGAGAAGCCAAGGACAAAGGCGCTGATCTTTGACTATTCTGCATGGACAGGCTCTGTGGGAGCCTTGTCAGCTTGGTTGATCACCTTCCTGGACCAGGGGGGAATTGGGAGGACCTTGGTCTTAACATAGAGTAGGGAACCCCGATGGCTCCTCGGCCTGAAAAGGGAGGGAGGGAGGGTATGGGTGGAGGGGAGGGGAGGGGAGGGAAGGGGAAGGAAGAGGGGAGGAGATGGAAATTTTTTAAATAAAAAAAAATATTAGAATAAAAAAAATTCTCTAAAAGGAAATTTATATCTCAGCTTGATAAAGAAACTATAGCCTACACATTAGATGGTCATTCCATATTTGAGTTTTCCTTTCCACTGGTGATAAAGTTCAATCTCAATAGCTACAGTTTTAAATTATATATGTTTAACCCACATGAAACTATCAAAACATTCAGCTAAAAATTCCTATAGAAAGATTAGAACTTCTGAATAAAGATCTGATATTTACACCATAAATAAAGTAAAACATGCAAAGTGAATGGAAACCCAAGAAAATTACAGTAACAAACACAAAGTGAATGAGATAACATACAAAGTTCATTTGCCTAGTTTCACCCAGAAAGCCTGAAAGTCATTAAGTCACTATATTACATACCTTGCCTATTACATTTTATATATATATAAAATATATATATATGTATATATATATAATCATATATATATATGTTTATTGCAAAATAATACAAGTCACTAGCTACAGATTCCTGAACTTTAATACCCATGCTTTAAGGAACAAAATAATTTTATGAAATTACTATATTTTAAAGAATTATTAACTAAGGTTTCCATACATATCTTTGAAACTAATTGTATGTCTTAGTATAAAATTATAAATTTATATAGATACTAAACTGTAGACATAATTTACATAACTATATAATTACAAAACTATATATTTATTAGGAGTATAAATAAAGTACATTTGCAGTGATTGGAACATTTTATACAGCTATCATCACAGATGAGTTCTTGAGATTCCCTCGTTTTCACTTGTTTGCCTCTTCGTTTTGCTCACTTTTGGGCTCTTGCTCTTTAGATCCCTTTCTCACTCTGGTGCTGGCTGTGGCACTGACTTCACTCTTGCTTAGGATCAAGCTCTATTTCTAACTCTGTCTCATTAGTTGATTTTCAGCAAGATTTCACTATACCACTATAGTGATATTTTATTTATTTTTTTTATTATTAATAATAATAATTATTTTATTACTTTAAAAAATACCAATCCAAATTCCCACTCCCTCCACACATCCTCCCACCCCACCCCCTCCAATCCTAAGAGAGGGCAAGGCACCCTGACCTGTTGAAAGTCCAAGGCCCTCCCACTACATCCAGGTTGAGCAAGGTATACATCCGAAAAGAATAGGATCCCCAAAAGTCAGTACATGCAGTAGAGACAAATCCCAGTGCCACTGCCAGTGGCCCCTCCGTCTGCCCCGTCAACCACATTCAAGGGGACTAGCCTGATCCCATGCTTGTTCACTCCCATCAAGTTGGAGTTGGTGAGCTACCATTAGCTCAGGCAAACTGTTTCAGTGGGTGAACCCCTCATGATTTTGACTCCTTGCCTATATTCTCACTCCTTCCACTCTTCAACTGGACTTTGGGAGCTCAGTCCAGTGCTCCGATGTGGGTCTCTGTCCCTGTTTCCATCAGTTATTGGATGAAGGTTCTATGGTGATATTTAAGATACTCATCAGTCTGACTACAGGACAAGGCCAATTCAGGCACCAGTGTTAAATTAGTAATTCTGAAGGTTGGGACCTATACCCCAATGTTTTATATAGTTCCTTGGCTGAGCATAAATTGAAGCAAATGTTGAGAATTTAATTTCTTAGAGTTTAAGGGCATCAGAATTTCACGACAATGCCTGTGAAAAATACAGATTTTGTCTCTTTTCTGGAAGATTCTGACTCACCCAGATCTGTAATCTATTTTACAAGCATCTCAGGGAATGCTGATATGTAGACTTCCGAAATCATCCTTTGGAGAAAATTCTCCCCTAGAGTGTTGATACTCAGGCAAGCCATAGTGCTGGTCATCAGAACCCATTCAAAACATTTTCATTCTAAGAAATTCACCAACACATAAAAATGGATAGCAGTTTTGAACATTTATTGCCACATAGTGAATCACCCTTTCGCTAGCTGGTTTTTAAGTCAACCCTGCACAGGTTAGAGTTATTTGGGAAGAGAGAACATGAATTGAGGAAGTGTCTCCACCAGTCTGTGCTATGGGCAAGCCCATGGGGCATTTCCCTGAATAATGTGGATGAGCTGGTGCGACCCCTTGGTGGCTGATCCCAGATGGTATAAGAATCAGGTTGAACAAGTCATGAGGAGCAAACCAAGAAGCAGTGTTTCTCCATGGGCCTCTACATTAGTTCCAGCTACACATTGCTGCCTGACTTCCCTGGGTGATAGAGTGTGACCTGAGAATTCATTATTTATGTTTTAATAAATAAAAGTTGCCTAAAGATCAGAAGGGCAAAGCTAAGAGAAACAGTGTAAATGTCACTACTCCAGTTACCTGTATCACACCAAACATACACATGAATAACCATGACAATATGCATTTTCCATAAACCAGTATTTATAATGTAAATGTTACACCAAAGTAGTTTAGCTTAGGTACACAACAGAATTCAAAGTAGCCATTATGAATATGCTACTTAACTTTAAACAAGATATGAAAAATGTCTGAAGATTATAAAACACCATTTGATTAGGTAATTAAAATATCACTCAAGGTAAGAAAAATAGAAATTAAGGAAAAATAGAATCCTTACAGAAAAATCAAACTGGAATAAAACTCAAGGAAAAAAACCCTCAATAATCAATGTGAATATTTAGGGAAAATAATATGGAGGAGGGAGACATTCAGGTCCTAAATACAATATAGAATATAATGAATAACTGACTCAAAGAAAACATTAAATATAAACAAAAAAACAAAAATACAGACAAAATTGCCTAGTGAAGTAAGGACACTATAAAAGATCAAATTTATGGATCATAGATGCAGAAAAAATAGAAATAATACTAGTCAAAATACAATAACATTTATCAAGAACACAGAAGAAAAATTCCAAACTAGAGATGCCTTTAAATTTAGAAGAAGCAAGCAGAACACCAAATAGATGGGTAGAAAAAATTTAATGATAATATAATAATTTATAATATATTATAATATATTAAATCAAAATAATATATGTAAAAAGCAAGAAAATGATGCTAAACAGTATAAGGCAAAAGTCTATGTTATATATAAAAGCAGTCCTATTAGTATAATACTAGACTATGAGCACAAAATCCTGCCCTCAGCCAAGAATCCATTTACAAATCACGGCTGCACAGAAATGGAAAATCATTTTTTTCTAACTGAGTAATCCTAACTATACAAACACTCTAGAATAAGCCCCATTCTTAGAAGCAGTTGCCCAGTATAAGTTGAACTCCATTTTTTTTGTGTCTTTCTTTCTTTCTTTCTTTCTTTCTTTCTTTCTTTCTTTCTTTCTTTCTTTCTTTCTTTTTGCTATTACTATAAAGATTTTATTGGCATTTAATACCAATTATTGAAGCTAAAGTAAGAGTTCTAAATATACAACTTTGTAACAGTTTTAGTTTTTGTTGAAGATTCTTCTTTTCCACACATAACTGAGCTTTCTTTCATTATGAATAGTTTTATTTTTCACAGGTCTGAGTTGCTCTGAATGTTCATAGAAACAGAAAGTAGGACAGGATCAACAGCAAGCACCAAATACTAATACTGTTGACCTCAGTGAAAAGATCACAGAGGGACACGCTTTCACCTTGCATAAGAAAGATGTAGAATGATTTCACTTTACTATGCAATGCTTCTCCCAATGTTTAGAAAGGAAACGAGAGAGGACAGAAATGATATTGTACTCTAAATACTAGTATTTAATGAACATGTCACTTTGTTTTGCAAGAGACAGAAAGAATATGAAAATAAAACACCACAGCCACACAGCAATGGGGAGCTATTTGGAAAAGTAGTGAGATGAGAAAGAATATGATAAAAAAAAAAAAGTACTCTTTGCAATTCTCAAAACATTAAAAACTCAATTAGGCATATATGTGGTGTGGGAGAATTGTCTGTATTCTGTCAATCATGGTTTAAATAAACGATGATTGGCCAGGCAGGAAGAATAGGCGGATCAACCAGTCAGGAAGTAGAGGTGGGACAATGAGAACAGGATAATTCTGGGAAGAAGGTAGCTCTTCCCGCATTTCCGCCCAGATCACCAAAGAAGCAGGATGTGATCTACCCAGCTGAGAAAGGTACCGAGCCATGTGGCTAATATAGATAAGTATAATGGGTTAATATAAGCTACAAGAGCTAATAAGAAGCCTGAGCTAATGGGCCAATCAGTTTATACTTATGGAGACTTCTGTGTGATTCTTTGGAGCTAAATGGCTGTGAGAACCAGGCATACAAAAACCCCAACAAGCAGCCCCTCATGTTACATATATGAAATTACCAAATTACTTATATATATATATGTATATCTTATAAAATATGTATTTAACTTTACTAAAATCATATATAAATATTCTATCTGTATAAAATATGTATGATTTGTTCTTTTTATTTTTAGAAAAGTTTGATTAATAATATTATATTGAACAAATCCTTGTATACCAAATATTTATTTGATGAACTATTAATATTGATGAAAAAGTTATTAATACCTTTATTCTCACAGGGTTTTGCCAATTTGCCATAAACATATTTTACCTTGGCAGAAGCAACCACAAATTATCCAATGCCTACGTCATATTGGCCAATGGTAATGTTTATGGGGGATTTTTTTTGATTAAAAATAGGTATAGGGCAGCTTAGCACACTTTGGTGATGCAATACCTGGACAGGTGGTCCTAGGTTACATAAAAAAATCAAACTTCTAAAACCTTGCAAAGTAACTTCTTCAGTTTTAGCTTCTCATCATGGTCTTGACTCTTTAGCTCATATTATCACTCCTTCCTCTCTTGATTGATCTCTGGAAGTTCCGCACAGTGCTTAACTGTGAATCTGTGCATCTGCTTCCATCAGTTGCTAGATGAAGCCTCTATGACAATTAAGGTAGTCGTCTGTCTGATTACAGGGGAAAGCCAGTTTAGGCATCTTCACCACTATTGCTTAGGGTCTTAGCTGGAGTCATCCTTGTGGATTCCTGGGAATTTCCCTCATGCCAGGTTTCACGCTAGCCCCACAATGAATCCCAAAATCAACATATCTCTTTCCTTGCTCTGCTTTCTGTGCTGTAGGCTTTCTTTTCAGAAAACCTTCCTGTGCCATTGAGTTCAAGGCCATCCCCCTCCTTTCTTTTCTATAAAGCTCTCTTTAGTTTGTATAGTTTAATATTGAGGTCTTTGACCCATAAGGTATTGAGTTTTGTACAGGATAAAAAGTATAGTTTATGTGAATTCTTCTACATAGATCGATCCAGGATTCTTCTCATGGAGTCATTCAGCATTTTGTTGAAAATTTTGTCTTATTTCTGGTGTTTATTTCTGGCTTCTTTAGCAAAAATAAGGAGTTGATATATGTGTGGATTTACATTTGAGTCTTCAATTTGATTTCATAGATAAAAATATTCTTTTTTCTGGCAATACCATGCTGCTTTTTAACACTATAGCTCTATGATACAATTTGAAATTGATGATCATGTTGCATTCAGAACTTTTTTATTATACAGATTATTTTAGCTAGTCTGTGTATTTTCTGTTTCCATATGAAATTGAATATTGCTCCTTTAAAATCTGTGAAGAATTATGTGTAATTTTGTTGGATTTTGCATTGAGTCCATAGATTGATTTTGGTAGGACAGTTTATTTGTATTATGCAATATTACTGATCCATGAGTGTATAAAATCTTTCCATTTTCTGATACTGTTTTAAATTTTGTTCTTCAATATCTTAAAACTTTTATCATACAAGTTTTCACTCACTTGATATTAATTAATTCACTGCTTGACCCATTAGTTCTAACTTCTTTTTGGCTAACTCTAGCATCTTAATATAACCCATTTTTAGTAATCTGTGTATTTCGAGGCTGTGGCTTATCGGGTAAATTTTCAGCGTCTCTCCAGCGGGGCTATATGGCTTCCCCGACTCTTCCCTTCTTTCTCACAGCATTCAGTTTAGTTTTCCCCGCCTAGCTCTGTTCTACCCTATCAAACCAAGCCAGTTTCTTTATTAACCAATGGTATTCACAGCATGCAGAGGATATGCCTACATCACCTATCAATCACTATTGTTTGTTTAATGTTGATAGAAAGAGTGCCTAATATAACATAATGGCATGCACTTAGCATATACAGATCAGAATATGGCATGATTCTTCCTAGAATTCTGATGATTTGTGAACTTGGATGACAGCAAATAGTCTGTAAACCATTTAATGAAGATTAATGACACCTTCTTTTGCTTTATATCATCAAAACAGATTTAGATTGCCAATGTTTTGTAACATTTTTGTAAATAAAATCATTTTTTGGTGTTTTCGAGACAGGGTTTCTCTGCAGCTTTAGAGCCTGTCCTGGAGCTAGCTCTTGTAGACCAGGCTGGTCTCAAACTCACAGAGATCTGCCTGCCTCTGCCTCCCGAGTGCTGGGATTAAAGGCACGCAGTACCACCGACCAGCTGTAAATAAAATCTTAAGTTTAATATTTCACAAGCAGTATTAACAACCTTCTAATTTCAGAAAATAAACAGTAAGATGGCTTTATTTATGCCAAATTCTTTGAAGTAATAATGTTATTCAGCTCAGTTTTACAATTCAACCACTAAATAATTTACTCACAATGTCATTCAGTTTCAGGTGCCATAATTAGCATACAAAACTTTACTAGAAGTGCAAATTGAGCCAAATGTTATCATTATAATTAGAGAGTAAATTATCCCATACATTTTAAAGCATATAATATAGTTTAAATCTTTCTAAGGATTTTTTTTGTCTCTAGAAATTCTTATTCTTATCTACAGAGACCAACCTCCTCTTAGCCAAAAAACCATACCTACATTGAAATTGTCTGATACAATTTGAAAATATTTCAGTTTTGTTATCATCTGCAAAATCTTTGTAACTTAGTTGCCAGTATTATCAAGAGTTATTTTCAGTTATTTTAAACAATGGGGCATTAAAGCCTTCAAATTATTTTTCAACAGTTGAAGGATAAAATGTAGCTTTTTAGTGTATGACATATTCTAGATTCTTTCATATATTTTATATATGTATTACAAGTTTCCTCATTAAGGTAGATTTTCTAAGCTCAGTAACTTAATGTCACTAAATTAAATAAACTCACTGACCAAATTAGAATTTTAAGTTGTACTTATTTGATCGCACAGTCATATTCTCCCTGTGTTCATCTGGCAAGATAAGAAATAGTATAGCTTGTATTATATTTGCATAGAATTTTGGCCTTCCTACATTTCTCCTTAGAATTCTACTACTCCATCATTATGATAAAATTTCCCACCCAATGGTCTGTTTTTCTACCTATCACCAAATCACATATTTACAAACATTGTGATGCCTCATAATATCACCAGACATGTTATGACTCTTTGGGACTAGTTCCAATTATTCTAAAATCGTATTATTTTGACTATTCTAACATACTATAAAGTCTCACTTTGTTGTTTCAATATTGATTCTTAAGGATAACCAACTCAACTTCATGAGTTTGTGTTTTGTTTACCTATACTGTCTTAATAGTAACATTCTTAAACAGTATGTCTTTGCTCACATATTATTGCAGGAATTCATTCTGGATTTCAAATTTACTAGGATCTGTGTGCTTATGGAAAAGAAAATATCATCCTCAAACAAATCTGTTTCCAGTTGGAATAAAAAGCCACAGTTTATATTCCAGCTTGTAATAACGCAGATTTCTTATAAAATGGAACATCCTATAATTTAAAAAGGCAAATAAGATAATACTTAGAAAATCATTTCAGTCAGTAAAAATGGGAAAAATGAGAAGATTAGTCTCAGAATATTTTTGACTGTATAGCAGTTTTGGTTGATTGCAAATGAGCTTCAATTTTATTTTAGTTGCCAGTGTCTCTTCCAGTATTTTACCCACATATAAATAAGTCATTGTCAATATGTTGTACCAATTATTGCCAATCTGTTTCTGAGTTCGTATTAGTACAGTAGCAGGGTAGAAATGATCCCATGCTTGCTGACACATTAAAAGTGACCAATGGTCCAAAACTCATTGCTATATCCATTCTCTTTTGTTTCTGTGCTTGAGAAAATTTGGGTTGCTTAGGCTCCTGTTGCATGTTGCTTGATACCCAACATTATAAAGATTTCACCATTTAGAAACACTGCTTCCTGTACATTAGATCTGCTAGATACAAACTTATACTATAGATAGTGAATTTTTTCAAATGTTTTTTTTCTACTAGTTCCTCTAATCATACCACTAATCCTTAGTATAGATTTCAAAGTATTGTCACTGTAGATATTGTTATTTATAAATGGGTAAATGACTTTATTTCCAATATGTGTAAGTGGAGGCTGCTCATTTATTTCCTAATCGCCCAGACCTAAATAATCACACAGAAATTGTATTAATTGCAGAATCACTTTGACTATTTGTTTGGGCTTCTTATTAACAAAATCTTACATCTTAAATTAAACCATTTCCATTATTCTATATTTTACTACAGGCTCATGCTTTACTGAAAAGTTTCTGGCATCTGTCTCTTTTGGTGGCTGCATGGTGTCTCCTTGACTCCACCTATTCACTATCTCTATTTACATCTCTGTTCAGATTTCCTACCTGATTTTTCTCTGTTAAGCCATTAGCTAGAAGCATTTTTATTAACAAATGACAATAAAACATATTCACAAACTACTGAGGGGAATCCAACATCACCTCTCATTTCTCTCTAAATAAAAAGGAAGGTTTTAACTTATATACAGTAAAATTACATATAACAAAATAGGTATCAAGCAAGAATTACAGTTACAATATTTATATCTATTATATATTTTAATCATATATAAGAAAAACTATAATTAAACTATCTATTCTTCAACTCTATCAAATACTCCAGAAGGGTATTATATTACCTAAGTAAACAGGAAGTGCATTGTATGCAACTTCCAAAAGTATAGAATTGACAGAGACATCTTGCTCCTTGTTTGTTTACCACCTGCCCAAACCCAAATAATCCCACAGAAATTGTTATTAATTGCAATGCTGCTTGGCCTATTATCTTAGGATGCTTATTAACTAACCTTTACATCTTAAAATGTATTCCAACAAAAACCTATATCCTCCCAGTTCTGATGGTCAAGCATTTGATGAAATGTCTTGTGTAGCCTCAAACACTGATGATTTTGATATTAAGACTAAAAATAAAAGATGGGAAATCAAAGTTGGTGTTCATGTAGAATTTAGAGAAAAGTTTCATTTAGTTTGTGTTTTAATTTGAGCATGTCACTAAACAAAATCCATGATTGATTGACTGTTTTCCCTAAACTGAGAATTAACCAGTCTTACAAGGTTGCTGTAGCATGTCGAAATAGAGATCTCACAGTTATTACATCAAGTACATCTCTTCTCTCCCCTGTGTCCTAGCGTTTGACTAATTAGGATTTCAGTATTGTTGTACATACCTTTAATCCCAGAACCGGTGAATCTAAGGAAAGCAGATCTCTCCAGCCTGGAATACGGAGAAGGTTTCACAACAACCAGAGCTACCCAGGCAAACTATGCCTCAAAAAGTCCAACATATATATGTTGATTTATTTGAATTTAATAGAATTTTTCTCACCTACTTAAAAGTAATTATGAAGGACTGAAGTGAATGATTACCCAATCTCTAATTTGATCTGGGAGTCTGCTAGAAGAGAAAAACTAAATCATGACAAGTGAGGAGAAACTGGGTTACTGGGTATAATAATCAGGAAAATACCTAAAAAGTGAGGAACATGTTCTTTCATGATGATGTCCCATTCAAATGAAATCATGCATTCACGTTGCAGGTATAGTATTTAACCCTAACACTTTATACTATTTTCATCATGCTAATCTTTTATAGCAGCTTCAAGTTTTCATCACCAAGTATACAAATTATACATAAAAGTACTATAATGGAAATAAAAATTCTCATGACTGGTCAACTATTGGCTCCACAGCTGAGATACAACATTTTAAATATTTATGGTTTCAACATTATACTAAAACAATGTTATACTAAAAGCATTTTAACATTAATAAATTTTCAGTGCTGAGGATTGGAATGTATAGATGACTTAAGGCATGACATCACTGGTGGATTAAAAATAATGTTTTTTTTTCTTGTCTAATTCATTCGAGACATTAAACAAACTTTATTGAAGAATGTATTTTATACTTACTAAAAGTAGTCTTTGTTAAATGTGAAGTCAAATCCAACTATATAATACATGAAGGTAGAGAGAAGCTCCATGAAACTTATAAATATGAAGAATAATGATCAGGAACTAAATTAAAATGTCTTTTTTATTCAATTTTCAAGATTTTTGAAAGAATTTGTCATGAAAGTCTCTAGCAGATAGACTTTTAAAGAATGGGACCAAATTATGTATTTAAATTATTAGTGCTAATATGCATGCAGAAACAGACGGGTCACTGGCTCTTCTGGACCATTGATGCAAGAAGTTGAATGAGGTGTGAAATGAAATATCCAACCCTCACCTCAGAAGGAATCTGACAGGACTATGCTGAGGGACCTTCCATGGCATTTTAACGAAGTTAAAAATCACACAAGTGTACAATAAAAGCTCCCTGGGTCTCAGGGCTCTGATGGTGCAGGGTAGTGTGCTTTAACAGTTGTTTTATACCTATCCTACTGTCAGTACATCTTGCTTAACTCTCTCGCCATCTAAAGCTGCAATATTAATAGTCTCTATTTCAAAGTAGAGTGCTAAGTAAGAAAATTAAATGAAAGATTCGAACTGAATGATTCAACTTCACTTCCATTTTTAAGACATACTAGTGAGAATAAAAGGAATAGAGATTTAAAAACTGGCTGAAGTATTGGTTCTTCAGTTTTTAATTTTCAGCAGAATCAAAAAGCTTATGCTTAGAGTAATGATCTTTTAATATGTTAACATCCTGACAAAGGAATACAGAAACCTTTCTACAAACTGACTACCATTTTCCTTTATTTTGAAGAAAGCATTTTATATCTGGTTCCAAGCAAATTCTGTGTTATTTATTTATAGAAATAAATTCAAACTATTTATAAAATAATGCATGAAATGATTTTAATGGGACATTACAGAATTATTAGTATCTAGTTTATAGTGTTCCCATATAATTATAGCCAGATCAAAAATGCATTTTTACATAGATAGATAAGGTTATTATATACAGAGGTTTTATACACCAAGCAAAAAATTAAAACATAAAAATTAACAATGAGAAGAAACTGAATTTAACAAAGCTCAGTTTTGACAAATAGAGCAGTGATGATATTGTTACCCTTGCTGCTTTACCTAGTCTATTTTCTTTGACAAATGGAACTTATATAACTAGTCTCTTAAAGATAGTTAAAATATGAATGGCCTTCTGATAAACAGCTTAGAAGTATTTATCAATAAATTATTTTTCATTTTTGTTTTCCTAAAAGAAATACTTAATAATCGAGTAATGGAGGAGCATGAACTTTCTATTATTTAAAAACTCAGGCAATCAGTCTACTATTTACCGTAGGCTGACTGGAAATAACTATTAGAGGTAATCTGAATCAGGGCCATTGCATAAAGCAGATACTGCAGACACAACTTCTAATGAAGTTCTTACAGCTTAGATGCATGGCATAATGCATTAACCAATGTTTTAGAAAATATTGATAGCAGGATACAGAAAGCATATCCTCAATAATGAATATAAAACTTGATAATACTGATAAGAGGTAAACACAAACAACTAACAAAAACACTCATTGTAACATCTATAATTTTCTGACTTATTCACCACCCAGGAAGAATGAACTAAAACAACCCCATTTTTAAGATCTGGGCTAAAAGAAATTCATGATTTTTCTAATATTATTATATTAAAATATGTATTAAAATTAATATATGATAAATATAAAATAAATGAAATATATTTGTATATATATATATATATATATTAAAATCAAAGGCAGACTTTCTTCTCAGGACTCTCATTACCAGAGCCTTGTCCCTGAAGTGCTGCTGGGTTATAACTTTCTTCTGATGTCAAGGTAGGCATGGTAGGACAACCATATCCTCAAACACAAATAGAAATCTAAGAGTGAATTAGATGTAGGGCATGAAGCGTGACCATAAACTCTCAAAACCCACTGCCAGTGGCTTTCTTTCTCCAGTAACACTGAATCTAACTGAATCCATTAAACCTTCTAAAGAAAGACCACGAACTTGGGTCCAAGGTTACAATCACTTGAATCTATGGAGGACATCATTCACTTAATGACCACACCAACTTGATGCATAAAGAGGATGTTGGAGAAATGTTATAACATAAGGCTTAATGGAGTAAATTAAGTCATTGAGGAGACATGTCTTACTGAAAAACACACATCACACACACACAAAGAGAGAGAGAGAGAGAGAGAGAGAGAGAGAGAGAGAGAGAATGTACATCTACAAAATAATTAGGTAAATTGAATGCTAAATTTAATTTATCCTGAGACTTAGTATTTCTTTTGCATAAATTTATGAAGCAATATTTCAGTAGTATTGTGCACAATGACTTCTGTGAGAAGAATAATTCATGGTAAAACCTCTTGAAATGGGCCAGGAAATTCTACCAAATAAGCACAACAATGGAAGGGGTTAGGTGAGACCAAAGTAGTTCTTGTTATGGCAAACAAGTAAACTCAACTATGAAACTATAGACCCCATCTGTGTTTTGCACTTTATATAATTTCATTATATAATTTCATATTCAATTATTTTTTAAAACATTGAATAGAAAGTTCTAGAAATTATCTGTTCATAAGTAGTTCTCCTGAGTAGTGTGAGGAATTATCTGGCCTTATCATTTTGCTTATTCAAGAATGATGCTTCATTCTGTCTACAGTACCCACAAAACACAGGGTATAAGCACATATTACTAACCTAGTAGTCATCTCATTTATCAGATCAACTATCATTGCATCAGAATGCTCTGTTTCAAATGAGCTTATTGGAGTATAATCACTTCTAGAAACCAAATAGTGATGCTGGCACTTTGGGACAACAAGAAGTTTTAAAGACACTCCATTAAATTAAAAAAAAAAAGGAAAAATTTGACTTAACCTTAAAATGTAAAAAAAAAGAAAAGAAAATGTTAACATTCATGAGCTTTATGGTAAGAAAAAAATAACAGAAAATGTAACAAAAAACACAAATATGTTATCCCTGTTATATCTTCAACTGAAAGATAAAAGAAAAAAATTTCAGTCCATGATCTTAAATTGGCAAACATTAAGTATGTCTATGCATGCTTGAAAAAAAATAAAGCAAAAGATTTAGAGTTACATACTGGGGAATTTCAACTCCCCAGTATGACTACAATTGTTATTACTAGGCAAGACATATCTTGAATGAAGGGAAATAAGACTCTAGAGGCAGGAAAGTCAAATTATATGAGATTTTATACATAACACACTAGAGATAATTTTCATTCAAATTGGCTTGCAATCCATGATTGCTGAAGTTATAATATGGACACATTCATCTTAAAGAACCCACATACACAATATTATGAGTAATTCAGTGAGGAACAGGATCTCTTAAAGTAATAGCCTCCTTGGGTAAAGAGTCTGCTGTTATTAGTTAGGACTTACAGATTAACACAACATAGCATGTTCCTATAAATGCATCAATTACAGAAGTCAGAATCAGAGGAGTTTATTAACCTACTCTTTACATCCTAAAGACCAAGGGAAATTGTTATTAGAATTCAGCATGAGTGTGAAGGTCCAAGGAATGAGAAAAATACTTCCCACCCAAACAGACAACATGAGGGAGTACCCAAAGTTAAGGATGGGATGTAAGTTTCCCTTTCTCTTTGTTTACTCTATTAAAGCTTTTAAATGGTTAGTCTGTCTATAGTGGTGGGTAAGCTATTTTCTCAGTATACAGAATCCAAAGTTCATATCTTTAAGACACATACTCAGAAACACATCCCAAAGTAATGGTTTACCTGAGATCAGAATTATTCCCTACATCCCTTAACTTAGTAGAGTAAGATCATGCATTCTCTATCTTATCTAGCACCATTCTTAACAATTACAGATTCAGAAACTGAATTTAGTTAGTTCGTCCTCATGTCTATTTTCTTTAGGGTGACAATATTCATAATGGCCATATGATTATGCCTAAATATAAATGAACACTTTTATCAGCTTCTCAGTCCATTTTCCCAAGGTCAATATCCTGGAAAAAGAACAAGGCTGGGACAGTCATATTGATAAAGACTTTTAAATGATTTATAATAAACCTATTCAACTGTGTATAAAAGACAAAATAAAACAATAATCATATATGCATATATAGTCAGTGTGTGCAGTAAAACTAAAAATAAATACATACATACTGTGCTACAATGATTTTTTCTATCTTTCTTTACAAATTGAAATATAATCCTGGTTTGGACTCTAGAGAAACTGAGTAAAACTGAAAGAACATTTTTGGTTAAAAGTATTTTTCAGAGATTGAAAGATGTTTTTGATTATGGATATAATGCAGAAATCTTTGGTACTATTTCTCAAATATGTACTTATTAGCATGAAATAATATTTTCATATTTTTTGATACAAACTTTACTTTTTATTTCAAAATATCGTATCCCTTTATATACATATTGGATACATAAACTTATATTGAGTTATAATCCTGAATATTTAATTAAGTCTAAATTATTGCATCTATTCATATCAATTAGCATACCTGCCCTGCTCTTACACTTTTTCTCGTGTGTGTGTGTTTGTGAGTGGTACATATTTTGAAGTCTCTTGAAGGAAAATTTAGTTATATATATCATGATTTCCCATAATTATTACTATTATCTGATGAAATACTCTTCCATGTATATTAGTGCCATTCTTCCTTATTTGTGACTTCCTTATTTTTAACTTCACAGATACAGAATTTTTGTGTTAGTGACATGAATATTATGACTTTTGGAATTAAATGGGGTAGTGTTCATGTTTTCCAAAATTTATTTTCCAAGAATCATTTTCCTATTTTGTTAAAATTTATATGAAATATTTTTAATAAAGCTGTTTTGTAGATAAAATATGTTTTACATACATGCATATATTTTTAATGTTTGTAAAATTAATTTCCTTAGTTATAATAAATACTCTTTATTTTTACAGTATTTTGTTTTTGTTAATGTTATCCCATTGTTATTTCTCCATAATTTTACTCATACCCTAACCTTTGTTATTTTATAAGCAATTTGTTGAATTATGTTAGTGTCAACTGACCAAGGCTCTTTACTGAACATCTATAATAGAACAATTTGTATCAACCACTTGTAACCTTTTTTGGTTCATATATAAAGCTGCTCTTTCAAGCTCACATTCTGAAGGTTTGGAACCCAGATGATGGGAATATTTAGAAAGAAGCTGGAAGTTCTTTCTATGTTGGAAGTGGAAAACATCCAGAAAAACTGGATCACAGTGGTTTGTCTTTAGAGCATAGATCTTGCCCTACCCTTTCTTTATGTCTTTTTGTTTAATGGTGACAGGAGATAACTAATATTGCTCATCTATGCTTCTGTGCAGTATTATGTCTCATTACAGCAGGAAACAATGAAGTTGGCTACCCAGGGATTGGAATCTCTGAAACAGTGAACCATAGTAAACTCTTCTGCTAAATCTACTTACCAAATTGATGCGAAATATATACCACACAAACATATATGTGTAAAAATGGATTATATAGACGTTTAGATATACATGTACATACATGTTTAACCTTTAAGTGTATATAAACAAAGAATGTTTTGTGAGATTTTCTGAGAGTTTAAACATTTGCAAATTACTTTTCTAAACTTCTCTATGAAATATAAATTTTTAACCAAAATAGTTACCAAATGAATCATTTATGAAATAATGGCAGAAAAAGTCTGTACATTTTCAATACAAGTGTGCTTTTCAAATATTTTGTTGTCCTTGATCAAATATACTGATGTGAGTTCAATAACTCTTTCTTTATATTTATTCCATATTTAGAATATGATAAGGTATCTTTTATTTCTCTCAAAAAGTCTAACATACTATGCCCCTTTTTAAGATACCATTCCCATAGAGAATGGGTTATTTTGTGCATATAAAGAGTTCAATCACATTTAAAAAGCCTTTCAAATGTGCCCTAGAGCATTTGAGGAAACAGGAATACTTAAGCCCAGCGCATCCTTCTAATACTTCCTATGTTTATTTAATTTTAGGAAGAACAAAGATATTTACTCCAGAACGCTGCAGGGTTTCATCATCAGAAGGGCAGATGTAGAAAAAGAAATAAGGATAGGAGAGTGTGCTAGCCTCTGCTCTGCACATATTTTTCTGTTTCAATGCAACTTGTTTAACATGAATTTGTTTACAAACAAGGGGAAGGAAGAGCTAAATAGATTTTGCTTTATGACATGTGTGCTAAGTAGAGATTTAAAAATTGGCAGCACATAAATAGAAGAGCATCCTGGCTAACTTTGTGCTTCATTTGTTTTTCAGATAGACCCTTTGATCACTTTGCCACAGTGATAATTAACCAGAGTTTCCACTAAGGCAGTCTGTAGAACTTATACAGTAATTGTTTTGAATATTATATGTTTACAAAGATTTACTATCCATTTTTGTACCACATATATTTATTTCACTTTTGACTGCTACTGTCTTTGCTTTTTCAAAATGTATCTTAGTTGAAAATGTCAGAATGCCTTATCAAAACTTACTTAGATTATATGTGAATGGGATCTCAGCAAGGGACTGAGGTTTGGAACATTTTCTTAGTAGACTGTATCTTTCCACATGACTTTAAGGAGCCCTTCTTCCACTGTGACAAATGTTCTCAGTAGCTGTGACTCAAGTGAGCATGAGCATTAAGGGGATCAGGTAGAGTTACAACCTTAATAACCTTAGGAATCCTTAATAACACTCTGAATTCTTGTCTTGTTCTTGATATTAGTGGAACTGCTTTGAATCACTCCCTTTAATTTGATGTTACATGTTGGCTTGTTGTAAATTGACTTTGTTATGTTTTAATCAGTAACCATAACCTGAAGACATAAAATACATACTTTGAATGTCACTTTTCTTCATAGTGCTAAGAGAGAAAGAGGAATAACTGTACAAGTAATAGAATGGTAATAACAATCAAACCACCATCTTCACCATTTCCAGAAATACCTATCTGTTGAGTGGAATTGAATTTCTTATAGCTAAGGCCATAAGAAAAATAAATAAATAAAATTAAATAAAACCTGTGGAATCCACATATTACTGAGAATGCAGAAACTATATGTGAGGTATAGTCATTAATAAAAGCATTCTTTGTTCTGAAGGTATTGACTAAGCTAGATACCTCTTGATAAATCTTAGCTTGTGTATTGTTGAACTATATGAAAGAGAAGCATAATTCAGTAAACAAAGAAATGTACTTCAAGGACCCAATACTCTGCAGATCCAATTAGTTCTCCTACCCACATGTTGTCTGCAGTAGGTATACAATAAGTCAGGCTAGCCTAAAAGTTAGGCCACAAACAATGTAAAAGCCTTACATCATTGTGCAATGGATGGTTGTGCCACCTTGATTGACATTTATTAGTTTCTCCTAGAATAGATCATCAAGTAAAAATTCCAGCCAAGCTCCTAAAATGTTTGAACTAAAACAACCTACTATTTTAAATTGCTTAGATATTAATTCTAAATATTTTTTTAAAAAGTGTCAGAATTTGAGGGATTGCAGAAGGGGCATCTCATGAACCACTAACTGTAGCTATAAATGAATGTTATAGGAAGAATATTTTCTAAATCAGTTACTTTGTACCTAAACATTGTATAGTGAAGTACTATCCAATAAATGTTTCACAAGGGAGTAAATGAATATTAAATTTGAGACTATAATCTCATCTCTATGGCAGCATTTCCCAAAGATGCCACCAGGAGCATTTTCCTTTTAGGCAAGTAGATTCCTCTCTTTTTCAGGATTTTCCCCCAAGGCCTTCCTTTTTATGAGCTTCTCGTATACAATTCTGAATGACCAGAATTACCTTCTTTATCACTGACTCTGAAGTATGTGGTTTTATTTCATTATCATTAGCATTATGGTCCTGGCGAGGGGTTCTGCTTAGTTTTCCTGAATTACAATTCCCTCTGGACTGTGCTTAAACTGTCTTTGGATTCATAGGTCTGGAAAATTTAAACAATCCAATTTAATGAAAAACAATTTCCATAGCCATCTGGCAATGGTCTGGGTATTTCTAGAAGTTAACTTTTGCATATTAAACTGCTAGAAGTAATAATGAAATCAGCTTCTGTAATAGCTCAGGTGGTTGGATAGACTTGTATGTTCCCACCAGCCCAGTGTTTTGTGTGTATGTTGTATTCCTTGGAAGGTTTGGAGTGAAATGGATCATTTATATAAATTATGATCGAAGGGAGTCTGAGTGTTGAGAAATTTGAAACAGCCCCTTGAGAAAGGTAGATACTTCGAGACTAAGCAATTAATCTCATCAGCTTGGATTCTTTCATCAAGGCAAGGTTTCAATCAATTAATTATAATTTAGGAAATTTTCAAAGCTAGAGGGCTTTCAGAAAGAAAATTGTGTTTAGGTATTTACAAAGAAAGTTCTTCCTATTTAAAAAGACATTTTCACAAAGTGCCATTTTACAGGCTCCTTAAATTAGTGACAAACAATTTTGTTGTCATTCTCAGTAACAATGTTAGAACTGTGAAAAGATTAACCATTAATTGATCATTACAAATTGAGTTTTCTAGGAAGCAAATCACTATGTCTTAGGAACTAACATAAATGATATAATTTGAATTCTGTATGCTAAACTATAATTTATAACTGTATTAAATAATATGATTTTAGGATAATACTGTAAATGTCACAAACCTATAAGAAACTCCATTAGGCCTAGCTCATTGTGAGACTAATCTATCTTTTCTCTCCTGATATTTCTGCAATTCTGCATATGACTATAAGTTATAACTGATATTTTCATCCAAATTTCTTTGAATGCAAATCACTAAAATGCTCAGTTTGATGAGTGGGTCAATTAATAAAGTGACCGATTAAAAGACAAAGCACACAAGTATTTCCTCTGTGTACAACCATTAAATATCATTTCGAGGAACTACTGGCATTTATAAGTAAATCCTTCTAAAGAATATATTGCCTATCCAAGCAAAATAAAATACTCGATTTTTATCTAACTCTTGAAAACTTTAACTGTGATGTTGGCCAAATGTATTTTGTCTCTGGTTTAATGCAACATATCTGTGTAGTTAAAAAAAAATTCCCAGGTAGCCAACATTTACCGTCACCATATCTTTAAATGCAAATCACAAGGTACATTTGTAACAGTAATTTAAATCAAAAGCTATCAAAACATTTGATTGAGTTGACAAGACATTAGCCCTTTAAGCAAGTAATTAAGCTAATGCAATCAACAAAAATCTATCTCAAGAGTCAATGGCCTTTTGCAATAGTGACAAATGTACAAGTCTCTATTATTTTGTAATGGTCTTCAAATCTTTATTTTCTTTCCCTTTTTTCCTTTCTGGTGTTTACTGTTACCCAGCTAATAATTCTGGGGAAGCTCAAAGGAGTTTTCTGCCCCTACTTTTTATCACTTCTCAAAATCATAATCCTCTCAGTGCAACTATAATCATCTCTGCAGGAATTAATTGTGATGTCATTCAAGATATGATATAATGTGAGAAAAACACAGCAGTACACTGAACATTATTAAGAGAAAAGATCTCTGTCTTTAGAAAATATATGGTGTGCATGCATCCGGTCAGTTTTTAAGAATGGGATCAAATTAAATGAAAGTAAACAAATGGAAAAGTATTAAAATTTCCTTATACTGAATTCTCTGATAATTTTTATTGTAAAGTATTGCTGATCCACTAAAATCAGACTTTTTCATGGGCATTTAAATTAGAAGGATCACATATACACATTGTACTTTTTTAGGGATTATCACACATTTTAACTGTATCATGAACAAGTTTTCCCTAATCCTCTGATAGCAATTTGTTGAGAAGCTTATGTTTCATCTCTGCTTATGAAGCTTCTGGTGACCAGTTCCTTAGTGAGGTTTGAGCACCGAGAATTTACAGTGCTCTAATGTGATTCTCATAGTCAAGAGTGAGAACTACGGATGTGTGCAATGATATTCAAACCCAGTACTGCACTTGAGTCACAGTTCTTTCTTCTTTCATGAAAGCTATAGATACTTTCAGAGAAAATCATAATTTTAAGTATAACTTGTTATCATTTTAGCATATGGTTTAATCCCATTACATTAATTTTGATAATGTTTTATTATTTTTTAGATGTACTATTTTTTGATTTGTATGAGTATTTTCTCTCATGCATATCTGCCCACCATGTATGTGTATATTCTAGAGAGGCTGGAAGGTAGTATTGGTTCCCCTGGAAATGGAGTTATATATAGTTGTAAGCAACAGTGTGGGTGCTTGAAATCAAGCCCAGGTTCTCTGGAAGAGAAGCAAGTAATCGTAGCTGCTAATCTGTCTGTCCATTCCCCAGAAACCTAACCATAAAAGGAAATTTAGTGTGAGAAGAAGCAGACGCATTAACTTGGGTCCTAAAAGAAAAACATTAACTGCCAGAGAGTATTATTAGTAAAATAAAACATAAACTATCACGGAATTTGTGTGTGGTTGCGGGAAAGGACCTCTTTCCTCAGAGAGGCTTTTTGTTTTCTTTTGCTCAAGGAAATTGCACCAGATGACCCTTAGAAGGTCAGTCCCTAGGAATATCAAAAGTTATGTTGATGCAATAGACTTGAGAGGATAAATCATGGAACAGACACTGTGATTCAAGCATCAACTTAATAAAGTTAATTTAATCACTAGTCATATGTATTGCCTATTTTATAAAAGATATTGAAACAGAAATGCCAAAAAGAATGATGGCAAATTTTCCTTGTGTGCTGGTTAGTTATATGTAAGCTTGGCAGAGGCAAAGTTACCTGAGAGGACAGATCCACAAGAAATTTCCTCTATAAGATCAGCCTATACACAGCCTATAAGACATTTTCCTAAATAGCAAATAATGTGGAAATTAATGAGCTCAGCCTATGGCATGTAGTACCACCACTGGACTGACTATGTTGGATTCTATAAGAAAACAGGGTGAGCAAGTCATGGAGAACAACACTGTAAGCAGCACTCCTCCATGGCCTTGGTGTCAGTTCCTGCCTCTGGGTCTCTGCCCTGCATATGAAGTCTTATCCTCACTACTTTAGATGATTAACTGCTATATGGAATTGTGAGTAAAGTAAAGCCAATTTGTGTTTTTATCATGGTGTTTATCAGAACTGTAGAAACCCTACCTAATACCACTTGGACAGTTTTAAAAGCTAATAGATGGAACATGAATCCTGTGCTCTAACAGAGAAGTGATAGTTCTAGGAGAGCAGAGCTTTCGAGACAAAGGACTAATGTAATGTACTCATCAGAATAAATTACATTTCCACCTCAACCTCTCCCTAGGTCAAGTAACAGGATGAAGTTTGCAATAGTTTTAGCAAGGCACAAACTTAATAATAATGAACAGTAGGTAATTAAGTTATTACAGTGGGACGGTCTTCCTTCACGCTGAGGTTAAGAAAGCCTTAGTCCTGTGGTTATCCCAATGCAGTAGATCCATGTAACAGACAGGAAATCTATTCCAGAAACTGCATGTGATACCATAATAACAAATTTGGTTTTCTTTCTTTTTTCTTTTTCTTTTCTTTTTTTTTTTTTTTTTTTTTTGGTTTTTCGAGACAGGGTTTCTCTGCAGCTTTTTTAGAGCCTGTCCTGGAACTAGCTCTTGTAGACCAGGCTGGCCTCGAACTCACAGAGATCCGCCCGCCTCTGCCTCCCGAGTGCTGGGATTAAAGGCGTGCGCCACCACCACCCGGCTCAAATTTGGTTTTCATGTCCATTTTTATTCCCCCTATCTTTTCTCTCATTTCTGTCTCTGTCTCTATCACCCTCCCTCTCTTTGCCCAATATAATTCTTCTATATTCAATTAAAATCAGGAGACACCAAATAGATAGGGCTACTAAATTTGGAAATTGATTTATTTTTAATGGATATAGAACAAATTTAATTGTGAATAAATTCTCAAATTAATTAAACATTTGCTTTACTTGAAGTATAACTGTGGAATCTTTATGTACATGTTGTGTTTAAAAATTATTTTTAAAATCCACTCAAAAGGCAGAGGCAGGTAGATCTCAGTAAGTTCAAGGCCAGCTTGGTCAACAGAGTTAGTTCCAGGACAGTCAGTGCTGCTACACAGAGAAATCCTGTATTGGAAAACCAAAAATAAATAAATAAATAAATAAAAAATAAAACAAAAACCAAACTTTAGATTATATGGCATTACAAATAAATTATTTTAGAATAACCTGGATTATTGTGAATAAAATTTGATGAGGGCAATTGAAATTATGAGAACAACTGTGGATTGTGAAAAAATGAGATTGCATACAAAGACAACTGAAAGGATAACAAAATGCAAAAGAAGAGAAATGAAGAGGAAAACATGCATAAGTATAAATAGAAAGGGATTGAAAACTGCAATATTTAAAATCATATGTCCATAACTTCCTGTAGCACAGCAGTGATTTCATCACTATAATCTTGAAAACAGGATCATGGACCAATTACAAATTATCTTTATAATTAATATCTTAGAAAATCAAATGATTGAAAGATTGAGAAATCAGAAAAAACTAAGATAAAAGTTGTAATTTGAAATGGGATGTAGAAGGCCCTACTTATTGGAACTATATAAGATGTAAGAGTGCAGGCATAAAACTTGGCACATCCTTGTAAATTGTAAGGCAGAGAATGATGACAGTGCCATTTCTAAGAATTCATTATTACTGATAACAGACCATTGTTAAAAGTCATAGTCCTGGTTAATTTCTTCATCAATATGACACATTTAGTAAGAAGAAACCTCAATTCAAAACCTCTGTGCATCAGATTGGACTGTGGACCTGTCTGTAGAGTCAATTGTTTGACCCCTAGTTACTGATTGCTGCTTCTATTACCTGCCTTCACTTCCCTCAAACATAGACTCTAATCTATAAAACTAATAAACTCTTCTTTTCCCCCTTTGTTTATGGTCATGATGCATATCTCACCAACAGAGATCCAACTAAAAATGGCATCATCCCAGTAGATACTCTAAGGAATGTACTCTTTCAATGTAGATCTAAATGATCTAAAGTTATGGTATAGCTTGATATTTTATAATAATCAATCTTATGGTCATATTTTACATCTAAAACTATTCAATTCCCAAGTTATTAAAAAGGATAGCTCTGCAAGTTTATTTCACTTGTATCTCTTCTTATCATCATATGTAAAGAAAAATAATATGAGATTTTCCTGGAGCTCTGTGCTGTATTTGATAATAATGAAATAAGTTATACAAAAAGCTGGTTCTTTAAATCTAGATTTCTGAAAATGCCTCCATGTGCCAGTTTTAGTGTTGTGTTTAAGAAGAATAAACAAAACAAGTAAACATAAGATTTATGGTCATGTTAAAGAGAGGATCCAGTATTTCTTCTCATTCTCATTTTGCATTTACTGACAATTACTTTTATTAATCCTTAAAAGACCATCTATCATCTATTGATATATTTTAAAAAGATTATCTATGTTTGCTACTAAGGTAAATGATTTGCCAATCTATAGAATATGTATTTTCATCTTTGTAATAACAGAAAATGAACTAATGATCATATTTCTCATTAGTGAAAATAAGTGCCTTAACAAACAACCACGTGCCTAATTGATTTTCTGAACTGCCAGTGCCATTACAATTTGTCCAGGTAATGTGTGGTCACATAAGCCCATGCGTCTTAATGGGGCATGCATTAAACAATCTTTAGATGACTTTTAAAATATATAATGCAGTGCTCGAAAAATATGGCAATTTTCATTTTGTGCGCCTCTTTTTTTGTGATCATAAATACCAAACATCCCTCCCCTTCTGATATGACCTGTATTGCACAGAACAAAATCTAGGAAACTCTCCACTTTGCTATGAGAATCCCTTAAAGATCATATTCTCAAAGAATCTAAATGAGAAAGAGGTAATTATACAGCTTGTTTTAATATTTGTTTCATTTGTCCATATTTTAAATGAAAATAGGCTTGTATTACAAAAGACAATGGATTCACATGTATAAGAGCATATGGCTGCTTTTGTGTTTTAATATTAAGCTACTCATCGTTTAAATATCCTGATGAGAGCACAGTAGGTAACAAATTTGGGACAAAAATAAAACAGTCTGAGAATTACCATTAATGACTTAGATTCTATCTAATTTCCATGCTGTAATTATTATGCTAATATGTTATTGAATCACTCACAATAATTTTATTAGTAATAATCATTCCTTCTATAATAATTAGAATAGGTATGTGTGTATATTATATTAACTCATATTCTCATAATTAGTTACTCTGAAATCAGATTTTCTTTAGAAGAAATTTCATTTGCATAGATAAAATTAAGGAGTTTCAAAACATATTATCTAGTGTTTGTTAGAAAAAGTGGCTCAGATAACTCATCTCATTAAATCAAGGAGTCCTGATGTTGACCAACAAACCCTTGAATGTTTTCTTATAAGAAATAGTGCAACTTTAACAATAATTGCTGCAAATAGTTCTGTGCTCAATTGTCAAATAATCTAAACACATATATTACCAAACTATTGAAAGAAAAAAAAATTATAACTGGATTTGGTCAGCTACATTTTATAAATATAATAAATTTACTTTGTTACAGTTTATAATCTCTTTCCTTGCTCTCTTCAAACACAAAGATACATGAATGATTCTAAATTTCTTCAAATCTTTCAGTTCAAACATGAAATTTATAGTAATAACAACAACTTGTAGCTAAGTCATTATAAAAAGTTTTTAAAAATTAATTTTCTGTATTATTGATTATTTTATGAACATTATTTTAAAATTGTTGTTCAATGAATCTGGCTATTAAATACAGTTTGGACTTTTGAGATTGATAAATCTGTGTAGCTCTTTCTAACTCTCTCATGACACCGTGTCTATGATATTGAAAAATTATGATTAAATGTGGTGCTATTCTCAATGTACAAAATAAAAATACTTGTTTTTATAATGCATATCGGGTAAATCAAAATGATTTTATAAAACAATGAAAAATCCTAGTTCCAGGTGGATAGAATTCATAGTTATATAAAATATCAATATATTTTATTATATATTACATATATATTACATAGTTATGTAAAAATATCAATAAAGTCAACAGGATAACTATATTGAATTAATTCTTTTCTGGGTGGAAAGGGAGTTAATTCCTGGATGCTATCTTCCTCATTTGTTCTGAGATTAGCAAAGGTCCTGTTACCCATCTTGGCTTTACGCATCTTTTCCAGTCTGTTCATGTACTCTGCGAACGTGACTAAATGATGCGGTCCAGAAGTCATGCACTCTTAACTGCAAAGCCTCTGTCCTAGCTGGTGGTCTATTGCAGATCCAAGCTCCTATTATCAAGCCAAGGAATGAAACCTGGGAAGTCCCAGAGTTACCAATTTCTATCTTGCCAGTCAGGCTTTTAGTTCCAACGATCATGTTACTTTTCAATTTTGCTAAATCTATGAGCTTCATGGGAATTTGGCCTAATATAGTGCTGAATGTTTGTCTTTGGCATTCTGAAAAGAAAGCAGGGAAAGTAGCCATGGCTTTAGCTGAATTCTACCTCTAAACATCCAGGAAACCAGGGCTCACATTAGAGGACAAATGAGTATTTAATTTATACAATAATATAGTCCTATTTCCCTTTGATATCCTCCATTTCAATTCTTTTCCCCTCAGAATAATTGACAGGAGCCTCATTTTTTGAATGAAAAGCAAAGAACATATCAGCTTAATCTGTCACAGCACAGAATAAATATAATTCAAAATTATTCTTTATAAAAATACACCTAGGATTGACATTATGGTACTAACCATTACATAATACAAGTTTATGTGCACTATGTTACTGCAGCGTCTTAACAAAATCCACACTCCCATTTGCATTAGCAATACAACTAACTATGTGATGACACCAGATTTGTGAAATCAGAGCACTCTAGTAACTTATTCTCTCTTGCAACAGTACAATTAAGAGCTTTCTCATTCAGTTATTTATTGTATTTTAGAATCACATAGTAAAACAGTCAAATGCATGATTTGATAAGAGACTACACTTGTTGAACAAACACAGTTGTATAGAATGCTCTCCTCCACCCGCCACTTCAGCACAAAATAGAACATGTACATATTTATGAGTCAACTGTTTAAACATGATGAGAAATTTATTATGTATTTGTTTTATGTTTCTAAGATTTCTGTTTCCTCTCATTTTCTGAATCAGAAGCTTACTTTGAACCCACAGAGTAAACATTAAGACTAGAATCTTTTAATTTAAAAACCCAAAATGTTTTCAAAAGAAATTATGGTATCTACCAATGCTGATATGATGTGGGCTTTCCCTCTGTATGCTGTGAATATCATTGGTTAATAAAGGAATTGCTTTGAGCCTATAGCAGAGCAGGGCAGGGTGGAGCAGAGCTAGGTAGGGAGGACTGTCTGAATGCTGGGAGAAAGAAGGGCAGAGTCAGAGAGAAACCATGCAGCCCCACAGGAGCCAGATGGAACTTTACCTGGTAAATCACTGCTATGTGCTGATACATAGATTATTAGAAATAGGTTAAATTAATGTAAGAGTTAACCAATAAGAAGCTAGAGCTAATAGGCCAGGCAGTAATTTAATTGATACAGTTTCTGTGTGATTATTTCAGTTTTCGGTGGCTGGGACAAACAAGCAGCCTCCCTCCAACATTGGTAGATAATTTAACCAGCAACTCCACAATGTAATTTTCTTAAAGTTTGGATTAAGGTAATGATTTAAAACTTTAAGTAATCATTTTAATATTATTTTATAGAAATTGATTTTATGATTTAAACAAATTTGTAAATACAAACAGTAAGAAGATAGCTGCAGAAGATATGTAGGAATATCAAAAGTCATTTACCAAGAATGAAAGTTATCCTAACTATAAATTTAGGAGCTAGAAGATGTCTCATCAGAGAAAAGTTCTCACTGCACAAGCCTGTGTTTGACCTCTGGAACCACCACAAAAGGCTACAAGCATCTGTAATTTTATTGGTACACTAAAGAGATGGTTGGTGGCAACAGAGAAATATGGTAGAAGCTTGCTGGTTATACAACCTTGTGTAGGCAATGAAGAAACAAGAGACCCTGCCTCAGAAACAAATTGGATGGGAAAAAAACCAAAATCTCAAAGCTTATTTTCTGCCCATTGGCATATACATACATGCACACTATTTTTTTTCTCATGGTTTATTTTTTTTTATATTTAAAAATTTCCATCTCCTTCCCTCCTCCTCCCCCCTCACTCCCCTCCTCCTCCCCCTTCCCTCCCCTCCTTCTCCCCCTTCCCTCTCCTCCCCTCCACCCATACATCCCCTCCCTCCCTCTCAAGGCCAAGGAGCCATCAGGGTTCCCCACTCTATGCTAAGACCAAGGTCCTCCCAACTCCCCCCAGGTCCAGGAAGGTGATCGACCAAGCTGAGAAGGCTCCCACAGAGCCCGTCCATGAAGAACAATCAGAGCCCAGCGCCATTGTCCTTTGCTTCTCAGTCAGCCTCCGCTGTTGGCCACAGTCAGAGAGCCGGGTTTGGTCGCATGATCCATCAGTCCCATTCCAACTGGAGTTGGTGATCTCCCATTAGTTCTGTCCCACCGTTTCCATGAGTGAACGCACCCCTCTCGTTCCTGACTTTCTCCCTCATGTTCTCGCTCCTTCTGCTCCTCATTGGGACCTTGGGAGCTCAGTCCAGTGCTCCAATGTGGGGCTCAGTCACCTTCCCCATCTGTCGCCAGCTAGAGGTTCCCTCACGGTCCTGACTTTCTTTCTCATGTTCTCTCTCCTTCTGCTCCTCATCAGGACCTTGGGAGCTCAGTCCAGTGCTCCAAGGTGGGGCTCTGTCATTTTCTTCGTCTATCGTCAGGTGGAGGTTCTATGGTGATATGCAAGAAATCCATCAGTATGGCTATAGGAACTGGCCTTTTCAGGCTCCCTCTCCTCAGCTGCCCAAGGAACTAACTGGGGGCGTCTCCCTGGAAACCTGGGAACCCCTCTAGGGTCAAGTCTCTTGACAACCCTCAGGTAGCTCCTTAAATTAAGATATATGCTTCCCTGCTCTCATATCCACCCTTCCTATATCCCAAGCACCCCATTCCTCCGAGCTCCCCCCGCTCTCCCCTTCACACTTTTCTCTCCCCATCTTCCCTTGGCCCAGTCTTGCCCAACCCTCAAGTTCCCAATTTTGCCTGGCGATCGTGTCTACTTCCAATATCCAGGAGGATTACTATATCTTTTTTTGGGAGTTCACCTTCTTATTATCTTCTCAAGGATCCCAAATTTATAGGCTCGATGTCCTTTAATTATGGCTAGAAACCGAATATGAGTGAGTACATCCCATGTTCATCTTTATGGGTCTGGGTTACCTCACTCAGAATAGTGTTTTCTATTTCCATCCATTTGCCTGCAAAATTCAAGATGTCATTGTTTTTTACCGCTGAGTAGTATTCTAGCATGTATATATTCCACAGTTTCTTCATCCATTCTTCCACTGAAGGGCATCTAGGCTGTCTCCAGGATCTGGCTATTACAAATAATGCTGCTATGAACATAGATGAGCATATGCTTTTGTTGTATGATTGGGCATCTCTTGGGTAGATTCCCAATAGTGGAATTGCTGGGTCCTGGGGTAGGTTGATCCCGAATTTCCTGAGAAACCGCCACACTGCTTTCCAAAGTGGTTGCACAAGTTTGCATTCCCACCAGCAATGGATGAGTGTGCCCCTTACCCCACAACCTCTCCAGCAAAGGTTATTATTGGTGTTTTGGATTTTAGCCAATGTGACAGGTGTAAGATGATATCTCAAAGTTGTTTTGATTTGCATTTCCCTGATAGCTAGGGAGGTTGAGCATGACCTTAAGTGTCTTTTGGCCATTCGAACTTCTTCTGTTGAGAATTCTCTGTTCAGTTCAGCACCCCATTTTTTAATTGGGTTAATTGGCTTTTTACCGTCTAGTCTCTTGAGTTCCTTATATATTTTAGAGATCAGACCTTTGTCAGTTGCAGGGTTGGTGAAGATCTTTTCCCAGTCAGTAGGCTGCCTTTGTGTCTTAGTGACAGTGTCCTTTGCTTTACAGAAGCTGCTCAACTTCAGGAGGTCCCATTTATTCAATGTTGCCCTTAAAGTCTGTGCAGCTGGGGTTATGCATAGGAAACGGTTCCCTGTGCCCATTTGTTGTAGAGTACTTCCCACTTTCTCCTCTATCAAGCTCAATGTGTTCAAATTAATATTGAGGTCTTTAATCCATTTGGACTTGAGTTTTGTGCATGGTGATAGATATGGATCTACTTTCATTCTTCTACAGGTTGACATCCAGTTATGCCAGCACCATTTGTTGAAGATGCCCTCTTTCTTCCATTGTGTACTTTTGGCTCCTTTATCAAAAATCAGGTGTTCATAGGTTTATGGTTTAAGATCCGGGTCTTCTATACGATTCCATTGGTCAACTTCTCTGTTCTTATGCCAATACCAAGCCGTTTTCAATACTGTAGCTTTGTAATAGAGTTTGAAGTCAGGGATGGTAATGCCTCCAGAAGAACCTTTATTGTATAAGATTTTTTTGGCTATCCTGGGTTTCTTGTTTTTCCATATAAAGTTGATTATTGTCCTCTCAATCTCTGTGAAGAATTTTAATGGGACCTTGATTGGGATTGCATTGAATCTATAGATTGCTTTTGGTAGAATTGCCATTTTTACTATGTTGATCCTCCCAATCCACGAGCAGGGGAGATCCTTCCATTTTCTGGTATCCTCTTCAATTTCTTTCTTCAAAGACTTAAAGTTCTTGTCAAATAAATCCTTCACTTCCTTGGTTAGCGATACTCCCAGATATCTTATGCTATTTGTGGCTATTGTGAAAGGTGATACTTCTCTGATTTCCCTCTCTGCTTCCTTATCCTTTGTGTATAGGAGGGCGACTGATTTTTTGGAGTTGATCTTGTATCCTGCCACGTTACTGAAGGAGTTTATCAGCTGTAGGAGTTCTTTGGTGGAGTTTTTGGGGTCACTTATGTATACTATCATATCATCTGCAAATAATGAAAGTTTAACTTCTTCCTTTCCAAATTGAATCCCCTTGATTCCCTTATGTTGTCTTATTGCTATTGCTAGAACTTCAAGCACTATATTGAAGAGATAAGGAGAGAGTGGACAGCCTTGTCGTGTTCCTGAATTTAGTGGGATAGCCTTGAGTTTCTCTCCGTTTAATTTGATGTTAGCTGTCAGCTTGCTGTAAATAGCTTTTATTATATTTAGGAATGACCCTTGTATCCCTAATCTCTCCAAGACCTTTATCATAAAAGGGTGCTGAATTTTGTCAATGCTTTTTCAGCATCTAATGAGATGACCATATGGTTTTTTTCCTTCAGTTTGTTTATATGATGGATTACATTAATAGATTTTCGTATGTTGAACCAGCCCTGCATCTCTGGGATGAAGCCTACTTGATCGTAATGGATAATTTTTCTAATGTGTTCTTGGATTCGGTTTGCCAGTATTTTATTGAGAATTTTTGCGTCAATGTTCATGAGTGAGATTGGCCTGTAATTCTCTTTCTTGGTTGAGTCTTTGTGTGGTTTAGGTATCAGGGTAACTGTAGCTTCATAGAAGGAATTTGGCAGTGACTCTTGTGTTTCTATATTATGAAATACCTTAAGGAGTATAGGTATTAGGTCTTCTTGGAAGTTCTGGTAGAATTCCGCATTGAAACCATCTGGTCCTGGGCTCTTTTTGGTAGGGAGGTTTCTGATAACAGTTTCTAATTCTTCGCGACTAACAGGACGATTTAGAGCATTTACCTGGTCCTGGTTTAACTTTGGTATATGGTATTTATCTAAAAAACTGTCCATTTCTTTTACATTTTCCAATTTTGTGGCATACAGGCTTTTGTAGTAAGATCTAATGATTTTCTGAATTTCCTCTGTGTCTGTGGTTATGTCCCCCTTTTCATTTCTGATCTTGTTAATTTGCGTGTTCTCCCTCTGCCGTTTGATTAGTTTGGCTAAGGGTTTGTCAATCTTGTTGATTTTCTCCAAGAACCAGCTTCTTGTTTCATTGATTCTTTGGATTGTTTTCTGTGTTTCTATTTTGTTGATTTCTGCCCTCAATTTGATTATTTCCAGTCTTCTACTTCTCCTAGGTGAGTCTGCTTCTTTTTTTTCCAGAGCTTTCAGGTGTGCTGTTAAGTCACCAATGAGCGCTTTCTCCGTTTTCTTTAGGTGGGCACCTAGTGCTATGAACTTTCCTCTTAGCACTGCTTTCATTGTGTCCCATAGGTTTGAGTATGTTGTGTCTTTGTTTTCATTAAATTCAAGAAAGACTTTAATTTCTTTCTTTATTTCTTCCTTGACCCAGGTGTGGGTCAGTAGTTGACTGTTCAGTTTCCATGAGTTTGTGGGTTTTCTGGGGGTAGCATTGTTGTTGAATTCTAATTTTAATCCATGGTGATCCGATAAGACACAGGTGGTTACTAATATTTTTTTGTAACTGTGGAAGTTTGCTTTGTTACCAAGTATATGGTCAATTTTCGAAAAGGTTCCATGAGCCGCAGAGAAGAAGGTATATTCTTTCCTATTTGGGTGGAATGTTCTATAGATGTCTGTTAAGTCCATTTGGTTCATTACCTCCATTAAGTCTTTCAATTCTCTGTTAGGTTTCTGTCTGATTGACCTGTCCATTGGTGAGAGAGGAGTGTTGAAGTCTCCAACTATTAGTGTGTGTGGTTTGATGGCTGCCTTGAGTTCTAGAAGTGTTTCTTTTACATAAGTGGGAGCTTTTATATTAGGGGCATAGATATTCAGGATTGAGACTTCATTCTGATGGATTTTTCCTGTTATGAGTATAAAGTGTCCCTTTCCTTCTCTTCTGATTGATTTTAGTTTGAAGTCAACTTTGTTGGAAATTAGTATGGCCACACCCGCTTGTTTCTTAGGGCCATTTGCTTGATAAACCTTTTCCCAACCCTTTGCTCTGAGTAGATGTCTGTCTTTGTGGTTGAGGTGTGTTTCTTGTAAACAGCAAAATGTTGGATTCTGTTTTCGTATCCAGTCTCTTAGCCTGTGCCTTTTTATAGGTGAATTGAGTCCATTGATATTAAGTGATATTAATGACCAGTGGTTGTTAACTTCAGTCATCTTTAGTAGTAGAGTTTGTGTGCTTCCCTTCTTCTAGTTGTGCTGGTGAAGGGTCGCTAGATGCCTGAGTTATTGTCGGCGTTGTTGGACTCCTTGGTTTGTGATTTTCCTTCTATTACTTTTTGCAAGGCTGGATTTGTGGCTGCGTATTGTTTAAATCTGTTTTTGTCCTGGAATATCTTGTTTTCTCCATCAATGGTGAATGCAAGCTTTGCTGGGTATAATAGTCTAGGCTTGCATCCATGTTCCCTAAGTGTCTGTAGCACATCTATCCAAGCTCTTCTGGCTTTCATGGTTTCCATTGAGAAATCAGGTGTAATTCTGATAGGTTTCCCTTTATATGTTACTTGACCTTTTTCCTTTGCAGCTCTTAATATCTGTTCTTTATTCTGTATGTTTTGTATTTTGATTATTATATGGCGTGGGGATGCTTTCTTTTGATCCAGTCTATTTGGTGTTCTGTAGGCTTCTTGTACCTTCATAGGAACATCCTTCTTTAGGTTGGGGAAGTTTTCTTCTATAATTTTGTTGAATATGTTTTCTGGGCCTTTGAGTTGTAATTCTTCTCCTTCTTCTACCCCAATTATTCTTAGGTTTGGTCTTTTCATGGTGTCCCAGATTTCCTGAATGTTTTGTGTTAAGAATTTGTTAGATTTGTTTAGTTCTTTAATCTGTGAGTTTATTTCCTCTATAGTATCTTCGGAGTCCGAGATTCTTTCTTCCATCTCTTGTATTCGGTTGGAAATACTTGTCTCTGAAGTTTCTGTTCGTTTACTCAGAGTTTCCATTTCCAGTCGTCCCTCAGATTGTGTTTTCTTCAATACCTCCATTTCATTTATCAGGTCTTGTACTGTTTCCCTTACCTGTTTGATTGCTTTTTCTTGTTTTTCTTGTTTTTCTTGGGTATCTTTGAGAGATTTATTTATTTCGTCTACCTTTTTGTTTGTCATCTCCATTTCTTTATGGCAGTTTTTTACCTCCTGTTTAAGGTCCTCTATTATTTTCATAAAGTACTGTTTAATGTCGGTTTCTTCTATATCTTCTGGGGTAGGGTGTTCAATTCTTGTTGTTTCGGGATGTCTGGCTTGTGGTGATGTCATGTTGCCTTTCATGTTGTTGGAGGAGCTCCTGCATTGGCGCCTGCCCATCTCTTCCCCAAAGAATGATGGATCCTCCTGCCGACTGTCAGGTCCCCTTGCAGGCCAAGCAGCTCTCAGACAAAGGCCTACCTTGCCCCAGGCAGTCAAAAGAAGGAGGGGACCTCCCACAGGCCTGGGTGCACTCAATTCCGGGTCCCCAGAGCCCAAACAGGCTGAGCTGTGGGATTTTGTGGCCCCAAAGACGGGAGGATGAGGAAGGGGGAGGGGGGAAGGATTCTGGGTGCAAGCTGGGAAGGGACAGGGAGAGAGAGGCGGTATCCTGGGAGAGTAACCCCTGCAGGAAGAGCAGGAAGTGTGCTGGTGGCAGGGGGAGTTGTGGAGAGTCGGAGGTCCCTCTCCGGGCAGCTGCCGCGGTTCGGGCACTCACTCCTCACTCACCCCAAAGAATGATGGATCCTCCTGCCGACTGTCAGGTCCCCTTGCAGGCCAAGCAGCTCTCAGACAAAGGCCTACCTTGCTCCGGGCAGTCAAATGAAGGAGGGGACCTCCCACCGGCCTGGGTGCACTCAATTCCGGGTCCCCAGAGCCCAAACAGGCTGAGCTGTGGGATTTTGTGGCCCCAAAGACGGGAGGATGAGGAAGGGGGAGGGGGGAAGGATTCTGGGTGCAAGCTGGGAAGGGACAGGGAGAGAGAGGCGGTATCCGGGGAGAATAACCCCTGCAGGAAGAGCAGGAAGTGCATGCACACTATTTTTAACATGTATTTTATTTATACTTTGTTTCTTTCATATCAAGCGTCTTGATCCCCTTAACTTTCATGTCCCTTTGTATCTACCCTCTGCCCTTAAAACCCTTCTAAAAAATTAAGAAAACAAAAAAAATGAAAAACTCATCATGAAATATGTAGTGTGACTCACTGAGTCACATAGGAAACATTTTGTCCATATATGTTTACTTTCAAGTGTTCATTGTTAAGAGGCATGGGTCTTGTTTGTGGCCTCAGGTTTCTCCTACAGTATTAATGCTGGACTCTCATTGGGACTCGTTTTGGATTTCCTGTTGTTGCCCCACATCTTAGAGGTCTTGCAGCTTTGCATCCAGTTAGTCAGGCTGCCAGCTCCTCCCTGTCTTCACCACCGAGGAGAGCTCTCCAGGATTGCCAGTCTAGTTTACCTCCTGTAGCCATGAGCAAGCAGCAGAACAATTTCTCCCGCATTCTGGTCTTCAGGGATGGCTCTCCCACACCTGGAACATAAGAGCCACTATAACGGCACACATACTTCTTAATGGGTTAACTCTTCACTTCATTCTGTATCTATCTTCTACAGTTAAACAAACAAATCTATTTCAAATAAGATTTTTTATGCCAAATCAGACAATCAGTCATAAAATACTTCCTAATCATAGTTTTAAGATACTCTCCTTGTTTACTTCTCTGTTCCAAAAATAAAGATCTATTTCCCCCTTTAAAGCCTTGCAGGTATTTTGTCTTTGAACAAAGGTATGAGGGGCAGAATTAAAAGTAGTATTTTGGAAGCTTCCCTTATTTGCATCCATGTGCCACAGCTGAAACGTGCTACACTCTGTGATTGCATGTCTCCTATTTTCACATTTTCACATCAGACACTGCTTTTAAGCCAAAAGCAGTCAGAATCCAAAAAGTAGAGGATTCTGAATTCATTGTATTAGGTAGATACTTTGATAGACTGCTTAAATTGCCAAATTGATACAACTTGCAATCACTTGGAATAGTCTCAAGGAAGAAGAATATATACTGAGCTGGCTTTTTGGTATGTCTCTGGGGACTGTCTTCATTTAATTGATGTGGCAAGATACTTCCCACACCAGACAGCAATAATCCCTAGGCATTGGATGCTGAGACATATTTAAGTGGCAAAAATCAAAATCAAGTTGAAAAGTAGTAAGAAGGCATGCATGAATTCATGTATTTCTTTCTGTTCTTGTCTCTAGTGTGATAACATGACCAGGTTTGTCAAGCTCATGCTACTGTGACTTCACTGTCAAGAAGTACTGAAATTTGTAATTATAAATTGAACATACCTTTTCCCTCCTAAATTTCTATGCTTTGTTTTGTAGTTTTCTAGGTTTTCTATGACATCCATGGAAATGATACATTTTGTTCCAAATGTGGAGTAAGGGGTACACTCATCCATTGTTGGTGGGAATGTAAACTTGTGCAACCACTTTGGAGATCAGTGTGGCTGTTTTTCAGGAAACTGGGAGTCAACCTTCCTCAGGACCCAGCAATTCCACTCTTGGGAATATACCCAAGAGATGCCCAATCATACTACAAAAGCATTTGTTCAACTATGTTCATAGCAGCATTATTTGTAATAGCCAGAACCTGGAAACAACCTAGATGCCCTTCAGTGGAAGAATGGATGAAGAAACTGTGGAATATATACATGCTAGAATACTACTCAGAGGTAAAAAACAATGACATCTTGAATTTTGCATGCACATGGATGGAAATAGAAAACACTTTACTGAGTGAGGTAACCCAGACCCAAAAAGAGAAATATGGTATGTACTCACTCATAAGTGGATTCTAGCCATAAATAAAGGACATTGAGCCTGTAATTTGTGACCCTAGAGAAGCTAAATAAGAAGGTGAACCCAAAGAAAAACATATTGTTATCATCCTGGATATTGGAAATTTACAAAATTGCCTGGCACGGGTTGGGAGCACGGGGATGGGGGTGAGGTGGGGATAAGGGGAGATGGGGTAAGAGAAGGGAGAAAGAGAGGATGGGGAGAGCTTGAGGGAATGGGATGTTGGTATGGAGGAGGGGTGGATATGGGAGCAGGGAAATATATATCGTAATTACGGGAGCCATTTTAGGGTTGGCAAGAGACTTGACTCTAGAGGGGCTCCCAGGTGTCCAAGGAGATGGCCCCAGCTTGTTCCTTGGGCAGCAGAGGAAAGGGTGCCTGAACTGGCCTTGTCCTATAGCCACAGTGATGATTATCTTACATATCACCATAGAACCTTTATCTGGTGATGGATGGAGATAGAGACAATAATTGAGATAAAGTGAGAGAGACAAAGATAGAGGACAGAGAGATAGACTCAAAAAGAGAGAGACAGTGAGACAGAGATTGCAGAAATATGCATTCTGTGTTATAGGTGGGCAATTACCTGGCAGATGCTGTATATTCTCTGTCTTAGTCTTATTTGCATGTGCTAAAAATTCTTACAAAAGTCCCTCAAAGCAAAAGACCTATTTTGTCTTACAGTTTCAGAGAGACAGTCTCTTATCAAATTAAAAACTTAGTAATAGGCATAGAACACATGGTGGCATGATCAGGAATAGCTAATCATATACGTCCATATATAGAAAACAGAGGAAGAGAGGAGGAGATAGAGCAAATATGAAACATTTCAAAAAGCGTCCCCAGCAATGTACTTCCTCCAATAAGGCTCTGATTCATAAACATTCCTTATCTTTTCCAAACAGGGCCACCAGCTGGTCACTATATATTGAATGATCCTACAGTGATATTTCTCATTCAAACTGAAACCCTCTCAAATATGAAATTATAGGGATGGAATGAATACACATGTTCATTTAGATACAAAAATTAAGATTCAGAGTGAGAGGAATTAAGACAAAGAAATAGAGGGAAGTAAGCAATCAAATAAGTATGAGAGAATTTGAGAATGAGACAGAAACTGAGACAGGGACACAACACACACACACATAGAGGGGGGTGAAGGAGGGAAGGAATATTAATGGAATGTGATAATAGACACAAAGAAGGATAAAAAGGAGCAAAGCTGGTGGTAGACCAATAGAATTAATTTCTTCAGGAATAAATTTCAATCATCTGGTTGTACCCTTTTGATGTTTTATTAAAATTTATTTATATTAGTTTCAATTATATGTATGTGCATATGTCAGCGTGATGATGTGCAGATGGTGAATGTGTATTACAGAGAGCAAGACAGAGACAGAGATTGCAGAAATATGCCTTCTGTATTGTAAGTGAGCAGTTCTCTGTCAGATGCTCTATACTTATACAGAGGTCAAGGCATCAAAACTTCTGATGCACCCAACATGAGTGCTGGGAACTCAAGTCTTCCTGAAACAGCAGCAAGTAATTTTAATATTTAGTCTTCTCTCTTGATAAAGACCCTTATAGTTTTGATAAGGATTAGTTTTGTCAGCATAGAAATAAAAAACTCACACCAAGAGAAAAATTTCTGTACAAATATTCAGACATCAGCTAAAGTATTCCAAGATAAGAAAAAAATGTGAATGCTATGTATTGCGTTACATGAAGTTATAATAGCAAACCTCGATCATCCCCACTCACTGTGTATGTCCCAGATAATCACAGCGATCACTCATATTAATTCCATTTGTGCCCTGTTCTGGAGGTAGCACAGAAACATCTATTTACTCTTTTTTTTTTTTTTTGATTTAGTGTAGTGGTTGATAGACATCAGGATACATTCTTCTTTAATTTCCCTTCAACTCCATCCTTCAAATATAATCAGTATTACTATTTTCATCTTTGCTCTCTTTTTAACCTCATGACTTTTCCTGAACTGCATAATAGGAGCCATTTAAATCTGTTTGCTTTCCATGTGCTTCAAAGAATTATTCTTACTTATAATCATCTTATCACAATTACTGTTTTTGTTCATAAGATTTAAGAATAGTGTAAGAATGTTTCATTCGGTAAAGAAAGTGTTTGCTATATTTAGAAGAAAGATTTCATATTTTCACTTTAAAATTATTTTAGTGTTTGATTTATCCTTAAAGTTTTTATTAGTTTTTTGAAAATGTCATACATTATATTGTATCATTTTCATGTCTCTATGCCATTTTCTTCCATATCCATCCCCAAGTTCCATACACATTTGACACGGTGTCCTCATCCTAGTTCTTCAGATTAACTGAATTCATTCAATACTGCCTAATTACTATTTGATGTTGTGTCATTTACAAGAGATTATTTAATCTTCCAGCAGTCATGCATAGCTGTAAAAAATCTTTCCAAGCTTTAAGCTTTAAGCTATAAGTTTAACTTTAAGCTATAAGTTGAAATAACCCCTTCCCTTCACATGTTCCTTTTGATGATGGTGTTTGTCACAGCAATAAAGTGAACTGGGATGAATAGTTTCCATTTAGAATGTTCCATCTGTATTTGTCAGATATACTGTTGGGATAACAAATTATCAGCAATTTTTAAGTTTTATTTATGATGTATACAATGCTCTGCCTGCTGCCAGAAGAGTGCACCAGATCTCATTATATATGGTTTTGAGCCAACATGTGGTTGCTCAGAATTGAACTCAGTTCCTCTGGAAGAACAGCTAGTATTCTTAATCTGTGAGTCATTTTATGACTCCATTCCCAAATTATCAGCATTTTAGCAAAGTGAAAATATCTGCTGTGGTCAGTCACCTGAGACCATGTTTGTGTCTGAAGATTGTACCATATCTGGGGTCAAGCTGCTCAAGGGATTGGGTGCTGCCATTTGGAGCCATGGAGACATCCAGGCATGGGCCACTACCTAGGGCCACTTGTGGATCTGTGGCCATATGGAGGCCAGGATCTTGAGTTGTGTCCATGGCTCCAGTTGCTACCAAAGGCTCTGCAATTGCATAAAGTTTGATCAGTCACCTACCTGGGCCCAGGGCTGTGCTGATGTGGGTGATCTCTGCTGCCACCCGGGCTGTGGTAGTGCATGGCCCTGAGCCGCTACCAAGGGTCCTAATAAGTCAATAAACCTTCATATTCTTCAAAAAATTAAAATCATCTAATGCTCCCTCCCCTACAAGTTGCCAATTACCAATAGCTCTTTGACATGGAACTTTGTGCTCAATTCTTTTCACTATGCTGGGATTTTATATATGGCTTGAGCTTGCCTAAGTCTTATTCATGCAGTCACAAACACAGTGATTTCTTATGTGCAGTTAGTTTCTGTGTTTAAATACCTTATAGAACATTTCAAAATTAATCCTAAATACATTCTGGAGATTTTTAAATATTTTTGTTTTATGCTAATTTAAAAAAGAGAGAGTAGTTGTGTAATAATGTTAATTAAGTTTCAATAAAGGTCAGGATCTGTGAAAGCAGGATTTGACTTAAAGTCAGAGAGTACTACAAAACATTAATCGTAAAGGAACTTGCACAAGACCAACATATCTAACCTTTCTATCTGCAAATAGGGTTAGGATTATGTCTTCATTCAGAAGGAAAAAAGGAATAAATGTCAGTGTTGGAAAACTATAGCTTTTGTGCAAAGAAAAAAAAAACAGAAAATGAGGAAGTAGACAATGATATGTGAAGATAATTTTGGTTTGGAAAATCTTTAGATGCCTCCCCTTTTATACTGTCTGAGGAGTAAAAGTCTCGAATTATTTTATTTCTTTCAAGTGTGTGTGTTTGGGTGTGTGTGTATGTTTCTGTATCCAATTGTATTTTTTCTAGTGTGTATTTTTTCTAGAGTGTAAGCAAAGACCAGTGTTAGAAGTATAATCCCTCTTTATAGCAAATGGGTTTCTAGTATATTGGATTCTGAAACTGAGTTCATGTATCTCAGCAAATAGAGCTCTAATCAGCTGAACAAACTCACCAGCCCTGAGAGTCTCCATTTAAAACCCAAGTATTTAGTGTTTTGGAAAGGTTTCCTACATGCTACTCTTTCTCCTTATTTAGAGCCCTCGATAGTCTTTTTATTCTCTTCTGATTCTTTTTGCTTCTCAGCAACCAAAGATGTGGGTTCTCTTGTAAGCAACATCAGCAACATTGTGATCTTCTTTTTAATTGGGTGGGGAGGCTTTGTTTTTATAGAACAAACCTGCTCATTTGAATAGGATTAATATGTCATTCTGATGAGAGTTAATTCTAGTTCCCAAGAAAGTTTCTAAAACCCTTTGATTACTGGGATATATTTTTATTTGAAGTTTGTGTGCTATCTATGTTTGGGGAATAGTTAATCCTATTATAAAAAGTTACAATTATCACCAGCTGCTAATTATTAAGCATCTGGATAATCAACATTCAAATGTGACAATAACTGAATTATCTTATCTAGAATTTCTCAATGATACGATTTAAAGAATAAAAAAACTCATCAACACTGCTCATTCAGTCCTTGTATATTATTTCCTAATTGCTTCTTCAAAGAATTAGGTCATGGTGCTGGCATTATTCTTAGTACAGAATTGTGTTCTCAGAGGTTTGTCTTTCCTGTTCTGGACATGAAGGAGTCGAAGTAGGGAGGGATCTGACTTGTGGGGATATCAGCTGTTTCTTTCCTATAGTTATCTATCTTCTTTTAAGTATTAATATCTTTGTTAGCACATTATACTTATTATGAGTCTTGACAAATTTGTAATGACTAAAATGAGTCAATCTACTTTTTAAAACTAATATATAAGGTAATATTTTGAACTTGTAGCAAATGATTAATATTTAGACAAAGAATTATAAGGATGAAAATTTCCAACTAGATATAGTCTCTGTAATTAATATACGCTTCCTTCCAAATATGCAGGTGGTTGTTTAATATTACAGCTAAATGTGATTGTGGTCAAATAGGAATAATTTCGTTCATAATTCATAATATTATGAATTTTACCACTACTTGCATGATTTAAACTCAAATGTTCTCTATCATATATTTATTAAAAACACACAGTTTTTCTTAATTTAGCTTAAGAGTACAATTTAATATTTTAGGCAGAGTTTTAAACATTCCATGTCAGTTTTCAACATTTACACGTTATGGCTTTCACTTTTAGTGTAACATTAAATTCAAAATTATAAGCAATAAACACAATTTAATGTGATAAAATATTGATGCTGTCATTAATTGACATGACAGAAATACCATCTAGAATGTAATATTAATGTGTTAGTAAGAAATATTAATACACAATACATATGTGGACAACATATTAAATATATTGAAAATGTATATTAACACATTACATATAGCAAGATAAACAACTTTGGAAGTAATGCTTTGCTGTATTAATTTTGTTTTGGCTGTTATTATGGATGAATATCAAGAAATGTGAAGAGTTCATCACTTCTATAAGACAAATGAAATATATCCAATGAACTCATTTTAACACACATTAAAAAATTAAAATACTTTTTCTCCTCTTCTCCTTGAGGACATAAGTTGGTATGCAAACACAATCCATAATTTTTTAGAAGTTATAGTGACATGGAATAATGAGGAAAGTAAAAGGTTTACCTCTTCTACAGCCATGAGCATATCACTATTCCTTTTTAATCAGTATGATCAACATGCTAAATATGAGCCATTTTTAATACCACTGTGTAATGCATGACCAAATATATGCTTTATGCATCTCCTTCCATAGGAGACATCTGTCAACTTTGAGATGCATCATCTCATTCACATATCTTCAATGTATTATGAAAATTATATATATATATATATATATATATATATATATATATATATATTCGTGCAATAACACCCCTAGTAAAGTGACTTAAAATGTTTTACAAGGTATGCACAAGATATTTCCATTACTATCTTACTAATTCAAGTCAGTTCATCTCATTCTTTATAGAAGACACATAGGACATTATTATGTATATATGGCACAACTAATTTAGCTATTTCAAAATTGGGTCAGCTTATTATGTTTATCATTACATTCTTAGACAATTATATCAAAAATGATATTTTTGTGACTTTTTAGTATGTTTTAATATATGGGGAATAAGCATCCAGAGGATTTTGTTAAATTTTCATTGATAAAATTAAGGGAACATTAGAGTTTTGAATGTCTTTTGTGTATTTTATAAACTTGCTAAATAAGCAATATTCAACTGAAAGTTGCTGGCCATTAGAATATGGGTCTTCAAAATTCCTACAGGAGTAAAAATGAGACTTAGTAAATAATTTTTTGAAATAAACTTAAAATTTATTATTTTATTATTTTAATTATTACCTACTATCCAGTACTAAAAGTAAACCATTTTTCTTATGTTTTCAGTGTTTTAAAAATATTTTTCTGCAAATTAGTTGTAAATACATATTACCTTCATTTCTGTACACCAGACTGTATTCTCTTGATATTTAATGTTTTGTCATGTTTTTAGAAAAGATTTTATATGTACTTATATTGTTAATATAATTCCAGAGATCACAGTATGATAACAAAGGTTAGTATGCCTAACTTCTCTTTTTGTAATATTGACATTTAGAAATTTCAACTTAATTAATTTGTTATATCATTTTGCATGTGCTATTTGCAGAAACTTTCATTTTCAATGCTAAACACATTTTCTTTTAATATATTAAATACTTTGCTATTTATGATTTGATTTTTATTTCAATATTAATAATTTTAAAGCTGGGCGGTGGTGGTGCATGCCTTTAATCCCAGCTCTTGGGAGGCAGAGGCAGGCAGATCTCTGTGAGTTCGAGGCCAGCCTGGTTTACAAGAGCTAGTTCCAGGACAAGCTCTAAAGCTACAGAGAAACCCTGTCTCAAAAAACAGCAAAAAAAAATAGTTTTCTTAATTCTACATTCATTTAGCCTAATATATATTTCAAAATTTAAATATAGTTAGAGCATTTTGTTCCTTCTATTTCCTCCCTTCAACCACACCAGAATGAACCAACCTTTGCTCTCTCTCAAACTTATAGAATAAGGGTCTCTTTTACATATATATGTATGTATGTATGTATGTATATATGCATTAATTATAAGTCATCTCTATGTGGTTATTTGGGAGCTGGAAGTACAGAAAACAGCTCTTTACAAATGGCACACGAAGTAGTGCATGTATATATAGGCCACTAATTGGAGCACACTGAGGTATTGCTCTTTTTTTGTTAGTTTTTTGAGGCATGATTTCTCTGTAAACTTAGAGCCTGTCCTGGAAATATCTCTTGTAGACCAGACCGTTTTAAACCTCACAGAGATCTTCCTGACTCTGCCTCCTGTTTGCTAGGATTAAAGACATGCACCAACACCGCCCAGCTTGAGGTGATGCTCTGTTAAGAGGCCCTTCTGTGCAGCAGATCACTTCAGCAGCCAGCATGCTACGTAAAAATGCCTGCTGCTTTGACTCAATATATTTCCAGAATTGGGGCAGTAAACACAGCCCCTGCAGGTACCATTGACTTGAGGTTAGGCCCCCAGGGAACCAAGCAGAACAGAGGAAACCACCAGAGTTTTGCAACAGCCACTCAGACGTTTAAGGTTGGCTTATGCATCAGGGAATGTTGCAAATACACGAATGTGAGCACTTAGTAAAGTCAGGTCTAGACTGAGAAAATCTCTGAACAAAGAGAGTATCTGTAAGCCTCGGTGTCACTATTGGTGAGCTGGAATTACAGAGAAAGACTTGTTACATGTGTGTTCAGTAGTTTAGCTTGTATACTCCAATCTGTTTATTTGCAACTGAGCGAGTTGGTAAAACAGAAAAAGTCTTTTGCAGTAGGGTTAGCTATGTGACTTCTCCAGTTTTCTGACTCTCCTCTTTTCTTTGTATCTTTATATTTATTTATTTTACATCTGCCAATAGGCATGGCCAGTATAGGGACATTATTTACACATTGTGATTTATTTTGTTAACTTCTATTTATATTTATTTGATGAAGGATTTAGGCCCATCTTCTCCATTTGTGGAACAAGTATTAAAAATTTAACTTTTTAAAATTATTTTCTATGATAATATTTTTGAAATTGTATATTTTTATTATGTTCATATATGTGGTTGCACATTTAGGAGTTTTATTACTTGCTAAAACAGGAATTTTTGCTACATTTTACTTTTAATTGGTTTACATAAAAATTATGTTAAGAACCAAAGAGCAGTTAAATGATGGATCAATTACATGATGTATCGAAGGCCATAAGTTTTTAACTACAAAAATCATAAATATATATAAAATAATACATTAGTCAATATATTTTTATTATCTGTTTTTATTTTCTATTTCCATCCATTTGCATGCAAAATTCAAGATGTCATTGTTTTTTACCGCTGAGTAGAACACTGTCACTAAGACACAAAGGCAGCCTACTGACTGGGAAAAGATCTTCACCAACCCTGCAACTGACAAAGGTCTGATCTCTAAAATATATAAGGAACTCAAGAGACTAGACTTTAAATGCTAATGAACCCAATTAAAAAATGGGGCGCTGAACTGAACAGAGAATTTTCAACAGAAGAAGTTCTGTGTATAATTATATACACCTAATTAATACATTAGTAAACTTGTACTTCTGTGTGATATTTTTTACCAATATTGAACTCATGGACTATTGGATTTTTATAATGTCATATGTATTTTATTGTGAACACAGATATACTCTTATTACTTGAGGTTCCCTCATTCCATCCTGTACTCATTCTTTCATGTTTTGGTGACATGTGTACAGATATTTTTTGGACATTATTCAAATTATTCATATAATTTCAAATTATATGAATCTGGGCTTCCAATCTTAAATCTGCTGAATTCACAAAGAAAGTTCTGAAACCTTCAGTAGGTGCTACTTTTCCAGTTGCTCCAGAGTGTAGGGTACTCAGTTACAGGAGTCTGGAATTCTTTCCCAATTCTAAGGCTGTTATTGATTCGACATATGTAGATCACATTATCCAAAGGAACTCAAAAAAGAAAAAAAAAGCAGATCAACCTCTCCAACTACAATAAAAATATGTGAAATTAGGTGACATGCTAATTTAATCACGGTGTTCACAGTATTCAAGGCAACTCTGCAGCATTGGCATTGCAATGAATGTTCTTCAGCACCTTCATAACTGTTGAAATCCCAAGACATCAGCAAAGTTGTACTTAAACAAGTCATATATAATATCCTGGAGAACTTCCAAACTTTTTCTATATCTTAAACATTGCTTATAAGGCAGGAATGATTATTTTTCCTAAAGACCTTGATATTACTTGCCTTGCAAACATCTGTGTATATTTATTTATAGGGAATGACTTTTTTTTTTTACTCCTATAATGTATTCAGTGCTTATTGGTTTATTCTGGTTTTCTATTAGAGACAGTTTTGCTCATGTATCTCAGAAAGCTATAAATTTCCTATAAACTTGTTTGTACCTATAAAGTATAATTTTATATATTTTTTTAATTTCACAATACACCCATATGTATATGTATGGAAGTTTGGTTGTTGATAAACAATATACTGATAAAAGATGTGTAATATCAGTTCTGAAGTAATGCTTACCCAATGTCAAAACATTGTGAAGTACAACTGTCACATATATGCACAGAGTCTAGGTCAGTCTCAGGTTGGCTCCCTGGTTGAGGTTTTAGTCTCTTTTGACTCCTATGACACCAGGTTAGTTGATTCCTAGGTTTCCTTGTGATGTCCTTGACCTCTCTGGATCCTACAATCCTTCTCTGTCTTCATCATGATTCCCCAAGTTTGACTTAATGTTTGTTTTTTTTTTTTTTTTTTCTTTTTTTGTGGGGCTCTGCATCTGTTTCCACCAGTTGTTGAATGAAGCCAGTCTGATGACTATAGGGCTAAAGCACCAATTGATGAGTATCGCAGAATATCATCAGGAATTATTTCATGGTTTTATTTTTCTCCAAATATGTTTGGTTCTATCCTAGGTCTCTGGAGCATCCGTTTGGGTTCTGGTACCCCAGGCAATGACAAGTGTGGACTCACTCAGTGGCATAGGTCTCAGACTGGAGCACTTGTTGACTGGTCACTCCTACAATCCCTGTATCATCCTCACCCCAGCACATCCCAGAGGCTGATGTGATGGTAGGGTCATATTCCTGACAGTAGAAACAGGGGCTGTCCCTGACTCTTCTACTGACTTTTGGGATACTGTTCCTCATATTGGATTGCTTTGCAAAGCCTTAAAACAAGGGAGGTGCTTAGTTTTACTACAATTTGATATGCAATGTTTTGTTGACATCCATTGTAGGCCTGCTCTTTTCTAACTAGAAAAGAGGAAGAACGGATGTGGGTGTGGGAAGAGAGCAGGTGCTTGGAAGGATCAGAAGGAGAGGATGTAGAGGAAAACTGTAATCAGTCTGCTAAATAAGTAAGTAAATAAATGAATAAATAAATCTGAAAAAGAAAAGCAGAAAACAAAGCAATGAGACATGGTACTTTGTAAGATTTTAAGACAGAGGTTTATTTTCTCAAAATTTTGACCATACAGTGTCTGGCATTAAGTAAGGTACCAGCAAGCTGAGTACTTCTTTTTACTCTGTTTCCTGGTATAGTGGAAGAAAAACTGTGGTTTCCCTCTTTTATACGAGGATACTCATATAATCCCAGGATACTCATGTTCTCCTGTCATCTAAATTATTTCTAAACAACACTCCTATGGGTATGGAAGGTAGACATTAGGGATTATAACACATGTGGTACACAGGCAAACCACCCATACAGATAATAATACTACTAATACTACTAGTAATACTAATACTATTACTATTAATAACAAATTACTTGAAAACATTCTACTAATTTTGGTTTACTCCAGTGGGAGACATATCTCCTAGAAATCATTACTGGCCCTTTGGTTTACTACAGTTGGCATCCCTGGAATATGTGTGTGTTTCTGTGCATGTGTGTGTGCATGCATGCATATATGTATATATGTATATATCTCTATCTATATATAATACATATATATGCATATAACTTATATGTTATATTGTGCTATACACATACACACATATATGTCATGTGTAAATATATGTGTGTGTGTGTCTGTAAGATAAACTGCAGTGACATATTATTTGAGTTTTAGTAAATAAAGACTGCCTGAAAATCAGTTCAGTCACACTAATTAGCATACAGGCTAAGCAGTGGTTACACAGGCCTTTAATCCCAGCACTAGAGAGGAATATACGGCAGGATGAAGGAGTAAATCACTCTCTTTCAGTCTGAAGATTTCAAAAAGTTAAGAGCTCTATAGTGGCTTGGCTGATTTTGCTTTTCTCTCAGGTTGAACCCCAATATCTTCTTTGGGTTTTTATTTTTCAGGCTAAATTACATAACTTTTAAAAATGGATAAATAGTAATGTAACTTAGCATAAAACTCTTTCATGTTTTTGGTTTTTACTTGTTTCAGAGACCTACAAGTTTGACTTTTTGGATTTTCTTGTTTAGATCTTACTTTGTCTTTCATGCTAATCTTAGGTTTATGTTGCTATGGATGTTATTGTTCTCTCTCTCCCTTTCTCCTTTTTCCTGTTCCTATTTTAATTATTCCTGGTATTAGATGGATTCTCTTGGATAAATTATTCATTTTTTAATTTAACTGGCTACATTCCCAGCCACCTATGCTAGTATAAACCAGCGATCCCCAAACACCAAAGGATGGAGCATGAAAATCAAGAAACTGAATTCGGTTTGGACTAGAGTGAAATGGCGACTGAAATGGAGGGAGGAATGTGTAGGGTGTCTTCTTTATACCTATTGCTTTTATCGGTTTATGAATAAAGCTTTTTTGTCAGTAGCTTAGCAGAATAAAGCCAGGTGGGAAATCTGGACAGAAATACAGTGAGAGAATAGGCTAAGTCTATGAGATGCCGCATAGCCACTAAAGGAGAAAGATGCGAGAAGGTTACCAGTGATCCACAGCCTTGCGGTGATGCATGGATTAATAGAAATAGGTTAATTTCAGATGTAAGAGTTAGATAGGAATATTCCTGAGCCATTGGTCAAACAGTCTCATAATTAAAGTAGATTCTGCATGATTATTTGAGTCTGGATGGGAGGGGGAAAGGAAGCATAGTCTTGGTTTACAAAATGGTGCTGAACATTCAGCAATATACATCCACATAAGCCTAAGAAAGCTTAAAAACAACACTTTTAGACCCACAAAAACAGGAGTCAATTGCAGCTTCTTGGTAACTTCATTTTTTTTTTTCAGACAGGTTTTGCTTACTAGTAATAAGCAGAGGCAAAACTTCATTAAAAGACTGCTTCCTGGTTCATGCTGGTGGTATGAAAAGCTTTGGCTCATTAGGGAGTCTTGCTACAGAGTACTTAAATGAGGCCTGTGAGCAGCATGCTTCTAGTTGCTTAATGCCAAAATAGACCCACTGGGTCCCTTGAACTGGGGTAGAAAGCATGGCTAGCAGAGGCAGTAAACATATCTCTGCCATGTTTGACAGGGCAGAGCCAGTTACAAAGCCAGAGCTTTAATCCTAGCCATGCTGCTTATCAGATTAATGATTCATGTGCTCAGAAAAAATAAATATATATATATATTAAAGACAGATAAAAAACAAAACAGAGAGACAAACAAAATAATATCTAAATGGTTTAGAATGTGTTTAAAACTATATGTAGGCTTAGGAGAGAAAAGAAAAAGGATAGAGAAAGTTTTTTTTCATTTTTTTTATTAAAAATTTCCATCTCCTCCCCTCCTCCAACTTCCCTCCCCTCCCCTCCACCCATACCCCCACTCCCACCCTCTCCAGGCCAAAGAGCCATCAGGGTTCCCTACACTATGTTAAGTCCAAGGTCCTCCCAACTCCCCCCAGGTCCAGGAAGGTGAGCATCCAAACTGACAAGGCTTACACAGTAACCAGGCACAGTGGTGCATGCCTTTAATCTCAACACTTGGGTAGCAGAAGTAGGCAGATCTCTGTGAATTCAATGCCAGCCTGGTCTACAGAGTAAGATCCATGACAGTCAAAGATACTAGAGAAACTATGTCTTAAAAAAACCAATAATTAAAAAGTAAAAAAAGAATTTGAGTAAAATAAAAAAGCCACATAAAGGTGAATAATACACCCAGAGTCTAGATTGTGTATATCATTGTGTTTTCTTTGAATTTTTTGCCTATTAATGAGCTAACTACAGAAAGACATTTAAATCTATGGCCTGCTAAGGATAGAAAGTTGTGAATTCCTCACTTGCTAGTATGTTGATCAAAAAAGACCCCTAAAACAATTACCCAGGTGGTTCAACATCCACAAAAGCTTCAGAACTGATGGCTGTGATGCACCAGACACATTAGATACCCCATGAAAGACCTGATCAACAGCTCCCCCCAGGCAGCAGGAAGTAGATTAAAAAATTACACCCAAATTCTCCAATATTGTTTATAAATGTTTATTCTCATTTAAAGAGGGTTGAATATAAATGGTTAATAGACACAGTCAAGGTCTTTCTAAAAAGAAAAAGAGACATTATAAAGAAATAAGTACTTTATATTGGTATAGACTTTGGTTTAATGTTATAAACTTAAGATAATTTTTATATATTTCTACTCTTATTTAAGGTATTATGTTTATACAGCTCATTAAAAATGTAATGAATAATTAAAAAGTTTAGATAGTCATATATACTAGTCAAACTGTAGTCATGTGACTTATTTTTTAGCAGATGTACAGAGATATATTTAAGATGTATAGGTATTCTTCAAACCTATCAAAGGCCTACAGAATATGACATTTTAAATGTTTTAAGACCTTAGACATTTCTCAACAGTGAGATATACCTGCTTCTTGCAGCACAAAATTCTGCAAAGAGGTTAATAGGTATTGAAAAAATTCATTATATCATTTGCCTTCAATGTTACAAGACTAGCCATTTGGGCATGAAAATGTTCCTGACTGGATTGCTTGATAGTATGTTGTATAAACTGAACATGCAGAACCCACAGAAAAGTGACTGCTAAACTTTCCCAAAAAAAGGATGGTCTTTGAAGATTTCTACTTCACAGAAGAAGTTGCCAGACACTGCAGAACACAAAGAAAGCTACTGATGAACATTTCCAGTACAGGGCAGAACAGTTATTCAAATTTCCTGCTTCACTTAAAAGTCTGCCAGATATTATAAGCCTCTAGGTTGAATATGGATGTGCCAATATTACAAAAGAGCTTTGGATGACTGTCCAGTTACTTTTATTTGGCAGTCACATGGAGTCTTCTTGACTCTGCCTACCCTCTCTATATATCTCTGTTTGGATTTCCTGCCTAACTTTACTCTGTTAAGCCATTGGCAAAAACAACTTTATTTATCAACCAATAAAAGTAACATATACACATAAGGACATCCCACATCATCTACCCATTTTTTGTCTAATTAAAAAGGAAGGTTTTAACTTTAACATAGTAAAATTACACATAGAAACAGTCAGCAATTAATAATTGTAGTTACAATATTTAGTTCATTTACATTTGACAAATTAAGAAAAATACTCTATTATCTATCCTATCTTTGTGAGTCTAAAGTTTTAAAGCTGATTTATCTTTTATCATAATTAAACAAAACTGGAACTACAACTATTTGTCTTCAATTTCATGAAAGACCCCAGAATGATATAATATTGCCTAAGTAAATAGGAGAAGTATTATAAGTGACTTCCAAAGTTCTAGAAGTGACAGAGACTTCTTGCTGCTTGAACAATTACCCAAAGTTCTTTTGTAACATTGGGGCATACATCTTTAGCATATAGATCCATAGAATTCGTCAGACTGTCCCATGAGCAAGAAATTTGAAGAACTATTCTGCTGTGAATTGGCAAAGTTCACCAGTTGCCTTCTTCTGTGTCCTGCAGAATGTCTGGCAGACTGTTTTATGAAGCAAGAACCCTGAAGGTGCAAGAAACACGAAGGGCTGACTTACCTTTTGTAGGCAAGTTTTGCAGTCATTTTTCTGTGGGTCTTACATCTTCAGTTTATACAGCATACCAGCAAACAGTCCAGGCAAGTACACATGGCTAGCCTTGTCATACTGAAGGCAAATTCATAATGAGTTTTTTCAATGACCACCAACCTCTCTGAAGTAATTGGTGCTTCCAGAAACAGACAATTATCATTGCTGAGAAAGTCTAAGTTCTTGAAACATTTTAAATTCCATTTTATGTAAGTCTTTGAAATGCTGGTGACTATCTAACTGAAATATATCTCTATATATTTAGAAAACCTAACTAACATCACTATAAGTTTGAGTATTATAAATGACTATTTGTTAATCTGCAATTTTTAATTATTCATTACACTTTTAAATTAGCTGTCAAAACATAATACCTTAAACTTGAACAGAAATATATATACACAGTGTAACAAAGTTGACCTGAATATTCTATCAATAGACCAAGATCCATGCAAGTGCGAAGTATTTATCTCTATATCATATCCCCTTTTAAATGAAAACAAACATTTATAAAAAATCATTATGGAAATTTGGATATAGTTTCCTCCAAGTTCTTTCCTACTAATTGTTGGTTGAAGTGTTTCTCGTGTTCATGGAGACCTTTAGGGAATGGTTTTGTTCCACCAAACTACATTATCCTGCAAGGAATCCACAGCTTCTCATATTCTCTGGAAACAAAAGCAGACCTTTTTTCCAAAGTAGCATATCCTTAGACTCAAATTTTGAAGTCAAGATAATTTTAAAATATATATGTTGGTTTAGCTCAGCAGCCCAAACAATAAAATTTCTCTCTGTTTTTAGCTTATTCACACTCATAAATTAAAAGAAAATGCAATAATATATATTATCCAGACTCTATTTTCCATCTTGCCATGGCTTAATTTTACTCTAATACTTTTTAATATTTAACTATATTTATTTATTTATTTTCTTTATTTCTTTAATCTATGACTATCTGCTTTCTTTCTCATCTCTGATAAGCCCATGTACATTTATGCAATTATGTGACTTGTTTAGAGGTCTTCTTCATCTGAATCTGTCTTCATTGTGTATCTGAAATCCTTTTCTGACCTGTAGCACAATTTAAAAAAATGCTAAGTGGGCATATCTAGGATCCACTCTACTGCCCTGCCTGTTTGCTCTGAGCCATACAAAAAGACAGAGTTATGTTCGCCACCTCTCCAAGCCTTGCTTAGCACCCCAGATCCAGGGAAACAGTGGGTAAATGTTGCCAGTAAACAGTTTGTAACACACTGCTCTCAGACCCTATTTAAGTGCTCAGCCTCCTGAAAGAGGCAGAGCTATTTGTGCTGCCAGCATGAACTAGGAAGCTGTCTCTCAAAAAGCCACACAGTTTTTGCTGCTAATACTGAGTCAGAAACACTTATCTTAAAAGAGTCATACCTCTGCTTGCTGCCAGGAAACAGCAAACTATTTGAAAAAAGATGTGGCTACAAAGAAGCTGTGCTTGGCTCTCATTTCTTTGTGTCTAGAAGCCTTCATTTTTTTCTTAAGCTTTTTTATAAAACTTATGTAGATCCATGCCCCAGATGGTGAGTATCATTTTGTAAATTGGGACAGCTTGTACATTTCATGGCCACTGAGATCCAAATAATCACAGAGAAACTATATTAATTAGAACACTCCTTGATCAATGACTTAGGTGTATTTATAACTAGCTATTACATCTTAAAGTAACACATTTATATTATTGTTTATTTTACCATGATGCTCATGGTTTGTTATCCCTTGCTTCTTGGGTAGCTCCATGGCATCTGCTTCCTTCAGCAGTTACATGCATCTCCTTGACACTGCCTACTCTTCATATATATAAGATCTGATTTTCTCCCTGACTTTACTCTGCTAAGTCATTGGTTGAAACAACTTTATCAACCAATAAAGCTACACATATACAGAATGTCATCCCCATCATTATGAAAAAGCCAGAAAATGGCATCAGATTCCATGGAACTAGTGTTATAAATTGTTTAAAATAATATATATATGTATGTATATATATATATATATATGGTATCAAATGCAAATTATTTGGAAATGTATTTCTGTGAGACATCTCTTTAACACTAGAACACTAGAGTTATAACTTTTTAAAAAATAGACAATCATGAAAGTAGTTACTATGACAAGTTAATATTAGACAGTAAAGTGTATAAATGTGTCTTAAATTCCAGTAATTTAAATTCAAAACCACACCTTGAAAACCATATGAAAAACCATATATATTTTGAACCTTTTCTTGATGCGTTAATAAGATTACAAAATATATATTTACCTGGAATTTCCTGTGTCCATACTTGGAAGGACATCAGAAACAACCCACAGCCAACAATCTCTACTAAAAATCAGAGAGGACAACAGAAATGAAAAAAAAATTAACAAATATAAGACAGTATATCAACATGTAGACACATAAAATTACAATAATGGCAAGCTAGTTGCCTTCTTAGAAGTCAGTATAAAATTACAATCAATGAGACAGAGAAATATGTCTCTACTACAGTTCAACAACCCCATTATAGTAGACCCTGAGACACACAATACAGTTGAAACACAAAGAAAGACTTCAAAATAGCTATTATTAATATGGTTTAAGACCTTAAAGAGAATAAAAAACTCCACTAATATAAATTATGTGTCTTAGTTTTGGTTTTTATTACTGTGAAGAGACAATATGACAATGGCAACTCTTAAAAAATATTTAATTGAAGTGGTGGCTTGCAATTTCAGAGGTTCAATCCATCCTCACTCAGGATGAGAGCATGACAGCATTTAGGCAAATGTGCTAGAGTAGAGAGTCCTACATTCTGACTCCAAGGAAGTAGACTGACTGTCAAATTGAGGAAAGCTTAGGAAAAAGTAAACTCAAAGCTTAGTTTCATAGTGACATCTTTCCTCCAATAAGGCCACACCTCCTAATAGTTCCACTTCCTTTGGGGGCCATTTTCTTTCAAGCTACCACAAAATGTAAATATAAACAATTGTTGAATGAACTGAAGAAAACTGTTCAAGACATGAAGGTGGAAATAGAATTAATGAAAGAAATCCAAACTGAGAGAATACTGGACTTGAAAAGTTTAAGAACTCAAACAGAAACCTCAGAGACATGACTCACCAAGATAATACAAGAGATGACAACGTGGAAGACACGAGAGAAGAATTCAATATAATATTTTAAAAGTTAAATCTAATGAAAAAACTAGACATGAAATATCCAGTAAATCTTGCACTCTTTAAAAAATGCCTACTCGCCGGGCGGTGGTGGCGCACGCCTTTAATCCCAGCACTCGAGAGGCAGAGGCAGGCGGATCTCTGTGAGTTCGAGACCAGCCTGGTCTACAAGAGCTAGTTCCAGGACAGGCTCTAGAAACTACAGGGAAACCCTGTCTCGAAAAACCAAAAAAAATAAAAAATAAAAAAATAAAAAATGCCTACTTTATGAATAATATTAAATAAAGGAAGGAGAAAAACCCATATCAAAGGTACAGAAAATATTTTCAACACATAGAAAAAAATTTCCCTAACATAGTAAAGGAGGTACATATCAGTGTACAAGAGAGTTGTACACCATTTAGACTGAAACAGAAAAGAAATTTTCCAAGACACAAAAATTATCAAAACATGCAAAAAAAATAAGAATGTTAAAATACTACATAAGGAAAAGTCCAATTAACAGATAAAAGTAGATCTATTGCCATAATACCTGAATCTTCAACTGAGACTCTAAAAACCAAAGGGCCTAGACAGATGTTCTAGTAACACTAAGAGAGGAAAATATGCCAGCACAGACTATACACAGCCAAACTTTCAATTACACTAGGTGGAGAAAAGCATCCCTTAATAAAGCTAAATTTAGGCAGTGCTCTTTATAAATACAGCTCTACAAAAGCCACTAGAAGAGAATCTTCAACCCGAAGAAGCTATCCATGCCTCAAAAAACACAGAAGTGAAAGAGAATCTCCACAATCAAATTAGAAGAAGGGTTAAATAACCCATATTCAGATAACAAAATAACAGGAATAAATACTTCTCCATTGTAACACTCTATATCAATACTGTCAATTTAATAATCAAAGGACACAGTAACAGATGTAATTTGAATACAGGATCCAAATTTTTGTTGCATTAAACAGCATGCACACACATACACACACACAACACCTAACATTGACATCTTTGATAGACATTGTCAAGATAAAATGGTGAGAAAAATATTACAAAAAAGTGGATGAAAGAAGCAAGCTGTTGTAGTCAGGTCTGGGTGGATAGGAAATGAATAAGCAGCCTCCACCTACAGCCTCCAATCTTATAATTCTCTCCATTGCTGGGATTAAAAGCATGCACTACTACTGGCCAGTTTCTATGACAAACTAGTGTGGTTACTGGTATTTAAGGTGTGTTTTATACTGGTTAGAGAGATTAATGGTGTGTGTCATTGTTGCCTAGTCTATAAAACTGGCCAGTTTGTCTGATTTCCTTTTCTGATCCTCAGATAAGATAAAATACAAATTAAATGCCATTACAATATTGTAAATCATAAATTCTATTCATCAAACCAAAGGATAACCTAGGTCATTAAAAAAACTACTATAGGAAAAAAAATCACAAATTGACCGTTACTCAGTGATACTGGATGACTTCAGTAACCCACTCTCAACAATACTCATGTCATCCAGAAAAACACTAAACAGAGAAATGCTGGTACTAGTACTGCCATGAACCAAAGTGCTCTAAGAGATATTTACAGAACTTGTCACCCAAGTACAAAGAATATTTGTTCTCAGCACCTTGTAGAATTTATTTCCAAACTGGTCACGTATTTAGAGGCAAAACAAGTCTCAACAGATACATGAAAACTGAAGTTAACATCTGCCTCTTGTCTGACCACCATGTATTAAAACTGGAAGCACCTGCAACAGCAACAACTTTTGTTTGTTTGTAAAGATGTTTGTAAAAATGCCTCCAAACTTATGGAAACTGAATGATTCATCACAGAATAAAATATAAGTCAAGACAAAAACTTTTAAAGAAGCCCAATAGATTATAAATTAGAATGAAAAGGTAAACACAATGTACTCAAATACAGGAGACCTAATTATGGGGGTTTTAAGAGGCAAGGTCACAGCACTATCTGTTTATATCAAAACTGGACAGGTCGCATATTAGCAGTTTGATGCTATATATGAAAATCTAGAACAAAAAGAAGAAATAGTGCCCAAAAGAAGTATATGAAGGAAATAGTCAAACGAAGTGCACTAATCAAACAGAAACAAACAAATAGAATAAAATTCATAGGACAGTGAAACAGCTTGGTCCTTTGAGAAAACCAGCAAGACCAGAAATCCCTCATCCAAATTAAACTGACATCAGAGAGGCAAGTTCCGAATCACAAAATTTAAGATGGAAAAGGGCAATAGTAGACAGTGAGGAAATTAAGAGCTTCATAGGAACATAATTTAAGACACTACCAAATTGGAAATTATAAACAAATATTGAACATATTCTTTTGGCCCCTTCCAGCCTCTCATCTTCCCTTCTACATGCTCCACATTTTCTTTTTTCATTCTTTGATTGAGGGGCATCTAAGGTTGTTTCCAGGTTCTGGCTATGGGAATTAATGCTGCTATAAACATAACTGAGCAAATGTCCTTGTGGTGTAAGTGTGCATCCTTTGGGTATAAGCCCAAGATTGGTATTGTTGGGTCTTGAGGTAGATTGATACCTAAATTTCTGAGAAATATCTATACTAATTTCCAAAGCAGCTGTACAAGATTGCATTCCCACCACCAATGGAGGAGTGTTCTCTTTAGTTCACATCCTCTACAGAATAAGATGTCATCAGAGTTTTGTTCTTGGCCATTTTGACAGGTGTATCATGATATCTCTGGGTTGTTTTAATTTGCATTTCTCTAATAACTAAGGATGTTGAGCATTTCCTTAACTGTCTTTTGGCCATATGAGATTCCTTGGTTGAAAATTTTCTGCTTAGATGTGTACCCCATTTTTATTGACTTCTTTGGTCTATTATTATTATTATTATTATTATTATTATTATTATTATTCCTATTTATCATCTTTATATTGAAAGGCTACTAATTTTTTGAGTTAATATTGTACCCTGCTACTTTTACTGAATGCATTCATCAACTACTGTAGTAGTTCTCTGGTAGAATTTTGGGGTCACTTATGTACGCTATCATATCATCAACAAATAGCAAAAAGTATGGTTTCTTCTTCAATTTTTTTTCCATTGATCTCCCTTTGTTGTCTTATTTTTCTACTGGAATGTTGACTACTATATTAAAAAGAAATGAAAAGAGTGGACAGCTTTTTTTGTTCATGATTTCGGTGGGATAATTTTGACTTTATCTCAATTTAGTTTGATATTGGCTGTTTACTTGCTGTATATTGTCTTTATTAAGTTTAGGCATGTTTCTTGTATCCTGGCTCTCTCCAAGACCTCCATATAGAGCATGTTGAAATTGGTCAAAGAATTTTTTCTGTAGCAAAAAAATGATCATTTTTTTTTCTTTCAGTTTGTTTGTATCGTGGATTATCTTGACAGATGTTCATATGTGAATGATCCTTGCATCTCTATGATGAAGCCTTCTTGGTCATGGTTGGTAATTTTTCTGATGCATGTTTGGATTTGGTTTGTAAATATTTTATTGAGTGTTTTTGTATCTATGTTCATGAGGAATTTGCCCTGTAATTCTCTATCTTGTTTGAATCTTTGTGTGGTTTGGGAATCAGGGTAACTATAGTCTTGTGAAAAGAGTTTGGCAATGTTCCATTTGTTTGTGTTATGTGGAGCAGGCTGAGAAGTGATGATACTAGCTCTTATTTGAAGTTCTGATAGAATTCTGTGCTGGAACTATCTGACTCTAGACCTATTGAGGTTAGGAAACATTTGATGACTGTTGTTATTTCCATAGGGATTATAGGCCTATTTAACTTGTTTATCTGGTCTTGATTTAATAATTCTATGTGGTTCTTATACAGAAAATTTGTTTTTTCCTTCAATTTTTAAAATTTTTTTGGATTGTACGTTTTTAAAGTATAATCTGATTATTCTCTAGATTTCTTTGGTGTCTGCTGTTATATTTCTGATTTAATTAATTTGGATATTCTTTCTTTTGGTTAGTTTGAATAAAGGTATGTCTATCTGTTGATTTTTTGAACAACCAACTCTTTGTCTCATTGATTATTTGTATTGTTTCCTTAGTTACTCATTTATTGGTTTCAACCTTAAATTGGATTATTTCTAGTCACTTATTCCTACTAGGTGAGTTTGCTTCTTTTTTGTTCTAGAGTTTTCAGTTGTTCTATTAATTTTGCTTGTGTGGGATTTCTCTAGTTTCTTTATGTAGGTATTTAGTGCTTTGAATTTCCTCTTATCACTGCTTTCATTGTGTCCCACAAGTTTTGGTATGTTGTGCTGTCATTTTTATTCTATTTCAGGAAGTCTTTAATTTCTTTTTTTAATTACTCATTGACTCGGTGTTGATTCAGTTGAGCATTGTTTAATTTCTATGAGTTTAAGGGCTTTCTAAAACTAGTGTTGTTTTTGAATTATATCTTAAGCCATGGTGATCTGATAAGATTCAGGGGATTATTTCAATGTTTTTGTATCCATTGAAGTTTGCTTTGTTACCAAGTATGTGATCAGTTATAGAGAAGGATACTTAGGGTGCTGAGAAGAAAGTATATTCTCTTGAGTTTGGGAGCTGTGTTCTATACATGTCTGCAAGGCACATTGAGTCATAATATATTTTATTTCATTGTAAAGATCTTCCACTGTTAGTTGGGGGGAGCTTGATATGTGATTAAAACATAAACTTTAGTAATGTTTCTTTTACAATATGGGTGCCCTTTTGTTTGGGGCATAGATGTTCAAAATTGAGACTTCATCTTGATGGATATTTCCTGTGATGAATATGAGATTACCTTCTTCATCTCTTTTGATTAATTTTAGTTTAAAGTCTTTTTTGTTAGATATTAAGGTAGCTACACCAGCTTGTTTCTTTGCAGCATTTGGTTGAGAAATCTTTTTCCAACCCTTTACTCTGAGATGATATCTGTCTTTGTAGTTGAAGTGTTTGATATTGAGTAAGGGACTGTTTGAGAAGGACGGTTTGCTATAAAAGTGGAAATATAATGTATAGTTCTAAATGTATGGAGGATTGGAAAGAAATACAAGAAATATCCAATGGGGAGATGGAGAAATATGTAGGTGAGAAATTGAATATGGAAAGAGACATCTCAAGCTAAGGACTATTTAGAGGCCTTTAAGAAACCTAATCCAGTGAAATACTAAAGTATATAGATGTATAAAGACTGTGTAAATTAAATGACCAAAACACAGAAGAGATAAAGTACCAACTGGATATTTCTTGTTACAAAGGTAAAGGTCCAGTGCAAGGAATGGGATACATTGAGTGGAAGCTTTAGCCAAAAGTATCCCATTGGAACCCTCAAACAATCCAGGTTGTTGCAAAGTCTACTGGTTGCTCACCGAAAACTGATGTTAAGGCTTTTTTTGCTGAAGACAATGTCTAGACAGCTCATTGAAGACTACAAAGCTGTGCTGATGCCAAACTAGAGCTTTTTCTCCTCTAGACTAATGTTAATAACATTGCAAAGTACTCTGCATACTATCAAAGGAGAAAGGTAAACACCACCACAGGTACAAACCTTTTACAGCTACAAACCCTTTACCATCTACAATGATGGTCTGCCTGCAAAATGTGCTAGAGTAATAATGACCCAAAGCTAGTGAGAGTAACCAATCAATATCTGATTGGATTTAAGTCCCATTCCAGGAGATAGAACCCAACCCTAACACTTTTCTATGAGTCAGGAACATGAGACTAAATGGTTGAAGAACCTAAGGGACATGAAATACTGCTTCTAGCGAAAGAAACTTAGCAATAAAATGATCCTTGATGGTATTCTGCTATACTCATAGATCAGTGTCTTTCTCAGCCATAATTAGAGAAGCTTTCTCCTGCAGTGGATGGGAAGAAATATAGAGACCCCAAATCAAAGAATATGTAAAGTGTGAAACCTTCAATAACTTATTCCAATGGGTTATCTCATCAAATTTCTTCCCTAAGGTCTCAGAGTAATTTATGGAAGAAAATATTGAAATATTAGAGCCAGATTGTATATAGAGAAAAAGGAAGAAAAACTTCTAAAAACAGCAGAGCCGATACACAGATGAACTCACAGAGACTGTGGTAGCATTGACAGGGGCTGCATTGAACTGCGACAGATGAGATCCTAGAGCTGAGAAGAAGACACAGGTCTTGATCCATAAGTCAGAAGCTATCTCCAATTAATAATTATTTACAAATGAAAAATTATGTCTTTCCAAAGGAGTCACACTTGGAATACACACCACTATTAAAAACAGGCCCCATACTTGGCAACAGATAGCCTACACAATAAAATCACTGGCCTTTTTAGAGATTCTTTCTCTCATAATGTGTTTTCACTAATTTTTTTTTTTATTTTTCACACAATGCAATTCCTTTGCAAATATATTATACCTCATGTTTTTCTGTGTCTCTTCTATATATTTTGCTTGTGAATTTTCTTTGGCCTCTTTTCTTTGGTTCAATTGTTTTTGTCACCTTCTGGTTTCATTGTTTTGTTTTATCTTACTTTATTATGATTCTTTAGATTTCTTTTTGCTTTCTAAGGAGAAATAGAAAAGAAATAGATTTGCATATGCATGGATGAGAGGTGGTACGATTTTAGAGAAGTTGGAAGAGGAAAGCTTAATCAGAATACATTGTATGAATAAAATCAATTTGAAATTAAAAATGATTCTACTATAAATATTTGAAATGCCAAGCGTAGGATAATGTTCAAGAAGTCATTTCAACATTTTCATGATGTGTTAGTTTGGAAGTAATAGTAGAATATCACATATAGGCATATTTACTCACAATAACTTTTAGATTGTCTTTGAGAAATCGTCAAAAATGAGATTACAAGGAGATCAATTTCTTGGTGATGGTTCTATTACTGTCTAATGTACGAATATTTTCTTTTCCCTTTTCATAACAGGAAGAGCAAACCAAATCCTCTTCTTACAAGGAAATTTACATAAGTGAGCATAGTAGCACATACCTATAATCTCAACTTTCGAAAGGCAGAGGCAGGGGGATCAGGATTTTAAGGCTTTTCCCAGAAGCCTATGACAGAATCACTCTATTTCCATACACAAGGAAATGAACAACAACCAATCTGACTTGAATCTCCTTGTAGAAGCTCTTGAAACTTGACTATATGCAAACAGCAAAGCATTTAATTCCATTTACTGGATACTAGACTATGAACATTTGATTAAACACAAAAATACAGGTCACATATACAGGATCAAGTATATATAATGTGATTTTTATTATTTTCAATAATACTTGAGTAAGAAGAAGCATGAAGAGCAAGTTTAAGAAGGAACCATGTGAAAAAGCATAGAGTTCCTGTAGATCTACAGCAGCACTTCTTAATAACAAATGCTAGCAATGACAAAATCCTAATAAACATGAATTTGAGGCCAGATCAGCGATGTATAACTCCCCATATACATGTGTGTATGAATGTATTTATGAATGTATACATGTATATATATGTGTGTGTGTGTGTGTGTGTGTGTGTGTGTGTGTGTGTGTGTGCATTTTCCTATGCAACTTCTAGTCATTTAATGAGCAGAAAATTTGTACCCTCAGTATTATAGGGTCTGGATTAAGGCTAAATTAGAAGAAGAACAAACCACAGTCAATAAAAGTCATAAAAGAGAATGTCTCAGCAGTTAGAGTAAAAATTAATAAAAACTAAAGTTAAGAATCTGATTTGTACAATGGACAACTCTAAACACCCAAGTGCTATTAGATAAATGATCTAATATTGAAATATTGAAAGTACTGAAAGTGCATGAAATGAAAGAATTGGAAAGCAGAATAATGTGCAAAAAGAATTGAGGACTTTGTATAAATTATTGAAGAAACTGAAGAGATTACATAGTGATCAAAAAAGGACACAGGGACTCTGAGATATTGCATGGAGTAAATGATACCCATAGCATCATTTCTGAAGAAAAGAAACATTTGTACTGATTACAGCAGTCTTTCTTTTAAGAAAATACAGAGATTATTAGTAATGCTATGTATGTCTTGCTTATAAATCACACATAATTCCATTAATATCAATTTCTAAGAGTAAGGCAGAGTATAACATTGAGGGGAATATTATGATGTATATAGAAAAGAGGCCAAGAAAAAGGTAATTTTATATTTCAAACCTTGAATGGAATTGCACACTTAAATGTTTGATGGTAAATATTAAAATATGACAAACTAGTCAGTTAAAAGAGAAAAATATATACCATGCCAATATGACCTTCATGAAAGCCTTTGGTCAAATTGACAAGAACAACTTTCTGTGTTGAATGGGAAGAAAGTCAGATTTACTGAGTTTAGAATTAATTACGTATTAATAAAATATGAATTAGTATATGTGCTTTTTCTAGAAGCTTTGTTGAGTTAAAATTAAGCAGGTATTGACTATTTTGACAAGAAGGTAAATATAAACACGTTTCTTCTTCCCAAAAAGAACTACTATGAGGGAAATAAAAGATGTTTAAATTAGTAAAACTTTTATAAGAACTGAATAGAATTCTGTAAAAGTAGAGGAAATGTGTTAAATATTTTGAAGAGAAATTTGAGCATTGGATAAATGAGGTCAGGTGCCATATTCAAAAGATGTATTAGAAGGGAACTTGTGAATTTTGTTCATATTTCTCCTTGAAACTGAAAGGAAAAATTGAAACCAATGAAAAAGTAAATTCATATTAATATTAAGATCTTTAATAGTAATCCTGGAGGCAAAACGTCAATGAGGTAATATACTCAGTGTGTTTGAAGAAGAATTATACCAAATGATAATTTAAATGTATCATTTAAATGAGATTGAAATGAAGACTTTTTCTCATCCACATGAAACCTCAAATGATTCTTCAGATTAAAAAAAACATAATTTCAGCTATCCTTCAAAAACATACTCAGTAAAGAAACTTTTAATTAAAAAAGACTTAGATTTATACATGAAAGAAAATTAAAGAAGCTACTTTGTGTAACATATCATCTTGTAATTCATTACATTATCTCTTCAAATTCAAGACTAAAAAGTTAGGTTCATTAAAATACTAAAGAATCAAAGAAACTAGTGACTTTCCATAATTTAAGAACTCTAACACAATTACCCTTAGGTTTTTGGCTTTCCTTTTATAGTCTGTGTTTATGTGACCATGTAAATGTGAATTTGTGAATCAATATAACAAAATTTCACAAAATTATCACTATTTTAACTTATATTTGAGTTATCTATTTTTAATTTTAGTATTCTACTTTATAAATAATTGTGTTCAGCTAATTTATTATTTCTGAAGTAAAATAGACTACATCACTAAGTCTGTCTTTCTTAGACTTGTTACCTTGGCATACCCTAAAAAATATTAGTGCCTAAGTCTAGGAATTTCCTAGAACATGTTTGTCTATGGATATGTCTGTGAAGAATTATCTTGATTACTAATTAGTGTAGGAAAGTCTAGTGCACCACTGGCAGTCCAAATTCCTGGTAGGAAATCATGGACTGTGTAAGAAAACTAACTCTCTGAGGCATATGAAAAAATCAGAGTATGCCAGAAAGGCTCTTGTCTCCATAGATTCTCCCTTGAGTTCATTCTCTGGCATCCCATGGTGATTTACATTGACCAGGAAGCATAAGATGAAATCGAACCTTTCCTCTTTATGTTGTTTTTCTCCCAGAGTTTTATATCACAGCTAAAAGAAAACTAGAACTTTATGTGAAGAAATTGACAGTTGTATTTTATAATGAATTCATTTTATTTGGAAACATCCAAATTGATCATTACATATGCTAAAATGATTCATATTGGGCTTTTATAAGTCATTGAGTATAGTGTGAGAGTAAAAATATGAAAGGCATGTTGTGGATTAAAATAGAGTAAGAATTAAAATTTTAAAAATAATGAGAAAGGGAAAATCAGGAGAAGAGAAAATTACATGAGTAAATACATCACCAGTAAATATCAAAGGCATGGTATGAATCCAGGTGCAGTACTATTGGCACACATACATGAGGAAACAGATAAAGGGAGATCACAATTTCATGGCCTTCATACACAATTTAGTGAGATTATAAATTAATAATAATAACAGTAATAAGGATTGTTGATATAATACAGTGATTGAAACTTTGAAACTTTGTCTTGAATGTGGGGCATTTTTCATCAAGATCTGGAACATCAGTCATGAGAACCTGAAATTGATTTGTATACTGTAACAAGTTTATTTTCTTTTGGATCTTAATCAATAAAATTTGATTAATTCATACAGGAGTGGTTCTACACACCTTTAATACCAGCAATTGGGATGTTGAGGCAGATGAATTTTATGAATTCAAGGCCTGTATAGCCTTCAGAGTGAGTTCCAGGACAGGTAGAGCTGTGACACTGATAAATCCTGTCAAAAAACAGTAAATACATACATAAATAAAGGGTAATTTCATCAGTAATGTCAATTCTGTTCTTGAAAGTTTCCAATTTTACAACTCAAAATATCTAGCATCCATTCATATTTTGATTTTTCTTTCTCCATAACCCCAGCCTTAGAAAGCTCACTTGAGTCCTAAAATAAGATAGCATTGGTATGCTTTTCCCTATATTATTTATCATCTCAGCATGATTTACTCTTTCTTTGGAAGAAAAGCCATAGAAAACTGCATGCATCTTACTGTTATTACTGAGTGAATATCAACATAGTCTTAACTGAAGAACCTGCAGAATATGATAAACAAAATGTCACAGCTATTTACTTAAAACAAATGAAGGGCAAGCTCCTTATGAAATTCATTAGTTTATTTTCAGCATAAAAGTAATCACTCTGGAAACATGCTGATGTATATTGCTATTTTTACTACAAATGTAAATTAAAGTAACCTTGAATAATAAAGTTCAGATTTTTGTTTAAGCTGTGTTCACTCCCATAATTTGATGTAACATATTTAAAACACAATTATATATTTCCTTTCTTTTTTACAATATTCAACAAAATATAATAATAAAGTGATACTGAATAAATAATTCAGATTATTAAAGATCAAAATGTAGTTATCAGGAACACACTAGAGGAATTTTTAGGAAGGGGTTATGCATATCTACTTCAGATACAATATGTCTATTATGAAATACAGCTTGTTTCTAAATTTTTTTACTGTTGGCAGTTTATAAATACTATTATTTTATTGTTTTGTGCTTAATTTCTATAGTATAGCTATTTTCTTCTAGTTTAACCAATCTTTACCTTAAGAGCCATACAGCATAATTTCTTCATGCTTTGAAGAAAATGATTTAGCATTCTGAAATACATTAGGAAATAAATGTATTACAAATCATATGTCTTTGATATTGAAACTTAAACTGTAAACTACATAAGAAATATGCATCTCAGACTCTGAAATGCACATTATTTTAGGAAAAATATTATTTGTAGACTGTACATGGATTGCAATGAGTAAATTGAGGAATCTTATATGATGAAGGTTGAGAAAAATATATTTTATAATTGATACATTTGAAAATTAAAGTTGAACAAATCATGAAAACGCTGGTGATTATTCGAAATACATGTATAAAAAGCTGGGGCTCACAAATGCATGTGACCTTTTATTGTCTGACATAATAACTTATGTCTAAATTAAAAAGAAAAAACACAGAGAGGCACAGTTTGAACCCTGAGACATCATCCAAAATGTTTATTCTATATCCTGTAGGGCCCGGGTCTGCCCTTGTTCCTGGGGCTCATCTTGAGGACAGTTTCTGGTCAGATGACTAAGCATCCTGTTTGTTCCTGTGCTCCCTCTGCCCCGCCTGGTGATTTGTTGTAGGGCATTGTTGACTCTATTGTTGGTATGGTAATTTCCCACCTGCCTAGGTGGAAGTCCTTGTGCAGCAGTTAGATATGGTAATTTCCCACCTGCCTGGGTGGAATTCCTTAGGCAGGAGTGGGGTATATAAGATTTTCCCCAAGGCTAAATAAACGGCATTCGGCTGATCTCCTTTCGAATGACCCAGGTCTCTTTGTGTGTTCTTTCAATCTCCAGGCCCTTGTCTGACTCGCATAAGGTACAGTGGCGCGTGAACTGTACCGAGGGGGTAACACAGAATCGGGTGTTACAATATCCTTTCTTAACAATGTAGAACTTTTGCTCTACTTACTATTGAGATGATTATAAAAAGAAAACTAGGAGCCAGACTTGTTCTCTTGGTTTCAAATCATGACTACTGAGTTAAGATGAACTGCTCCACACCTTGGTTTTATTATTAGATAAACATGAGTTTAATCTCACCTGTGGGCTATTTCAGAATGTTGTATTCGGGTGTCAAATATGTCAAACTCCATTCTTATATTGGGAAAAGGGTGGTTATTGGTCTAGCATCTATGGCTTCACCCCGTTTATAATAAAATAATTCAGTTGGACTCTTTCCCTAAGATTTTTGAAAAATAAAAAAAAACAGAAGTTTTGTTCTTTGATTAAAGGCCAGATGTAGTTATTTCATCATTTTCAAATCCATAACAACTTTGCAAAAGAAATATATTTGAAGGAATCTGCACATGAAAATACAAGAAAACCTTAAGAGATGCATTTATAGTGTTTGTTCCCTCCAATGGGGAACACTGGTTACAGATGCAGTTAACGTTAACCTTGAAGTTTCTCAAAGCATTGTGTACCTTCCATTAAATGTTCAGTTTTCTTTTTCATCAACTCACAGTATTATACTTTATATACAAGGCAACAGAAGTAAGGAGAATACACTAAAATTTTCACACCTCTTAGCCAAATATCTTAAATTCTTATGAACTTTCACCTCACACACATTCACTTCATTTTCAGCATTTATAATAAAAATAAGTACACAGCCTTTGTAATAGAAAAATCATTAAAGTTAGATCTCACAAAGTAGGAAAGTAATGATTGAAAAGCTTATACTGATGGAAACTCAGCTTCAAAATAGACGCAGCATCTATCCAAAAGCTTGAATCAAAATACTTTTGAGGTATTAAATCACAAACAGTGATTAAGACTGAAGCTATCACTATGTTTAGTTCTGTAAACACTGTTGGTAAGGAAGTATTCTTTCATCTTTTTATATGATTGAAAAAAAATTTTATAGCTCTAGAGTGGTCTACAGGGAATGTTGATTTCAGAGGAAAGGCAGTAGGATAACTTGCTCTTTGGGGCTGAAGCGATAGCTTAGTGGAGACAGTACTTTCCACACAAGCATTAGAACCTGTGTGTAGTGCTTAGCATTCATATAAAGGCGAGACATAGTGCTATATCTGCTAACTTTGCACTGAATAGTTGAGGTGAAAAACTCTCTTAGGTGTTCACTGATCTGACAGTCTAGATAACCTGTTAGTTCCAGGTTTAGTAAGAAGCTCTCTCTTCCCAAACAAGTTGAAGAGTAATAGAAGAAGGCAATTTACATCAATCTCTAATTGCATAAGCACAGACACGCCTGCATGCATACACACACACATCCAAACATACACCATCATGATCATCCCTGTCTCATATATACTCTGCAGTATGACAGCCAATTTTAGTAGCCATTCCTACAAGCTTACTATTCCCTCTAGACTAGTCTAGACACAGAGAGACACATTTTTCGGAATTATAACAAGACAGAAATTGCTACATACAACTTTAACAACAGAAAAAAAAGAAAGAAAATGGTGAACCTACTGAATAAGGATTTATGTAACATTCTAATCAAGATTATCCATGTAAATCTGCTGTGAAATAATTTTTTGTGCACTGTGAAGATGTGTTGCTCTCATAGGTTTAATAAAGACTTAAAGGCTAGCTAAAAGAGGTTAGGTGGTACTTGTGAACAGGAAAAGAAGAGGGATTGGATGAAGAAGAGCAGAGTAGCCAGAAGATCCAGAAAGAACAAAGTAAAAATGCAGTGCTAAAAAATGAAGCACATGGTAGTACACAAGTAAAAGATATGGGTTAGTTTAATTTCTAAGTACTAGTTAGCAACAACCCTATGCTATTGGCCGAACATTTATAACTAACTCAAAAATCTCTGTGTGGTTATTTGGGAGCTGGCTGGGGAGACACAGAGACTTTTGCCTATATATCATGCTCTGTGTGTGGCCAAATACAGTCACATAAAACCAGAGAAAGTTTGAAAAAAATTTGGAACTCAGAGTCAAATGTGATTTCCCAGTGATTGTCTTCTCTTGGGCAGGTGTGGTATTAGCAGCAAATTGAGGTGTGGCCTTTTTAAGAGGCCCTACTACCAAGCACTTAAATCAGGTTTATGAGCAGTGGGGAGCACACTAATCAAAGCTGTGAGACTAGGTAGAAATGCTTAGGATACTTGGGACCCATAATTTTCCCAGAGTTGGATCATAAATATGGTTCCTGCTGGTTCCTCTGTCATGAAACTAGATTCTCAGAAAATTGAGAGGAGTGATGCCAACTGAAAGCATGCGATGAGTTAAGCTCTGTATTGGTTTAGAGTATAGACAGTCGTAAAAATCTTTTTAAAATACCAATTCTTTTAGAAAAAGAACAAGGTAATATATAGGAAACATATCCATGTTAAAAATACACAGGAGTCTGGATCCTGTATGTTATTGTGTTGTCTTTAAAGTTTTAGGTTAGGTTGTTGCCAAATGTACAATGGCTGCTAAGAAACATTAGCTTATATAAAATGTTAAATTAAATGACCATATTTTTATAAATATTTTTACTTGAAAATGATAGTCAAAAGATGTGCCATTTTGGAGATAAGTTATGTTTTTGTTCTCACAGAAAATTAAAGGTTATGAATTAGTTCAGGATTAAAGAATATCAGATTTGATCAAGAAAGACCCATTGGTTTCCTGGCTACAGACATAAAGCTTAGAAAAACTAAAAGATAAACAATGTAGGTTTTAACTACTCAAGCATAAGGCAAAAAAAAAAAATCATCTGTAGCTAATACATTATAACATACAGTCTATAATTGTATTAATGCATATAGCTATGTTACCTTTAAAAGATTATATATTTTCAGAGCAAGGGGACCAGACACCAAGAAAAATGAATGGCCTAGGTGATTAAACATCTAAGAGCACCTCTGTTGCAGTTTCCTGAGACTATTGTATCCAGAACTGCTTCGAGGCTTTGGGATGAGATGTTCCAGCTTCACAGGATACTCTATCGAGGACTTGGACATTATTCTGCTTTTTCTTAGAGTTCCCCAATGATGCCAGTGCTCCCAAGCAATAGAATGTAGTCAAAAGAAAATCATACACATATTTCCAAAGATGAATTATGAACATTTTTCATCATTTGTGCAGGGGGCAGCATTGGTTACAAGTCGTTATTAGTCATGGTCAGGAAAAAAGCTAAACAAAGAAGTAAGATTTGAGGATCTCTTTCTGAAGAAACAGGAGGATAGGCAAAAGGGTAGATTTTTGAGTTTACATTAATCCAAAAAGCAATCATTCATTTCAAAATGTTTTACATTGGTATTGATTTTCATTTGTTGATACATATTTAAACTTATGTTTTATACCATATGTATTCTTGTTTAGGATATTATGCTTATACATCTTATTTAAAAAGGTAATGTATAATTAAAAATACATGTTAATAGTAATCTATAATAACTAAACTTGTAGTTATATTAGGTATTGTTCTAGGTTAGACAGATACATTTAAATAGATAGATGGCCTTCAAACATTGCAAAAACCTGCCAAATATGTATTTAATGTGTTTAATAGCGTGAGATTTTCCATGACAATGAGTCACAACTTTTCCTGGGATCACCAATGTACCTCAAAAGAAGATGATGGACAGTAAAGAACCTCTATGTAGTTGCTTTCTTTATGGAAAAAGCTAGCCATTTGGACAAGAATCTGCCTTTGCTTCAACGACTGACAGTATATGCTGTACAAACTATACTAACAGGATGCTGAAGTAAGTAACTGTCAAACTTTGCCTTTTTGATGCAGTTAATGAATAAACAGCTATATTTATAGTTTTCCTTCATTATATTTATAAGTAAATTATGTATAAAATGTTTAACTTACAATGATTAAAATAGAGAGTCAAGCATATTCTCTAAAATTTCAAAATGTAGATGGACTGAATATTATAACTATAATTCCCACTTGATAACTGGTTTTTGTTGTATACAATTTTACTATGTTATAGATAAACCATCCTTATTTAATTAGACAAAGATTAGGAAATGCTGTGAAAGGTTAAGTTGTCAAAAGACCTGGAGAAAGATGGATAAACTTGCAATGCTAACAAAAAAAAGTTACTGAGCAATGTGGTAGTACATAGATTAGAAATATGGGTTAGTTTAAGTTGTGAGAGCTAGTTAGTAAAAAGCCTAAACTACTGGCTGAAAATTTATAATTAATAAGAATCCTCTGTGTTGTAATTTGGGAGCTGCCTGGTGGAACAGAAACTTCCTTCCACCTACAGAAATCTAGCAAGTTAGATGAACTGATTTCAAGGAATTTCCTAATGAGGTAGTAGCTGCTGGCATCTTCAGCATCTGTAGGTTATAGTATCACTTTGTAATCTTTTGGAAAGTAATGAATGTGAGGTAGGTCACTAAGCATAATTTCTTTATTTCTGAGAAATTTTAGTATTGATCGTAAGGTCTCCTCCAGATTGAATGTTGTTCAATCACATTATTCAGGATAAACTCTTTCTATAAGGTCACTTGATTCTAAGATCATTCTTCTCCAGGGATTTTACTCCTTATAAATTATCCATTCCTAAGTTATTAGCCTTGAATACATATACAAAGAAGAATCACTAAAAGGACTTACAGATATGCTAATTGCAGAGGAAAGAGATAGGTGTACATAAAATAAAATACAATACTCATGTTAGAATTAAAAAAATTAGAAAAAAACAGAGTCTGGGGTCTGGACAGATGTGTCATTGTGTCATAGCATAAACTGTTCTTGCAGAGGACACAATTCCATTCCCATCAGCTGCTTCAGGATCTTAGCAACAACTTATAACTCTAGCTCCAGAGAGTTCATGACCTCTAGTTGTCTCTCTAAGCATTGTACTCAAAAGTATATGCCAGCATACACAAACACAAACATTCATACACTTAAATTATGTAAAATAATTTAGTGTTAATATTGAATAGCATAAGTGATTTATAATATTGGAATAAAAAGATCAGTCATTTCACCAACATTTGGAGGGATGATTTTTATTTAAACCCATTTTGAGACAGAAAAACTTATATAAAAATATTGGAGGACTTTAATAGAAACTTAAGAGCAAAACTCAAGAGAGCATATATTCAATTTAGGTTTGTCCCAGGAAAGAATAGTGCAATGTTGTTATGTAATAGAAAACTCTGTCAATATTTGCTCTCAAATAAATGGAATATAAAATGTTATGTTACATATGCCTTAAGTGCAATGAAAAGCCCTTAGAATCATTCTTGACTCATTGTTAATATATCATTACCTGACAATTTTATGGGAACTAAATTAATTTTATAAAAAAAATCCTATATAATGCAAAATACTCTACATACTATGATGACACACTAGCACAATGTCTTAAAAATGTAGGAACATAATACTTATAACCATCAATCCTGCTACACAGAGAGCTAGTGTCATGAGCCACTGCTGTAAGATGACACAGAAAGAAATAAATTCTTTCAAAATATGTAAACATGTCTATTCTTCAGATGTTGCTTCTTCTTATTTAGTTAGTTCTTATTTAGAACATCATATCTTCACAGGTTATATAATAATATATAATATTAATAGTCTAAAATTTATTCTACAGTCTATATAGCATATAAATAATAGAAAGATAAATATAAAATGATGTCAATTGTTCAGTTGTAGAAGCTCATGACTGTAATAGCAGTAGTTAGAGAACTTAAGCAAGTGACCATGATTTTTTTCTCTTTTTTTTTTTTTTTTTTTTTTTTTGGTTTTTCGAGACAGGGTTTCTCTGCAGCTTTTTTAGAGCCTGTCCTGGAACTAGCTCTTGTAGACCAGGCTGGCCTCGAACTCACAGAGATCCGTCTGCCTCTGCCTCCCGAGTGCTGGGATTAAAGGCATGCGCCACCACAGCCCGGCTGATTTTTTTATTTTTATTGATTTTATTGAGCTTTATATTTTTCACTGCTCCCATACCTTCCAAATCTACCCTCTTCTTTCATCCTCTCTCAGGGTTCCCATGCTCCGAATTTCCTCAGGAGCTCTTGTCATTTTTCTACTTCCCATGTAGATTAGACCCATGTCTGTCTGTCTTAGGGCCCTCATTGTTGTCTAGATTCTCTAAGATTGTGATTTGTAGGCTGGTTTTCTTTGCTTTATGTTTAAAGACCACTTATGAATGAGTACATATGATAATTGAATTTGATGCCAGTTTGGGTAACCAGTGCCAGTAAGAGATGTCTACCAGTACCTTGTCTCAGAATGAAAAAAAAAAATCAATGATATCATTTATGAAAGAAGCACATATGTGCAATGACTATTAATTATGGAGATGATGAAAGTCTTATTTTGTTTTTATGATTTTTATTTTATATTTTAAATCGTTTATATGTATGTGTGCCTGTGTTTGTGTGTGTGCACTTGAGTGTTGTTGTCTACAAGTGACAAAGATGTTGAATACTCTGTAGTTGGAGTTACATGTGTAATAAGACTCATGATACGGATTTAGAAAATGAACATGCATTCCTTGTAAAAAGCAGTACATGCTTGCTCATGATGGATATACCAGCCTAAAATCTTATTTTTGAAAATATTTTCATGTGCTTGTGTATGTTTGATATATGTGTGTGTTCTTATGTAACCGAAAAGATGTTAGTGTCAAGAATCTTCCTTAATTGCTTTCATACTTCATTCCTCTGAATTTGGTTTTCTTAATTAAACTGAAAGCACATGGATGGCTAATTTTCTTATCCAGATTACTCAAAGGCAAGGGAAAAGACTTTTAGGCTCTATCATCTTTGATTTTAAAACGAAAAAAGTGTCAACATACCCTTTTGTTAGCTTAATGGGATTTGAATCCTGGTCTTCTAGCTTGTGAGGTAAGAGTTTAACTGATGAAACATACCAAATCTCATTTTATTTTTTTTTTCTGAGACATGGTTTCATCTGGAGCCTGTCCTGAAACTAGGTCCTGTAGATCAGGGTGACCTCAAACTCATAGAGATGCACCTACCTTTGGCTCACAAGAACTGGGATAAAATGTGTGTACCACAAGATTGCATTCCCACCAGCAGTGGATAAGTGTACCCCTTACTCCATATCCTCTCCAGCAAAGGCTATCATTGGTGTATTTGATTTTACCCATTCTGACAGGTGTAAGATGTTATCTCAAGGTTGTTTTGATTTGTATTTCTCTGATAGCTAAGGAGGTTGAGCATGAACTTAAGTGTCTTTTGGCCATTTGAACTTCTTCAGTTGAGAATTCTCTGTTCAGTTCAGTGCCCCATTTTTTAATTGGGTTAATTAGCATTTTAAAGTCTAGTTTCTAGAGTTCTTTATATATTTTGGAGATCAGACCTTTGTCTGTTGTGGGGTTGGTGAAGATCTTCTCACAGTCAGTAGATAGCCCTTTTATCTTAATGACAGTGTCCTTTGCTTTACAGAAGCTTCTCAGTTTCAGGAGGTCCCATTTATTCAATGTTGCCCTTAATGCCTGTGCTGCTGGGGTTGTACATAGGAAGTGGTCATCTGTGCCCATGTGTTGTAGAGTACTTCCCACTTTCTCTTCTATCAGGTTCAGTGTGTTCAGATTAATATTGAGCTCTTTAACTCATTTGGACTTGAGTTTTGTGCATGGTGATAGATATGGATTTATTTTCATTCTTCTACAGGTTGACATCCAGTTATTCCAGCACCATTTGTTGAAGATGCTTTCTTTATTCCATTGTATACTTTTAGCTCCTTTGTCGAAAATCAGGTGTTCATAGGTTTGTGGGTTAATATACATGTCTTCTATTCTATTCCACTGGTCGACTTCTCTGTTTTTATGCCAATACCAAGCTGTTTTCAATACTCTAGCTCTGTAATAGAGTTTGAAGTCAGGGATGGTAATGCCTCCAGAAGTTCCTTTATTGCATAAGATTGTTTTGGCTATCCTGGGTTTTTTGTTTTTCCACATAAAGTTGATTATTCTCTCAAGTTCTGTGAAGAATTTTGCTGAGATTTTAAAGGGGATTGCATTGAATCTATAGATTGCTTTTGGAAAGCAGTATGGGTGTTTCTCAAGAAATTCGGAATCAACCTACCCCAGGATCCAGCAATACCACTCTTGGGAATATACCCAAGAGATGCCCTATCATACTACAAAAGCATTTGTTCAACTATGTTCAGAGCAGCATTATTTGTAATAGCCAGAACCTGGAAACAACCTAGATGTCCCTCAATGGAAGAATGGATACAGAAAGTGTGAAATATATACACATTAGAGTACTACTCAGCAGTAAAAAACAATGACATCTTGAACTTTGCATGCAAATAGATGGAAATAGAAAACACTATTCTGAGTGAGGTAACCCAGACCCAAAAGTATGAATTTGGCATGTACTCCCTCATCAGTGGATTCTAGACATAAATAAAGGTCAGTGAGCCTATAATTCCTGATCATAGAGAAGGTAAATAAGAAGGTGAACCCAAAGGAAAACATATAGGTATCCTCATGGAGATTGGAAGTAGACTAGATTGCCAGGCAAAAATTTGGGATCTTGGTGGTGGGGGTGGGGTGGCGGTAAGGGATGATGGGGAGATGTGGATAGAAAAGAGAGGAGGGGAGAATGGGGAGATCCTGGGGGAATGGGATGGTTGGGATGGAGGAAGGGTGGATAGGGGTACAGGGAAGAAGATACCTTAATTAAGGGAGCCATTTTAGCGTTAGCAAGAGACTTCACTCTAGAGGGGGTCCCAGGTATCCATGGAGATGTTCTCAGCTAGTTCCTTGGGCAGCTGAGGAGAGAGAGCCTGAAATTGCCCTTTCCTTTAGCCATACTGATGAATATCTTGCATATCACCATAGATGCTTCATCTGGCAATGGATGGAGATAGAGACAGAGACCCACACTGGAGTGCAGGACTGAGTTCCCAAGGCCCAAATGAGGAGCTGAAGGAGGGAGAACATGAGCAAGGAAATCATGACTGTGAGGAGTGTGCCCACCCACTGAGACTGAAGGGCTGGTCTAATGGGAGCTCACCAAGGCCTTAGCGACCTGGACTGAAAAAACATGGAATCAAACCGGATTCTCTGAACGTGGAGGACAATAAAGGCTGATTGAGAAGCCAAGAACAATAGCACTGGGTTTTGATCCTACCGCATGTACTGGCTTTTGAGGAGCCTAGTCTGTTTAGAGGTGCACCTTTCTGGTCCTAGATGGTGTGGGCTGGACCTTGGACTTCTGCCAGGGCAGGGCAGGGAACCCTGACTGCTCCTTGGACTGAAAAGGGAGGGGGAGGGGAGTTAAGGCAGGTGGAGGGAAATGGGAGGTGGGGAAGAGGTGGAAATTTTTAATAATAATAAAAAAAAAAGAAAAAAAAGGTGTGTACCACTTTACCTGCTATACATGTTAATATAACTTTAAGGATCTCTGTAGTAATATAATTCCAATCAAATCCATATCATATGAATGTGACAAGATGATTGTGGAGTTGATGCTGAAGTTGAGGTTAGTTTTATTTGTGGTCATGAAGGGACCAGCAGGTCAGGGAAGACCAGCTTCTCCAGTCAGTTGAATACCTATGGTAAAGTTCTACAAAGTCCAGTTGAAGATTGGGAAGAATGAGAATATGAGCAAAGAGAACGAAACAATGAAACAGTCTACCTGAGCTAATGGGAGCTCACTAATAACAGCTGGACAGGGAAGGAACAAGAATAGGCTCAACCTAATCCCTTTGATTTTGGTTGACAGTTACATGGCTGGGGCAGACTGAGGGGCCACTGGCAATGGCGCCAGTGTTTGCATTGGCTTATTGAGAACCGATTCTCTTTGGATGGATACATTGCTCAGCCTAGATATAGTAGGGAGGGCCTTGGACCTTCCCCCAAAATGTGCCTTTTCCTCTCTGAGGAGTGGATGGGGGGTGGGAGGTAAGTAAAGAGAACGGGAGGAGGAGAGGGAGTGAGAACATGGACTGGTATGCATAATGAAAAAACAAGATAGTTTGTTTCTTTTTAAAAATAAAGTAAAATAAAATAGTTCGTAAAATAAAAATATTTACTAATGTTAGAAAAAAAGAAAAGCAAATAAAGTCAAAGAAATCTGTGCTGGAATGTGTAAAAACAAACTCCCACACCAGAAGTAGGCAAGACTGCTATGGAAATGTCACATTCGATTGAGCTCTATAACTCAGAAGACAAAAGGAAGCCCTGTTCAACTATTGGTGTTTGTGAAGTTTGTTGTCCACATAGAAATAAGTAATCACATCCTAAACACAGAGCACACCTAGAGTTCAATCCCGTCCACTCCAAGGTCTTAAAAAACCAAAGTGAAATCTAATCAAAAAGAGAGATTTGTCAGATATGTTCACATTCTCAAGACAGACTTGAGAGTTTTAAATGAGAGACAATCAATGCAGATTAAAAAATGAATAATTTCTTTAATTATATTAAACTGAGCCTCCTAAAAAAGGAAAATTAAGAACACTAAAAAGTCTTAAGTGCAAAGAGATGTACTTTTACAGTGACAATATATAAATGAGTGCTATATATTAGACATTGAATTATCTGTGATATAGATCTATATATCCATGTATAGATATAAAGGAAATTAAGCAAATATTATAAAATATTTCTTGGAGGAATGTTTTAAAATATTAATACTCAACTCATTAAGTATTGGTATTATTCTAGATATTATTAGTATTTAGAATAGCTTAAATATATATGTGTATACTGCATTTTTACAGTGACATGCATGGAATCCAAAGAGTTTTAGCAATTGCATATATAAATAATAGAGATTATGTTATATAACATTTTCTTAATTACTCACTATTTATCATATATTTCTCAGACAGTTCATAATATTAGAGTCAAGAAATGTTCTGATTTTAAACTAAAAATTAATCATGGATTTGTCAAAGTTTATATAAATCCTAGAGAAGATATATAAGAAGGTGAATCCAAAGAAAAACATAGAGTTATCCTCCTGGATATTGGAAATAGACAAGATTGCCGGACAAAAAATGGGAACATGGGGGTGGGGTGGGATGGGGGTTGGGGGGATGGGGAGAGAAAAGTGTGAAGTGGAGGATGGGAAGAGCTTGGGGGAATAGGATGGTTGGGATATAGGAAGGGTGGATATGGGAACAAGGAATTATATATCTTAATTAAGGGAGCCATTCTAGGGTTGGCAGAGACTTGACTCTAGAGGGGTTCCCAGGTGTCCAGGAAGACGCCCCCAGCTAGTTCCTTGGGCAGCTGAGGAGAGGGTGCCAGAAATGTCCAGATCCTATTGCCATACTCATGAATATCTTGCATATCACCATAGAACCTTCACCTGGCATTGGATGGAGAAAATAACAAAGCCCCACATAGAAGCACCGGATTGAGCTCCCAAGGTCCTGATGAGGAGCAAAAGGAGGGAGATCATGAGCAAGGAAGTCAGGACTGTGAGGAATGCATTTACCCATTGAGACGGTGGGACAGATCTAACATGAGACTACCAAGTCCAGTTGGAATGGGACTGATGGAACAGGGGACCAAACTGGACTCTCTGAATGTGGCTGACGGTGGAGGAGGACTGAGAAACCAAGGACAACGGCGATGAGCAATAACTCTACAGAATGGACGGGCTCACTGTGAGTCTTGTCAGTTTGATTGCTCACCTTCCTGGACTTAGGGGGGGCTGGGAGGACCTTGGAATTAACATATTGAAGGGAACCCTGATGGCTCTTTGGCTTGGAGAGGAGCGAAGTGGGGGTATGGGTGGAAGGGAGGGGAGGGCAGGGGGGGGAGGAGGGGAGGAGATGGAAATTTTTAATAAAAAAAAATGAGAAAAAAAAGAATGGCATATAATTCTGCCTTCTGGATAAAAGAAAAAAAATTAATGGCATCACAGTTATTCCATTTTATCATGTTCTTTTTGCATAGTTCAATATTTTTGAGGTTTGTATACCAGCAATCATTTACTTTAATTCCTGTTGTATTGTATGAAATCCAAGCTTAGTTTACCCATTCTGATACTAATGGAGAGATTATTCCAATTGCAGGATTAGAATGGTTGGAGTTCTTTCCATGTAAGAACTAGTATGTTTATTTTTATAGAAAATTGTCAGATCTACCGCCAAACTTGCTACAGATACAACACACACACACACACACACACACACACACACACACACACACACACACACACAACAAATATCAAGTACGAGAGAAAAAATGAAACTTAACTTGTTTTCAAAGTGGAATGACTTTATGCATGTGCACATGGCCCTTTTTCCCAATGTGTCTGTCTGTATACTCTTGTGTACTCATAAAAACACCAATACTGTTGATGCTATAGTTCTTTGATAGACTGAGAACCTAAGATACTCAATACCCAGAGATTATTCTCTCACCACTACCACAACTACTTCTACAAAGATGGGAGTCATTCGAATCTATAATGTTGTATTAGAACATAATTAACTGAACTTGTTAAGCTCTAATGTCTCTTAAGGTCACCTTAAGAGATATCAGAAAGTAAGAAATGGTAGGCAGCTTTGTTGAGATATGGTTACAGTTTGGCCTAAGACAATGTATTAGTTGTGATATTTTCAAACTTACTTAAATGGGATTTTTCAGGTGTGTTTATTCTCTTTGTGATTATTATTTCTTTTTAAATTCTTCTTGTTTTATTTGAGGACCTTGTTTGAATTATGACCTGATATAAGTTATGCTAGCCTAGAATATGCCATATAACAAATCTGCTCATCAGTTGCTTTTCTTCCTGCCTTCACCCTTTCTTTACTGAGATTAAAGGCATGCATCAGTACACCTATTCTTTCTCTCTGCATTTGAGATCAACCTTAGGTAAGGTTTAGAAAGCAATGAATATTGCTTGAAAGAAATGATCTCCAATATAGTGTCCAAGGATGCAGCAGCAGCTTCTATTGTGAATAATAGCTTATATTCTAACCATCATGTATTCTTTCTGAGCTTGGCAAGCTCAATTAATTGTGTTTTCAAATGGCATGGATAGCATCTTCTGCCTTCATTTTCTGAGTAAGAGTTTTTTTTTTCCTCTTTTCAATTTCAATTTTTTTTGCTGCAAACACACACACACACACACACACACACATGTTTCATCAAAATCAGATATAGGATTTAATATAAAAGGAAATAATGAGTTGAAATAATTATGTCAAATTTCTAATAATTCTTTATCCTTTTATCCTAACAGCAGTCATGAGGCTACATAACAAAGGATGAACTATCACGGTGTCTGTTTCATTAGACCTTCTTTCTTCCTAAACATATTGCTTGGTGAGGTCTGTTAAGTTATTCCCTCCTTCTTTAGAAAAGTTCTGTTTCATTTCAGCAAAAGATAATAGTGAGTTTTCTGTAACATGCTGTTCCTGTTGTTAAGTAATTATTCTGTCTGGAAAAAATATAATAGATTTTTCACAAAAGAGCTATTCAACCCATTGCATTTTCCTATGGAAATCAACAGTCCCTTGGAAATGTGAGAATTTTAGACAAAAATGAACACTTTTCTTTCTATCTGTTTTTCCCCTGTGTTACAGAAATCTATGCATGAAATTACCTAAGGAAAAATACACTAGCATCTTATGAGGGAAGTTTTTAGCTTACTATAAATGAAGCAAAATGAATAATGCTAAAAATTAGCTTCTAAAATACATCTTTATTCCAATATAGATATGTTTTATTTACCTAAGGTGAATCTCTTTACTTGCTAACAGGTTCAAATGTGCTTCACTGTCATAAAATAAGAAAAAACATAAAATAGTAAAACTAAAATGTTCCATATATTTTCCTTATAGTTCACATAAAATGCCAACTAGATCCTAATCATACATCTATCCTACACTGATGAATTGCATATATTTAATAACTATGACCATTATCTTTTAACTGTTTACATTGCTTGAGAATTTATTTACATACTTTGTTCACTAAAATATAATCAAGCATTAGAGATTCTTTGGTTTATATCCTTGCCTGCTTTAATTCTATCATTATAATAAATTGATTAGAATTTGGAGCTGAAAATTACAATGCATGGAATAAGAACAAAAATAATCGAATAATTTGCAGAAATTATCAACTGTTCCATTCTTTGTCTAGGGTCTTCCTATACGCAATATATTCCGCAGTACAGAGCCAAAGACTGATATTTGTAAAAGATCATTGGTCACAAGATAGACTTTATTCTGATTTTCTCATATGTTTTTTGTTACATGCCTCTTTTGGACATGTATAAAAATCTTAAATCTATATATAGATTTTGGTGGCTCTCTGCCTATTGAAGTGGAATTGGCTTTTTCAGGTTTGGAAAACGACAACTAAGACTGCAAAGACCATTGACATCCAAGTTTTGTACAAACATACACTTTCACTTTCCTAATTGAAATAGCCACCAAGATCAGTGTAAAGTAAGTTTAGCTTTTATTGGAACTTCACATCCCTGTACCACTGGAAAATCCAAGCAGCAGTGTTTGAGTATAACATTTGTGTTTGATTCCATTTCCTGTTGCTATGACAAATTACCAAAACAAAAGCATTTCAATGGAGAATGTTTTGTTTTGTTTGTTTTGCTTTGTTTTCTTCATGTCCAAATTACAGGCTGCCACTGCAGGAAGTCAATGAAGCAGAAACTTGAAGCAGCTAATGACATTGAATCCACAATCAAGAGCAGAGGGCAATGACTTCTTGAATGAATGCTAGTGTTCAACTAGCCCTCCCTGTTTTACACAGGACAGCATCCTCTGCTCAGAGAATGGTTCTAACCAGAGATAATATATTTCTTCTTATGTCAATATAAACAAGGTAATTCCTCACAGATATTGTCAGAGGCTAACATTATTCTATGCAATCCCTCAATGTTGTATCTGAAAGTTTTCTGCTTATGTCATGTTGACAATTAATGTTAACTATCACAACTAACCAGTGATTGATACTGTCTGTGTTGGTATGTTTCATTATTTTATCCATGAAATGCATATAGTTCATTGCATATTTAACTTCAGTTGCCTTAGAACCAATGATGCCAAAGATCTTCATTGGCTTATAGCGTATGCATTTTCTCTGTGACAGCATATCCTCTTAAATTACTATTTTTATTTTGTTTTGTTTTCTTTTTTTAAATCCTTTCCTCAGTATCTTAACTTTTCTATAATCTATAATAAAACAGTCTTCCTACTATGTGGCTAGTACATATTTAAACTCATTTTTTTTTATTTCCCGTCATTATTTGTAGAGTAACAGTTGATAATTCTCTCTTGAGTTCTGTTGACTCCATAGAACATTAAAGCAAAAACTAGATTTCATGCATTTCTTCTTCAACAGTACTTCTTATGTAAGTGAAAAAATACTAATGAAACAAAATAAATTTAGAAAAAGTAAAGAATATTTTTATCATGATAAAATATTTTGATAATTGTTTGATTTCTTTATCAACAAGTTTTGAATGAAGTTTAAAATATATTGATTCACACTCACAGGACTATTAAATGGTGTAGGACTCAGTTTGTGTGTGAGTGAATATTTGCATTTCTGTGTGAACCATATCTAGATTCCCAAATACACATGTCTGCTTGTATGTTGAGACCATAATATAGCATCAAATATCATTTATCATTTATATCACACGCAGGCCATTTTTTATTAAAATAAAACCAGTATTTCCCTTGTCAGTAATTTGCCAACTCTGCTGACCTAAGAACCCGACATAATGATTATCCTGATTACCCATCTCACACTTTCCCACTTTTCATCTTTGTTTGTTTCTGTCTTTTTCACGTGAACTCAGGTGCTCAGCTTGCAAGAGAAACATTTTAACAGCTGAGCCATGTCTCAGCAGGGAAGCATCATATCTAAGTTTGAATGTTATATGACACCCAGGCCATTAATGGCACATATCTTCTTGTTGCTTTTAACTATTAAATTTTTGAAATTACTTTATTTGAAAAATGGAATTTATTATGAGAGTTTTATATGCTGCACAAATTAAATTGACTATTTTCTGTATCACAACCATTTAATTTATCCATTTACACAAGAGAGATGCATTGAGGACTGAGGGAGTATTATAAAGGAGTCCAATAAATGGAACACAGTCAGAGCACTTTACTTACATAGGAAAGAAAACAAAACACGGCGAAATGTTTCCTGAAAATGTAAAATGCTATGAGATACTATTATATTTAAAGCAGCAACAATGGAACTATAATGCAGAAGGTTATTAAGATAAACATTCAGAATGTGTTTGACTACTTCAGGTTCTATTTACAGAAGTAGGGCATTTGGAAAACAATCAATAGGTTGGGAATGTTTTTATCATTATACTTACAAATATAAGCAAGACAAATGAAAACAAAGTTCTCTCATTTTTTGCAGTCATTTGTTTTGTAAATTGAGAGAAATATATGGTGAAAAATAACAAATAATTGCATTGTTCATAGCTAACTGGGATTATTTGAATGTCATCAGCAGTCTGTTTACTGTTTTTCAATATTATGGAATTTCAAAAACAGAAAAGAATCCTATAGGTATGCTAAATTAAACCAATATTTGAAACATTACTACATTAGTTATCTTTCTATTGCTGTGGTAATACAAAGTGATTAAAAGTGTTGTTGAAAAGAGACTACTTTGAGTTATCTTTCCAGGTGGATATTACCTTCCCGTTGTTGTGGGAATCATGACCAAATGCCTTGAGCGTAGCAACTGGAGCAAGAAACGGAAAGATCACATTTCTAAGTATGAAGCAGAGAAAATGAACCGGATTTAGGACAAAGCTATATACTGTCAAAGCCCACCCACCTCCCCACCTTGTCTCCTCTAGCAAGGCCGAAAATTCCAAAACTTCCCTAAAACCACTAGCACTGGGTAATCTACTCTTTAGACATCTTAGCCTATAAGACACATTCTCTTATAAACAAATACTGTCACATTTATAGAAGATTTAAAGATGTACATCCAATTGATGTGATGCCCGAGTAAAGAATTAGGACTTGAATTAAATATCCTGTACCTCTGTTCAGTAATCTGATAAGGATAATATCTGTAGTACATTTTCTGTGCTACTGTGAAGACCATGTGAGTTAGTACAGGTAAGATAATGAGAATGTAGCCAATAAAAAAGAGATGCAGCCTTTGACATTTCATTGCAGAAATACTAATTTAATTGGTCAATAAATTAATATAAATGCTATTCCAAGCCATGGAAATGGAAAATAAAGGTAATACATACATGATAATAACAGACTACACTTAATAAGAAATGGCTGTATAAACTCAAATCACATTAATACTGCTAATTTATGTCTCAGAATATTATGTGGATCAGGGATATTTTCTAGTCCTTTTTTATCAATATCACTGCAAAGTTTACAAATAATTAAGAATTAATCAGTGGACTAGAGAAATGGTTCAGTAAATAGTATTTGCACTTAAACATAAGATCCTCATCCTTCATATTAAAAGCCAGACTTGGTGGTGTATGCTTGTAATCCCAATGCTAGGACAATAAAATTCCAGACCATTTACATAACATCCTTCAAAATCAAAGGTTCCTAAAGGATGATAAAATATTCTAGGTTCCAAACACACATGCACACCTACACACAGATTCATTAGCAGAGGCAGGAAACTTTTAAAAATCATGCTACCCTGTATTGGCAAGATTTGACAGTCCTGCTTTTCCATTTTTGGATATCATGTATCTTGTCAGTGGTTGAGGCATGGACATTTCTTTGTTCAAAGGCCAGTTTTGCCAAAAAGAAAACAAGCTCCAAGTGGAGTGTCTTTGGTGCTCAACATTCTCTTGGGAATTGATTGGTGCTGCCAGGAGCAATCATGTCTCACTTCAATAGTACCCTAAGTTATTTAAATGCCATATTCTACAGCTCTTTGAAGTGATTGAAGATTACCTATATATGCAGAATAAAATTTCTATGTGTCTCAATAACCTGATTAGTCTAACTATAAGTATGACAATCATAGATGATTATTGACCTATGATTCTTAACCTATATAACTTAAAGACTAAGACTTCATATTAGAATATTATACAATAAACAACTGTACAACAACTGAGGACCATGACCTCAAAATATAAACAATATGTAAGTATCTTGATCAGAGGTAGAATGGTACATTGCAATATGATAAATATAAATTAATATATTAAATACTTTAAGCAGTAGTAGAAGCATGCATGCATACAATATTCAATGTAACTTTGTATCAATATACAAGAATCTATCCCAAAGTAATTGCCTATAAATTATAACTCACAAGTATTCACTCTATTACACACTATTATTATTAGTGTGAGTAGCCTCACACTAATATAATCCCATCCAATTTTCTTTTTTTTAAAAAAGAGATTCCTGAGCTTATAAAAATTCCCCCAACCCTATACCAATTATAATCAACCCCTAAATTATGTCACTAATTATGAGGACAAACTTTGTTGGATGAGGGGACGTCATATTCTATAATTACTTTCAGCTGTCATGGGGATGATGTTCTTTCTATAGGATCCTGTGAAAGCAAAATGATAGATAAGTTCCAAGATTACTGTGTGGTATAATTGCAAATAGTCTCTGAGTATTTGGTAGGATTTTTCTGAGAGTCTTATTTGGAGCTCTAGCCAGAAGGTTGTAAAAAAGTGCACCATTTCAGCTAACCAAGTTGGAATCATTTTGAACAGCTGGTACCACAAAACAGGTATTATAGTAACACCTTCAGAAACATGACATCATATCAACCAGATGGAGATGTTGTTGTGGGGCCCCATCTTCTTCCTGGAAACTTCAATCATTACTGCAAGAAAATTCTTTTTTTTTTTTTTTTTTTTGATTGAACTAGCAACTTAGGACAGAGTGGGCCTGAGGAATCAAGCTCTACAGGAGCAGAATCCATGAGGCAATCCAGTCATGGGAGCCAATTCAGTCCCAGAATATGAGTAAGAATGCACGCAACACAACAATGAGCAACACAACATCAGTGAAATCTAAAAACCCCACAATAGCAAGACCTGAACAACCAAATGCAGATGAAGCATAAGAAAATGATCTAAAAAATAAATTCAAGAGAATGTTTGAAACACTTAAAAAGGAAATGAGAAATTCCCTTAAAGAAATGGAGGATAAGACAGAAAAAATGGAAGACATCAGCAAATCCCTTAAAGAAAACAAAGAAAAAGAAATCAAACATATGAAAGAAACTATTTAAGACTTGAAAACTGAAACAGAGACAATAAAGAAAACATAAGCCAAATGAATTATAGAAACAGAAATCATGAGAAAAAGATCAGGAACTACAAACACAAGCATGAACACAATACAGGAGATGGAAGAGAAATCTCAAGCCCTAAAGATACAATAGAGAAAATAGAGTCATCAGTTAAAGAAAGCATTAAATCTAACAAAAGCTTAACCCAAAATATCCAGAAAATATGGGAAAAAATGAAAATGCCAAATCTAAGAATAATAGCTATAGAAGATGGAGAAGTTCAACTCAAAGCCACAGAAAATATATTTAACAAAATGATAAAATAAAACTTTCCTAACCTAAAGAATGATATATCTATGAAGATACAAGAAGTTTACAGAATACCAAATATACTGTATCCAAAAAATCCTCTTGCTACATAATAATCAAAACACTAAACATACAGAGTAAATAAAGAATATTAAATGCTGCAAAGGAAAAAGGCCAAGTAACATATAAATGTAGATCTAACAGAATTACATCTGACTTCTCATTAGAGACAATGAACGCCAGAAGATCATGGTCAACAGTTATGTAGATATTAAGAGACCACAGCCTGGACTACTTTAGCCAGCAAAACTTTTAATCACCATAGAAGGACAAAATGAGATATTCTATGACAAAACTAGATTTCAACAACACCTAGCCACAAACCCAGCCCTACACAAAATACTAGAAAAAACTACAACCCAAGGAAGTTGACTACATCAAAATAATCCCACAGAAAATTGATGGTCTCATAGCAGCGAATCCCAAAGAAGGCAAAAATGCATGAATTTATATCACCAACAATGAAAATTAATAGAAGATTTTTATTTCATCACTAGTGAAATGAACTATAATCTCTGCTTGGTCTATATGTGCTAATAGATAAAGTCTCAATTTACCTTTTATAATTAATTCAGAGACTTTATCCACATAAGTTTTTAATTTTTTACTTGGTTTTTGTTGTAGAAAGATAAATTCTAAGATAATATCATCCCTCTGCATTAAAATTCCTGTAGGAGAAATTCTGGAAGGCAGTATGACTAGAATACAGTTAAAATTTGAATTCTCCCTATACATACACCTCCTGTAATTTCTTCTCAACAATTGTCAATTCCTTTTCTGCTCCAGCTATAAATTCTATGGAACTATTCAAGTCTTTATAACCATATAAGGTTTTGTTTAAATGATTATTACTTCAATGTTGTCCCAACATCCAGTAATAGGCTGGAAATGTCTCCTCCTAATAATCTTTGAAGGTCACTAAGAGTTGGCAACCAGTCTCCCCTAATTTGTGTCTTTTGTGTCCTAATTTTTGGCAAACTTATTTTATAACCTAGGTAATTGACAGAATCTCCTCTCTGTATTTTTTCAGGATCAATTTGTAATCCCCATTTTGGCAAAACTTTACTTCTTAAAGATTTTTTTCTAAAGTGTCCATGTTTAAATCAGGTAGCAAAAGTATTCCATGTAATGGTAAATTATAGACTGAGGAAATTGCTTGCATATTATTTCCAATGGCTGACTTACAAAGAATTGTCACAGAGTGGGGATATTGAGCATTCCTTGTGGGAGGATAGTCCAGTGATATCTTCTAGTAGGCTGAGAATTATTATAAGTAGGCACTGTGAATGCAATTTTTTCTTTATCCTTTTCTTGTAAAGGTATAGTAAATAATCTTTCAAATCAATAACTATAAGAGGCCATATTTTTGGTAATAGAGAAGGAAGAGATTTCAAGGCTGTGGAGGGCACATTGGTTGAATTTCCTTACTGACAGTTCTTAGATCTGTTACTATTCTCCAATTACCAGATTTTGTTTTTTTTTTTTTTTTTTTTTTTTTTTTTTTTTTTTTTTTTTTGCAACAAATACAGGAGAATCTAAAAGGCTGGTTTATTCTTTAATATGGTGAGCATCTATTCACTCTTATACACGCTGTTCTAAAGCCTACAACTTATCTTCAGTTAGTTATTAAAATGATAAAGAAGCTTACATAGGACTAAGGCTACTTTGCCTTTGGCTCCACCCAGACCATCATGGCTGAGGTCCCTTCACTGCCTGTGAGACTGCCAGGTAGGAGCCATCCTCGCCACCTCAACTGTGATAACCAATTGGCACGTGATGCCACCAAGTTACTTACAGCACACTGCCCACAAACCCCATTTATATGCTCAGCTTTCTGAAAGAACCAGCATAATAGCTGGTAGCATGGCAGGAGACTTCAAGGGCTTTTTTTTTTCTACTGCTGAATCAGCAAGACCTCTTATAAAGGAGATAAAGTATACAGCCAGCAAGAAGAGTCCATCCAGAAAAAAAAAATGTGCCTAAATTTTGTTTTTTAGTGTCTATATTTTCTTTCCAAGCCTTCTCAGATTTTATTTGGATTTAGCTAATAAATATGGAGCACCAATTTGTTGTAAGAGGCTGCTTGTTTGTTCCCAGCTGCTTAGCCCCAAAATAACCATGCAGAAACTGTTTTAATTAAATCACTGCTTGATCTACTAGCTCTAGCTTCTTATTGGCTAGCTCTTATATCTAAACTTACCCATTTCTACTCATCTGTGTATCGTAACATGGCTGTGGCTTATCAGCAAGTTTTTGGCTCATCTGTTCTTACTGGGGCTACATGACATCTCCTGAGTCTGCCTTCTTTCTCCAAGCATTCAGCTTAGTTTTTCCCAACTAGCTCTATTTTGCTAACCCACTGGACAAAACAGCTTCTTTATTCATTAACCAATAAAAGCAACAAATATAAAGAAGAACTTCCCATATCACACATGCATAAAATTATAGAAATCAATACCTTTTTAGATTACATTTAGATAACAGGCAATAATGCACCTGTCTTTTGAGGACAGATGCAAATTCATATGACTTTTTCAGGGCCATGTAAATTATTTTTCAAAATAAATCTTCACGGGATCTCTTACTGGCCTGAAATGTTTCAGGCAGACCCAATTAACTGGGCAGAAAGTTCTCAGGATAGTCCTGTCTTTAACCTCCAGATGCTAAGATAACAAGTACACACTAACATAACTGGTTTGAGGTTTTAAGCTTGTTCATTTGTCTTTCTGATGTGGGAGAGTCTTCTGTTTTAGTTGATTTCATTGGTTAATAAAGAAACTTCCTGGCCCATTTAATAGGCCAGCCCTTAGGTGGGTTGAGTAGACAGAACAGGAAGAAGGAAGTGAGGTAGATGTCTCAGACAGATGCCATACCTCTCCTCTCTGAGCCAGACATGATGAAGCTCTGGCCCAAGATGGACATATGCTAGAATCTTACTGGTAAGGCACCACTTTGTGATTCTACGCAGATTATTAGATATGGGTTAATCAAGATGTGAGTAAGAGGCTGAAGTTAATGGGCCAGACAGTGTTTAAATGAATACAGTTTGTATGTTGTTATTTCGGGGCATGAGCTAGCCAGGCGGCCGGGATCCAGGCAGCAGGATTGCAGCCCACAGCTTCTCACTACATCTTTCCTTTTTATTTTTAATTTACACTATTTCTGATGATCAAATCCAAGCCCTGAAAGCACTCTAATCACTGAAACACCCAGCAAGCACTGAATACAACTATTTGTCATTATTATAACATTAAACATGACATTTAAATGTTTAATCACATAGTCACATCAACTCAACTGATTTGAGAGAAGAGATTATTTGATAATTAAGAGATATTTCTTCTAGTAAAAATGATTTAACACTACACAGATATTTGCACTTTTAAATTTCATAAGACAGCCGGGCGGTGGTGGCGCACGCCTTTAATACCAGCACTCGGGAGGCAGAGGCAGGCGGATCTCTGTGAGTTTGAGACCAGCCTGGTCTATAAGAGCTAGCTCCAGGACAGGCTCTAAAGCTGCAGAGAAACCCTGTCTCGAAAACCCAAAAAAAAAAAAAAAATTTCATAAGACAAAAATGTACTGTCATAGATTAAAGTCAAAGATAAATTATATCCTAGCTATACTTAATATATAAAAACAGGAATAACTCTGAAATGCACAAAAGTATATTGTTCAATTATTAGCACACACAAACACAAAATTATTCAGAGAGCAAAAGACATAGCATTTGACAGTGTAACAAAATAACTTCAGATAGGTGGTAAAGACCAACCTTCAATTAAAGCTTTCTGACTTGTTTGTGTTAGCATTCTGGAGGGTGTCCTGAGGCAGCAGATGACTTGCTTCCAGATAGTGGTACAGCTTGCCAGACTTTCCATATTTTGGAAAATTTAAATTTTTCATATTGCCATTCTCTTCTCCAGGCTTAGTATGGACACAAACATGTTAAGAGCATAAAGAATACATTTATTATTTTGTGTTTTAACTGTAAAATTGTATACAAAAATCCTTCCATAGTTTTGTGAATACAATAATAGCACTTCCAAACTTACTACTTCTTTATATCAAGTATTAAATGTTATTCCAAATATAAAGAAATATTTTTATTTAGATAAATAGTTTGAAGGTCTGATGAGTGATCAGCATTCACCTTATCATATTTTCTCTCTGATAGGTGGTTATATAATGCAAACTTAAAAAAGAGATACAGAAATTTCTTATTTCTAGTATAGAAAATCAAACTAAATATGTTAATATGTTCTGCAATCCTATCATTGAAAAAGCTGAGACAGCAGAATTATTACTCCATGGCTTTTTTAGCTAAACAGGAGATTCTGACTAAAAAGTACAACAAATTAAAAAAAAATCTAGATGATTATTATAATTGGTAATAGTTATGGGTCATCTTGTATAATTACATTACAATGCAGTATGTATGTCTTTAAAACAATTAATGACTGTGTGTGAAATGATGGGTGACTTCTTTCCACATAATTTTAGGCAATATATCACTAAAAAGAAATGTGGGTTATGTAGTAAAATTTATGAGATGAGAGGAATAGGTCTAAATGGTTGAGAGAAAGAGAGATATAGAAGATATGAATAAATGTACCATGAAATCACAAGAGAGGACTTCTTCAGGGAAGAAATTAACTGTATAACAGATTACACCAAGGACATATATGGAAAACTGGGAGAAAGTATCCAATGTATAATGTTATGTATGTAAGAAAATACCACCTTGAAAGTCCTTTTTTGATATTCACACAAAGTATTATAAAAGCTGTTAACTAAATTTTAAAAACATAGGGAAAGACTATTTCTATTTATTGTGCTTTCATTAGATTTTTTTAAAAGACCAAAATAAGTAAAAGAAAATACATTTTTGGTGAGAATACTTAGTGAAGGAAAATATAGTATCTTTATTACAGTTTAAAAATGTTCTGAATCTATTACAGAATTCCCAGTACTAGATGCTGCTGGCTGATAAACTGAAGATAAAATGGCTACTCTAGGTTGTTAGATCACGTAAGAGACACAACTCCATGAAAAAAAATATGTTTATTTTTTTTCTTCAAAGGTCTTTTTCCCATTCTGGGGTAAAAAACACCATCATACCAAGAAGAATGTGTATCTTAAAATCACTTTGTAATTTTGAAACCAGATGTATTTCTCTGCTCCTCCATTGGGCCTCAGGTTTCAACATTTTTTCCTTACCATTCTGCTAATATTGTTCAAATTAATCAAAAAAATAGAAATGAAAACAAAACACAAGATTAAAAAACCATAAGGATTACTCATGAAAAATACTTGACAATATTTGACACCCTGTATGTTAAGCTTAAATTTTGAGTTTATCTTCAAAGATTGACCCAGTTGTTAACAACATCTAACAGTCTAGAATTTGATATCTGGAACTTTTTTAATAAATTCATTCACATAACTGTCTATATATTTTGGTTAGAGTCACTGGTAGAATCGTGTCATGGGAGACAGAACAAAAAGATTATAAACTGATTCAAAGAAAAGAAATGACTAACTAATATTAAAATTATTTTCTATAACAACTCTAGCTGTAATATAACAGATAAAAATTATAAGAAAAAATGTTTTATATACACATATAAAAGTAAAGGTATTGGACTAACAGTCTGTTAAAAGTACTATCAAAATTGTACAATTTCAGATATATTTTTAAAACCCAGAAATTAGTTTTAGCCATGGTTGTAGTATCTGTAAGATAATGCCATTAGGCCTGAATGTTGGTATTATTACCTAGAAGTCAGTCCATCTCTGAGTAAAATTCATATTGGTCCCACCCTTCTTTACCTAGAACAAATTAAATTGGCAATGATTATAAAAGTGTCTAGGAAAAGAATATATAGATCCTGAAGTTAGGCTTGCCACAAGGAATTAACTTCTTAATAACTCTAATGGCAAATGAAGGATTTTAATGCCAATGAGGATTAAGCACAGTTGTATATACGGAAATGTTCAAGTATACTCATTCTGCCATACTAAAAATCTTCAGATTTCTACTGTGGATATTCAACAGTTTCCAGCATTTAATTAAGATTTCTGTGATGTAATATGATTAGTGAAAGAATTTATACTTGAAAATACTACCATTTAATGACAATGAGTAAAGATTTTTTATATCATTCTCTAGTCTTGAGGATTCCCTATTGCATGCCATTTAATCACATCATATTTAAATAAGCATTTGAAAGTATAAATGATCCATGAAGAAAGGGTATCTTGCTTATGGAATTAGAATTAGAGGATAAAACAGAGAGAGGAAGAAAGATAGGGCCAAGGAAGGAAATAAACTAAAGGCCATTTGAGGGGTTATATGTAAACCTAATACTATAGAATCTTCTTAAAATATATACATATATAAAGGTTATCTAATTGAAATTTCCAAATAAAGAAATAGAGCCCATGAGTGATCTCTTAGCACTAAATGATGCTTCCAATACAGGGAATGGGTCACATATAATCAAGTTGTTAGCCAAAGGAACTCATGGGAAACTTGGATCAACCCATGCTTTGCCAAAACTATTGAATTCTCTCTAAAAACTGACCATAAAGCCTTATTGTTGAAGACAACACCTATACAATACACTGAACATGAAGAAGTCAAGAACTTTTGCCTCTATGAAGTTAACACTAATGGGCCAAACAGGTGTTTAATTAATACAGTTTCTGGATGATTATTTGGTTCTGAGATGCTGCGTGTCTAGGAAATAAACAAGCAGTCTCCCTACAACAAACGGTGCCCACATGGCCACCTAAAATCCACTTAAAACCTGAGAGAGTTTGGGGAGGCATCCTAGACACAAAAGAACAGAGGTAAGCATTGTTTGGTAGTGGCATTTTTGGGGTGTGATTTGCTTGCAAGAAGCAAGCAGGGACATGGATTCTTTAAGAGAGGATTTCCTCATTTAGTGGTAGCATAAATAAAGCCACACCATTTTGAAATGCCAGCTTTCTGGAGGTCCAGTTATAGAGCATTTAAATGGGTTTTGTGAACAGAGTGCTACAACTTTTTTAATGACAACATAGATGTGTCTGAAAATGGCAATGTACATGGCTCTCAGAGGCATCAAACAGCTCTGCCATGCTGGCCTAGGAGGAGCAAGCAGGAAGAGCCATATCTCCCCTAGAAATGCCACAATTTAGGTTTTTAAGAAGCCCTTAGCATTTTAGGAAGCTGTATGAAAACAAATTCAGAAAGAAAAGACCTCTAAATGGGTCACAATATTGGGTAAGTGTACATAGGCTTGAGAGAAAAAGAAAAAGAATATAGAGAGTTATAAAAGAAAGTAAATAGTTTAAAAAATAAAACAAAGTCTTTAAAGAGGCAGAGTGAATTTGTAGAAAAATTAACAGGAATAAAGAAAAATAAGCCACATAAAGATGGAATATACACAGAGAGCATATTATGTATATTGCTGTTTTCTTTGTTTCTTTTTTCTGTGAAGGAGCTAAGTACAGAGACATTTCATTGTACGGGTTGCTAAGCTAAACCAGCATGTATATTATAAAGATATTTTTACTTTAGAATTTAAGTCAAAGCATATATTGCTTTGGAAAAGAGGTTCTTCTTTTGTTTTTACAGAGGATGAGAACTTGTGGATTCATTCCAGGCTAATATGGTTTGATCAACCATGATCTCCTGAAAGTTCACGTTGAACACCCCTCTAAAAATTACTTTACCCAACAAAAGCAGGAATCAGTTTGGAGATTCCTTGCCCAAATTCCAGAAATATTGTTTATAAATATTTTTTTACATTTAAAGATGGATATGCTACAGAGATTTACATTTTAAGATGGATATACAGAGATTTGCCTAGGTTTGGATCTATAGCAGGGCAGAACTTAGCTAAGTGGGGAAAACTAAACTAAATGCTGGGAGGAAGAAGTTAGAGTCAAAGAGAAGCTATGTAGCCCTGCTGGAAACAGACACTGGGCTCTGTACCTGGTAAGCCACAGTCACGTGGTGATACACAGGTTACTAGAAATGGGTTAAATTAAGATATAAGAGCTAGTTGATAAGAAGTTAGAGCTAATTTGCCAAGAAGTTATTTAATTGATACAGTTTCTGTGTGATTATTTCAGGTCTGAGCTGCCAGGCAGCTGGGAAATAAATAAGTAGTCTCCCTACAACAGCAAAAAACACCATTATTTGTATAAAATAACCCAAAGAATGGAAAAGTTACCATCTATACATCAGATAGAGAACAAATTTCCAAAATACATGAAGAACTCAATAAATTAGATATTAAAAAACCAAACAATTCAATCAAATTGCATGGCACAGATCTAAATATAGAATTCTCAGTGGAGAAAGCTCAAATGGCTGGAAAATACTTAAAGAAATGTTCAATATCCATAGCCATCATGAAAATGCAAATCAAAACTGCTTTGAGATTTTACCTTACACCAGTCAGAATAGGTGTGATATCAATAAGATAAGTGACTATTCTTGCTGGCAATGTTGTGGAACAAAGGAAACACTCACCCACTGAGTATAGTCAATATGTAAATCAGTGTGCTATTTCTCAGAATGATGGTAATTATTCTTTCTAAATATCCAATTATATCACTGTTGGTATATTGCTAAAGGATTATTTACCCTTCTACAAGGACACTTGCTCTACTATGTTCATTGTTGCTCTATTCAAAACAGGCAGAAATTGTATATAATCTAGATGTCCCTCAATGGAAGAAAGGATAAAGCAATTTAATACATTGACACAATAGAGTAATACTCAGGTGTGTACAAAAGTAAATTAGATACAAAAGGAAGGAAGTATAAAAAGTCATCTTAAGAGAAGTAATACAGATCCTGAATGTAGTATGATTAATAATAATTTTGAATGTAGCACTATAATTGTAGCATGCATTCACTTTTATGTGGATATTATTTTTTTTTTTTTTTTTTTTTGGTTTTTCGAGACAGGGTTTCCCTGTAGTTTCTAGAGCCTGTCCTGGAACTAGCTCTTGTAGACCAGGCTGGCCTCGAACTCAGAGATCCGCCTGCCTCTGCCTCCCGAGTGCTGGGATTAAAGGCGTGCGCCACCACCGCCCGGCCTTATGTGGATATTATTAATTAACTAAATGATAATGAAGCTACAGTCAAAAATCCCTTAGAGGAAGTGTCTAGATGGGACACATTTATCTCACTGGGATTTACAATAGATTTATGGGTGAACTGTCGTCAGGGGGTTGGCTGGAATGCAAGGATTAGGTGGGGACAGAAAGGGAATATGAGAACAGAAACCTTGAATTGATAGGCATTTGTTGTGGGGACAGAGAGGGAATATGGAAACAGAAAGCTGGAATTTATAGCCATTTGAGGACATAATGCAGAAGAAACATTTGTAAATATATGATCATCTTAAATGAAGTCTCCAAACAATAGGGGAATCAGAGTCCCAAATGCCTTTCTCTCATCATCAAATGAAACTTCCCATACTGGAACAGAGATATACCAAATTAAATTGTTAGACTGGTTATTTCTTGGAAATCTCCAAATAAACCCAGTTATTGCTAGGAAAATAGGTTGCTCTTCACAAATTAACAACAAAGCCCCCTTGTTGAAGACAGTACCCACACAACTCATTGAACATAGAAAGGTTAAGTTGTTGTCCAGTTTACATGTCTATTTTACATATAGGAAGGTACTCGGCAGGCTACCAAAAGTGAAATATATTTGCCAACACAGCCACAAAGCCTTTGATCTACAATACTGTCCTTCCTACAAAATATGCTAAGGTTACCTCACTCAGAGTAGTGTTTTCTATTTCCATCCATTTGCATGCAAAATTCAAGATGTCATTGTTTTTACCTCTGAGTAGTACTCTAATGTGTATATATTCCACACTTTCTGTATCCATTCTTCCATTGAAGGACATCTAGGTTGTTTCCAGGTTTTGGCTATTACAAATAATGCTGCTATGAACATAGTTGAACAAAAGCTTTTGTAGTTTGATAGGGCATCCCTTGGGTATATTCCCAAGAGTGGTATTGCTGGATCCTGGGGTAGGTTGACTCTGAATTTCCTGAGAACCCAGACCCAAAAGGATGAATTTAGTATGTACTCACTCATCAGTGGATTCTAGACATAAATAAAGGTCAGTGAGCCTATAATTCCTGATCATAGAGAAGCTAAATAAGAAGGTGAACCCAAAGGAAAACATATAGTTATCCTCCTGGATATTGGAGGTAGACTAGATTGCCAGGCAAAAATTTGGGATCTTGGGGGTGGGGGTGGGGTGGCGGTAAGGGATGATGGGGAGATGTGGATAGAAAAGAGAGGAGGGGAGAATGGGGAGATCCTGGGGGAATGGGATGGTTGGGATGGAAGAAGGGTAGATGGGGTACAGGGAAGAAGATACCTTAATTAAGGGAGCCATTTTAGCGTTAGCAAGAGACTTCACTCTAGAGGGGGGTCCCAGGTATCCATGGAGATGTCCCCAGCTAGTTCCTTGGGTAGCTGAGGAGAGAGAGCCTAAAATGGCCCTTTCCTATAGCCATACTGATGAATATCTTGCATATCACCATAGAAGCTTCATCTGGCTATGGATGGAGATAGAGACAGAGACCCACACTGGAGTGCAGGACTGAGTTCCCAAGGCCCAAATGAGGAGCTGAAGGAGGGAGAACAAGAGCAAGGAAGTCAGGACCTCCAGGAGTGCGCCCACCCACTGAGACTGCAGGACTTGACTAATGGAAGCTCACCAAGGCCAGCTCGACCAGGACTGAAAAAGCAGGGAATCAAAACGGATTCTCTGAAAGTGTCAGACAATGAAGGCTGACTAAGAAGCCAAGAACAATGGCACTGGGTTTTGATCCTACCACATGTACTGGCTTTTTGGGGAGCCTAGTCTGTTTAGATGCGCACCTTCCTGGACCTAGATGGTGTGGGTTGGACCTTGGACTTCCCGCAGGGCAAGGAACCCTGACTGCTCCTTGGACTGGAAAGGGAGGGGGAGGGGAGTTAAGGAAGAGAGAGGGAAATGGGAGGTGGGGAAGAGGCAGAAAATTTTAATAATAATAATAATAATAATAATAAGTGAAATAAAAAATTAAAAGAAAAAAGAAAAAATATGCTAGGGTAACATTTGCAAAAATATTGAAAAATATTGTGGAAGTAACAAACAGATCTTTGATTTGACTTAGTGCATATTATACAAGATAAAATCCATACCTGAAACTGCTTGGGTGACCAAGAACCAGTGTCTAGATAGCCCAGAGACCTAGGTTCAAATCAAATGCTACAGATCTTTGATAAATAGTGGTGGAATGACTCCTAATGATATTATGCTCTACTCATAGATCAGAGCTTTGTTCAGCCTTCATCAGAGAAACATCTTCCTTCAGCACAAGGGAACACACACAAAGACCCACAGTCAGATATTACACATACACACACACACAGAGAGAGAGAGAGAGAGAGAGAGAGAGAGAGAGAGAGAGAGAGAGAGAGAGAGAGAGAGAGAGAGAGAGAGAGAGAAGATCTTGGAACATGTATCAAACTTATTCTCTCAGATGTCAGGAATCCCCAGGAAGATGAAGCAGAAAGTGTAAGGGCAACAGGGGATGACAGACACCAGGCAAGCAAGGCCCTCTAAGGAACTGAGTAAAGCTCATGTGAATTCACAGAAAGTAAAGTAGCAAGGACAGAGCCTGCCAGGGTATGCACCAGAAACTCTTGATATATATTAAGTTTCCGTTGGTATTTGTGTGGAAATCTTGAGTGTGTGATTGAGTTGGTCTTTGACTATTAAACCCTCTCTTTGGAATTTTTCCTTCTGTTGAATTATATTCTCAAACTTTGATGTGATTGTTTCATCATATTATGTTTTATTGTGTTATGTTTGATGTTAAAACAATGAAAAATGAAGAAAATCAAATTTCTAGTAAATGAAATAAAAAGTATTCAATAATCTATCTCAGGTAGATTGTATCATTAGAATAATACATATGAACTTTACTAAAAAATTTAATGTAATATTCAAATGATAAAGGTATTTTTTGATGGCGCCTAGGGAACATAGATGGCAGTCTACTGAAATATGGTACTTTCCAGAATAAAAATATATTTTTTGTATTCCCCTAAAATTATGTTCATAACTCTCAATTAATCACAAATATGATGACCAAGGCAAAATTTGACTAATAAAAGTACATTGAGCTTAGTAATTAATGTATTTTGGCTATAGTTTGATTTTAAATGTATAGCTTCAGATATGACATTAAAGCACTAAAAACAATATTCCATAACTCAGCCAGCTTCACCATCTAAAACTACATCAAATTCATATGAATCTTTTACTATGGTTCTCATTATGTTAAGCAAATCTTAATGTGTCATAATGCATGTTATTTTACAATTAGATCTTAGCTTAAAGTAAAAACTAGAATTAATAGCTATTTTCTTTGGACCCCAATATTTAAACTCGATGGTGTGATTTGAAGTTTCAGTGAACTATTTATAACATGTCTCTGCTGATAAACATTTATGCCTTTGAATGGAGATATGAAGGCAGACATTTAGTCCTCACTGCCAAAAAGTGACAAGGAGTTTTGGACATTCTACAAGCCTGAATGATGGCTTCATCCCATAGCACATCTGCTTTTGGTAATGTTCTTGTAGGCTTGTAGCACACTGCCTAGAAGGGAAAGGAAAATGCTTGCAGAAATTTAACTATGTGTTTAAGACACCAAGTATTCCTGATATAAAGCACCAAGAGATTAGTGGCTTATGTGATGTAAATTATCTTTTTATGTGGTACCTATCTTAGTTCTAATGAACTCAGGATAGCAAAGGATTTTAAAAGAAGTCAGACCATTGCAAATAAGTGTAGAAAATATACAAACTTACAGTATTGTGACATCAGAAAAAAATGGAGAAATAATTACTGAAAAAAATAAATTAGAAACAGAGATACACATCAAACCAAACTTATAGGAACTGATGAAGTTTGTCTTTGGCAGCATCTTGTTCAACTTCATTTTGATGAAGGAACATTAATTATGTGGTGTTAGTTAGTGAAGTACTCAATGACAGAGCTAGGAATTTCATGATGAGATTAAATTTTCTTGAAATTCTCCTTACTTAGTCATTAAGGTTTCTTTTTTTTACATTTTATTATTGTTATTGTCATTATTATTGTTTTTATTATTATTGTTTGTTGTTGTTCTGTCAAGTCTACATTCTGGTAGGCTATCTTATTTTTTGTTGATCCCTAGTCTAATCATCAGTAGTTTTGTAAGAATGACATCATCTTATTCCAAAAATGTTCTGGACACAACTCATCTCTCATCTCTGTTATGAAATACTGAGAAAACTAGTTTAATGAGAATGTAACATTGAGAAACAGATACTACATGAATCGTTACCCCTGTCTTAGCTTTTAGCTTCCATGTCATTATTTTCTTTACTATGCACCAGGAAGGCAACAGTCAACAAGAGTTTGAGAGAGAATAGAGGACTTCATAATAGTTGGATGAAAATTCCTAATGGGATTCTGTCTCAGACTGCAGAGAACTCAATTCAAGTGGAATATAAATCCAAACACAGAAGACAAGGAAGCCTGTGAAAACGTTGAGATGATATATGGATGACATCTATTGGGCTTCTTAAATTTTGCCTTCAGTTGTTTAGGGTAGAGAGAGATAGCAGAAAAAGGAGTGAGGTGGGGAGAGCATTGTGACAACAATGATATTATAAGAGTCTGGCATATGCACCTCTGAAGCAGAAGTTACTGGAGAAAGAAGGAGAATCTGAATCCAAGTATAATATAATCTAGGATGCAAGTTACCAGGAACTGTATAAGAAAATGACCTATTTGTCTCTGTGTCCAGGGAACCACGGATCAGAACCAGCATCAGAGAAATAAATGGTATAATTTGTTATCCAGATTTATGAGGCACGTATTCAACATATGGAGGCTGCATACAAATTGAAGGTCTATGTGTGTGTGTGTGTGTTTGAGTGTGTGTATGTGTGCATGCTAAACAAGTTTATGTAATAGTATAGGAGTTAATGAAGTATTTGTTTTGTAAATGAAATAATAGTTATTATGTATAATATGACATAATTTAGTTGCTATTTTTCTCACATTGGTTGGTTAAAACAAGCAGCAGAGATTCATTTTCTCTGTATATTTTGCTGTTTGCGTGAGGAGATAACACCAAAGGCTTATTGTAAAATTCATGTGAGCTTGGGGTTGTTTGCATGAAGAAAGATAAAAATGAAGGTAGGTTTTGGGTGAAGCCCTTTGGAAGCAAACAAAATTAGTAACCCTGGAGCTTGTTTTATTTTAGGTTTATTAACATATCATGCTTGTAGCAACTAAGCTGCCTCCACAAAGCATATATTGGTAGGCTGTAAAGTTTATCCTTGATGTATCATTGCTAAGGTACATTTTTATCTATCACCTCTCTCTCAAAAGAATCAGGAACTAAGCAATGGCAAAGGAACATATTGGAAAGGAGACATACATGATTCACTGTAAACTATTATAATGTAATATATCTGCTATATGTTACATAGAGTTTATTATTTACAGTTCACAAAGTAGCTTATTATTGCTAACATTACTAAGTCCAACCAAAGCACAGAATTCTTTAAATTACATGTGCTTAGGTACCCAACCATTAATATTCCTCAAATCTTAGGAAGAAAAGTAAACGGTTATCTAGAGAAGATTGATGCAGTGAGTTGGGGTACTGTGAGTGTAGAATAAACTAATCGAATGGGTTGAAGAAATACAAAGAGGAAGAAAGAAAGAAAGAAAGACAGAAAGAAGGAAAGAAAGAAAGAAAGAAAGAAAGGAAGGAAGGAAGGAAGGAAGGAAGGAAGAAAGAAAGAAAGAAAGAAAGAAAGAAAGAAAGAAAGAATACAAATAGACTGTATGTCTGAATGGTGCCATATGGGTTGATGCCTTTGCTGTTCTCAGCAAGACCTTAAAATTTTGCCCAAGATCAAGATAAGTGATTTAGCACAAATAAAAGAAGAAACACAGAATATTTAAACACCAAGAAAGAACTTCTTTATGTCTTTTACAACTCTGAATTGTTTCTTTATTGTTATTTCTCTCTCCATTTCTAAACATTCAAACATATTCATATACAGAGAGTGAGAGAGAATAATATGTAGATCACATAATTTCTGAAAACCTGAATGTATTCAGATTCATAAATTTGACTTCTAACTAGGAGTCATATTTTACCAGGAATTCTTCAATACATAAATTGTGTGTGTGTGTGTGTGTGTGTGTGTGTGTGTGTGTGTGTGTGCATGTGCGTGCGTGTTACAAGCAGACAATAGTAAATGACAAAGCTTCAATGAATTGAAGAAAAAATTTCAGAACATATGGCATTTCAGAGATTTCATGGGAATAAATAACTTTAGGAACATGAAAATAGAAACATTCTCTTGGTTAAGTGGAGACTGTGACCTTTGAATACAGATATATGTTTTCATAATTCTGATGTCTTACATGTTGTACTTTATTTCTTTATTCATTGATATTTTTAATTCTGTAAAAGAAAGAGAATGTGATAACCTAACTGGTCCAGTGAGATGTTCTGCTGCAAAGCATCTAGCAACACTCTTGGCTTTTAAAATACCCTCAGCAGCTGTTGACTCTCAATGCAACTAAGAGCACTTCCACTTAAGAGACAAGAGTTTCTCCATCCAGACTTTACTTGCAGAGCAACAGAATCCTAACCCAGCAAGACTGCATCAGTTATCAAAGTGATCTCGAAATAGGATTGATAGCTGCAATTCATTTTATTTAATTTTCTCTTGAATGATTAAATTTAGGAAAGAAATAGTCAAAAAGCAATTCATTTCACAAAAATACTGGAATCAAGTATAAAATATGATAAAATATATAGAGACTTAATCAGCATGCTGTTTTTCTTCCACTTACATTGCAGAGTGATATCTTAGCCTTTGGTGCTTTCTATAAGCAAAGGCAAGTACTTCTGAAGATTTTCAGAGTGATTCTGATCCTTTACACCTTTAGGCTACCTCTAAGTATTTATACAAAAGAGAAATAGCATTGCCAACAGGGAGCTCAAATAATCAATTGACAAACAACATCGGAACATGCGAGTACATCTGGGAATCATAAAGAGTTCTTAACATAGAACCTTCATCTGGCGATGGATGGAGATAGAGACAGAGACCCACATTGGAGCACTGGACTGAGCCCCCAAGGTCCAATTGAGGAGCAGAAGGAGGGATAACACAAGCAGGGAAGTCAGGACCACGAGGGGTGCGCCCACCCACTGAGATGGTGGGACTGATCTAATGGGAGCTCACCAAGGCCAGCAGGACTGGGATTGATGGACCATGTGATCAAACCGGACTCTCTGAACGTGGCTTACATGGAGGGCTGATTGAGAAGCCAAGGACAATGGCACTGGGTTTTGATTCTACTGCATGTACTGGCTTTGTAGGAGCCTATTCTGTTTGGATGCTCACCTTCCTAGACCTGGATTGAGCGGGAGGACCTTGGACTTCCCACAGGGCCATGATCCCTGACTGCTCTTTTGACTGGAGAGGAAGAGGGAGGGCGGAGAGGGAGGGAAATGGGAGGAGGTGGAAATTTTTAATAAATTTTTTAATAAATTTTAAAAAAGAGTTCTTAACATTAACAGAATATTTCAGTCAAAAAGGGGGCTTAAAGTAAAGGGGTTCTTAAAATCACATTTTCCGAGAAAAATATCAGTAGCTTATATCTTAATGCTGCTTAAATGCACTCCAGGAAAGAAAAATCTTTGCAGAGGTGTATGTAGTTCTATTGGAAAACCATTTCTAAAGGGGAAAAAATAGACCAGGGCAGGCCAGTTTTGTCAAGAGCAATAACATTTTTTTTCACTGTGGGAAATTGTATACACAAAGCCAAATTAGCATGAGATTGGCTTCAGAACTGAAGCCAAGGATTAGACTAAGATTTGAGGTAGGGTGGGAGGGCTGGGAGAAATTTGTTCTCTTCTTTTTCATACTGTGAAAATAACAGGTTATTTTTGTTTTAAAAAGTATCTGGTCCATATGGCTGGAACATACTAATTAATAAATTATAATTTGGACTTCATATTTTAGTTTATGAAAAGCCAGTATTAATGTTTCTGTGAAAAATGGATTATCTTCCATTTTCAGGTAAATAGTTTCCGACTGTGAAAACTGAACACTGGATCCAGATGGAGGGTCCTTCCTCTTGCCTAGGTAGTTCAACTGATCTTTCATGGAAATATCTAGACATACCAGCAAAGCACCAGTAAACCATTCACCTTCATGTTTCAGAACTAGCTGTGTGAGCAGTTTACATTCAGTGTCTTGGTTGTGAAGCTTCTCATTAAACAATTACATCCAAATCTCTGTTGAAAGCACAAATTCTTTTGCTTCACACTTACCCACCTAAATGACTGTGTTTAACTGCCCTTGAAAAGTAATCTCAATTTCTTTTAAAGGGCTTCTCATATAGCCCTCCACTGGCATGGAGGATTTTGTGTTGCCTCCAAGGTTCACATTCAAGAAGCTTGGTTCCCATACTGGCTGTTTTTGAGGACTCTTGCAAGAATCTAATTGATTCTAAAAAGATCTGCCAAAATGAAGCCTAATTACTGAATTTCTCTGCCTTCCTGCCTTCCCTGTAATCTCTTCTTCCTTCATGATACCATTTATTCAGAGCCCATCATCACCAGTCCAAATGATAAAGCCACAATATCTTGAAATTTTGTTCTATCTGAAATATGAGCTTCACTGAACCTCCTTTATTAAGTATCAAGTCTCAGGTATTTTGTTGCAAAAAAGAATCCAGGTAATTACTAAAATAAATCACACATATTGTTTTAGTCTAAATCTTAGGAAACTACCTTTGATTTGTTCTTCATACCAAAAACAGTTGAACATACCTTGTCAATTTTGTACTGAAATACTTTCAAATCCATTCATGTCTCTCCAACTCCAAACTATCTTCACCAGCTGTTTCTCACTTCTTTTTCCAGCTTTCTCTGGGCCTTTCCTGTGATTTTTCCCAAAAAGCTGGCAGTATAATATTTAAGAAAACTAGTCATCTCCAGTCATCTTCTGGTATCTTCAAATAAGGTAATTGAGGCAGGTTCATCTTTGGCTCCTCTGTGAACTTTGCATTTGTTCTTGCATAGTTGCTTGAAGCCAACTAATCTTTCTCCTTTAAAAAATTGGGCTGTCTTTTCCATCTTCCTCTCAGAGAGGCCGCTTTACTTCTCCCTCTCTCCCCACTTCTCCTCTCTCTCTCTCTCTCTCTCTCTCTCTCTCTCTCTCTCTCTCTCTCTCTCTCTCTCTCTCCTTTAATAAATGTTTAGCTTTATGCCAAAAAAAAAAATTGGGCTGGAGACATGTGTTAGTAATTAAGAATCAAAGAACCTGGATTTCAGTTCCTCATTCCCATAAGGAAGCTTAAACTATTATGTGTTTCTACTTCTAGGGCATTTGTTACCCTCTTCTGGTGTCCACATAACTTCACAGATGCATTTCACATACAGGTAGGCAAATATTACACATATCAATATAAATACCAAGTTTTACAGTTGATGATCTTTCTACTAAGAAATTGTAGACTGTCCTGATATTTCATTTCTGTACCTAAGTAGAAAGCTAAGCCCCAGGAAAAGCTGGCCTATCTTGCTCAGTTGGGAGATGTGGGGTAACCCATGAGCATGTTTTGCCACTCAACACGTTATTTTTTTTTATAACACACACCACAGTTGCATAGCTTGTCCTTTATCTGTGAATGTAAGGCTGCTTTAGAACATATCCATGGTGTCTTTATCTATTACAGAAAGAAAACAATGGACAAATATTGGAGGAGTTTACAAATGTTTGTTCAAGTAACAGATTACACAGGGAACGCAAATAAAGAAAATAGGAACACTGGGCTTTGGGAAGATGACTTATTGAGTCAAGGTGGTTGCCACCAAGCCTGAGAACCAGAGGCTCATTATTGGAACCAACATGATGTAAGGGAAGAACTGACTACTGTGAGTCATCTTCTGGAGTTCAACATGTGTGCCTTAACATGCACATGTGATGCCCCCACTCTGTTTCTTTCTCTCTCTGACACACGCGCTCTTTCTTCTTTCTCTCCCCCTTCAATAAGTAGAGTGAATGTTGTCCTGTTACTTTGTCTCACAAGCCCTAACTTCTGTTGGTGATTACATTTACATGTAGGATTTGAGCTAACTGCTAAAAAGACTAGAAATCAAGTGAGTTTCAGGTTTATGACTGCAGAAGGTATTTGATATAAAAAATGTCCATTTAGTAGTGTCACTTCTTAAAAGAGAGAGATAGAACTTATAGAGCTTTGATAACTTCAGTTCTGCATTTATACATCATTATTACTTCATCATAGAGTTTAGGGTGATTGAGAAAATTTAAATATTCATAAAACAGCACATGAGTGGAACTATACACATATACGTATTTTCTCAGTAATTATGAGGCTTATTTATCTCTTCTCATTTCTGGAAGAAAATAGAGTAATAATTGTTCTAAACAACATGCTGATAGACTCATTTACATAAATTATTTCACATAAGCATGTGTATTTTTACCTCTGACTTAAAATTTGTGGGTATTATTTGGTATTTAATTAAATAAAGTACCTATAACTAAAGGAAAAGAACTTTAAGCAAATTACTTAGCATTATTTTTACTAAAATATTCACATATTATACAAAATATATGCCATAGTTTTATAATAATTTAACTTCTGACAAGAAAAAATATTTTTCAAAGTTTTTGAGAAAGTCCCATAAGTAGATGCCATCGACATACAAATCACATTGGTATATTTTGTCTACATAGCCAGAGTGGACAATGGAATTTAGCCTGAAAGCAGAAAAAAAAATGCCCTTAATTCCCTGTGTCTATGACCTCAATTAAAAGGAATCTTAACCCCACCATCTACCTTGGGCATTTTCTGTTCTAATTTTATTTTTTTCCCCTCTGTTCTCCAAACTACAGTTCTCATGCAAATGATTCCTTCCCTTTCCATTTACATTTATTTTCTTTATTTTCTTCATGTGAAACTGTATCAGCTAATCGAAGTAGCTCATTGTAGATCTTGGCTGCAGAATCACCTGTTCTCAGAAGATAAAAGCCTTTCTTGTGTAGCCCTATGACTCTATATATTTTAGCTTAGCCCTTGTAGAATAGACCTTTGACTGTATTCCCACTGTTAGGGTTAACCCAGTGCCTGTGGTTTAAAAGACATTGTGGTGTAAAGGATGCTATGAACAGTATAGCGTTGAAGAACTGCTTTCTAACTGAACTAAACTTGACAAGCAAAAGTAAGGACAGGCACAACTGTCTATGACAGGGATAAAAGTTCTGCCTTCATAATATCAAACCACACAGCAAAACACACCTTTCTCCCTTTCTCGTTTACTGCCTTCTTTTCCTCAGAATCATTTCAGAACATTCTTTGCACTGATTCAAGCCACATAAAGATCTAGTGGATTCTTCAAAAATAAAGTGAAATTAGATTTCACATTTAAAAATACTTAATTAATATATCTTCTTAGGTATAAAAACATGTAGTATCTTTTCACTTATAAAAGTTACATGTAATTGTTAATAATCACATATTTTGTTCAAGTTATACATTGTTTCTTGTTGATAGTTTATACTGCTAAATATATTTAACAACATTGTGAAAAGATTTCTATAGTCACTCTGAATGTTATCTCTAAACCTCATAAAAATTGAATTGTATTCTTTAGAAATTTAAAAGAATGAAACAAAACTTCCCTGGAAGGTAAAACAAGATATTTGTTTCATATTTATGTAGTTAATTTACAGAGGCATTATGGGATTTTGCGAATTTTCTATTTTCACTTATATTTCAGGAAGAGGAAAGCGATTGGCTATGATTGTTGATAACTTCCACCTCTGCCTGCTTAAGCCCTATGAACAATGAATACCACATATATCTTTTGTTGTCAATCTGAGGGCAGATAAAACTACCAATATTAGAGTGTTTTGGCCATAAACTATAAAAATTAATATCTAATTTATCTAATATTTTATTCATCTTTGCACCAAATCCCCATAAGATTATTGTTTTATAAATGTTTTGTAAGGAAAATCCTAAGAAAATTCACCACATGAAGACTCATTCTGTCTGCATTTTTCGTCTCCTCCATTGTTATGCACTTTGGGAATTTTAGAATGTATTTTGAGTTTTCTTATTTTCCATCCATCAGTAATTTTTTACTTAATATTTCCAGTCTTCTTTGAGACAGTGAGAAGAAAAATAAGTTACAAGAACGATATAAAATGGGGAGTAGACATTCAGAGCCATCTCTGCATGATTCTTTTTTGTGAGGTGAATGAATTTCAATGATTCATTTCTTCTCAGCCATGTTTATGTGACTATATTTCCTGGGATGGATTAAATTGACCAGAAACTAATGTAAGCAGAGTGAAAAATTAATAAGGTCTTCAAACCATTTTATTTATTAGTAGTGTGTAGTAAATTCAAGAAGTCAATTTTTCATCCATAAATTGGAGAGAGGGTTATATTTCTTCCATTATGAATGTTTTGTAGAAGAGGTACAAATTAACATATTCACTGAAGATGTACTACATTAAGTATCTGCCAGACTGCCTTTGATGATAGTGTATTCATTTGACATGTAATAATACTTATGCCAAAGTATGAAACACCCTGAAGTACCATTTCAGGAATACTTTTAGCAGATAAAAGTATAGATAAAGAAAAAATAAAGTTAGCATATGTACTTTTAACTATATGCACCACGTACATACATGCATATGTTTTGTTAACTGATTTCTGTTTTGTTAAAGTGTGCATGTTCTGAGATACAAGATTCTAAACACTCATAGTCTTCGATAAAGCAACAATTTAATTTCTCCTGGAGAAGGAAATTATTTTTTTCTGAAACTGATGGTGGGATATGAAGAGGAAGAAAAATATCATTTAATGAATCATAATAACTTTTGTATAATGTCATGTATATATAAGAGTGAGCTATGAGTATATTATGCCTCAAACAATTTCAATCAGAAGTAAGTGCATACGGTGTAGTGTTATTTTTTTATAAGTCTATTCTGTAAACTATAGTAAACATGGTATCTTTTTATGAAGTCCACAAGCTGTCTTTCTCATGATTTGCTGGGCTCATCACAGGTTGTGATGGTGGCCATGCTGGCTAAAACTGTGTTTCAATGCTTTTGAGAATGTGAATATGTATTCTGAATCACTTGATAAAAAGTCAAGGTTTGCAATTGTCTGATATAAATCTAAGTTAAAAATAACACCTAATACATAATTAGAAAAAATTCTAGCATCTATGGCAAGTTTTTTTTACTGACTATATTTTGAATTTTAAGAATGTATTTATTCATTCAAGTATTTTTAATAATAATTTTGAACTATAGTCTTGTAAAATATATAAACATATATATATATACATTTATATATATAGTGTCTTTTGTACAAAAACCAAGACTCTTATATCTGCTCTGTACATTATACTTACTATTCATTCAAATTAAACAGTTTTAACTTGTTAGGCAACACATGTGGATAATAATTTTGTGAAGTAAAACCAAAATTTTGTTCTAACTTTTATACAATGACTTATTTGGTTCTATTCATTACTCATGAGTTCCATCATGTTGAAGAAGAGGTAATCTGTTGAAGAAGTTAAGGGGCTAAGAGATAAGCCCTGGTCCTGTTCTTTAGCCTTATAGCTGAACTCTTCAGACAGAGGCACCTACATCAGGGAGAGATGAGTTAGCATCTCTGAGGATGAAACCAGAGTTAAATTTAAAGACTCATATGAAATACTAAGTCTGTGCCCTTTTGTAGGGCTGAATTCAGCATCTTCTGTGACTTCTGCATGTGTGGGAGATCCTCACATATTTCTCAACATTCAGATATTTCTGAGGTGATGGGCATTCCACACATATGATGCAGATCTGGAGGCAGAGCACTGATGCTATATGGGTGCTTACATTTAGTTTTGGATATATAATTCACCGGGGATGATAAGAAATTCTAGATTATCCGGAATTATTCTATCATCTTTATAGTTCCTTTGTTCTGCCATACATTCTGGTATGAAAGATGTATAGTATATCTGTGCAGTGAAACCCAGACACAAGGCTTCCAGAACACTTGAAGAATCCCATGTCTAGACATGGATCAAAGAGGGCAGATGATTCTCCAAAGTCAACAGAGAAGAATAGATGAATTAAAAACCTTAATTAATAAACTAAAAATTCCATCAGAAGGAACTAAATTTCCTACCTTGTACCTCGGTTGATTTACAGAAATTGAAAATATATTTTCTTTTCTTTTTTTTTCTGGTTCACTTAATTCACTTTCAATACAGGTGTATCCCTAAGATGCTGTCACCAACAAGAAAGTTGAGTAATTTAAGACCACGGATTAAGCAGCTTTGCTCTCCAGCCTCTGTGAAAAATTGTTAAAATATTATCATATATTTGTTCTGGATTTTGTGATTTAAAAATATATATGTGTAAGAATTAACTTTATTTGGTTTACTAGCATTGGTACATTGTAGTATTTTAAAAATAAATTAATTATTGCTATCTCTTCACTATTCACTAACTATAATATGGTGTGAACATTAGAACAAAATTCAGGTTTAAAATTAACGTAGAATGTTTATAGCTGTGCTAATTTAAAAGGACGTAGGTGTAAATTTATGGCATGTAAAAGATTATAGTTAACTCTGTGTTAAAGCAAGATAGACACACATAGAGGCACAGACACAAAAACATTTGCAATGAGAGAGAGAGAGAGAGAGAGAGAGAGAGAGAGAGAGAGAGAGAGAGAGAGAGAGAGAGAGAGAGAGAAAGACATATAGAGTGGGAGAAGACAACATCCTAGCTACCCGAAAGTGTTTACAGAACACACAGAATCTACATAATGGAAATTTACAAGACTGTGAGAATGGATCAGAATGTACCTAATGCATTTCTATGTGGGAAATAAAATATGCAATTTATTGTATTGATTTGCTTGCTATCAATGATGCAGCACTCCTGATAACTTCACCTTCTTTTCCAAGAAATATTAATCAAGATGATTTTATTTTATAGTATATGCATAATGACCACATGAGTTAAGATGACTAGAACTTTATTATGTTGATTTACCTTTGTTGGTAAAATAAACAATAAAAAATAAACATATCCACATTTTCTATGCTGTGAAATGAGAGTTGTTTGATGAAGAGAGAAGCTTGATAAAATGATGTTATACAGATAATAAAATTCAATTTTATTTTTCTTATATTTTAAAGGTTACATATAATCTTGAGTATTTGTTGAAATCATCCTTACCTGTTCAGAATATTGAAGATTTTGACTGATTCAAAGTTGATGGCATTCTAAAACCTATTCTCTTGTTCAAGTTTTAAGACAATGTATGAACTTATAAGCCTGATACTCATCAAAGTAATTTTAGTGTATGTACTGCAAGTCAATATGAATAAATTTATATTATATTTTAATAAACATGAATTTACTAGATGCTACTGATAATAGGTATGATTCACAAAAGACATTTTGTTAATGTTATTTGTATATCAAAACTTTCATGGTGAATTTTTAACTTTACACACACATATGTGTGTGTGTGTGTGTGTGTGTGTGTAATACTGGAAAACATTTCAAGTTGGATATGAGATTAGGTCTCATATTGTCAAATAATTGCCCTATAAACATGAGAACCTGAATATAAATCACCAAAATCACATAAAATTGCACAATTTTATTTACAAAATGCAGAATTTTGTAAATCTATCATCCCAACTAGCACTAATGGAGTGACTGGAATATCTTTAGGGTTTACTTGCTAAACAACTTAGCTTAATTGGCATGTTCAAGAATCATTGAGGAAAATGATCTCACACACTTAGGCAGAGAGGCATTGAGGGAATCACCTAGCATTGAACTTGAGCACATTTGTTAGTCTACTATGGTACACAAAAAATATGCACACACATAGAGTACAAATGCACTAAAATGTTGATATAATAATTCAGCCTTGTTTGTTTGGTGGAAACTATTTATTTGCTTTTATATCAAGTTCTTTTAAATTATTTTCACAGCTATAGATTTTTTCTCATATATGTAATTGTATTCTTATATATAATATATTTATCTCATATATAAGTAGTATAAGAGAAGAACCTGTTTTCAATAAAAAAGCATTATGCATATAATTATAATATATATACATATGTAAAAAATAAATTAAATATTATGGAAAATAGATTCTTCTCTCATATAACACATTCAAACAGAAATTTCCCCTCCCTCCACTCCTCCTACTTCCCACCTCTTCCATCCTTTAGGTTCTCTACAGTTACCCTTCTGTTTCCTCTTCCAAAAAGATCAGGACTCCAAAAGACAACAGCCAAACAGTTTACAGGATTCAATAAAACAAAACGAAAGTTCTCATATGGAGGCTGAAGAAGCTAAGCCTATAGAAGGGAAAGAGTCTCAAAAGCTCAAAAACATGTCAGAGATACAACCACACCTACTGTTAGGAGTCCCACAAAAACACTGAGCTGAACAGCTATAACAAACTCAAAGAACAGAATCAGAACCACACTGGCCTGGTGCTTGTGACCTTGGTTTCTGTGAGACCCTTTGATCCCTGCATAGCCGAGTACATATTCTCTTGGTGTCCTCCGTCTCCTCTGATTTTTATAGTCTCTCTTGTGCCCAGGGTTCTCCTAACTCTGAGGGGAGTAACCTCAGAGACTGTCAATTAGACTCTCATTCTGCGCCTATCTGCAGCTGGGGAGAGACTCTCTGATGATGACTGGACAAGGCTCTAATCTATGAGTATAGCAGAATATTATTAAAAATTATTTTATTAATTTTAAGACCAGTTCTGCTTGGTTCTACAATCGCATGATATCATTTTTTTGACAGTTGAGTAATAAATATTTCATTTTGTAAATGTACCACATTTTCTTTATTCATTCTTCAGTTACAGGAAATCTAGGATGTTTACACTCTGGCTATTATGAATAAAACCCAGTAAACATAGTTAAAGAAGTGTCCTTGTGGTAGGATGGAGCATCATTTGGGTATATATACCAGAGTTGTATAAATGGGTCTTGGGGTGTATATTGATCCCAAATTTTCTCAGGAAATCCACATTTATTTCCAAAGTGGCTGTACAAGTTTGTACTTCCACTAGCAATGAAGGAGTGTTCTCCTTTCTTTACATGAGCTACAACTTATTTTATTGATCTTAGTCATTCTGACAGATGTAAGATTATTGGGGGAGGCTGCTTGTTCGCTCCAGGCTGCCCAGACCTAAAATAACCACACAGAAACTATACTATTTGCAATACTGTTTGGCCAACAGCTTAAGCATATTTATGGCTAACTCATATCTTAAATTAACCCAATTCTATTAATCTGTGTATCACCACCGGGCTATCGCTTACCAAGCAACTTCTCTTTGACTCTACCTAATCTCTCTCTCTCTCTCTCTCTCTCTCTTTCTCTCTCTCTCTCTCTCTCTCTGTCTCTCTCTCTCTCTCTGTCTCTCTCTCTCCACACACACACATATATACATATATGTATATATGTATATATATCTTTTTCCAGCCTGACTATAGTATGTTAAGCCATTGGCCAAAAGCTGCTTCTCATTAACCAATAAAAGCAACAAATATACAGAAGGATTTCCAACACCATAATATGGAATCTGAATTTCATTCTCATATTCATTTCCATTATAGATAATGTTGTTAATCATTTCTTTAACTGTTTCTCAGACATTTGAGAGTCTTCTATCAAAAAAATTGATACAAGTAGAAAAAAATACCATCCTGAGTGGAGCAATCCAGTGCCAGAAAGACAAATATGGCATGTATTCACTTATTTTAGGTGTTACTAATTTATTATTTGTTATTTATTAATATTTATAATAGTAAATATATTAATATTTACTACTAATAATTTGTTATTTATTATTATAAATAATAATCCAGACAAAATCCACAGATCCAGAGAGGTTAGGAAAAGATTGGGGCTCTAGGATGCATGCTTGGATCTCCCCAGGAAGGTGAAATAGAGTAGATTTCATAAGTAGACTGGAGACATGTGGGGACAAGAGAGGGAACACTTGTGTGTGTGGAAAAACAGAGAGAGGAGAAAGTTCAATGGAGATGCAGTTAGAATAGGATGGCATTTGTTGTCCTGTGTGCTAACATAGTGAAGAGGAAATTTTCTAGAATCTATAAGATTAACCTTAGTGAGGGCACCTAGTAATGGTGACATAGTGTCCGAACTAGCCAATTTTTTGTAGTCAGGCAATGCTCCCAGTTGGGGTACTGGATTGTATATGGTTGACAAGTTGCCCAAGGGATAACATGGATATTCTTAAACAGTACAGGCTGATGGTAGGACAGAGGATTGCTCTCACAACAGGCACAGCTAGGCCTTATTGCTGAGAAAAACAACCACACAGATCATTAAATGTAGAGAGTTGGAGCTAGTACCTATGTGGAGCCATCACCCCTACATTCTAGTATCTTTGACACAAGAAAATACTCTGCAAGCTGTAGGAAGAGAAAGATGTACATCAACCCTGTCACAAACCTCTCGACCTAAAATCTGTTATGATTGCACAATGTGTTATGGTGAACATATATAGTGACGCAGAACGTTGGAAATGGTAACCATGGGCCTGGAGGAAAATCTACTATTCTGCTCATAGAACATAGCAATAAAGTGACTCCCACTGCCATATTTGTTTAGCAATGGATTTAAGCATCATCAAAACCCTTACAGAGAAGATTCTTCTTGGAGCAGATGATATTTAACAGAGATTGACAGCTGAACAATTCAAAGAGACTAAGAGATTTTGGAGCACTAAACACTAGAGTGTCTTTGTCAAACCTTCCCCCTAATATTCAGAGATCTATCATTTGAGCTCTGAGGGGAGAAATTGATGGACACATTCCTTTGGGCTGAATGTTCTAAGATCTCTAACTCTCTGATTAATGTCTTGATGTGGGTCTTTGTATTGCTAAAGGAGGAAGCTTCTGTAGCTTTTCTGGTTGCTATGACAACATACTTGACAGAAGAAAGTACATATTATGGCTTATTGTTCAAGGAAATAGTACTTTATGATGGGGGCAACGGTGACAAAAACAGCAAATATCTGTTCACAGTTCTTCTGAAGGTGAGAATCATAGAGACACAAATGTTTATACCTTAACTCCCATTTCATACTTATTAATTCTTGAACTTCACCCAAGAGCCAGTGTTGTGACTTACAAGGTGGGTCTTCTTTTCCTCAGCTAAGCCTCTCTGTCCATATGCTGTCATACACCTTCATCGGTATGTTTCCTAGGTGATTCTAAATATAGTGAAGATTAAAATGAGGATAATCATCATAGAGAAATTTACCAACACTGGAAATTTATGTTGTTTTTTTATTCCTCCTTTACTAAATCTACTTTGGCTTTTAAAAAGTATTGAAACTAATTTTGAGGAAGATGAAAATGTACTTGCCATACTAAACTGTGCACCATTTCTGTAGAGTGAGAAATATGGAGTGAGTTCAAGTTTATTGGGAAAAAAATCAAGCAGAGATTGACCTAGAAGCTTCATAACTATTAGCCAGCTTTAATGGTGCAAGAGGATGTCATGCATCAGAGAAATAGAGTCATCAGTCTTACTCAGCAGTGAGTAGCATTAGCTAGAATAATGTCTTGCCTGACAAGATATATGCATGGGTGCAGTAGTGGCACTGTGTTATGAGAGTAACCAATGACCTTGTCCTTGTATTTAATTTCAGCATCACAGTGAAAACTATAATTGGCCCAATTGTGGCTAGTCAGATCATAGGTTCTAGGAAAAACCTACTTCCATGCATGATGACCAGAGTTGTGTCAATATGGAATGGGGTTGGTAAGACAACTGAAGAAATTAGATGAATGCAATTATCTGATTCCAGTATCACATTATATAATAGATAACAAAAAACAGTACTAAGCTGGGCAGCGAAAACTCTCCACCTAATAATGTTCTCTTACTATTCCACAAATTCTTTTCTTTTTTTTTTTTTTTCGAGACAGGGTTTCCCTGTAGTTTCTAGAGCCTGTCCTGGAGCTAGCTCTTGTAGACTAGGCTGGCCTCGAACTCAGAGATCCGCCTGCCTCTGCCTCCCGAGTGCTGGGATTAAAGGCGTGCGCCACCACCGCCCGGCCTCCTTTCTTTTTTTGAAAATATCATCCACATTTTGTTTTTATCTATGGTTTCAAAATGAAGAAAATATTATTAAATTATTTCTAATATAATACTAAAGGTCCCATAGTTCATAATATATATTGATTAAGGCCAATGCTCTTTCAAAGTCATTCTTAGATTTTGAAAGACAAGAGCATCATATTTTGATGTAAAATCAAAAAGAGGTAGAAATTTTAATAGAAATGATGGCTTAGATGGCAGAGTGTTTGATTTGGTAAAGCTTAAGGACCCAGATACAGATCTCTAGCATCTACAAAAAAAGCTAGATGGATATCTATAACCCTAGAAGGGCATTGAGCTTGTTGAGCTTGAGCTTGCTGACTGACCAGCCTAGTAATCTTAACGAATTTCAAATACAGTGTGAGTTCCTTCTCAAAATAAATTGGAAAGTAATAGACGGTGACAGCTCATATAGACTAATAGTATCCACATGCACACAAATATTTGTCATGCATTTTAACATTTACCTCAACAGAAATGCATAGAAAAATTGAAAAAAAAAGTATTAGAAATTTAAATTGGAATTTATATTCCAAGTTTGATATTAATAATGCAGAAAATCTTCTATCCCATGGTAACACTGAAGAATGAGTACACACACATATACACATAGAAACACAAAAACAACCCCCTCTCCAACCACACACACTTTATTTCAAGGCTGATGAAGTATTCTAGACTTTATTCCACAGGGCAAGGAACAGCAATGTGCTTCGTGCTGAAACCTTGTTCTGCCTAAGAATGAATACTGCAGGGAGAAACCAGAGAATGCAAGCAAAAAAAATATATGAAGGGGAGAAACTAGCTAAGTCCTAGCTGACAGTGTGGGTTAGCATGACAAATTGTAATAAGAAAAAGGCATGAACACAGATATAAATTGCTCAGGCAGACAGTTCACTTGTACTAATGAAACACACTGAAGAAGCACGGGTGAAATGGAATACATTCACTCTTGCACATTGGGAGACACCTGGATTTAGGAAAATTGCTGGAGTTAAATAGAAAATTGAACCCAAACTATGTGCAACAGCAGTCAAATAACCCTTTTTCACATACCAACAAACTAAAAAAGGTACTCATGGGAGGAGAGGTTATGCACAGGTCTAATCTCATTTCAAATCAATCTAATGAAAGTGCTATTACAGTATGAGGTTGACTCCACTTTAGGGGGAATCTTAATGGTTGGCTTTTCAGTCTTATTGACAGCTAAAGGAAAAGGCTTGCGTTCTTTGAGGAAAAGCTCAACAAGACAAATAAGCTGTGACTTTAGTCACGCTGATCCATTGTAACATTTAAAATGCAAGCAATGACTTCCAAAATGTCAAGAATGTTTTCCCATCTCTTTAGGGATTTGGAATTTTTATTGCAGAGATCTCAAATCTTCATGGTTAGCCTTATTACAAAATATCTGTGTTCTTTTGATATCTTTCTCAGTGTGTTTGTTGTTTTTCCATAGTAAATCCACTTATTATTGTAAGTTTATTAGGTGCTATATCACTTGGGTGCAATTGTTGATGGTTTATAGAAATTTTCTGGTGCCATATTTGGGATATTTTCTGTACATGTCATCTACAAATAAGAATAATTTGACATTTTTCCTATTTTTATTCCTTTAATTTCCTCCAGTTGTCTCATTTCTCCAGCCTGTGCAACCTGCACTAGTGTGAAGTTATTCATTCTTGATTTTAATTACACTTCTTTGAGATTTTCTACATTCGTGGTATTGTTGCCTGAGGATTTGTTATATGTAACCTCTATTATAAAATATGTCCCCGCCAGTTCTAATTTCTCTCAGACATTATTACGAAATCATGTTGAATGTTGTCAAAACCTTTTCCTGAATTTATTGAGATAATCAAGTGATTTTAAAGTCCATTTATTCTGATTATTATAATAATTGATGCCCATATGCTGAAACAACACTGGATTTATGGGATAATCCCATCTTTATTTTGGTAGCCAATGCTCTTAATATATGAGTGTATTCAGATTATTAGTATTTTATTGAGGACTTTTGGGTCAAGTTCATCAGTGACATCAGTCCAGAGATTTTGATTTTGTTTTCCCTTTGGTGGTATCCTCCCAGTATTGGTGTTACTGTAACACTTGTTTCAAAGAATAAGTATTTGAGTAATTCTTTGTTTCTTTTTCCTTCCTTCTTTCTCCCCTTCCTTCCTTCCTTCCTTCCTTCCTTCCTTCCTTCCTTCCTTCCTTCCTCTTCCCTTCCCTTCCCTTCCCTCCCTCCCTCCCTACCTACCTACCTTATACCCTCCCTCCCTTCCTTCCTCTCTCCCTCCCACCCTCTTTCTAGCCTTTCTTTCTTTCTTTCTTTCTTTCTTTCTTTCTTTCCTTCTTTCTGTAGAGTTTAAGAAGGATTGATCATTAGTTATTTAGGGTCTTGAATAATTCTACATCATTGCTCTGATAAACATTGCTCAAAGAACATTGTGGAAGAGACACAGAAAGATTGTAAAAGATTGTAAAAGCGAGAATATCAGGAATTGTTCAGTGAAACAGTCTCACCTGGTAAGTGGCAATATAAATTGACATGCTAATCTGGAAGGGATAAAATTTCATGTAGTCACACCCATAAATAGTGGGTTACAGAAAAAGAATCGCTGGTGGGAAATTAAAATTAGTGTATCACAGGGATGAGCTCCCTCAATATTTATTCAATACAGAGTAGTTGGCCTTGAAAACATTATACAAAAATATCCACCAAAAATGGACTCAACAGGGTGTGTGTGTAGGTTCAAACACATACATGAACACACATATAATTTACTACTACTACTACTACTACTACTAATAATAATAATAATAATGATAATAATAATAATAATAATAAAGGAAATGGATTATTTCCTTAAGAGTGAGGTAGCATGAGGGGATAGAACAAAGATTGCTGGAAAGGCTTGGAAGGAGGAAAGGGAGCTGAGAAACTAATATAATTCTTTTTCAGTTAAAATCATATTTAAAAGATTATAGCAAACCTAAAACATAACAAACACATAGGAGAAACACAGCCAAAACACAAACTCAAGAAAAGTAAAAGTCTCAGGTACTTGACTACATTTAAGAGAAATGTATTATCTATAAATCTATATGTCTATTCCGGGCGGTGGTGGCCCACGCCTTTAATCCCAGCACTCGGGAGGCAGAGGCAGGCGGATCTCTGTGAGTTCGAGACCAGCCAGGTCTACAAGAGCTAGTTCCAGGACAGGCTCCAAAGCCACAGAGAAACCCTGTCTCGAAAAACCAAAAAAAAAAAAAAATCTATATGTCTATACATATAAAGTCTTGATTTCTATAAGTTTATCAATTTAAAAATCTGTTTTAAGATGATTAAAGAATATTAAAGGAAAAAAATTTTGAAGAGAATCAGATAGACATTCAAATATCGAGTACAGTGAATATACTATACCAAAAATGTAAACCTTGGTATAAACAAAGAGTAAATATTATAGAATATGAGTTCAGCAAACATGATGGCAGGTCAAAGAAAATTATCCAAAATAAACACAAATCATAAACACTTTCAAGCAATCAAGAAATAAGGCGTTCTACCTCATTTGTAATTACCAGAGGGAAAACAGGAATTTCAAGAAAAATGTAGAAAACAAAAACAGAAAAAAATTGAACATAGGGAATTGCCTATCAAGAAAAGAACAGCAGTGAATCTGAGGAAGAAGAACCCTCCATAAAACAGACAAAAACTCCAGATTATGTTATCGTTAGGATGGAGAATAAAGGTGGTAGTGAGCAAAGGAAAGTGTCGAGAAGGGCACTTGACTTTTGGTACTCTGAACATTTCTAAATAAGAGCAGGGTGATTGTTTGAGCAGCTATAGAAATAGGAAAATTGCTCTGAAATGATAACTATAATTCCAACAAAGGACAAATCAAGATATGAACTGATGTAAATGACAGACATTCATTCGAAAGGTCATCACTGTAAAGCTGACTATTTCTATCCAGTAACTTTCTTTAAAGTCAATTGGTTTTAATATACTCACATATGCCTGATGGCATGTGTGGGGTCAGAGGATTGAGAATATTCTTTTTTCCTGACTTGACTTAAAAGTGACTCTCATTGTACTCATCAATTTCAATTGTTTAGAAGTCCTGCTGTGGCTGGAAAGTGTAGTGACACCGAGAGATATTAGTCATCTATAATTATGGAGTGAAAAAAGAGATATTGGGTGCAATTGCTATACATATTACTTACCTAGAATAAATAAATGGGTTATATATACTTATTTCTACAGACCTACATATGTAGACATTTTCTTAATGTCTAGTGGCCTTCATATAGCCATATTTTTCTTTGCATCCTAATTGGTCTTCATATTTTCTTGTTATTGCACATGAATTTAACGTTTACCAGAATGACACAGCACATACTTAAAGGTTTTCTTTTGTTGAGAACATTCTTCTTATACCATCTATCAGGAAACAGCCACCTTGACATTTGTACAGAGTAATTTTGTCTTGTACCTTAAGAACGTATTGAAACTCAAAGATGTGTACAATGAAACACACAAAGTTGAGGTCTGAGACTTTTTTTTTTGGAACACAGGGAATACTCTTTTATTTCAGTAAATCAAAATCAGAAGCCGTAGTGTGTAACTTGTAGCACATAACATGAAGTTTGATTGATTGTCTACATTTTAGAGACAAACAGTAAAATTATCAAAACCACAATATCTGGAGACTTCCCAATGAGTTACATTTATTTTTTATTTATTTTTTTGAGACAGGGTTTCTCTGTGTAACAGCCCTATTTGTCCTGGAAGTAACTCTTTAGACCATGCTGGCCTCGAACTCACAGAGATTCTTCTGCCTCTACTTCCTGAGTACTGAGATTAAAGGCATGTGCTTCCAGCACCTAGAATGAATTGCATTTTTAATAGTGAACAAACTTTAGGTCTTAAAAGCTTGTAAGTATTAAGTAAATAATATTGAAAATTATTAAGATAACAATAAATAATATTGGCTGGTGATATTAAAATATGTGTTTATTGATAGATTTATATTATAGATGGTAAGACTTAAGTCTATAGATTTAAGGAAAATTCCATCAATAAGGAAATTTTAAGGAAAAGATTTGAACCAATATCTCCCAAGATCAATGGTATTATCTATCTTTTAATTGGACACTGTACTAAAATTACTTTCCCATCAAATTTTGCATTTCAGCAAATTTCACATAAGTTAGTTCTAGAATGACATTATACACAAACAAGAAATCTTTATTGTTTTTATATTTAGTTTCCTTCAACTTTTCCATCTGCTTGAAAGGATGGAAAAAATTAAAATGGTTCCAAACGGCTCATGACTTATTCCATTTCTATCTCCATTTTTTCTCAACTGGACAGTTCCATTATTAACACTGTTGAAAAATTAATCACTTCTGCACTTTTTTACTAAACATTTTAAAATAATTCTGATTGCAAATAGCCCTTCCACTATGTACTGGGCAAGGGAAGAGTTTCAACTCTTAAGGTTTAGCTATTTTTGAATTGCCTTTGTGCCAGAAAATCCACCTTAAATCGCTTTAAAGTGAAAAAATATACATTGTCTCCCTCACTTATTTCTAAAGAGTTGGAAGTCATATTCTTAGAGAAAAAAGAAAAGAAAAAGAAAACTGACAAGAGAGCTTAAATCTGGTCTTTGCAGCATGTGAAAGAGAGCACTATTTGAGAAAGTTTTGCTGCTGTTATTTTTCTTCCTGGAATAGAAGGATCTATGGGACAGCAATTGTGGGAAGAGGTAGTTGCAGTTTCTGTTGTCATAAATACATTTTTTGGTATTTGGAATACTTGTAAAAAGCAAGATTGAATTATAGACAAAAGTAAAATGTAAGAACCAGAACCGTGCTCCATCTTAAATGACTGGGATTCAATTTTCCACAGTCACTCCTATCATCCAAATATTATCCATTCAATCAATTTTTCCTAAGTTTGCAGGGTAAATAAAATCGTCACTTCACAAATCCCATGAATTCATGCTTTATCAATAGAAAAGTGGCAGTACAGTAGTTTAGAATTCTGTACAAACGATTCTCCTTCCATTAGTTCAATTATAGGGTAAATTAATTTGGTTTACAAGATCCTCATATAACACATTTATATTGACATGGAAATTCAAAAACTAATCAATGATCAAAGAAAGGACTAATAATGCAAATACACTAATTATTTGCAAAAAATCAATATAGCTCAAAGTTATATTTTCCTAATACGGTAATTGGAACAAAGATTATATCTCTATCTCTATCTATCTCTATCTCTATCTCTATAATAATATTTTTAATAAATAAAAACAGTATTACACAATATAAATTTCAGTAATAAATTAAATGTTTTGCTTTATAGGCATTCATTTAATTGCAGTTAACTTCTTGATATTTTCTTATTGTTGTTTTCTTTTGCAGTATGATCTCACCCTGGCTGACTACATTGGCATTGACCTTGGGATATTTCTGTCACAGCATTAATGCTTGGGTTACTTATTATGAATGTGCACCACCATGCCTTCCCAGCTAAAATGTGTTAAAATTGCATTTTGCTAAATAAAACAATGCTGTATCTCAGAATGCTTTTAATATATGTATAAAAGCACATATATACGTGGTGGGTGCTAAATATTTTCAGCACAATGCTTTACAAAGCAGATGTATGTATATATACGTGTATATCTATGTAAGTGTATATGATACTGTAATACTGTTGATATATTTTGTGTCTCTTAGATGTGATACTATTCATATCTGTAAAAGTAGGAAACACATACTCTTGGAGCTGATTCCAACAGGACTACAGGTGAGTCACTAGACAGAAAATGTTGACATTTCTGACAGGAGAAAGGGCACATAAAGAACATGAATTATTTTCTCCCCAGGAATTAAGAATATATCCAATTTTAAACTCCTCAGTAAAAAGGTTAGGGAGAAAGATCATCTATTCAGGAGACCAAAGGTTTATAATTGTCTTATAGTTTAAAACAAGAACTAAAAAATAAATGACTTATAGTGAATTTCAAATTCTTCCTTTATGTATACATTTATATAAATATGTTAAGATGAGCATACTTCTGTTTAGAAGAGACTTCTAGTAGAAAGTGAGAGATGAGGAAAAAACTGGAGACGGGGAGACAGTGACATTGTTTGATAAGTGACATCATCTGCTGTGGAAGACTCGTGAAGTACCTTTCCAAGTGGGAGTCTTTATTTGTATGCAGGTCAATACCAGTGAAATTAGACAGATTAATGCCATAGTTTGCATATAATATTAGTCCCATTTTTTTGCAACTTTTTCAAAATATATTTCCTAGGATAAGCAGATAAAGTAGATCTCATTTTATATCACCAACAGGCTTTTGCCAGTTTTAGATCATGTGAAAGCAATAAATGATCAGTAGAAACAGAACTTTGTATTTCCAGTTTTCTGGGCTTAACAAATTTCAGTGCAATGTTTTCTCACAACACTTGGCAGTTGAAATCATCCACAGATTCCAGAAGAGACTTGCCTGTCCATGAGATGTAACCTATACTCTATAGTGCACTGTGTTGTCAAGCTATGGTGCTGAATAGGTTATACGATCTAGATGTCTTTCAACTTACACTATTGTCAGCTTTTCATGAGCTCATTGACACGGGAGTTTCCTCTGTGTGCTGTGATTGCCATTAATAAGTAAAGAAACTGCTTTGGCCTGTAAGATAGTGCAGAACATAGGTAGGCGGGAGAACTGGACTGAATTCTGGGAGAAAGAAGGCTGAGAGCGATGCCATGGAGCCACCACTGGAGATTGACATGCTGAAATTTTGCTGGAAGGCCACAACCTCATGGTGATGCACAGATTAATGGAGATGGGTTAAATTAAGATGTAATAGTTAGCCAATAAGAAGCCAGAGCTAAGGGCCAAGCAGTGATTTAATTTCTACAGTTTTTGTGTGATTATTTCGGTTTTGGGTGGCCAGGGAAGAATAAGCAGCCCCTCTTCCTACAGCTCAATTTTAAGTCAAGGGTCATCTATACATCGCTTCGTCACTATTTTTGAGGAAAGAAATAATAAGTTGCAAATGAACAACCTTCCACAAAGAATAGGCTACTTTTTGATGGAAAAGCGTTTGACCACAATTTCAGCTGTTCTGCTTGGTACATGAATAAAACAGTTGAGGAAAAATTTTTTTTTAAACTGCACAGCGACATTTTTATTGTTCCAGCCTGAAAAAACATCCCTTTGAAATTTCACACAGCAAAGCAAGTTAAAAACTTCACTCATCAAATAAATGATAATTTAAACAAGAACTTGCTAAAGAAACCTCATCACAACAACGTTTTAGGGCCTGATCACTTTAAGTCCACGGGGTCATTATGAATTATAATCTGCAATGACTTGTGTGAACTATCTTAAGTTGTGGACTACTCGAGCATTGAGATAATGCGTGACAAACTGTTGATAGCAGCAAGAGAAGGCCAACAGTCGTTCCATCTTTCCTGATCACAACAAGAAATCAGTGTCTGAGCCGGGCGGTGGTGGCGCACGCCTTTAATCCCAGCACTCGGGAGGCAGAGGCAGGCGGATCTCTGTGAGTTCGAGACCAGCCTGGTCTACAAGAGCTAGTTCCAGGACAGGCTCCAAAGCCACAGAGAAATCAGTGTCTGCCTGTTACAGCAAAAGAAAAAAAAAATCATGATTTCTTTTCTATGTGTCACCCGAGTCAAGGAAACATGTTTCTCCTTCTTGTTATAGGAAAACAGTTGAGGAAATTAATGTGACAGTTAAAGCTTTTAAAATGAACAACACTATGTAGTTAAAATTAGATGATAACATAATAAGAGATCTATCAAAATATGCCTCATTAAAACACAAACAGTACAATAGCATTGGTATATCACTATCTCTTAAGTGAACTTGAACCACTTATGCTCATACAGATAATTTCAAATAAATTCTGACACACAGAAGTGCATATGTGCATGCACACACACATACACACAAATACATGCATCCACATGTGGTAGAAGAGAGTAATGGGGAGATTTTGATCAAAGAAACACACAAGAAAAAAAGATACTATGAAATTGTGGAAGCAAAATACATTTTATAAAGAAAAAAACATTGGTCTGTGAAAAAATTTTTAAAAGTCTGAAATGAGCTTGTCTTTTCTGGATTGTATAAAATGATACCATTTGTGATAGTTGTAAAAAATAATGAAGAATAGAAGGTTTGTATACCAAGGAACATTTATGTGTATGTTGGGGTGATAATCTTCTTTTCTAAAAGTTCTCGCTTGGTAGACTCTTTTTCTGTTAATTACATCTTTTTAATACTTCATTTGAAAAACCCCTTTTTATCCCATTACCTCAAATAAAATATATTATCATATGGGATGTGGTATTTTGATTTAGGATAGTTGAACTGGCATGAATTCCTCACCCATGTCTTATTTGGTGTAGCATAAATTGTCCTTTGTAGTTTATAATGCTTTCAAAATGACTAATCATCATTCTATATACACAAAGACTATGATAATAATCAATCATTCAACATATTTGGTTCAAGTCTTATAGGCAATCATGACAATGTTTACTAATGATTTGTAGAAAACAAGTAGGAAGTCTATGCTTAGGGCAAATATATATTGGAAATGGTAGGAATGTTTTGTTTTAGTGATATTTGATTTAATATGATGCCAATTTTGAAACACACTGAACATAGAAGAGTCAAACTGGTGACTACCTAAAACTTTCACCCCCACTGACTAGCGCTCACAGTACTGACAATTAGTCTTCACTTTATACATGGCCAGGTACAAGCCTGATCTATAAGAGATTTCGACTTTCAACATGTGTCAGTGCAATAGTGGCACAAAGCTTTTGGAAGTATTTAACCAATATCTGGTTAAATTTGAGGTCTACTCCACAAGATAGAATCCATCATCACCCTTACTGCTGTGATCAACAAGAACCTGAGAATAAATGGGTCATTGAGTTAGAGTAAGTCAAACACTTTTCTTTTGATATAGGAATGTATCAATAAAAAGATTATTCTGTTATATCTGAAGCTTTGGGGCCTGTCCTGGACTAGATCTTATAGATCAGGCTGGTCTCAATCTCACAGAGACCCACCTGTCTCTGCATCCCAAGTGCTAGGATTAAAAGCATGTGCCACCACCGACCCGCCCCACACTGGTATATCAAGTAAAAACTACATTTCAGAGTCTTCTGCTAGTAATATTGTTTATACAACTACTCATTTGAAATTGTCAAACTGTCAAAAGTGAGGAGGAAGTTGTAGTAGATGTTGTCTTTGTCCAAAAAGAAAATATCCCCCAGGCAGTCGTGGCACGCGCCTTTATTTCCAGCACTTGGGAAGCAGAGGCAGGCAGATCTCTGTGAATTTGACAAGAACCTGATATACATTAGCTGGTTCTAGGACATGCCTACAGAGAAACCCTCTTCTTGAATAACAAAAAAACAACAAAAAAAATAGAAAAATACCACAAAGTTTATAGAAACATTATCCTTGTCAAGCAAGCATAGTAGTACATGTTTATTAATTCCAATATTGGGAGAAGCCAGCGTGGACTACACACTGAATCCTGTCTTTCCTGAGGTACAGAGTGAAAACTTTGGTTGAGAAGGTTGCTTTAAAAAATAAAACCAATAGCACAATAGAGTTGAGAATATATGATAACATAGTCCTGCATTTTTGTTTCAGCTGTTGTGTGATCTCATTATTATTATATGAAATGCTCCCTTCCAGAGTCTAGTATTCAGTTTCAGAGAGAAAACAGAATATTATGGAAGAAAACTGAACAACTGAGGTAAAATGGGTCACATTCTTGTTTTAGTCACACTCTCATAAAGTAAAACCACAAAACACTCTGTTCAATTAGAAAGAATTCCACATGGAATAAATAAAAGATTGTAGAAAAACTCTTAAGAAAATTATTGCATGAATATACAAAATTCAAATTATAATTTTAGAATCCCAATACTACATCTCTTAGTCAATGTTTCCAGACAAGGATGAGCGAAATTAATCCATCAATGTCATCAATTATACACTGTGACAAGATGAGATTTTCCTTACATTGGTTTACAAATATCCAGATGTTTGGAATTATTCAGGAATATCACTGATCTTTTTTTTAACAAAAATAATATGGACATGTTGGCAATATTGTCCTCCCCTGTCAACAGAGAGTCTGTGATTCATCCCTTAATATGGTTCAGATGTTGCCAAGTGTTAACATGCTCACTGAATTATTCTCACGTAGTTAATGAAAATATTATGATCGTATAAATAGAGAAACACAAGCTAGCACCTCTGTCTACTCCTCTTTGGAGATAGCTTTCTAACATCCTGAACATGGTAGTCTTCTGTCCCAGTACTAGCCGACACATGGCTTAGCATGCAACACATGGTTTAATGGCCTTCAGCCTGAACACATTTCTTGATTTGCATCTCTATATGTAGCATAAAAAGTCCCTTTGTTGAATCTTAGTTTTTCTTGGCTTTCAGTAGCACAGCTTGAGAGGGAGAACATTTGGCACTATGTATCCAAGCTGTCATTTGGAAATTTCAGATTTGGATTCTCTTCTCAGCATTTAGACTTCTTAATTCAAACCATACTCTTCCCTGAATATGGGAAGGACCAATCCTTCTGCAGAGAATGAAAAAGTTACTCCCAAATGTCACTTGGCTCATCATGTCATTCAACGCAATTGAGGCCAAGATTGGGGATTTTAATGACAGCATTATGGATATTTTCTTAGTGTCAAAACATCATTTTCTAGACAAAATCTGCTAATGTCCTCTTTGGTTTAAAATACTTTCAGACCAGTAACTTCTTAAGACCTGCTGATCTTTCACTGTCTATTTCATATATATTGCATGTGTAGACTATTTTTATACAAATGTCAAGAAAATTATTAAATATATCCTTCTCTATTCACTATGTAAGTAAAATATAGACCATTCACACAAAATCAATAACTTTTATATGGAAACTATGATAGTAATAACAGTAACAAATAAGTATTTATCTTAATATTATAAAAATACATTCATTTCTGATCTCTAACAAAGGATATCTTTCCTTTCAGTATGATAATTTCAAGATACTATATAGGAACATGTTCCACACATTTTACTTTTTCTTACATAATTGAATAGAGATCATACACATTGAAAAAGTTGCATACTTGGCCACTATCTTCTTTGGTTGATCATTATATATTGGCATACATTTTGTGTTCTCACTGTTCCCATTATATTTCTGTAGAATATTTTCTTTTTTTTTCTTTTTTTTCCCAGAAAAAGTGCTTTTATTTTTTTTCTTCTTTTTTCCTCATTTTTTATTAAAGATTTCCATCTCCTTCCCTCCTCCTTCCCCTTCCCTCCCCTCCCTTCCACCCATACCCCCACTCCACCCCTCTCCAAGACAAAGAGTCATCAGGGTTCCCTTCACTATGTTAAGTCCAAGGTCCTCCCAGCTCCCCCTAAGTCCAGGAAGGTGAGCAACCAAACTGATAAGGCTCACAGTGAGCCCATCCATGCTGTAGAGTTCATGTAGAATATTTTCTTATAACAATATAGCATGTTTGATTACTCATTTAATTGTTGATGGTTAGCCTGGATTTATCAGTTTGTAACTTTTTGAATGGACTGCTGATCTTTTGAATAAATATATATTAGATATGCATGTTGTTGCATAGCTGTTTCCCCTTGTTAAGATATGATGATTGGGGTCTTGAATCCTATTAGCCAGAGTCACCTGCAAGAGCCCTTCAGGAGTTTGTCCTACTAATACACCTCCTTAAATGGATGTAAGATGTTCATGCCACTCAGAGGCTATAACAGTATTCTCATGCTATGACTCTACCCATCTCCAGTACTAGATGAATTTGAACAATTGGCTAAGGTATACTTTTCATTCTGTGTCAGGGTCCAGCCTTGATGAAATTTGCAAGTTCCATGGTAGGAGCATGAGGATTACAAGTATTAACCAAAAGGAACAGAGATCTAAGAGAAATAAAAGACAAAAATACAGAACATCATTGAGAGGGAAATTCAGTGAATACTGAACCATCTACATTTATTTTCCACATGCTTATATACTTCACTCCAAAAGGGAGGGAGGATGCAACAGACTCAATTAACATGATATAAGGAATAAACGTGAATTCTCTGATCCTTGGTCCAGGTGGTACAGATCCACCTCTATATTTGAAACACTAATTAACCATACCTTATGGCAGGATCTATTGTTTGTAGCCACCCCTGTTGTCAAGGAAGAACAAAATTAAGCTCATACTCTCTAACCTTTAGTCAAGGTGACACAGGCACACATCTGTAGAACCCCATAGTCCTGTAGCTAGTGGCAAGTGACCTTATGAGTCTTTTCATTGGAGAAGCTTTTTGATGTACCCATTCTCATGTAAGCAACCCTAAATAATTTCACTAATTCACTAAGTTACACTTCTTTGGTCTTAAAGTATTCCCACTGTCTTTTATGTTTTCCCTAAGAAAAGTCACATGACACACATATAATTCATAGAGGTTTAGGTATGTACTAAAGATACTTCAGTTGAATGAGAACCAGAAATTAATAGATTTGATGAAATCATTAGAAATATTTACAAGTCATTAGATTCAGGTTCACAAAAGACAGTAATAAAAAGATGTGGACTCAATTGAGGAATTTGTCAGAACTGATAAACAGGGAGAGCAGGTACAAGCAAAGGATTAAGCATCGTTAGTGCCTATCAGAGTCAGAGATGACTAACCAAGAGTTTTAGCAACTTATCCTGCCATTACCTCTGAAAAAGAAGAAATATTCAATACCAACACAGATATACAAAATGTAAATGGGAAACTATAGGTATTAATTATCTAAAAGACATTAAGCAGGCAGTAGTAGCTTATGGCATGCATTTATAATTTGTTAGGGAGTTGATAAAGACATGGGCTTCAAACAATAGGTTTACTCCACGTGACTGGTTTCAATTAATTTCAGCAGTGCTAGAAGATAGTTGCAGTGAAAGTGCTATTAGAGAGAGGAAAGTAAGCCCTGAAATATCAAGGGAGAGTAAAAGGATTTTAGGCCTCCCAAGATCAAATCCATGGAAAGGGTCATTATGCTGATCCACAGAGTCAAGTTATTTCTAATTAACACATCTTGTCCCTATGCTATACAGCAGTCTTGAATGATTGGGACAGAATTCAAGAACTAGGAAGAAAATTTGAATCATATACTAAGGCCATAAAAGGCCTAAGATAACCCTTTAGTAACTTTTACAAAGATTGACTAAAGCTGTACTAATAGGGGTAACAGATTCAAAAGCTAGAGAGTACCTATTGAAACTCAGGCTATTGAAAATACCAACCTAGAATGCAAAATTGGGGCTTTAAAGGTCAGATCAGTAGAAACATCTAGAGACTATTATAATCAAAGCTCTACTTTTACAAAATTTTACATTTCCACAAACCTACTTTTGTCTCTATGGTATCTTTCTTTGAATATATGTTTATATGAATAATGTTTAAGTTTTCCACAATGAACAATAAATTTCCTGCAGTAATCTTTGAAGTCTTCAGGAAGAAGATGGGACCCACAACAACGATTCCACCTCATTGATATGATGCCTTTATGTGAAGAGCACCACTGTAAGATTGGGTTTGAGCTGAAAACTGCTCAAGATAATTCCTACTTGGCTAACTGAGATAAATCACCTTCTCATAATGTTCTGGGTAGAACTTCAAATAAAAATTTCAGAAATACCCTACCATCTACTCAGAAACTCTCTGTAATTTTACCAGAGAGTAATCTTGAAACATAACCATTATTTTAGTTTTTACAGGATCCCATAGAAATAACACTGCCCCCAAAGATAGTTGGAAGTAATTCTAGAAAACAATGTCCTCTCTCCCAACAAAGTTTGTCCTCAGGACTAGGGATATTATTAGTGGTTGGTGATAAGTAATATAGGGTTGAGGGTCAAAATGAAGTAGACTCAGATATCTCTTTTGAAAAATGGGAGAATGGATGGGATGAGACAATAGGTTGATTATTACTTGTGAGCTATTATTTATAGACATTTCTCATTGGTATAGATTCTTGTATATTGATACAAATTAAAATTATATTGAATATGTTCCTATTTCTCTTTACAATATTGGTACCCTTATGCAGTTATTTTATCATATTATATGCATGCATGTATCTACTTCTACTTAAGATATCTTGTATATTGATGCAATTTTAGGATATATTTATCATATTGCACTGTACATTTCTACATCTGTTCAAGATATATATTGTTTATATTTTGAGGTCATTGTCTTTATTTGCTGTACCTTTGTTTGAAGATTGCTTATTTTTTTAATGTAAAGCCTTAGTCTTTAAACTATGTAGGTATTAAGAAGTACAGGTCAGTAGTAATCCATGTTTTTTTATACTTAGTCAGATTTTTTATGTGCATAGAGATTATATTCTGCATAAGCAGGTAATCTTCAAACATTTCATAGAACTGTAGAATATAACATTTTAAATAACTTAAAATTGTGCTTACCTGAGACACATTTGTTCCTGACAGCACTGATCTAATTATTCCCACAAGAATATTGGGCATTGAAGACACTCCATTTGGAGCTTATTTTCTTCTTGACAAAACTGGCCTTTAGGCAAAGACATCCTCTGCCTTGACCACAGGCAAAATGCACAGTGTTCAGACTGGACAAGCAGAATACAAGGAAAAAGATTTCCAAACTTTGCCAAGATAGGGTAAGATGGTTTTTCAAATTTTCCTGCCTCTGATAATGGTATCGCAGATACTCTAGGCTTTAGTCAAAGTTGGTTGCCCCAACATTGCAAATGAGACTTTGGATAATTACCCAGGTAGCTGGTTGTCTCTGTCATTTCTTACACCTTTTAGAAGTTGCTTGATTGTACTTCCTGTTCACTCAGATAACATTATTTCCCTTCACAGGTCTTTGAGGGTGTTTAAGATTAGACCATTATAGTTACTTTCCTCTCACAACATAGCCAAGCCATTTTTACTATAAGACTTAGACTCCTTAGGACAGAAAAGCTATTGAAACATTTAGCATATGTTTTTTATTAGTTGTTCAAGCTGTTTGTAATTCTAATTTTTATGTATGTTTTTTTCCTCTTTTTTCCTGGACGATACTTAATATTTGTTCTTATTGTACATAGCTTTGTATTATTTAGAACTCTCTTATTTAGACAAAGGGGGAGGGATTGTGAGAACTCCTTCATCCCATAGCCTTTAAAATACTGGCCCACTTTGTGCATAAACCATGAATGTAGATGAAAAGTGTACGCAGCCTTCTATGCTGCTGAATTTGGTTCCAGTTCCCAGGATGCAGAGAATTGTGGATTGCTATACTTACTGTGAGTTTATCACCAAATAAAGAAACTCTAGGATATTGTGGAACTTTTTGGTATGACAACAGAAAAGTCTGCCAGACCTTCTGCAGGACACACAGGAAAGCAACTGAGGAAGTTTGCCAAAACAATGTGGAGAGTTCTTCAAAATTTTTGTTTCATAGAAGAGTTTGACAGATATTTTAGGCCTATCAATCAAATAATGTGCTTCAATGTTGCAGAAGAAACTTGGGTGACTGTTCAGGTAGCCAGATATCACTATCTTTTCTGTAGGTTTGGAACTGCCTTGCACTGAACTTTCAGTTTACTCAGGTAAAATTATGTCCTTCTGGGTTCTTTGATGATGCTGAAGAAGAGTTAATTATACTTGCAGTTTCCCTTAGTTATGATAGAAGGTAAATAAGGTACAGAGCTTTGGACTAATAAATAATGGGGTATTTTCTCCAAATATGCCTAATACAAATATACTTTTATGTATCACTTTTATGAGTTGGCAACTCAAAGAAAAATCTGTTTATAAATATGAGAACAGAAGAAAGTAAGAAAGAAAAAATATCAGATGACTTCCTTTGGGGTCATGGAAAGTCAGAGTCTGCCAGTTAAATTTAGAGGATTCTCAGTTGAACTATGAACTCTTGTCTTTGATGTATGGTGCTATTAGGCATGATTCAGAAAAGTTTCTGTTGTCTAGCTTAGCTATGTTCAATTTATTGGCTTCCCTTTTATCTAACCCAGGGTCTTCTGGGGTCACACAAACATATACTGAGTACATTACTCAGCATTTGAGAACCCCATTCCATCAACATTGATGGGGCTAATGTTATAGCAAGAGATTGAGAATAATAAGAAGCAACCTCATTAACAAGATCTAAACAGTTGGACAAATCTGTGCACTTGTTTTCCCTATTTTTCTTTTATTTATTTTTATATAGTATTTGAATAAATTTTTTTTCTCATTTTATATACCAATCCCATTTTTCTCTTGCTACACTCCTCCTGCTCCCTATACCTTCTACCCACTACACCTCCATTCATTCCTTAGAGAGGGTGAGGCTTCCTATGTAGAGTCAACAACGTTTGGAACATCACTTTGAGTCAGGACCAAGTCTCTCTGCCTGATATCTAGACTGATAAGGTATCTCTCCAGAGAATGGGATCCAGAAATTCAGTTCAAGAACTAGGAATAAATCCTAGTCGCAATACCGGTGGCCCCACAGACTGTCTCAGCCAAAAAACTGTCACCCACATTTAGGGTGCCTAATTTTTGCCTATACAGGTTTCTCTGCTGTCTTTTTGGAGTCGGTGAGCTACCACTAGCTCAAGTTGGCTGTTTCTGTGGGTATCCCGACCCAGGTCTTGACCCCTTTGCTCATATTTTCGCTCCTCTCTTTTCTACTAGACTTTTGTCGCTCAGCCTAGTCTCTGCATCTATATTCGTCAGTTGCTGGAGTACATGTTTTCAAAATATGACCTGATGATTCTCTGGATTTCTTCTGTGTCTGTTGTTATGGCTCCCTTTTCATTTCTGATTTGCTAATTTGGATATTCTCTCTCTGACTTTTGGTTAGTTTGGATAAAGGTTTGTCTATTTTGCTGGTGTTCTTAAAGAACCAACTATTTGTCTCATTCATTCTTTGTATTATTTTCCTTATTTATATTTGTTGATTTCAGCTCTCAACTTGGTTATTTCTGCCATTTAATCCTCTTGAGTGTGTTTGCTTCTTTTTGTTATAAAGTTTTCAAATGTTGTGTTAATTCACTAGTGAGGCATTTTTCCAGCTTCTTTTGTAGGCATTTAGTGCTATGAATGTTCCTCTTAACAATGCTTTCATTGTGTCCCATAAATTTGGGTATGTTGTTTGGTCATTTTCATTGAATTTTGGGAAGTCTTTAATTTCTCTCTTTATTTCTTCCTTGACCCATTGATGATTCAGGTGAGCATTGTTTAATTTCCATGTGTTTGTGGGATTTCTGGAATTAGTATTACTTTTGAATTCTAGTTTAAGCCATGGTGATCTGATAAGATGCTTGGGGTTATTTAATTTTTTCTTGATCAGCCACACAGAGGACCTGGCTCATGCCTGCTATCTCAGAGGTCACAGACTCATGCCCAGGCCCACAGAGGTCTTGGCTCAGGCCTAGTTCCTTGGAGGTTCTAGATTCAAGCCCAGACCCACAGGAGTTCTGGCTCAGTTCTATTTGTTGAGGTTTCTTTTATTACCAAATATGTGGTCAATTTTTGAGAAGGTTCCATGATGTACTGAAAGGAAAGTGTATTCTTTGTCTTTGGATGGAATATCCTATAAATGTTTGTTAAATCCATTTCAGTAATAACCTTTGTTAGTTCCCTTATTTCTCTGCTATTTTTGCTCGTACTGATCGGTCCAGTAGTGGGAGTAGAGTGTTGAAGTCTTCCACTATTAGTGTGTGGGGTTTCATTTATGATTTAAGCTTTAGAAGTGTTTCTTTTACATATGAGGGTGCCATTGTATTTGGGGCATAGATGTTCAGCATTGAGATTTCATCTTGGTGAATTTTTTTCCTGTGGCTAATATGCAATGATCTTCTTTGTCTCTTTTCATTGATTTTAGTTTGAAGTCTATTTTGTTAGATATTAGGACAGCTACACCACCTTATTATTTATTTTTATTTTTTAGGTCAGTTTGATTGGAATTTTTTTTACCCTACCCTTTACTCTGAGGTGATATCTGTCTTTGAGGTTGAAGTGTGTTTCTTGCATGCAGCAGAAGGATGAATTCAGTTTTCATATCCAATCTAATAGCCTGTGTTTTTTTAAAGGTGAGTTTAGTCCATTTATATTATGGGATATTAATGACCAGTGATTGCTATCTCCTGTTAATTTAGTTTTCATTGTTGGTGATGTTAATTTGTGTGTTTTTCCCTTCTTTGAGATTTGCTGAGTGAGATCACCAATTGTCTGAGTTTTTGTTGATGTAGCCAACTTTCTTGTGTTGGGTTTGTGGCTAGGTATTGGTTTAATCTGGTTTTTCTTTTTTAATTTAATTTTTTTCATTTTTTATTAAAAATTTCCATATCCACCCCTCCTCCCACTTCCCTCCCCTTCCCTCCACCCATACCCCCATTCCCTCCCTCTCCAAGCCAAAGAGTCATTAAGGTTCCCTACATAATGTTAAGTCGAAGGTCCTCCCAACTCCCCCCAGGTCCAGGAAGGTGAGCATCCAAACTGACAAGGCTCACACAGAGCCCGTCCATGCTGTAGAATCAAAGCCCATCGCCATTGTCATTGGCTTCTCAGTCAGTCTCCTCTGTCAGCCACATTCAAAGAGTCGGGTTTGATAGCATATTCCATCAGTCCCATTCCAACTGGTATTGGTAATCTCCCATTAGTTCTGTCCCACCGTCTCAGTGGGTAAATGCACCCATCATGGTCCTGACTTTCTTGCTCATGTTCTTTCTCCTTTTGCTTCTCATCAGGACCTTGGGAGCTCAGTCCAGTGCTCCACTGTGGGTCTCTGTCTCTATCTCCATCCATCACCAGATAAAGGTTCTATGGTAATATCAAAGATAATCATCAGTGTGGCTATAGGACAAGGCCAGTTCAGGCACCCTTTCCTCTGCTGCCCAATAAACAAACTGGGGATATCTCCTTAGACACCTAAGACTGGGAACCCGCCTAGAGTCCAGACTCTTGCCAACCCTAAAATAGCTCCCATAATTAAGATATATACTTCCCTGCTCACCCAACCACCCCTCCTCCATCCCAACCAATCCATTCCCTCAAGCTCTCCCCATCCTCTCCTTCTCCCTTCTCTCCCCGCATCCACCCTTATCCCCACCTCACCCCCACCCCAGTGCTCCCAACCCCTGCCCAGCAATTTTGTCCATTTCCAATATGCAGGATGATAACAATATGTTTTTCTTTGGGTTTACCTTCTTATTTAGCTTCTCTAGGCTCACAAATTATAGGCTCTATGTCCTTTATTTATGGCTAGAATCCACTTATGATTGAGTACATACCATATTCCTCTTTTTGGGTTTGGGTTACCTCACTCAGTAAAGTGTTTTCTATTTCCATCCATTTGCACGCAAAATTCAAGATGTCATTGTTTTTACCGCTGAGTAGAACTCTAAAGTGTATATTGCCACACCTTCTTTATCCATTCTTCTATTGAGGGGCACCTAGGTTGTTTCCAGGTTCTGGCTATTACAAATAGGGCTGCTATGAACATTGTTGAAAAAATGCTTTTGTAGTATGATTGGGCATCTCTTGGGTATATTCCCAAGAGTGGAATTGCTGGGTCCTGAGGTAGGTTGACTCCCAGTTTCCTGAGAAACCACCACACTGATCTCCAAAGTGGTTGCACAAGTTTGCATTCCCACCAACAATGGATGAGTGTTCCCCTTACTCCATATCCAGCATATCTCCAGCATAGGGTATCATTGGTGTTTTTGATTTTAGCCATTCTGAGAGGTGTAAGATGGTATCTTAGAGTTGTTTTGATTTGCATTTCCCTAATCACTAAGGAGGTTGAGCATGACCTTAAGTGTCTTTTGGCCATTCAAACTTCTTCTATTGAGAATTCTCTGTTCAGTTCAATGCCCCATTTTTAATTGGGTTAATTAGCATTTTAAAGTCTAGTTTCTTGAGTTCTTTATATATTTTGGAGATCAGACCTTTGTCTGATGTGGGGTTGGTGAAGATCTTTTCCCAGTTGGTAGGTTGCCTATTTGTCTTAATGACAGTGTCCTTTGCTTTACAGAAGCTTCTCAGCTTCAGGAGGTCTCATTTATTCATTGTTGCTCTTATTGTCTTTGCTACTGGGGTTCTATGTAGGAAGTGGTCTCCTGTGCCCATGTGTTGTAGACTACTTCCCACTTTCTCTTCTATCTCTTTCAGTGTGGTCAGATTAATATAATATCTTTAATCCATTTGGACTTGAGTTTTGTGCATGGTTTTTCATGGAATTTTTTGTGTTGTTCTTCTATGGTGATTGAAAGTTTTGCTGGGTATCGTAGTCTTGGTTGGCCTTCATGGTCTCTTAATGTCTACATGATGCTTGTCTACAACCTTCTGCCCCTCACTGTCTCCAGTGAAAATCAGATATAATTCTGATAGGTCTGCCTTTATATGTTACTGGGCCGTTTTCCTTTGCGGCTCTTAGTATATTTTTCTTCTGTATGCTTAGTGTTTTGATTATTATATAGTAAGGGGACTCTTTTTTTTTGATTCAGTCTATTTGGTGTTCTGTACATTTCTTGTATCTTCATAGGCATATCTTTCTTTAGGTATGAAAAGTTTTCTTATATGATTTTGTTAAATATATTTTCTATAGTTTTGAGTTGAATTTCTCCTTCTATACCTATTATTCTTAGGTTTGGTCTTTTTATGGTGTCCCTTATTTCCTGGATATTATGGGTTAAGCTTTTGTTAGATTTATTGTTTTCTTTGAGTGATGAGTGTATTTCCTCTATTGTATCTTTAGGGCTTGAGATTCTCTCTTTCATCTCTTGTATTCTGTTGCTTATGCTTGTATTTGTATTCCTGATCATTTTCTCATAGTTTCTGTTCCTATAATTCCCTCAGCTTGTGTTTTTCTTTATTGTCTCTATTTCAGTTTTTTATTTTTAAATAGGTTTTTTTTTCATATGTTCAATTGCTTTTTCTTAAGGGATTTGCTGATGTTTTCCTATTTTTTGGTTGTCTTTTTCTCCATTTCTTTGAGGAAATTTCTCATTTCCTCTTTGAGTCTCAAACATTGTCCAGAAGTTATTTTTAGATCATTTTTTTCTACTTCTATATTTAATTCTTTAAGTCTTGCTGTTATAAGGTCTCTAGATTTTACTAGTATCATGTTTCTCTTTGTGGTGTTAGTCATCTTTTCCTCTAATTGGTGTGGCTGGGTCTGTCTGTGCCTCTGGTGATTAATCTTCTAATTGCCAGTGGATCCAAGGATCAGATGGTTGTTCCTCATGGTACAGTCAGTGGCATGGTTCTGGTCACTCAGTATTACTGGAGGTCACTTAGTACTTCCAGATTTGCTTGGCTCCTTTGGAATTTGCATTCTCAGGCCTGCTCTGGTCTAGGTTGCCAGTGCAGACCTGTTTCTGTAAATGACCCTGGTCTGGATCTGCTCCTGAGGAGTCCCTGCCTTGGGGTTTGTCTTGTAGAGGTCTCTGGTTCTGATCTTCTCCCTCAGAGGTCCCAGATTTGGATGTGCCCAGCCACACAGAGCACCTGCTGGCTCAAGCCTTCTACCTCAGAGGTCCTATACTCATGCCCAGGCCTGCAGAGGTCCTGGCTCAATCCTGTTTACTCGGAGGTCCCAGACTAAAGACCAGCCCCTCAGGGGTACTAGCTCAGGTCTACTCCCTTGAAGGTCCCAGATTCAGGCCTGGACCTACAATGGCCTCTGGCTCTGGCCCACTCGCTCAGCACTTGTTTCCCTGTACCTGCTCCTGTGAGGTTCACTGTCTCATGTCTGTTATAGCCCAGGTCGCTGGCTTACTCCCTGCCTCTGCAAATGTCCCTGGTCTGGATCTGCTCCAGTTCCCATAGAACTTTTCTCTTCAGGCCTGTTCCAACCTTGGTCACTGGCCCACTCCTGCTTCTGCAAATGACTTTGGTCTGGATCCTCTCTTGCTCCCATGGATTTCACTATCCCAGGCCAGCTCTGGCCCAGGTAACTGGCTCAGTCCTGCTCTTGTGAAGTTCGATTCTTCAGCCTGCTCTGATCTAGGTCGCTGGCTCATTCCTGCTCCTGTGGAGTTCACTGCCTCCTCATTTTTTCTATGTACATGGTCAATACATTCCAATAATATATGACACACCACAGATATAGCATTACTCAATAGAAACTCAAGTACATGTATGATGCTGATGGTTACCAGTAATATCTAGTCAAACTAAACTGCATAAAAAAAATCATTTCTGTTGAACTCATTTTGGGGGGAGTGGGTGGTCCTCAGATGTGAACAGAAATGGCATAAGAAGTAAATAATGAAAAATGTAGTTTTCATCCTTTGAGTGGACTGAAAGTATGTAAAACATGATGATAGCTAAAGTGTCAGAAAATGGGCAGAATACCATATTCAGGGTGACTTATAAATAATAGGAGCTTATGGTATACAGGCCTGGCAGCTGATATGTCACATTTGAATCAAAGTACCAATAAATTCGATATACATGTTTCCAAGTTCCCAAACGGTTGATTGTATCACAACACGAGTGAAATGGAAGCTGACTTTCTTTGGGTCTCTTTCATAACAAACCTTATAAAGGTCCCAAATGTAAAAATTATCAACATTGTTTTGATATATGGATTTTAACATTCCACAGAAGCATGTAGGCTAGAGCATAAATATTATCATGTGACATTAAATTTTTCATAGACCAACTAGGAAGTCATGATGAGGAAGTTTGGAAAGGATACTTAAAATCCCTTAGAGATAGACATGCAACAGCATTAGTCAGAGTATACTTAATGCTATGTGATAGGAGGACTGTGGGTAGGAAATGAAGCAAGACATAATACAGTATCATCAGAGAAGAATAAACCACAATATTTCTTGGATGGCTCATGTTACTGCTTTCTTACCATAGAACACTATAGGAAATTTTGAACTAACTATACTAATTTGAACTAGCTCTTAAAGGGACTTAAGTATTGAATGGGGAAACACCTATAGAGAGATAAGAAAAATAAACAAGTAGTAGTCCAGAAGGAATTAGATGACATGTATAGCAGTGCATGGAATGGTATCTAGTTAATGAGAGCATGTTGCTAGTGGTAAACTAAATGAGAAAAGGTGGGGTGGCCAGATCTGAAGGAAACTCAATAGTTTATCTGTAAACTTGACATTAAATGAAGAAACAGCTAAGAGGTTTAGGACTATCTGTCTTGAAGAAAAGAATTGCCAAACCTGGATTTAGAAGATTGATCCAAACTAAAAAACAAGAATTGAGGAGTAGTCCATAACAGAGATGACGAGAGTCATAGGATAGAGCGAAATAAGCAAGGCAGTGAAAGGGGAAATGAAGGAGTGTACAGAAACAGAAGAAAACCATTTACTTTCCAATTAGACTTACATCAAAGTGCATTTGTAGGAGCAAATACTTTACTTAATATTTAGTAAACTTAACCAAGCAGCAGGTACCACACATAAGCTTCAGGAATAACAATTTTTATTGTTATATTGCTTTAAAAACTTATTCAGTTGAAATTATAAAATTAACAAATAATGATAAGTGATAATAAATCTGAGAATCTATATAAAAGTTGCTTAAAATACATAAATAAATTTAAAAATGCATTTCTAAGGCTTAAATTTAATTAACCTTTTCAGTAAAAAACATGAGTCAGATATTAGGGAAAAACGTGAAAGATCAAAAAAGCTGATAAGCAGCCACCAGTGATCTCCTTCTCCATCCATTCCTCCAGCTGAAAAAGGCTGAGATACTGGCTCTGCTCTGTCTTATCACTTTCTGTCTCTTACCCATATTCTCACTTCCTGTCCCTTCTCTGTACAGACTTCCAGACTCTATGGTTAACAAGTAGCTAGATTCACCCTCTGATCTCCAGGAAAGTTTTATTTGTCAGAACACAAAATATCACACAATACATTTTATTGTTATAAATATTATTAATTTTTTGATAGTAGTCATAATGGTCCCATAAATTTTAGCATTATAATATTATGTGATGAATCTTGGAACAATAGCAATGACAATGGTTATGAATTATTTCTTGGTGTGAGTGTAAGCAACAATACTGAGAACTACAGATAGGGTGAACTTCTGTTTTTCAAATTGCTGTATTTGAATCATTTATTATCGTAACTGAGGAAAGTAATGCAATACATGGATGAAAAAGGCAGAGTAGGGGAAATCTTTCCTCCTCTCTCTTTATACCTTTCTCACTCTCTCCCTTTTCCTCTCCCTCTATCTCTGTTTTCATCTTTCTTACTTTGTCTCTCTGTATTCCTTTAATACTTTCTCCCACCATCCTTTTCTTCATAAGAAGAAACCTTGAACAGAACGAAGAGTTTAACAATGTAACATAAATGGGTAAAAGAATTCCATAAAGAAGATCTGAAATAAATTTCAAGAAAGGCAGGAGGAAAGTAAGAGAGCTTTTGTGGTGGCCACAGATTTAACAAGAAGAGAAGAAAGCCAGCCCATATGTCCATGCTGATAAAGCCTGAAATTAATCAATTGAATTTAGCAATAAGTGCATTATTGTTAATATCTGTCTAAACAATTTCAGTACAGCCAAAGCAGAAGCTTTAATACAATAAATTAAAACCAGATGAGAAGCAGGTTTTAAATTGTTAATGGAAATAAAACTTTCTGAAATCCTAGCTGACTGAAGAAGGAAGATGAAGAAACCAATGTTCATAATGGCAGGCCCTGTGATAACTGATGCTCAGACTTGAGGACTGATCTTATGAAAAATTTAAAAAGTCATTGATTGATTGTCCAATGTCAAACATTCAGTCTTTAATGCATGCATATAAGTAATATTATATGGAATCAGCAGGATATAGTTAGAGATATATATCTATAGTCAAATACATACAGATATACAGTAATAATTGATAATCAAAGGGGCTATCAATTTTAAGGAAATCAGGGAGGTGTGCTTGTGAAGTTTTTGATGGTGGAAAGGGAAGGGAGACATGTTGCAACTAAGCAAACAGATAAAAACAGTAAACAAACAAAAGAAATCATTAATAAAGAAAAACATTTAAAGTAACTCTCCAGCTGTTATTGAGATCCTACAGGTTTTTGTTTGTTTGTTTGTTTTGTTTTGTTTTTCAAAACAGGTTCTCTGTATAGGCTTGGTTGTCATCAAACTCACTCTGTAGACCAGCTTGGACATCAGCCACTAGAGATCAATGTGCCTCTGCATCCTGAGTGCTGGATTAAAGCATGTACCAAAACTGCCTGGTGACCTTACAATTCTTACCTTCAGTTTATGACTCAGTTGATAAACTCTAGCTTAGTATATATGGGAAATACATGGCTCATGAGTCAGGACCTTGTGTGTATGTGCATGTATGTTTAATGTTTCAACCATACAGTGCCTCTCCCTCCAACTCTATGGTTATATCTAACTCCCATCCCATTGCTCACATCAGAAACCTGTTGGAATAGCAAATATCTCAACCCCTACCTTTATATACCTCCCTCTTTTATATCACCCTAGAAATCATAAACTTAACTCTTGCCTTATTTTCAGATTCAACAGTTTTCTACAACCACTGCTTAAATGAAGTCTTAAGTATTTGTCTTCCAGAGCCTCAGATAAACGTCTGAATTTCTGCATATTGAGTTCTTGTAACATACATCGGCTTTTTTGCAGGAGGGGTGGCACAAAGTGTGATTTCTGAAATATAGGTTTCATGAAGCATTACATAAAAACTATTGACATTGCCTGGCTGCTAGAGATAAAATCGTATTGGCATTATCAATGGCTTTGACACCAACAAGTATGGGAATTCAGAAATGGAAAATGTAGCTGTAAAGATGTGAAAACATGAGACCAGCCTGGTCTACAAGAGCTAGCTCCAGGACAGGCTCTAAAGCTGCAGAGAAACCCTGTCTCGAAAAACCAAAAAAAAAAAAAAAAAAGGAAAAAAAAATGTGAAAACACACAACAAGGACAAGGTAACACGTTACTACAAAGATACTGAATGTTATCCTAAAAATATCCCAAGTATGGAGTGGGGAGTCCTTCTATCTATGTGTGGCTTTTACTGGTTAATTAATAAAGAAACTGCTTTAGCCTATACCAAGGCAGAACTTAGTTAGGCAGGGAAAACTAAACTGAATGCTGGGAGAAATAAAGCAGTGTCAGTAATAAGCCATGTAGCCCACTGGAGACGGACACCTGAACCACAGCCTCGTGGTGATACATAGATTACTGGAGATGGCTTAATTTAAGATATGAGTAAGCCAGAAATACGTTTAAGCTATTGGCCAAACAGTATTGCCAATAATGTGGTTTCTATGTGATTATTTTGGTTCTGGGCAGCTGGGAACAAACAGGCGGCCCTCCTACAAGACAAGTAGAAGGAGAAACAAGATGACAGGAAGACACGGCATTTCTACATATATTGGAAAAAGTTGCAATAACAAGCAATAGTGACCGAGAAAGAAACTACGTGATCAAATGTCAGCTGACATCATCAAGACTTAAAAGAAACATAGTAAGACTAAAACCTCAGAATAAAAAGACTATGGTTGAGACAGAATCAACTGAATTACCCTTAGCAAGTGTGTGCTATCATAAGACTTTGTCAAACTTAAGGCTGCCATTATAGACAAAGTAGGCAGAAGGAGGGAGGAAGGCAAGGATTCAGATCACAGCTAGTTTGTGTAGTACTTTATTGTCTTGGAACTCATCTCCTGCTACTAAAATTAGAGGCATTTTTAAATGCATTGTACTGGTTCAAGATATTCAAAAAAATGAAACAGACTAGAGAAGCTACAAATGAATTTATCATACCTTTGGTTATTATTATATAGGTAGGTGGCTTAAACTTTGTAAATAAAAGGTAGATAGATTATTATGAGTCATATGAAATTTTTTATTTATAAACTATATTCATGCTTGTTATAAATTAAATGTTGAAAATACAGGCATGAAAAGAAAACCATAATATTTTTCGTAGGTAACTTAGGAAAAGTATATTATGATCTCAATCAGACAGAAAAATTTCTCTAGTAATTACACACATCATTTAGAAAAAGACTGTGACATTAAGCATTGTTAAAATTTCTGAGCTCCTTATAACAGTAAAGATTATACCAACATTAGCTAGTCACAGAATCAAACCACAACATGATGAAATTAATTACTATATAGCCCCCATTTCAAATGTTCCTATACAAAAATATATTTCAAGGAATTTTCTTCTTCATTTTTTTTTTAATTAAAAATTTCCACCTCCTCCCCTCCTCCCATTTTCCCCCCTCTTCCACTCCCCGTCCCCCTTCCTCTCTCTCTAGTCCAAAGAGCAGTCAGGATTCCCTGCCCTGTGGCAAGTCCAAGGTCCTCTCCCCTCCATCCAGGTCTAGGAAGGTGAGCATCGAAACAGACTAGGCTCCCACAAAGCCAGTACATGCAGTAAGATCAAAACCCAGTGCCATTCTCCTTGGCTTAGCTTTCAGACCTCATTGTCTGCCACGTTCAGCGAGTCCGGTTTGATCACATGCTCCATCAGACCCAGTCCAGCTGGCCTTTGTGAGCTCCCATTAGATCAGCCCCACCGTCTCAGTGGGTGGATGCACCCTCCCCTCACTGTCCTGACTTCCTTGCTCATGTTCTCCCTCCTTCTGCTCCTCATTTGGAAGTAGACAAGATTGCCAGGCAAAATTTGGAAGCTTGGGGGTGGGGGTGGGTTGAGGGTAAGGGTAAATGGGGAAAGAAAAGTATTTCAAGGATTTTTTTCAACAGTTTTGAACACACAAATTCCCAAAGTATGAACTGTAAATACCCTTATGTCTTATGAAAATTTTCCAAAATTTCTAGCATCATGGAAGTTTATTATAGAAAGTACCACAAACATTGATAAAGAAACAAGACACTAAAGAAAGATTTGGCAGAAGCATCCTCATACATATAGAGAAAACATTTTATATATACTGATATATAATTATAATAGGTAAATAACTATGTAAACTTAATGCAGAATATAAATAGCAAGATATCTACATTGATTGACATAGTGAGTACATGAGTGTTCTTTACAACTAAAACAGCTTATAATAAACCATTTTCAAATATCACCTTCTTTAATTCTTTAGCAATAACACTTGGAGCAAATATGTCAACCTTCAAGTAAAGAAAATGCAACCCTAAGAGGTATTGTCTTGGGGTTCTCATTGGAGATCAGCCCTATAGAAAAAGGAAAAATAAAAGGAACAACTGGGATCTTAAGTTTCACTTTGGAGAATGCACAAGGCATTCTTGGGAGTTACACAGTACAACTGTTGACCAACTAAACAGTTTTCAACACACTAGAAAGATGCAGGACATTATTATTTGCCAAAATCAACATCCTTTCCATTATTATACCTTCAACTTGTTGTAGCATCTGTCTACTTATCTATCATTTATGGCTCTATTAACAGTGCCATTTCAGTATATGAAAATAATCTCCATTACTGAGACAAACATAGTGCAATAAAGGTAATTGCTTTGTATTTTCTGACAGAAATGCAATTAAAAATAAAATATGAAAAATCTCTAGTTTGCCAATTGTGAAGATTCACAAGTTAAGAAAAATGCTATTATGTAATCACTGAACAAATATGAAATGTTTGGGAATAGTTATTATTATCACTTGTATATTAGTTTGTATTCTTCACTCATTAACATGAATGCAAAAATATCGTGATGCTCAACTGTGATTATATACTATGTTTACAGAGCTATTTTGAAATAATACCACTGGCCCAGTACATCACGTAGCTTAGGTTTCATTCCTTACCCCTCCATTTTAGATACACTTAAAGATATAACAACATTCTGCTATTATGGTTTGAGTCTTAAATATCCATCAAAGGTTATGCTGGAAAGGGTTTGCCAGCACATGCAGGTAAATGGACATTTTGAAACTGGGGTTTAATAGAAGGGAATTGGGCCACCTGGAGAGTGTCTTTAAAGAAGAAGTTAAGATTGTGACATTTCCCTCTGTCTTGTTTGGTTCTTGTCCACAGTGAGGTGAGAAGTTTTACTTTTCTGTATGCTGCCTGCTATAAAGTTCATCCTTAAAACAGCCTTAATTAGAACTAACTGATTTTAAAACTGTGAACTACAATAAATATAACATCTTTCTATTTTGTCACAGTGGTAAAAAGTTGACTAGCACAACCATATTCTTAAAATTTTATCGTTATTGTTATTACATTTCCATAGGTAAAATGAGTTTTCTGCAATGCCATATTTCATGTGGTCTTAATTAAAATGATGAGAAATAACAATTAGAAATATATAAATAAGAAATATAATAATGAACACTTATACTGAGAAAATCACATATGCTAGAGTCTCACTTTAACAAATGTCCAAATATTAAGGTTTCCTGTAGCTTGCTTCTACATTAATTTCACTTCGTTTGGCCAAGCACAATCTGAAAATACTGAATGGAAACTTCTGAAAGCAAAGAATTAATATTTTTCAATAGTTTTATTTCTAGGGAGTATTGTGAAACCTTGTGCTGTCTAACTCCTGTTTTAGCCTACAATATAGTGGTATTATACTTAGCATGCTCAGTACCTTGGGTTTGTCTCTCAATCAAAACTGAATAATAATAGTAATAGATAAATAAAATCCAATAATAATTGTAAAGTTTTAATTTTGAGAACAACAGCATAAAGAAATATCTAGTTTATGTTATGTATATATATATATACAATTTTAATATTTTTAATATGTACAAATATATTAACATGTAGGCAAACAGCCAAAATTATTATACTTTAAAGAATTTTGGCATTCCCTTTCATTTCAAACCTCTCAACTCTAGAGAAAAATACAAATGATGATCCTAATTTTAGACTCCATTCACAGATGAACATACAGACTGACTCTGCTGATTCTAGATAAACACTCAACATTACACTGTAATTAGACAGGAAAAAGTAATTATTCTGAAAAGAAGCACATGTTTGTCTTGGTTTTTATGCCTTTTCTGTACCTATATGAGATGATTTGAGAACTATACAGAAATTATTTTATAAAGGTATAAAATTATGTAAAGAAACAAGGTAACAGAGTTGAAATTACTCCTGTCATAAATAGCCAAAGTTGATATGCTGAAAGTCAGTTGATAACCAGTAAAATCACAGCTGGAAATCAATATGCCTTTTCCTCAAAAGTTCTCTCTTCTTTCTCATAAAAATGTAAATATTTGAAAGTTTTGATTAATGAAGTTAGAGTATGACAGAAATAACATGCTTGTGTTTTCTGTATCATATTTTTTAATTTGGTGAAGCTTGGAAGTATGTAGTGATTCTAATACTTACATTTTTAAAATTTTTCATAAAAGCGTAGTTACTAGGAATAAATTTGTAGATTCGTTTGTAGGTCAGCAGGTAAGAGAACTTAGAGTGAACTTGGGGTTGGTTCCCAGAAACCACATGGCAGCTCATAGCTGTCTACATCCCATTTCCAAGACTTTAGATGCCTCACTCCACAATCATGGTGCATATACACAGATGCAGAAAAAATACTCATACACATGACCTTTAAAGAAAAAAAAGGTTATACAAAAGCAACACAGTAGAATAAAGGGTGTATGCAGGCATGGTTATCTAAGTTATTTTAAGAAGTTAGTGGTATGTACTATTTAAATGTAATGCATTAGGTTAGAGAGAAGTTTCAGAGATGAAGATCTCTTGTTGGTCTGCCACAGAAGCTGTGCTTGGTTCCAGCACATCCACATGGTGACACCCCACTACACATCACTGCAGTTTTCACGGGATCCAATGCCCCTTCTGGCCTCTGTGGGCACTGCATGAAAGTGGAACACATATACCTATACAGACAAAACATTCATTCACATAAGGGAAAGAAATATATTTTTAAAAAGAACCTCACTTTTCAAGTTGAAGCCTTTTCTCTGACTTATTGTTTCAGTAATCAAGTCTATAATCTAGTCTCATTGTTTTATCACATAAACTCACTACCATGTGTTTTCTGTGATGTTGGTGATTTGAATATGGAGAGAGACACATTTGCCTAAAGCAAGCATTAATGAAAAGAAACTACCTAGTGAGACGTTTTCCTACTTCCTTGTGGAAACCTAGATAACACAATGGCAACGAAATGTTTGATGGTGTCTTCCTGCTGTGCAGTTTTTAGACCCCTTTAATGGACTCCAAATACCACTGAAGAGGCCCAGGCAGGAGATTGCAACTTATTAATTCAGGTGACGCTTCATTTTCCACAGGCCTCTTGTTGAAGAAAGGTTATAAAAATACCTGAAAAATGAAAAGAAGGAAAAGAAACAGCACGTTCTGTAATGTGGTGAACATTTGACATTATGTGAAAATACCCTTGCTTCTCTGATCCAAAGTAGAGCAAGCTTCACAAACATTGCAAACTACACATGAGATATCATTAAGAAAACTTCCATGGCTCTCCATTAATCCCCTCTGGGTATGACAACTTTGAGGGGAACTTCAGTTTACCCCGGTCCCTGGGGGTTACAGAGCTTGTCTGGAAAGTTCATGACGTCTGGATCTTGTGTGTGGGTTTTCAGCACTGTTGCCTCCAGTCTCGGCTGGAAGCCTTATAAGTGAGGCCTTTCATGTGGCTTTCAACATTTCTCACTTCAGCCTCTGAAAGAAATGGAAACAAACCCTCTCCATGTTTATGACAGTCCTAGAAGGGAGGTTGAATTTCAAGTCTGTTCTTGAAGGAGGGTGAAGGGTCAGTTTGGGAGTGTAAAAGAAATGAGAGAAGTTATTCTCATCCCACTGTGCTCTTCAGCACAACCTTGTCTTTCCTAACAGGGACACTGAGTATTGACAAAAATAGCTTTTCCTGATCCATTTGCAGGTCCTTCCCATTTGCAGGTGTGCATGCAATAGCTGATTCAGGTGACATAAAGCACTGCCAAGAGTCAATCTTCTTTACCAGCACATCACGTAAATCTGTAAATTACTATTTTCAAAGATGTTTTGAAGATCACATTGTAACTTCAAGTACACAAGAGAACCAAATGATACAATATTTTGAAACATGAGGAGAGCCATCTCTCACTCTTAGATTCAAGTTAGTATATAGCTTCTTTATTTTGCATTGTCTTTTATATTTCATACTTGTTTACATGGTATGAGGCTAGTGTGTTCTTAGTATAAAAATGAGGGCAATATTGCTTATTGTGATTAAGTGACTTACATAATGATAAAATGGTTAATGGATAATAAGGTACAGAAAAGTATGAGGATGGCTGCATTTAAGTGTGTGGTCTTTTTTTTTCATAAAATACCTTGTGACAATCATAATATATGCTACATTATTTGCATATAATTAGAAATTCTGACACATTTCTTCTTGATGCAGCGGAGTTGATGTAACAGGATATATGCATGTTGACTAGCAATGTAAGTCAATGGAAAATTAATGAGCAATTAATAGTCATGATGCGTGCTTGAAAGGGAGAAATATCTAACCTAAGATGATGAGCTAACACTTCACAGAGTTTATTATTATGATGTATCTTCCACATTGCCATAAAAGACATTCCACATTTGATTGCAGAATAGAGAAATGATGAAAAGGGGACAACAGCATAACAAAGAGTGTGACCACATATTATGAACAGATACTGTTTACTTTTCATTACGTAAATTGTGCCAGTACCTGTAGCACAGGAATGATCTTATTTTTGTCCTACAGAGATTCATATTTATTCTCAATGGGGGCAAGAATACATCTAGATTACAGCTGTAACTTGAAGCTTCAGAATTTTTACGTTGCATGACTGGAGATTTTACCCGCAGCAGATGCCACCTTACATTTGCGAATTTCCTTTATCATAGAGTAGTAACATTGATAATATCTGCAGTGAGTATAGAGTATAAATGGAAATACATGTGAAGCTTCAGTAAGCATGTTTCTTGTCAAACATTGCAGGATACAGTGGAAAGTGCACAGTGCAAAATCATTTGATGATAAAAAGGCAAGACCAACATTCAAAGTAGCTAAATCAATTAGGTTCCATTTCAGTTAAACATGATAAATGATGAAAGAGTATTCTTTACCTTATAAAAACAAATATTAATGTTTCTTAATGAGTCCAAAGTGAAAAATAAATGGTTTTCTTTAGTCATCTGCGTCTAACCATGTTCAATATGCATAAAAAGTTGGGAAAAATTATTTTCCTCTCTTTTCCTTCCAAATTTCATCAACCAATGAAAGAAAAAAATTACAGCCGTATGGAAAAGAAATAGAACTGGAAAAGTCTCTCATTCTTGCTTCATTTATCCTTATTTTTCTTGTCTATATTACCTAAATGATCCCCTCATTTGTAAGGTGGAAATGATAGTAGGCCATGTTTTATGAGACAAAACATGAGGGAAAAGGGTTTTTTCCCCATCCTTGCCTCAAAGGAATACAATGATGTAAGTCATAAAGTCTTCATTTCTTGCCTTATTGCGATCCAGTCTGCCAAAAAGAGAAGAAAATGTAAGAAGATATGATGAGAAAGGCATGCTGATGTGACATGCGCTGATGTGGGACCAGTCTTATCAGTCTTTGTCCATATGTATAGGATGATGATAAAATTCCAAATAACCATTTCCTTTGGCTCACTAAAGATCATTAAACCTTTCAATGAATTCTTCACTTATCAACTAGTTCCATTTATTTTTGGAGTGAGCTAATACCATTATTCTATAATTTCTTAATATAGCAAAGGAAATTAGATATATGTTGCTATAAAAACTGATTTAAATAAATTTCTTGTGTACTCATTCTTTCATTTCTTTATTCACATATTGAATTTTAATAATGCTCCAGAATTTAATTAATTTTTATTTTTAATATGGAAAACAGAAGTAAATACTATTTTGATAATATTTTCTGTTTTTACACAAAAGAATAAAGGAGAATCAATAGTTTTCCTGAAGGTATTTCTCTCATATCTCTGTCTTCTGACATAGTCTTAAAAGTGAATCTTCCTTGCTGCAAAATTTGCTTAGGGATTATAAATTCAATTTATTCATCTACCAATTGATAAATGTATAAAACAATGATGTACCTACTGCATAGAAAGTATTTTAATCTATTTGCATTTTGAAGTAAATGGTTAATGATATAAGAATTTAGAAATTAATATAGGACATATTCCTAATTAGAGGCAATCCATCAACCGATACTTTAGGCAATATCATGCCTCTATTTCATTAAGACTTAAACATCCAGAAAATATTTTAAAACTAGCAAGATATCATTATACTCTTTGTGTGCTATATGAGTTAGGGATGGGGGCAGACTAAAATTACAGATGAAAGGATTGCAAATAAACAGAGCAATTGGATAGTCATCAAGTAAACTTTCTTGTCTCTTTCATGTGTTTCTCTGGGAATATATTAATCTTTAAAGCTCTTTTACATTATAAATATTGCTTATGGCACAAATCATGCAAATTTATCTCCTTTCATTACTTCAGAGCTTCCTAGGTCAAGAGTTATCATTCAGACCACATCAGCTGTTTCAACTAAACCATATTATGCAATGGTGTCAGTTTCCTTTCAAATGAATGATATAGTGCCATGATAAATCCCTCCCAGTCTTTGGCAAAGTAAGGAAGGCAGGGTTCTGTTTAGAGAAGAGGGCTTTTAAGGTTTAAGTGCACAGTTCCCAGGAAATTGAGCAAATAGACAGCAACCCCTTTAGCAAAAATATAAAACACAAATCCTTTCAAAGTAGTAGGAAACGATGTCAGCCGTGTTAGAATTGAGGGTATTACTGAAAACGGTGCTAAGAATGCCCCTTAAAAGGGGTGGGAATTTTTCCCATTTATAATGAGCTGTCAAAGTGTCCAGAGAGAAGCTGCATACCACAGCACAATTCATAAGATGGAATTTAGAAACACTATCTGGAACTGCTATTTAATAAATTTATGAAACCACATGTCAAGAGGCAAATGTTCTTTTAATGTCTATTCTTCTGGCATCCAAAGGTGCACAGAGCCAGAACATACAGGATCTTCCTTTATTTATCGCTTTATGTCTATTTTAGCACTTTCTATATTGGGGATAACAAGAACACATGACAATCTCTCCCTCGAAGTAAGTAGACATTATAATTAAAAAGTAAATCAATGTAACTTACAACCAATTCCCTGCTTGGAGAAGTTGTCATGCTTGTTTTTCCTGTGATAAAGCATTACTTTTGCTTTGGTTTGTTTTAAACAGAATCCTACCACGTAGCCCAGATCTATGTCAACATTAACCTTTGGCCACATCATGCTCTCACAAGTTAGTTTATAAGTGTATACTACAATTTCTCACTTCTTTGGACATGATAATTTTGCCATATACTTGTTCTAATTATGCAATTAAATTTGTATATTACTAGAGAAATTTGGCTAATTACAATAGAATTAAAGAAATAGAGCATTTAATTCAACAGTGAGATTATTGCTCTGCTGTCTGGAAAGATGGATCTGTAGTTAGGCAACTGTCTAATCTTCCAGAGGACAAGTGTTCAACTCCTAGCATGTACATGGAATCATGGAGACTCACTATGACGACTGCCTGAAGCTTCTCCCCAACTCTCCCAGAATTCTGTTCTGTCTATTCCGCCTACCTAATTTTCTGTTCTCTTAAAGGGCCAAGGCAGTTTTCTTTATTAATTAACCAATGAAAGTAACATAGACAGATAACTCTCCTCCATCACTCCCCAAAGTGGTTATGTCTCCAGGCTCCCCTTCCCCAAAACTCTCCCCGAACAGTCGACTTTTCTGCTCCCTGATAGACCACAGAGCTAAGTTTTAACATGTGGCCTGTTGCCAGAATGCCAGCTAGACATCCTGGTATTAACCAGCCCAAGACGTGTTGCATTTGAACACGTTAATGTTACTAAGCAAGCAAAAAGTTCCTTAAAATTTTCCATGATATTATACTGTGTAGTTGGAGGATGTCAGTGCTACCAACAGTTCTGCAAATGATGAACTACAGGCTAAATGAGTTACTCTACTCCTAGGAAATAAGTTGTTTTTCTGATGTATATATGTTGTCATACTTCTCACCCTTCCAAAAATTCACAAACATACACATACATATATACACATAGATATATACAAATGCACAAGGAAAATTTTTTTTAAAAAAAATGCCCCAAGTGTAAATTTCTATTTCTTCTCCAAATTTCCAGCCCGGAACTAGCCTTAAATGCAATACCTCATTTCTACCGGTAAAATTTAGCCACTGTAAGTCAATATAAAATTTGGTACCTTTTGAGGAAAAGAAAGCATGGTCTTACATGCACACATTTTGTAATTCCTGGTTCAGACAGTGCTAGGAAAGCACTTTTTCCAGTGATGATATAACGATAACACAAGCAAAAATGATGAAGAAAAATAGTTCTCCTTTGTTGGTCATAAACTATGCATATGCACAGCTTGTTAGATGACATGAAATGAAAACATTGGCAGAGAATTAATCTGTGTCTTTATGTTTGCAGATGACAAATGCTGGAAATCTGGAAAGCGAAACTGAATTAGATGCGGTCCAAAATACACAGTATCTTAAGGATTGTGGGCTTCACTGTAAAAGCTTATCACTCTAGTAATTTAATTTATTACAAGGAAGATAAACAGGAGTCGAGCCGGCCATACCACTCGTAGGCAAGTTAGTGCTCAGCAGAGGAGCACAGAAACTCTTTTTTTTTTTATTAAAAATTTCCATCTCCTCCCCTCCTCCTCCTCCTTCCCTCCCCTCCCCTCCACCCATACCCCCACTCCCTCCCTCTCCAGGCCAGAAAGCCATCGGGGTTCCCTACTCTATGTTAAGACCAAGGTCCTCCCAACTCCCCCCAGGTCCAGGACGGTGAGCAACCAAACTGACAAGGCTCCCACAGAGCCCGTCCATGCTGAGGAGTCCAAGACCATCGCCATTGTCCTTGGCTTCTCGGTCAGCCTCCGCCGTCAGCCACATTCAGAGAGTCCGGTTTGGTCGCCTGTTCCATCAGTCCCATTCCAACTGGACTTGGTGATCACCCGTTAGTTCTGTCCCACCGTCTCAGTGGGTGAACGCACCCCTCACAGTCCTGACTTTCTTTCTCATGTTCTCTCTTCTTCTGCTCCTCATCAGGACCTTGGGAGTTCAGTCCGGTGCTCCAATGTGGGGCTCTATTCTAAGTGAGGTAACCCAGACCCAAAAAGCTGAACATGGGATGTACTCACTCATAATCGGTTTCTAGCCATAATTAAAGGATATCGAGCCTATAATTCGTGATCCTTGAGAAGATAATAATAAGATGAACCCAACGAAAAACATACAGTTATCCTCCTGGATATTGGAAGTAGACAAGATTGCCCGGCAAAAATTGGGAACTTGGGGGTGGTGTGGAATGTGGGCAAGGGGAGATGGGGAGAGAAAAGTATGAAGGGGAAGATGGGAAGAGCTTGGGGGAATGGGTTGCTTGGGATATAGGAAGGGTGGATATGGGAGCAGGGAAGCATATATCTTAATTAAGGGAGCCATCTTAGGGTTGTCAAGAGAATTGACTCCAGAGGGGTTCCCAGGTATCCAGGGAGATGCCCCCAGCTAGTTCCTTGGGCAGCTGAGGAGAGGGAGCCGGAAAAGGCCAGATCCTATAGCCATACTGATGTATATCTTGCATATCACCATAGAACCTCCACCTGGCAATGGAGGAAGATAGAGACAGAGCACAGGAACTCTTTAGGTTAAAATCAGACCAAGTGAAATTGGAAGAGGGCCTAGCAGCTAAGCTTTTGTCAAACAAATGTTTATATATTTAATTGTTTCTCTTTGTAGGAGTTTGCATGTCATGGTACAATTTGCAGGAGCTGGCTCCCATCTTCTGCACACAGGTGCTGGGGACTGAACTCAAGTTTTTTTTTTAGGTTGGACACAGGTGCCTTTACCACCTGAGTCATCTCACCTCGTCATATTGTAATTCCTGAAGAAGAGAGACACAAACATGATAACTGACATAGTCTTTTAACATTAGGATTGGCTTTAGTGAGTAAATGAAACGAATTCCCCATCTAATGTCGGTTACTACTCATGAAAAATGATACAAATGTAAAAGATCTAATGTGTTAAGCATCTTTTCTGTCTGAAAAACACATTTAAACCTTGAGTTTCAACTCAGGTGAATCTTCTTGTACAATATGTATTATATTAAAAATATAGCTACTTACTTTAATGCTCGGCAGAATGATGCTGAGTAGATAAGGAGGAGTGAGGAGCTGGAAAAATTGGTGTAAGAGAAGAATATGATCAAAATATAAAATATACTGTATGAAAACTTTAATAAACCTGGTTATACAATCCAATGCAATATTAAAATATAGGAGAGTTAAGAGTAAAATAAAAATACTACACAGATCATGGCTTTAAAATTCTAAAAATGTTAAGTAAATTAAAACTTCTATTTGCAAGTTGATTGTCTCAAGTATTTTGTAGTAGGAATGTGAAGTTGACTAGCATTCATACTAAAATTTAATGTGTTCCAATAATTTTTCCAAATTCAGACAGCTATGTAGAATTGAAGTAAAATAAGAAGTTACTTAGATTTTGTGTGTATATGTGTGATATGTGTGCCTGCATATTATGTATGTGTGAAACATGTGTATGTATACAAGCACTTATGCACATATCAGTGTAGAGGTTCAAAGTCAACATCAGTGTCTTTATTGAGAGTTCTCTATTTACTAGGGCTTAGTCTCTAACTAAAACTGGAGTTCATCAATTCCAGTGAGTCTAACCTTCTAGTCAGCTTTAATAAGGACTTTCCTCTCTCCCTGTCTCTGGAACTACAAAACTGTAGGAAGCAATCATTCCTGGTCAGCTTTGCATTTTTCTAGGGACCTGATCTTCCATGGTGATACTTGGGTCAGGTAGCATTATAGCCACTGAGCTATGTCACCATCATCTATATTCTTTTTAATTTAAATAATTTCAGAACTTTATTATTCACATTGTCATCAACTTATAGCATATATGTTTATTTTTTATTTAAAAATACTATTTTAAGGCAACCAAGAAAATCCAAAAAAAGATTCTAATTAATTATATAGTTGTATTTGCAAGACTAAAAATATATTTTTTCCTGCTCATCTGTCATACTTTTTCTCACACAAAAGATTAAACATATTCTTGTTAGAAACAGAATATCAATTATTTAAAAATTGCCAAAATAACAAATTTAATAGTAAAAAAGAAAAAAGCAGAACTGGGCTTTGGAAAATAACGTTTTATCCACATGTATCTAATTAGTCTGCTATAAACTGTCCTTTAAATATATATTAAAGAGGTTATTATTCATCAGTGTGAAAATTAATCTTTATGGTCATCATGTCTAGATTTAACTTGAAGATAATTCCCTGGACACATCTCTGAGGTCACTTACAGTGAATTTGCAGAAAGAAGGAAAAACTCAAGTTGAGCATTGGGCAGCATCATCTATGGCCCAGGATCCTGACTGAATAAACAGAAAGTGAGTTGTACAATAGCATTCCTTTATCTCTTCATTGAGGACCCACTGGATATAATGACAAGCCAGCACACACCTTGCTCGCAAGCTTTCTCCACCATCATGTACTCTATTGCATTTAAATCATGTTCAAAAATAAACCCTCCCTTCTTTAGATTGCCTTTCACCAAGAATCTGTCCATGCAACAGAAGAGTAACTAATACAAACGAGCAAAAGTATAATAGTTGATTTCAACTAATCATACCCTATTAGCTTTCTTCCTGTTATTTTATTAAATTTACAAGAAACATTTAGATATCAGTTGACCAACGTGAGAGAAAGGTTACAGAGATCATGTCTCACAAGAACTTAGCAATCTTCCTTGTGCCTATTCTAACCTGGGCAGAGATCAGGAGTGTAAACTTCATAAGTTTCCGGTTGCTTTTTGGTTCTCTTTGTTTTCAGGTTTTGATTGTTGAAACGTATGATGAGTGTGTTTCAGTTTTCAGAAAACTCTCCTTTGTTTTATATGGTCTTATGATAGTTTCCCTCAGAGTGTGTGTACGTATGATAAGGTCTCTGGTGTCAGAGCCACATGGTTTCAGAACTGTCTTTAGAACCCCGGGTTACTTTGGAAGACAATGAGCTAGCTCTTCTTGTTGGCTGCATGCCATCCAGTTTTCCTCCTCGGTATTTGTGTTCATGCAGAGCCAAGGTCCCTTCTTTCTCCTTTGCGTTTCAGGCTTTATCTCTTCTGCCTTGATTTGCTTTAATGGATGGACAAAGCAGGTCACCTAAGATAAGCCACTGCCACTCTCTGCTAAGTCTTCCCACTCTCTCAGAATTGCACTGAAACTGAACTTTTACTAACAATTTCTGATTAATATGGGAATGCAGGGCTGTATCACTAGCAGTGTTTCTTTGTACTAAGAAAATAAATTGGGATTCTCAGTTTCAACCAGGTTTATTACCTATGTGAGGATAGGGAAGCCATTACCTATCCCAACCATGTTTCTTCATTAGAAAATATAAATAACAATGCATTTCTTGTTCAAACCTCCAAATCCTAGAGAGACTTAATAAAGCTGTGTAGGTGAACACATACATAAACCAGAGAAGCAAAATGAAATAGAAATACCCCGTTCTGTCTTCATGATGAATCAGATACAATACAATAAACCTTGTTCTTTAAAGATTCAATGCCATTTTGTAGTCTCAAAGTTTGATTTTTCCTTTACCTTTGAAATAATAAACACTAGAACCTCCTTGCCCAAGCTGCAAAAATGAGTGTGAAACATACATAAGAATGTCTTGGTTTTGATTATACACCTAAATTACTGTATTTTCAGGAAGCAGTAACACTGTTCTTTTTGTTTCTAATATTTCTACGCCTATTACTGACAATAAAGACCGTAATTTGCTCTTACTATCAGAAATACTTTGAACAATCAATGATTCTGGGCTAGTGACTGGATACTCTGTCCAAAGTATTATAGCATTCACAACACATGATCTATTGATCAAATATATGTAAGAATTCAAGAAAAGATATTGAAAATATTATTATTGACTAGCTGATACAATGCAAATAGCAAATCACTCTGAGTATTTTATGATAATCTCTATGCCAATAATTGAATTAGTTTTATATCTTTCACCTTATAATAGTTAAATAAAAGGGCAAATTATATACATTTAAAATATTTTAAAAATGTGTTAGATGAATGTAACTCAAGATAAATAATATATTTGGATTTATTTTCCTCTATTATTTCATATATCCTTTCACTTATATATTTGTTCATTTATGAAATATCCCCTGAGTATTTCCTGTGGGACATGCATTATTGCACTATGAAAATGTGTAATTGTAATCTAAGCTAAGCCTTCTTACTGCCCTCCACTAATCATATTTTTCACTCTTCTTATTATCACAAAAATGAGGTTAAAAAAAGGATAGAAGTTTGGAGGAGGTAGTGAAACCTCTATTAAATAGAAAAATCATGTAAATGTTAATTGAGTATCGGTATTTGAGTAGATAGCCAAATGAAGGTATGAGTCAGCCATCCCCACTCTTGGAATATGAATGAACAGTAAAATATAAGTGGATTTCAGAAAATATTATGCTTGGGGATTTCAGACAATATGAAGTTTAGGATGATATGGTGAGAGAGGGAGAGAGAAAGTTTATGCAAGAAGACGTCATCAAAGTATATTACATAACGTCCTTTGAGCCTTGGGAAGAACATTGACATTTACTTTGAGTGTAATGAAAAAAATTAAAAGATTTAAAACAAGGACTTGATCTGACATGGCTTCACAGCCATTTACAAACATTTCTTTAAAACGCGAGTTAATAAGAAAATAACTACATACTTGCCAATTGCGATGATCCAAGTGAATGTTGATGGTGTCCTATGTGGCATATCAAAGGTTGGAGTTCCTGAAGTGATATTGGGTATTTACTATAAAGACAAATTTCATATATTTTTTCTGTTGTGCTTTTTGGTTTTTAAAGTATTATCAGAATAATTTACAACTTAAGGTTTGACAAAAGTTCCAGCAGTAAAGTACACTTGCTGTTCCACTGTTTACTTGGAAATCATAACTCATCCCCTTTTCAGGTTGGTCAGTACTACCTGAACCTCCGGCTACTCAGTGATTTCCATTCTCTTCCAGCCTCCGAGGAAACCAAAATGTGAACACATGGCATGTACATACACAGATAGGTATGCAAATGAAAATTAAATAAATATTTTTAAGGAATATTGGAATTTATTGGAATTTATTTAAAATAAATTTCCAAATAACTAAAAACATTGTTGAGATACAATATACTGAGTCCTTTCCTGGATATCATGTGTAGGAAGGCCAAATCAATGGCTAATTCAATTAATTTACTGTTTGTATGTGTTTGATGATATGTAACTATATTCTGCTTTCCTTTCTCTGTAAATACACTGAGTATCATGGGCTACTCATTCTTATTAGTAGAGATATCAAAATGTCAAATATTTTTATTGAAATCTGTTGCTACTCTAGTGATGGAAAATATTGATTGAAACTCTCTTAACTTTATTAATTGCATCATCATTTGAAGATATATTTTAATGCAACACAAAACAATATCAATTAATTATAATTGATTACTATGTTTTATACATTTTTTAGGTTTATCACAAATTTAACATTTGTGGGCTCAGTTTTATGTCTTCAGGATTTACTTATTTGAAAAACAACCTCATTAATAACTAGACTGTAAAGAAGCCCATGGAAGAGTGGGCTTTAGTTGAAGGATGTTGATGTAGCATTACTATGTCATAGATAACTAAAACTTGTTATATAAAAGATAAAAAGTATTTCTCATTGATTTTACCATAAGCAAACCTATGAACCGGTTCATAATCAACTAACTCAAAAATGGCATCATCAGTCTAAAAGCAGAACTTAAGTCCTTGAAGCAAGAACTTACTTTTGATTCTATTCAGTCAATGAACAACACAGTATTTTTTAATATGTAAAAAAATGACAAGATCACAAAATGATGACAGGGAAGATTATACTAGGCAGCTACCTGGATATAATATGCATTTTTCAAGACTGTTTATAATAAAATATCTTTTAGTTTTTTAAAACTGCATATATTATTTTAAATTCTCATTGAAAAGTCATAAAAAAGCTCAATTTTCTTTTACACAAAGATCTTGAAATGAGTCTTCCCTTTCTCCTTTAGTTAAATGTGTATTAGATTATTTGAAATTTTCAAAATTCTTTCCTTTTGCCAATTGAATGTACTTTTCACAATTATTTTCTACCTTTTAAAAGTACTTCTCATTCTTATTAGTAGAGATATCAAAATGTCAAATATTTCCTTTATTGACTCATTCTTGATTCTCAAAACTCTTTTATCTGTATTCTTTTATTTTATTTTAATAGAGATTACAAAAGGGCCATTTATATTTAGTTACTGCATTTTATAGTGTATTACTAAACTAATGCCTTATATTTTGAAAAATCTACTTGATTATAGTTAATTTAAAGAAAATTTTTTTATCTGAATCAACTTTTTAGCTGGGAAAAAAAGAAAACCATCCCTCAGAGCCATGTCAAGTGTATTTTCTTTGAACCTGTATCATTAAATTATGACAAAGAATAATGCATCATTATCTTCTAAATAAGGAGAACAAAAGCATTGCTATCAGGATGACTCAAATTGTCCATCAGAGAACTTCCCCTGAGAATCCGAGGTTCCTTGCATTCACTACCAGATCTGTCCTTCGTTCCAGCTCCTTGTAGCACAGGTTGCAATGATTTTCTTCATCAGACTTCTTATCAATCTGTTCTGTTTCATGCCATACCTGCCAGGTTTTTAAATTTGGTGGCATCAATGGCAAAGACTCTCAACTGCCTCAGTCACTTTTTTTTTCTGTTATGGATGCACATAATAGACAACATGCAAATCCCCAAGGAAGGATTTCAAATTTGGAAAAGAAAAGACATAAAAATTGCAGGAGAGGGGGCTGAGCAGTTAAGAACAATTTTGTTCTTGCAGAGGACCTAGTTTTTGCTCCCTGTAACTCCAGTTTTATGGAATCTGACCCCTTCTTCTGCCTCCTCAGGCTCTTCTATGCATTTGATGAACATAAACTCAGGTGGGCACACGTACACACAATTCTTCTTAAAAAGCTTAAAAATTCTACATGTGAATTCTGCTTTAAAAAGCCTGAAGAATACTTTCACTTATATATCTACAAGTATACCAATTCACCAAATCTTATCTCTCTTATCCCCAAAAGACTAAATACAAAGGTTTGCAAATAGCCATTGTGTAGTTATTTCATTCTAATGGAAAAAGGCCATCCTAGAAGAGAGAAAATGGGATTTATAATTCTTGGAAATATAAACAAGGTTACAAGATTCTGGAGGTAAACAAGTTGAAAAGAATCATAAAAGCAATAAATGATTATAGGTAAAGAAGACTCCATAACTAGCTAAACTGACTTTAGATTATAGTGCTACTGAGACAGAGTTCTATGTGTTATTCCATGATGGAGTGCTGGGCTCTTTGGTGACACAGTTGCCTTTGAGTTACTTCTAGTCTATTAAAACAATGCCAAGAAAATCACTAAGCAAGTGTTGAGAAGAGTAATTTTTCCATTATCTACAACTTGAGGCCTACATAGGGCAAATAAAATTAGTTCAAGTGCCTCCAGGAAAAACTACACAACCCTAACCAACAAGGTTTCCACAATGGACATATTGTTTTCTATATAAGCTTGTGCTAGTACTTCTGAACAAGAAATTAGCATATGCATCAGTAAAGCCCAAATCAGACTTCCCTTCTCAATGTAGTTTGGCCGCACCATTTCTACTGAGGAATTACATAGGATATAAAGCAAGAAACAAACATATCTTTTGATTTGCCTATTGAATTTGAGCAAAGATCAAGTTTATTCCATGCCAGCAGACTACAAATCAGACAGGAAATTACTCCCTATACTCCCCCTGATATTTAGGGCAACAGAATAAGACAGTAACTGCCCCCATCAATCCAACAGAGACCAGAATGTAGCTACAGGTCTCAGACAATTTTCCCAATTATTTCTTGTAGGTCTCAGACCCTCTGCCTACCTGCCTACTCTCTCAGAGATCAAACCAAACCCCCATACAGTCTCTTTTCCTGTATGAAGTTGTTAAGAAAATATTCTGTGACCTTATAGCTTCCACATAACTGAGCTCCCCACTGATCGGCTGCTTATAGCTGTAAGACAACATAAATTATAAGTTGTTTTTATAGACATGTCTTCTAGGTTTGTGTTATGTGAGCTAATTAATATGGAATTTCTCTTCAATTCTTTCTGGAGACCTAATAAGAGTCAGAAATTTCCTTTTTCTTATAGAATTAAAGGCTCTCCCCTCCTTTAAAACCTTGTCCTGATGACATAATGCTTTTAACTCTACTAGGACTCTGGAAATTGAAGACCCTTTTGTCTTTAGGTTCCATTTCACAGCTGCCTATGCCAATGATGATATCTCTGCTAATGCTCTCCCACTTCAAAGCCTATCATGGGTCCCTATGTTTTCTAATAAAGTTAATTTGAAAGATAAGTTATTTATAGCCCACCTTTCTATATCTTTCCCTTATAAGATAAAGCATGATGAAGTCATTATTTGTAGTAAACAATTTTATATAGTTAAAGTTCCATTTATATAAAAACAAAATATTGAGATGGCTCAATGCTTAGGAGCACTGCCTGCTGTTCCAAATATTCTGAGTCCATTTCCCAGCAGCCACTTGGTGGTTTACAACCATCTCTAATGAGTTCTGGTTCACTCTTGAGGACTAGACCTGCTCAATCATCCTCATCAACATAAACCATGAGACCCAATATAGACAAGTTCAACAGAATCACCATATACAGGCTGCCCATGCATGCTTCAGCCAGCCTTGCCAGAAAAAAAAAAACAAAACACTTTTCATTTCATCTTATTGATACAGCTATGAATAACAATCTGGAATATCTGTTATTTTGACTGAACTACATTTTGAAATTTAAAATTTATCTCAAATAATCATTTAGTACATTTAGAAAAGATAAAAACAACTATTTATTTCACCAATAAACAGAAATGATATACTTCTGTATAGGACTTGTTTGATGAATTCAGATGGCAGAGCAATGCTTAACATATTTTAACTGGCCCAAACTAAGATTTATATTATTACTTTAAACAATACTTGTCTTTTAACAATTCAAAAGAAAATGAATTGATTAACTTTTCAATCACTTTGAACACAAATAATTTGCCATCTGCTTTGTGAAACTATATTGACTTTCATCAAGTTTCTGCATAATTGGTCTCAGGTTTCTCAGATTTGTTTTTCAGCTTCTTCAGTGCCCCAGTACCTCTATATCCAGATTATTTTAGCACTGACTTAATTTTCATCTTCCTGTAAAACCTAGAACATATCTTATAAGAGTTCAAATAGCATTCAATACCATTTGCCTTTAGGAGAAGGAAAATATCACACGAAAATTCCTCCAATTTCTCTTTGGACTTTCAAACTGGAAAGGACATTTGGGATTATATTATTCTCAATACAGGCCTTTCATCACATTATTTATAAGTTTGGGATCCTTGAGAAGATAATAAGAAGAACCTCCACCTGACGAGAGATGAAGAAAATGACAGAGCCCCACCTTGGAGCACCGGACTGAGCTCCCAAGGTCCTGATGAGGAGCAGAAGGAGAGAGAACATGAGAAAGAAAGTCAGGACCGTGAGGGAACCTCCAGCTGGCGACAGATGGGGAAGGTGACTGAGCCCCACATTGGAGCACTGGACTGAGCTCCCAAGGTCCCGATGAGGAGCAGAAGGAGCGAGAACATGAGGGAGAAAGTCAGGAACGAGAGGGGTGCGTTCACTCATGGAGACGGTGGGACAGAACTAATGGGAGATCACCAACTCCAGTTGGAATGGGACTGATGGATCATGCGACCAAACCCGTCTCTCTGAGTGTGGCCAACAGCGGGGGCTGACTGAGAAGCAAAGGACAATGGCTCTGGGCTCTGATTGTTCTTCATGGACGGGCTCTGTGGGAGCCTTCTCAGCTTGGTCGATCACCTTCCTGGACCTGGGGGGAGTTGGGAGGACCTTGGTCTTAGCATAGAGTGGGGAACCCTGATGGCTCCTTGGCCTTGAGAGGGAGGGAGGGAGGGGAGGTATGGGTGGAGGGGAGGGGAGGGAAGGGGGAGAAGGAGGGGAGAGAAAGGGGAGAAGGAGGGGAGGGAGGGGGGAGGAGGAGGGAAGGAGATGGAAATTTTTAAATATAAAAAAAAAAATAAACCATAAAAAAAAAAAAAAAAAAAAAAAAAAATATATATATTTTGGGAGAACCAAGAACTGTTGAACATTTGTAGATTCTTGGAGATAGACTAATCATATTTTTGTATTAAGAAGTTGGCATGAGCCATAGGACTGATGAAAGAAAATACAGTTAGAATATTAGAAACATCTCAAGAAATTTCATGTGTTAAAGGTTTGGTTCTTCAAGCAATTTAAAGATTGTAACCTGAGGATTTTTGTCAATAATTAATGCATAAAAGATTCACAAGTAAGTGACTTTATAAAGATAATCAAACGTAGGAGAGAAGATTGGATGTATTTAGAGAAAGCTGGTCCCTAGAAGCATCCCCCTGAAGGATGTTGGTATCTCCAGCACATTCTTTCAACTCTTGATCACAGTGATATGAGAAACTATGTTCAATTATATCATCTTACCCATTGCTGCTCCACCACAGTCTACAATAGCAAGGCAAAGAGATTATGAACTGAAACCATGAGGCAGAACTAAATCTTCATGTAGTTAGCTTCATGGTTCAGTTCTGTACTTTTTATCAGAGCAATGTATCACAGACCTTCATATTTTTAAAATGAAAGCTATTTAAACCTACAAAGATGAAGAGATGAAATCACTAACTCACTAATGAATAGATCAAAAGGTCATATACATTTTTATATGGTTTTATAGCTTCTAGTACACATTTTGAAAAATATTGTAAAGAATATATTAGGGTAATATATTCCTGTATTTGTGTTTCCTGATATTCAGTATAGTATCTCAATAGAAATTAAATTTCTAATATAAAACTTCTTAGTAGTTCTAATTGACATATTCAGTTAGCCAACCATTAAAATCTTAAGAGGTGTTCTTCTTACCCAAGACTTCTTTCTGCGAATTCAGACCTTGGCTCTGCCTTTGATGAAAATACCCATACAAATCAAGAATTAAAATCATCGATAAGAGTATAGCAGAACCAAATGCAAAGTATTCAAGTTTACTATTTTATAGAAATAATACATTATTTATTCTCTAGAGCAATGGCTAAATGTATTGAAAATAACAGTGAACCATGGAGCTGTTTATAGGTAAATTTAAAGGCTTGCTCTGAAAGTTTAGAAAGCTTTAATAGGTGGAATATAGAGAACAGAAGTCATATTTGGGTTTCCTCCCTGGGAAGAAGTATCTAGAACTATGGTATTACTTTTTTTTTTCTTATTTGTATTTTAGGTTAATTGGGTCACTTATGCCCAACTGTTTCAAAGACACAGAGCAAAGCAATTTTAGACTGTACAATGGAAACGTCTTCAACAGCTGCAAACATTGTCTCTTGATAATTAGTTTAATGTTTGTATTGGAACAATAGTGAAAAGTTAAATTTTCAAGTAATTATATATATACATTATATATACATTAGAATATTTCTTTTTAATTGCAAATTTATTTGTTTTTATTAATATTCATGAAAGTTTCATCTACATGCATGTATATGGACTATGTGCATGTCTCTACCCTTTGGGATAAGAAACGAGTATCAGGTGCCCAGAAGATGGAGTTGCACATGGTCATATGTCATCATTTCAGTCCTGGGAACTGAACCTGGACCCTTCGCAAGAGCAAAAATTATTCTTAAAACTGACAGATCTCTAGAACATCTGTTTATCTTTTCAAAGAGTTATTTGTTTTTATTTGATGAATAGTCATGCCTGCTTGTATTAATATGCACCATGCTTCTGCAGGGCCCATGCAAACTGAAAAAGGTTTTCGGATCTCTTGGCGCATGTTGTAACCCATCCCGTAAGTATCCTAAAAATGTAACCTATTTCCTCTGAATACTAGTGCATACTCTTAACCATTAAGGAGACTTCCCACACTTCCTTAGACTATTTCTGATTGTCCATTTCCATGTGAAATGGCAAAAGGGAAAAAATCTGAATAACATCAACATATGAAAGTCGAAAATCACTTTACCACAAATTGTCAACTTCTTTCACCCAAACCACTATTTTCTTTCTTACAGCAACACACATGTATATATGGTAAACATAAATGTACAAACTCAAAAGCACGTATACTATTTGAAACCCACTGATATTTGCATTAGTGTAAAATGCCAATAAATGTGGACATAAGATTATAATATGTAAGGGTTATAATTTCTCAGTTCTGGTAACTAAGCTAGCAATGCTAAATAATAAATATAACTTTGATATCAGAATTTTAGTGATTTAAAATTTAGTTTAAATGCTTAAACTTAGTGATTTAAGCTTTAGTTTAAATGCTTACGGAAAGATGAAATAGTACCAATGAGATAAAAGTGTTTGTATACTATTACCCCAAGCCAAGTATGTGTCACTATGACAGCAGCAACAGGGTAAAGATTAACACTTTCATTATTCTAATACCTTCTTCTTTCAAAGAGATCAGAGAGAATATTATGAAAACATTAGAGGAAGACATAATGACTATAGTATTTTCTCTCTTGCCACCACAGATAAAATAAACATTTTATTGCACTCTTTACTTGGCCTAGTGCCTGTGTGATACATTCTTACATCAGATGTTGCTTGTGTCGAGATAATGCCTCTAGGTATTGTTTAAAAGAAAACATCAAAATCTTGTGAATGCAGTTTATTCATGTTTAAAAGTGAGCACCAAATATCCAGAATGGTTAGGAAAAAGGAACACAAAGCAAGTGTTTCTTTATTCCTATAAAAAGAGCAAAATAGCAATTTTATCTACGGATTCCACTAAGTGTTCCTGGTTGCTAATATCTTCATTAGGATAAAGGACACAATTCTGTAATTCAAACTCCATTTTAAATATAAAACAAAAAAGAAATTAAGTAAACTGCAAAGAATAGCTCAGTATTCTAGTGCTACTAAAACTCCACATTTTGTATTTGTTTTCACTGTTGCTTCTGTGTCCTCAGGGTTAACTCAGAATAAAGACACAGTGTTGCATTAAACTGTACCATACAAGCCATCTGCACTTCCTAAATTAAGAAAAATATTATAGACTCTTCCTAATTATTCTAGATTTCCATCAGAGTTGCTTTAGATATTACTATAATGCATAATTTCTTGGATGTATTATAACTAAATTTTGCTGTCTTCATAAGTAAATGAATGTTTCCAAATGATTAGAATCATAGTTTGTCAACTTATTTAAATATGTTTGGGTGATATGGATGTTCTGAAACCCTTTACATATGATTGTGTAAAGAGATAAATATATTACAGAAAATTATCCTTTTTATCTTCTTTTTTTCCTCAGCAAATTTTACTTCTATACACATTTCCACTGTAGAACAGATATAAAAATGTTGATGATATAAGGATTTTGTGAATGAGGATCATGTGTTTGGATTGGTAGAATTAGCACTGAGAAAATGACCATCTTTCAAAAGTCATATTCATGTTCAATACAATCCTCATCAAGTTTCCCAAGCAATTCTCCAACAAAATTAAGAAAATAATATTAAAACTTGTATGGGATCATGAATATCCGTAAAATAAAAATTGTTCTAGACCCAAAAAAAGAGATAAAGATACAGCTAGATGTATCACATCCCAGATTTAAAGTTTCACTACAGTTCTATAGAAATAAAATCAGAAAAATATTGATATACAAGTAGAAACATTAATCAATAGAATATAAGTGAGGGTTCAAATGAAAACCCACTCTAATATGTCCCCCTGATTTCTGACAGAGGCCAAGAATACACATTGGCAAAAAAGACAATATTTTCAATAAATGGTTTGGGTCTGACTGTAGAAGAATGAGATTATACCCATATCTTTCACTTTGCATTAAAGTAAACTCCAAATAGACACAGACCTCAACATCAGACCTCATACCAAGAATTGAAATGAGAAGTGTATATGGAATATGCTTGAAGTTATAGGGACAGGAAATGACTTTCTCATCTGGTTACTAATAGTACAGAAATCAAAATCAGTAGGATCACATGTTAATAGAGGACACACTCAAATGAAGATGTATCCTTCAGAATGGGAAAATAAATTTTTACCACATGTATATCTGACAAATTGTGAGCATACCCATATATAATGAACTAACAGAACTAAAAGTCAAGAATATAAAACAACAACAAGAAATAGAAGTTGAGCCAAAGAACTAAGCAAATAATTCTCAAAAAATAAAGCACAAATGAGTGGTAAAGAAGAGATGCAGGAAAGGGAATGCTTATCCACTGCTAAATAAAGGGAAAATTGTGATGCAATTATGGAAATCAGTGTGTATGTTCCTCCAAAACAAAAAGAGATTGTAGGAATGGATCTTCCACTTGCTTTTGATCATCAGCGTAAATGTTTCATGCTACATGAATACTTTCTCATCCCTTCTCACTGCTCTATTCACAGTAGCCAGTTACATGGAAACAGCCTAGACCTTGATCAACTGAGGCATGGACAATAAAATATGCTTGAGTTATAGTTACAGAATAGAATAATAATGGGCTTTTAAGAAAACTAAAATTCACAGGTAAATGTGTGAGTCTGGAAACAATCATTATGATGAGGTAATTCAGACTCAGAAAAACAAACAATGCGTGCCTTCTTTAACTTTTTTTCTTTCTTTCTTTCTTTCTTTCTTTCTTTTTTTTTTTTTTTTTTTTTTTGGTTTTTCAAGACGGAGTTTCTGTATAGCTTTGAAGCCTGTCCTGGAACTTATTCTGTAAACTAGACTGGCCCCGAACTCACAGAGATCCTTCTGACTCTGTGTCCCACGTGCTGAGATTAAAGGCATATGCCGACATATCCTGGATCCTCCTTTAATTTTTAGTGTTAGCTTTGAATCTTCAAATGTGTGCTTTTCACTAATAACACTCACAAAAATCTGGCAATTATTAAGGGATAGGGTGGTCTATGCAAGGGTATAAATAGAATGAAGTGGTATAAAGGAAGGAAAAGAATGAAACAGATATTTAAAGAGGATGGGGATAGGAAGGAGGGATAAAAAGAGTGGGAAGAGATAACTAATACTAAAGACCTTCTGAAAAAAATTATATATAAAATTATATATAAAAGGTCACTAGTGAAGAAGTGTGTACGCATGTGTGTGTCTTTCTGTCTGTCTTTCTGTCTGTCTGTCTATCTAAATTGACTTATGTTATCAAAGTAAATTTGAAATGCTCTTGAATCATTTCACCTCAGAAAGGTTTCTCTGAACCCAACAATATAAAAATGATTAACAAATGGAATATGGTAACAAAAAGTACAAACTATTAACCCTTAAGGTCCAATAAAAGAAAAAAGACTAAAACTGGGGAAAATTAAAAGGACACAGAGATCATAAATTAAATACCAAATTATTCTTAATGAAGTTGCAGGGTATATAGATGAATATTAATAGGAGCTCTGAAGAAAGCATGCATTAGAAGATGTCATCTAAAGAAGGAAACTAAGAAAAAAGAACATGTAAATTAAAATATTCAGATAACTGCTTTTTTCTTTTAATTGATAAGCAACCACAACTCTATAGAGACTTTGTCAAATGTACAAATTTTAATAACTTAAAGAAGAAAAGGATCATATGACATAGGCATGAGGAAATGCACCCCTAATAAACTGATGAATAATTTCAGGACTATCATTTGATCTCTGGAGCTCAAGGTCATTCTGAGGTGATAATAGGAAGTTTCTAGAGAAAATAATCTCAACAGTGAAGGGTACTACACCCAGAGCTTATGACATGCCAAGGGATTTTCTCTTGCGAACATGAAAAACAGATTTGTAGCACTTCAGAATTCATTCAGTACATAATCCATATGTACACCCCGAGGAATGTGTTTGAGAATTTATTTTGACAGAAAAAAAAAGAAGAATCTGTTCACGAATGAGCAAAGAGCTCAGTGTTGGAGACTAAGGAGGAAGAAGTGTGCAAAACACTTGGTGTGGCACTAAAGGGGAGATGTACATAATAGTGTGAAAGAATCATCTTAGCAGCCATGATATCGCCAATATCATATAATACAAATAATTTTATCAAATAATGGTGAAGTGCAGTAAGAGAAAGAGTGGAGAAAAATATATTGTGCTTAATTTTATTTAGATGAGAGAGAAGAATAGAAATAAATCTCTCACTATGAAAAATAATGGGGTTCATATATTTATAATGTTCTTAATATATACATAAATATATAAAAATTATTCATAAATAATAAAATATAAATGCCCTAAAATTAACTATGAAAATAAATTAATTTATCAGAATAAAGGCTGATTCTTTCATAAGAAATTTACTTAAATAGATTTTACCTGTGCATTTTAGCCTCAAATATTTCTGACCTGAATTTCTCCCTGACAGGTCATTTCTGAAAACACACAAGGGATTGTCTCCTCTCAGATCTGTGGATCAGTATCATATTAAGTGTCTGATAAAAAAGAATATATTTTGAGAAATCAGAGGTGGACCAATGTGAAATTGCTGTGAGCATAATTCTCATGTCATTTTTAAAGATGTGAAGCAGATTAGAGAGACGGCTCACTGGATAGAAGTACTAGCTGTGCAGTCATGAAGACTGGTGTTCAGACCCCAGCATCTACATAAGACGCGAGACTTCAATGAACCCCTGCAACTCCAGGTCCTGTGATGGTAGAGACAGGAGAATTCATGGTTGTCTAACTTCCAGCCTCACCTGAAAATCCAAGTCCTCAGTTTAAGTAGAGCTCTTGCACCTGAATAGATGTAGGGAGTGATACCTGATGCTTTTCTGTGGCCTCCGTGTTCATGCAAGGTATGCATGGTGTTACACATGTATGCATATAAAGACACAGACATAGAGATATATACAAATATTTCAAAAATTAAAACCTTTTAAAATTGATTTCTATTGATATGCCTTAGCTAAAACTCAAAAATGGATACTGAAAGAGGTTGCATCAAAATGACATGTAGTGTTAGACCTTTACTCCTCCTGGACTTACAGCATGAGGAACACTTGTCAGTAGGTATGAATCTTCTAGTTAACCATGAGCTTCATGTTTCTGTGTTTGATAATATAAGTATTTGATGATTTCAATAATAGGACCATACCCTAATGTTGTGGGATAAAAAATTACCTTGACAATAACCTGTAATGTTTAGAGGACATCTATGTGATTACTTTAGACAACTTCAAGTCAAACAGAATCCCAACGCAGAGAAGAAAAAGTGAGCATAAATTTTACCCCTAACCAAAAAGCTATTTGCAATTGAAGGCTACAGGGAGGAAAATGAGTTTTATTTGATCGAATGATTCTTAGTATATCAACAATATTGTGAGTTAGACCTCATTCCCAGGGAGATTTGGCTAAAACAAAGTAGACCACATGTTCTGTTTTACTAAATTAAATCTATCTATTTGTGTGCAATTTTTTGTTTGTTTTGTTGTTGTTTCAAGAGAAAGAAAGTACATGAAGTTGGGGCAGATCTGAATCTAGGAGTTTGGAGAAGGGAATCAGTATAAGAGTTACTGGATAGAAACTGCAATACAATTTTAAAGAGTTATGGAATGTTATTTCTTTCTCCAAGTTCATAATCAAGGACTCAACAGAGAATATTTTTGCATAATCTTTACATCTAGCAGTGTACCCATAGAGGCATTTCATATTGTATATATAGAGTGATTAAACAGAAAGAAGACCATTTTTTTTTTTTTTTTGGTTTTTCGAGACAGGGTTTCTCTGCAGCTTTTTTAGAGCCTGGCCTGGAACTAGCTCTTGTAGACCAGGCTGGCATCGAACTCACAGAGATCCGCCTGTCTCTGCCTCCCGAGTGCTGGGATTAAAGGCATGCGCCACCACCGCCCGACAAGAAGACCATTTTTAAAACTGAAAACAGGATATACAACTATATTAATTGTGCCCTGATGGTGGCACTGGGGTTACTTAAGAACAGAGAAGCAGCATAAATGGTAAGAATGAAAAGGAGAAAAAAAAAAAAAAAAAAAAAAACAGAGGTTTTATTTTTAGAATCTGTCTACTCTGAAAGCATTAGTATCCTAAGGATTGTATAAAGGATTTTTCTGCACATTTTCCAGTATGCCCCTCTAGGATTTTCCTCTAGGATTTTCTGTCTTTTTGTTGCAAATAGGATGAAGATTATTTCTTGGGACTGTCTTAAAAATCATCGCATAATGGATGCTACAACGACCAAATCTCAGTGTCTCTATTGTTCTTAAGACTAGAAATCCCTAGTTAGGCAGTCAACAGGAGGCCTTTTTCAGTGAATGTTTCAGGATAGATTATTTTCTTTTTCGTCTTGCAGCTTTAGGTAGAACCAAATGATACAGTATGACATTGCTTACAATAGAAGTAAATTGATGCTATCTCCTGTTATCTCATAGATTTCTCCCTAAATGTCTGTTGACTGACATTGTAGAGCCGATAAAGTCTTCTCAATGGGTATTTCAAAATGGTGGCTTTATAATAATGGAAACATTCCTATGTACACACCTTTGATGTAATTCTGTATTGAGTTGGGAATACTCAGGGAGCAATAATTACAAACATTCCATAGAATATGGTCTTAGACTAACTGAAAGGAAGACAATGAGTGGAGATCAGGCACTGGCCTGGTCTCGGTTCTGACAGTGAACATCGATGAGCATTCATCTCTTGCTGCTCCTACCATGGATCGCCTCCAGGACGAGCAGTACTCTGGAAGGAAGCACTAAGTAACAAATCATTCTCTAAAATGGATTTTGACAGATTCTTTGATATGACAGCAAGAAAGGTAATTCAAATGTATATTTAAAAGTAAATGGGGGTTTATTGAATTTACTATGTGATATACCTGAGCTCAATGAACCTTTATTATACAGCAGGAATTTGCTTTTAAATAGTAACCTCAAATGACAGAATAAAATATTTTTACAATCTGATAAAATGATTTGAAGTATCAACATTTACAGAGTAATCTTATGTGAGAAAAATGGAAAGGGGGCTGTGTATGCTCTTGAAAATGATACCATTTATGTTCAAGTGCTCTCTATTGTTCTTTGTGAAGCTTAGGCATATGTCCTCGGGCCACCCTCTTAATCAAATAGCATAGGAGCAGCCACATCAGAGAAGCCACAATTGCCTCAAGAATAATTGCCTGACCTCAGGGTTTGGAAGTCTTCAGCAGACTTGAAAGTTGGTAAGTAGAATTTAAGTGTCAAAAATGGACTGGACTTTCACATTACATTTTATCATATCACAGAGGGTTGCACCATTATCAATTGGACTTACAAAATTCCTCAGGGCAGCAAGAGGGAATGAAATTATAACCCTTATACTATGTACAATAGTATCAATTGGGAAACAATGCCTCCTTTTTTAGCCTATGAATACAAAGGGTATGCTTTTTAAAGATTGGGTTAGAGATCGTTAAGCCTATGGAAGATGAGTGATGGATGAGGGTCTACCTACCTCCTTACAAACAGAATCCAAAGTGCAACAATAAAAATTTTGGCACACAGAGCTAGCTGTCAGTTTTAAGTCAGGCCTCTTCCAACACCTGAAGAGGCAGGGAGACTATAATGCTCACCATTTACAAAATGAGTGCTACAGCTTAAAGCTAAATTAAGAAAAATGTAAAAGACGAATATGAGAAAGAAGAAAATGTAGGAGGATTGGGGCAGTCTGGGATAGACTGAGTTAGTTTTGGCAGGGAGATTGTTCCAAAACCCTAGTGACAGTGACTGTTAACAAATACTATGACCTTCCCGTTGAAATAAAGGCTTGTTTAGTTGGAACATTTGAAGTGGGAACTGAAATCGTTCCAGTTGGCTAGATGTTTAACAAGCCTCTCTTTGGGAGTTCTGCATCTGTCAGGTGAATCATAACAAGGGTTCTACTTACATTAGGCAGGAAAAAAAATGTACCTAATGAGCTGCTAACACCAAGTGTCTGTGAAGTTCTCCAAAGTCTGTTCAAATCAGACAGAAGTTAAAAAGGCCAAGCTTTTGATGATCTGAGAATTCTATTCACAGATAGAAATTGGTTTGAAAGTTTTATAAACAAAACCATTTGTGAGAGAAATATTACCTGTCAGTTAACAACAAACTATCATTTTCTATTATTAGTATTGCTTCATTTCAACTCCACTACTCTGAGTATATTTGTCCTACCTTACAAATAATAAAAAATATTTATAAAGTAATTGTCTCCAAATCCAACTATGGACACACTGCAGAATTATAATTAAAGATTAATGAATTCTAATACTTTAAAGTTTTATTTTCTTCTCTCCATAAAATTATACAGCTAGAAAGACAAAAGTTCCAAGACAGCTCGATGAGTAAAAGCTACCAAGCCTGAACATTTGAAATAGTTCCCCACATCCAAAATGGAGGAAGGAAAAAAAACCAACTTACTGAAGTTGTGCTCTGCTCTCCTACCATGTTTTATGTGCTATTTGTTGTAGGACGTGTGATGTTTGCTTTCTCAGTACTAATTTTGAACTCTTTTAAAACATTGTTATGTTGTTGTCTCAATCAAACTTGCCATTGCCAGACAATATAAAGGATTTAAATTTTCCCTTTTTTATGTCTAATTCTCCCACTGTGATCATCCCTTATCAACTCTGGCTCCTTTCATATATCTCCTTAACTAATGCTGTTATAATTCTTTTTCATTTATGTATTTTTGCTTTTAATCCACATAAAAGGTTTATACGAAATTGATAATCCCTATTACTTTTCTCAATCAAGATAAACTTACAAGAAACTTCAATCATACAATAGATTTGTAGGTACTTTCTGGGAGTGTTAATTTTCCCTTTACTCTCATCCAACGACTGAAATTTTTTATCCATCTATTTATTCCTCCATAAGTCTGTGTGGTTAAAATATATTGGCTTTATTTCATTGCAGAAATCAGTATGTCTAACTGTATCATTACTTAGACTTTAAAATTTGTTTATATTTTCTATTATGAGAAAAACAGCGCTCCAAAATTTAATTAGAACTAGTTTTGTCTTTATTTTCTAGGTGTTAGGAAATTAAGAGGGCTGTAAAACTTCAAAACCATATCAAGATATAGATCATTAATTTTATACCATAAAACCTCTCTTTTTCCTGGGCAGTATCTAGCTGTTTATGTCAGATGCAAAGACTGTTTCTGTCTATTTTCATAGAGTACAACTTTAATAGTTTTTCTGGTTCTAGAAATCTGTATAGCAGGCTCTGGCAGTGTGTGCATTTTCAGATGAGACAGCTTCTGCTCTTCATGTTGGAGCATATGTTATAGTTTTTGTTATTGTTTCATAGATTGCTGGTTTTGGTATTGTTTCACATTGGATAATTCCACTGTATCTATCTTTACTTGCACGGATTCTGTTCTCTGTCACATCTGTTCTGTTATTAGGCTACATGGGAAAACTAAAATTCCTGATAACGCACTAGTCTAGTTCCTTAGATTTTGATAAGGAAGATTTAGAATGCAATATAAAAGGGAATACTGGGTTAAGAGTACAATGGGAAAGTAAGGAAAAGCGATATTACAGAGAGAGTGGAGGTGGAGGGTAAGCAACACCCAAAAAGGAGCATGTAAGAAAACGTAAAAATCACATGCTCCATCAGTCCCAGTCCAGTTGGCCTTGGTGAGCTCCCGTTAGATCAGTCCCATTGTCTCCATGAATGGACTCACCCCTCATGGTCCTGACATCCTTGCTCAGGTTCTCTCTCCTTCTGCTTCTCATTTAGACCTTGGGAGCTCAGTCCAGTGCTCCAGTGTGGGTCTCTGTCTCTATCTCCATCCAACGTCAGATGAAGGTTCTATGGTGATATGCAAAATGGGACTCTCTGAATGTCGCTGACAAGGAGGGCTGACTGAGAAGCCAAGGACAATGGCACGAGGTTTTGATTCTAGTCCATGTACTGGCTTTGTGGGAACCTAGTCTGTTTGGATCCTCACCTTCCTAGACCTGGATGCATGGGGGAGGAACTTGGACTTCCCATAGGGCAGGGAATCCTGACTGCTCCTTGGACTGGAGAGAGAAGGAGAGGGAGAATGGGGGGAGGGGAAGGGAAATGGGAGGAAAGGAGGAAGTGAAAATTTGTAAAATTATATTTTAATAAAATTAAATATATGTTTTTTGAAAAAAACATAAAAACTGTGTGTTGTGCTTTTAATGTTTGTACTAAATTATCTCCTGGTTTATTTTGTTTATTAATAAATTCAAATAATGTTTACATAATTAATTAATTGGAGTGAAAGCAAACAGATGAGTGTACATTCTAGTTACAAGTCTGAGCATTGCTGTTCATCTTCTTAGGTCATATTCTCCTAATTTCTAATTTCCCTGGATTATATTATGTACATCAGGGGTACTGTGTAGTGGAAACTCCCAAATCTGGTCTCATCCTATGAATACATTCCTGCTCACAGTGACACTCCTGGCATGTTCACTCTGTGCAGCAGTACAAACTTCAGCAAATCACCTTCATATTAGTTGCATGCTTGATGGCACCACATATATCTCAGAACCACCCAGAGGTGAACTCACACTTAATTACTCAGATGTTCTTCTTTCTGTGCTACTCTTCTTTCTATCTATTCAGCTTTGTGGCTCCAAAAATCCCATCTTTTGGTTGTATAGGCCCGTAAAGCTGGAGATTTTCAATCAATAGTTGTTAACAAGGGACTAAACTTTGGGATTCATCCATGCTAATTGCTAGCAAAACAAAGCAGAAGTTACTTCAGCACCTTCTTTCAAATTAGAACCCATTCCATATTGCCATGATTTTCTTGATGCTGCAGATTCCCTGAATTGTTGCTCAGAATATATATACCTTCATTTTACTGTGTATCTAAATTACCTGTTGAACTGAATTGTTTTCTTCAGGTATTCTAAAGGTTTGTTAATCTTTTCCCATAACAATAAACAGGCATCTAAAATACAAATTAATTAGATAAAATAAAAACAAATCAGATTAAGGCAAAACAATCAAACAGAAGAAAAAGAGACAAAGAAAAAGCTCAAGAAACACATATAGGCCCAGAATCACACATAGTTATAAACACAAAAATTCCATAAAAACCCAAAATCAGGAACCATAATTTAGACTAAATTAGCTTTCTCTAGAGTCAGAGAATTTATAGAATTAATTTCTCTGTATATCTCATCTATCTATCTATCTATCTATCTATCTACCTATCATCTATCTATCTTTCTGACTGTCTGTCTGTCTGTCTGTCTATCATCTATCTATCATCTATCTATATCTATTTCTATTTATATAATGGCTAGTTGTGAACAGAAAGCCAAGAATCTAGTAGCTCCTCAGTCCCACAAGACTGGATGTCTCAACTGGTTTCTGTATATGCTGGAATCCTGAAGGAAGTGGCCCTAATGCCAATGAAGGAATGTATGTTCTCACAAATTGAAAGCAAGCAGGCAAAGAATGAACAAACTTCATTCCTTCTTACATTGCCCTTATATAGGCTTCCAGCAAAAGTTGTGGCCCAGAGTAATGGTGGGCCATCCTATCTCAAGGTCTAGATTAAAGGTGTGTGTCATCCTGCCTCAAAATGCAAAAGCCTGTTGTCTTCTTACCTCGAGAATTACAAGTGTGTCCTCTATTCCTGCATTATAGTTCATTTCAAATATAGTCAAGTTTACAAGAAAAAATAGTCAGTATATGTACTCAAAATAAAATTATTTGTGGGCTTTTGTTTACATGTTTGTTTTAGCTGTATTTTTATTGTAATTCTGCTGCCTGTGTAATGTTAATTTGATTTTCCTAATTACTATCAGAATTGAAGAGTTTAGAGCTAGTTTTAAATTTTTTTGAGGAAGTATAGTTTCAATGTTTCTAATTTTTTGGATTGTGTTTTCGAATTACTGTGAGATTCAAATCCATTTTACTGTGTGTTCAGGAGTATCAAGATTTTATAAAATATATGTCCTATAGCAAGTTTAATTATGTTAATTTTTCTTATTATTCATTCAAATATTAACATGCCCTTCTCCCTGGGAAATGAAGTTATAAGCAGTGTCCAACTTTATGCATAGTGTTAAAGAATCATAGGCCTTTTTTTTTCAAAGCCAAGATAAGGTTTATTTCCAGATGCTGCTGTGCCCATCACTTGTGTGGTATTTTCTTCTTCTCTTCTGTCTTCGGTGTTTATTCATTTTTTTTATTTAAGGTTACACCTCAAGATCCCTGTTACTGAAGATCTTTGTGTCATAGAGGAGATAGGATCATTTAACTATGGAGCAAGAATGTTCTAGGCCAACCACCTTTTTGAGACAGCCATAGGACAAGGTTTGCTAAGCACAGGGACTGAGTTTACTGGAGGTGCTACTTTCCTCAGACCTGTTTATAAACATCACATCTTTTACTCATATAACTGTGTTCTCTTTGATGACTCAAACATCTACCAAATTACACTGTGGATTTATATTCTAAAAGCGATGTTTCTACAGGTATGCAAAACTATCACACACACTTGCTTTCCAAATATTTGAAAGGTTGATAACTTTTCCTATAACATTTAAGCCCTCTGAGAGTTAGGCTGAGGAATCACACTTGCCTATGATTCATGTTCATTTCATGGGAAGAATAAGAAATAATTTTTAATTTCTTTTCAATATTATAAGTTATATCATATTGCCTCTCATAATTAATTGCAACTGTATATTTTGGCATCTAAAATTTGATTCAAATAGTCATATTTTATAAAGTGATATCTGATTAAATGTATATAAGGTAACTTAAAGAATAATTTCCATAAGTTTAGCTCTTGACTTGATTGAATTTTTAAATCATTTTAATATATAAAGTATATCTTTATAATGCATTTTTAATTTATTAATATACAAAGTGATTGATTCTATGACATTTTTATTCAAACACTTGGCAATTTGAGTGAAAACATCTCCCATAAATTTAGCCGTTTGACCAGTTTTCTGAATTAGTGAGGCAATGTGCCTATGATGTAGGAAATCTGTCACTGAGAATGGAGTTTGAGCATTGAAAGCCTCCCCTCATTTGTACATCCCTCTCTGCATCATGACTGCATGAAGGATTGTATCAGAAACCAATCAAAACTGCACTGCTGGTTTGTGCCCAGGCCACTCTGGTGAGTGAATTCTCTCAGCTTAAGGTTCCCCCTTCCAAAATGACCTTATCTCATGCCAATTAACATAAAACATCCCAACACACATACTAAATAACACTAGAATTACTTTTGTCTCTGACTGGAGTAGTTTTATTTTGTGATGTAAATAATTGCCCTAAGCTAGCTGAATAAAAACAAGATAAATCTATTCATTCACTTTTAAGGGACTGTAAACCTATAATTTCTGTCATTTTCCATACTTATATTGTGGATGCGACAAGCATGCCTCAGACGTGTCTGAGAGGGGAAACGTGTATTCCCTTTTCATCATCTGGTAATCACTAATTTTATCTAGCTTATTGTCATATCACTGAATTCATCAAGGCATTTTCCAAATATTTCTTTCCTCTACCTATATATCCTTGTTTCCTGTGCATATAAATACATGCATGCCTTAGAATAATGCTTTTGTATACTGTAAAGACTTGTTACTCATATTGGTTTAATAAAACCAATTGATAAAACTGATTGGCCAGCAGCCAGGAAGGAAGTATAGGTGCGGCAAAATGACTAAGGGATTTCTCAGAATAGGAAAGGCTCAGTTGCAGTTGCCACCCAGATTCAGAGGAAGCAAGCTGAGACTACTGCACTGAGTAAAGTACCAAGTTGTGTGGCTAAACATAGATAAAAATTATGGGTTAATTTAAGTTGTAGGAACTAGCTAATAAGAAGCCTGAGCTAATGGACCAAATAGTTTATAATTAATATAATAAGCCTCTGTGTATTACTTTGGGACTGAATGGCTGCTTCACCAGGCGGGATAGAAACTCCTATCAACACAAGTATTTAAAGCTTCATCTTCTTCCCTCAAAACATTAGAATGCAATATAGAGTTCATCTATTAGATTGTTGTGTCAAAACACCAGAAAATGGCAGCCTACAGAAAGAAAGAATTATTTTGGTTCATGATTTTAATCCTTCATAATTGGGAATACATCCAAGTGTGTGGTGTGCTGACCATATCATTGTATTTCACAAACCAGAGATTATGTGTAGCCTAAAAAGACAACATAGGTCTCCTTCTGGAAACAACCTCAAAAATATTAACGTTAAATGGGGAATCAAGCATTAAGAACATGACGTTGTAAAGGAAACTCAGATTTAAACTATAATATAATTTACATTTCAAGATCCATATACACTTTTCAATGTGATTATCATATAGTGTTATAAAGACAGACACTGTAGGGCCCGGGTCTGCCCTTGTTCCTGGGGCTCATCTTGAGGACAGTTTCTGGTCAGATGACTAAGCATCCTGTTTGTTCCTGTGCTCCCTCTGCCCCACCTGGTGATTTGTTGTAGGGCATTGTTGACTCTATTGTTGGTATGGTAATTTCCCACCTGCCTGGGTGGAATTCCTTAGGCAGGAGTGGGGTATGTAAGATTTTCCCCAAGGCTAATCTCCTTCCGAATGACCCAGGTCTCTTTGTGTGTTCTTTCAATCTCCAGGCCCTTGTCCGCGACTTGCGTAAGGTACAGTGGTGCGCGAACAGTGGTGCGCGAACTGTACCGAGGGGGTAACACAGAATCGGGTGTTACAATTGGAGGCTGGGATCATCAATTACAAGACACCAGAAGTTGGAACTGATGTTTTTACAGTTCATTTTCCAGTCTACTATAACTTATAATTTATTTGTGATTTCTTCCCAGGAGTGGTAAAACCAGTTCGAAGAACAAAAATTTTAAGGTAACAGCAAGACTTGTCATTTACTTCAGAACGTCATTTTCCTTGCTTATCACAAGTATCCTGATGTCCAATTGTCCATTTTTACCAGAAAGTTCCTTGTATTTGTTGCAATAATTATGGTTTATATTTTAGGCATATTTTTTCTTTTCAATTACTAATTAAGAATATTTTCTTTTTGCTTCAGCCTTCATTTTCAGCATTTCAAGTACTATACTCATTGTTCTTGTTCTTTGTCCTCCCCACAGAATATTGTATAATTTGTAAGTCTGGTAATTATATACATAAAATTCTACTTTATACATAGAAGTGCCTTCTGCCAATAGATCTGAACTGCTGTTGTCTTTCTAGTTTTCAGTCTATGCTGACTAATGCATCATTTTTCTAGAGAAGAGGGTTACAATATGAGGTTTCTAATGCCTTTAGGTTCCTATTTGTTTATTTACATCAATGTTATTATTAAGGTTGGGTATTAGTATATACAAAGGCTAGGATCACATGCTCCAACTTTTCCTTTATCCCTCCTCATGGCTAGGGTTGCTAGGTTCATTATTACTTGATAACTTATTACATTAATGGAGAGAACAATTGTATAAAACACAAGATAAATCAAATGTTATACTTATTTATAAATACGGTGACAAAAGCTATAGAGAAACTATTGACTAATGTTATAACAAAAGTGACATTTACTTTCCAGTCCTTCTGACTTTGTAAGTAAACTGGTATACAGCCTATATAATATAGACATATTTAATGATCATTTGGACACTAATATATTTATATTTTCACCTACAATAGCTAGTCATATTTGTTTATGGAGTTGTCCTTATATAGTTTTGTCTGAGTTATGTATGGTGAAGTTTTATCATCCAATGTGACTATGTAGTCTGTCTCTCTGTCTCTCCTTCTCTCTTTCTCTCTCTCTCTTTCTCTCTTTCTCTCAGTCTCTCTCAATCTCTCTCACTTTCTCTCACACATCACATACACACATTGGACTTTATAAGTTTTATTGGTGTCATATTGGTAAGTCACTAATCAGAAATGAGCTATTTTCATATAATAAGACTAAGAAATAGCAATGGATCTCCTTTATTAGTGAGCACTCAGAGAAACAGCACAGTGAGGAACAATAGGACATGAAGATACCCATTACAATGCAATCTTCTTAGTGACAACTATCACTGCATATTTTAAAGAAGTAAGGTCTCATCTTTTAAATATGCTATTCTGTGGGTGCTGTTATATTAAGACTGTTCAAGTAGGAGAATGCAATTTATATTCACTACAGAAGTATACCTATGTAACATGTAAGAATTCTTGTCATAGCTCTTATGACTTGGAGCTATCCATTTATTTATTTAAGATATATTACAGTGTTCACACTATGTTCCTGTCTTCTACTGGACAGCTGACTATATATTTAAATCATCTTTCCTGCCTATTAAGGTTTCATAGTTTAACTGATAGTCTGAAATGAAAGCATATTTGTATCTCAATAAAACAGAATTATAAAAGTAAAAATTATATACTAATTAAAAATTAAAACCTTCTAATTTCCCCTGTGGAAGCCTCACTTAAGGGAACTGTTTATTAATAATTGTGTTTATTTTCTTTTTGCCTTCAGGAATCAGGTTTTTCTAGCCATCTGACAGTCTATCCTATTCATAACCTGTTGTTTGACTGATCTCTAAATGAAACTAAATTCTTAAATTTGAAGAAAAAATTGTTTATTTGGTAGATGAAGAAAATTTTATTTGGGGAAAAGTAAGTGTGTTCAATATATAGTATATTTAAAGTTGTATGATGAAAAGGTTTCAAATGATATATTGACTACGAATGAGCACCCTTCATTTTGTTCCAGATTTTAGGGGAAATAATCTTTTTTCACACTGAGGTGTGTTCTGTACATCAATGATTTTGTCCTGGTTTTAATCACAAAGGTGTGCTTAACCTAGTAAAATGCTTCTCTGCATTTACAGAAAGAATGTCCAGGATGCTAGAGTACATTATTCTTGCAGACAAAAACAAAAAACAAAACTTTACCTACAGTTGTAAAGTTTGCTTATTTTAGGCATGTTCCTAATCTTTACTCTGATGAAATATGTTCAATTCAAAAGTCAGAGCTTTGAAGCTTTTCCCTCACTTCTTTAATAAAGTCAACTTTCCCTTTCCCACTGTGGTGTTAATTGATTGAAAACAGAAGTTCAGCACAGAAGTATCATTTACCTTTAAGCTAGGCCATCAGATTCTAGAAATTTCAATTTAAGATATCTGATTTTTTAGCTCTATGCTAAATGTCAATCAGGTGGTAAAGACATGGAAGTAGAACAATGTACTGAGAAAATGTAAGAGTAGGTGACATTTTCTTTATGAGCACAATTTTCTTTGCAGGGCCAAGATGATATAAACTATAATGATTACAAGGGAATCTCTGGAATTCACTTTTGTTGATAAGGGTACTAATAATCCCAGAGGCATATTCTTTCATAGAACACAATTTTTGACCACAGATTATGAGTTTACTTTATTTCTTCTTGTAAAATTTTTATTGGCTGACAAGCCTCTCCACAGACTCAATGATCCAAATTAGACCAAAACAAGCATAATTAGAAAAAGCCCAGGTTTAATGGATGCCACCGCTCCCAGGTGGCCCTCCGGTAAAACACAGAGAGGAGTAAGGAGAACCGGGAAGACCACGAAGATGGGAAAGGAAAACCAGAAGACAACATATTCATTCTCTGAGGGCAAATTAAATAACCTGTGGGAGTGGTCGTGACCCTTTCTGGGGAGGAGTCACCTCCTCAGGCTTTCTTGGAGGTGGAATCTAGAATGTGGCAACTCTCAGGGGAGGAGTCTTGGAACAAAACTTTCCACCAGACATTTCAGAGTCCTTGGGTAAATGAATGCCAGGGTGCTGGGGTGACACCTGGAGCCAAGCATTTTAGACTCTTTAGATATAGGGGTGCCAGAGGGATGGGGTCACACTTCTAACCAAACATTTCCAATTATACAGAAATGATCATAGATGGTCCTCTTAATTCTCCCAGCTCTGTTCCCAGGTAACTGTTGTGATGCCTTCATTTATAATGGTTGTAAGCTACATTTTATTAAATAAAAATTTTAAAAAAAGGCATGTATATTTACATGAAAAGAAGTTTTTACATGAAGATCCTTCATTTTGAATTTCAAGGGCTCCCATGGCAGAAGTGGACAGATTGGCAATTTCTCCTCACTATTTAAAAGGTGACTGGATGGAGACCGAGATGATTATACCTTGCTTAAGCCCAGTTACTTTTTGCAGGCATGGAGTGATGTGAGAGAGGGCAGAGTTGGGAGTTGGTGGGCTCAGGCTCAGTGAGAGGTATGACTGGAGAGCCATCCCGAAGACCTTAAGCAACTATTCCTTGAGGGAGATGAGAAGGAAGGTGGCTAGGAGAAAAAAAAACATATTGTTATACTGTCCCTATGAATAAGACTAGCAATGGGAAGGGTCATTAACTGTCAGAAATAATGGGACAGAGAAGTACCCTGGTTATAAAGGAGAGGCACAGGTGAATAACTTAAGACACAAAAGCAAATATGCTCCATAAGACCATATTTTAGTTTGTAGGTCACCTTTTGAGCCAGGAGAGTTGGAACCAGGCAGAAGGTCTTCTGTAAACATGCACCTTCATGGAGGAGTTATAGGATGCTGCAGGAACTGGCATATCTCTGTGTTAGAAGCTCTTTTGTTACGTAACATACTCTTAGATCTATAAAGGCACCTGGGTATTAGGGTATCATTACCTGTTAGGTATATTAAAATTAATCACATAAGTTAAATTTAGAGAATTACAGTTTACCAATGCTAATAGAGGCAAGACGATTAGAAGGAATATTTTAGCAGGTCAAAGAATTTTGGAGGTGGAGTATCTCCTTGGTAGGTCCAGCACACGTGGGTACTCTTACCCAAGATGGTGCCGAGGTCAAAATGGCAGCTACCCACGTGCTTGTATTTTTTCAGAGCTGTTGTAATCTAGAGTTACAAGTTTTACGGATCTTAAAACACACACACACACACACACACACACACACACACACACACATAGAAATAAGACAAGCATAACACACACACACACACACACACACACACACACATAGAAATAAGACAAGCATACTATGAAAACAAACACACATGCACACATACACATAAAAAGAAGCATAGTGTGGCAACATCGTTTTAACAGACAGACAAATAAAAACATTTTTAGGAACCTGTGTCATCTGACCAACTTAAAAATTCTGGTATAGGCGGCAGAAGCTAAGGAAGCACACAGGTGGTCCCATTAAGGACCATATTAGCAGATGTTGCAAGAGAGAACAGAAATGTAAGTTCAAAACACCTATAAGGTTTTAGAGTAAAAGGACAGGGGAAAATGGATCTGTTATAGAAAGAATCCCAGTGTGAGACGAACAGGAAACATCTAGAAAAGCAAAGAGGAGGAGCGGGGGAGGGGAGTGAGAGCAAGAGCACAGTATTCAGAAACCAAATGACTTGGTTGTTTTACATTAGGCATTAAGAGATGTATGGTGTCAGTCCCAATTTAAAAGGGTTATTTTTTGTAAAAAAAAAAAAAAAAAAAAAAAAAATAGCTCAAGGGCATTTGAGGATCTGGCTTCGAATTGCAGATACCCATATTACAAGTCTATGCCAAGACTTGGGGCTCAAAGCCTTAGCACAATGCATCCACCGTGATAAGACTCTTGAGTGGAAAACAGAGGGGTGTAGGAAATCCTTGGAAGAACATCTCCTGTCTGAAGGAGGCCCACGAGGGCAAGAACTGCCTTCCCGTTGAGTTCCTGTAGGGTCAGGTTCCTGGCACCGGCCTGTGACTTCAACAGATGACCTGAAAAAGATATGGGCCCTGGGCCCTAATGGCAGCAACTTGAAAAAGGGGAACTCACCCAGACAAAACCATTGTTAGCCTGGTGGAGAGCAGGAGCGGAGGAGGGTGTTTTCCAACATGTGGCCCTTGGCCATTGGGGGGGGGGAGGAAAAAAACAGCCTCCATGGTGGATCCTCCAGATGTAAAGTTTCTGTGGCCCTATAAGCCTTCTGCTGATGCAATAATCCAAATCAGACCAAATCAATCACAATTAAGAAAAGACCCCAACCATCCTATTCCCCCAAGCTCTTCCCATCCTCCACTTCACACTTTTCTCTCCCTATCCCCCCCTCCCCCATCCCACCCCACCCCATGTTCCCATTTTTTTCCGGCAATCTTGTCTACTTCCACTGTGAGCCTTGTCAGTTTGGTTGCTCACCTTCCTGGACTTAGGTGGGAGCTGGGAGGACCTTGGACTTAACATAGTGAAGGGAACCCTGATGGCTCTTTGTCTTGGAGAGGGGTAGAGAGGGGGTATGGGTGGAAGGGAGGGGAGGGAAGGGGGAAGAGGAGGGAAGGAGATGGAAATCTTTAATAAAAAAAAAAAAAAAAGAAAGAAAAGACCCCAGTTTAATGGATGCCAGCGCGTCTGGGTGGCGCTCCAGGAAAACACGAGAAGAGGAAAAGAGAACCAGGAAGCCCACAGAGAGGGGATAGGAAGACAAGAAGAACATGTGTTTGTTCTCTGGGGGACATTTTAAATAACCTTCTGGAGGGGTCACTATTTGGCAGGCTTCCCAGGAGGTGGAGTCTGGACTGTGGCAACTGCCAGGGAGATGCCTTGGAATGAAAATTTCCACCAACCATTCCAGACTCCTTGGGTATATGGACCCAAACATTTTAGATTCTTTAGATATAGGGGTGCCAGAGGGATGGGGGTCTCACTTCTAACCAAACAGTTCCAGTTATACAGAAATGATCATAGATGGTGCTCTTAATTCTCCCAGCACTGTTCCCAGGTGACTCCTGTGCTGCCTTTATTTATAATGGTTATAAGTTACATTTTATTAAATAAAAGTTTTAAAAAAGCACAACATGTATATTTACATAAAAAGAAGTTTTAATGTGGAAAACTAAAGACTTATGAAACTGTTGAGAGATAACAAGATAGATGTCTGTTTCCCTGGGTGCTGGAATAAAGTCCTGCACCACCATCCAGCCCTCCTCAGCATTTCTAATCCCCACACTACTACCTTGGCATGTGTGAACCTGCCACAGTTTGGATTGGTGCCGAAGTCACTCTGAAATGGTGGCTCCCGACATTTATCTTCTTCATCTATAAAATATAAATTAATTCCATATGCTTCATTTTCAATACTCTGCAGCAACTATACTTGAAATAATACTGTTTCCATCAGGGATATTTTTATAGTTGCTCTATTTTCCCTTTTTGCTTCTAAAAACAAGTAGTTTTTTTTTTTTTTTTTTTTTAGCATAGATACAGGAAACACACTTTAATCCCTTTATAAATCTTGATAATTTACAGCTAATGACCAAAAGCAAAAATCACAACCGAACAGAATGCCTGCCATTAATTGAATCTTCTGTCACACATTTGTTTTATCAATATATCAGTCATACTGTTTGGTTGTTCTATAAATTAAACCATCTTGCTAATTCCAATGTTTTCAGTGGTTTAAGACAAATCATACTGAGGAGGTCTGTCCCACACATATTTCCAGTGGCCACTACTGAAAGCGATAGTTTAGTGTGTGAATAATAGGCTTCCATTTTGTAGGAGTTTAAATCTTCAATACCTGTCATTTTCACACAAGAGAAGGGAATGACTAGAGCATTGCACAGGGCTTCTTTTAACAGTGGTGAAGAGTCTCCATTTAACTACAACAAAATTGGATAAATGGAACATTTGTTTGTAACTATGTCACATAATAACATTTTTACCTTTAACCCAGCATAGTTTGCATAAAGCAAAATCTGCTCTGCTTAAAATGTTTGACAATGCACATTTACATCAAATAAGAAACAAACATTTTCATATAGCCTGCTAGTGACAATAAGCCTTGAAACATTTACTTCAAAGTCTTACTTCTTGAAACAGACAGAGGTAAATGTCTGTGATTCCAGCATATCAGAGGTAGAGGTTGGAGAATCAGTACTTCAGTTTCCTCTGACTTCATAGAGAATTTGATGTCAGTCTGGATTACATAAACTCTGTCTCAAAAAATGTAATTAATTAATCAAAATATTTGTATTATACATTTTATCATTCTGCTGTTGCTTGTTACAATCCAAGATACTGTTTTCTATTGTTGTATCGAACTCTTCCAGTTCGATACAATTTTCTACTTACTCTGCTTCTGACCAAAACTGTTCTCAATAAAATGTTTACATGACTAGTTTCTTCTTTTTTCAGTACTCTTAGTCAAGAGCTCAATACTTTACTCTCTAGTGAGATGATTTTGCATCGTTATATCATAGTTCAAACTTTTCAGAAGGCTACTTATGTCTGTAAGTACTTTAAATAAAATCATGAGGATAAAAATTACTTTCATCATATTTTTCAAGTATTTCCAATGGTACACTATTTATGGAAAATTAAAGTAAATTTTACTAATGACAATTGATAAAATTGACTGTAAAATATTTATAGGGAGTAATATGGTGTAATATGATGTTGATAGGACTATACTTACACTTTTTCCTCTTTTTTATTTGTTTAACTTAGATGGAGTTAAAGTCCCTAAATAATTTTTCAGTCATCCACTATTGCTATGTGATGATGAATTTTGTCTTTCTTTGTGTATTTCTTAAATATACACTGAAACACATATCCTGAAATACAGTTAAGAATAGTTAAGTAGAAGCCGGGTGATGGTGGCGCACGCCTTTAATCCCAGCACTCGGGAGGCAGAGGCAGGCAGATCTCTGTGAGTTCGAGACCAGCCTGGTCTACAAGAGCTAGTTCCAAGACAGGCTCCAAAGCCACAGAGAAACCCTGTCTCGAAAACCCCCCAAAAAAGAATAGTTAAATAGAAAGTCACATGAAATTCTTTTTTTTAATTTATTTATTTTTTACATGTGAGTAGGCTATCCTTATGTGTGCCAGCATGTCAGAAGAGGGCATCAAATCCCATTATAAATAGTTGTGAGCCAGCCACAATTTCATTATTGCAAATTTAACTCAGGATCTTTAGAAGAGCAGCCAGTGTTCTCACCCAATGAACCATCTCAGTAGCCCTACACCAAATTCTAAAATCTGCTAATCCTACTATTTCATGCTTTAAAATCTAATTGGCAAATTTATCATTTGTCCAGTGCATGTTGATGAAACTGATTGTTGTCCTGACATTATAATATACCAGATAAATTTACTTTTTTATTGTATATGCTTACCCTTCCTCAGCACTTCAAAGAACATTTAATTGTGTTTTGAAGGAAACATATAGATGGCTGAAACAAATAGCATATTCTTGAGATTCCTGAAACCAGTCATCCTAGGCTTTTTATTCAACGATCTAAGGATTATGGCATAGATGTATGAAGAGTTATGTGTACTCAGAAGAAATTGCATCTTACAAAATTATTTGACACTTTTAGAACACTGAAAGTAACAATGGCACTGGCAAGTTCTCTTGGGACCTCAGATTTTACCCATGATTTTTTGAAATATTAAGAGGAAGTCTTCATTACACCACTTACAATGTTCCCAATTTTCAGCACTATGGCAAAAATTTCAGAGAAAATCAAAAAAGAACAATGTATTTTGCATACAGATTCATGGTCCACTGTCAATGTCTTTGCTGTTTTTTATGAGTGGGGCTATGTTGCAAAGGACAGCACACTTTCTGAAAGATTGGAAGCACATGGAGAGAGATGAAAGAAGTCTCAGAATGTGCTAATCACTCCAAGGGCATGCCCTAGTACCTAACATTTCCATAACCCTGTCTCCCTATGTCTTATCTCTTCTTATTAGTAACACAGATTGGTGAAGCATTCTTGAGTCTTTGAGTGACATTTAAGATATAAACCATAGCTGTCCTATGCCTAAAAATATCACTTCTTTATTAATTTCATTCAAGTATAAAAATAAAATTATTTACAAAATAGCATATTATTAATTATTGCAGAATTATAAATGCATCAAAACTTGAATTCTTCCAAAAATTCAGTCAGCTGCATCCCTTGCCATCTACAAGTATTTTAGAATTGGAAGATTATTGTTTGTAACAAATGTAAATAATAAACGAAAAGCTAGAAATCCTAAATTAGAAAAAAAAGAAAATGGTTCATCTCAGCGTGGAATATATGAAATCCAGGGCAAATATGGGGACTCCCTCTGAAACAAGGGAAAAGCAAAGTAAATATCAAAAAACTTATTTGTGCTAAGCCTCCATAACTATAGAGAAGATGAAACTTTTAATTCAAAACATTTTTTAAAAATTCACTTTGAGAAAAACCTGCAAAACACTTGTCATATATAAAAAATATGTTTGTGTCCGTATGTACCGTATATATGTATATGCATGTATGCATGTTTACATGTGTTATATATGGGGAAATACAAAATTACTACAAATTGAAATTTCCTATTTCAACTTTCCCACTCATAAACAAAATGTAGGTTTAATATGTTAATAACCATTAATATATACAAACATCACCAAAGGACTGGAGTAGTGATCATAGTGGTTTGGGACACCTCCCATTTCCCAGAACATCCAGGTTCTGTATCTGGTATAGATACCAAGAGAGTCACAATCACCTCTAACTCTTGCTCCAGGGATTTGATAGCATATTTTGCCTTCTATGCTTACATGTGTGATTGTAACACAGTCTCCATTCTTCCCCCTCTTTCTCTCTCTTTCTTCATATATATATATATATATATATATATATATATATATATATATATATATGTTAACCAGGAGAAGAGAAATACAAGAGTTATTTCTGTAATTAAGTTTAGAAAATCTGAAAATACAGAAATAATAATAATAGTTTGCTACACATTTATGGGAACCTTAAAAATGAAATGCATGTACAAACTTCTCCCCAATTAAATTAGTTTACCAATAATTGGTTAATAGATTAGCCAATTGAAATAACACAAAAAAAGAAAGGTGAAAGTAAGTATATGAATAAAATTAAATACCACATAATTTAATTCAATGACATGCCAAAGATGTCAATATAGATGAAATATTTGTTACTTATTCCTTAATTTTGTCTCATAGCAACTTAGCCAACAAAATATTTTTTTCCAATAAGAATTCCATTCTTTGTTTTGTCTTTGGTAGAGGTTTGGTACTTCTTCTAAACTGTCTGTTGCAGAATAAGGTTTTTTACCTCCAAAACAACAGAGAAATAGAAGAGATGGCTGATTTTCTTAAGAGCTCTTGCTGCTCATCTACAGAAATAGTATTCAATTTTCAGCATCACTTTGGGTAGTTTACAAGCAGCAGGAACTCCAAATCCACAATATCTGATGCCTTCTTCTCTTCTTTGTAGGCACCAGGATAAACATGGCATATTTTTACACACACACACACACACACACACACGCACACGCACACGCACACGCACACACACACACGCACACACACACACATGCACACACACAGAGTAATATGAAATAAAGGTCATCTTAAGTACAATGACAGCAGAAAAGTTCTTCATGAGCAAATGAATCTAGGAAATGCTGAGCTGAAGGAGAACAAGAAAGATTTTGTTCACCCTTGATCAGTGTTAGTAACAGGGGCCTTTTACCTCTGAAATGATAGAACATCCAACAAATAGCACTCTCCAAATAGGTTTCCTACAAATAGCCTGCATTGTGTAAATATAAGTATGAAAACACATATCATTCAAAAATATACGACATACACAAGATACAGAAATATTCAGTATTGCACTTATCAGTATAACATACATATAATCTCAAAACTATATTTTTTTCAAGGATGGTTACTAAATAAACAGTTGAAAAAATCCCTTTGTTTGCTTTAAAACAATTTTTTTTGCAACACTGACAATTGTAAGATGACTGAATACAAAATGTTTACAGTAATTATCTATTACATTTTGAGTTTGGAAACCAGGAAACAAATTTATACTAAATCATTTCAATATATTAATTTTAAATTAAAAATATTCTGTATTGAATTATAAGTTAAAATTAAAACAATACCACCCGTGTAATATTAGGTGTGCACACCTTTTAGTTATTCTGTCAGTCATTTTCTGTATTCACAATATGCTGTTTACACTTTTAAAGATAAGTGGGGTCAGGTGGGGCGGTAGTGCCACATGTCTTTATTCACAGCACTCAGGAGGCAAAGGCAGGCAGATCTTTGTGACTTTGAGGCCAGCTTAGTCTACAGAACAAGCTCTAAGACAGGTTTCAAAGTTACAGAGAATCTCAGTATCCAAAAGACAAAAACAAATACAAAAGCAAACAAGCAAACAAAAATACTAATAGAGTCAACAGGGCCCCTGAATAAAATAGACATTACTTTTTTTCTATGTGAAGGCTACAATTTGAGAAGATTTTTATGTAACAATGAGGTCTTTGTAAGTGCAATGCTGGAATTCTCAATTTAATGGTATAAACAAGTCTCCAGGAACAGGTTTTGAGAGACTGAGTAATATACCTTATAAACACCTTTCTTTACATCTGTCTTCCTGAGTACATAGTGCCTAGCAGTTGATTGGAACACCTTTGTCTAAATATTATCCATCGCAATAACACAGAAGAAAGGGTAAGGTCCTGTGATTTGGGTGTGGAAAGATTTGAAGGTTTTGCCTGTATTTTTCTGTCTTAAAGAGAAGACAGTTTCCCCGGGAGTTCAAAATAATGCATAATTTCCTGTTTATAAAAGTAACGCCTGGAGTCAAGCAGAGTAAATGGAGTTCGATTAGAAACTTTCAGAATTAAGGGACACGTGGAGGAAAAAAATGAAAGTAGAGAGCGAGGGAGAGAAAGGAGTAAAGAAAGGGGAGGGAAAGGGAAGAAGACACTGGGAATGGGTAGGAGCAAGAGGGAGAAAAAGAAAGGTGGTAGGGAGGAAAAAAGGAGAAGGGAGGTAGAGAAGTCCTGAGAGAAACAGTGACAGAAAGAGATTTGCTTCTGTAAGGACTCCATAGTGACTTAGCAAACATCCCAGTAGAAGACCCAGAGGATGAGGCACCATTGGACTCTAAGTCTTGAACACTGATTCTATGGCAGTGGAAATCTGGAAATAAGGAGGAGAGCTACTTTCTTCTGTCTGATGATGTCAAAATTCCTAGAATTCTTGTGCAAATGAAGGAGAAACAAGTCAGCTCAGTATGACTATATATGAGTCTGTCCCTTAGAGAGCCATAGGATTTACTTACAGAAAAAGAACTATGCTGCTTTATTTATGTATTGAGTTTATGGATCAGTTTATAAGATTAAGTGAAAGTGTAATGAGTAGGAGGAGTTCTATCACATAAATCTAAACCATTTTAATCACTTTCCAGAGGCAACAATGAAGGCATAAAAACGTCAAGTGGTTAATTTACCCCCACAAGTCACAAAGAGGATTAGTGTCCTCTCCATATTCAAGAGCTGGCTCAACAATTACAATAAAAAAATAAATACACCCCAACTGCAGAGGATAGGGATATATGAATGAGGTAAGCTTGATAGATTTGTAATTGTGTTCCAAAACTGAACAATTAAAGTATCACTATGTAGGGTGGCAAGATGGCCCACAAGTTAGGTGTCTGAAGCTGTTGTAGAAAACTAGAGTTCAACTGAACCTAAATTCTGTGCTCATAATTGACTGTCACTCCAGTACCACGAAACCCCTCACTGCCTCCTAGCCTCCATAGGACTTCCGTGCATGTGTGCTTTCTCACACAACACATATACACATATACATCGATATAAAAGTAAAATATAATCTTTATATTTTTGCTGCGATCCAGTTCACATTCAATTTATAACTACACATATACTACCAGAAATAGATACTCTTAAACTAAAATTACAGTTGTGAGAGGTCCTTATGTTGACTGGATATCTGCACACTGAAAATAAGAGCAGTTATTAGATAAATTATTGATAGTTTTAATCAAAAGGGATTTTTTTTTCACTAGAGGTAAATATTCACCATAGAATTCTAGATGAAACATCAATCAATGTTTTTAGGTATTTTTATTTGCTTAAAGATTCAATTCAGTGATTTTATGTGAATGTTCATTCTACCAGCTGAAAGAATTAAGCCCTTCTTTGAGATTTCACCGAAGTCTGTGTAGTAAGACAGGTGTCTTTACAACTACTGATTTCTGTTACATAAAATACTGCCCAATATAATTCAGTTTCTTCACCAAACATATTTCTTTACATTTTTCTCAACATTAGAGTATTTCTAGAACTTATTTTAATGAATATTAATGAACCATGAAGAGGGACATTTTAAGTTATTATCCATTTAATTATCTATGAGAAGCCAATGAGTCTCAAGCAATGAATACAATAATGTGGAAAACTAAATTTATACTTTGAAACCTATAAAAGCTGGAAGAAAGGTATTGTCTTTAATATTTACCACCTCGGAGTAAATGTAAAACCTACACATTTTATTTTAAAGTTCAGTGTGTCACAACATAAATTTAAAAGAAGCGTAAAAATTTGAAGGATGGAAAGTACATCTTGTACTTTATGAAGAGTTACTTTATGATGTAAAGTTATAATTAAATTAAATATTCAGCAATCTTCATTCCATTCAAAGACAGGTTAAAATATTTACAAGGATGCCTGAATATGTGTTTCATTTATTTCAAACTTTTGTTTTTAACAATGTTACAGCTCCGTAGGCAGAGTCTTAAAGAATGAAAATTGCTGCTGGTTAAAAAAAAATAGTTTACACAGCTTTGACCTATCTTGATGGACTGAAGGGATAGTGATGAAAACTGTAATCTTAATAAATCTCCCACAGCTAGAGGTTTAAAACTCATACTGTTTCAAATTAGTGAGGACAGCAATATTTATTTGCTGCTGAATTCCAGTCAGCATGGCATTTCAGCAGGAAGCACTTTATAAGACTTAAACTTATGAGTAGCAAAGTTGAAAACTCATGTTACGGGAGAGGAACAGAAAAATTAAACACAGTCAGTGATTCATTTTAAATCAAAAAAGCAACAAACCAAACCTTATCGTTTCCATTTCTTCATCTTTCTTCACTACCCCTGGCTTTTCTTACAAAATTAGTGTGGAACCCTAGCATTAGCACTGAGCTTTATAAATATCCTAAGAACATTCTAATGTATCATCTCATCAAAATTACATAGGATTAGTTAGAAAAATGTTATTGCACACTGTGGAAGAAGGAGACAATGTAAAATCACCAGATGTTCAAAATGCTATTATATTCTTATGTGAGTTGTGATAAAATACTACCAAATAAACATACTACTTGAACCAGATTACAAGTTCAATTGGACATAGCACACAGAGTCTACTACAAGGTTGAGCAGTCATCAAAACTATGTAATAAGAAGGAAAATGCAAGAAATGTATCGGTGAATAGAAACTAGTAAGCAAGTGTCATCTAGTAAATTACTCTTCAACCTACATTAGCTCATTTATTTCCTTAGAAAACAGAAAACCAGCTCTAGGTTTCCCACAGTCTCAATGGATTCTTGTTTCAGACTCTTTTATATCTTTGATTTTCTTTTCCACATAAATATCCGGTAGAATCAGTCTTCCAGTGTTTTTCCAGCTAGACTCAAGTCTGTTTGACGTTAGATAATCCCATGGATTTTCACAGGATGCTTGTGCCTACATCTTTCACATTTATAGATCCATCTTCATCTTTCTTTTAAATTCTAGATTCACACAGCACTACAAATCTGCTAAACATCTCAGACTTAACCTGTCAACACTGAACTCTTGATTGTCTACCAAAACACAACTGACCCACTGCCATAAATACTATTGTCATTCATTGAGTGCATTAGTGAACTTTCCCATGTAGCAAATACCTGACATAAATCTATTTATTGTAAGAAAAACGTTCATGTTGTCCCACAACTTTGGCAATTTCATTCAAGTGATGGCAAAATAATTGCTCTCAGGCACCTGATGATGGAACTACATCTTCAGAAGGCAGCTAGCATAGCGAAGTCATTCACTTAGTGGTTACTATTTGAAAGAGAAGAAAGAGCCAGATGTGTTGCCATTCCTTTCTCTTTTTTTGCTTCTTTTTTGGGGATCTACATTTTTCTCTGTTCCCCTCCCTATCTCTCCCATACCCCTTCAATTCTCACCCAAGGTTCCCATGCTCCCAATTTACTCAGGAGATCTTGTCTTTTTTCACTTCCCATGTAGATTAGATCTATGTAAGTCTCTATGGGATTGTGGTTTGTAGGCTGGTTTTCTTTGCTTTATGTTTAAAACCCACCTATGAGTGAGTACATGTGATAATTGTCTTTCTGTGTATCAAAATACCTCACTCAAAATAATGTTTGCTAGATCCATCTATTTTCCTGTAAAATAAAAGATGTCATTATTTTTTTCTGCTGTGAAGTACTCCATTGTATAAATATACCACATTTTCCTTATCCATTCTTTGGTCGAGAGGCATTTAGGTTGTTTCCAGGTACTAGCTATGACAAACAATGCTGCTATGAACAGAGTTGAGCACATGTCTTTGTGGTATGATTGAGCATTTTTTTGGATATATAACCAAAAGTGGTATTACTGGCTCTTGAGGAAGGTTGTTTCCTAATTTTCTGAGAAATCACCACATTGACATCCAAAGGGGTTGTACCAGCTTGCATTCACACAAGGAATGCAGAAGTGCTCCCTTTCCCCAAAAATCTCTCCAGTATATGTTGTCATCAGTGTTTTTGATCTTGGCCATTCTTACAGGTGTAAGATGGAATCTCAGAGTTGTTTTCATTTGCATTTTTCTGATGACTAAGCATATTGAACATTTCCGTAAGTGTCTTTCAGTCATTTTAGGTTCCTCTGTTGAGAGTTCTTTGTTTAGGTCTGTATTCCATATTTTTCATTGAAATTTTTGTTCTTATGGTGACCAATTTCTTGAGTTCTTTGTATATTTTGGAGATCAGACCTCTGTCTGATGTGGGGTTAGTGAAGATCTTTTCCCATTCTGTAGGCTGTCATTTTGTCATGTTTACTATGTCCTTTGCTTTGCAGTAGCTTTGCAGTTTTAGGAAGTCCCATTTTTAACTGTTTCTCTGTGTCTGTTCTGCTGGGGTTCTATTTAGGAAGTGGTCTCTTGTGCCAATGCATTCAAATGTATTTCCCACTTTCTCTTCTATAAGGTTTAGTGTGACTGGCTTTATGTTGAGGTCTTTGATCCATTTGGACTTGAGTTTTGTGCATGGTGATAGATATGGGTATATTTTCATTCTTCTACATGTTGATATCCAGTTATGCCACCACTACTTGCTAAATATACTTTCTTTTTTCCATTTGATATTTTTTTGCTTCTTTGTCAAAAATCAGGTGTTCAAAGATGTCTTGATTGATATCTATCTGGGTCTTCTGTTCTGTTCCATTGGTCCTCCTGTCTGTTCTTATGTCAATACCAGGCTGTTTTTAGTACTGTAGTTCTGTAGTAAAGTTTGAAGTCAGGGATTGTGATGCCTCTAGAAGTTCTTTTATTGTACAGGCTTGTTTTTGCTATCCTGGGTTCTTTTGATTTTCCAAATCAAGTTGATTTCTGTTCTTTCAGGGTCTGTGAAGAACCATTTCTTTCAATAGCATATTGTCAATGCCTGAAAAAAAAAGGTCCAAATACAATCTACCTATAAAAATGTCTACTGCTAGATGAAGCAAACCAGTAGTACAAAAAGGGTTCTGAAAGCAGGCAAAAGAGTCAGAGACAACCCACTCTTTGGAGTCCCACAGGAACAGCAAGCTACACAATCATAACATATATGTAGAGAACCTATGCCACACCAATGCCAGCTCCCTGATGGTGGGTTCAGTTTCCTTGAGCCACAGTGAGCCTTAAGGACCTAGTGTGCATGGTATTATTGAAAATAGAAATTTCATGTTTGGTTGATATAACTGGGAGGCCTGTCATTTTCTGAAAGGAAATTGAGGAGGAGTGAATATGGGGGAGAAAGGATGTAATGAGGAGAGAATAAGAAGAAAGGAAAGAGGAGAAACTTGGTCTGGATGTAACAAATGAGAGAAGAATAAATTTTAAAAATGTCTACCGATTCCTTATAACTCTAATATTGAGACTATGTTTTCAGTATATGGGTCATTGAGAAACATTTCAAGTATAATTACAGAACCATGTTCCTTAAAAAACCATCTAAGATTCACCTTCTTTAAAATTTTTATCCTCAACCCTTATGCCTTGCTATCCTCTTTTTTTCAATCAGAACTCAACTAGGGATTGTTTTAAGCAGAAAAAAATAAAGAAAATATTTTATTTATTTATATATGGTTTACATTACCTAAGTCATATATAAATGAAGAAAAGCATGTATAACTATGGATATTCATTAACTGCACATACTCAAAAATATTATATAGGAAGTACAAATATCCTGAGTCAGAAATGTATTTGCCAAGTTCAAAACCTTCAAATGAATGAGTGGGGAGGATGCTGGAATGACACTAAGGATACATATTATAGATGAGGTTAGAATCTGTGTATATTGCTAGAATTATTCAAAATAAAAGGTTAGGGTAGAACAATAGCTTAACAGGATCTCCATTTGAGAAGGTCTGCTCTATAAACTGTGTGAATTGCCCCAGGTGTTATATCAAAGGACATAAAAAGGAAGTAACAATTTTAAAGGAAATTAGTAAGATGAAGAAAAGTAAAGGAATAAGAGGAAGGGAGATTATTAAACATTTGAACAAGGTTACATATGAGTTAGTCTGACAAATTTCTGCTCTAGACAATATAAATGAAAGCCCAAAGTCCAGGTAGTGCACATAATTATAACAGTCAATCAGACTAAAGCAGTCTTTTAGTCTCTCAAATGCTAGAATAACTAATTTGTTCTATTTTATGAAAAGCCAGAACTTTGGAGATATTGGCCAAGAAAAAAATAAATGAGTAAAATGTCTTCTACATTATTCGAAAAATATATATTAAGATGATATCTTAAAATTATATATTAAATATGAATTATATTTTAGCTATTATTTAGAATCCTGAATGCTGCATTGTATTAGGTGAGATAGTATATTGGAGGAATGTCTGATTTAAAGGACCCCTGAACCATGATGAGAAATTCATTATTAATTAATTGAAGTGAGAACTTCAGAAGTATTCAAAGAATAGTAGGGTGAAACTTAAAAATAGAATAATCTCAGAATGGCCTTGAATAAGAATTACAAATTTCACTATGAGTAGAGAGCATGGAAAGAAGAGAAAAGGCAATTGAGGAGAGGAGAGGAGAGGAGAGACTAGAGGGAAATTGTACATCTTTATTTATGGTCATAGACTTGCTTCATTATAATCAGAGACTGTTCTTTGGTTTCCTGGCTACCCAGACCCAAATAATCACACAGAAACAATATTAATGACAACAAATTTTGGCCTATTAGTTTAGGCCTCTTGTTAACTGACTCCTACATCTAAAATTAACCCATTTGTGTTATTTTATATTTTACCATGTGGTTCGAAGTTTACTAGTAAGGTTCTAGCGTCTTTCTCCTTTGGCAGCTACATGGAGTCTCCCTGACTTCACCTACTTTCTTTATATATCTGTGCTCAGATTTCTTCCCTGGCTATATTCTGCCCTGATATAGGGTAAAACAGCTTTTTTATTAACCAATAGTGATAAAATTTATTCACAGAATACAGAGGGTGATGTGAGGTTGCTCTCTGTATGCTATGAATATGTTTTATCACCATTTGTAAATGAAGAAGTTGCTTCAGACTATAGCAGGGAAGAAAATAGCCAAGCTGGAAGAGATATATAGAAAAAGTAGGCAGCGTCAGAGAGATACCATGTAGCTGCCAAAAGAGAAAGACATCTACCAGGAAATTAGCAATAGGCCACAGCCTTGTGGTGATACACAGATTAATAGATATGAGCTAATTTTAGATGTAAGAGGTAGCTAGTATTGCACCTAAGTCATTGACCAAATACTGTTGTAATTAATATAGTTTCTGTGTGATTATTCAGGACTGGGTGGCCAGGAATGAACGAGCAGTTTCATTTTATATAATGGTACCCATAAATTAGAAGCTTACCCATCTGGCCAGCCACAAATTTTGAGGCCCAGATGCTTATCTGCTGCTTGGGATGAGGAGGAAAGTAGCTGACAACATGCCTGCTGGTTTGCACCCCTGCTGGAGAAAGCATCTGGTTCAGGTCTGCCAGGTGTGCATAGGCAGAAAAGCATGGTAGATTCCCACTGCCACACAAAGAGACATTTCCAGACTCTACCATATACTGCATGGCAGATTTAATTTTTCTCAGACAAAAAAAAAAAGGGGTTTATATGCTCCACCTTTCTTTCCAGAGTTGAAGTGGTGAGCATGGCTCCCACCCAACAGTCCCAGAGATGGTGGTAAATGTATCTCTATCATATTAAAAGGCCAAGAGAGGTCAAGCCAGCATTCAGGGCTGCAGCAAGCACACTTTTTACCATTTAAAAAAATCTCTTTGTCAGAAAAAGGATTTCAGTTACACAATAGAACAGATTCAGACATAAATGACCTCTAAACAAGAAACAGTGTGCTTAAAAAGTATGCATAGGCTTGGGAGAGAGAGGTAAAAGAATATAGAGAGTTATAAAAAGATGTAAAATATTCAAAGAGACAGAAAAAGTAATGTAAAAGAGTATAGACAGCCGTAGATTAAATAAGTAAAGAACAATAAGCTACATAAAAGGGAGAGGAGCAGAGATAAATATATAGATCAATAAATCAATAAAAATGGAAAATAAACAGAGAGTCTGGATTATATATATTATTGTGCTTTCTTTGAACTTTTTGGCTGCAGAGAGACATGTGATTCTGGAGACTGCTAAGGTAAAACAACATGAAGTTATCTTGACTTCAGAATTGAGTCTAAGGATATGTGGCTTTGAAAAAGAGGATGTAGTTTGATGGAACAAGACCCTTCCTGAACACTAAAATCACTTAAACCAACACATTGGAGGATGGTTATCTGTCTATGTGTTACTTTCATTGGTTAATAAAGAAACTGCCTTGGCCCTTTGATAGGACAGAAAATTAGGTAGGCGGAGTAAACAGAACAGAATGCTGGGAGGAAAAAGGCAGTGAGGCAGTTGCCATGATTCTCCAACCCAAGACAGATGCAGGTTAAGATATTTCCTGGTAAGCCACCACCTCGTGGTACTACACAGATTACTAAATATGGGTTACAGCAAGATGTGAGAATTAGCCAATAAGAGGCTGAAACTAATGGTCCAAGCAGTGTTTAAAAGAATACAGTTTGTGTGTTGTTATTTCGGGTGTAAAGCCAGCTGTGTGGGAGCCGTGAGGGAATGCAGCACGCAGCTCCCACTACAACAGCATATAGCAGGAAGGAGTTTGGAGGAAACTATGCCTAAATTCCCAAAATGATTTTTATAAAGTTTGTTTTCATTTAAAGGGGGATATAATATAGAAATAAATATTTCACACTGGTATGGATTTGATCTATTGATACAAATGTCAGGTCAACTTTGTTAAACTGTGTATAGGTATTTCTGTTCTCGTTTAAGGTATTATGTTTAGACAAATCATTTAAAATGTAATGTATAATTTAAAATTGCAGATTAACAAATAGTCATTTATAGTAGTCAAACTTACAGTCATGTTAGGTACGTTTTCTAGATATACAGAGATGTATTTCAGTTAGATAATCTTCAAAACTACAAAGACCTATAGACTATAACATTTATAAGATTTTAAGAATTTAAACTTTTCTCAACAGTGAGACATGTCTCCTTCTGGCAGCACCAATTACTGCAGAGAGGTTGGTGGGCATTGAAAAAACTCATTATGGAATTTGCCTTCTTTGTGACAAGGCAAGAAACTGCTCTTACCTGTACTGTTTGACAGTATGCTATATGAACTGGGCATGCAGGAACCACAGAAAAGTGACTGCTGAACTTTTCAAAGGATTGGATGATTCTTCAGGGTTCCTGTTTCCTATAAGAAACTACCAAAAATTCTGCAGGACACATAAATAATGAACTTTGCCATTACAAAGCAAAACCAATCTTCAAATTTCCTGCTTCATGGAAAAGTCTGCAAGATACTATGGGCCTGTAGGCTGATGATGGATACCCCAATGATACAGAAGAATTTTGGATGACTGTCCAGGCAATAAGATGTCTCTGTCAATTCTAGAAATTTGCAAGTTTCTTATAGTGTACCCTCTGTTTACTTAGGTAATATTATTTCCTTCTGGAGTCTTTGAGGAGTTGAAGACAAATCGTTACAGTTTTTCTTAGTTATGATAAAAGATAAATTAGATAAATATTGTAACTGCAATTCTTGTTTGATACCTGTTTGTTATATGTAATTTTACTATGTTAAAGTTGAAACCATCATTTTATTTAGACAGAAAAGGGGAGATGATGTGGGATTTTTCACTGTATGTTATGAATATATTTTATTACTCTTGGTTAACAAAGAAGCTGCTTCAGACTATAGCAGGAAAGAATATAGCCAGGTTAGAAGAGATATATAGAGAAAGTAGGTAGAGTCAGAGAAAAGCCATGTACCTACTGAAGGAAAAATACATTAGCTGAAACCTTACTAATATGCCACATCTTCATGGTGATACACATATTAGTAAAAATAAATGGGTTGATTTAAGATGTAAGAGGTAGCTGGTAGTATGCCTAAGTCATTGACCAAAGACTGTTGTAATTAATATAGTTTCTATGTTATTATTTGCAAATGGGTGGCCAGTAAACAATGAGCAGTCTCTGTTTAGAGAGGGGAATCCCACATCACCTCATGATGGTACCAAAATGAGATGTTTTACTTTGACAACTCTAAGACATTTTTTCCTACTATTAAACTTTGTGCTTGTGAGGGTTGAATGTGAATGTGCTAATGTGTGTACAGGTTTAAGCTGTAATATCATGTGTGGTATCTTCTCTTGATGTCTGCTTTCTGTATTAAGGCATTATCTCTCATTGAACAGACATATCATCATTATAGCAAGGCTGGTCACCATGGAAACTCCTAAAAATTTTGTCTATGTCCTAAAACTAATGCTATAGGCATAGGAAGTTAGCCTTCTCTGGACTGAGGGCAAATCCCTTTAATCTCCACACTAAAGAGACAGAAGCAACAAGATAAGTTTTAGTTCACCATGTTTGTTGTACTAACTTTTGTCCCAGGGTAGCTAAGGGTACTTGGTGAGACCCTGATTCAATAAATCTGGAAGAAAAGTCAAAACAAAGAATTTCTATTTTCCCAAACTGTACACATTAGCTATAAATATTTATTGATATAGATAAATGTGTCTAAAATATGAGCAATTCTTAAACAAGATGAGAAAAATATTCTGATTTTGGAGGGATTTTATCTTTTACTAATATTATATACATTTTTCTTTACTTTTCCATCATTGTACAGGCACATTATTCTCTATGAAATTATGGGTATTGAATTAACTTAATCCTTCAAGTATAGACATAGACAATGTAAACTTGAGTTCTGAAGATAAAATATGCAATTAGATATTCTTTTTGGTCCTATTCATCAAGTTTGGTAATTGAATTAAATAGGCCAGAACAGAGATTTATTGTCATAGTTTAAAAAATTAAAATCTGAGACATAACTATTAAAAAATTTAATACATCTATCATACTTTGCTGATATGATCCCATGTTTTCATTTTTACTCCATACATTATGCCCTTCATAACATTGTTGAATCTATTGATAAATAGTCAAATCACCACCTTTATCTCAGATTGCTCAGATCTACATGACCAACATGTTATATTTCCATACTAACCTCATAAAGTCAGAAAATGAACCAAAACATTAATATGTCAAAACTTCTCACAAAAGAAAACAGAAGATTTGCTCTGTAACTAGAGGTTTGAAAGATTCTGCATATGGTACAATTATTGCTATCTCATTGAATAAGAAAAGCAATGGTCCCCTACCAAAAATAGAGATTTACAAATTGAAAAAGTTATAAATGACTGTACAACAAGAATTTGTGTCTGCATATGCAATGTTATTTCCCTCAACTATGATCCAATCACTTCAGAAAGAGCTTTAGACTGCTGAAATTTCTCCATCTGTCAGACATCTTCTCATATAAGGAATGGGTGCAATCATATTGGTCTTTCTCAGACTCTTCTCATATATCACATTTGTTTTTAATTTACACTGCTTAGGAATGCTCAAGGACTGGAGAAGCACTGTTTGAAAGCTAAATCAAGCCCCCAATTTAATTTTGTAAATGTTTTTCTTCTTCTTCTTCTTCTTCTTCTTCTTCTTCTTCTTCTTCTTCTTCTTCTTCTTCTTCTTCTTCTTTTTTCTTCTCCTCCTGTTTTTCCTCCTCTTCCTCCTCCTCTTCCTCCTCCTCCTTCTTTTGAAAAGAGCAACATCTATTCAGTTTAGTATTTGGATGGTGAATTTTGTGCTTTATCAGCATATTTGAGTGATCATGATAGAGACTGACTGACTTACAAAGCATAAACTATGTGACTTTTTATAGAAAATGTTTGCCAAATCTTTAATAGTGTCTGGAATTATTTTTCAGTTCTTCATATATATGTTTCTCTTATTTTCATCCTGATGCCTTGTGAAACACATAGTACCATAGAGAATTTTTAACATCTTTGTCCCATACACATATTGTTATTACACATGGGAACTCATGCAGTAATGCTATTTTGTTATTTTAAATAGTTTATTACTGTATTACCATGTTTGTTTGACATATAACTTCTTAAAAATTAGCATTTATTGAAAAAATAAAGAAATAAATATAAAGAAAGAAATAATATTTGTGTAGGTATTATTCTTTTTTAGCATAGCATGTTTGATATTATATTTAAAAAATGAAAAGGAAAAGAGAATTAAACATTTAATAAAATGAGATACAAAAATCTGAAAAGTTATGTAAGTCTATTTTTCTAAATATCTCCAGAAATTGATACTATAATGTCAGTAGAAATGTAAACACAACCTAAAATAGTATATCGAAGTACATTTCAAAGAGTCAGTGTGTTCTAGAACAAAAATTGAATCCAGATTCAGTGTATTTTCCATATAATTAAAGGTGAAATCCTGTTGACACAGAGAATAAATCTGTAACTCAACTGCTGACCTGGGTTCCCTAGATATAAAGACATTGACAATAAGTCAAGACAATAGAAAAATCATCTTAGTTGTATCACAGGCCTTGAACTCTGTGAATTTAAGACAATTAATTGTTTCAGTGGTAAAAGCACTAGAATAATATCATTGACTCAAAGTAATAGTTTTATGCTAAGAAGGTAATGTACAATTTTAAGTTAATATTTCAATTCAAGAGTGCATTTATTCCCACAGTGCAGAATATCTTAAACAATAACACATTCATTCTTTCCTTCATTCCAATATTTGAAATAGGACAACAAAATAGTCTTAAAAGTGGGGTTTATTTTTCTGGAAGTTTAAAAGTGAAACATAGGTGGTCCATTTACAGTGAGCATGATATTCATGGTTTGTGTGTTTTCCAGGAAGAAGCAGCCTTGAGTGAATTATTAAACAGTAGCTAAATTATTTAATAGCTTGTAAAATTGGTATAAAACATGTGTGCCTGAGATGTGAGAGAAGCTATACCTAAGTAAGTGTCTTGCCATTTTATGTCATTTATCAGTATGTAGTTAATCCTGGGCATGTATATAGATTCTTTCAAAACGATGGGCAGCAGGATGATATTTGTAAATGTTCTTAACTAAACAAGATGAACGATGTATGTTGTTATGGTGATAAGTACTAGACTGTATACATCATATATTAGTACATAATTATCAAACTCTTAGAAGAAAGAAAAACTTGAAACAGAGTTAGGATAACTACAAGTTAATGCTATCTGCAGCTTCATCACCAGGAGACTCAATTCTTGAAGGCTCTCTTTAAAAAATGTGTCTCTTCTTTTGAAGAGACAAGGGGAATAGGAATTATTATATATTCTATTATAATGTGATTACAGTGTGGTAACATTTTGGTTGTTATTTTGTCTTTTTAAAACATAGTCTTACAAAGTTTTAGCCCAGCAACAGTTTCAAAATCAGTGTGTATGTTTTGAATTTAAGATTCTTCAGCAATGTCTGCACAGGTGCATCCATTTGAACTGTAAATCCACTACTCTGCATATGTAATAATTCATGATAACATTTAATGAACCCTGTGAGATATAATAATGACTGGCATGGCAAGACACACCTAATGGTGCAATACTGACAGCAATCTCATTAGAATTACCAACCATTTTTTTTTTTGTAGATTTGAGTACCTCTCCAAAAGATGAAACTCAGACCTTGCACCATTATCAGGCCAAGAACCTACAGTTAGACCGATCATAGACTGTAGGAGTAACCGTCTACTATTATTCTGCTAAAATGAAATACTAATAAACAAACTCCTTAAGACTTATTATACCCACTAATTAAGAAATCTCTCAATCCTCCTAAGACACATTTCTGTTTGTGGTAGATGGCAAAAAACACAGAGGCCCACAAATAGTCAAAGCACAAATAGTCAAACTGAGACTGCAAAGTGCTCAGTTCTAACTGAGACAGTTTATCAAACCTTATTCTCCCAATCTCATGCATGATGTCATAAAAACTTCACAGAACCCGAATGGAGGTGACGTAGACACTGCTGTCATTTAATATTAATGGTAGTTAGTTAGCTAATGGTTCCTAAATAAGGCCCCTACTGATCCCTGGCACTGAGTGTGTTACTTAATGAGGAATATGAACATCTTCTAACTTGAATAAATTAAAGACCTTGACAGCGATATTCTCTTACATTGTGAGGTTCACTATTTCCCTAAGAAAGGTGCCAAGAAGCCAGGTTTCCTGCATGTCCCTAAATCTTTGGATGCTGTTAATGTTAAATGTCAAATTGTAAAAACAAAAAAAAAAGAACACTTCCACAAGGGAACAAAATAGTGGGTCAGTAGAATTGGAGGATGAGGCTGCCAATGACCTTTGTGTATTCTTTAAAACTTATAGTTTAAAATTTAAAACTAGTGATTTGCCTAGAAAAAAGAAACAAAATGGTATCTTGACTCTATTAAAAATGGTGTTGTTTTTAAAAGTTAGAGCAAAATTTAGTGAAAGATAGAAGTAAGTAAATGCAGAAGGAATAACAGCTTATTATTTCGTAGTGTACGATCTGGGTTGGTCATAAATATAATCACAATCCACTGAAAATGTAGCTGCTAGAGAATGTATTGTGAATGAATAGTGAGTGAATAAAAGATCAATACATAATGTAACTACAAGATCAATCACATGAAAGAGCAAAAATGAGACATCTATATTCTTTTCCCCTGTTTTATACACATATTATCATATATTATAATTATTAATTAATTTTTGCTTTCTTATTACTAATCAGATTTTAACATGTTTGGTTTATGAGCATAAATTACAGCTAAATCATAAAGTACTTTTATAACTTTAATAAATCATTACAAGTTAATAGAGAAGATTGTGATTTAGTTAGGAAGCAAATGAATATGCCCAAACATGACAATTGTTTTTCGAAAAGGGATTAATTTCCATTTAGAGCAATATAGTTGTATCATATGAAATAGAAGAGAGTATAATTGTTGAAGTATTTTTTTAAGTTTAATCAAGAAAGAAGGAATGTATGTGTTAAAAAGAAGTAGATTGTACTTTGCAATGTCCACTTGCATTTAGCTATTTATCCTATGGAGAAGTTACCAATTGCACTCCCTAGAACATGTTCCTGGAGGTGCTGAGTTATGCCATTAAAGGGCATCTAAACAAGATAGGAGAGATTATGGTTCTGTGCTTGATACTGATGGAAACTGAGATACAGGTGATTTCCAGGTCAACTTATGTGAACCTACTAACTCAGTGCTTAAAGAAACTGAGACCTATGGGAGAAAGTTCCATATAACTCATGAGTTTTGAGGTGTCCCTGAATGTTCATGCTAAGTTCCTGATTTATCAGATCAGCTGTTAGGGTAAAATAGCAACCTTCTTTGACACCTTTGCACTTCTTTATGTAACTTTATAAATCCTGCAGCAAATTGTCTAGCCTTTGTTGCCCTGGAATTTTATAATATGTAAAACTTTAATGTCTTCTGTTTGTATTTCAGAGAATAATTTTGCTTTCATGTTTGTACTTTTACTAGCAGTCTTATATGATAGAGAAAAGTAATTAAGCAATTAGAAGTCTTTTAGAAAATCTCTGGTAAGTATTCAGTCTAATAACCAAAAATGTCATGAAAATAAACTGATTAATGCAGTCACAGTTTTATCTCATTCCCAATAAATAACAGGTGGATAAAGAGTGGATGATAATGAGTGAAAATATTAGTGAATATGAATAAATAATTATATTTTTAAAAATTATTTTTCCTCCTAGAAACTTATCATTTCCTTTAAGACATCAACCCTCAGTGGCTTGTTTGTGGTTTACTGGATTCCACAGATAGTTCAAATCAAACATATAAAACAAATACTAGTAGCTAAGATAACATATGGAAAAGAACCTAATGTGTTTATCTTTTAGGTCTGTGTGAACTCATTCAATTATGCTTTGTCTTTTTGTTCTACCCATTTACCTGAAAAATTCTTGACTCCATTTCTCTTTACAGCATAGTCATAACTTTTGTGTATATTTTCATATTTTTTATCTAATCAATAGGGCAAACTTTGGTGTTGGAGACCATCTTCAACACATATAGCATTTACCACAGTAAAGACATGAAAATTAGAAAGATGTTAAGTAGGGGGAACAGAGATAAGAAAGAATCACTAAGCTATAGGATAGTAATGGGAGGGCAACTCAGCAAAATACTGAATGCTGAATATACCTTCATTTACTTTCTATACACTTTTATACTCCAACACAAAAAGGGGAGGATGCCAAAAGACTGCCTTACCATGATACAAAGGACAACTCAAACAGTTACTTGCTTCAATACTTTGAGTCATTAAGCATTAATCCATGAGAAAAGCATTCTGTTGTTTAGGCAGTGCACTCACTGTAGACCAAGTATCCTCAAGTAAGGTCAAAACTCCTATTTAAAAAGAAGGAGAAGAAATATGCTTTAATTATCTGGCCTTGGTCAAGGTGGAGTCCATCTACCTGTAGGGGCCATCTTAATATCCAAAACATCAAGTAAACACACCATACATAGGTCAGGGTGTGTAGCCATACATGTTTTCCGCAATTGTGAACAAATTCAAAACTCTCTAACCTTCAGACAAGGTGGAAATGGACTCAAAATTTTAGACCTCCACACTTCAGTAAATTAATTTCCTAGCTATTGGTAATTAATCTTAGGAATGGTATAGAGGTGTCATATAGTAGTTCTGTGTCAAGTCTTTTAAGAAAAACACAGATTGATTTCCAAAATGGCTTCTCTGGTTTAGCCTACCACTAACGATATAGAAAGGTGATCTGAGGAAGAAAGGATTAAAATAAAGAATACAATCAAAAGTGCATCTAGGATTCTGTGTGGCGTTTAGAGTTTGTTGGTTAAATGAGTTATGAATCACTGTTCCTCTGCTGTGCATAAGAGAGAGTGAATAACGTGACCTAAAAGTACCCAAATTACATATTTGTTTGTGATTTTCCAGAAGTACAAAAATAACTACTCACTTAAGAAAAAAACAGTCTTCAAAGAATTAGAATTTCAGATACAGCCTATGTATCTATACATCATCTGTCTATGTATGTATGTATGTATGTATGTATGTATGTATGTATGTATCTATCTATCTATCATCTATCATCTATCTATCATCTACCTACCTATATCAATCAATAGCCCTCTACCTACACACATACATAACTATGTATGTACTGTATAGTGGTAACTAATTTGATAGGTATTATAAAATATTATTCAAAGTTTTATTAAATAATCCGTTAGAATAACTCAGTTCATTTAATGAATCATTATCTGTCATCCTTAATTAACAGTTAAATTTAAGTTTCAAGATCTGATAAGATGAGCACTTGAGTAAAATCTATACAAATAAGTTATACCTAGATTTTCTCACATGGAACTTCAATGCAACTTAAATGTCAAGGATGGAAATCTTTGTCTCATTTAATCCCGTGTTATTTTCCAAGATCCAGTCATTATAAATAGAAAAGGCAGCAAAGGCCTTTTCTTTAGACCTGGTTATTGGATATTTTTCTGTGCTCAAACTAGCATTATTTTATCTTTACCAGTTATAAATGATAAGGCAGTATGTTTCCTAATGAAAACAAATTGAACTTACTCTATAAATTGAAGCACCTGTTCACAATTTATAATTATTAAAGCCTTAGAAGGCAACACCCACTTCATTTTCCCTGACCTTTCTTATGAGCCAAGCTCTTTATATTCTGTGAGATGCTGACATTAGGGAATAATTTAGAAATATTATACCTAGCACATTGGCTTGAAGCTTTAAAACATAATTTCAGAGACACTCAAACCACTGTCTCAGCCAAAAAACCACTTACTTTTATGTAGCATAATCAATGCAAAGTCAGCCAAGATATTTGTTACATTTTTCTCATTATGAAGGATTTCACAGAGGCTATATGATATGTTCCCCTCACTAAATATGAGATTTTTAAAATTTGCCATATTTAGCATGATTGAAGTTACCTAAAAGCATATGTTCATGATATTTTAGGGCTCCTTAACAAACAACCTATTTTGATTACTATTGATAATTCATGTCATGAATTCAAAAAAGGACATCACCTTTTTGATCCCCACAATGTCACAAAATAATGTGCCCAAAATAATTTTTTTCAGATAAACTTGCCAGGAAGTATTGGAGACACTAACTTTTATTATGGCATAGGTATTTACAGTAACATAGTTTTTCTTTTAAATTAGTCAATTTATTGGCATTGTAACAAATACAAATAATTATAATTTTATAATAATTTTGATAATCATATTTTGGTTTTCTGAGACAGGGTTTCTTTGTGTAACAGTCCTAGCTGTCCTGAAACTATCCCTTGTAAGCCAAACTGGCCTAGAACTAGCAGAGATCCACCTGCCTCTCCCTCCCGAGTGCTGGGATTAAAGGTGTGTGCCACCATCATCTGGCGATAATCTCTTTTACTTTAATAATTCTGCAGGAAATCGATACATCAGACTGATGACAGTGATATCCATCAATAGCGACATTTCTATACATGTATATAAGAATTTCCTTCTATATGTAGTTAATAGTCAAATTTTAGTAGCAATATCTTAACCACACCACACTGATCATGTTACTTTTGCTCCATATAAAGCAGCTAAAGTCATTCATTGAGAGAATAGAAGAAAACAAATTGAAGAATACTCATATGAATATTAAACAAAAAAATGTACTTTTTGCTGTTCTGTGATATTCTGTCATTACCAGTTCCATTAAGAAAGTATGTCCTCCATAGTAAGACATCTTATCCACTAATTTTTTGATGGCTATATATACTGTTGGGGTGTGCTGCTTGTTCATCCTGGCCACCCAGAACTGAAATAATCACACAGAAACTGTATTACTTAAAATAATGTTTGGTCCAATAGCTTCTTATTAGCTAACTCTTATATTAATTTAACCCATATCTATTAATCTATATATTGCCACATGAGTGTGGCTTACCTGCTAAACTTTCCAGCATTTGTCTCTGGTGGCTCCATGGCTTCTCTCTCACTTTGCCCTTCTTTCTCCTAGCATTCAGCTTAGTTTTCCTTGCCTAGCTAAGTTCTGCCCTGCTACAGGTCCAAAACGGTTTCTTTATTCATTAGTGGTAATCATAGCACACAGAGGGGACTCCCACATGACCTTCCTTTTTCTGTTTAAATAAAAAGGAAGGTTTTAACTTTAACATAGTAAAATTACATAAAACAAACAGGTATCAAACAAGAATTACAGTTACAATATTTATATCTACTTTATCTTTTATCATAACTAAGGAAAACTATAACTATAACTATAAATTCTTCAACTCCATTCAGAAGGATATAATATTACCTAAGTAAACAGCAAGTACATTGTAAGCAACTTCCAAAACTCTAGAATTGACAGAGACATCTCACTTCCTGGACAGTCATCCAGAGTTTTTCTATACTGTTAGGGCATCCATCTTCAGCCTAATGGCCCATAGTATCCATCAACTTTTCCATGAAGCAGGAAATTTCAAAGACAGTTCTGCCTTGGCAGTTTGTTAGTCATTTTCTTTGGTACCTGCAGAATGTTTGGCAGACCCTTTCATGAATCAGGAACCCAGAAGGATTGTCTTACCTTTAGGCAAGTTAAGCAGTCATTTCCCTGTGGGTCCTACATGTCCAGTTCAGCAGTCCAAGAAGGAGCAGTTTCTTGTCCAAATGGCTAACCAACTCCATAAGGAGCCTCTTACTCCTCATAAGGAGTAAGAATCTTGAAGTAGATTCTTACTGCCTGAAGCAGATGTGTTTCACTGTCATGAAAGTCCTAACTTATTAAAATATTTTAAATGTCATATTCTGTAGTCTTGAAAAGTTTGAAGAATGCCTATTGATCTGAAATACATATCTGTCCATCTAAAAAATCTAACTAACATGGCTACATGCTTGACTATCATAGATAATTATCTATTAACCTATATTTCTTAATTATACATTGCATTTTAAATGAGCTAAACAAACATAATACTTTAATCAAGATCTCATATGCATATACACAATATAACAAAATTGACCTTAAATTTGTATCAGTAAAGCAAAATCCATACCATTGCAAAATATCCATCTCTATAGCATATCCCCCTTTAAATGTAAAGAAACATTTATAAACAATATTTGGAAATTTGAGCATAGTACTTTCCAAACTTTTTCTTGCTGTTTATTTGGCAAAGTAATTTTTTGAATATTCACAACAATCTTTCAGGGGATCTTGGTCCGTCAAACCATATTAGTCTAGAAGCAATCCACAAGTTCTCATTTTCTGTGTAAACAAAAGAAGAATCTCTTTCCCAAAGCAACATATTCTTAGACCCATATTTTGGATTCAAGATACCTTTAAAATATATATGTTGGTTTAGCTTAGTGGCCAATACAATGAAATGTCTCTCTGTGCTTAGCTCCTTCACAGTGAAAAAATGCAAAGAAAACACAATAATATGCATAATCCAGACTCTCTGTGAATTTTCCATCTTTGCATGGCATGTTTTTACTTTATTACTTTTTCTACATGTTTAATATTTATTTTATTATCTTTACTCCTTTAATCTATGTCTGTATTCTGCCTCTTTAAAAACTTTGTTTTATTTTTTTAAAAAAAACATTTACTTCTTAACTCTCTGTTCTCTGTTTCTTCTCTCTACCAAATCTACATGCATTTTTCCAACAATATAACTTGTTTAGCAAACTTTTCCATCTGGATTTGTCTTTACATATATTTGTAATTTTTTACTGTCTGTGGATGCATTTTAACATGCTATGTGCTTCTTAAAACTTAAGCTGTGTCATTGCTAAGGTATATAGAGTACTTCCTGCTTGCCCTGCCCAGTCTAGCATGGTGGTGCTGCTTGTACCTCTGAGCCACACACACAGTCCCACTTACAGGCACACAGCCAGTTCATGTTGCTGTCAAGCAAGCTGCAGCATGTTGATCACAAACCCCACCCAAATGCTCAGTTTCCAAAAGAGTCAGAGTTTGTGCTAGCAGCACGGCCCATGGACAGGAAGCTGCAGTTTTGAAACCATGAGGTTGCTACTGCTGAATCAGTAAGACCTTTCCTAAAGGTGCCAGAGCATGCTGCCCCAAGCAAAGCCCATTTGGAAAAAAAAAATGCGGCGAAACTTGGTTTTTTTTTTTTTTTTTTTTTTTTGTGCCTAGAATTTCTTTTCAAGCCCTAGCAGGTTTTACATGAATTTAGTCCACCACATTGGTGCACAAATCTGTTGGGGTGAGCTGCTTGTTTGTCCCAGCCACTGAGAACCAAACTAATCACATAGAAGCTATATTAATTAAAACACTGCTTGGCCCATTAGTTCTAGCTTCTCATTGGCTAACTTTTTTTTTTTAAATATTTATTTATTTATTATGTATACAATATTCTGTCTGTGTATATGCCTGCAGGCCAGAAGAGGGCACCAGACCCCATTATAGATGGTTGTGAGCCACCATGTGGTTGCTGGGAATTGAACTCAGGACCTTTGGAATAAGAGGCAATGCTCTTAACCTCTGAGCCATCTCTCCAGCCCTCATTGGCTAACTTTTATATTACAAATTTCACTATTGATTTCTCAGTTACCCTTACTTCATGTTGAGTAATCCTAATTGTGATTTTGATGAGATTTAGAGTAATCTAGGAGATAAACGTCTAAGTATTAACTAATTAGTGTTGTGGAGACATCATTTTCCTAGGTTTGCAGGTATGAATAATAAAGAGGGGTATCACAGTGTTATACATGGTTCTTGAAAGTTGAAAAATTCAAACAATGAATGCTGTAGCCAGTTTCTTTGCATGAAGGTCCTGAGACACAATGTAGAAAGCAAGAAAGTGAAGCTTAAATTGTGTATGTTTCAATGGAGACCTAGGGAAAATGGAGGAAATAGGATTTGGGGGACAACGAGTGTGGAAAAGTTCAAACAGAGTTGGTCAGAGCAAGAGAAATTTTGCATATAGTCCAGGTCACCAAACTAGTCAAGCAGGTATATTCCATCCCTTTGGTCCCATGATGAAACCAGAAAGTCCCATGAATACCTAACATGGACCTTGCAATGTTTATTATTTTTTACCTCATAGTTGACTTTTATTTGGTAAACTCTTTTATTAGAATGCTCTAATTCCTAACTTTGGAGTCATAATATTTACCTGTGTCATTATGAAATAAGTTATGTAAGATGTATTTTTATTATACACTATCTCATGTTGAATATATTGCTTTAATCACAAAAAAGACTTTGTACTCATTCCTCTCAAAAGCTTTGAAAATTGAAAGATTTCAGGGAGTTTAGATATAGTTGAAATGAATGTTGTGCTAGGAGATAAACATAAAACTTTATGGGCCAGGAGCAGATTGTTATTTAAATGTGACCTGTTTGGGAGTAAACTTGGCTATTATAGAACTTATGATTATTAGTATTGATTATCAACTTGACAGAATTTAGGTTCTTCTTGGAGACTAAGTTCTAGCCATGCATATATGGATATATAGAAAAATAAATGAAGGTAAATACCCATCCTGATTATATAGGAATCTTATATATATTATATATATATATATATTATATAGGAATCCTGATTATATAGGAATCTCCATATCATGGGCCAGAATCCATGATAAATAGATTTTAAAAAGCAGACAGTGAGCCATGCAACAGAATTAATTTTCTGCTTCTGCTTCCTGTCTCTAGATGCAGTGTGACCAGCTGTCTCATGTTCTAGTTTCCATGCTTTCTCAAAATAATGGAGGATATAATGATTGTAAACCAGTAAATTAAGAAACATGGCAAGTTAAAAAACAAAATTCTTATAAGTAGACACTGACCAAAAATCAAAAGTTGTGTAAGTATTGTGTTATTAATAGAAGGCTGTGAAGACAGACAGATGAAACAATTGAATTAGGGCAGCTAAAAAATTGCTTAATGAAAGAGATACACAGCTCCTTAGGAGAAGGGTGAATGGAAAGGTCAGACAGAGCACATGGTTGCCAATTTCTAGAGCCTTTGTTTCAACTGTTTATCTACTGTGAATACTGATTTTCATTCTATTAATTCATACTTTATAAGCCATGAAAGGTAATAATTTCTTAATAAAATTTATTTCTTTTTTAAAATATTGTCTTTTTTCATTTTACATATTAATTCCAGTCCCCACTCCCTCCACTCCTCCTGCCCTCTCTGTCTTCCCCCCATCTTACTCTCCCCCATCCGTCACTCAGAGAAGGTGAAGCTTGCATGGGAGTTAACAAAGTCTAGCACATTGTTTGAGGCAGGACAACCCCTCCCCACAATATCTAGGCTGAGCAAGGTATCCTTCTGAAGAGAATGGGTTCAAAAAAGACAGTACAAGCAGTAGAGATAAATCCTGGTCTCACTGCAAGTGGCTCCACAGTCATTTCCAGCCATACAACTGTCACCCACATTCAGAGGGCCTCGCTTTGCCCTCCCCATAGGCTAGAGTGGGTGGCCTCCCATTAACTCAGGTAAGCTGTTGCAGTGAATACTCCCATAACTGTCCTGACCTCTTTGCTTGTATTCTCACTTCTCCCACTCTTCAACTGTACTTTGAGAGCTCAGTCCAATGCTCCACTGTGCATCTCTGCCTCTGCTTCCATCAGTGGTTGCATGAAGGTTCTATGAAAACATTTTAGATACTCATAAATTTGACAACAGGACAAGGCCAGTTCGGCGACCCTCTTAACTATTGCTTAGGCTCTTAAATGCAGTCATCCATGTGGATTTTTGGGAATTTTTCTAGTGCCAGTTTTTTTTGCTAGCCCCATAATGGCTTCCTAAATCAAGATATCTCTTTCCTTGCTCTCCATCTCTGTCCTTCATCTGTCTCCACGATCCTGTTCCCTCAAGTTCTTCTTCCCTGTCTCCTTCATCCTTCCTCCTCCCCTTTCACCCTTCCTTCTTACCCACCCTCATGATCACAGTTTTTTCAGGAGATCTTGTCTGTTTCCCCTTCCCATGCAGATCTATATATGTTTCTATTAAGGTTCTCCTTGTTATTTAACTTCTCTGGGTCATGGCTTATAGGCTCATTATACTTTGTTTTACAGCTAGTATCCACTTATGAGTGAATACATACCATATTCATTTTGGAAGGTCTGGCTTGCCTCTCAGGATTTTTTTCTACTTTGATCTATATGTATATAAATTTTAAGATATCTTTGTTTTTACTGCTGAGAAGTACTCCATTGTATAAATGTACCACATTTTCTTTATTCATTTTTTGGCTGAGGGGCATCTAGGTTGTTTTCAGGTTTTGGCTATTAAAAATAGTGCTGCTAAAAATGTAGTTAAACAAATGCCTTTGTAGTATGATTTATCAGCCTTTTGGGTATATGCCCAAGAGTAGTATTACTGGGTCTTAAGTAGGTTGATTTCCAGTTTTCTGAAACTACCATACTGATTTCTGAAGTGGTTGTACAAGTTTGCATTCCAACTAGCAGTGAAGAAGTATTACTCTTACTCTGCATTCTCTCCAGCATAAGCTAGTATTGGTGTTTGTGATCTTATCTGGTATAAGATGGTATCTCTGAGTTGTTATGTCTCCTGTGCCCATGCACTGAAGGTTACTTTCCACTTTCTCTTTTATCGGGTTCAGTGTGGTTTATTTATATTGAGTACTTTAATGCATTTGGACTTAAATTTTGTGCATGGAGATAGATATGAATCTATTTGCATTCTTCTAAATAATGGCATCCAATTATTCCCATACCATTTGGTGAAGATGTTTTTTCTTTCCATTGTAAGACGTTAGCTTCTTTGTCAAAATCGGGTGCTTATATGTGTGTGGATTAATATCCAGGTCTTTGATTTGATTCCATTGGTCAACATATCTGTTTCTATGCCAATACAAAGATGTTTTCTTTACTTTAGCTCTATAATAGAACTTGCTGTCAGGGATAATGACACTGCTGGAAGTTCCTTTATGGCACAGGATATTTTTTTGGCTATTCTGGGTTTTTGTTTTTCTATTTGAAGTTGCGTGTTAGTTTATTGAGGTCTGTGATGAATTGTGTTAGGATTTTGGTGGGGATGGCATTGAATCTGTAGGTTGCTTTTCGTAGGATTTACATTTTTATTATGTTGCTCCTACCAATCCAAGGGTATTGGAAACCTTCCCATTTTCTGATATCTTCTTCAATTTCTTTCTTCAGAGACTCAAAGTTTTTGTCAAACAGGTCTTTCACTTCTTTGATTAGTTTTACCCCAAGATATTATGTTACTTGTGGTTATTATGAATGGCAATGTTTCTCTGGTTTTTTTTTTTTTTTCTCGTGTTTTTTATTCAAGATTTCCATCTCCTCCCCCTTCCCTCCCCTCCCTTCCACCCATACCCCCACTCCACCCCTCTCCAAAGACAAAGAGCCATCAGGGTTCCCTTCACTATGTTAAGTCCAAGGTCCTCCCAGCTCCCCCTAAGTCCAGGAAGGTGAGCAACCAAACTGACAAGGCTCACAGTGAGCCCGTCCATGCTGTAGAGTTCATGTTCATTGCCATTGTCCTTGGTTTCTCAGTCCTCCTCCACCATCAGCCACATTCAGAGAGTCTGGTTTGGTCCCCTGTTCCATCAGTCCCATTCCGACTGGACTTGGTGGTCTCCCATTAGATCTGTTCCACCGTCTCAATGGGTAAAAGCACTCCTCGCGGTCCTGGCTTCCTTGCTCATGATCTCCCTCCTTTTGCTCCTCATCAGGACCTTGAGAGCTCAGTCTGGTGCTCCTATGTGGGGCTCTGTCATTTTCTCCATCCAATGCCAGGTGAAGGTTCTATGGTGATATGCAAGATATTCATGAGTATGACAATAGGATCTGGACATTTCTGGCACCCTCTCCTCAGCTGCCCTAGGAACTAGCTAGGGTCGTCTTCCTGGACACCTGGGAACCCCTCTAGAGTCAAGTCTCTGCCAACCCTAGAATGGCTCCCTTAACTAAGATATATAATTCCTTATTCCCATATCCACCCTTCCTATACCCCAACCATCCTATTTCCCCAAGCTCTTCCCATCCTCCACTTCACCCTTTTCTCTCCCCATCCCCCATCCCCCCATCCCACCCCACCCCCATGTTCCCATTTTTTGTCCGGCAATCTTGTCTACTTCCAATAACCAGGAGGATAACTATATGTTTTTCTTTGGGTTCACCTTCTTATATAGCTTCTCTAGGATTTTTTACGAATTATAGGCTCGATGTCCTTTATTTGTGGCTAGAAACCAATTATGAGTGAGTACATCCCATGTTCCTCTTTTTGGACCTGGGTTACCTCGCTCAGGATGGTGTTCTCTATTTCCATCCATTTGCATGCAAAATTCAAGATGTCATTGTTTTTTACCGCCGAGTAGTACTCTAATATGTATATATTCCACACTTTCTTCATCCATTCTTCCACTGAAGGGCATCTAGGTTGTTTCCAGGTTCTGGCTATTATAAATAATGCTGCTATAAACATAGTTGAACAAATGCTTTTGTAATGTGATTGGGCATCTCTTGGGTAAATTCCCAATAGTGGGATTGCTGGGTCCTGGGGTAGGTTGATCCCAAATTTCCTGAGAAACCTCCACACTGCTTTCCAAAGCGGTTGCACAAGTTTGCATTCCCACCAGCAATGGATGAGTGTACCCCTTACTCCACATCCTCTCCAGCAAAGGCTATCATTGGTGTTTTTGATTTTAGCCATTCTGACAGGTGTAAGATGGTATCTTAACGTACAGGTTTTTGTAGCAGGACCTCAGTGTCTATTGTTATGTTCGCCTTTTCATTTTTGATTTTGTTAGTTTGGTTGTCCTCTCCCTGCCTTTTGATTACACTGGAAAAGAGTTTTCTATCTTGTTGATTTTCACAAAGAACCAGCTCTTTGTTTCATTGATTCTTTGTATTATTCTCTTTGTTTCTATTTTATTGATGTCAGCCCTCAATTTGATTATTTCCTGTCATTTATTCTTCCTGGGTGAGTCTGCTTCTTTTTGTTTTAGAGCTTTCATAACTGTTGCTAAGTCACTAGTGTGAGATTTCTCCATTTTCGATATGTAGGTACTTAGTGCTATGAATGTATGTGGTCAGTTTTAGAGAAGGTTTCATGGGGTGCTGAAAGAAGTTATATTCTTTTGTGTTTTCATGAAATGTTCTATGGGTGTCTGTTAAATCCATTTGAGTAGTGACATCTTTTAATTATCTTATTTCTCTGTTAAGTTTTGTCTGAGTGGCCTGTCTACTGGGGAGAGGGGGTGTTGAAGTCTCCGACTATTAGTGCATGGGGTTTGATGTGTGATTTAAGCTTTAAGTTTCTTTTATATATGTGGTTATTCTCGTATTTGGGACTTCATCTTAATTGACTTTTCCTGTGATGAATATGAAGTATTCCTTCTCCATCTCTTCTGATTGATTTTCATTTGACATCTATTTTATTGATATTAGGATAGTACACCCACTTGTTTCTTCAATCCATTTTCTTGGAAAATCTTTTTCTAATTCTTTACTCTGAGGTAATGTCTGTCTTTGAGGTAGTGGTGTGTTTCTTATATGTAGCAGAAGGATGGATGTCCTTTCCTTTCCATTCTCTTGGCCTGTGTCTTTTTATAACTGAATTTAGTCCATTGATATTAAAAGATATTAATGACCAGTGACTGTTAATTTCTGTTATTTTTCAGTGATAGTGTCTATGTGTTTCCCTACTTCAGGGTTTGCTTGTGTAAGGTTATCCATTGCCTGTGTTTTTGTGGGTGCAGTTAGCTTTCTTGTATTGGTGTTTTCCTAATAGCACTTTCTTTAAAACAGGATTTCTGGGTACATATTGTTTAAATCTGGTTTTGTCATGGAATATCTTGTTTTCTTCTTTGATAGTGACTGAAAGTTTTACTGGATATAATAATCTGGGCTTGCTACTGTGGTATCTTAGTGTTTGTAGCACATCTGCCCAGAACCTTCTGGCTCTCATGGTTTTGACAGAGAAGTCAGGTGTAATTCTACCTTTATATTTTACTTGGCCTTTTCCCTTTGTAGCACTTAATATTCTTTCTTTATTCTGTGTTTTGTGTTTTTATTATTATATGATGAGGGGAATTTTTTTTTAGTGTAGTCTATGGTTGTCTGTAAGCATTTTGTACCTTAATAGGCATTTCTATTTAGGTTGGGAATTTTTTTTCTATGATTTTATGGAATATATTTTCTGTGCCTTTGAGCTGAAGTTCTTCTCCTTCCTCTTTTCCTGTTATTCTTAGGTTTGGTCTTTTCATGCTGTCCCAGATTTGCAGGACATTTCATGCTAAGAATTTGTTGGATTTAACATTTCTGTGACTGATGAATCTATTTCCTTTATAGTATCTTCAACACCTGAGACTTTCTCTTCCATCCCTTGTATTCTGTTGGTTATGCTTGCATCTGTATTTCCCATTCATTTACCCAATGTTTCCATTTTCAGAATTCTCCTGGTTTTTGGTTTTTTTTTTATTGCCTTTATTTCAGTTTTTAAGTCTTGAACTGTGTGAACTGTTCATTTTACCATTTTGCTTGTTTTTCTTGTTTTTCCCCCCTTGGGTTTCTTTAAGAGATTTATTGATTTGTTCCTACTATTATTTGTCTTTTCTTAATTTCTTTAAGGGAATTTCTCATTTGCTCTTTAAGAGTCTCTATATGGATGAGTGTTCTCCTTACTCCACAACCTCTCCAGCAAAGGCTATCATTGGTGTTTTTGATTTTAGCCATTCTGACAGGTGTAAGATGGTATCTCAAAGTTGTTTTGATTTGCATTTCCCTGATGGCTAAGGAGGTTGAGCATGACCTTAAGTGTCTTTCGGGCCATTTGAACTTCTTCGGTTGAGAATTCTCTGTTCAGATCAGTACCCCATTTTTAATTGGGTTAATTAGCATTTTGAAGTCTAGTTTCTTGAGTTCTTTATATATTTTGGAGATCAGACCTTTGTCTGTTGCGGGGTTGGTGAAGATCTTCTCCCAATCTGTAGGTTGCCTTTTTGTCTTAATGACAGTGTCCTTTGCTTTACAGAAGCTTCTCAGTTTTAGGAGGTCCTATATATTCAATGTTGTCCTTATTGTCTGTGGTACAGAGGTTATACATAGGAAGTGGTCTCCTGTTCCCCTATATTGTAGACTATTTCCCACTTTCTCTTCTATTAGGTTCAGTGTGTTCATATTGATATTGAGATCTTTAATCCATTTGAACTTGAGTTTTGTGCATGGTGATAGATATGAATCTATTTTCATTCTTCTACCGGTTGACATCCAGTTCTGCCAGCACCATTTCTTGAAGATGCTTTCTTTCTTCCATTGTATACTTTTAGTTCCTTTGTCAAAAATCAGGTGTTCATAGATTTGTGGGTTAATATCTGGGTCTTCTATTCGATTCCATTTGTCGACATCTCTGTTTGGGAGAACTTGGGGGAACGGGACAGTTGGGATGGAGGAGGAGTGGATATGGGAGCAGGGAAGTATATATCTTAATTAAAGGAGCCATTTGAGGGTTGGCAAGAGACTGGACTCTAGAGGGGTTCCCAGGTGTCCAAGGAGATGTCCCCCGCTTATTCCTTGGGCAGCTGAGGAGAGGGAGCCTGAACTGGCTCTATACTATAGCCACTCTGACGAATATCTTGTATACCACCATAGACCCTTCATCTGGCAATGGATGGAGGTAGAGCCAGAGACCCACATTGGAGCACTGGACTGAGCTCCCAAGGTCAATTGAGGAGCAGAAGGAGAGAGAACATGAGCAAGGAAGTCAGGTCTGTGAAGGGTGTGCCTACCCACTGTGACAGAGGGGCCTATCTAATGGTAACTCACGAAGGCCAGCTGGACTGGGTCCGATGGAGCATGTGTACAAACTGGACTCTCTGAACATGGCTTACATGGAGGGCTGACTGAGAAGCCAAAGACAATGGCACTGGGTTTTGATTCTACTCCATGTACTGGCTTTTTGGGAACCTAGTCTGTTTGGATGCTCACCTTCCTAGACCTGGATGGAGGGGGCAGGACCTTGGACTTCCCACAGGGCAGGGAACCCTGACTGCTCTTTGGGCTGGAGAGGGAAGGGGAGGGGGAATGGGGGGAAAAGGAGGAAAATGGGAGGAGGGATGGACGTGAAAATTTGTAGTAATAATAATAATAATAATAATAATAATAATAAGAAGAAGAAGAAGAAGAAAAAAGAGTCTCTATAATCATCAAAACTTATATTTAACATTATTTTCTTTTGTTTCTTCTGGGTTAGGATTATCAGGTCTTCCTGTTTATGACTACTGGGTTCTGGTGTTACAATGTTGATTTTTGGGTTGCTGAATGATTTCTTGGATTGGCACTTATGCATCTCTTTCTCCAATTGTTGTTGGTAGTGTTCCAATCCTTGTAGTTGCTGTCTGTGTCTTAGTAAGCTACTCTTGGTCTGTTCTTTGTCATTGCTGTCTTTGTCTCGCTGAGCTGCTGCCCACTCTCTTGCTCTAATCTGTGTAGTCAAAGTCTCTGATTCAGAGTACCTCTGAGTTGTAGGGGATAGGTGGGTTTGGGTGCAGAGACAGAGTAGGACTTGTAGCTTGCCAGGTTCAATCAATGGGGAAGCGGTGTTTGGAGCAGTTACCTGAAGGATGCTTGTCTGCTGACTGGCTAGTGAATCTGAGGAGCTGGGGAAGGGACCCAGGGTTGCCCCAATACTGAGAGCCTAGAGAGTGACTTTCCCAGCAGAGTTGCTGATCACTCACCTCTTGGTCCACAGTATCAAAAGGTAACTATTTCAAATCCGAGTTTAATAACAGTGGGTGACATTTATAGACACTAACCTTTCTTGAAAACTGTTATGAATTATTTGTCTTTAATTCTTTAAAATACTCATTATAGTTTCTTGACAGTAGAGCTTTTTTCCCATTGCAAAGTAGAAGACCGACAGGCAATTTTAGTAAGTCAGCTTTGGCCACAAGATAGTAAAAGTGAAACTGGATGTAAATGGCTTTGGTTTCAACAAATAACCAAGTGATGATTGCATTGTGCTGCTACCATTCAAAGTAATATATTTATAAATTAAATATATTTTATAATGTGTAAATATTATACGATCCTGATATACTTTCTAATCAAGTGGTAAACTACTTGGGTACTTTTTCATCTAGGTAATTTCATAAGATAAAGCGTGAAATGGCATTTTTTTTAACTCTCCAACTTCTCCTTGTACAGTTCTCAACTCAAATAATCATTATTTAGTGAAGCAGTAGGCTTGAACACCATCCCAGCCAACTGAATGGTAACATATGCTTAATTAGAATTTTGTAGCTTTAAAATTTGCCTAGAAATATGTAACTCATGCTATGACAGAAGTAAGCAGAAGAGTTGATCACAATTAGTAACCCAGTTGACCACGGACTTTTGTCACTTAATGTATCTGAGACAAAAGAAGACAACAGAAAAGCATGCCCCATTAAGTCTTAAGTCTATTAAGATAACTGAAACATTTTGAGTTTAAACTAAATATCAGGAAGAGTAAGCTGAGAATGAGGAGAAATAATAGTGCCGTATTTCATGAATTAAATCATTCAAAGGGTAAAGAGTTCAATTATGAAGACAGATTTTTTTCATATAAGTGACGATTAAGCATACCACAATGAAGAAATGATTAGTTAACATGCTTGTAACTTTCATTTACATGAATGACATCATGTAACATAGTTGTTTTACCTTTTTGGTAGATTTATTCAAACCGTGTATTAAACAAATGTTAATTATTTCAACACTTTTTGCGATAATTGGAGTGACCTTAAGATGTGTCTTTGGGTTGTGTTTTATATTTTACTTTATTTCATTTTAATTGTTACTGTGTTTTGTTATCATATTTAATGGAAAGACTTTATAAACATGACGGAAAGAATATCTGTGGTTGGGCATGTATCTTTACATTCTCTCAAAGATTTTTCTGTTAACATTTTTTGAATTTTTATAGTATCTGCCATGAGAACATTTTGGAGCATTATTTTGATTTAATCAAAGCTTGCTATTCAAGTAATCAAAAAAACCCCCAATGATCATTTCTCTACGAATCTATGACATTTACTTGAATTCCTATATATATAAACTAGATTTCTAAATATTAAATATTTAGCTTTAATTATTTGACAGATTTGAATAAAATTGTGGTAAATTAGTATTTGTATTGACAATATTTTATAAGGCCAGGTATTAGACACCCTTTGACACCAATAAATGTTCAAAATATTTAAAGTTATTAATTAAGGGTCATTGAGTTCAAAGTTATCTCATTTAAAGCAAAATTAGAAAGGTCTTTCAAAATCCCTAACAAATTGCCATTTACAAAGCAGAAAGAAAATATATGAAAATGAAAGTGAATCCAGCTAAAGTTATGCTTAATGGTGTATGTATCAAAAGCACAAGAGAATTATTGAAATATGTAGCTATAAATCTTTGAAACTATAATTTAAAACCTTTTTCACAAGAACAAGAAAGTAGAAAAAATAGAAAAGAAACAATAATAAACATTTGTTATGAAATATGAATTAGAAGTAAAGGCTTCCTTGGACTCTGTATAATTACCATGTAAGCAAACCTATCCTATACTTAGAACTTGATATAAATTTGACTTTACCCATTCCCATTGAACTTTTCAATCATTCTGTGAGATTTCTGAGAAACACTAGCAGTTAAAGCTATTTTTGTTTTATTTTGGAGCTCTGAAAATGTTGAAATATTTGTCTTTGTAACATTTCATTTCAGGTGAATGGTCACTTGAACTTAGCTCAGGTAAAGAAATTACATTTTTAAAAATTTCTTAGTCACTTCTGCACTTTCTAATGTCTTATTTTCAGTGTTCAAGTGCTTATTTAATTAGCAACATGTTCTACATTTTCCTAATGACAACTACTGTTCCTCTATCTCAAAATTTTAGCTATTTTTATAATTAAAATAGCGGTATATTTTTTCTAAAAGGAACTGTCATTAAAACTAGTTATATAATAGATTTCATTTCAATTTCATTCCTTTTGAATTAAAGACAAAAGTGTTAGTGACTATGCACATTTCAATGGAATTTGAAATGCAAGAGAAGATAGAACTTTAAGTAGAAGATCTATACCTGAAGCCCTTACTGTGTGGCTGCATAGCATGACCTCCATTTTGCAGAATGCTGCAGAGTTTACTATGAGACATAAATCCAACTATTATTAAGGATGCAGATGCACATTAAATCATTAAATTGCATGTTTTCTTTACATTGAAAATAAAGTGTATACAATTTTATCAGTGAAGAGTCAGCAATCATTGCACCTATTCACCTGTGGGCATCTCTTCACAGAACTTCAAATAATATTTCATATGAAGGGCAATATTAGTAGGAGTACAGAACCAGCTTCTGTCTTGTGGTGCCTCCACTCTCAATCCAATGGGAAACAGAAATTTTTAAGCTCAACTTTAAATTGATTATGTACAATAGATATGTTGTTTGTATAAAAATATTATTGAAAGCATAAAAGAATTTTTCCACAGATGCACAAACTAGACGCAGAAAATGGATCTGCCTGTGCTCCTTCAAATTCTCCAGGTACTATTTTCAGACGGACCATCACATGGCATCAGTTAGGACAAAAGAAAATCTAGTCACTGATATTAAGATATTGCTTTTTCTAGACTTTCATCATAAGGGAACCCTGGACTATGTGGCCTTTGAGAGCAGCCATGATCTCTCAGCAATTGTCTTTTTCCGTCAGGTTAACAAATGAATCACATTGATATGGAAAAATATTTAAATCTCCTCCTTTTTTAGTTGTAAAGAGGAATATAACACTACAGGTCTCATGCAGTCCTGTAATGGAGTAAACATCCTTATGCAAATAAAGCACTTATGGCTATGCCCAGAAAAAAAGGCAGATCTGACGTCCCCGTAGTGAAATAGCTTGTTGCCATGAATTTTTTCCAGAAACGGAGTTATTTCTGAACAGAATAAAGTAAAATATCATGGTTATCCTCAGAGTTCATTATAAGTTTAAATGAATTCCTAAGAAATAGGTAAACAGGTTCTGTATCCTTTTACAACCAAAGTCCTGACACAAGTTGTTGTGTGTATTTTACAAGGGGTTGACTTTGTGATTTTTCCAATTCAGTTGTTTTCATCTCTTGTTCCTCTATTCTTATACATGTTGCCCAAGGCATTTGCATGTTATGTATTTAGTGTGGGGCACACTCATAAGAACTTCTCAGAGCATGTGCCACTCTTTTCAAAATTTTGATATAGATGTTGTTACACCAACATGTGTAGTGAGTCTTTAAACTTTTAAGTAGGGAATTAAATGTTTATCTTTTAACTCAACTGAAGTATTAAATTATATAGACTGTAAGAATACATGTATATATACTTCATACTTAATTTATATTAGCTTTTTATTCTAAAATATAACTGGGACTAGTTGGCTCAACAATTAATACTACTTTTCCAGAGAACCTGAGTTTTCATTACAGCAGCCATGTTGAGTGGCTCACAAAAGCCCATAATTCTAGCTCCAGGGATCCCTAATATCTTGACCTCTGTGGAACACTGCCCTCAAATACACCACACACAGATACACAAATATACATGTAATTATAATAACAATTAAAACTTAAAATGTACTTGATCATAATTATATTCAAATATATAAAAGATTAAACAAAATTAAAATTCATGTATTTTATATAACAAATATTTGGAAACAGTAATAAATTTAAAAACTAAGATTACGTATATATAAATTTTAATATATGGCAACTGATAAATACATTTAAAATGAAGGGATTAAGTTTGGTTTAAAATGCTGGCTCTTTGGCTTGGAGACGGAGGGAGTGGGGGTATGGGTGGAAGGGAGGGGAGGGAATGGGGAGGAGGAGGGGAGGAGATGAAAACTTTTTATAAAAAAAAAGAATTAAAAAAAATGCTGAATATATTTCCTAGTATTAGCCATGCCCAGAAATCCTACTTTGGAACAGGATACATTGGATGTATCAAGGCAATAAAGCATAACATTCCCTGGAGATAAGAATAGCATCTAATTAACTAGATAATTAAAGTAAAGAAAAAAGTTTATTTGTGGTTAAATACCTAGAAGCTTTATAATTAATGAATCTCTAAGTACAGAATTTATTTTCAATTAAGATTAAAAGAAAGAAACACCTGGCAATTTTAAGCAAAAAAATTGATTCTATCATTCTTAATCCAAGATTGAAAACATTTGTAAATTTTAAAACCTTTTTTTTTGTTTTGTAACTTATTCACTTTTTGAAAGAAATTATTTATTTGTACAATTTATAAAACACTTTAATGATTTGGCTTTTTTCTCATAGTGACCCCTGACATCTAATCCACTACTGTTAATTCAAATTAAAATTATAAATTTACTTGCAATTGAAAAAGTCTCAATTTATTAAGGAGCAATAATAATCTGAAAAAAGGACAACAAAATTTATTATTTTATACTATCATATTTATAAAAGAATTATTTATAACAATATGGAAGATTTAATAATTGAATATATACAAAATCACTGACTTGAAGACAGAAGAATAAAGTACTTTAAATAAAAATTATTCAGTTAGTTTTATTTACAATAATTTACATATTATTTTACATACTTGTATAATTACATGCATCATATATTTGTACTACATACACAACTAGTTGTATAATTCATTGAAGAAATTGGTTGTTTTCTCTGCTTTTGCTGTTTTTATTTTATGGATAACAAAATTGAGAGTCATGCAATTAATAATTTGCAATGTTAGGCTCATTGCCAGATATTTTGACTCTGTCACAGGTGGTATCAACTGAAGAATAAAACTCTCTTGACAATGATTTTAGCCTCACCTAATTAAGTAAAGAAGTCCCATTTTTAGATTATAAGGACTGTGAGAATCTCGTTAGAAAACTTTGCAAGAAAGACTCCTGGGTAGTTCTCCTGCTGGCTATAAACAAAGCATGTCAAACAAAATTAAAACTGTCAAAAACAAGGGAGTGTGCAAAGGGATAGAGATTAGACAAAGACCAATGAGGAAGACTCATGACCTGTAAAGGGCTTTGAAAAGTTCAACACTGTTAGCAAGTTCGGGATCAATAGAGTCATGCCCCTGGAGCTGCATAGGCCAGGTTTCTTTTGTTAAGTTCAAAGTTTATTTAACTTAAAATGGTAATATTAGAGAACGATGAGTGAGTTTTTGGTTTATTTCCCCCTTTTTTCTCAATTTTTTCTTTTTTAAAAAAATAGAATAAAGACAGTTATTAGGGGTGCAGAAACACAAACATGCAAGAGGCACACAGCGAAAACGACCTTCTGCAAAGTGGAAAGGAGACTTGGGAAGCCAAAAAAATTCTAGATCTGATTTTACCTGGCACAATTTATGCTTATAGATCGATTATTTTTTCAGTATATTTCTCCAGGGTTTGGATGAAGTACAGGTAAATAAAATAGGATCCAGTGGGTATAATTTTATTAACTAATTTGTATATTGTTTGATTTTCTTTCCAAATAGAGTGGTGATATTCAAAGGAGCACAGACCAATGCTTTGGGGTATTGTATAATTTAATTAGGGCCAAATTAAAAATTCTAATAACTTGCTCCAATGAAGCCAGAGTCTGAAAACTACCGAGAATTCAATGTACAAATTAAGAATGTCTTCTTGGATATATTCAAATCACATAGTCATAGATTTCATGTTCTATTTTTCCCAATATTTCTTTATGGATTGAAAATAAACATATGTTGTATGTTTTCAAAATAGAATCGAAGGCAGGGAAAGTCTTAAATTTATGTAGGAGGTAATATTTTAATTGTAAATCAGCTCTCTAGTTTTATATAGAACAAAGTAAAAGGAGATTAAGGTCAATTCTCTATTGCAGAGCATTTGCTGTGAGACTTGCAAGAACTTGTTCTTTCATTTATACAACAGAAAATGCAAAGTAGAGATAAGAGAACAGATTATTTGAATGGATTAGTAAATTAATGCCATGATGCAAAATTTGCAGCACAGTCTTCTGCCTTTAGAGACATCTTCTTAACTCATCGTCATCTTGCATATCTTTATTGTTCCTCTATCCCATAGGATATTGCAGTAATAGGGAATAATATACTTATTTCTTTCCCTTCAAAAAATCCATTAAAATTTACCATCTACTTTTAAATAAATCAGGTTACATTGGCATAAGGCATTAATGGAGAGCAGACAAAGCTTTGAAAGCAAATTGAGGTATTACATGTCACAATTTTAAATAACACAAATGTTCTCATTTAACATCTAATTAAGGAGATTACTTCATCTGGATTAAATCATTTTTCAAAACACAGAATCAGAGAAGGAAGTACACAAAATTATAGATTTATAATGGAACTTCAGACCACAAACACAGTAGTTACAAGCCTAAAGTGTCTTGGTTTATTCTCCATTTTCAACATCACTGCAAAAGCTATTGTGATGCCCTATGATTAGAGGTTTTGTTTGTTTTATCACATTTTGAGAAGATAAATTGCATGGTGGCTAGAGAAATCAATGGGGCTGAGGAGAGGACATTGCTACAATTGACACAGGCTAGAGAAATAGAAAGATAGATTCCTATCTTGTACCACATTGAATGGGGAAATCATGAAAGATTTAATAAATTAAAAGTGTATGTGTAAAGAGTGGAAGAGTGTATTTAGTAGGAGAAATTCATGGGTAACACCTGGTGATAAAGAAGTGAAGAAACATTTTTATTTTTCTTTATTTTCTTCAAATATCTTTATTTTTTTCTTTTTTATTATTAAAAATTTCCACCTCCTCCCCACCTCCCATTTCCCTCCCCCTCTCCTCACTTCCCTCCCCCTCCCTCTCCAGTCCATAGAGCAGTCAAGATTCCCTGCCCTGTGAGAAGTCCAAGGTCCTCCCCCTTCCATCCAGGACCAGGAAGGTGCACATCTAAGCAGACTAGGCTCCCTCAAAGCCACTACGTGCAGTAGGATCAAAACCCAGTCCCATTGTCTTTGGCTTCTCAGTCAGCCCTCCATGTAAGCCATGTTCAGAGAGTCTGGTTTGATCCCATGCTTTTTCAGTCCCACTGGAGCTGGCCTTGGTGAGCTCCCATTTGATCAGCCCCACCGTCTCAGTGCGTGGGTGCACCCCTCGCAGAACTGACTTCCTTGCTCATGTTCTCCCTCCTTCAGCTCCTCATTTGGGCCTTGGGAGCTCAGTCCAGGGAAACAACCTAGATGCCCTTCAATGAAAGAATAGATAAAGTGTGGAATATATACACATTAGAGTACTACTCAGCGGTAAAAAAACAATGACATCTTGAACTTTGCATGCAAATGGATGGAAATAGAAAACACTACTCTGAGTGAGGTAACCCAAACCCAAAAAGATGAATTTGGTATGTACTCACTCATAAGTGGATTCTAGACATAAAGGTCAATGAGCCTATAATTCGTGATCCTAGAAAAATAAGAAGGTGAACCCAAAGAAAAACATATAGTTATCCTCCTGGATATTGGAAGTAGATTGCCAGGCAAAAGTTGGGATCTTGGGGGTGGGGTTGGGTGGGGTAAGGGGAGATGGGGAGAAAAAAGTGAGGTGGGGAGGATGGGGAGACCCTGGTGTAATGGGATGGTTGTAATGGAGGAAGGTGGATAGGGGAGTAGGAAAGAAGATATCTTAATTAAGAGAGCCATTTTAGGGTTGCCAAGAGACTTGATTCTAGAAGGGTTCCCAGGTATCCATGGAGATGTCCTCAGCTAGTTCCTTGGGCAGCTGAGGAGAGGGAGCCTAAAATGGCCCTTTCCTATAGCCATACTGATGAATATCTTGCATATCACCATAGAAGCTTCATCTGGCGATGGATGGAGATAGAGACAAAAATATTTTGCTAAGGAAAATCTACAAACACTGCCATGAGGAAGTCAATCACATTTCAAAATAAAGCATTTATCTTGCAGGGTGAAAGCAGTCAAGAAACACATGATAAAAACTAGCATCTCCAGAATACTTACTGTGTATTATCATTTGCTTTGCCATAATACTTATAATACTATGCCAACTCTACAAGCAAAGCTGAAAATAAAATCTGTTCAAGATGATCTTTAAAGGAACTTAACTATCCCAGTACTTACACAGCCATGGAAAGTGTTATCTTTAGGGATGTTTCGGAGATGTATTTACAGTATCAATATATATCAATTATAATGGAAAACATACATATGAATTACTTTTATCATTGACAAGAAACACTACTGCTGCAAAGACAACATGAACAGTAATTAGCAAAGATCCTTATAAAACTAAAATAAATATAATAGGATAGAAATGAACTTATGAAATTTAAAGAACAATTTTTGTAATTCTTCAATTGACATTGTTAAGGTGAAGAAACCAAGTTAATGTTAGAAGATGAATGAGTGTTGGCATAACAGAGCTATGATAAATAAATACTGGAGTTAAAGTATTTTGTTGTTTTTTTATTATTTTTATTGTTTTATAAATAATACCATTCAAAATTTCCACTTCCTTCCCTTCTCCCATTTCCCTCCTGCTCCCCCACTTACCTTCCCTCCTCCCCCTCCAGTCCTAAGAGAGGGCAGGGTACCCTGCCCTGTGGGAAGTCCAAGGCCCTCCCTCCTCCATCCAGGCCTAAGAAGTTGTGCATTCAAACAGACTAGGATTCCAAAATGCCAGTACACGAAGTAGAGACAAATCCCAGTGTCATTATCATTGGCTTCTCAGTCAGCCCCCATTGTCAGTCACATTCAGAGACCAGTTTGATCACATGCTTGTTCAGTCCCAGTCCAGCTGGCTTTGATGAGCTCCCATTAGTTCAGGCACACTGTCTCAGTGGGTGGACCAACCACTCCTAGCCCTGACTTCCTTGCTCATTTTTCTCTCCTGTTCTTGAGCTGGGCGCTCAGTCCAGTGCTCCAGGGTGGGTCTCTGTCTCTATCTCCATCTGTCACCAGATTAAGATTCTATGGTGATATTCAAGAAAGTCATCAATGTGACTATGGGATATAAAAACAGAGATGTTGACCAATGGAATTGAATTGAAGACCCAGCTATTAATCCACAAACCTATGAACACCTGATTTTTGACAAAGGAGCTAAAATTATACAATGGAAGAAAGAAAGCATCTTTAACAAATGGTGCTGGCATAACTGGATGTCAACCTGTAGAAGAATGAAAATAGATCCATATCTATCACCATGCACAAAACTCAAGTCCAAATGGATTGAAGATCTCAATATAAATCTGACCACACTGAACCTGATAGAAGAGAAAGTGGGAAGTAGCCTGCAATACATGGGCACAGGAGACCACTTTCTATGTATAACCCCAGTAGCACAGACAATCAGAGTAAAAATGAATAAATGGGACCTCCTGATACTGAGAAACTTCTGTAAAGTAAATGACATAGTCATTAAGACAAAAAGGCAACCTACTGAATGAGAGATGATCTTCACCAGCCCCACATCAGACAAAGGTCTGATCTCCAAAATATATAAAGAACTCATGAGCCGGGCGGTGGTGGCGCACGCCTTTAATCCCAGCACTCCGGAGGCAGAGGCAGGCAGATCTCTGTGAGTTCGAGACCCGCCTGGTCTACAAGAGCTAGCTTCAGGACAGGCTCTAAAAGCTGCAGAGAAACCCTGTCTCGAAAAACTAAAAAAAAAAAAAAAAAAAAAAGAATGCTTACAAATATTTATAATTTTACTTCTGATTTTATGCCCCATCTTTCTCTTCATTTTATATCTAATATTTATTTCTGAGTGCTCACCACCAGTGGTGCAACTTTATCTGGGGTCCCTCAAGGTGCCTTTGTATACCTGGTCAGACTTGTGCATTTGGGGTTCACCAGTCAGCCCCACACTGGGCACCATTTGTCAGGGATCAGCCTCGACAAAAATACCTCTCACCAGGGTAAGGGCTTGGTGATTAGAAATATAGAAAAGAATATGAAGACACGAATAAAAATAAAAATAATAAAATGGAGAAATATATGGGATAGAATCAGGAAAGAGTACTGAAATTTGCCTGCATTTCATTTCCAACTCTTTGAAATACCCCTGACCGCCAAAGGTAGGGGTAAGATAAAAAACTGCATTAACATGATACAAGGAAATGAACATACCAATTGAAAGTCATGGGCTTCATTCATAGTTAAACATTCTGTTGCTAGAACAAAACAAATCACAAAATTATAGTCACAACCTAGACTAAAACATTCTGTAGGCAAATCACTCCCTGGGTGAAATCCGGAGCTATCTCCATAAAGATTCCAACTGCAACTTAGTTGGATCCTTAGACTTTTGTTGGAAGTAAGAACAGATCTACTTCTCTATCCTGGAGCACAAGATCTGGCAATTAACCACATCTGTTGACAATAACCTTGAGAGAGTACAACTCTCTGCTCAACATCTAGGTGATGCTTTTGTTTGAGTTAGAAGCATAATAACATTGAAGGAACTAGATGTAAGTTTTAACTCTCTGACCTTTGTTCAATGTGGAAATAGGCTCACATTTTCAGGCCTCCACAAAGACTAAACTGAATGCTGGGTGAAAGAACATGGAGTCAGGGAGATGCTATGTAGCTAATGAAGGAGAAAGACACCAGAACCTTACTGGTAGGCCACAGCCTTGTGGTGATACACAGATTAATAGAAATGGGTTAACTTAAGATGTAAGAGATAGCTATAAATATGCCTGAGCCATCGGCCAAACAGTGTTGTAATTAAAATAATTTTGGTGTGATTATTTGATTCTGGGCAACTGGGTAACAAAGGTGCAGTCTCAGTCTAGAATCTTCTTTATTGAATCTTTTATTAAAACCTTCTCAGGCTTCCTGCCTGGATACTGGTCAATCGATGTTTTATTAAACTATTATGAGTGACAAATGTTTACAGCATACAAGAGCATTAAACCATAGCACCTATTACAATGGGAACTTCCAGGAATTTCTAAGGGAGACCATAGCTTACATCCCCTACCAATGCTGGATACAGAGCCTACAATGACAATCTTCTATAACCAGGGGAGACTTCAGTGGAGGGATTGGGACTACAAACCAGCCACATTACACTGAATCTACAATTTGCCCTGCCAGCTGGGGTAAATGTGACACAGATATTTTGTGAGGTTCCAACCAATGACTGGTCCAGCTTGAGACACTTACCATAAGCGGGATCCTACTCTTGATATTGCCTAGAGGCAAGTGACCTAGAGGATGAACATACCAGAAACATAGGATAAAATCAAACATGACTAGCAGTAAAGAAAGTCAATGAAATTTTGCTATACTTACAGACGTGTGCCTACACCAATTGTCATCAGACAGGTTTCTTACAGCAACTTATGGAAACAGATCAGAGACACCACAAGAAAGCCTACAGAATCAATAACCTGGATGTAGAGGAGCTCACAGAAACTGAATCACTGACAACCAGGGAGCCTACATGGGACGGACATAGGTATTCTGTATATATGTTACAGTCATGTTCCTTCTTCTTGTGGGACTCATAGCAGTGCGAGCAGGGTCGGTCTCTGACTCTATTACCTGGTATTCTGACCCCTTTCTCCTATTTGTTTGCCTAGTTCCAGCTTTAATAGGAAAAGAGGTGCCTAGTCTTACTGCAACTTAAAATGCCATGTTTGGTTGATACACATGAGAGGTCTACCTTTTTCTGAAGAGAAAGGAGGAAGAGTATATGAAAGCAGAGAGAGGATGTTTGAGGAGGGACTTGGAGAGGGGTATGAAAATTGTAATTGGGCTGAAAAATTAATTAATTAAAAAACAAAACAAAGAAACTGCATTATTAAAGTGACTCATAATGATATTTTGCTATATTTATAGATCATTGCCTTAAGTTGTCATCATCAGAAAAGTGTCCTCCTGAAGAAGATTATAACAGATGGAGAGAACCACAAGACAGAGAAAGGGGAGAGAGAGACAAGGAGAGAGAAACAGAGACAGAGAGAGACAGGGAGAAAGAGAGAGAAAGAGAGAGAGAGAGAGAGAGAGAGAGAGAGAGAGAGAGAGAGAGAGAGAGAGAGAGAGAGAGAGAGAGTCCTTTGAACCATCTCTGAATGGAATATATACATCAAGTTCATTCCCCTGGGGCTTAGGGAAACCCACAGAAGTGAAGACAGAAATAGTATGAGACAGATGTAGCAGAGGGCATCACGAGAATAAGACACTCTGAATCAACCGAACAAGGTTTTTTTTTTTTCCTCATTTTTTTATTCAAGATTTCCATCTCCTCCCCTTCTCCTCCTCCTTCCCTCCCCTCCCTTCCACCCATACCCCCACTCCACCCCTCTCCAAAGACAAAGAGCCATCAGGGTTCCCTTCACTATGTTTAGTCCAAGGTCCTCCCAGCTCCCCCTTAGTCCAGGAAGGTGAGCAACCAAACTGACAAGGCTCACAGTGAGCCCGTCCATGCTGTAGAGTTCAGGTTCATTGCCATTGTCCTTGGTTTCTCAGTCCTCCTCCACCGTCAGCCACATTCAGAGAGTCCGGTTTGGTCCCCTGTTCCATCAGTCCCATTCCGACTGGACTTGGTGGTCTCCCGTTAGATCTGTGCCACCGAACAAGGTTTTGATGAATACATAGAGACTGAAGCAGCAACCACAGGGGTGATATGTGTCTGCACTAGGTCCTTTTGTGTGTGTGTATACACACATGCATATATGTATGCATATATATGCATATATATATATATACACATTGGGAAGAAGTTATCAGAATACATTGCTATTTGTTCATTAATAAAAGATGAGTCAATTAAAGAAAATCTAAATATGCATTAGAGTTATAAAAGGAAAAGGAGCCAGAAATGATATTCAGCCTTGCAAGTTGCTATTAATGTATGTAAGGAGAGTGAAATGAGACAAAGATTCTTCATAACTAACATGTGAACAAAAGCCATGTTAGTGATTTCTACAATGAAACAGAAATTTTACATTTAAAATATATTCTGGTTCAATATACACACATATATTTGGCCATGCATGTGTATTTATGGAGTTACCCCCATGTACACTTATATATAGGTTAAATATCATGAGAAAATAGCTTAAAGAAAATTTGTATAATTAAAGTAATAGTGTTTCAAGGGAGGCAAAGGAGCAAATGTTTATAATCCTAGGAACTGGGTGGGAGGTAGAGACACAAGAATTGCCACAAGTTTGAGATTAACATCCTTAGCTGTTAGTGTAGGGTAACTAGAGCTATATGGTAAGACAACCAACTCAACTAATTTATAAATACAAAAATGCTTAAGCATATAGTTTGCCATATATATTTTGAACATGTCTCATGTTAAATCAACCATGTTCTCTTTTTGCTCATAGACACTGGTAAGCTATTTATTGATCTCACAGTTTTAAAGACTGACGACTTGACAGGTGGCTTGCATACATGTGGAGGTATACAGTATATTTTAATCACTCATTTTTATCTCCCCAGTTACAGTCTATAATAAATAACAAATAAGTGAAGTACTGACTACAAATTTCCTGTGTTCTTATTTACATTATTATAAAATCAAAACATTTCTGTGTGAAGAGATGTAGACTTAAGGATTCGTAAGTAAGTTTTGCTTGTAATAAAAATTTTTCTAATTGAAATACAGCCTTTCCATTTTAGCAGTCACTAAATGATCTTCGGGTTCAAGATCACACATCTTTTGATTCCTTTGCTATGCCTTTTAATGGCAAGAACACACTCACTTCCTCTGGTTTTGTCATCTTTTCAAGCCACTTTCATCTTTGGCCCTTTAACTTTCATCAAAGTTGCAGAAACTTCTGAATAGTTAATTATATTATTACTGTGTTACTTGTTGAAATTGTACAGATTTATTTCCATTTCTACTTTCATCAATTACCCACAAAATAAGCAGCATTTGAAATGACCATTATTCTCCATACTTGCTTTCAAACATGATTTAAGAGTGAAAACTCATTTTTGTACTTCAGTAAATTTTAGATGGAAAAGAATATAATGTACAAACACCATTCATCCACATAATAAATTATGAAATCATACATCCTTGAAAAATGTTCGATTCCCTAGCAAAACAAATGTGTACATTCACACCCACTACAGAATGTAGCACACAGCTATGTCCTCTATAATAGATTTTTTGTGTACTTCCAGAATTTATGAAGAAAAGTTATTTAACCACCTCTGAGTGATACCATGTGTGGTTGGCACTACAACAGGTATTCAGCACCATTCCACAAAGGAAATACCAAAAGGAGGTATAGCTCAAATGCTTCATGAATGGCTACAGGGTCAGAATGACTGTATAAATGCTTTTTAAAACAAGTAACACATACTCATTCTATAACGCAAAGGGGATAGAATAAATTGCTTACAATGTTACTATACAAATATAACCATTTTTATTATGCTGCATAAAATAGTGTTAGTTGCTCACTTGTAAGCATTTATTAAAAACATTTTATTATCTTTATCTGAATGATATTTTCATAAGAGTTTTATATGCTAGATAAAATTTATATTACTTAATCCATTTCTTTTCCATTTTTATAGAAAAAGTATTGGGTCTTCTTGCCTTTTAAAGCATTATTTTTAACCTCATATTTACTACCTATAAAATGTTTAATATTTAAATAATTATGAGCTTTTCCCTAAGCAGTAACTATATGTATGAAGAATATGCATTTCTAATTTCATGTACTTAATACAGTAGTATGTCATATATCTGCTGAAGCATAGAAAATGGAAAAAAATAAAGTGAAGCAAAGGACTGCACGTGTTTTAAATCTAATAATCCTCAGTCTAATGGCCCTCTACAATAAAGGACTGTGATTTCCTATTTGACATCAGATCTTAATTCTTTAGAACATCAAAAATACATGGGAGAGGCTGAGGCTATGAACTCACTGATTCTTCACAGGCAGATTACATGTGGATATTAGACACTTTTCTTTATAGTAACGATAGAGTTGTGAGTACAGGAAGCATGGAATGCGAGTGGCCCACGTGAGGGATACTTCATGGTGTACATGGAATTCAGTTTTCAAGTTTGGGATAATATTTCATTGTTAAATATATTTCTTGGGATGGTTCATCGATATATGGCTTATCCAAAAAAGACTAGTGCAAAATTGTAGACAAAGAAACCTTATATTCTGTGATCCAGACACATTTGCCTTGACTTATCAATACAGATAACAGTAGCGTTGTTATAGTGAGAATGGTCTGCATTTATGATAAAAATTAAGTAAACACCAGCTACAAATTAACCATAACTTCCTATCAGAAAACAAAAAGGTAAACTTGTTGTACAATGACATACTGTTTAATGAAGATAATAAACATTGTATCTAGGAACCTTCATCTTGTGTATTTACTTATAAACATGATTTGGAATGTGTATTAAATTTAGTATACTAAAAAGCCAATCTAATTGTCTTTCTTATTCTCATTGACTATTCAGTGTTTCCCAATTTTGATTAACTTCTGATTCATCTGGAATAGTACTCAACTATGTATCATAACATTCCTCTGTCAGTCTTCTATTGGCACAACCTTAACTTGGCTTATGCATTGGTGTTCAACATGGAAGACTTTCAATTTACCTTTAAAATTTTATGTAAGAATAAAATATTCTGTGTGTAATGTTCATTTTAGAGCAATATCATCTCTCCTAGAGCAGGAATTCTATATGAAATCAATATGTAAATATTTAAACAAATTAATAAATATAGTAAAAGAGTAAAGTTCTTATAAATGGATACAATATGAAATCTAAACTTCAGCATAAGAAATAGTCCTGCCTAGGAATAAGTACCTACTAGTGCTATAATACCAAGTAGTCAATCCACATATGAATGACAATAAGTAGACTGAGCAGTATATATAATAAAAGTTATGCTTTAAAGAGTGAGCATGGTTAAGGTGGGTTACATAGTCAGAGACCACTTGTTTGTTTCCCTGCCACCAGACCTGAAATAATCACACAGAATCTGTATTATTACGATACTGCTTGACCTATTAGCTCACACTTCTTATTGGCTAGCTCTTATATCTTAAATTAAGATATAAGATTATAAGATATAAGATATAAGATATAAGATTTCTATTAATCTATGTATTACTATGTGGTTGTGGCCTAATAGTAAGTTTCCATCCAGTGTCTGTCTCTTGCAGTAGCTACATGGCTTCTCACTGACTCCATCTATTCTCTCTATTTTTTTCCAGCCTGGCTATATTCTGTTAAGCCATTGGTCGAAAACAGCTTCTTTATTAATCAATGATAATAAAATATATTAAGAGCATACAGAGAGTCCAGTTTGATCGCATGTGCCATCAGTCCCAGTCCAGCTAGCCTTGGTGAGCTCTCATTAGATCAGTCCCACCATCTCAGTGGGTGGATGCACCCCTAGCAGTCCTGACTTCCTTGCTCGTGTTCTCCCTCCTTCTGCTCCTCATTTGGACCTTGGGAGCTCAGTCCAGTGCTCTAGTGTGGGTCTTTGTCTCTATTTCCATCCATCGCCAGATGAAGGTTCTATGGTGATATGCAAGATATTCGTCAGCATGTGATCAAACCGGACTCTGTGAATGTGGCTGATGATGGGGGCTGACTGAGAAGCCAAGGATAATGGCACTCAGTTTTGATTTTACTGCTGCATGGACGGGCTTTGTGGGAGCCTAGTATGTTTGGATGCTCACCTCCCTGGTCCTGGGGGGAGGGGGGAGGACCTTGAACTTCCCATAGGGCAGGGAACACTGACTGCTCCTTGGACTGGAAAGGGAGGGGGAGGGGGAGAGGATGTTTAACTTTTTAAAAAAAGAGAATAAATAGGAGAATCGCACATCACCTCCCTTTTCCAACTAAATAAAAAGGGACATTTTAACTTTAACATAGTAAAATTGTATAGAACAAAACAGGTATCAAGCAAAAATTATAGTTACAATATTTAGTCCATTTACATCTGGCAAATTAAGGAAAATACTCTATCATCTATCTCATTTTTGTGAGCCCAAAGTTTTATATGTAATCTATCTTTTATCATAGCTAGGGAAAACTATAATTATAGCTATCTATTCTTTAACTCCATCAAAGATTCCAGAAGGATATAATATTACCTAAGTTAACAGGAACTACATTGTAAGCAACTTTCAAAACTATTTCAACTATTTCAAAACAATTCTAGAAATGGACAGTTTTCCATGAAGCAGGAAATTTCAAAGACAGTACCATCTACATTGACAGTTTGTTAGTCACTTTCTTCTATGTCCTGCAGAATTGGTAGGGATTACAGAATAGAAAGGAAAAAGGTAATTTATGCAATTATATTTTACTTAAAATATAAATAAAAATTTAAGAAGAAAAATACTTTTCATAGCCACATATCTTACAAGACATTTGAAAAGACTATGGCAAAATCAGCCCTGAATGAGAGATTCTAACTCATCCCAAGGATTGTTTAAGCTTGTGGAAGTGGGGCTGAACACCTCTAAATACAAAGCTAATGGATAACTTCAAGTAAATTGTCTGCCAACATAAACATAAACATGAACATATGAACTCTCATTGCAATAGCATTCAGAAGACCTATTTAAGCTCCAACTACAAAAAAATCCCAGTCTACCAGGAAGGGGGTGGGCGGGGACAACACTAATCCCACCATGAGTTGAGGAGCTATTAACATCTAATAGCTGCTGGGGAAGAAGAGTCAGTTCTGTTTAATGAAGTGAATCCTGGCAGCCTAGCCATCTGATAGAGCTGGCTCCTATCTTAAGATTATCTAGGAAACACAACCTAAACTGAATGAGAAAGGGAGAAGGGAAAAACGAAGTCATTTAAAAGTTATATGGATAGTCAGGGATGGAAGAGCTGAGAGTGGTAAGGGAAAGAGAGGGGCAGGGTATGTTCAAATACTTTTTTAAAATATTCTCAAAGAATAAATTTAAAACTGTCACAAATGACATATATCACTGATTTAATATGACTCTTTTTCAGTAGATATTTAGTACTTAAGCTTTATAGACTACTTAAAATGAAAATTATATTTAAAAGAAAATTCATCTTTACTACAGAAAAATGTATTTGTCCTAAACTTCGTTATATTTGAAGTTGATATGTTAGGTGTAAGGAAAAATTTAAAATGCTGAAATAACTACTCCTAAGTAGTATTTTGTTTTAAAGCTGACAGGGAAACAGTTTTCTGGCTTAAGTAAAAATAACTGTGACCTTGATTTCACTGTCAAATTTTAATCATCTCATAAAGATGCTTTTTGTCTTCAGGAACAATTTACAAATTTTTTAGAGGTGATGATTGAAATTAAGTGAACATAAAGGAAAAATATGAAAGCAGAAAGCCAGCAGTGAGCTAACAGTGACTAAAAGTCATGTGTCCTGGCAAGTGGAATCCTTTTCTTTCCACTCCGCAGTAGAAATGTGCAATGTTGGGTATTAGTAAAGTTGCTGTCGCTTATGATGATGATGATGGTGATGGCAGCCATATTGGTAGTCATGATCACAGTGGTAGTGGTGTTTTTGCTTTTATATCAAAGGTGGAAGTAGAGATATTGAGGGAAGAGAAAGGGCATGTATCTAACGTAAACAATGTTTTCTTAACAAGGATGATTTTGTTTTGGCAAAAAGTTGAATAAAGATCTTCTTTTAAATCCAAGCATTCAAAAGTAAAACGTGTAATAATAAAGTGGAGGGCTTATAATCAACCAGCTCGTGTCATTCATTAAAACACTATTGTTTCTCATGTCTTTTTAATCAGTTTTGCACACAGTCTTTCCTTCTTTCAACTGGTCTTACTCTAGTTCAATAATCATTATATAAGATAACTAGGAAACCACAAAAAGTACCATCACTGAAGATAGAAATACTGTATATGATGAGTAGTAATGGTTATGGCTGCGAAGATTACCTAATACATATTGAATCGTCCCTATTAAAATATAACTTTTGTGTTTCAATTACACCTCTATAGATATAGATGTCTGCAAATTTTAACAAACTCTAAAACATGTCTTTTATAACATTTGTATGTACCTCCCTATCCTCTAATATAAATTTCACTAAATGAATGAAACTGCATGTTTCAAAATTTGTAAGATCTCATTTGTACTCAGTTTTTTTCCTGTTTGTAACTCACTGATGCATTTTTATACAACCAGGGAAGATCAAAGTAAAAAGCCATATAAATTATTGTTAACCACATAAATAACATGAATAGAAAACTTGAAAGGTTTGAAATTTACATAGCTTAGATGTCCCGAAATATGGTTTTCCTAATTTTCATATTCTAAGTTTCAGTTAATATCAGGAATCTTTCATTTATGCTATTTCAAGGCAACTTAATGATTTCAAGTTAAACTTGAAAATATTTTTTGAAATGCCCATCAATTTCTGCATACTATTTATTCCTCTTTTTTACGTGTTCCCCAAATATTATATATTTTATTGTCATTACGAAAGGTTTTAAGAAAGTGAAAAGAATAGTATGGAATTCATGTGATGCTTCTTTGAGTTTTCTACATCATAATGAGATCAGATCCTAAGGGCCCTGCTCCTACTTATGGTTCATGTCAGAAATCACCTGAGGCCTAATTTCTCTGTACTATGAACACTGTTAAAAATTTTGGCTATATTGCCCTATAAAAAATTAGGCATAATTCATTTGAAATTGATCACCTAGAAAGAAATTTAATGTCAAGTTATCAAGTTTGCCTGAAGTCTTATTGAATCCCAAGATTTTGGGTATGTTTATAGTGATTTTCTTTTGCTGTTCTTTCTTTAAATTATTTTGTTTTGCTCTTTCTCCCCCCCCCCCTCTGTGTGTGTGTGTGTGTGTGTGTGAGTGAGCGTATGTGTGTCCATGTACATGGGTGTATTTGTGACTGGGTATGTGCTGTGTGTCTTTGAGAAAAGTAATATTTACTCATATGTGAACGTGTGGAGCCCAGAGGTCTACTACAATATAAATTTATCTATCCCTTGTGTCCACCTTACTGTTTGAGATAAGATCTCTCCTTTTGGGGAATGTTTTAAGCTGTATGACTTCTGTTTATGCTGCATTTGTTTAACTCTGTGAAGCTGTCATTCTCTGCCTGTCTGAAACACCTGATGCTCCCAGTAAAGAACTGGATGGTCAATAAATAGTAAGGCAGGAGAAAGGATAGGCTGGGCCAGCAGGCAGAGATTATGAGAAGGAGAAATCTGGGAGGAGGGAGAAGGAGAAAGAGAAGCAGGAGAACAGGAAGAGAAGGAGTTCAGGGGCCAGCCACCCAGCTACCCAGCAAGCCATGGAGAAAGAAGCCAGATATACAGAAATAGAGAAAGAAAAATCCCAAAGGGAAAAGGTAGACTAGATAATTTTAAGATAAGACAAGCTGGCCAAAAGCAAGCCAAGTTAAGGCCAGCTATTCATAAGTAATAATAAGCATTCATGTGTGATTTATTAGCTGAATGGTGCCGCCCCCCCCCCCCTACAAAGAGAAAAAAAAAATCACACAATACTCTACATGGAACTTGAAATTTGTTGTTTTAACTACACTACTTGGGCAGCAGGCCCAGGAGATTCACCCATCTCCATCTCTATAGAAGAAACCATCATGATGGGCCCTCCATGTGTGCTTTGCACATAAACTCCTCTCCTCATACTTTCATAGCATCTACCACCGACACATCTCCTTAGGCCAAACTGGAGGTATTGATATGTGGTGATCCCATTGCTGCAGGAGCCAGGTTAGAGCTCCTATTCCCCAGTTGCAAAAAGCCCTTTTCATCCCCAGTGTTTGGAATAAAAAAAAAACCCTAATGTTTGTTTGTTCTTCGTTGTGTTTTAAAGTATTTTAAGATTTTTAAGAATATGCATTTTTCTTTAAAATCTTATTTTATTATTGTGGTCAATAAACTCCATGAAAGCCTGAGTCCAGAGCTTGCAGAGTAGATATATTTTACAAAATTATATGAGTATTTAATTAGTATAGATTTTTAGAATTTATGAGGTTTTACATTTAAAATCACAAATTGTCTGGCTACAACAGAGAAGAAGTAGTTTGAGAGATCCAATTTAATATGTTTCTAGGGAAATAAGACCTCATGACTATTTTAGGACTGAAGTTTGTAGGGGCTAGAGAGATGCTTCAGTAATTAAGAGTACTTGCTGCTCTTGGAGCGGACAAACACAACAGCTTACAGCCTCCTGTATTGAGATACTCTAGATTCAGATACTCTCATACCCTCTTCAGGGATGCACAGAACAGGTATTCACGTGGCACACATACATGCATAATATATGAAACGACACTCAAACACATAAAAAAACTTTTTAAAAGAAAGAACTCAACAAAATTTACATATGAAATACATATTTAAATACTAAGCATATGTTTCTAATTCTAATAAATAAATTTTATCTACTTTTGAAATTAGAAAAATAATGCCATAATAAAATTAATTACAACTATCTAACATTTATTTATTTTTAAGTCTCTATTGATTTTTGTGTATGTAGTATTATGTACTTTATATAGCATTTATGCTTTATTTATGAATATTGAACTAGATAATAAAATAAATTATGTTTCCAGGAATGTATGTTTCACTCAATTTTTATCTGTTTATTATCAGATTATCTTTATTATAAATTTTGCAAACAGTGATGTCCCAATGATTATAAGATAATTTTAATATGGCATTTTAAAATGAATTAAAATTAGTCAAGTAATATTTGAATAATATTTTGATTCAATGATATATCTTATTACATTTTGTAATTCTTTTGTTTGTTTGTTTGTTTACTTTAGATTTTTGTGACTGGGTCTCACTGTTTAGTTCTGGCTGGACTGGTACTTGTTTTCGTACTCTAGGCCGAATTTACCTTCACAGAGCTCAACTTGCTGAATGGTTAAAGGTTTGCACTAAAATACCCAGATGATAATCCTGAATAGACAGTAGATTTAACAATGTATGATGACTGCCCTATTAAATATTTTTATATTATTTCACCAAATATTGATCAGAATTTCAAGAACAATTAATATCAGTCTCTCATTGGTTGGTATATGTTTTCCCCATTATACCATTTTCCTGGGATTATATTTAACTCCACTACCAGCTTGGCATTGTTTGAAATACTTTTGAATTTATTTAATTGTAAGAATTTCTACTGCAATTATATGTATTGATTTATCTGTAGCATGATTTCTAATTACTCCTAATAATAAAAACCTAGAATCAGATATTAGGTGATGAAAGCTGAAAGATCAGAGAATCAGAACAGTCAGCCACTAGCTCTTACCTCTATAAGTCCACAAACTCAATGCCTGGGCTGAATGTGGTGAGCTCCTCTCTCCTCCTACCTTATATTCCTCTCTCTGCCCAGCCAAATTTCTTCCTCTCTCCACCTCCCTAGTGTTGGGATTAAAGGCATGCAACTCCCAAATACTGGGACTAAAGGTGTGAGCCTCCAATGCCTGGCTCTGATTCTCTTTTAGAGTGGATCAATCTCCTGTAGCCCTTGAACTCAGAGATCTGCCTGCTGAGTGCTGGGATTAAAGCTGTGTGCCAGCATTGCCTGTCCTCTATGGCTAACTAGTGGCTAGCTCCACACTCTGACCTTCAGGTAAGCTTTATTTGTTAGATATCAAGACAATGTCACCACTCCTCTCTGACACATTTGGTCTTCTGTCATTTTAGTTTATTTTTCTCATATTTTTTAAAAAAATGTTTGAAATTCCTTTGTAAACATTTGGTAGGCTGTGCCCTTTCCCACAGCACCTTCCCTGAAAGTAATGCTGACACTGTGATTGGCATTGTGGCAGCCAATTTGCCACCTTTAAAGTAGAATCTGAGAACAAATTGAAAAGCCACCCTTTATATGGTGACACCTCTGTCCCTTGAAGCTAACTAGATCCGTGGCTGTCAACCCTTCTCATACACACACTCACCTGGAGAATGCCCATAAATCCTTCATGTGGACAGTTCCCCAGTTACACATCTCACATCTTTCTTTTGACTTCATTTCTCTGGGATGAAGTTTGTTTGTTTGTTTGTTTGTTTGTTTGTTATTTTTGTTTAACCTATTTTGTTCCCTTTTGTGATACAGTGAGTCATCAGTATCTTCATCCCAATCCACGCATAAGTTTTTCCTTTACCTCTCAGCTTGAACTTCCTGCTCACCCCTAACTTTCACCTAATTCTTTCTTATGTTGTAACTCCCATGAACCTCATTCTTCTTTAGAATATCCTCTGAAAGATATATCCCAAATTCTCTCAATCTCTTCTTCTTTGGATAAACTGTTTTTCATTATTTTTCAATTCTGCTATCAGTCTTATTTTATGCATTAACTTTGGTATTTTTATGGGGTTTTTGAAATGGGTAAGATGATGCATAACAAATTTTTGTTGGGTTCATATTTTAAGGTTTGTTGGGTCAATGTAATAATGGAATTCAATACTAACTCTTTAGTGTATATATATAGAACATGAACTAATCAAATCTAACTTCCCAGCTGCCCTCTACTATCCTTTTATAATCTTCATGAATCCATGTTCTACATTTAGATGAGCTTACTTTTTAGTTTGTACATATTCAAGAGAATATGGGTCACTTGTCTTTAGAAGCCAGGGTTATTGGAATCTCTATCATGTTTCATTGAAAAAATTCATTTAAAAATGACTACCACGGAAAGGGCTGGAGAGATGGTTCAGAGGTTAAGAGCACTGACTGCTCTTCCAGAGGTCCTGAGTTCAATTCCCAGCAACCACATGGTGGCTCACAGCCATCTGTAATGAGATCTGGTACCATCTTATAGCAAGTATGCAGACAGACAAAACAGTATATACATAATAAATAAATAAATAAATCTTTAAACAGTGACTACCTGAAGAATATGTAAAAAAAAATCTATATAGAGCATGTGCAGACAATTTTTCTTGTCATTATTTCCTAAACCAGTGGTTCTTAACCTGCGGGTGACTGCTCCTTTGGGGGTTATCTTTTACAGGGGCCATATATCAGATGTTTATATTACCATTTATAACAGTAACAAAATTACTGTTTTGAAGTAGCAATGAAATAATTTTATGACTTGGTTCACCACAACATGAGAAATTGTATTAAAGGGTCACAGCATTGGAAGTTTGAGGACCACTGTATTAATCAATGTGGTGTAAACTATTCTGTAACACTCATATTTTGTTAGATAGTAAATCTGCATAACTTAAAGAGTATGTACATAGGCTATACATGTTGTTACAACAGATTTAAGCACCCATGAGCTTTTGGTTGTGAGTTTCTAGAAGCGATCTTCATAGATACCCAAGGATGATATAGTTACATGGCGTAACACTTTTTCCTTCTCATAGAAATAGCTCTTCTTGCTGATTTTTGAGCAATGTTTCTCCATCAAGTTCACAGGTCTATTAACTTAGGATCCTATCCCTTCTCTGTTTAGGCAGAGTGGTCCACTGATCAGTTGTGTATGTAATACTAATATTTTATTCTGCAAATTGCTTTTCAATGTTCACAATTCATTCATAGACAACTAATAAGCAAATGTTATAGAAAGGAACACCTGTTAGAAATCCAGGCATTGAGGGTTTGATACATAGCTTCATTGCCTCCCGTTTAGGGGGCCCCAGATTAACAGGTATTGAAGCATTTCAATATGAAAGCCAGGAGTTAAGAGGTGACCATAACTAGTTAAAGACAGACAAATATGGAGGGAGTAATCTTACTGTACACAGTGAGAAGCCAAAATTTCTCATAATTGACAAGGTTTTAAAAAAATAGTAAATTATTTAGCTTACATGTACATTTGTGTACATGAATATATGTGTCTTACTAAATGTATGCAGTAAACAGGGAGGTCAAAAGGGGTCAGATTCCTTGTAACTAGATTTGCAAGAGGTGTGAGTCACGATGTTGGTGCTGGGTTCTCACACCTAGTCCTTTTTAAGAGTAGCAAGGATTCTCAACCACTGAGCCATTCCTCTGGAATCAATGTAATATATATTCATAAAGAATATGCCTTATGACTGAGCAATGGTGGCACATGCCTTTAATCCCAGCAATCAGGAGGCAGAGGCAAGTGGATCTCTGTAAGTTAGAGACCAACCTAGTCTAGACACCCGAGTGTTCCAGGACAGGAACCAAAGCTATACAGAGAAACCCTGTTTTGAACTGCCCTCCCAAATAAGAAAAAGCCAAGTGAAGGAGAAAAAAAAGAAACATTCAATTTAGGGTATGTTTTTACGAAAAACCATCTATGCATATTCTATTAATAATATATTCTACACATATAATTAAATAATACAAATAATGGATAACTCTTACAGATTGCAATTTAGTGAAATTAATTTTCTCCATCATTATATTCAGAAACTTCCTCAGAATCTGCTCTGGATGAATTAACTTGCTATTAATTAATTAATTATTTGAAGACAGGCTTTCCCTGTGTGTTTCTGGATGGCACAGAGCTTACTATTTAGAGAAGGCTGGACTTGAACTCATAGAGATCCATTTGATTCTTCCTCTAAAGGGCTAGGACATAAGGGATGCACCATCATGACAAGCAGGATTGGATTCATTTTTTTAAGACTGTGTAATTAATTAGTATGCTTTCTATATTAAAGGAATGAAGGAAGAATTAGGTCATGTTTTTGAGTACTTCCGTCCAAGGGAAGTATGTCCTAGTACTCGTGATTGCATCCTTCTGGAAAGCTCCTTTGCCAGTAATCTTTATTTTCATCATCAGACCTTTAGTGGTATTGCTACATTTCCATGTACTCAAAAGTTAGTAAAATTAAACATAATACACCATGAGGTATGATTTATAATTTGAGCACAAGACAAATAATTACTGCAAGTATTTCCTTGAGCAGCAAGGCAGATTAAAAAAATTGTCAAGTTCATTTGAGAATCTTTGTGTGTGAAAATGTCATATAACAATTTCTCTGAGACGGAAAGAGGATGTGGTATTTTATTAATTAATTTTTGACATTTCCATGCATGTATTCTAATTACACTTCCCTTTCTCCTCTGTCTAACACCCCCTCCTCCTTAGAAATTATTTGCCCACGTTTATGTCTGATTTTGTTGTTGTTGTTGTTATTGCTCTATGGAGCTTAAAAATTATTGTGACCATGCATTTGGGACTCTATTTGGGGGGAGACAACTATGTTTCATAATCTTCCTTCCCTCTTTTCTTTTGCCTGTCTCTGTCTTTCTTTAATTCTTTCTGATTTTCACATTTTGCTGCTGGGATATGATTGTTCATGGGCCATGGAACAGTGATGGCAGTACTGTGCTAAATACACAAACCTTACCCAATCTTAATGATTGGTTTCCAAAAGCAAGCAATAATCATTTACATTAATGTCTCCCAGATGCCCAAATTCCTAGCCTACTGCAGCCTATGGTCTAGACTGTTTGATATAAATATTTAGTGTTTTGGCAAACAATTATAGGAACATCCACTTCATTAATATAGGTAGTAACACTGAACAAAGATGAAAGAGGATCCCTATTCTAAAAAAAACTCATGGACACACAGGAAAGACAAATAGAAAATATTGTTTTTCATATGCTAGTTAGCATTAGAAAGCAATTCAAAAATTGTCTAAATTATTATAAATTTATATATAGTTCAATGTGATTCTTCCATTTCCAGTACTGAGGTGGTCCTGTGAGATAAGAGGACAGTGCTTTTCACGCTCCTCTATTTTTCTGTAAAATGATCTCTATTTTTCTGTTTTCTATTGTTGTAAAACTGGTTCCTACAAAGTAAGCATAGGAAAACAACACCAGTTTGATACCTTACATCATCTGCGGGTCAGGAGTCCAGATCCGTTAACTGTGTCCTCTGTTTCATTATGTTGATATCATGGTATCTAGACCTGCAGTTCCTTCCAAGGCTCTCCAAACTATTGTCAAGTTGTGTGTGTGTGTGTGTGTGTGTGTGTGTGTGTGTGTGTGTGTGTGTGATAGAATTCAGTGTCTTATGGCTAAAACACTAAACTTTCCATTTTTTGCTGACTTTTGACCTAAATATATTCTTATTCCGTTAGATTTAGCATGCATTCCCATCAAGGTATATAAAGTACACACATCCAGCTACAGGAACACAGCAAATTACTTTACCATGAGTGATTAATGTTAACTAAAACTTGCTTTACCTTTGAGGAAATATAGTCTTAGGGTACTAAAGTAAGCCAAGATGTTTTATAAGAATGTTTTTTATAAAGAATGCATTTAATATGTTTCAACAAAAAAAAAAGTTCAAAGAAAAAACACACAAAATACTTATTCTTGGAAAGTACTAATCCCATATATTCATTATTACTGCATGAGACAGACTCTGTGAGAAAATTCCCATTTCTAATATACTTTGTTTATCTGGGTTCTATCTGGGTCAGAGAAAGTCAAACAGACCCTCAGTATTGTTATCTTTGTAATGTCTTCTGTATCTTTTGGATATATTTTGTCCAACTAAGCATTCATAAACAGAATCTTTCTTTTATAGAGAGTTAAAATAAATGTGTTTCCTCCTCCTCCCTCCACACCAAAAAGGGGAGCACTAAAATTTACATAAAAGTCATAACCCAAGGAGGAACCAACCATGTTCATATGGAATATTATGAGTTTCATTTACTAGTGATTTTATGAATACTAGAGAAATCATTTAACATATTTATACCATCATTAGTAGTTATTATATCCCATCGTTCCTCTTAGTCCGTAGAGAAAACAAAGAAAATCTCTTAAGTTACTGCTGACTTGTCAGTACAAGTACCACATGGTAATTGGCTGATTGATGATGGGTATTCAGCATTTGATGGGCTACACTAGGGTATTTGCAACTTTTAATTCAGCTTGGATAGGTACATCTCTGCCAAAATAGACTACGATATTGTAGACACTAAAGCTGTCAGAGTTTGATATAAAGCAAGTGTGGCCTCTGCTGTTGGCCTGCTAATGGCTCTGCCATGTACTTTATGTCTGAGACTTCTCGCCCCTATTTCACTTAAAGATGTAGAAAATGACTATGATAATGTATGCAGATCCTTGTGGAGGAAGCACATATAGAAGAGTTATTTATACACCTTTGTTCCTGCCAGGCAAAGGCTAAATAAAGGTAGTTTATAATAAAATTCCCCCTCCATCTCTCAACTGTAAGCTGGGGGTCAGCAAGAGAGAACACACTAGCATGGCAACTAAAGTGTCTAATCCACACTTACATGAATTTTTGAAAATGCAGCAGAATAAACTTTCCCTCCCAGAACCTCAAGGCTGAAATGTTGAGTTTGGTCTATTTGTCTCTCACAACAAAACTTACATAAGTAGTAAGTTTTGGGACTGAAAGTTATTAATTCATCTGTGTTACATGGAACTTTATTTTATTGTTACATGGAACATATATGTATAGTACAAGGTTAGGGATATACTGATAAAAGAATAGATGAATTCTCATGTGCATAGGTTGACAGATTTTTTTACTCCTCCCATCTATGACAATGAAGTATTTTATCCTTGTTGATAACAAAGAAAAGTCTTAGATATGGGATATATAGGTATAAAGTATACTTTACTTTGAATAATCCTTAAAGACATCGTTCAGATTGTTCAGGTATATTACGTTTTGCATAGTAACAGCTAACTCACACACATGGAGAATGGAGAATTTCAAGCTGATCCTCAGGTGTATTTGAATGTGTTTTATACACACTAGAAATCCAGACCGTAAGTTTCAATGGGAAAAATGACACAAGAAACATATATCTCAATTTAATTTAATTTTACCTTGAAATTTTGAACTTCAAATAGCATAAGTAATGTTGAAAATAAATGAGCCCAGTGCTAAGATTGGCGAGCTCCACTGGAGACATTACTTGGGTAGTAATGGGTCAACCCATGCTTTCCTGTGCTCCCTCATTTTCATCTATATGGTAGGAGTATCATGTTGTTACCACCTACAGCTGTATGGTGAAGAGACGTCTAATGCTGCCCGCATGCTGTTGGTGTCCCCCACACAATTTCTGTTAGTTTCCTTATGAAAACTATGGCAAGAAGCAACTTACAAGAGAAAATGTTATATTGCTTTACATTTCCAGAAATATAGCATCCGTGAGGTGGAGAAAGCATGGAAGGAAGAAACGGAGCGTGGCCTGGTGGTCAGGAAGCAGAGATCTTATTTCGTTCACACACAGAAGGCAGAGAGAAGGCAAAAGAAATGGATCACTGGGACAAGCCTATAAATCCTCACCGCTCTTTGCCAGAAACATAAATCTTCCAGCATGGCTTCACCCCTAAAGGTTTCTATAAACTCTCAGATAGTATCATCAATTGTTCAAAATTATAATCCTACAGTGAATCTTTGTCATTCAAACCACAATATACATGGTTTTGTACAACTTCAGTATGCTTTTGATTTCCCATTTGTTCATCATATTGTTGATTTGGCCCTTTTATAGACGCTGTCATTCCTTCTCTCATTCCTTTGTTTCCTCATCCTTTCTTCATCCCTTCCTTCCTTCTTTTTTTCTCTCCTCCCTCCTTCTCTCTCTTTCTCTGTCGTTTCCTCTTTCTCTTTTTTCTTCCCTTCCTTTCTCCTTTATATCCCTCAGCATCATGGAAGATACCAAAAAGATCTAGACTTCTAAAAAGAGATGTTTAAACAATCAAACAACCCCAGAACTGATGCAGGAGATTTGTTGGTACTCACACTCCAAGTCTGCCAATAAAGAGAAGCCTAGAATCAGAGGACAGATAGACTCAACATTTAGCTGACCAGAATTAGCCATAAGGATACTGGAGGACGCAGAGAGCTTGATAGACAGATGCACAGGAAGGAGAAGCTGGGCATTTAGAGATCTGCCAGTTTTTCTATGTGGATTGTAGTATCTGCTGATTGTTTCTCCATAACTCTATGGATTCATCAGGTTTTTATTTCAATTTCTGACTCCCAAGAGTATATTAATAATAGGATAACTTAGATAAATGCAATGCATAATAGAACAAGTATACCTAAGATTGAAACAGATGGTTTACAAGTGCCTATTGACCCCATATCAGTGGCTAAAGAGAATATGGAACTATTCAATATTCAGAAGTTTGGAAGTACAAACTTCCAAATGTCATAGTGGGTTCAGAGACTTATTCTCTGATGAGAGTAATGATAAAGGATGTATCCATAGTGAAATCTTAACTATCATTAAAGTCTCCTAGAATGGAAAATAGAATATGTGTAAACATGTATAGATAAATTGACAGATTTTATTCTTCATCTATATCAGTCACTGTACTATTTTTCCTCAAAACATTTTGTTCAAAAGCCAGGTTGTTTCCAAGAACCCAGACTATCAGTGCAAACCTGGAAAACTCCAGGCTAACCCTGTTACCATATCTCCAGCACCTCAAGTTTCCCTTCAATAACTGAAAATGTTCATCCTTTTTAAATAGATGCTGTGTTCTGGTTGCTACTTTTTTTTTCTAACCCTCTAATGTTAAAATTAGCAAAGGTCTGGTTTTGATTTCTGCACTATAAAACCATGATTGATATAGAAATTGGGGCAGGAAATGGGCTACACACAAGAATCCTATGAAAGTCAGTTAACCTGGTATTGGTTATCCGGCTAAATCAAAGTCTAAGACTCTATGGTGTGATCGTAGATGGAACAGAAGGTAAGTTCTTACTGGTGATGGCCTCTGTCAACCTCAGGACAGTCCTAGAAGCCTAGTGCTGTTGTATAGTGGGAGGGTCATTGAACTTTTGGAGGCAAAGTTTGTGGGATGCAACAGCAAGTTACCAAGAAAACAAACAAAAAAGAAGTCAATGGTAGAGTCAGTAAGCACTTTGTAAAATAAAGACAACAGAAATATAGATTTCATACTAGGCCACAACAGTTTGTAATCTTTAATACTCTTAGAGTGAAAATTGTATCTTACCAGGCAAGAAGTATAGCAAGATACTAATTTATTTTTATCCAACCATGACAGGAACCTGAGATTAATCGCTCACTTATACTTTTAAAATTTTGGGGAGACTCAATGTAACTAAACAATTTTTACTTGACTATTTTATTTTTAAATGGTTCCTTGATCTGGTGTTAATTATTCTACCAAACCGTATTTTTCACCTAAAACAAAGTCCTTGAACAAAGAAAAGACCCAATAATTTTATGCAAAGAGACAGTAACATACCCACATTACTATGAATATTTTATTTATCAACTGCTCATACTACTTTTAGAAAATTTTCATTCACATTTCAAATGAATTTCAGAGGTTTTGGCAACTACCATATCCTTTTGTAAGAGGGAGGTGTGTTGTTACTGAGAAAGTAAATAATAGAACCAGAAAATTTCATTCGGTCTTTCCTTTTCAAAATTTTGTCACTAATTAACTAATTTTAAAATTTTAACTATTTCATGAACCTAAAATAAGCTTAAATAAAAAATAGGCCTTATAAACTCAAATTTTATCATTTAAATTGTATTTTGTTTTGTAAACCTCTCATAAAAGACACCGGAAATATCAAATAATATTTTAACTGACAGTCCTAGTTTCTTTTAATTATGAATTAGAATTCATTCTATTAATTGTCACAAAATGTATCCAGCTATCTATTGAACAATGAAGAGTAGTAAGCAGCGTGGTAACACTTACCTGTGTCATATTACAGCTGAGTAGATAGAAAAAGAACACCTGTTTAGCTTCTCATGTGTTAAGTCACAGCAGAAATAGGTCTTAACCAACAGGCAAGTTCTAATTTATCTCCTTGTACACAAAGGTAGAAAAATATAGAACTTACGTTTCTCTGTCAAATGTACATAAGAATAATTGGTTTCTTTCCATAATATCAAACACTGATATCACTATTAAAGATGTAGGGATAATGACTCTAACTCACAGCTCTGTTTGTGGGAAAGCAGATAGGTTTTTTTTTCCAGAATAGCAAAGGACTATCGTTGAACATAGTCAGAACCTTAAACTTCAGCTTATGATGAAAATGAGTCAGAGCATCATACTGGGCATGGATATATTGATATGAAGTGTTCTCTTTTCTCTGTGTGTACTCTGATTTCATTTAGTGGGAACACATGCTGTTTTAGGATTAGATCCATAAAAATGATTGACTCAATAGAAATTTATTTTATATTACATAGAATAGTATGCATCACTGAATGGATCCTCCTAATTTTATTTTAACAATGGAGAAACTGATGATCCAAGACGGAAGGAGGTAAAATTCATTCACATTGAAGAGTTTTTCATCTCGTGTTTCTGTGTGTCAAGTGGAAGCATGGATTACATTAGAATATTATCTAAGTTAAGAACTAATTACTGCTTATGTGAAAATATTGTCGTATCATTTATACTGATTTGTGTTCAACATATGTTAATATAAAGTTAGCATTGTTGCTATCCTTTCCAGTTCACCGAGAAAACTTCTGAAGTAGACGTAACAAATGTTTCAGGTACTAATTTTGAGGGCAAGTGAGCCAATCACTTTGGGTTTCATGGTACACTCAGATCTAGAAGAAAACACAATGCTAAATGAAATCTATGTAACGTTTGTAACCTTAGAGGTCAGGTTATGCTTTCTCATCCATATAATTCTCTTTTTTTTTTCAGTCATGAACGTCTGGTCCTTGGAGAGTCTGCACAGAAACTCACAGATGTGAGGCATGTGTAAATGCCATTAACCTAGCACTGTATACTAAAAATGAAATTGATAATTTGAATCCTAAACAAGACTCCCACCGTGAAACCTAACCTCATGACTCTGTAAGCCTCAGAGAATGTCCAAAATAAATTGCTGATGAGAAGGCAAACACTTCATCTTCTAGAGAATGGCTAATTGAACTTTTCCACAATGCCATTGCCTTCCATGTTTTGTTTCTTGTTCCTGTTTGGTTTTGACTTTTTCTTGTTTATTTATCCCCAATTCAAGGAACAGATGGACAGTTTGGGAGTATAATTTTGAACAATGCCTCACATCTTTCTGGCTTAAACTGTTTCAAATTTTTCACAAGTAGGCAAATTGGACTGAAATAATTTATATTTGAAACCTACAAAAGCTTTTGTCTTTAGAAACAAAAATGGTGTTGCTAATAAAACACAATAGCTTTTTGTTTTTGCTTTCCTACTTCCTTAGAAGTATGCAGCCCATTTTCCCAAACTGCCATATATAATTGGATACAAATGGGTTATCTGCTTTTCTGGAGTAAATATGGAACAGAACTGCGAGGGGTGTGTCACCTGTAAGTTATTGAGAGGTGGTTGGGTCTCTGGGGCTCAGGATAAGGGTAATTAGCAGGGAAGTGCACTCTCTAATTTGCTTGAAGAGAAACAAATGAAAAAAATTTATATATTCCATGTCTGTCTTTGCCTATGTGTTTACATTTCAGAATGGCTGCTGCTTTCATGTGCCAGCATTCAGGTCTTTATTCATCTTGAGTAAAATGCAGGTGTCCCTGCCCATGACATAACACTTATTTAGTAGCAGCAGTGGGTGGTACCCTTTGTTATAACCCCATGGATTTCTCTTATTCCTTGCCAGACAGAGCATTTGCCCTTTCTGTCCACTGAACTCTGCATTGCAAGTCAGCTGTAAGATAATTTTGCATGCCTCTTACATTTTAGCTCCCAGTAATTTGCTCAACAAATAACAGAAAGCCCAGTTATTTGCCGCTAGCATGGAGGCAGTTTCCGTGACTTAGAAAAAAAGAGATTCATCATTTAGATCGCAAATCTCAAATATGCTCTTGGGTTTTTCAACATTTTAATCTTTTTCTTTGCCAGCTGCAGTCATTACATGTCGTTATATTTAACCTTTTTCTTCATATTTATTTCTCATCATTTTGTGCTATAGAATAAAACATTTCATTTATACTTTCCTTTGGAAAACTTCACCAGGGTGTTTATGTACCCTAAAATTGAGATTGTAGAAGAATTAAAAAGTGTAAATACATGATTTTGTGAAATGCTTACAAACTAATCAGAAAGGCAGACTGTGTTTTAATAAAAGCTGAAATTTCATTTAATGTGTGAATGTGCTTGTACATCGAAGATCATAAAATGATAGGTATGAAAGTTCCTGTAGCATAGACCTTTGACATTTTTGCAAAGTCAGTAGTCCATAAATTTAAAGACAATCCAAAATATTTAGATACATTTATATGCTAAAATAAAGCTTCAGATATACTCACTGCACGCAAAGGCAGTAGTACTGACTAAGCAAGCAGACACATGTGTGATACAGATGCCTCTTCACTTCTTTCTTGTTAGATACTCTTCTTGCTTCACCTCCACCCCTAAAGACTAAGATCCTGGGGATCAGACATGCCTCATCTCAGAGGTCCGATATCTACCAACATCTGCTACATTCATCGCAAACCAGCTATATCTGTGCATGGTTCCGAGCCTGTCCTTCTAGTCGTTGCATCATTTGATGTAATTTGAGATGAGAATGTCAAGGCCTTTCTCTGCATTTTTCTTAAGTGTGGTGAGAAGCTGTGAGGAATAGCATTGTTTGCATCTTTGAACTCAAGTTCAAAGCATGTGAAGCACAAGTTTTCTGTCCATAAATTCTATGTCCTTCTTCTCCAAACTTCTTCTGTTGCTATCAGTAACCACTTACAGCATTCCAGTTCCAAGCCAGCACAAACAGTGCATTGTCCCAGTCATATTTGGAAGTTCAGTGCTACTGTGTTGCAGGAAAACAGCTATCTGAAGCACAGTGAACACCGGGGAGGTCTCAATGAAGAAAGGAGTAGTGGCCTGCTCTCCATGCTGTCTCCACCAGCCCCTTACTTAGGATACAATTACTGGAGGAACTTCCAAGTTATTTGGGGTGCAGAAGTCCTTTAGGCTTTATTTTATTTTTCAATAGCAAAAAAAAAATAGTTCCAGAAGTCAGGTCATACCTGCTAGCAGAAGGAAAACAAAATTGCAATAAGAAGGTTAGTCATTGACTTGTCATTAACATATTGATTTTCTTATTTCTTTGAGAAGCAGAAAAGAAGAATGAGGAAATTACAAAAAAGAAAGAGAATGGGAAAATTATAGAAGAAGAGAGAATAGTCAGTCACTGCCATTCAATATCTGTAATGAAATTTTGTTAGCATAAAGATGTAATATATGCTCATTTTATTTCCAGTTTTTGAAAATAATTATCAGTAGCCATATCTTGTTCACTCAAAAGATGGAAATTAATAATTTATACAATTATCTTTTAAGATAAAGCCATCTAGGAATCATGTTTAAGCTTTCTTCAAGGACAATTTCCCTGTTACTTTGTCCAGTTTCACACTGACAGTCCTCAATGTATTCCGATGACAGCAATACAAAATAGACTCAGTGGGATACATGTAACAGTAGTAGCTAAAGAGGCCATGAAATTGAGAGGGAGTTGAGGGGCATGGAAGAGTTGAATGTGGGATAGAAGGAGCAGAGATTATATAGCTATAGTATTTTAGATAAAAATCTAAAACTTTTAAATTAATTTTAAAACACAGGAATTGTGCTGGATTCTGCAATAAAGATTGTGTTGGGAAAAGTAAACTGAAAATTTTCACTAATAGTGGCCATAAATAGCATTTTCCAATTCTAACCTGAAAAGAGAATCACAGTAGGGTGATATTTTAGAATTTTGTTAGAATATTTGTATAAAAGAAATTTGCTTTTGCTATAGATTATTGGATATATATTTATATGTATGTACACATACGTGTCTGTGTGTATGACCATGTGAGTGTATTTAAGTGTGCATACACATATCAAATTGATTGTCAGGTAGCTTTTGAAAAGTGTCTATGATTAGCCAGGAGTGATGACACATGTTTTTAGTGACAGTTCTCATTAGGCAGAGACAGGCAGTTCTCCGAATTTGAGAATAGCCTGGGCTACAGAACAATTTCAGGACTACACAGTGAAACTGTGCCTTCAAAAAGCAACAATGACAATCCGAAATAAGAATTTTGTAGTGTGTCCTGGACATGCAACACAGCATCTTTTTTATCCACTTGCTATATATTATATTTGAATATATTCCTGCTGTAGACATCAACATTGAAATTAACATGCATACATTCTAAAGAAAATGGAAGACTATTTTTCAAAGCTAAAAGAGTTAACATCAATATATTCAAGTGAAAGGGTAACTCCATCTTTAAAAATAAGTAAATTTCATTTCATGACATACTCACCAAAATACAGCTGTTTGACCAGATGTCTAACTTCTTTTGCTAACTACATTTTTTCATCATAATTGAGCCTCTTCTTAAGTACTAATATAGTTCAGCTCTTCGTTATAAAACTGACTTTCTCTGATGCCAGTTAGCAATATATATGATAGCTTTTAATAATGGCACTGATTTATGATTTACTGTGACATAACTATTGAGGGAAATGTGAAAATGACTGGCAGCTTCCTAGAAATGTCTTTAGAAAGCCTGCAGTGCTGCCTTAATTCATTAACATACTTAACAATTACGGAGTTCTGAAACTTAAAGGCTATGACATCAAATACATACACAGTCACAGAGTTTTGGAAGACATAGAATCCAGGCACCTGGAATATGCTGGCTTTCCCCTTCCTGCTTCTCAAGCTTAGGGGTCCCTTTTTATGTCTTATCGACTCTTTTTTCCGTCAAACAGAAAGGAACGGACCTCCCTTGTGATTTATTCCAGGCCTTAAACCCACCTCAAGTTTGGCCCTAAACACTGCCTTTGAAGGCTAAAGGAGGTCCAGATGAAAGAGAGAATGACGAGAAAAGTCTGTAGAGAAATGCATTACAGAGATTAACATGCCACAGCCCCTTAATCAAAGACCCAGAACAAAAATCAACAGGCAGTGGAGCCTACATCCGGAAGTTACAGAAATAAGACTGTAGAGAGCAAAGACATCTGGGCAGGAAGCAGGATGAAATAATTCCAGGAGCTCTGTCCCAACTAAAAGAATGTTAGAAAATTCAAAATGCCAATAAACAGAAAACAAATGTTGCATGTGTTAATGGAAATAATATTTTTGCTCATTGATACAATTCAGCTCACTTCAGTCAGGAACTGCTCTTTGTATGCTTAGTAAGTATGTAACATTGTTTATGGTATCATAAAATCCACCAGAATGTTAGTTCAATGAGGTAGATGATATCACTCATTAATATGGATAAGAAATTGCTCTGTTAGAAAGCAATGATTTGATTAATTCTTACTGTGAATAGACAGAGAATAGAAGAGCACATGGTTGGGGAGGAAGAGAGTGAAAACCCAAACAAATGTTTTTCCAAAGCACTGGTTGTCTGTACTAAACCAAGCAATCATTATTTTTCTTTTTTGAACTGGGCATATAAATTAGAGGCTTATTCTTAAATGAGTTGAAAACTGTTCTTACATGAAGATATCATTAAGCCTTGGCAAACACACACACACAACACATACACACACACACACACACACACACACACAAATTACTACTTATTAGTATTACCTGCATGCAAATAGAAACTTGCATCCACTGACCTGATTTAGGCCTGCAGTCCCTCTCATGAGATCCTAGTGGTTTGTACTGATGCTAGACGCACATGCAATCCAGGTAATTCAATCTAGCTTCAGTCTGGATTCTTAATTTCACACAACTAAAAGAGATACTAAGATACTGAATGATGCAATCAGTTAGGAAACTTTTTTGGAAGTGGGGTTAGCTTCCAATTCAGTGGGAAAGATAACTTAAAACCTTAACTATGTGAGAACGTATTAGATTGGGGAGACAAGGTACCAAGGTACTTTGTAGATGTTATTGGCTATATGAAGAGTTTTGAGAAGGAGTGGATATTCTAATTTCTTCAGATGGCTCCCAAATAATTATAAAAGTCTTTGAGCATAAAGGCAGAAGAGCCTCTCTGAGAATGGTAAAAGGAATGACCTGAAAGAAGTAAAGATGAAAGCCGGAGGTAGAGGCAGACCTTTGCTGACTTTGAAAACAAACCACAACCAGTGGATGAAAACATGTATTGAAACAGAAAAAAAAAAAACAAAAAAAAACTGAAACAGAGTTTTCTCTAGATTATATTTTACAGAATCCTTAGTTTAGTCTAGTGAAGCTCTCTGTGACTTTTGACATCCCAAAATGTCAGAATAAACGTGTGATTTTAACCTACTTTGTCAAAATACTGTGCTACATCTGCAGCAGGATGCTGATACAGAACTAGGTTTAGATGCTCATGTTTACTGACATCAGAGTCAATGAAACTTCTTGCTCTGCCTATCTTAGGAATATTATAGGAGTTCTCTTCTTAAGCTTTCCAGGTTGCACTGTGTTCCCAATCCTAGCAATGTTCCCACCAAAAGAACTTAGGTATTTTACTCAGATCCTTGTCACCATGGTTATACAGTGTCACTCATCTTGCACCTTCAGCTAATGTGTTTCAAAAACCTCATTGCAGAGCACACATTGAAAGTGATTGGAGATAACCCTGACATCAATTTAGTTTTTACTGTTATAATGCCATGTAAAATTCACATTATTCTAAACAGAGTGCTCTAAGGAAAATAAGAACATTTTCTAAATGGCTTGTATTTTTCTTTTACTATTAATGAGGTGTGGTAAGTGGGAATGTATTTCAGATCTCTCTGGCACAGTTACACACATGAATAATATCCCCCTAAAGTTTCCTTTAGCCAGAAGCTGCCCTGAGAGAAATTTCCTCAGTGATGAGATGACAATGTCTGCCTGTCTCCACAGCTAATTTGTAAATCATTCACAAAAGACCCATAAACTGTTCAGTATACTTAGCTTTATATATGGCAATTGGCGAAACAGCATCAAATGAAATAGAAAATGACACAAAGCCAACAAGATGATATCCAAATTGTCCAGGCCAGCTCAAGGTATAGCCAGGCTTTTCTCCACACAGGAGACAGGATTCAGACTGATAACAGAAGAAAACATGCCTCTCTGCACCCACCTCTACATTCCACAGATCCGGCTTCACCATTGTCCATATCTTCAAGGCAGATTTGTTTGAAGATACCGAAATACAGAAGAATTTAAAAGCGACCTTCTTTCTGTCTGTTATAACAAAAGTTAAAATAAATGAATGAATTTCTATCTTTACTTAATAAAAAGCCATTTAATTTATTTAAATTAACTTTGACTATACTACATTCATTGACAATCTTGGTTTTGCTAATCCTAAAGAAAACAAAGAAAACAGAATTAATAAAACTATCATTGTATTTACTAGTTCAAATAATTTAAAAACTTATTGCGAAAGCAAATTATGCATTTTCATTAAATAAGTGGAAAATACTGAATAAAAAATTCTCCAAATACCACACTCAATGGTTAAATAAGTATTGTCCAAAGTAGCAACACTACTTAAAATTATTTACTGTTTATTATAGAAATTCTTTCTTTAAAAAGCCAAATTTTGGAGAATCAAATAGCTAAGCAAGCAGATATATTTTCACCAAAATATAACTTTCCATTTTAATAATGTCAATTCTTGCAAATTATTAACTAGTTTAACAAAAGAACATGTATCATATTTATTTAATAAGCGAAGAATAGCCAGGTTTCCTAACATTCTTCCCAAAAGCTTACGTGATGAGCTAATGTGTAAAGGGTTTACTTACCAAATTTACAATAAAATGCAATTAAATTAGGAAATAATATTTCAACCTTATTCCTAATCAGAGAAGCCTATATGAAAATTAATATGAGATGTCTTCTAAAATGAGAACAAAATTAAAATGTCGAAATGATGTAGCAAGTAGGAATGCCCTCCTGCCATGTATCAAAGTGTTGTGTACTCCCGAAATTCTCAGAGAACCCATTCATAAAAATCTGCTAAACATTTTAGAGTCTTTCCCTAAATTCTGATACTCCATCCTTATAATTATTTCATTGACAAATACTTTCATTCTGCATAAACAAAAGAAGTTTATGATTATAATTTCTAAAAGTTCTGATATCTTGCAGATGAACACCTAAATATCATGTCTATAAATGGGAAAATCAGTGATACAAGCCACAGATGTTAATAAAATACAAAATTAGACAAAATTCAGCAATAACGAACTAGTTAACAAATAAATTGCCATTGAAAAATCTGTAGGATATATTGTTGAACTCAAAAGTCAGACCTTAACATATCAATGTGGTGAGCCTGTCTATATTTTTAAAATGTCATATGATCCTGAGGCTGGAGAGATAACCCAACAGGATCACTTATTGCTCTTCTGAAGACTGCTGGTTAATTGCACCCACTCAGAATTTTCCAATCTCTGTAACACCCATTACAGACGTCTGATCTCTCTTCTGTCATCCACAAGGAACAAGCACACACATGACAAATTGACGTATATTCAGACACAAACATACACATAAAATAAAAATAAGTAAATCTTTTGAAAATGTCACTTCTTGTTTATACTCAGAAGACATGTTTTAATTGGAAGAAACAAAGTTGTAAATGCCAGACATGATGTGACTGAAGGATAGTTTTTGGGAGATAGTTGAAGAAAAATATTCCATATATGTTTAACAATATATATATATATATATATATATATATATATATATATATATATTGGTTTTTCGAGACAGGGTTTCTCTGCAGCTTTTTTAGAGCCTGTAATATATTAAGTTGTAAAATTTATGGACGTTGCTTTTAAAAAGTCAAAAGGTTCACTGTTAGGAAAGAATTCTATGTTTTGAAGTAAGGACCAAATAATCTTTTGAAATGAGAATATTCAGCGTTTTAATTACTAATTATCCAATTTGCCTTGCTTGTTCTTCATTACCAGACACTCACAGCAGGACTCTTATCATTAAATAAATGATGAAAATCAATGTGTGATTTAAATGTTAAAACAGAGGCAACACTCTGGTGACCTTTATTACTAATGTCTTAGTGTCCAATTTACAACATAGCTTTTCATTTCCGATCATTCTGAATTTCCATGACTATATCAAATTAAATAAAATATTAGTATTTGTTTAATTGACAGAGAATTCCCTTCAATGATTCTATTTCTCTTTTGTTGTGGAGCTTGGATTCATGACTGATTTTATCTGACTCCATGCTGGGGCTGTCCTCTCTGCCCTTATTTAAACGATTCAGCCATGGTTTCTCCCACCTCAAACTTTCCTATTTTCTTTCTAGACCTCCTTGTTTTCCTTTGACATCAAACTGAATCATTTTACCCTACCCTAAGGCCTCACTAAATAACTTCCTCCTTTGCTTTGAAAGGCTTTAACTCCCTTCCATTTGATTCATTCTAGAATAATATTCAAAGTTTATCTCTGATAAAATTGAATGTGAAAAATCAAAAAACTTATGCAGACATGTCAGTACAAAAGAAAACCCTAAGGTTCACTTGGACGTTTCTCTTGTATGACTGACTGAAGAATCAGAAGATTGCTTGTTAAGAACTAATATGAACAGCAACATGAGATATTTGTAGTGAGTTTCAGACCAAAAGTGTCAACCCAGAAAACTGACAACAGGATAATTCTTGGGATATCAAAATAGTGAGTGACAGAGACTGCTAAGAACCCAGAGGTGGGTGTCAGACACACAGGAAAAATGAACCCTCCGGTTTCATGCCTTTTACCTGCAAAGAGTGTCCTCAGAACCTGAAACTCCGTCTTCCAAATTAATGAGTACAGTCTGCTCTGAAGAATTTCAATAAAATGTTTGTTCTAAAGAAAAATGAAACATCTGTTTCAAAGTCGCATTTCCCCCTTAGTCAAAGTCTTTGAGGTGTGTACATGATGCTCTTAAAGCCATGGTTTATCTTCACTGAAAAGAGAGACATTGTGTGAATATCACTAAAACATTTCATAACACTAGCTTAAAGGTAACCATTCTGTACTGTGAAAGCATGGGAACCTACCACAGAAATCAATCACCTTTGCTTCTTGAATACCGTGTTCTCTTCCTCCTCATCCTTCAGTTTACATATATATATATATATATATATATATATATATATATATATAGAGAGAGAGAGAGAGAGAGAGAGAGAGAGAGAGAGAGAGAGACTTGAAAACAGAGAATGGACTAAGGCTAGCAAAACTACTAAAATAATATTTATATCTGTGTGCATTTCCTTATGCATGTATAGAGACATATATAATGTATATATGTAGTAGTAATTAATGAAAAATAGGCATGAATTTTAAAAATAGCAAAAGAATAGGAGGTTGTGGAGAAAAGAGAAGGGGTAACTATATAACTATATTATAATCTCAAAAAATAAAAGAAATAACTTTGAAACTCCATTTTATAATGAAAACCTTCCCTCATGTATAATTAAATGATGAAAACAACTCATATTAAATAATGTCTCAGCATCCACATGTACCAATCCCAATGTACTAGTTTTTCAGTCCTTATAACATGAATAAAAGAAGAGAAACTTCTCCAAAGATAAATCAACTTGAATATAACAGAATGACAACTTGAAAGTTTTGATTTATGATTTCAGTTGCAGAGATTTTTTCATTGATACCATATCTTTTAAGGTTGAGTATCATTTATTAAATATACATAAGAGATGCATAAAAATATTAACAGAAATATTCAAAGCACTAAATCAAATACAAATCTTAAAAAAACAGTACCCAGTGAACAGATAAATGAGTATCATTACGTGGGGCTATCATTATACTCTTCTTGCCAACTGTTTATATGAATGTGTCAGATTAAACAAGGACAGGATTAAACGGATGTCTTTAGAATCACTGGTGTTTGATTACTTCTGGACCTAGCATCCTATAGGTTTATAATATTCTTTTTAATAAAATGTAGAGTGAGCTGTGTCCCCACCATAGGAATCATTGCTTAGCTGTGTGGATTTATTTTCCCTTTTCCCCTTATCTTACCATTTAATATTCCTATTCACCTACACACAAAGTTTTATATTTTTTACCTTGCTCAATTAATATTCATTTCTGGTGAGCCAAATACATGCATCACACTTGCATATATAGCATAATCATGGATAATCTCCCATGACAAAGGCAAGAAGAGGACATTTGAAGGTTCCTGACAATCAACATTTTCAAGTGTATTCCAAATCTACATAGTTAAAAGTCAAGGAATGAAGAAATTCAATTGCATATGAAATAAAATTTACTTTTAGTAGTATTGTGTCAAGTATAGCTAAATTTAAGATAAATCATTACATGTTTCTCAGGAAAGAGTGATCTCTCCAGATAGGTATTATTTAGAAGCATGGATTCTTGGCAAAACCATCAATTATTGATTGGAGACCTGCTTTATTTGCCTTTTTAAAAATCTGTCTATAATTCTTTTGTAGGCACATGAGATCTCCTGTTTCTTTCATGGTTCATTTGTCTGATTAAATTTTAGCACATTTTCTCTCTAAATTAATTCAAGAGATTAAATAGTCTTAGAATATAGATAGGTTGTTCTATAATCATTGAGATTTAGAGATATTATGATAGCATGCAGACATGAAGTTAGGACAAGTTTGTGGGCAACATAAATTATCTTTCTTTAGCCTATAGTTTATTTGCCTAAGTTATATTAATGATTTATCTAAAACCACTAATATATGACATGCATATATTAGTAAAATATGGAACTGCTTGATTTTAAACATAATAAATAAGAAGAAAATTTACCATTAATCTACAAGCAAGATAGGAAATGAAAAAAATGATTTATAAAAACTACAATTATATCTGCAACTGACCACACTTCTCCAGGCATTTTGAAATACATATAAGTAATTATACACTCTGTGTACACTATGCTTGTAAAATGCAAGTGAATGAGCAAGAATAAATATGACTCTTGGGAGTGCTGCAAAATCACCTCATTCAGTACTTTTATCTTACACATTGCTCAGTTTCTTTGTGCTGAATTAATTTTAATGATAAAATATTTAATATTTATCTAAAGGATATTATTTATTTTTTTAATTTTATTTTAGCATCTCTGAAAATTTAACTTCGAAATTAATTTTCTTCTATTTATCTTTCTTATTCCGCAGATTTCCTTTCTGAAATAGCATGAAATGGGTGTTAGGCTAGAAATCTGAGATCAGAGTGCTAGCATTATAGGAGTCTAGTCATAGGTGCCTTGGTTTTACTTTCTCACATGTCAGAAGGCAATATAGGCAATAAGTTTCTGGTACATCTCTTTATAGTTATAATACTTTCATGATGAAGACTCTCCTCCATAAAACCTCCTTTAAATCAAGTAATCTCCCCAAACCTCATTGCTAAATACCATATCTTTGAATAATATTTTTGAAGTAGAGAGAAATTTTTGCATCCCAGAAAATTCATTTTTCTAAAGCTATGTTCTAACATGATTGAAGTTGAAGGAGAAGCCTTAGTGATGGAACTATGTCATGTGATTATTACCCTTACTACAAAAGACTTTCAGGGACACTGGGAAATTTTTTCATACCAACTACTATGTGAAGATGGGAAAACTGGATATCTAAGAACAAGGAAATGGACCCTCTCTGGATACCAAATTAGCTGCGATTTTGGCTTGGATCCCAAAATTTTCAGAATAATGAAGCATACATTTCTTCTGTTGCTCTCAAGCTAAACAATAGGTAGTATCATAGCTGAACAGTCTAGCCTACAATTTTGGGATGTGAATTTGTAAGATATCTAATCCCTCCAAAGTTTTTCTAATAAAATTCCTAGAATTATATTCCAAAGGGGAGAAGGGGACTGAGCAGCTAAATATGAGTGATGACCACTTGCAAAAGCAAATTACACTACACAAATTGCAATGCGTTTAGAGCTCAGGATAAAGTGACTAGGCAGATGTTCCAACTTTTGCTTTTTTTTTTCAAAAGAGGGGGGGGGGGAGGATAACCTGCACAGCTGCAGACAGCATCCCACTTCCATGCCTCTGTGGAAATGAGATGTGGATGACTATTTGAGCCTCGAGTTAACCAGAGAAAGGGGTTGTCTGTCATCAATGACTGAGAATATTGCTCTGGAGGTGTTTAAGTCATTACACCTCTTCATTTATTAAAAACTGTGTTAAGATTTCAAGTAAACTAGCTCTTATCATTTTATCTCATCATACTACTGAATGTCAACAATCTCCCTCGTTTCATCCCATCTACATTCTGTATGGATAAAGCACCCAATAGTTATTTCAGAGACACCCCAACTTTTATGTAGTTCTATCTGCAGGTCAAATTATCTCTCCATAGAATAATTTGCTACTCATTACAATATCAATAAGCTGAAAAATTTCCCAACATACAAGTACAGTCCCTTTCAGTTATCAATTATTTTCTAATGTAGCCAGCAATTTTCGACTTATGTTAAAAATCTCCTCATCTAAATACACCAATTTATTCTTTTAGTGTTCTAACTTTCATAAGGCACTGGAAGACACTTCAGTAAAATTATTACTACATTATAACGAGTATTCCTTTTTATCCAATCCCCTAGTACTCGCTCCTCATTTCCATCTGAAATATCATATCTGTATTTGGATACTTTTCCAAATCTATCTTTCAAAGTTACAAAGATTTTGGCTGATGTTAGGTATAGTAACAGCCCACCTGCCACCAACATGCTATACAACCAGTAAACTAAATAATAGAGATTGATATTCTAACCATTCTAGAAGAGGATATTTCAGATTCTCAGAACCCCTTTAAAAGCTAGTAAGATCTTCATCAGTATGGCTATAGGAACTGGCCTTTTCAGGCTCCCTCTCCTCAGCTGCCCAAGGAACTAACTGGGGGCGTCTCCCTGGAAACCTGGGAACCCCTCTAGGGTCAATCATAGAACCTCCACCTGACGATAGATGAAGAAAATGACAGAGCCCCACATTGGAGCACCGGACTGAGCTCCCAAGGTCCTGATGAGGAGCAGAAGGAGAGAGAACATGAGAAAGAAAGTCAGGACCGTGAGGGAACCTCCAGCTGGCGACAGATGGGGAAGGTGACTGAGCCCCACATTGGAGCACTGGACTGAGCTCCCAAGGTCCTGATGAGGAGCAGAAGGAGCGAGAACATGAGGGAGAAAGTCAGGAACGAGAGGGGTGCGTTCACTCATGGAGACGGTGGGACAGAACTAATGGGAGATCACCAACTCCAGTTGGAATGGGACTGATGGATCATGCGACCAAACCCGTCTCTCTGAGTGTGGCCAACAGCGGGGGCTGACTGAGAAGCAAAGGACAATGGCTCTGGGCTCTGATTGTTCTTCATGGACGGGCTCTGTGGGAGCCTTCTCAGCTTGGTCGATCACCTTCCTGGACCTGGGGGGAGTTGGGAGGACCTTGGTCTTAGCATAGAGTGGGGAACCCTGATGGCTCCTTGGCCTTGAGAGGGAGGGAGGGGAGGTATGGGTGGAGGGGAGGGGAGGGAAGGGGGAGAAGGAGGGGAGGGAAGGGGGAGGAGGAGGGGAGGGAAGGGGGAGGAGGAGGGAAGGAGATGGAAATTTTTAAATATAAAAAAAATAAACCATGAAAAAAAAAAAAGCTAGTAAGATCTATTGACTCCCTGTAATACTATGGGCTGTATATAGGAAAACTCTAAAGAAAGCTGACTACTTAAAGTAGCAGGAATTGGTTATTTCCAATTCCAGTAAGGAGAGACCTTGCTTTAATAAATAAACTGGAAAGTAATAAAGGAAGATATAAATCATTAAAATTTGGCCTCATGAGTGTACACACATATAGTAACAACCAAATGTGCACATACATGCATGTATATGCAGCATTTACACATCAAAATGTTTATTAATAATATTTTAATAGTAATAATATAATATATAAATATCAAAATACTATATTAAAATCCAGAGTATTATTCAATAAATCAAATTAATTTGGGATTACAAGGCTTGAAATATAAAGCAAAGATATCAAAAAAATAATTCACATATTTAAAAGTGTAAAATCGGGGCAAATCTCTTTAGCTTCCTCAGTCATAGTGAAATTTAAGAATTTAGCATTCATGAAAACTGAATCTATAATAAATATTAAAATTTTAGGTATAAATTTATAATATGAAGGTGCATATATTTATTTCTTATAATTTCACAATTAAATTTTGTTGAAAGCAGTGTAAACATAAAATAATTACTCTCATAATTTCTTATGACTATCTGTCATTATCAGTTTATACTTCTGAAGAATTCTAATTGTATCAAATTAAACCAAATATTCTACCTTACAATATTATATCTTAAAATAAGCATACTGAATGAAAGTGTCTATATGACTTTTTTGGCTTTCTTCTGTTTCATTTTGTTGAGACAGCGATTCTCTGGATATCACTGGATGTCCAAGAACTCACTCTGGGAGGCTGGAGAGATGGCTCAGAGTTTAAGAGCAGTGTCTGCTCTTCCAAAGGTCCTGAGTTCAATTCCCAGCAACCACATGGTGGCTCACAACCATCTGTAATGGGGTCTGGTGCCCTCTTCTGGCCTGCAGGCATACACACAGACAGAATATTGTATATATAATAAATAAATAAATAAATAAATAAATAAATAAATAAATAAATATCTTTTTAAAAAAGAACTCACTCTGTAGACCAGGCTGGCCTTGAGCTCAGAGATCTGCCTGTCTCTGCCTCCCAAGTACTAAGAAAATGTCGTGTGTGTGTGTGTGTGTGTGTGTGTGTGTGTGTGTGTGTGTATATATATATATATATAAAATCTCAGTTCTTCAATTTAGTAGTACAAATATTTTAGAAAATTTAGTTAATGTTTCAGAATCTGTACCTACAATTTTGCCTATGTGTAAAATGGGGATACTGATATTATTCACAGGGATTTCATACATATTAAATTATTTAATGTATATGAATAGTTGTGCTGAGGGGGCCTAGAAAGTACTCCAATGGCAACCATTTAGAACAGAAGAAATTCCAGGCTTCACAACCACTATTCTACATTTACTTCAATTAATTGATATATAATTTATCATTATAAAATTAAATTTATTTTACTCATTATTTTTAGTTTTATATATTTTCCCACCTGATTTCAAACTTTTCAATGTTTTCACTACTAGAGGAATGTTTCTTTTTAATTTTTAACAGTTACATGAAAAGCTAAAGAGAAAAGGAGTATTATAAAATTGTTTTTTTTTTCAAGAGGAAAAATGGGACAAAGTTATTCCCATTAACTTAAGTGTATGAAAACCAATACTCACCATCTAATAATAAAGACAAATATATTCTTCTACTACTTGCACTTTGAGTTTATTGAGACCAAAGAGGCATGTTTTAACCACCTATGACCCTGCATTCAAAAGAAATGTGATGTTCAACATAAGTTGGGAGATCTTTTTGTGTTCTTTGCTCTTTACCTTATGCAAAGAAAGAATAGAATAAAAATATGGTAAATAGGAAAAGAAAGTCTATGCATGTCCAAAGGTCATTCATATGTCAGGCAAGTGAAGACATATCTCTTTTTAGCATAAAATCAAATAGTGGAATAAAACACAATATATTAGTAAAATTTAACTTTTAACTTTGCTCTATTTAAATACTTCACTATGGAGGATGATTGAAAATTTTAAGAATGAATTACTTTCATATTAAAAAGTGTACTATTATTCATCCTGATTTGATTAAATTCTCACATGATATTATCCATATAGTTTCATGGCTTAAAAACACAGGATTGGTCCTCTGGCCCTGAATTTCTTTTATATATGACAGGGACCTGCACCCATGAAATTGCAACAGTATGATCACTCAGATAAGACCAGCATGACGATAGCACCTATTGCCAGTCCTGTGTGGATGGGGGAAATTCTGCAAGGGCTCATCATAAATGAACAGCTACAGGCCATTACTGACTGTTCAGAATGGGAGAGTCAGGTGCATCCAAAGAGGAGTCCAGTGATAGGTTATCTATTCCCAAGTGGTAAACCCCAAACATGCCACACACACACATATACAAATACATCCATATATGAGCAATACAAAATCAACTCAATAGGAAACATAGACATAGAATAACACACACACACACAATTGTATATGTGTTTATTATATGTTTATTCCTATTATATAAAGTATGCTTTATATACTATAGTGCACACAATTATGTAATATATACTACATGGTAGACACCCTTCTTTCTTCTTGTATCAACAATGAATAAGAGAAAAAGCACTTTGACCTCATCCTTCTGGGAACAAACAACAACTCTTGGTACATATTCGTATACAGTTGTATCACTATATTCTATTAGCTTAAAAGCTCATGGAAAACCTTTGTCCCCAGCTGACTAACATAGCTTACAACAACATCCTTGATGTTAAAATCTCACCTGAAATATGTTCTCCTCTGCATACACCACATGGTTTCAAAGCGACAAGTGTGTCTTAAGCTTTATTTACTGAGTCATTTCAATTTGGAATTTTAAATATGAGTCTAACATGAGTGAAATAGTCTATCTTGGTGTCAGTTATGTGTACTTTTGTGTGTTTAGCTATTCAAATGCCTGTTTAAATGACATATGTAGATGTGGATATTCAGAATACTAAACTCAGAGGGAAAAAAAACAAACAGATTGTTTGTGTTATGGATAAATTTTCTCAATAATTTGGGTGTCTTTAGAGAAAACTGGGGTTTCCCTCATGAGGCAGGAATCCTGACAGCACAAATACCTTCAGAACCATGATTTTATAGAAACTATTGCCACAGACAGTTGTTTAAAATGAACCACTCTTTTATCTGCCCCTTCCAAGACCTCTTCCCTACCTACAAGCAACTGTTACACACCCTTCTCAATCTGGCATTTCTCTTTGTGGAGTAACTAGTGCAAAAATAATTCTAAATATTTTGTGTATCAATTTAAAAGCCTGCCTATTGATCTAAAACTGAGATTAATTTTATTAAACCCCTTAGAAGATTTGAGCTAATACCTAATTAATTCCCCCACTAAAATAGAGAGCACCATTCTATAGATGGAATATGGGAAAGGGTATCCTTTTATTGACATTTGTTTCCTCTTGAAGAGAAAAAAGACGACGATGACAGTGGTTGACTCTGGAAATTCTTTGTTGAGTTTTCCATCGTGGATATGATTTCCAGAGTGAACACAGGGCTTCACACTGGAGAAAGTTCCTGTAAAGTTTGTTCTTTCCTTATTTGGTTTATCTGTGCCGTTTCCTACAATACGTCATATCGCTTTCTCACTGCACGTTTCACACGTTTCCCGTATTTTATTTTTGTCCTGTGGGAACACTCCATTTGCTTGGTTTTGAAACCCACCCTTCTCTTTGGATACTAACCACATGTTTTTATAATATATATATTACACCAAGTTTCTGTTTTCTGAGTGCTCATTTTTTTGTGTGTGTGTGTGGGGGGGTCAAATAGCATGAAATGAACAGATTAAATTATATTTCAGTCATACTTTGGCTTAATTTTTCCCTTGAATTCATTTCAAACTAAATGCATCATCCCATTCATCTTTTCTCATTCAACTGCATCCCATGGGTCTGGGCCATTTAAGCACCTGGTAGTTTTCCCTCTTGGCAGATTCTTGGCCTCAGACTAGCTATTTTAGTGTTTTAGTAGAATTAAGAACATTATTTTTTTCTCAAAGGTGAGGAGGGCTTAGAGGAAAACTTAATGCAGCTTATATTCATTGCCAAGGAAACGCTCTGAGTTTGGGAGCTACATCTCAGTGCTCCAGCCCTCCCCTTCAGGCTCCATGCTTGTTACGAATGTAAATCTTCACAGCGTATTTGTGTGGACTTTGAATATGGGAGCCTGATGGGGTTACTGCCAAAAGACACCAATAAATAGCAGGACTTTTAGTGTCTGGATAGTGTTTCCCTCGCAAAGGAAATTCAGAACACACAAAAATATAATCCTTGTATCAGCTATGTAATGTAGCAGCAAATTAAGAAACAAAATGTCATCCTCTTTGTGTGTATTGTGTGTGTGTTTGTGATCATGCATTATAGTTGTAAAGCTTAAGGAAAATGGCATTTATCTGTATGTTCTTCTAAACAAATATGGCACTCTCATGTCATCTTGGCTTTACCCACTAAAATCCATTTTTATCAGCTAATTCTCTAATATTTTTTTCTGTACAGATTTTTATCAATTCTATCAATACATCCTGTTACAGTATCCATAGTGACACAATGAATTAAGAACCACAATAATGAAACAAACCCAATGGCCATCTCTTTGTATCTCCTGAAACTGGCAGGTCCTAGATGAATATTGAGCAGAAATCCCTACTAAGGAGGACTTTACCACTAGATTAGATTTTTTTTTTCAGAATACAAATCTCACATCAAACAGAAAATTATAAGGGCAAATTGCAAGAGGATTTCCAAACAGTTTCTGGATTCACAAATGTGTTATGTTCAGAGTGGGAAACATCTCATTTTTCAGGTATATCCACACATTGATCAAACCACAGTCAGCAACATTGTCTTTGGATATCAATACCCTGTGTGTGTACATGTCTCTGTAGGTGTGTTTGTGAGGGGTGTATCTGCAAAGTAAAATTCAAATGTAACATTCTATAATACTTCCATATTTTCAAAATATCTTAAATATGGAAGGAAATTTCAATGGTCAATTGTCTCCTGAGAGGAAGTCAGAAACTGAGATCTATTAGTATTCAGACTCTTAATATTCACTTGACCTAGCTGAAACCAGACAGCATCATTGAGAAGAGCACTAAAGTAGATATACAACTGATTCTACAATCCAATGCCAGTTTCATTCAGTAGAAAAAAAGTCTCTCACACACTGATTTAGTGTGCACATACAACATTCTTTGCCATTTTTAAAAGAATAAATACTTGGACAAATATAAAATGTGTTAAAATTCAAAAACTTATTGCATTTGTCATTCAGATTCATTCCTGTGCCATTCAGTTTTCTTTGGAATCATATACTTGGAGAATTTCTACATAAGAAAAAAGAGACAGTCAGGTATATTATACTTACTGTGATCCTAGTGACTACTTGTGCACACATGAAGCTCAGTCTTAAAACTATCATCTACATGATTATAGTTAAAGGATTTATAGCCTCAGTAAACTTTTGTAATATTAAATTTAAACATATAAATCCCATGAATCTTAAACACAATTTAATTGAATGAAACCTGCATAGTTTCCTATAACAAAATTTCCTATGTCTGCATTTCACCCAGATACTTAACTTGAGCTACAAAAGTCTCTGTTCTGAATGTATGGAATGTAACTTATCTTTGTACTAAGTTTAATTAAAGGATTACTTTGAAAGTTAAGTCAGGATACTACAGTGCACATTAGGTTATTATTGTAAATATTGATTTCCCAAAGAGGTGCTTTTATTAAATCGCTTGAAGGCTCTGCTCATGGTCAGTGTTGTGAGTGTTTCTTATCGAGAAAGTCTGTATTTTCTCCAGACTTGAGAAGCAAAATTAGGAAACCTTTCTTTTATGAACGGGACAGTGCTGTCAATAAGAACCTTTTAGATGGGTGCTTTTATCTTTTATGTTAGTGCGTCATGATGTGTTTGGTGTGGTAAAGGTTGGATGATGGGCTACAAATAGCTAAAAGAAAAGGCACATCAAATAACACAGTTGTAATAAACTGGAAATATATAAAAGCTTGACTCATCTATGCTTTGCTTGTAAACGCAGACAAAACCCTTAAATTCAACAATTCTGCAAATTTGCCACAAAGTATTTTTAGGTTGCCTGGAAGATCTGACTTAATAAAGTTCACTAAATAGAAAATGAGACTTTCTTATCACTACAAACCTGCTACTGCCAGAGTGAGAGCCTGGCCTTTTGCAGTGAACCTGAACTTTCTCAATATTATTACGATGATTATATTCATTTTTGTTCAAAATCATATGAAAGTCTACTTTACATCCCTATTGTTTTTTTTAAAATATCCTGTTCATCCTCTCTACTTTTTGCCTAGTGTTACTGTAATCCACAATTTATACTAGAAGACTGTGATAGCTTGGGTCCTTTGAGAGAAAGAGGATGAAGTCAGGCCTCACTAAATGATTTTATTAAGGGAAGGTTGGTGTGATGGGAGTACTTCAGTCTTCAATATCTTATTCCATTTAAAGAAGCAAGGGAATGAAGGGAAGATGTGACAGTTTAAGGCAGCTTATGGATGAACAGAGTTCTGAAAGTTCTTCAGCCAAAGTCAACTATCTCAGGAATCTGTTGTCTCCTGGACTAAGCTTGCTGTAACATTCTTGTCATTCTTGATATAGCAGCCTAGAAGTAGTTATGGGGATCACAGTATCTTTTCAGTGCCACCATGAATTTCTACTAAATGAGGCCAGGCAAGCAGCCACATTCCCTTACTCCATTCCATTCTCTTAGTAGAAATTGCAAGATAAAACTCTTAAGGCTGTCATAAATGTCATAAATGTATGTATTTCATAGAATCACTCTTGTAGATGACTAGCCAAGGGCAGGAAACGTTCTAGAAATGTAGAGCACCTGAAATACTACCATTACGTAATCACAACATGCCACCTTTACCTGAACCCTGTCCACTGGGACTCACTTATAAGGCTCTGTAGTATGAGCACAATAATAACTTGTTGAGGACTAAGAAAGAAATCAATCAGGGGTGAAAGGGTATAATGCCCTTGAACCAAAATTTGAACCCCAAGAGCTTTGGTGAAAGCAATTTTTGTATCATGTTTGTAATTACAGTGTCAATATTTTGATATAGTTGTAATGCTTTGGAAAGAAAAAAGATAATATAAGAACAACAATAATTACATTTGATTGTCCTTGTGAATACCCTTCCTCATTGATAATTAAAAGCTTTTTTTTTTTTTTTTTTTTTTTACTAAATCCAAACTTTTGCACTTACAAACTGAAGTTTTTCAACACACAAATGTTTTGGGGAGGTAAAATATCAAGAACAAAAGTGTTTAGTACATTCCCCCCAAAGGAAAATCAGCCCAAAACTGGATTTATTTACTAGTAGTTCAGTCCAGCTACGTATTTACTTACTAGTGGTTCAGCCCAACTGTATATTTATTTACAGTAGTGGTGAATGGTTTAGAACCCTAGAAAAGAATCTTTTAATATTTCTTCATAGTATAATGCCTAACTACCTAAAAGCAACAAATACATGAAGCTGCTAACCCATGAGAAATTGATCTTCGGTACTTTAATGTAATTAGTTCTTAATTCTCTCTATAGTCTCCCTGGATCTGTTTAAATTTTGAAACCATTTCAAAGCAATATTTTAATTATTGCAACATGGAGCTTAATGGGAGTGCTTCAGCATCACAGTACAAACACCTAGCAAATCCCTTTCACCCTAGCCTTCTGAGGTCTGCATTTCATTTTCAGCCTTCCCATACCAGGCACACATTTACCATAGAGCCATGAAGGGCTACTATCATTGTTGCCATCAACATGCAATCTGGGCCCAACATTCTTTGTGCTGGGAGACAGAGTGGAAATCTTTCTTCAGAGCATTTGGAGGTGGCGGTCATGAGCTATCCATTGATGCTATGGCTGGCTTTCATTCTACATGACATCTACTGCTTTTGTTTGGTATGAAAAGAACAGTCATCATTACAACCTAAGTGTTTTTCCATGGATGACAAGAACCTGTTGATCTATGAGATAAATAAGCCATCATTCAGATGTCTTCCAATGTGGCATAATCCTTCTGATTGCAAGGATGTGGCAAATGGCAGTAACTTGGGTTGTGATTAGGAGTGGAGCAGTCCTTTGTTCTCAGAAAGGATGCATCATAAACTTCTTTGCCAACAAATGAAGTTTTAATTCATTGTTCTTTATTAGCAATTAATATTTTGTCATTATGGTAAATACTGGCATTTCTTGACTTTCTGAAAAAGAAAAGAAGACAAATGTGACTGAGTATACCATCAGAATTATAACCAGAGTGTTGAATAGATTTTACAAATAGATAATCTGACTCTAATAGTCCTTAGTAAGATAGTTGTTTGTGTGTGAGTGTGTGTGTGTAGCTGTGTATGCGTTTGTTGTGTTTGTGTTTGAGTAGTTTGATACTAACACTTTATTCAACAAACGCAATTCTCATTTTTTTTTATCCAAAGGAAATGCATCAAGGAGTTACATACACGTTATCTAGACAAACAAAATATTCATTGGAGGTTGTACAAAATAAGTGAATTCTGTGGTGATATTATTTCTCCACTGAAAATGGAGGCAATCCTGCCATTCTCAACACTACCTGTGAATCTAGATAACATTATGGTCAGCAAAATAAGCCAGGCACAGGAAGACAAACACCCTATGATCTCAAAAATGTGTGGAAGTAGAAGGGGATGAACTCAGAACAAACAACAGAGCAATAATGTCTGAGGCTCAAGAGAATTATAGGATTCGTAAGATAAGTATCAATACACACAAACCTTCATCGTGAACGGTATTTGTTTTCTTACTACCAGCTGAGTAAGGAAACACGTTTCTTCTGTCAGGGCTTCATGTGATCACACAGCTGGCTGATGGCTTGGCTGCAATTTTTATATTCTACTGAATATTAGAAAAGGGTACACTTAGGAACACTGACCCAGAAAATTTTGGGAGATGCTTTGTTTCCATATTAAAACTCTGACTTCATGGTAATTTGGTATACTATACAGCATTAGAAAATAATGAGGTAACTTATGAATATAAGTTTCAAATAGTTCAGTTAATCTCTAGAGTAATCCTTTACCCAACTTTACCAAATTGATAACTGTTGATGGGTTACCAAGTCAACTGACACACCTTCAGTATTCCACAAGAAAAGGAAATGGAAGAAAAATCCTTTGTTTGATATTTCCCATTTCAGACTGTATAAGTTTGCTGTGGGCAAGAACAGTGATGTGAAAGGTGTGGGAATCTGAGTTTGAATCCCCAGCAGCCAAAGAAAATATGGGCACAGTCTTGGACTGCTCTAACCCCAGTGCTGGTTAAACAAGGAGATCTGACAAGACATTCTGCCCACACTTCAGGTTCAGTATTTCCTTGTCTCAAAGAAATAATACAAAGAGCATAGGGCAGGAAACCCCCCTGACATACTCTCCTTGCCTCCTTATGGGCACTGGCAGGGAGTACACATGTAAATATACAACACAAACATACAAACATATTTCCCCAACACAATAAAGAAGCTGTTTCAGATTGGGGGTGGGGCTACATTTTATTATCTTAACCTTTACTATGAAGAATGATACATAAATCTAAGACACACACTATTATGTATTTGTTTAAGAACCTCTGGTTTTCTAAATGTTTACTTTGAACTCTCTGGACTCACACTTTCTTAATGTAAATCTGTCCAAAGTTGAATCAGTGAACAAAAGTCTAATGTTTAAATAAACATATATATAAGTCCATTGGTGCCTTGCAAATATCAATTTCTCCATATCTCTAACTGAAAATTAAGACTTGATCCTGCTCAGAAGGTGCAAGAACTATATCAATCTAGCTAATTTTTATACCTACAAACATTTGGAAAACTTTGTCATAGAAAAATTTCTAACTTACTTCAATGTGTGTGTGTGTACGTGCATGTGTGCATGCATTCATTTGTGTGTACATATGATATTCAGAGGACATTCCCATTATCAAGTGAGAAAACTATAGATCATTAAAAGATTTAAATATACTATGAAATAGAAGGTAAATTAAGTACAAGGCCAATAAAAATGAATATTGGAGTCTATTTGGCATGAAGGCCTTATCCACAGACCACTGTGGTCAAAGAAGATCTACTTTATTCGATTAACCAGGAAGCAACTTGATTCTGAAGCATGAAATTAAGAAATCCTGAAGTACAGACAGCAAAGTAATGCTCTCAGACACCACAGGGCTTGACTGCTAGAGATGTGGCTGCTCTACCTTTTTGAGAAACAACTATATTTTTTAAATTTTAATTTTGCTTTAAATATTTTTTTTCTTTTTTCTTTCTCTTTTCTTTTTTTTTTTTTGTTTGTTTTTTGTTTTTGTTTTTCGAGACAGGGTTTCTCTGCAGCTTTTTTAGAGCCTGTCCTGGAACTAGCTCTTGTAGACCAGGCTGGCCTCGAACTCACAGAGATCCGTCTGCCTCTGCCTCCCAAGTGCTGGGATTAAAGGCGTGCGCCACCACTGCCCGGCTTGCTTTAAATATTTTTAAATGAAATAAAATAGCATCACTTTTTCAGTTCTTTTTCTGCCTTCAGCCACTACTAGTTACCCTCCATGGAACCTCTCCCATGTGAGAGGAAGAGAGAAGCATATGTAAATAGAACCCACTAATGCCATTTCCATTGCCTATGTGTGGGGTTGTTTTTAATGTTGAGCACTCTCTAAAGTAACACATATTATAGATGTAGCCCTTTGTTGTCTTTCACGTTATGGGTGGGCCCCTATTGCTGAAGAAAATATGGTTTACACGTCTCAAGTTAAATTGAGCCCTAAAACTTCTTCCTGTGTTTTAGACTTCGTAGTTCCAGAAAATATTGTACAGTGAGCCAAAGGAAAGAAGTAATGGAACAGTTCCACCCGACTGTGAGACACATGAACCAGGACAATTGTTATCATAACAAGATATGCAAAAAAGTGCAGGAAGCGGCATTCAAGTCAATGACAACCAATAGATGTCAAATTGGTCTAAAGGCCCACGACAAAGGAGGGAAATCATGCCTGGTGCTGGAAGCCTAGCACTTCCCAGAGCTACTGAGGTCATGGGTTTTAGAAGAGAATCTACTACCCCTCTGCTAGACTATCATACTTATGGACACTCACAGATAAATGTAGCTATCACCACTCACAAAGAACTTTCAATGTAGAAAACATGAAGACCATCATAGTACTCTTGAGAGTCTGTACCTTTATGTCTTTCCTTTCTTCTTTTCTTATGTTTCAAGTCTAAGTTAATACTGCATAAACTTCACTATCAGAGAAGCTGCCTGCGCATCTGAAAATTTTCATCACTTTCCACAATAATAAATTTTATCTTTTATCTTATTGAAAATATAAAGCCTTTTTATTTTATTTATTTTATTTTTTTTTTAAGATTTCCCTTCATTTTACAGACCTACCACAGTTTCCTTTCCTTCCTCTCTTCTAGTTCCATCTCCCTGACAGATTCCCTGCTCTCATCCTATTCCCCTGTCCAACCACTCACTCCTCCTCAGCCTGCACTCGGAAAGGAGCAGGCCTCCTTTGGACGTGAACATAGTGTCACACATCAAGTTTAGGAAGTACTTAGCTCCTTCCCATGTATCAAGCATCCACAAGGCAATTCAGCATGGACAGTGGGGTCCCCAAAGTCAGCTAAGCGACAGGGCCAGGTCCTGGTCCCACTGCTAGGATAGTTACAAACAGACTGAGGATACAACTTTCATATACACGCAGATGGCCTAGGTTGGTCCCAATTAAAGCCTCTTCTTTTTTTTTATTTTTTTTTATTTTTTTTATATTTAAAAATTTCCATCTCCTTCCCTCCTCCTCCCCCCTCCCTTCCTTCCTCCTCCCCCTTCCCTCCCCTCCTTCTCCCCCTTCCCTCCCCTCCCCTCCACCCATACCTCCCCTCCCTCCCTCTCAAGGCCAAGGAGCCATCAGGGTTCCCCACTCTATGCTAAGACCAAGGTCCTCCCAACTCCCCCCAGGTCCAGGAAGGTGATCGACCAAGCTGAGAAGGCTCCCACAGAGCCCGTCCATGAAGAACAATCAGAGCCCAGAGCCATTGTCCTTTGCTTCTCAGTCAGCCCCCGCTGTTGGCCACATTCAGAGAGACGGGTTTGGTCGCATGATCCATCAGTCCCATTCCAACTGGAGTTGGTGATCTCCCATTAGTTCTGTCCCACCGTCTCCATGAGTGAACGCACCCCTCTCGTTCCTGACTTTCTCCCTCATGTTCTCGCTCCTTCTGCTCCTCATCAGGACCTTGGGAGCTCAGTCCGGTGCTCCAATGTGGGGCTCTGTCATTTTCTTCATCTATCGTCAGGTTAGACAAAAGTAATCAGAATTGTTTGTGAACACAGATGTAACTGTTTTAGGAATGAAATTTAGTAAGATTGCTTCATCTGCACATAGTTTCAAGAAGTATTCCACACTCAAGTTCAATGACATCTTATAGATAAGCCACAGCAATTCATTTGGCTATTAGGTAGAACTCATTCATCACTTAATCTGAATTTGTAATACATATCTGTGATATATTCTGTTACCTTGGGTGATAAAATAATTTATAATATGTATTTAATTTTTTCTTTCCAAGATGAGATACAATCATTTACTTTATGTACATTTTAGTCCAAGCCTCATTTACAATGCACTTTGGTGATTAAAATTCCTAGTATTTTACATTGTACTTAATGTTCAGTAATAATAATGCATCTAGTCTATGCATTTTTTACACTTGAATTACTAAGTACAGAAACCAGCACACTTCTGGAAAGCTCGTCTGAAAATGTTCAGAGAAGTCTAAGTATCCCTATTCTGATGATATGACTAGCCTCACCAAAATCACAATGCAAGTTACAAAGATAAGGACTGCGAGAATTAGTATTCAAATGAGATCATTCCAACATGTAAGTCTTTTGGTTTAATTTTGTTTTTAACTTTGGGTTTATGATACAAGAAAAAAATATTTATGAGTCAAAGGCATGACTGAAAATAGAGACAGTTAGATATTTAATAAATAGATAAATTATATATGTGGAGAATAAACACAAATAAAACATTTATAAAACATAATTAAGATTTCAAATTGCATTTTGCATATCTACATACATAAGCACAAACGAATATGAAAAACCTAAAATTGACATTAAAGCGCAATGTCAGCTCTTAACATCCCATACGGTATATTTGCAGAAAGGTATGACTTACTGTCAGTATGAAATAAGAAATGCAGAGATGTCTTTTTTGTCCAAGTGAATTCTGACACGCTTAATGATATTTAGTAACAATCGAACTATTCCAGTACAATTTTATTTTGAAAGTGTCCACCAGGGGGCGCTGGTACATAGAAACTGGACAGAAAAGGACACTGGCTGTCCTATCAGGTCAATACTGCCAGTTAAACCTCTTCTCATGAATTTACTTTTGGATAATGGTGGTCCTGAAATATATAATGAATTGTAAGCCATTTTAAATGTTATTTATTTTAGATTAAAACTTAGATTTCTCAAATAAATTTGAATAAAACCATGTAGTATTCAGACTCTTTTCCTGAGTTTTTATTTAGTGAGATATGGATTATAAACCTTTTTCAGTATTCCTTGGCTTCGTGCTCTAAGTATCACAAAACAAATAGGAGCATTTGGTAAGTTATTAAAAATATATTCTCAAATCACAGTGGTAGCCATCTTGCATCCTTGATTTGCTATGTGCTGGTTAGTAATAAAGGCAATAGAAAGATTCATAATAAAACAAAAAAAACTATTCTGTTGAATCCCACTTAATCTATAACCAAATAACTTTCAACGTCAACAAATTATCAACTCAAAAAGTATTATGACCAATAGCACAAGTTAGATTCATTGCAAAATTAAATCTTAAAATAATGCTGTTATTTTAAAGAACGTTTGATAACATTCATGTTACTCGTGTTTATAATCTTCAGTACAGATTTCCTCCTTTTTCCCTCCACAGAAGAGCATTTCGCCATGGAATTAAGACCACTCCCTGACATTCCCCTGTCTGAGTGGAAGCTCTTTGGCTGCTCTGTCCTTCACTCCCATATTTCTCAGGTTAAAACTATGTTTTTCATTTTATAGCCTTCCCAGACTATAGATATAAAGACCAGAGCGTATCCCCAGATGGCTAAACTATCTTCCCAAATGATGAGTATCCTTTACCGATATGTATGAGGAGCAGGAAATGTTCTATAAGTTCCCGTCATTATTAAGTTCTTCAAAGGAAAAGTGAAACAGGTTTTCTGAGAGAATACTGTCTTCTTCTGCAATGCCAGCCTCAAATTGGCACAAATAAAAATTTTCATTTGGGATTTATCACCCTTCAACTTGTTGCTTCCCACCCAGTCTTGTCTCTATATCTTCAATGGCCTACCACCTTAAAAAAGCTTATTGATTTAAAAATATATATGACATATTATAAATATATATAATTAAGAATCTAATGCTTAGAGAATTTAATATTAATCATTTGACAAATAAATTTATTTTTATTCCAGATCCTTCAAAATATTCCAGAGACTGAACACTCCTTAAATTCTTCATTTTCCTCCATGAATTGCATTAACTATTCAATGCTATTCTCATAGGTGGTACTTTGAGTCGACTGGCAAGTAGTCAATAGCCTGCCTTTCATCATATATATTATTTGTTAGCAATATTTTTTCAGGGGTTGGGAATATGAAAGTGTAATAAATGCCTCTAATTGTTGGCTCTTCGTTCCTCTGTGCTGTTGATTTGCACAAATACTGTTTAACTACCTAGTATATCATAATCGAACCTAGCATTAGTTTATGCAAGCATAGTGTCACTCACTGATTATATTCAGAACCACGCTTGCAATCTTGCGTAGTTTATCTGCTTTTGATGAGTTCTACTTTGGCGCTTATTTTAGTTGGTCTGTCAATAGCATTCCACAAGATCTACTTTCTATTTCACAAAATACACAGTTTGTTCTCTTGGCTCCCTAGAGCCTAAAGTCATTTCTATAACCTTATGAGCTACTTTTTCACAATCGCCCTTTATATTATCACCTTTATCTGCTTTAAATCAGGATTCCCCAAAGGCTGAGCCTGGAAGCTTATGTTCACTGTGCATCTACCCATGAATCACCTCCCAAAGAAATCTCTAGAAATAGGAAGCTTTTAGTTACCTAAAATAATGTTCATTATGGCCTAAAGGAATACATGTCAAATTTCTTAATGTAGCCTCCTTAATTTCTAAGCAGAGAAATGTTATAACTTACTTGTGAGGCTATTTATTGGACACCTTTTTCTATGGAAACAACTTCTAATCAGAGCTTCATTCTATCCAAATGAATTCTCACTTTTTTTTTCCTTGTAAATTCTTAACATACTTTTAGGGTCTCTGAGGTATTTGTAATCACATCTATATATAAATGTGTTCAAGTGAGAACAATAATGTCAGTACATAGAAACGTCAAGGTTTAATGAATTTTATTTAATATAAAGGAATGATATCATCACCAATGTTAAGGCAATAAGCATCTCCATCACCTCCATGAAGTTTTCTCTTTCTTATACCTTAAAGTGATTACTGTTTAAAGAAGACTGAAAGTTTTTCATTCTATAGGCATGGTCTGATGATTTCTGACGACTAAACAAAGCTACCAGCAAGTGACATGAAAAGTCAGGGGAGTAAGATGGAGGTGAGACTGGCTTGTTGGAAACAGTTTATTAATATGGTCCTATACATACCCTACTACATTTCCTGTGTAAAATTCACTTGATGGTTTATATTAATTATCTTGTGTTTTGTATTGCTTTTTAAAACACTTGCATGAAACACATATACTTTATTATTTGGCTTTATGCTTATTTTACATTTTAATTAGGTTTTGTATATATGTGGATATATATATATATATATATATATATATATATATATATATATATAGAGAGAGAGAGAGAGAGAGAGAGAGAGAGAGAGAGAGTGTATGTGCCCTTGGAGACCAGAAGGAGTGTTGAATAATCCACTGGAGCTGGAGGTACACAGGTAGTTGTGAGCTCTACAAGTTGGCATTTAGGAACTCAATTTTTGATCTTTTGAAAGATCAGTACAATTTAATGCCTGTCCCTCCCTTCCCACTCTTTTTCTTTTTTTCCTTCCCCTCCTTCTCTTCCTCCTCTTCCTCCTCCTTTCTTTCCATTTTTGAACCTCTCTCTTTCCATCCCCTCTTCTGATTATATGCATGGTTATCTTTATTTTCTGTAGTGTGTTCTTATCTTGTGAATTTGTCAAATCAAAATACAGCATATGTCTAATTGATCTTCAGTAAATTGTTTTTTTCAACCCATCCCCTCAAAGTACTAAGGGTTTTATGTCTCAGAATAATCACTAAACAGAGAAATAAATCTCCTTTTCATTAAAGTTAAAGACAGATTCCAGCAGAATTGTACAGATTAATAACTTATAAACAGATGCTGCAGCCTAAGAGATAGAATGCATGCGATCACTTGAGTTGGATCATGAGATGAGCTAATTCCATACAGAAAAGAAAACTAAGGTAGAGAGAAGACATGAAAATTAAATTAAGAAAAGAATAAAAAAGATCAGAGGTCAAATACTACTGATAATCTTGGTATATAATGATTAAAAACAAGCAATAAATGCAGCAATAATTTAAAGAGATTCACACTTTACCAGCTGCAACTAATTGTGTGCATTATGCTGCATGTGCTATCATACAACTGAACAGCAATGAAGTGAAGTTTAAGTTCTGTTGAAGAAGAGAGCCACTTGTTGGTTCCCGGATGTCCGGCTTCTTAGACCTGAAATAATTGCACAGAAACTGTATTAATTAAATCACTGACTGGCCCATTAGCTCTAACTTATTTGCTAACTCATATTAATTTAACCCATTTCTACTAATCTGTATATCACCACGTGGCAGTGGCTTTTCAGGTAAAATTCAGGAATCTATTTTCAGTGGTTGCATGTCTTTTCTCAGACTCTGCCCTTCTTTCTCCCAGCATTCAGTTCAGTTTTCCCCACCTAGCTAAGTTCTGCCCTGGTATAGGTCCAAAACAGTTTCATTATTCATGAATGATAATCACAGCATACAGAGGGAAATCCCACATCAGAGTTCCTGTTATGTTATGCAAATTTTGCATAGCTTATTTCTAAGCCAAAGTCCTCTGTTCATTGCTAACCAAATTTTGGTTACATGAACCTTGAGGAGATTTCTGATTCAAATATGGTATAGTATCTACAGTGTTCAGCAATGATGTGAAATTAATCTTACAAATACTAATTTTCCATATCTATTTTCTAGCTTTAAAGCATTTCTTACATGGATACTTTTTAAATAGCCACTAGATTATTAATGTTTACATTCATGGTCACCATTCATAGTGTGTTTTTAATTTTAGTACTTTATTATTCATAATAAGTAAAATTTTTAATATAAACTTATTTTTATGTTTAGTTAATTTATCTTGTGCTTAGTTGATTTTTTAACAGTAGTGCCATTTACTAAAGCTTTGTCCCTCTTGTATAACAAAAACACATTTCTTCACACATCTATTTAGTACAAGGCTTATATTTTTATATAGATTTACAATGGAAGAAGGTCAGCAGAGACTTGTTATGATAACATTTAAATTCTTTTAATAATAATATTTCCCCATATTTCTGTCAGTATAATTTAATTTGCTATACTTTAGCTCACCAAATACTAACTGTCCTTTATGTGCTAAGTAAGAAACCAGGTATTCTTCAATTTCTTTTCAAAACTTAGTGTTTTTTCACTAATGAGAATAAAGTCATCAGTTTAGGAATCCATTGCATAACTCCCTTTAAAATTTGATGCAGGTAATCATTAGCAGTAGTAAACCCTAAAGAACTAGCTATATTATTGAAAAATTAAAGTGTAAATTCTTTCATAGCATTTATTTAAGTGAGGGTAGAAGTACTTCTGTATTTACATCTTACCTTATCTCAATTGCAAAAATTAAAATCAATAAATAGAGCAGTCACTAGAGAAGGATTGATGGGTAGATAGTTAAATTATATATTATACATAATACAAATTTGTATAAATACAAATATATATACATATGTGTGTCTCCATGAGTATGTCTGTGTTTGTGCATATGTGTGTTTATGTTAGATAGATGTCAGTAGAAGAAAGATTAAAAATGGATAGATAGATAGATTGATAGATAGATAGATAGAGGCAGGCATAAAGATAATAGACAGATTATAGTTCTACATTGGGAGTTATGGTGCATGCCAATGTAGAATTAAAAGTCTTAATAATTTCTTAAAAATTCTTCATAGTGAACCCGGATATATAGCTAAGTATGGTAGAACCAACCCATTATCCTACCTATTGAGAGCTGGAGGCAAGAGAAACATTATTCAAGGTTTCTTTCTTTCTTGCTTGCTTTCTTTCTTCCTTCCTTCCTTCCTTCCTTCCTTCCTTCCTTCCTTTCTTTCTTTTTCTTTTTTCTTTTTGCTATATAGAAAGTTCAAGACCTGGACTCATAAGACCCTGTCTCAAAACTAAAAACAAAACAAAACAAAACAAATAATACTTTAATTTAACTTAAAAACTAGAGGCATCTGAAGAGAATATTATACAATTTTCCTGCTTTCTTAGACCTATCAAAATATCTCTATTGTTAAGAAATATTCTTCTCTCACATCTTCAAGGCTTTAGGAGCTGAGAAATAGTCTTGCTTATAAGCTACTGAGAAACCATGGGGAAACCTTTAGGGTGATACTATAAAAAGGACAAGTGACAAACGATAGCGAATCTGAAACCTGTGTTTGGAACTTCCTTTTGAGTCTTACTGTGTAACCTTGGACACATTATTTGCTTGCTCAGATGGAAAGTTAGCAACAAAACAGATCCCAATCAATCCTTATCATGCACTTTTTATGCAACTTAGTCACTTTTCTTCTCTGAGCTTTCTCTTCTGTATGCATAAATTAATATAAAAACTTAAATTCAAGACTCTCATGACAGAAAAATAAAAGTTTATGTTTCCTTGTGCAAAATAGTTCAGGCATATGCTTTTCATATTTATTAATTCCCATATTCAATTTTTAATCAATATTGTTTGGATATTATTGAAAATGTACACCATAAAACTTACAGGAGTTTTGATGACACAAATGGTTAAACAGTGGGTTAATTAAAAGAACTAGTTTTACCACTATAAAAATATAATAATTTCTTTTAGTAGCACAGTACAATTTGATAGTATAAAATGTGCTTAAAGTGCAGAAATTGCTTTTCAAAACTATGGCAGAGGGAAACATTGCCGGAAACCTTACAGGATCAACCGAGCTTCCTCTTTTTTTTTTTTTTTCTTTCTGAAACCTCAATTTTAGCTTCTTTTCTTCCTCAAGTTATTTGTTTATAGTTTGAAATAAGGATTTCATTTGAAGATATACCTAAGGAAAAGTTAAGGATCATATGTTTGTCACTTTTCTGTTAGTTGCTCAGTTTTATTTTCCTACTTTCCTTTACATATTAAAACACTATTATTGTGCAGACATGATGCAGCAAAACATACCCTGTTTACAATTATTAGAGGTGCAAGTCAACAGCACCACCTGAGATGACCTAATGGAGTGTTTGTCAAGAATTTCACTAACATCTGAAAACTTAGGTCAAAACTTAGGTACCCTCAGCAAACAGGCCTTCAGAGAGAGTAATGCCATATTCTTTTACAAACAACAGCCTTGATTAAGGGTACAGTAAATACATGAGAACATCCTTTCTTCTTATATCAATGTGTCTCGCTGTCTTGGACAAACTGTCTAGTTCAGTTGAAGAAAAGTATGCAAGAATTCATTCAGATTAAATCTCCTCCTGCGGCAACAGTTGAGAATCAAAGACTGCCCTATCAGTGTTTGCTCTCCTTAGTCTGTGGTGTGTCATCATGTATACACATTATAATTTATCATAATAATTTATCATTGTATTTGTGGGGCCTGTAAAATCTATTCCAATCTGGGAAAACACCTAAACTATTCACCTAATTTTTGGTACATCACCTCTAAGAGTAAAACGATTAGGAACAGCAACAATCGGAAAAAAACTTAAAGAAGCTGAATTCTGAATGTAACAATTCATCTTAGCATGCAGAAAGTGAGAGGGACGGAATGATCTATCAGTTGTCACTCCTTAGATCAATGCATTAATAAAAAGAAGCCATAAAATAATAATATCAATATCATAACAATGTTTAGTGTATTCTATATTTCTTCTATAATGAGGGAAGGCTGGTTTACCAGAAAAAATATACAAATCAATTTATTAGTCTAAAAATGTAAACTATTTTTATTCATGGCCATTGATATTAGTGCCATTTCACACATCACAGTATAATTTTAAATTTACGTTATTTTCATAGTTTTTCTTCTAGATTCAGAAAAAGGGTACAAGATCATTCTGTAAATTATATAATAATATAACAATACCAAAACAACAACAATAATAAATACAAGTAGATTTAAGTGTTTTCTAGGCTGAAGACTTAGTTGTGAAAGCTGTTGTTGTGTCTGTGACATAAAGGTGAAGCTTAGTCTTTGATTTCCACAGGTCCTCCCTTCTGCTATCTTTTTAGATTTCTTTTTCTTCAATTGCAGTGCTGCTGCCTGAGAATCTTTAGCCCCTCGCGAGCATTATGCCATCTTTCCTCGTGACAGTGCCCCAGCTATGTCAACAGATTTACTAATAAACACTAATAGCAGGTTAAAGGGTTTATAACCCCTGTCCAAACAAACAGAAGGTGACAAGGTGGTTTCTGTTTTAGAAAGTCCATTCATTGTTTTAATAACCCTGGAATGCAATTTAGCAAATGACTAATTCATAATAACAACTTAAAGTTACCTAAGCCCTTAAAAATGTGTAAAGTGCTCTTGTGCACATGAGGTCATCTGACCTTTGTCACAGTTACTGAAAATTATTGAAATAAAAGTGGTTTATTTAGACTATGAAATTAGTACATTTAAGAAGTTTTAAGCATAATTCATCAACATTTCAAAATTGATATAATTAAATTCAATTCAGTAATTTCTTTTTAAAAAAATAAAACTGCACAAAGCTCTATAGACCTTAAGCACTGACCACTACATACCTTGTGGAAGTTTTCTTTAAGAACATAGTACCCACTGTTGCCTTCTTCCAGGACGTGGGCCATGGAGAAAAGGTGAGTGGAAGAATCACCATGATCAAATGATAAGTTTTCCAATGTGATAAGGTGTCACCTTTATTTATTTATTTAACACAACACTCTGGAGCATAGTTTGTAATGATATTTTCATTTTAAGTCTTCCTGGGAGTGACTACTGTTATTTTGTAACTTTCTGTGAATTTGAGTTACGTCTACATGTAAAAAATTAGCTCTTTTTCTACCTTGAGAAAATCTTGTTCTGTGACTGGTATGTGTGTATGTGTGTGAGGGGGGGAGGGGGGGTTTTCCTATGCAATGATTTCTCTACATTGAATATTTCCACACATGATTTGCTCTTGACAGTCAGGTAATAATGAAACCTCTATGAAACTATTCTTTGTGAAGAATCTGCAGAACTGGCTTCTGCTAACCCAAAATAGTATTCCCATTTTCTGTAAGATGTATCTTATTTTTATTTTATGTATGTGTATGTGTTTGTATGTATTCTGTGTGTGTGAGTATCCTCAACATGATAGTGGTTACCTTGGAGTTGGAGGTACAGGAAGTAAACATCCTTCTGTCTTGGAGGTTGGCAACTGAGGAGACGTCTGCAACAGTAGCAAATGTTCTTAATCACTGAGAAATCTCTCCATCCTCTCAAGGGGCATTTCTGTTGGTAAATGATGGAGATAATTAATATATACATCCTTTGTATTTATTTTTTAATAAATTTTCCCAAGTTTTAAAAACTTTTATCTAAATAAGATATTTACTTCTTTTGAAATATTTATACTTAAATTTTTTATTGGGGTTGGCAAGAGGCTTGACTCTAGAAGGCTTCCCAGATGTCCACAGGGATGTCCCCAGCTAGGACCCTGAGCAGTGGAGGAGAGGATGCCTGAACTGGCCTTGTCCCATAGTCAGACTGATGACTATCTTGAATATCACCATAGAACCTACATGCAGCAACAGAGGGAGATAGAGACAGAGACCAACATGGCAGCATTGGACTGAGCTCCCAAGGTCCAGTTGAAAAGCAGAAGGAGGGAGAATATGACCAAGGAAGTCAGGATCATGAGGGGTTGGTCCACCCACTGAGACAGTGTGCCTGAACTAATGGAGCTCACCAAATCCAGCTGTACTGGGACTGAATGAGCATGGGATAAAACTGGACCCTCTGAATGTGACTCACAATTGAGGCAGACTGAGAAGCCAATGATAATGATATTGAAATTTATCTCTACTGCATGCACAGGCTTTTTGGTATCCTATTCTATTTTGAGATGCATACCTTCCTAAGCTGGATGGAGGGGGGAGGCCCTTGGACTTCCCACAGGGCAAGGTTCCCTGCCCTCTCTTAGGACTGGAGCAATGGGGAAGGGGAGGGGGAAAGAGGAGGGAAGTGGGCAGAGGGGAGGAAGTAGAAATTTTGATTGGTATTATTTATAAAGTAATAAATAATTATCAGGGAAGAAAAGAATTTTCAAACATGTTTTGATCATGTTCTTTAGCTTTGTCCTTCTCCTTCCAGATCCACCTACCTAGCCACCGAAACTCACGCCCTCTCTCTTACTCTCAGTCTTTCTAAACAAGTAACAAACAAACAAAAACAGAACTCAAACAAACAAACAAAAAAGCAAATCCATTCTTACTGAGCTTTTAATAAAAGTTTGCTAGGATAGTAAATTTTTTGTGGTTTTGTATTTTGACTGTATCCTAGATAATTTTTTCTCTATAGCATATTGATTTTTATTATTCCTTAAACACAATCTTTTCTGTTTTTATTTAATAATGAGATCACTCATTAAGCATATATATGCATATACAACTGCTTTATTTGTAAATATGGCTTTGCCCCCCCCCCCCCACACACACACATACAAGCTTGGATGAGAGAATCATGAGTCTTTTTTTATATGGTTTATTTTTTTATATTTAAAAATTTCCATCTCCTCCCCTTCTCTTCCCCCTTCCCTCCCCTCCCCTCCCCCCCATACATCCCTCCCTCCCTCTCCAGGCCAAGGAGCCATCGGGGTTCCCTACTCTATGTTAAGACCAAGGTCCTCCCAACTCCCCCCAGGTCCAGGAAGGTGATCGACCAAGCTGAGAAGGCTCCGACAGAGCCCGTCCATGCAGAAGAATCAAAGCCCAGCGCCTTTGTCCTTGGCTCAAAAAGAAGAACATGGGATGTACTCACTCATAATCGGTTTCTAGCCATAATTAAAAGAATCATGAGTCTTGATCTATCCCTCTCTAGTTGTTTCCTTGCAGGAGGATATGTCACTGAGTGTAGACTGAGGGAGGCAATCTACAAACTCCAGCAATTTTCCTTTCTCTGTCTCTGAAAACTCTGGTTCTGCTTCAGGCATACAGACAAACATGACGAACTGTTTATACGGGTTCTGCTGATTTGACCTCAAGTTCTCATCCTTGAGTGTTGTTTTCCCCAGATAGCCAGTTCCTTAGCCCTGCTCCTATTGCTTTCTTCTCTATTACTAAATCATATATCTGCTGCGTATTTTTAATATTTTCATTATTTTCTCTTCAGATTTTAGTTGTTCTTGTTTTAATACTTTTGTTGATTATTATTTTCTCTTGCTTATTTGTGTCTTCTGCTGTCTAGGTGCACATGTGCTGGTTCCCTTAGGGCTGAGGGTTTGGCATATAACATTAATAGCTTCCTCAGTCACTCTCCACCTTAGTTTTACAGCAGGGTCTCCCATTGAACTGGTAGCTCGTCCATCGGGATAGACTGGTTGGTCAGTGATTGTTGGGCATCTCCCATCTGTACTTTCAAAGGGTAGGATTGCAGTTACTGTTTTGTACTATGGGACTGGATAAGTGAGAGGAGGGTCAGATCCAGAGTGGCAAGCACTTTACCAATGACAACATCTCCAAACCTGCATACTTTAACATTCGAGAATAAACGTTTCATTAAGTTTAACATAATTATTCAAAATTATATATCTTCCTTTTGAATGATTGTTTTGCTTTTAGCTTCTGGTTCTGAACAATGATATTTTTTATCTATTATTTCAATTTTCTAAAATCATGCTATTTTATTTACATTTCCATTATTTTTAACGAGGATAGTTTACACATCAATTACTCTGTATTTGGATTATTTTATTTATGGTAGTATTTTATTACTGTGTTATTTGGCATTATGATCAGAAATAACTTGCTAGTTATACTCTTGGATATTTAAAAAAGAAGGCTTTGCAAGAATGTTCTGTGTCTAGAAAGAGACTATCTTAAAAATATGTGTATATGTATTTACAGGCTCATTTTTTTTCTTTTTTCTTTTTTTGGTTTTTCGAGACAGGGTTTCTCTGCAGCTTTTTTAGAGCCTGTCCTGGAACTAGCTCTTGTAGACCAGGCTGGCCTCGAACTCACAGAGATCTGCCTGCCTCTGCCTCCCGAGTGCTGGGATTAAAGGCGGGCGCCACCACCGCCCGGCTACAGGCTCATTTTTATGTACTCACTTATTAGATATGCCACTGCCTGAGAGCTAAACATTCCTCTTGCTAGTTTGTTTCTTCATGTTTTAAAGTCTTTCTCTAAACTGTGCTTTCTCTAAACTGAGGTAGAAGCTCAGTTGTCTGGGCAGCAGAGTAGAGCTGGGAGGGCACTGTGCCTGCCACCCTCTCCGTATCCACCTGATGAGTTTCTATTTTCATTTCATTATTGAAGTCTGTAAGTCACTGCTTTTTTACTATACTATTGATGATGTCACAAATATACAGTTTTGATCAAGTCATGTAATTTCATATAACTTTATTTAAATTAGTTCCTTTAATATTTTATATTTATATTGTGGATGTTTTATTTTTGTTTGTTATATCTTGTTGTATTCATTGCTGATTTTATAATTTTAATAGCCTAGTTCAACCTTGTGTTTGCTATTGATATTGATAGTTTTATGGCTACCCATTGTCTATCAGATCACTCTTCTCTGAAATCAAACTTACCCCTCACTGCATTTCCGGTCAAAGTCTCCCTGACCTCTGTCCAAACCCAGTTAGTGGCACAGAATTCATTCACTGACAAATTACTATGTAAGTACCATGTCCATTCAGAAAATCTAAGCAGTCAGTTCTATAACCTGCTTTTTTTCACATATATTCCACATAAACAACCAGAGAACAAAGAAAAAGTCAGATCACCAGAAGTGGTGCATATAAAGAAAAATCATCATGCCAGACAGGTAATAAAATATAAGCATGTTAATTGCACATTACTGCCTCTGAGTCTGCAAATGTTTCTGTTACCTTTTTATATTGAAATATATGTAAATAAATATTTCTAACACTCCAACTGCAAAGTCATAATTGCTTGTTTGTTTCTGAAAGCTGAGCATATGTTAGACATGACATATTAGAAGGTTCTAATAAGGAAATGCAGGATGTCGCTTTTAGCTGTAGCATTATCTAGTGATAACAATAAACTTCTATTACATATGTGTCTTCCCAATATGTGAAGATTCATAGAGTGATCAGATGTTGTAGTGATGTCATAATTCATGGGACCATAGAATTTTCGGGAAGAAAGTTCTTCAGATAAGGACATCAGTTCTGTCTATGTGACATTTCCATATCATAGTAGCTCATAGCAAGTTTTGTACTTATTCTTCCTTTCTTTCTTTCGGTTTTACTGACCAAGCTCATCCAAAGTGCAGGTTCCCCCACAAGGGACAATATGCTTGCCAAAGTTATATTACATTAAAATTAATTCATATATGTTACTGATATATCTTTGATAGAAAAGTTCAGTAGAAGATACTATGGTATCTATCCTTAAGAAAGCAAGATAGTAATATAAATGTAATTATCTTAAGACTTAGGGAATCAGTGATTTATTTGTACCTCATAAAAGTAACTGCAGTTGATACTCATTTTGAGCAATTTTACACCTCATATTTTTATATGGAGGGTGATGAAGCCCAGGGGGAATATTTCCAGGTCTCCACAATGTTGGAGCCTCTGTAGAAACAGAAAAATTCATCCAATATCATGTGGCAGTAGAAGCTTCAAAGATATTTCTTCATGGCATAGAATTCTGTGTCTCTCATGAGGTGACTCCTGTGGAGATTCATTAAAAGTATCATTAAGAAAGTGCATTAAGAAAGATGTTATTTCCTATGCAAATAGAGAAAAATCCAATGAAATTCTGCTAAAGGGTAGATTTAAAGAAGAAATGTAGATAGGTATATTTTTTCAATAAGAATTTTTTAATAGAATCTTTTCTCATTTTACATAGATATCCCCCTTCCCACTCCCTCCCCTCCTCCTGCTTCTTCAACATTTTACCCACCCCATCTTCCCATCCTCTACTCAGAAAGGGAATGGCTTCCCATGGGGGTAACAAAGTCTGGCACTTCACTTCAAAGCAAGACCAAGTCTCCCCCACCATATCTAGGCTGAGCAAGGCACCCCTCCAAAAAGAATGTGCTCCTAGATGCCAGTTCAAGCACTAGGGTTAAATTCTGGTCCCACTGCCAGTGGCTCTTTAATGAGTGTTAAGAGATGCATTGATCTAAGGATGTAAGTCATTAACTGTCAGTTTAATATGTCCACATAGCAACATAATAGTTGTATATTTACCCTTTTGACTATGATCCATCTAACTACAGTCCCTTGGTGCCATAATGCATAATGGTTCATGGTACCAGTTTCATCTTAAGGAGTATGACTCAAATAAAATCAGAACATGGTTGGTTACTCCTACAATGCTTATACCAAAATAGCACCAGTGGACTTGTCTTGCCATGCCAGTTATTACTAGAGTCTGCAAAGTTTACAATTGGGTAAAACTGATGCTTACCTTTGTCCTGTAGCACTGTGTGTGTGTGTGTGTGTGTGTGTGTGTGTGTGTGTGCATGTGTGTGTGTATGTTTACAAACTGCTATTCTTTTTCTTTGGGGAATAAAGTGCCATGGAAACATAAAGAGCCTTATTGCATAATTAATCATTCATTTATTGAGCAAATATTTATTAAGCACATAAAATATTAAAGAGCCTATACCAAGTTTTAAGATAAGATTTTGAACAAGTCAGATACATCTGCAAATCAATCATAGTCACAAAACCTGCTGTTATATTTTTGAGACCTAGTGCTTATTTCAAATACTTCACCAGCAAAATGGCATGGCTACTTCTATTCATTAGGAAGCAGTACCTTGCAAGGGTAAAAAGATTCATTTCTCACTGAAAAAAATTATTGGTGATTGAGTATTATTACAAGTTTCTATTTTTTCTTACTACATGTTTGATTGTACATTTTTGTCTTTAATTTTGGTAAGTGTTGAAAATACTAGTTTAAAATAAGACCTTTTTTCTTTCGCTGAGATTATGACAAGTTGAAGTTAGTAGGAAGACTACCAAATAATATATATGCTTATTGCAATGTGAATCTAGAAGTAGAAATATGTGCAACGTTTTATTTGTGCAATAATACTTGATGAAGGTGACGATTGTGAGTTGAAATGGGGTAAATCACTGTAAATAATGGCAGATGGATATTGCACAAAAAAAAATTCTAAGACACATTTATATTTATCCACGTATTTTCCTCTTCTCTTTTCTTCTCTTCTTTCTTGCTTTCTCCTCTTTTAAGCAACCTGTACTCACACACAAATATAGTCACTCAAAATCTTAGGAAACCTGTAGAATTCATGTCATAATTCTGTCTTATGTTCTCCATCTCCTTCAGTATAGACAAAAGGCAAACACATAGTTGTACATAGAGTTTGAACTGTGTTGAATTGAATGCGACAGCAAACTGCACAGTCCCAGATCCTTACTTGTAAAAATATGTTTTCTTTGCCTGTTTTCTAATAACAAATTCAAGGCTCAAACAGTACTAGGGGACCTGAGATGATTTTTAAGGAAGATCATTTGAAAGAAATATCTTTCAAGTATTTTTAGTCTTTCTTACACATTAGGAAAAATATATCATCCACATGACCATCAGTGCCCAAGCAGTAAAATGGGGATATTGACTATTATTACTGCTTGACTACTTATGGTCTGGAGAGAATTCACCAATATTTGATGAATCTCCATAAGCATTGTTCCAGATACCACAATAGAAATAAAAGGTTTATTGCAATCTTTACCTTAAAGACAAGGGGTAAGACTTGAAAAGTAGAATTACAAACTGGAAACAAAGTGCTATCAAGTTCTAAAACCTTCAACACAATTACCAACTCCATTCAAGATACCATTCATGATACCTTCTTAGAATATTGGGTAAGTATATGCTCAAAGGAAAAAAAAGCTCAGGCACTCAACACAAATTTTTAAATAATCTGTGAGGAAAATAGCAAAAGAAGAACAATAAAACAGTATGTTTTAACCATCAATTTTATCATGGGGAAATTATATTCACACATATCATGAATATAATGAGAAAAGTAAGTCTAAAATAAAAGTTTAGTTTAATTATAAAGCAAGTAAGTCCAAGCAATTTTATACAGAATAATATTCATATGGAGAAACATTCTTAATCACATTTCTTTCTTTGTTGTTTGTTTTAGATTGTGTTTCTGTGCATAGCTTTTGGAGGCTGTCCTGTAACTTGCTTTGTAGACCAGGTTGGTCTCAAACTCACAGAGATCCACCTGTTTCTGTCCCCCAAGTGCTGGGATTAAAGGCGTGTGCCACACCTACCTGGCCTTTCTCACATTTCATAAAAATAATTCTTCCATATTTTTAAAGCTTAACACAAATGCCCTTCTTTGTAAGAGCAACACACAGAGTTTACGTGCTCACACTTGAATGACATAATATGGATTGAAGAAGTCTAAAAATGTGTCTTAAATAAATTTGCGAGGCATAAAGTTGTAGACTATTATGGTAATATATCTTATGGATTGGGGAAGAGTCTGAAATAACAATAAAAGCACTGTGATAAATACATGACATAGCAACAGTCATGTCTTCTCATTGCTAATGACTCTGTATTGCATATGTTTATATATGTTGTATTTTTGAGAAAGGGCTTGTGTAGTAGGTTTGTTTCCACCAATATCCCCATGAAATGAACATGGAAGTAAAACACAGTGCAAGGGATAACACCCCAAATAATTAGATGATATGATATATTTTCAATGTCATATATCTTATGAGATCATCATGACATGTTTTGACTGAAAGAGCATCATATGACAATGAATACATCATTAGCTCCCTCCGCTCTCTGTATCTAACTCTCTGTCACTCTCTCCCTCCCTCTCTCTCTATGTCTGCTTGTGTTTGTGTTAAAAATTTACAATCAGATGACTCTCAAAACTAGTTTAATTGTATTTGTAAGTTGTTTGCATAGTTTATCTACTCATTTTAATCACATAATTTATAAATTATGGCATCTAACAATATTACTAATGAAATGATGAAAAATGCCAACATGGTATGCTCTCCTATTTCTCACAAAGATGCATTTTGAAGAAGGTCTATGGGGGACAGACAGTTTTTCTTATGCCATGTAATGGTGACTGCCTGGACCAATAATTCAAATCTCTGAAAATTCTGTGCTCTCGATATTCATTCTTCATTCTATGGTAACTGAAAAAGTCTACCTCAGCCATATCAATGATATTACTGAAGAGATACACAATCACTAACACATTGGGTTTAGGACAGTCTTTTACATTTGACTATGTAATTTAACAGTTATCTGTTGAGTTCATGGTTCGCCCCTTTTATAAGGGACGCTTCATCTGCCTTTGGAAACATACAGACTTATTGTTAGCCTGTGCTTCTTTCAGTCCATCTCACTACTTTACCAAGTGTATTTATGGATAAATTTCTGTTTAAAAAATGATGTGGAAAAACCTCTGGTATGTAAGTTCCCTTAATTAGTTTGCCAACACAAATACATGCTTGCTTTCTAAGCCTGAGCAGAAGTTAACCCAAAGAATCACATAGTCCAAATGAATGGCATTGACCTTGCCTACATTGCTCAGCGCTCTGTAGGTGATGACAGAGAGTTGAGTTCCTTGATGAAATATTCTGTTTACTTACAGTTCTTCCTCCAAAATCTTTACAATGTCAAACATGGTTGTTCAAAGACGTTTTCACCTCTGTTGTCAAAAAGTAAAATAAAATACACTACCCAAAATGCTCTGAAAATCTGTTAATGCATTACTAGTAATGTCCAGATAAGAATATTACTAAGCATAGTGCATACTAATTCAGCTTTGTTGACTGGCAAATTTTCATTAGTAAAGAAATATGGGGTTCCTAAAGATCTGAGGAAATAATATAGAGAAGGTATGACATAATCAAAAGTTATGAATTGAACTTTATTCATTTGAACCAAATATTGCATTCTTTAACTAATAATATAGAATATTTTCTATGTTTTTCAAAGGGTAAATTTAAAAATTGTTAACAACAAGAAACTTATCAAATGCTAAGACTGTTTCATCTACTGCTGGCTAGAAGTATGCAAGCAGGCTTAAAATATGGACTGGGATCTCATTCATTTCACAGACAGTTGTTAATCAGCAAAACATAATATTTATCTCAAGATTAAGAGTTTGTGAGAAATTTACATATTTTTAAGACAGAAGACAATGAAAGAACGTAGTCTCTGTAAGAATTGTATAGAGATAAACATTTATTCAGAGTTCCTATGACGTAAACTCAAGAAGAATATAGTTGGTACTGTTATATTTAAGCAAAGACACTGTGGTGAGTTTTGGACTTCTAATACACCCATGATTAAACATGGTATTAGAAAAGATTTGCAACTGGATGCACCAATGGCCAGTCTTGGAGTGTTATTTTAGATTTGGAATTTACAGAAGTCTCAAAATTTTAAAAGTCAACAGTATTTTTACTGGATTCTAGATTGTAAATCATCACTTGGGCCAAAGTTGGTTGATTTGTGCTAGAGAAAAGGAATGTGTACACCAAAGCAGAGGAAAGAGCTTCTCCAAGTGGAGGAGTAATTCCTCGGTGTGCATGCCCATCTGTCACTCTAAGCCCTCTAGATTGTTTTTATCCCTGAGTTTTGGATGTTTTGCTTCATATCACATTTTTTTTGGATTTGAGAAGTTTAAAATATAAAATTGTGTGAGTATTGGCAGAGCTTCTGAGGGTGCAGTGAGAATAAATCCTTTGCATTATGACTGTTGAATGAGCCCATCAGTGACTTATTGTGCACTAAACAGTAGAGAATGTGGGATATTTGCTATGGAAACTAGGCAATGAGGGAAAACTGAAATGTTGACTTAAAGTCATTCCTATTTAGGGCTAGTGTTTCCCATCCAGCATCCACGCTTTTTCTGTTGCTTAAAACTGTAACTTGGTATTGACTTACTTCCCTCCTGACCAGGCACACATGCCTTTATCTCTTAGCCATGATTATGTCTAGAATACGGTGAGAAAGAGAAAGAAGGCAGAAGTAATGGTGGTGAGAATGAGAGGAAGAAAGCATTGTGAAGGCGAGAGATGAGACCATTCCCACACATTGGGCTTTCAGGACATCATGAAGAAAAATCTCAGTGTTCTAAAGATCTTAACGATCATGTCTCCGTATTCCCCATCTGATATTGCTCTGCAACCTTCATTTATTTACCGTAGATTCTCCCTTCCTCCAACACATGGTAAAGAGGAGCTGTGTATCGCTGGGAGGCACTTTTTAAATTATGTGCATGCCTGCTTTATCTGCTTGAGCTCATTAAAATTATTGTTTATGGTAAAGCTAAGTTATAACCAATAGCCACAAGAGACTTTCGTTTCTACACTTACTGGACAATAAAAATGGTAATTCCTCTATGATATATACTGTATTTTTTTCCTATCTTTCAATCATTATTGCAGTTGCTAAGATTAAAAGTCAACAAACAAATACAACATGGAATTGGGAAAATAATTGTTTTCTATGCGCTTAGTGTATAACCTGACACCAGGTAACAGCAAGCGAATGCTTACAGTGTTTTACTACAGCATCACAAATCTACAAAAGCAAAGGACACCTCAGTTGGAGAGAGCTAAATTAACAGGTGACATAGGCAGGAAACAAAAACTGGAAAAGACTGTTGATGATTCTTTTTGTGGATATAAGAAGGAACAATCCTTTGGGGACTAATCAAACATAGCTGAGGAATATGAATTGATAAATAGACACAAAAGTCATTTCATGAAGAAAATAGGTAATGTGATGCAAGGGTTTTGCTGTGAGCTCAGTGTGAGATGTAAAGAAGTATATAAAGTTTAGAATAAATGAAGAAAGACTGAATTTGTGAGGGAAGACCAATACTCTCATTTGTTTTCTGTGTAAAAAATAAAATACAATGCATGCTTCTGTTTATTTTTTCCAACATGTGATTCTTTATTTAAAAATATGGGTATTTTTGTCTGTACATGAAGATGTTCACCACTTATAGTCTTGATGGTAGCTAAGGAGGATTTAGGATGTCCTGTAATTGGATTTGTAGACAATTGTGAAATACTATGATAGTACCTGGATACACACACCAAGTTGTCCTCTGGAAGATCAAGAAGTGTTCTTAACTGTCAGATCATCTCTATAGCCTCTTGATTATTTGTTTACTGTGAAATAAATAGTACAGCAACTCGAAGTGCTTAAATGACTCATGCTGAGCTTAATGTTAACCAACAAACAGACAATACATAACTAATTAATGTTCTTAGTAAGAAACTTTTTTCTACTTTTAGATACTGTTTGAGGAATAACACCTATATCTTGCTTGATCTTTATCTTCTTTTAATACTTATTAAAAATTCTAGCTTTCTATACAATATTGTCATTTTGAAAATATGTAACATAGTCATTAATGATGAATGATCAGATTTATGAAGCAGAATCAACAGATGTCAACTATTTATCAAAACATAGATATTGGCGAGTACAGCTTTAATTTACGAAAAATGCAAAAACCAATAATTTTTGTACACAATTTTTTACTTAGTATGAAAAATATTAAATGGCTCCACATTGTTGTTTTTCATGTTTTCTACTGTTTATCACAAACAGGTTAAACCAATATCAGTAAGCGATAACAATAATTTGGTGCACATTAGCTTATGCAATAAAAGGTTTGGAAGTTCTTTTCATAACTATACATAGACCTATATCACTGGCATTCCGTGAGCAACAAATCATAAAGATATGAATAAGATATCTTTATGAATAATCATATCTTTATGACTAGAGCCTCGGATAAGGAAGAGGAATTACCTAATTTCAAATCATCTGCTCAGAAAATTCCTTAGGGTCCCACTGAAATATTTAAAACCCTCAAAATGTCTCAGTGCAAATCTCATGAGAGGAATCACAATCTCCATTCCTTCATTCAGGAAATGCCCTCAACTACAGAATCAAATTTGCTTCAAAGTACTGATTAGTGATCAGTTATTATGACAAGCACAACCATGGCCAGACTTTTAGTTCCATCCTGTATTTTCCAGGAAAGGTTAGAGCTTTTATTAATGTATTCCTTGGTGCTTAAAAAATGATTTCTTTATTCCCATTTTCCCCATTGAAATTAGTCTCTACCAATCTTATGTCAATATATTTTGTTTACGATGACAATAGAAACACGTGTTTCTCAGCATCTAATTATAAACTCAGAGTCTTTGTCCAGTTTCAGTAAAATTTAGCACAGCATTTTACAAGTGTAAAGATTCAAGAATGTATCAGAGGAAAATTTTATTGAATGAATATGAGTCAACACAGAGATGACCCTCAGAATCATAACTTAACCAGAATATTTTAACTGCCTTAACTTTAACCATTGGTCCCCTTTACATGATGAGTAATTTTAATTTTGATCTTGTTCACTCCACAGATTCTTAGGAATTTATGAAACATTACTCTAGGTGGGGGAATCTCTGAGGATATGTTTGAGCCACAGATTAAGCAGATTGTCTTCTCCAATAGGAACAGCCTCATCAACCCTCATGAAGGCTGGGATGGAATAATCCATCACCTGTCTTTAATCTAGACAGCCATCAGTCTCTTTGGAACTCAGGTTAATTTGTTTTATCAGCTCTGCTTCTCTTCAAGACTTCAGACTCATACTGAAACTATTCTACTGTCATGTTGAAGGCACTACGAAGCAGACTGAAGATTGAAGGACTTTTCTCAGCCTTTATACTATATGGGCTATCTACATATATTATTTGTGTGTATACATATACATGAAAACACCTACACATTGGAATATGCATGCATTTATTCTTTTATTGATTTTCATGTCTAGAGATTTTAAACACTATATTCTCGTGATCAGATTTGTCCCTATCTTTGTAAAAGCATTACTTATTGGACCACCACCAATTAGAAAAGTTACAACCAAGAAATACAACCTCCCTTCCACTCTCATTCTTGAAATCAATAAGGTAAGAATGGAATTATGTAATTAGCAGAGTGGAGAATAAAGATCTTTCATTTCATTGCTCAAGCTGTGAAAAACAGAACCAAATTAAATAAAAAGTCATGCTTATTACTGATTGAGACCAAACATTTATATAACCACACTAAAAGTTATTTAAAAGAACAGTCTTAGTGATCATGAATAGAATATCCAATTTGACTTTTCAGCTTGCTGTCATTTGTTAAATTTTGAAAAAATTTGTAACTCATATTAAAGTTATGTTAAAGGTAGAATTAAGCTATTAAAATGTCTCTGTCAAGTGTCTTTAATATTCTCTACCTTCTATTGTACAATTAAAAAGAGTTGGTGATTATTTCCTGAGAATTTTTTTGACAGAAAAGGTTTTGTCTGCAGGCTTAAAGTGTGAATATGAAGAACCATATATTGGTTGTAAACTGAATAAACATTTCAAGAAAGTATACCAGTGCTATATGTTTGAGAAAAATATTGAGAGACACTAATTCAGATTTATCTGCATTGACCATGGATGACTCAATAATTTACTGTGTGAAACTGTTTAGATGTGAAAGTTGCTTATGTGCCTGTAAGACTTCCCTCACTGGTTGACAGATTCTGCTGAGGCATCAAATTTCCCCTTGCCAAATCCATGAGTTTTGTGTAAGCTGAAAATGCAATAATCAAGTGAAGAGTGTAATGAAAAGACTAAGTTATTGTAATCATGAGTTATTCTTTTCCCTTTTGTTTCAATGGTAGTTGCTGGTTTTACACAATGTCATTGCAAGCAGTTACTGCTGAGTTTCTTGATCAATGAAGAATTAGGAAACTAAAGTAATTCATATATCATCACTTCCTAAAATTCTAGATGTAGCATGTTTATTTTTGAATAAATGGACACTTCTGGATTTTTTGCAACATCAACAAAATCAGTTAATTTCCCAAACTCTATTATCTACCTACAAAATGCAATTTGTGTTATGTGACTCATCTCTTAAAACACAAGCAATCAAACAAAAAGATCCATACAATCAGGATATACATTGATGTTATGCAAATCTCACTAATAAAATCTTTTGCAACACTTAATATAAACTTATAAATTTGTTTAAACTTTTTAAGGTTCTTAATTTTACACTGTGCTTCTTGTGGAGACAATTTCAATGAATTGTGTGCTTATACATGTTTGCCTGCAATGAGGAAAATCTCTTTCAAATTTGAGATATAAAGCTTTATTCCATGTTGATCAGCCTACTCTTTTGTTCTCTGGAGTCATTTCCAGTCATTGTTGGGTGGGATGATTAAGAAGAATTTATTATTTAAACTGGACTTTATCTTTAGAGGTTGCACTTAGAGGAAAATGAATATTGGATAACTTAGTAATGGAAGCTCCCCTCGGGGAATTAGAGTTTGCTTTCAGAGTAGGTTAAGTGCCATGATAAATACTCAAAGAACATATCATCCTCAGTATTATCAAAAGATGAGAACAACTTGACAAGAAAGATGATAATTTTCCATTGCCACAAACTAATGCAATTTAAGATCCCTTTCAAAACCTGGCCCCATCAAAACTCTGCATGATGGGCTCAATAGACAAACTGTTTCTTTTTTCTTTTCTTTTTCTTTCCTTTCTTTTTATTTACTTTTAGTTCTGATTGCAATCTCGGAGAGAATCATGTGCAGGTCCAAAGAGAGTCGCTTAAAAATGAGAAAAATGCTTCCAGGCTCCCAGAGTTCAATGGGCTTCTTATGTGCTCATTCTGACTTGCTTGTTCTCCAACAATGAGAAAAACCTACGTTTAGATATTTTTCAGAAGCATAGGTGATGTCTGGAAGATAGCGACTGTTTTAAACCTGTCTTAGGAGATTGTCTTGTAGAGAATGGAAATGTAGAGGAGCTAATCTTGAGTGGTTATGTCCTGTTTTCTACCTTCTGGTTTGCAGGTAATTTTCTCTCAAGAATGTCAGAACAATGTATTTCAAAATTTCAAGCAAGTTTATCAACATATTTGCAATATATTTGCTTGCAATATATACAACATATACAGTCATTGATGGATTTTCTACTTTATAGACACTGGAAAATATTGATCAAGTGAACAGTATTTAGTTACTGCAAATAGTTTAACATTATTTAGTTACCACACATAGTTTTCTAAAATAGGCTTTTCTCTCTTTTTAATTGACTGATTTCCAAGTCTCAAAGTTGGATTGCTTTATATGAGCCTTGGATTCACTAATTTGAAATTAACCTTGTCTAAACATTAGTACTGCCTAAATATCTCAATGTGCTTCAATATTTGATTTTCCTTAAACTATAGCTACAAAATAACTCAGGCTCCATTAAACTTATCTGATTCTAAAAGGTATATTTTGGTAATTTTCCTACAAAACACAGGATTCTAATTTTAAGCAAAAAATTTCTGACTACAAAGTTATCCATTTGTAATATTTTTAATATTCTTGAAAACAAACAAAGAGAAAACTCCAACAGCATAAAGCTATGCATATATAGACCAAAATAATTAAAAGATGATTAGAAAGGTGCTGATTTATAAAAGTTAAAAAGAGTATGAGGAATACAGTAATTCATAAATAATGAAGACAATAGCAAAACTCTGGCTGGAGTACAAAGCATTTAAAAGCTCTTACTTTATTTCACAGATGGAGTAACTCCTCTTCTCAGAAATCAGTAAGCTATTTGATTCTTTTTCCCCATACCATGATAGTTCCACCACTACATTATTTAAAGAGCCCTAGTTGATGGGACTATAGATGCTTTTGTATCCCAGAACTCAAGTCTCTGGAGATGATTGATCAATTTCAACATTTCTAGTACTGTAAAGCATACAAGAGAAGTCTAATCTACACTGGTTTAACCCAAAACATTTGTACTCTAGGGGTTCTTTTATAGCATGGATAAACTTGTTGGTAGGAAAAGCTTGGTTTGAACCTGTTAGAAGGCTTTGGTTTATAGTTTTGAAACCAACATCATGAAATTCTATGATTCAACGGAAAGTCAGAGCAGGGAACTGAGAAAACCAGAGAGTTGTATATGAAATAGTGAGAGTTTTCTCTTAGGATTCAATACTGCATGGTGCTTAAGGGAATTACAAGTAGGATGAGAAAGTCTAGCTTTTAGACCATGGAACTTAGGATTACTAGCTATGTTATTTCAGTAAACTACAAATTGATGCTCAAGTTTTTTTTTTAATTCTATGATAAATCACAGGGTATTTTCTTAGGATTATACCAAGGAATTAAGATACTATGTCATATATTACATAAATATTTAAGGATGGAAATAAAAATGATAACAAGGAATGAATTTGTAATAAGAGTAACTACTATTTCTACCATATATTTGACTCTAAAATTGTTTCCAGAAAGAAAACAAATTCTCAGATAATAGAACTAAAATATAATACAAAAAGGTTACTTTTGAATGGAAATACCCATATGAATAAGATTAAAATATTCTGGAGTATTTAAGTAAGGAAACTAACACATTAAGCTAAAGAAAAGAAAGGAGCATCATTATTCACAGCCAAAGCAATGTTAGTAGGCAACTAGCAGGTTATCTCATTTCAATTTTACACCAGAAGCTTTTGAGTATCAAGATAAAACCTGCCTAAAAAAAGAGCACATCTGTGAACTGTGTAAAAAAAACTTTAAAAATTGTGAGATTCACATATGTAAAAAATTCAAGTCTTCTTTTCGAGGAAATCAGCAAAAACCATACAAAAGTAGATGGCAAGATAGAGAACATGACCTCAATCCTACACAAATAATATCAGGCAACTAAGCAATACCAAGAACAGTAAAATCTGTCTTCCCCAGAGAAAGGAGAATCATTGTTATCCAATACCTAATTGTTAGCCCGAAAATATAGATACAAATATTATAATACAGATTTATTGGGTTGTATTTGGAATGCATATACTTATAGCTACCTAATAAAAGGTAAAGATAAAAGGGAGCATAAGTTTGAAAGAGAACAAAGAGAGGTGTATCAGGGGGTTTGGAGAGAGGAAACGTAAGAGGAAAAATATTTGATTATATTATAGTAAAAGTAAAAGAAACAATTTGTAGGAACTATTAAATCTGGAATGTCAGGCAGGAGAGATATGACCCTGAGGCAAACGCACTTTTTGCTGTGTGGACAACCAGAGTTAGGACTCCAGGTTTCACCCAGCGAAAGGAAGAAACTAACTTCATCAAGGTGTCTTCTTACTTTTATGTACAAATTGCATCACACAGGAACCCATAAACACACACACACACACACACACACACACACACTAAATATAAAATTTAAAACAAGAAATAAAAGCAATAATTTAGAGAACAAGCCCACAAAGTGATTCAAAATAATTCTAGCATGAAAGGGCTAGTAAAATTTTAAGTAACTATGTAAATAAATATATTTTTCTAGACCTGAAGAAAGGTGTGTTCAAATCTGAAAGGTCCATCATGAGGACCATAAACATAACTTAAATAATATGCACATCACATCCTACCATTGGGAAATCTTAGAACTCATTTTCCAAGTTTCTTTTTTCTGAAAACTATGTATAGATTAACGGAGTAGAAAATAACAATACCAAAAGCTACCACACCTTGAAACAATACTTTCATTAGTCCCCAAAAAGCAATGTCTGGTTTCTAACGTTGTTTTAAGAAAGCAAACCGAATGAGTACCTTGTGTAGCAAAAGTTTTGAAAAAGTTCACTCCGTCTCATGCCTAAAGCAATCAATGCTTACAGGCTATGCTGTGCCTGTCCTAAGGTGTTGCCATCATGAAACTGCACGTAGGTCACATTCCTGTCATCAAAACAGGGCGGTTCTGCTGTTATTTGCCCTTTTAAGAGAAGGCAAGCTAACAAGAAAGACATTAGACCAAGGAAAGAAGATAACTTGGGAATCAGAATACTGGTTGGCAAGAGAAAACATTCCAGATGGAAAGCTAAAACTCACAAACTATATAAAAAATGAAAAGAAATGAAAGCATTCGTTCCCAGTTGCGTTTCATCATTTTGTGACAAGTCTTGCATCTCTAAAGGAGATTTTGTTATAAATTAGTAGACAGGAAACTGAAGGCTAAGAAAGTGAATAATGGAAACAACTATTAGCTTAAAAGAGAAAAGTGACAAATGGTGACAAGAGTTTCATGTATGGCTTTACTTTGAAGAATATTTATATCATAATGATGATTTAATGATGGAAATTAATTAAATCTAAGGTCATATATTGGGATAAGGAGAAAAGTTAAGTATGTGACCAGAATGATGATATATCATTAAATTCTTTCTACCCTTGGTAGGAACTCAAGAATGAAATATCTAAAACTTTAACTTCATTCTGTATCATTTACCCTGTTTGAAGAGGCAAAAGCAAATAGCAGAAGAGAATACTGAGTAGACTGAGAGTTGTATCTAAGAAACAGTGATTTGAAATGAGTGGAAATAAAATTATTAATATTTAGACATATACTATTCAACTACAAATAGTAACTATTAAATGTCAAAATGTGCCTGCCAATACCTGATTATCTTAGTCTCTAGCTCATTTTAGTGGCTTTACTCAACTATGTTTATAAGTTTGAATAATCTTTTGAAAATGAAGAGGTCTACTTTGTTATGGTTTATATAAATGTGTGAAAGCTGCACAAGGATAGCTGACTGGGTTATGAATTCATCATTTGACTTTGATTATGGTATATCTAACATTATGGTAAGCCCTAGTACAAACTTCCAGGAGACTTATATTAATAAGTTACTATAGAAAACACTTTAAAAGTATGCAAATGATTTAGACAAATGTCTTAAGTTTTATGCACTGGTTTTTGTACGTCCATATGAGTTTTCTTTTCTGCATAATATACTATTCCAAAAATATAATATTAAATGTATAGTTTGTGATTCTTCTTCAGTTAATCTATCCTAGATTAGCTGGATAATTCTAATGGTCTCACTTGGATGTCAGTCATCTCTATGGTCACCTGTCAGCCTGAAGGGCAAAAGTGGGCCACACTTTGTCTTCTCTGATTGTGTGTCTGACTGGCTGGTGGACTCCTTTGGAACATTGTCTTTTTTCCTTGAATGTCTGCATCAGGATTCTTTTTTTTTTTTTTTTTTTTTTTTTTTTTTTTGGTTTTTCGAGACATGGTTTCCCTGTAGTTTCTAAAGCCTGTCCTGGAACTAGCTCTTGTAGACCAGGCTGGCCTCAAACTCAGAGATCTGCCTGCCTCTGCCTCCCAAGTGCTGGGATTAAAGGCATGTGCCACTACCGCCCGGCCTGCATCAGGATTCTTAGAATTGTAATTTGGGTGTTCCAACATAAGAACTAAAGTTGCAAGCGCTTTGAAACGCTATCCAAACCTTATCCCTGTATCACTTCCCTTGCATTCCACTGACCAGAAAATGTTACAGGGACAGTTCAGGCTCAAGCTATGGAATGACAAAGTATAAACATCTTATTATCCTGTTAATCTGTGACATGTATCAGAATTACTCTAATCTGAAACACACTCTTATTAAGTGAATTTAAAGTCATTAGCAATTTTTGTAAATGTCTGGTGTCAGTGAACAGACACTTCATGTCTCAGTTCCCTTCAGCACCCATCAATCTCCACCTTTAGAGAGTGGGCAGGATACACTATGCATTTTATTAGTAATAGATTTGTGTAGTGTTAATTTCCTATCATGAACAGTGATTTTGTAAGTACAAGGTACAGCAAAAAAAAAAAAAGAATATAAATAAAGTTTACTTATTACCATGAATAGGGTCAGAGAAAAACATACACACGAGGTAAGGAAATCTTATAAAATTTTAAGTATGATACTTCAGAAGATATTACTGACTTAGAAAACCTGACTATGAAAACAAAGTAACAAACTGCCAAGTGTTAGTTAATTATAGAACAGAGTCAGATTTTTGTTTGTAACTGTTATATTTTTAAAATGTACTGTTATCCTATTCCCCCAAGCTCTTCCCATCCTCCACTTCACACTTTTCTCGCCCCATCCCCCCTCCCCCCATCCCACCCCACCCCTATGTTCCCATTTTTTGTCCGGCAATCTTGTCTACTTCCAGTATCCAGGAGGATAACTATATGTTTTTCTTTGGGTTCACCTTCTTATATAGCTTCTCTAGGATTTTTACGAATTATAGGCTCGATGTCCTTTATTTGTGGCTAGAACCCAATTATGAGTGAGTACATCCCATGTTCATCTTTTTGGACCTGGGTTACCTCACTCAGGATGGTGTTTTCTATTTCCCTCCATTTGCATGCAAAATTCAAGATGTCATTGTTTTTTACCGCCGAGTAGTACTCTAATATGTATATATTCCACACTTTCTTCATCCAGTCCACTTGGAATGGGACTGATGGAACATGCGACCAAATCGGACTCTCTGAAAGTGGCTGATGGTGGAGGCTGACAGAGAAGCCAAGGACAATGGCGATGGGCTTGGTCTCTACGACATGGACGGGCTCTGTGTGAGCCTTGTCAGTTTGGTTGCTCACCTTCCTGGACCTGGAGGGAGTTGGGAGGACCTTGGACTCAACATAGTGTAGAGAACCCTGATGGCTCTTTGGCCTGGAGAGGGAGGGAGTGGGGGTATGGGTGGAGGGGAGTGGAGGGAAGGGGGAGGAGGAGAGGAGGAGATGGCAATTTTTAATAAAAAATAAATAAACTGGAAAAAAAAGAAAAAAAAGGAAAAAAATGTACTGTTATTCATTGGTTTTTAATTATTGCAGTCATCATTTTTATTGGGTTTTATTTTTCTTAGTGAAAATTACAAGGCTGCTGGCCGTTGGCAGATACAACCTATAATGTCCCAAGACTGTTAACAAAAAAGTTATGAATTGCTTCATATGATTCTATTTCTGTATAAAAATGTATTATTATCCTCATTAAATAAGTCTGACCATACCTGATACAAAAGCTTGTGGTAGCAAAAGAGAGCTGAATCACAGATTGAGGTGCTGCATATAATATTAAGAGATACTAAAGAATAGCAAATTTAAACCAAAGGTATTACTGGATAATGTGAGTTCAGGAAATAGAAGTGGGAAGCATCATTTATTAGGAGCTAAAATGTTGAATTATTTAGAGTCACACAAAGGGATTATGCTTAGGACCAATAGAATGAAACCAGAAAAAATGAAAAACTTACCCATCATAGAACTATTGCTAAGACCAAGAATATAATGAAGCATTTTTTTTATCCCAGGAGATCTGTTTCATCTAACATAGAACTTTTCAATCTTAAAAGCCCAAATCTTCTCTGACTCTTTGGCATCCCAGATCCCATATTTATAATGTGTGGCAGAATGAAAGTTTCCATTATTACAGATATATTATTAGGAAAGAATTTTTTGTCATAAATGAATTATTTTAGTAGGAACCATAATAATAATATTTATGGCTATCATCATTACAAGCAAGAATGACCAAACTCTGTACCAATATTGTTGTTGAATTTTCTTTTCATGTAAAGTTGTAGAAATCTCTACTGAAGTTGATTGCAGGATTGTAAGCCTTACTGCAGAGAAAAAGAACAATTTCATTCATCCAAAAAGAATCCATTTCTTTATGTACAAAATGAATCATTGGGTCAGCTTTAGATCTTCCTAAAATTGAACAGCCAAATGATCCCAGACACAAATGCCTTCATGCTATTTACAAAATTATGTGGGATTTTCTAAGAGGGGAGAGGCCAGACACAGACTCAAAGCTTCCCATCGGAAACCCTGAGAACTTGATTGAATCAGAATTTTAAGGAATATATATATATATATATATATATATATATATATATGATGAAGTGTCCCTCATATGTCCTCATAACTGACAAGAAACCAGAACATTCCCATGACCACTGTGGCCTGACTGCTCCCAGCACATGGGAATAATCTCAGCTTGCTAGCCAGATTGGTACACATAAGGCCAAGCCTTATTTTCTAAAATAGTTTTGAAAATGCTTTCAAATTTTATGGTTAAAATATTTGAGAGCTATATGTAGGTGATACATTCATCATGTTGCAAAGCACATATATCTAATATCAGCATCTGCACACAATTTAATAAAACCTTACCTTTTATTCATTTGAACCAAAGATAATCATGAGTTAACAAAGAAAACCAACTGATAGATAAGAAAAGACATCAGGGCCATGAAGGATATTTTAAGATTTCAAATCTCCCATGAAAATTAAAGCTTCTTTTTAATTATTTCTATTTTATGAGTTTTTCCTTGTTGGGAGTTCCTTTGCGTTCAATGTTGCAGTCCACCATGTCTGGAGAACTCTCTCCAAGCTCAGAAAAATGGAGGAGTCCACTCCTCACACAGGGGATTCCTCCTGTCTGCCTGACCCTATTTAGAGAACATTCCTGAACCTGGATGCCTGACATGTTAGGTGCGACCTATCACAAGTTCCTTGGAAATTTCTCCCCCTGCTGTCAAATTTGATTGTTAGACACCGAGTTAGGAGCTTGACAATAGAGCCACATACGGTAACTAGGCATTGTACCAGAGTAGCATTTATGATAGTTATGTGATACCAGAGCAAAACTTAGGTGATGCCCCAGCTGCTGAAGCAATACTGTATATCTCTCCTCCTTCTGGAATAAAACTGAGCTGCAACACTGAAGGAGTCTTCTGGAAAGCTGTTTTCACTGTACTCACAGACCGTGCAAAGCCTTTCAAAGTCAGCTTCTGCCCCATTTGCCTTTGTGTCCTGGTAACCAACAGACTGCAAGGGAAATCGGAGCCCCCCCCCCCCCATTTATTTGTGTGTCTGTACCTGTACCACATGTGTACAATGCCCACATGGGTCAAACAAGGGTTTTAAACCTCCTAGAACTGGAATTACAGATAGTTGTGAGATATTACATGGGTTCTGGGAAATGAACCTGGGTCTTCTGTGAAGTAGCAAGTACGTTTAAATACCTATCTATTTCCTTAGCCCCCAAGTCTCATTATTAAGATTTATTTTCTTCCCTAGATCTAGAGAGATGGCTCAGTATTTAAGAGCACTTTTTGAACCTCCAAAGGACCAGAATTTGGTTCTTAGCACCCACATCAGGTGGCTCACAAGGCTTGTCATTACTAGGCAACTAACACATGGCTTCCACAGTTGTTTGTACTCACATGTGTATACCCACATTAGGGCATGCACACGTACACATCTGGTTTTGACTAAAAGTTGAAGACTTTGTTGTAGAATATTCTCATTGTGTCATAAGTTTAGGTACTAGCACCAATTACAAGTGTCTGAAAACATAAAATTATATGTATCAATCTAGTTTCTGTAACTGTTGAGTCTCTTCTCATAGCTCCTTTAGAAAACACAACTTTGTAAACATGCTTGTACTCTCAAAAGTCCACAAACATTCTGTTTTTATCATTCACATTTCCAGTAAAGAAAGTCGTAGTGAGATGTAGGTGGACAAGAGGATAATAGATATAAAATTTTCTGAGAACTGTGTATGAATCACCTGTCTACTGTTGTGAGGTGAATTATTCTTCCAGGTATTATATATACATGCCCAGATACACACAGACAGAGAAACAGACACACAGGCACACAGGTACACACACAAACAAGCACAAATATTAGAAATATAGATAGATAGATAGATAGATAGATAGATAGATAGATAGATAGATAGATAATTCCAAATATGTAGGTGGGAGATTTCAAGGTAAAATAAAAAGTTCCATACCTTTAAACCTCTTCTTGGTTAGATAAACCAGTGTGCTTTTTTTTTTTTTTTTTTTTTTTTTTTTTTTTTTTTTTTTTTTTTTTTTTTTTTAGAAATAGCCTTTTTCTTTATGCCACTTTCTCTTTTATTTGATAACTGAAACCTCACCCTGTGTAAAATTAAAGGAAAGCATATTTTCTTTGGTTGAGCATGGATCTGGAAAAACAAACTGAACACCACAGGTAGGGGCTGTGTTGCATTCAAGAACTCAAAGTCTTTTGTGTATACACCCAAAAGTGGTATTGCTGGGTCTTTAGGTGGATTGTTTTCTAATTTTCTGACAAATAGCCATACTGATATCCAAAGATGCTGTACCAGTTTGCATTCCCATCAGCAATTCAGGAGTGTTCCCTTTATGCACACCTTCTCCAACATACGTGGTCATCAGTGTTTTTGATCTTGGCCATTCTTACAGGTGTAAGATGGAATCTCAGGATGTTCAATCATACCAAAAGGACATGTACACAACTATGTTCATAGCAGCACTGTTTGTCATAGCCAGAATCTGCAAACAACCCAAATGTCTCTCGACCAAAGAATGGATAAGGAAAGTGTTCATTTCCACAATGGAGTACTATACAGCAGACAAAATAAAGACAACTTGAAATTTGTGGGCAAATGGATGGATCTAGAATACAAAACATCATATTTAATAAGGTAACCCAGACACAGAACGACAAATATACTATGTACTCACTTATAAGTGACTTTTAGACATAAAGCAAAGAAAAAAACAGCCTACTATTCACAAACTCACAGAACTTCTAAAACAAAGAACTCCCTAGGAGAGACATTTATAGATCTAATCTGCATGGTAAGTATCATAAAACAAGATCTTCTGAGTAAACTTGGAATGTGGGAATCATGGGAGAGGATAGAAGGGAAAGTGAGAGGAATGGAGAGGCATGAAGAAAAATATAGCTCAATAAAAACACTAAAAAATTTAAAGTCATCAAACAAGAAAACCCAGGACTATCATTGTCTTGGGTTATTTTATGACTACAAACTCGTTTTGTCTCATTGTTTTAATTGTGTCCATAATTTTTTTCAATTTATTATTATTATTAAAAATTTTCACCTCCTCCCCACCTCCCATTTCCCTCCCCCTCCCTTAACTCCCCTCCCCCTCCCTTTCCAGTCCAAGGAGCAGTCAGGGTTCCCTGCCCTGTGGGAAGTCCAAGGTCCAACCCACTCCATCTAGGTCCAGGAAGGTGCGCATCTAAACAGATTAGGCTGCCCAAAAGCCAGTACATGCGGTAGGATCAAAACCCAGTGTCATTGTTCCTGGCTTCTCAGTCAGCCTTTATTGTCCGACACGTTCAGAAAATCCGTTTTGATCCCATGATTTTTCAGTCCCGGTCCAGCTGGCCTTGGTGAGCTCCCTTTAGAAAAGCCCTGCAGTCTCAGTGGGTGGGTGCACTCCTCTCGGTCCTGACTTCCTTGCTCATGTTCTTTCTCCTTCAGCTCCTCATTTGGGCCTTGGGAGCTCAGTCCTGCTCTCCAATGTGGGTCCCTGTCTCTATCTCCATCCATAGCCAGATGTAGCTTCTATGGTGATATGCAAGATATTCATCAGTATGGCTATAGGAAAGGGTCATTTCTGGCTCCCTCTCCTCGGCTGCCCAAGGAACTAGCTGTGGACATCTCCATGGATATGTGGGACCCCCTCTAGAGTGAAGTCTCTTGCTAACCCTAAAATGGCTTCCTTAATTAAGGTATCTTCTTCCCTGCACCCCTATCCACCCTTCCTCCATCCCAACCATCCCATTCCCCCAGGGTCTCCCCATCCTCCCCTCCTCACTTTTCTATCCACATCTCCCCATCACCCTTTACCACCACACCACCCCCAAGATTCTTATTTTTGCCTGACAATCTAGTCTACTTACAATATCCAGGAGGATAACTATATGTTTTCCTTTGGGTTCACCTTCTTATTTAGCTTCTCTATGATCAGCAATTATAGGGTCACTGACCTTTATTTATGTCTAGAATCCACTGATGAGTGAGTACATACCAAATTCATCCTTTTGGGTCTGGGTTACCTCATTCAGAATAGTGTTTTCTATTTCTATCCATTTGCATGCAAAGTTCAAGATGTTATTGTTTTTTGCCGCTGAGTAGTACTCTAATGTGTATATATTCCACACTTTCTGTATCCATTCTTCCATTGAAGGACATCTAGGTTGTTTCCAGGTTCTGGCTATTACAAATAATGCTGCTATGAACATAGTTGAACAAATGCTTTTGTAGTATGATAGGGCATCTCTTGGGTATATTCCCAAGAGTGGTATTGCTGGATCCTGGGGTAAGTTGATTCCGAATTTCCTGAGAAACCGCCACACTGATTTCCAAAATGGTTACACAAGTTTGCATTCCCACCAGCAGTGGATGAGTGTATGCCTTACTCCACATCCTCTCCAGCAAAGGCTATCATTAGTGTTTTTTAGAATATCAGATTTTGTTCATAATTTTTATATTTTTAAAATACCTAATCAGCTAGCTTACTTTCCATTATTCCCAAATATTAAATATATTGTTTTAAGGGAGTTCTTATCTTATTTCTTGCATATTTGACATGAATTTAATTATATGCATACCTCCCCAATGATATGGGTCACACTAACTCTATGTAACTTAAATTATGCCTTTAATTTGAGTTGCTCTAGAAAGCCATTATCCTGTTGGACTAGGGTGTACCTTTCATGTACAAATATTTGTAATCTTACCAAATGGGAAATTTGAACCTTTTTACATGCATAATGAAGGGAGAGGGAGTTGAAATCAGTAAGAGAAAGAAATCAGTAAGAGATGGAGAACAAAAGATGTCCATACACCTACAGAAGCAGATGAGAAGAAATAGGACCTCAATAGTGATCCTCTAAAAAAGGTTAACTTTATCACCTTTTCTTTTTAAATTTTACCATTTAATAATGTAAGATAATTAATTTCTTGCACATTTTAGTCCTTTTTGTATACATACTCCACTAATAAGCTAATATAATATCTAAAGTATTGTTTTATAAATTTATACTCTAATTAGTAGTACCAAGTATTTTAAATTAAAGATATATCCAATTATGTATCTTACTTAAAATGTCCTTAATTTAAAATTCTAAATTACCTCAGCAAGCCAGATAAAACAGTAAATATGACAACCTTGGTCATTACTGTTTATGTCTTACTTATTGTCCTGTCTATGAACAAAACATTAACTCTAGAATGACAGCCAAAGATTTGTCTTGTGGAAATTCCTTCTGCCTTGACCAAATGATTTATTTCCCAACAACTCTACAAAAATTGTCATCATTTACCTTTGTTGTTATGAAAAAGAAGTTGGTAGAAAATTATTTGTGTCTGGTGTTTAAAATAAAAGGCCAAATATTCTTTATTGATCTTGAACATACCTGCCTTACACAAACCTTATCTTATCCTGAGCCTTATCATAAAACAAGAAAAAATGTTGTAACCTGGTAATGGATTTGGCTTCCTGGAAAAGCACAGGAACTATTTCAATGAAGAGATGCTGTTCAGTAAATCTAATGTGCAAGGGCACTTTTGAGTGACTGACTATTAACTCTTCCATGTCTTGTTTTACAACTGAATAAGCTAAATTAATGTAGTGTAGGGCATATTTGGGGAGAAGGGGTTTAGCATGTTTTAAAGGATAGAACTTCCTAGAAAATGGGTATTGGTTTTCAACATTTTTCTTAGCTTACCACACTGTGGGGCATTTAATCAATGCTATCAATCTAATAGTAATGCCATTAAAAACATAATCAACAATACAAGCTTCCATTTCAGCTTAGCCTTACTCACTGAATATAATGAAGAAAAAAAACATCCTCAGCTAAAGACTTTGGAGAGAATGAATTTCTGGATCATAAACCTGGAGAAAATCAAGGGAAACCACAGAAGTATAATGAAACTGCATGGGAGTGATGAGCTACCAAGGTAATGGTCTTTAAAATGTAGAAAAATACAATTGATTTGATGGCCAAAGCCAACTGTAAATAAAAATAAAGAACTGGTGCTTATTCCATTTAAAATCTGGAGTGTAACTTGCAGATATTATGTGATCTGACTTAGGGAGAATAAAAACCTCACTCATGAAAAAATGAATTAAGTGATCATTAATGAAGGATCATCAATAAATATTCCCTACTTCCCCCTCTCTCTGTGTATCTCTTTCCCTCCTTCCCTCCCTCTCTCCCTCTCCCTCTCCCTTTCCTTCCCTCTCTCTCTCTCTGTGAGTGTGTGTGTGTGTGTGTGTAGTACCTTTTTCATGGTGCACACATAAACATCATAGGACAACTTCAGGTATATGTGTTTACTTTTGATCTTGTTTGAGTCAGAATATTCTTTGTTATTCATTCTGTATGCTACTGCCAAGCTAGCTAGTCAACAAGGATTGCCATATTCTCCTGTTTCCAGTGCCCATGTGACCATAGGAGCATTTGTATTATAGATGTGTGGTATCATACACAGTTTTATGTGACTTCTGGAACTTAAACTCGGAGCTTCATTCTTGCATGCCAAGCACTTTACTCATCAGGATGCCTCCCCATCCCAGAAAATAGCTTTACCATCTCATTTGCTTTGTTATTCTTCTTTCTCTTATGACATACAAGGTAGAATAATTAAGCGACATACTCAGATTGCTGAAGTTATATTTTAAGTGGGTTATAGAAAATAAAGATGGTTTTTCTTCTGTTATAGTCTAAAGATGCTGTCAAGATGGTGTTTATTTTTTTTCTAACAGCAATAAAAATACCAATGCAGTTTGAAAACTGTCTTTTTAAAACGTGAGTTCTCAGAACAAACAAAAGCCTGGAGTCTAAAGATGAAACAGCCCACTCACAGAATTTTTAGAACAACTTGTGTTACCTTGGCTAACATGTTTTAAGATGAAACATAGTAATCCATTCCAGTGTAGCTCTTATTCATCATTAAATAGCTTTCTTTCTGGCAGATGGTGACCATTAGAGACATCCACAATTGGTCAAAATTCAGATAATAACTTGATGATTCAATTTATGTGCTTATGTATATATAGTTTCATGTTTAACACTCTGCATTGAGTAAGGCAGAAATTTGTAGAGGGGTAGCTGAAAGCAGTTGGAGGGGTTGAAACAGTTGGGTAATGTAATTCTATTTCTATTGAAAAATACTTTAGAGTATAAAAAACAATTGAAGGGGAATAATGCAGAAGACAAGTGACTGATTGGTTCCCAACCCTAAACAGTTCATCTACAGCATGACTTTTAAAGCTATGTCTCCAGAGACACCAGAGAACAAGGTTGTTTTTTGAAGATTCTAAGATCCATAGGAGACAATGCAAGGAAGATGTACCCATGCAATCTCAACAATATGGTTTCCTAAAGAGGAACTGCATAATGACAACATCAATAGAAATGAGGGCATGATAGGGCAGTTTTTTTTTGTTTTGTTTTGTTTTGTTTTTTTTTTTTTGTCAAGTAAGTACATACAGTATTTCTTTTTTTTTTTTCTCATGGTTTATTTTTTTATATTTAAAAATTTCCATCTCCTTCCCTCCTCCTCCCCCCTCCCTCCCGTCCTCCTCCCCCTTCCCTCCCCTCCTTCTCCCCCTTCCCTCCCCTCCCCTCCACCCAACCTCCCCTCCCTCCCTCTCAAGGCCAAGGGGCCATCAGGGTTCCCCACTCTATGCTAAGACCAAGGTCCTCCCAACTCCCCCCAGGTCCAGGAAGGTGATCGACCAAGCTGAGAAGGCTCCCACAGAGCCCGTCCATGCAGAAGAATCAGAGCCCAGAGCCATTGTCCTTTGCTTCTCAGTCAGCCCCCGCTGTTGGCCACATTTAGAGAGATGGGTTTGGTCGCATGATCCATCAGTCCCATTCCAACTAGAGTTGGTGATCTCCCATTAGTTCTGTCCCACCGTCTCCATGAGTGAACGCACCCCTCTCGATCCTGACTTTCTCCCTCATGTTCTCGCTCCTTCTGCTCCTCATCAGGACCTTGGGAGCTCAGTCCAGTGCTCCAATGTGGGGCTCAGTCACCTTCCCCATCTGTCGCCAGATGGTTGTTCCCTCACGGTCCTGACTTTCTTTCTCATGTTCTCTCTCCTTCTGCTCCTCATCAGGACCTTGGGAGCTCAGTCCGGTACTCCAATGTGGGGCTCTGTCATTTTCTTCATCTATCGTCAGGTGGAGGTTCTATGGTGATATGCAAGAAATTCATCAGTATGGCTATAGGAACTGGCCTTTTCAGGCTCCCTCTCCTCAGCTGCCCAAGGAACTAACTGGGGGCGTCTCCCTGGAAACCTGGGAACCCCTCTAGGGTCAAGTCTCTTGACAACCCTCAGGTAGCTCCTTAAATTAAGATATATGCTTCCCTGCTCCCATATCCACCCTTCCTATATCCCAAGCACCCCATTCCTCCGAGCTCCCCCCGTTCTCCCCTTCACACTTTTCTCTCCCCATCTTCCCTTGGCCCAGTCTTGCCCAACCCTCAAGTTCCCAATTTTGCCTGGCGATCGTGTCTGCTTCCAATATCCAGGAGGATTACTATATCTTTTTTTGGGAGTTCACCTTCTTACTATCTTCTCAGGGATCCCAAATTTATAGGCTCGATGTTCTTTAATCATGGCTAGAAACCGATTATGAGTGAGTATATCCCATGTTCATCTTTTTGGGTCTGGGTTACCTCACTCAGAATAGTGTTTTCTATTTCCATCCATTTGCCTGCAAAATTCAAGATGTCATTGTTTTTTACCGCTGAGTAGTATTCTAGCATGTATATATTCCACAGTTTCTTCATCCATTCTTCCACTGAAGGGCATCTAGGTTGTTTCCAGGATCTGGCTATTACAAATAATGCTGCTATGAACATAGATGAGCATATGCTTTTGTTGTATGATTGGGCATCTCTTGGGTAGATTCCCAATAGTGGAATTGCTGGGTCCTGGGGTAGGTTGATCCCGAATTTCCTGAGAAACCGCCACACTGCTTTCCAAAGTGGTTGCACAAGTTTGCATTCCCACCAGCAATGGATGAGTGTACCCCTTACCCCACAACCTCTCCAGCAAAGGTTATTATTGGTGTTTTGGATTTTAGCCAATCTGACAGGTGTAAGATGATACCTCAAAGTTGTTTTGATTTGCATTTCCCTGATAGCTAGGGAGGTTGAGCATGACCTTAAGTGTCTTTTGGCCATTCGAACTTCTTCTGTTGAGAATTCTCTGTTCAGTTCAGCGCCCCATTTTTTAATTGGGTTAATTGGCATTTTACCGTCTAGTCTCTTGAGTTCCTTATATATTTTAGAGATCAGACCTTTGTCAATTGCAGGGTTGGTGAAGATCTTTTCCCAGTCAGTAGGCTGCCTTTGTGTCTTAGTGACAATGTCCTTTGCTTTACAGAAGCTGCTCAACTTCAGGAGGTCCCATTTATTCAATGTTGCCCTTAAAGTCTGTGCAGCTGGGGTTATGCATAGGAAACGGTTCCCTGTGCTGATAGGGCAGTTTTAAAAAGCCTCAACACTAGATCAGGAGATACATTCAACCAATGACTTTATTAGAGAAGGATAATCAATTTTCTCCAAGGAAAAATTTACCCCTTATAGGTTATCTAACCCCATGATGTTCATCCTTAAACACATTTGCATAGGACCAATGATAAGTGGACTCAGTACAATAATAAAGAAAAATATTTATGTGTTTGAGAAGGAGTAGGAATGGAAGTGTAGGAATTGGCAGGAGAAGAATGTGGCATGTGAATGTTGTAGACAGATTAATTAAGTATGAAATGTTAAAAGTACTAACATGGTTAACATCCTTGGGCAATTAATCATAGAACATACTAATTTCCTAAATGAAGGATGATCTGGCATATCACTATACAAGTTTGGGGGACAACTGGTAACATCAAATATGGCCACATGCTATATCTTTCTCACAAGCTTCGTTAGATAGAAAGGAGAAAATGGAGGCAGCACAAGGCAGGGTATCAACTAAGGTTCTTCTGCATAGTGGATGTGCAAGACGGTATTGAAATATACAGGGGAGTAGGATACAAGCATTATAAACTCAACCTGATTCCCAGTATAAATCAATACATCCAACTACTGAGGAAGTCAAAGCTAACATTCTTGCTCACAAGGACAAGAGGAGAAGAATAAACAAAATGTAATCCTACATACCATGTTCATCTTTCAGGGTCTGGGTTATCCCACTCAGAATGTTTGTTTCTAAATCTATCCATTTGCATGCAAACTTCAAGATGTCATTTTTTTTAACACTGAGTAGTATTCCACTGTGTAAATGTACCACATTTTCTTTATCCATTCTTCAATTGAGAGACCTTTAGGTTCTTTCCAGGTTCTGGCTAGTATTAATAATGGTGCTATGAACAAACTTGAGCAAATGTCCTTGTGGTATGGGTGGGCATCCTTTGGGTATATGCCCAAGAGTGGAATTGCTAAGGTAATTTGATTCCCAAACTTCTGAAAAAAAAATGCCATACTGATTTCCAGAGTGATTGAATAAATTTGCATTCCCACAAGCAATGGAAGAGTGCTCCCTTACTCCACATCCTTTCCAGTATAAGCTATCATTGGTGTTTTTGATCTTAGCCATTCTGACTGGTTTAAGATGGTACCTCAGAGTCATTTTGATTTGCATTTCCCTGATAGCTAAGGATATTGAAAATTTTCTTGTGTCTTTTGACCATTTGAGATTTTCCTGTTGAGAATTCTCTGTTTAGATCTGTACCCCATTTTTTCTAAATTGGGTTATTTAGAATTTTTGTGTTAAATTTCTTGAGTTCTTTACATATTTTGGAGATCAGTCCTCTGTCTGAGGTGGAGTTGGTGAAGTTCTTTCACCATTCAGTAGGCTGACTTTATGTCTTATTGACTGTATCTTTTGCTTTACAGAAGCTTCTCAGTTTCAGGATGTCCCATTTATTTATTGTTGCTATCAGTGTCTGTGCTACTGGTGTATATTTAGGAAGTATTCCCTTATGCTCATGAATTTAAGGCTGCTTCCCACTTTCTCTTCTATTAGGTTCAGTGTGATCAGATTTATTTTGAGGAAGTTAATCCATTTAGACTTGAGTTTTTTTCCCATAGGAATAGATAAACGTCTATTTGTATTCTTCTACATGTTGACATGCAGTTATGCCAGCACCATTTGTTAAAAATGCTTTCTTTTTTCCATTGTATAATAAGTGGATATTAGCTGTAAAGCAAATGATAAGGAGCCCATATTCCATAATGCTAGAGATGCTACATAACAAGGTGAACCCTAAGAAAAGCATAGATCTACTTGGAATGGGGAAATAAACAAGGTCACCTGAAAACGACATGTACAGGCTCTGTGTGAGCCTTGTCAGTTTGGTTGCTCACCTTCCTGGACCTGGAGGGAGTTGGGAGGACCTTGGACTCAACATAGTGTAGAGAACCCTGATGGCTCTTTGGCCTGGAGAGGGAGGGAGTGGGGGTATGGTTGGAGGGGAGGGGAGGGAAGGGGGAGGAGGAGGGGAGGAGATGGCAATTTTTAATAAAAAATAAATAAACTGGAAAAAAATGGGAGCATGGAGGTAGAGGGAGAAGGGAGGGCAGAAGGGGAAGAGGAGGGCATGGGGAAGCGGGTAGGAGAACTTGATGGAATGGGAGAGTCGAGATGGAGGAAGAACAGAGATAGAGGAAGGAAAGAGATATTTTGATTGAGGGAGCCATTATGGGGCTAGCAAGAAACCTGACACTATAGAAATTCCCAGGGATCTACTAGGATATCTCTAGCTAAGACCCTAAGCAATAATTAAGAGGCTGCGCAAACTGGCTTTGACCTGTTGTTGGATGGATGACCATCTTAAATGTCACCTTAGAACCTTAATCCAGGAACTGATGGAAACAGAAGCAGAGACCTGCCACAGAGCACTGGACTGAAAGTCCAGCTGAAGAGTGAGAGGAATGAGAATATGAGCAAAAAGGTCAAGACTGTTATGGGGACACCAACTGAAGCAGTTTCCCTGAGTTAATGGTAGTACGCCAACCCTAGCCAGACAGGGAAGAAACCAGCATAGGACAAAACTAGACCCTTTGAAGGTGGGCGGCAGTTGTATGGCTGGGACAGAATGAGTGGCCACTGGCAGTTGCACCAGAATTTATCTCTACTGCTTGTACTGGCTCTTTGTGAACCCATTCTCCTTTGATGGATAACTTGCTCAGCTTAGATATAGTAGGCTTGAACCTTCCTCAAAACAATGAGGAGTGTATGGGTGACGGGGTGGAAGGAAGGTGGAGGGGCTGGGAGAGGGTATGGAGTGAGAACTGGGATTGGTATGTTAAATGAAAAAATAGTACATTCTCTTTCTTAAAAATAAAATAAAGAAAAAGGTAATCATATAAAGTTGTCTCCAGAGAATGGTAGGAGTATACTTTATATAAGATGTCATGCAAGGCACAATTAATGAATTCTGACCACCAGAACATGATAGAGCCAGCTAAGACAAATGACAGATATAAAATAGAGATTGGTAGCTAAGGGCCAGAAAAATGGTAAGTTCATATATGAAAGGTAATTGTGTTACCTACACTTACTATTGCTGTAATGAAATACCTGACTAGATAAACTTGTGACTAGAACCATTTACTTATATTTGGATTATGTAGTCCATTGTAGTAGAGATGTGATGTGCATAGGACAGGTGGCAGCTCACAATATGGCCACAGTCGGACAGCAGAGATATGAATGCCTATTCTTAGCATATATTCTCCTTTTTATTCAGCTCATAGGATATGGCGACCCACATCCAATCTAAGTCTTTTCACTTCTACATTTTTGGAAACACCTACGTAATCCTCAGAGATGTGTTTTCACTGTGATTCTAAATCCCATCAACTTAAACCATCAAGATGAGCCATAAGCAGTAAAGTATACAAAGCTTCTCTAAGATGTAAAGTAAAGTAGAACAGAAAAGTATTTACTTCTAAAGGATACTAGCATAAAACATTAGCAGCAAGGAGAGAATGTGGAATGTGGTTCATGACTGTTTTTAATTCAGATATTTAAAGAAGACTGCAAAGAGATGCACAGAGAAACTAAGAGAAAAAAAATAACCTCAAACACTCTTTGCTTCCACTAAATCAAAAATAAAGATTTTAAACAGCAGTCCATGGAATGTAGTTATAAAAAAAAGAGTGAAAACCAACTTAACATTATATGTGGTCAGTTCTGTGATGGTTAATCTCTGCATCAATTTTGGTTAGCCATGTTGTTACACTCATAAAAACAAGTCTGCATATTACCTTATTAACATTTAAGTCAGATTTTCAGACCACATTATTCCACAATATGGGGTGTGATGTTTCAATTAATCCACTAAAGGCCTTAACAAGAAAGACACAAATTATTCTAAAAAAGATAGTACTCAGCCTTTAAATATCATTGATTCAAAATTCAGACACTGACGCTATTGGTATCCCATGTGCCTTTTTTCTTGGCCTGAATCAATTTGGTGAACTACCCATATCCTCTTTTCTACCTTGCCTTGCTCTGCCTTTCTCAGTTCCTCTTTTCTCCTCTCTTCCCCTTCTATCCTCTATTTTCCTCTCCTCTCCTCTATTCATCCTCTCCTCTCCTTCCTTCCCCTTGGCTCCTCCCCTTTCTTCTCCTTTCTTTTCTTTTACCCCCTCTATCATATCTAATGAAATAAATGTATATATTTCCATCTATAAATCATGATTATAGGTTCTATCCTTGTTCATAAAATATGTAATTTTCAGTTAACACTTTGAAAACACAAAAATTATAAAATGATTATCAAGAGTTAAACTAATTCAATCAGATGAAGAGATACTTCATATCTTGTAATTTATTAACTGAGATTTTAATATTAACAAAACACAAAAGCGTTAAAATGCCTACTTGAAATAGCAAGTAGTATATATTAACAACTCTGTTCTCCTCCCAAATAATCATCAGAGAAGCAGAAAATGTTATTTAAAATTGATTAATATTTCATGAGGTGGAAACCACTAAAGATATTGGAACTGTTGCTAATACAGCCCCTGTATGAAGATTTCTGGTCCATGCCTATGAAATAACTGTATAAATCAAGCATCCAAACACTCATGATGTGAATACAAAATTATCAGAGTTCAAGGTCATTCAAGTGATTATCAATTGGTAAAAGGTTCTGGTTAGGAGGCATGTGCTTACTTCTTTCATGTCTAGGAGCATATCTGATACAGACATGAGTAGGCTTTGTACATTCTCCCTCAGTATCTGTGAGCTTATATGTGTTGATCAAGTTGACTTAGAGTGTTTCTTTGGTGTCTTCCATCACCTCTGACACTTTCTTTTACCTCCTTCTCTTCCACAGGGTTCTCTAGCCCTGAAAGGAGGATTCTGAGAGAAATTTCTCACTTAGAGCTGAGTCTTTGAAAGTCTCTGATTCTCTATATAATGTCTGGCTGTGTGTCTCTGCATTTGTACTATCTGTTGCAGAAGGAAGCTTTTCTCATGATTGGAGCCCATAATTTTCAGAATTAGTCCACGGCAGACTCATGAAAACTGAAAACTAGAAATATTAAAGTTATTTTCAAGAAATTAGACCCTAAGAAATCAAAGGTTCTAAGTGTGGCTTCATTGAAAATTAAGAACTGGACACAAAGATGTAGCTCCATCAGAAAATAATTGCTGGTAATCTCTGCACTTGTAAAGAAGATACAAGCAAATTCATGAAGTTCCATGGTAAATCAGTCTTTTATTCTTGGTAAGCGTCAACTCTGTTAGAGCCTGTCTCAATAAACAAGGTGAGAGGCTTTCTACTAACAGTTCCTGAGATTGTCTTCTGACCTCTGCACACAGGTACATGGAAAATATAGACTACTCATAGATACACCTGGATGTTGGACTTTGCAATACCATACTATAATGTATTAAATTTGGTTACTAGGGGAAAATGAGATGATTCAGTTGTAGAGACCACTTGCTGTGCTACCACAGGACCTGGATTTCACTCTTTGAATCCACATGGATGCTCTCCACCATCAGTAACTTCAGGTCTCAGGTTTCTATTGCCATCTTCTGACTTCCATGGACATCAAGTACACACATAGTGCACACACATATGTAGATACAAGGAAAGCATTCACAAAATAAAACGATTGAAATAAATATCTAATTTCTAGTTCATGCTCTAGAACCAAGCAAATATTACCAAAAATACCCATTTTCAGTCAGTTTAGATTTATTAACTTGATCATAATTATAGCTATACTTAGCTACATACAACTGGTTCAAGATAAATGAAAGACAGAGACAAGTTCAAGAAAATTATGCAAAAGGAACAGGATAATGGCAGAAAATTGCAAAAATAATCTTAAAATACTCTAGATGGGCCAGACAATGACTTTAGGTCTGTGGCTTCATATTCAAGAGCGACAATGCTATCGTAGCAAGAATGTCTATTAGAACATTTCCAATAAATCCTTTAACAAGTACTCTACCTCGGAGATTTATTGTCAGCCCTTTCATCACATATTATGTGTTTACTTTTCAAACCACTGTTCCAAAGAAACATGATCTCAAAGTCATGCTTGATTTCCTTAAACAGTGCCAGCCTCTGGAGACAGGAAAAGTTTAAGGAAAAATGTATGTGGCAACTATCTTTTAAAAATAGAGTACATTGGAAAATTATATTTTTAGATAAAAGAATATCTGATCCTGCCAGTTCATCATTCCAAAATGGTAGAAATTAACTGGAGTTTAATTTCTATGAAAAACCTTTTATTATATTAAAATCTAACTGGTGTGAGTCCAATGTTTTTCTGAGCCACAGAAATGTTTGAGATTTTAATCTCTACTCTAAGCACTTGGGAGCTTGTATAAATATTTATGCCTTATACCTCTTGCTCATGTAATTCTGCGTTTGGAGGTTCTTATGTCTCCTGGGTGAATTTATTCTGACCGTTGAAAACTCAGTTACAGGTTTCATCTGTGTAACAAAATTTAACACTTGGGGAAAAGTAAATATCCCTTCATATATGTTTTCATAATACCATTTACATTTTTACATGGTGATGTTCAGTTTTAAAGCCTCTCTCTTCCAAGTATTATACCATTATTTTTACTCCTATTGATCTATTTATTGCCATATCTAGCTACACATATACACAATATCTATCATTCATATACATCATTATTTAAATTATAAATATATCATATATACACATATGTGTGTATAGGATGTATTTATTGGTATGTGGCAGAGAGCTTTAATTCTAACACCTAAATTCTAGTTGTCAGCTTGGATTTTAGAAGATAAAAAATTCAAGAAATGGGAATTCTGATTTCTGAACTTTAAGAGAAGGTTTATTAAAGTGAGCCATGATGACTTAGTACTTTCAAGTTATAAAAAAGTACTAAAAGTTTTGATAACATGGAATTCAGCTTGATTAGAGAGTTATCAACATCCTACCACAAATATACTCAGCAGAGAGGAAATACGAGCAGACACCATGTTTTAAGAGCATCAATAAGAAGTAGGCTTTATTTTAAAACCTGAATCAGTCATAACACTTCATTTCCTGATTCGGAATTCTTATAGAAGCTCCCTACAGAACAGATAAAAGAGGCTGGTTGTGGTTGATGCTGTAATCTATGTGAGAAAGAGTTTGAGGTTCACGAGTCTGGGGAAAAATCCTTGGGAACATTCATGAATGAAGGAACAGCTGCTCGTACAATAACAACTGAGAGGAAAGCCACAAAAATAGTGTCTCTAGTGTTATTGTGACATAACTGTGAGTCTAAAATCATATATGTGATATGAAAACATATGTAAACACTGGTATGCTAATGTTTATATATACTATACATTGGTTATTTAAACTTTTTCAATGTCATAGGCAAATATGTGCAGTAGGAGCAAGGGGAGTAGGAAAGATTTGTAGAGATTTGATTTTTATTTCTTACCGGACAGGAAGAGATAGAATCACTAGTAAAAGACACATCTGTATATACTATCATTAAAAGAAATTCTATTGCTTCATTCTTATTTTTCCATCCATATGTAAAACAGATGATCTTTATTTATAATAAATCATCATATGAAAGTAAAACTTACTTGTACTTACAAGTAATATGCAGTCTGTATATTAACAATTATGATTTATTAGTGTTGAAATGGAGGAAAACTTTGGCTCTTGGGTATTAAAGAACATTTCAGTCTTACCCAGTAAGGTGTGACATTTTATTTTGCATTTTCAGTTTACAATAGGGAAAAGCAATACACAAAATAGTTCGTGGAAACAAAAACAAAATATGCTAAGGCCTTAAGAAAAGGCTCAGTTGGTAAGGTACTTGAAGCACAAGCGTAAGTACCTGAGTTTGACACTCACGTGCAAGTTCTCTTTAGTGAGAAATTCCTAGATTAATCCCAGGAAAACAACAATTATGAACTTTCTCAAATATTTCAAGGAATGGAATGAATACCTAAAGAGAACTTCATTGAACTACAAAAGGACAACAATAAATGTATAGATGATGCCCAACTATTGGTGTACCTTCGGTCCAGCTATACCACTCTCTATCAATTCTTTGATTGAGGGGCATCTAGGCTGTTTCCAGTTCTGATACAGTAACACAGAGGAGTATTTCCCAGCTGTTATAAAGGATATAATGCAATTGAAAGGTAGATGAAAGCAGGTAGAAAAAAAATCATCGTAAGTGTGGTAATCCAGACACATATGAATTTAGTATGTATTTATGTATAAGTGGATATGAGATGTTAGGTAAATGATAATCAAACTACAATCCAGAAACCCAAAGAAAGTTGGTTAAATAGAGAGCTATAGGGGGGAAATACGGATCTTGCTGGAAGGGAAAAAATAAGATTCTCTGTGTGGACTGGGGTCAATGTGAGTATAAATAGGAGTATGAGGAATTAGGTGGGGGTGGAGTAAGAGTGTGTGCTTAGAGACAGCTGGAATTGGGGGTGGATTAAGAGGAATCAGATGGAGGTGGGTTAAGAGAATATGAGTAGAGACAGCTGGAACTGGGGGTAATTTAGGGCATGAAAACTTGGTGCAGTGAAAATTTCCTGGATTCTATGAGGCCGACCTTAGTGAAGACTCCTAGTCAAGGAGGATATAGAGTCTGACCTGGCCATTTTTAGGCAGGCAAGGCATACAGTGCTGGGACTGAGTTACAGTCTGTTGAGTTGTTGGCCTAAAACACACCAGTGGATATCCTTCAACACCCCAGGCTTATGCTAGGATAAAAAAAAATGCTCTCTGAAAACTGACAGTGAAACCCTATTGTCAAAGACAACTTTCATAAAGTTTATTAAAAGTTGAGCTAGTACAGTCTTAGAGCCTTCACCTTTATGCTCTAGTCCTTTTGATAAAAAGATACTATATAGGCTAAGGAAAGAGAATCCTGGACACTAACCCAGCCACAAAATCCTCCACCTACAATTTTTCCTGCCTGCAAGATGTGCTGCGACAAGGAAGCTCAGAACTTGTGTGAGTGGCCAGCCAATGATTGGCTTAACTTGAGACTCAAGTCGTGATAGGGAGCCCATGCTCTCTACTGTCTGGATGACCAAGAATCAGAGCTTGATTAGCCCAGTGACCTTTGATAGAACCAAACACAACTGGCAAATAAATTAATAAAATGAGTTCTAATGACATTCTGCCATGCTCATAGGCCAGTTCCTAGTCCAGTCATCATCAAAGATGCTTCTGATGGCAGAAGATGAGAGCAGGTATGGAGACCCACAGTCAAACATTAGGCAGAGAAAGAGTCTAAACTGGAGGTCTCCCTCCATCAGTTCCTTACGCTTGGAGATGGGAGAACTCCACAGAAGTTTGGAAAAAAACCCTAATATTTCTAGGTAAGAATTTAATTATGCAATATTTTTATAAATAGTGAAAATGAAAGGAAGATCTTGGTTTCTATAGACTATCCTTTGTACTCTGTCACCATGAGTCTTTCAGGAATACAAATTATACAGGCCAAGCTCTGTCACAGGAATTTATTACATGATGGTGTTACATTAACAACAATCTAAATGTGTCCCACAGAGGACACATTTTAGACTTTATAGTTCATGGTGAATATTGATAGCCTAACTTTTTAAAAAAGTTACTTTTAAATCAACATATCATGTGTTAATATCATTATCACATTTTCAAAGTGTGTTTTAGTAGATCATCTATAATCCCATTGTGCAAAATCCTGCTACTCCAGTTTTATCCCTTGTAAGTTCCAAAGGGTGTTTGTTTGTTTTTGACATTTCTTGTCTCACATATTGATTTGACCATTTTCCATTCTTTCTTATCACCCAATATTGTCCTCTTTTGGCCTCCTTTCAAAACACTTAACCTTTACCCAAGCTTGTATCTGTTTGTGTGTACATCTGTAAGCATTGTAACCTAGAAAGTGAATCTGAAGGAGAATATGAGAGTTTTTATCATTTATCTAACTGTGGGTCACCATATTTATTATTATACTTCTCAAATTCATCTACTTCCTTCAAATTTAATGATTTTATTATTTTCTCCTCAATAATATTCTATTGTGGATATGCACAAAATTATCAATATCATTTTTTCTTCTGACATAAACTTAGTCTAGACCCACCTCCCTGATATTGTGATTATATTAGCAATAAGTATGAATATGAAAGTGTTTCTTTAGTGGAATATGAAGTCCTTTGTGTAAATGCCCATAATGATATGGCCAACTTATATATTAATTCTATTTATAGTTTCTTTGAACCCTCCATACTGACGTCCATGTTGGTTATACTAATGTGCAGATCTATAACTGTAATTGGGATGGAATACTAGCACACAAATGGCTATACTTCCAAGGCTACTTTACAAGTTCATACATTATGCATCAAAGTTCCCATAGCATACTTTACATAACTAGAAAAAATGCAGGCCAAGTGTTCATATGGGGTCAAAAAAGTTCACGAACAACCAAACAAATGCTAAGGAGAAAGAACACAGTTGGAAATATTACAATACCTTGCCTCAAATTATACTACAGAGTTGATGCAGCAAAGACAGCTTGGCACTAGTATTAAAACAAAGAAGTAGGGAAATAGAACTAAATATAAGACCTTAAAATAAACTGGCATAGCTGTGACAAACTAATTTTTGACAAAGGTGGCAAAAAACACACAGTAGGGAAAAATAACCTAATTAAAAAAATGGAGCTTGCAAAACTAGAAATCTACCCTCATAAGTATGAGATAACTTTCTCCATCACATTCATTCTCTACAAAAACCATAAGTACAGTTAGTATCCTAATTTAGCCAGGTGCAGTGTAGTACAACTATAGTTCTAGCAGTAGGGAGATAGAGACAGGTGGACTTATGTGAACTGGATGTCAGCTTGGTCTAAAAAGCAAGTTCTGAGGCAGTCAGGGCCACACAGAGACCATTATTTCGAAACAAAAGCAACAAAAATATTCTAAACTAAAATACACCAAGCTGAAACCAGTAGAGAGAAACACAAAAAAGTGCTCTTCAAAATGTTTGTGTAGACAAAACTTTCTGAACAGAATTTCAGTGGCATAGAAACCAACCACAAGAATCGATAGATAGGACTACATCAAAATTAAAAGGTTTGTGCATAGCAAAAGAAATTATTAGCAGAGAAAGCACATAGTCCACAAGATGGTGGGAAAATCTGGATCAGCTCTGTCTGCTAATGTACAGAATTTACTAAGAACTGTGAAATTTAAACACACACAGAAAATCAAACCAAAACTGTCAATCAACCTTTTGGGTAATGAAATGAACAGAAGATTCTCCAAAGATGAAAACAAAGTCGGCAAGAAAGAATTTTTAAAACAATTCCACATCCACAGTCATCAGGGAAATGCAATTTAAAACTACTCTGAGATTTACACCTCACCACAGTCAGCATGCCTATCTTCACAAAATCTGATTTTCCAACCTTTTAAAGCCAAGTTCTAGATAGAAAAAAAATACAGTTTTCAAGCACAAATGAGGAAACCAATGGCCTTCATTCAAAAAAAGGTCTCATTTAAACAGATTGTCTTCTGTTCTAAGTCTCGAATTTAGCTGGTGACTTGACAGTTGAACAGCTGTTAGCGTACATTTCCATAACTTCGTATATTTAAAAAAGAAGATTAACGTACTTCACTTCTCTGTTCAAGTCCAACAAAAACAAGGGCAGTTAAATCTAAACCATTTCTAAAAAAGACAGGGCATAGAATTATTTTCATCTACTATATTGTATCTTTTTTATTAACTCCCCACCTCCATTTGCTCTAACATCTCTGACTCCTGAAAGGAGACAAAAATCAGTGTTATAGAAATGTATATGAAGATATATATATATGTATGTATATACATATATATAATATTATGGTTCATATAATGTGAGTGGCATTGTAGATGAGCCTGTTTTTGCCAACTGCATTTAAATATCAATCATTTAAGGCAGTCTTCTATGGATAAACATCAAAGCTTCCACATACAGAAAAAATAAGGAGAATGTTGTTGCCCTCAAGTTAACACTTTGTAATATAGGTTGAAGTCATCCAGCTTTATTTTAAAACTGTAAAATTTATATGCACATTCCCCCTTTTTTTTACATCTGGGCCACAATTTCCTCTTCCTCATTTCTCTCAGTCACTCCCCAACAAACCTGTGTCCCCACCTCCAATCCCCTATTCTTTCTTTCTGTTTAGGAGAGGCCAGGTTTCCCATGGATATCAACAAAACATGGCATATCAAGTTGCAGTAAGTCTAAGCACCTCCCCATGTATTATGGCAGGGCGAGGCAACTCAGTATGAGGAGCAGGGTGCCAAAAGCCAGTAAAAGAGGCTAAGACAGCCCATGCCACAACAATTAGGAGGTCCCACATAAGGACTAAGCTACATGAAAAGGTCGTAGGTGAGCCCCACGCAGGTTCCGGAGTTGTAGGTTCATTCTTTATGAGCCTCTATGAATCCAAGTTAGTTGATTCTGTGGGTTTTCTTGTGGTGTCCTTGACCCCTCTACCTTTTTCTTTTTTAAGCTATTAACCCAACATTCTTTGCTTTAAGTCTGTTTTTGTTGTTGTTTTATGGTTTTATTTTTTGGTTTTGTCGAGACAGGGTTTCTTGGTTGTTTTGGATCCTGTCCAGGAACTAGATTATGTAGATCAGCCTGGCCTTCAACTCACAGAGATCTGCCTGCCTCTGCCTCCCAAGTGTTCCAATTAAGGGCATGAACTACTACTGCCAGGCTTTTAAATCGGATTTTAACTCGTGTGGTGACTCAGAGGATGATGTCTTCAACATATGTAGATAAAAATCCATCCCCCTGAGGGGTAAAACAAAACCAGGAAAGGATATTTTGTTAGCATTCTGGTGTGAGGGAATCATTGAAAAATGAAGAAGACCTTTCTTTAACCACTCAGAGAAGCAAACATTCCCATCTTTGCTCTGTTTCCATGTAAAATAATTAAATAAGTAAAAAGAAATATCAAATAAAGTAATAACAAAAAAATGCAGGAAAAGAATTACCATGGATCTTAAATTAGAGGTTAGTACAAGCAATGATTTAGGAAACTAAGCTACATCAGCAAGATCTTGGTTATCCAGTTAAGTGTCAGGTTCATTCAGTAAATTATGATTTTAATGTCAAAAGATCCCAAAGAAGATGCCAGTCAACCCAAGGAAGTGTAAAGTTGTTTGCAAGTCCTTGTATTTCATATGATAGTATCCTTTATTTAAAACAGTCATGTAATGCAATTAAAATAATGTTTAATAAGTGTTAAAATTTCATAATAAAAATTGAATTTTAATGCTGATCAAAATGATTAGAAATCTTTAGTGATTCATTCCACTAGCCAGTCAATAGTTACTGAAAACTCATTTGAAATTCAAAAACCTTCTGTACATTGTCTTAATATTTTCCCTGGAAATTCTAGAGAAATGGGGATGATGTGTCCTATTGGAAATTTAGAGATAAATTGTTTTCTGCTCTCTAGGGATAGAACATATACAATGAACTCAGGACCTTGCATTAGCAGACCAAAGAACACTTATTTTTTACATACTCTTTGATAGTAAGAGGAACATTCTCTTAAGAATGTAGGTGAGAATGAGTAGGATAAATTTGTTTCCCAGGAGGTTAGGCATGGATCACTCAGTACTCAGTTTCTTAGGTACTACTAAAGTAGGCCTCAGCTCTAGGAATAGTAAGAAAGAATGTACGTATCTCCAAAACACCATTTTATTTTTCTTTTCATATTCTGCTTCTTCTTCTGCACATTTACACACATCTATGTTCGAAAACTTGCCATAATAATAGCTTCATTGCATTTTAATGCTTTAAAAATGTATACTTGCATTTAGACATTTGGTTAATTTTTCACCAAAGTACCATGTACATTTCAGGGAAAGAGCAGGTAAGTGGCAATTTAAATGCATAAATAAATTTAATTTTTTTATCTGAGTGTTGTGACTTATCTCTGAAGAAATTGCAAGTTTGCACGCACACACACACACACACACACACACACACATATATATGTATCACAATTTTTTTAATTTCTAGAAAAAAACAAAGATTAGAATTGCTGTTTTAGTCAAACTGTGGAAACTTGAAGTGTCACAGCCACGTGGAACACATATATACAGTCTGTGATTAAAACTAGATATAGCTAAATATGATGTAGTAGGTGTATGCTCTTGGAGAAATAGTTCAACAATCCCAAATCTAGGTTACTCACCTCTTGCCTTCCTCTAATTTAAGAGAAAAACAAAATTTACTGCTTTTTTCCTCCCAAAATTTATGGCACAATCTTATAGTGAAGCTTCAGGATTAATGTCATTGAGTGTATACATAAGACCAATCACGATGCTTTTTTGTTTAATGTTGTTCACACTTCTTTAGATTTAGAAAAAAAATTAGCATTCTGGTCAGGTTTCCTTTTGATATTTCAAATTGCCCTCTTGTCTGTAGCACTGGTATTCACCTTTGGTTTCTGCATGTAAATGAAGACTAGTAAAGTTATTACTATTTATATTACTAACACCTACTGAGAGCATATCTTTTTTATATACTTTGCTTTCTTTTCTCATTTTACCATATTTCTGATATCAAACAGAACAATGGGAGACAAAGTAATTACCATAGAGCTGAAACTCCAGCTCTGTATTTTATTATTCATCATAGTTTATGTTCACTAGACTGTTAATTTTTCCTATGATTAATACTATTTAGTATTTATAATATATCAGAAGATTTTGTGATTAAGCTTTTTATTCTCTTGTGATAGCTTACAGGGTAACTTTGTCATCTTTAATATAAAAATATTTTAATCACTCATTAAAATACTAATCTTTTTAAATTTAATTTATTAACAATTTATCAAGTTTTATAAACTATTTAATGTAGACCTCAATTATCAGTCACTGCAAAAATAAGGCAAAATATGTATATTCAATAATTTTTTTCTTGGGGTGTGAAAGACAGCTCAAATATGAGAGTGATTCCTATTCTAGCAGAAGATCCAGGTTAACTGCCCAAACTCTACCTGGTGACAACCTTCTGAAATTCCCAATCCAGGAGATCAGCAACATGTTTTGACTGCTAAAGGAGCTGTACACACATGGTACACATGGCAAAACACTGAAAGATATAAAATAATTATTTATTATCTCAGTATCTCTATGACTAGAAATAAAAGGACTTGTTTAAAGCAACATTATGTTTCCAAGTAAATTATTGAAATCAAGGTAACTATGATTCAGAAGTAAGATGGAACAAATGTCTTGTTAGTGTGTAAGCAATCCTTTATAATATAATTAGTATTTACACACAGAATTCAGACAACTTTATATCTACTAACTTTTTGTGGCTTTCTGAAATATTCACAATCACCAGCTTTATAAAGTATGTTTCCATTCATTTGATTTCTGTTGATCTATTTTTTTAACTTTTGCTTAACTGAGACATTACAATAAACAAAATGATGAGACTTAATCAAATCCAGATATTTTGAAGAAATATAAGTGGTTTTTATTCACTATCTAAAATTCTCTTTTTAATAACTATGATTTTTTGTGTCATGGATCTTTAAAAATAATACAGGACTTTGGGATATCTTATGGTTTAATAGATTTATAATGTAGCAAAATTATAAAATTTGTACTATAAATTTGTGTTAATTCTACCTGTAATAATAACCACTAATAGTCCCCAGTGTTTATCATCATCAGATGGGGTTAATTTTTTTTTTACTTTGCCAGTGTTTATCATCATGAGATGGAGTTAATTTTTTTACATTGAGTAACTATTATTAGTTTATCCAAAACTAGCCTAAATGGTTAGTTATTAAATGAAGTTATGGGCTGTTATTTTCTGAAAATACTAAGCTAGCTGTGATTGCTGATTCACCTGAGAACTGAAGACCAATCAGAAGACTTACAGAGCATAGAAAAACATAACTCAATAATTCATGATTGTTGAAAAAAATAAAGCCAAAGATAGTGATATACTTCTGTAAGCCAACCATTTAAAAACTGAGGTAGAGATATTAAGAGTGTTAAGGCAGATTCAGCTATGTGATAAGAACTTGTACATGAGTTTTAAAAAAGAAAAAAAAACAGTTCAAACCAAAAATTGGCTTATATATATGACAGTGCAAATTGCTCAAAAGTAGAGAGTATTAAGGATAGATGTGCTAGGTTTGTGGTAATATCTAAAGGATTTGTGCTATCTAGGGGTTTCTGGGCAACAAGAAATCATCTGGTTGTAAAGACAAGTCATTTTTTTTCCTTATCTGCTTCCCCTTAGGAGCAGCTACCCACAAACTAGCCTCTCTTCTAAATACAGAAATCATGTTCTAAACTGCAACACTTTTTTTTTCTCTCTTCCTAGTGGGTTCAAGTGTGCAGTTGCTCCCATCACAGATGTTCTCAGGGCCATCAATCTGCTGTACTTTCAAGGACATAGTGTGTGGGCAGTCAGGGTCATCGGGAAACATTCCCTTTACTGTTTCATTCTCTCCTGATTATGTGAAGTTCTTTATCATTATTATTTTTTAAATGCTGACATCTAAACTAGATTTAGTATGAGACACCATTGAGTGAGTAATTATGAGAAGACAATTGTTACTATTCACAGCCGCTTGAGCAAAGATGTTGAAACCAAGGACTTTAAGAAGCTTAGTCATTTTAATGGCTTTAGACTCATATAAATTCACCCTCTTTCTGACAAGCATCATTAGTCTATTCACAAATCCAGAAAGTAGAGTTTTGCTGCTAACAGCCAGTAAGCTTCAAGTTTCTCTAGTGAGTCATTATTTCTTCTAGAATTTGACTAATCAATTGACACCCACTTCTTAAATATCCTCCATGTTTGGGAGTGCATGGTCATGAGGTAAATGGATATCCTGATGTAGGTGTGTCTTCTATCTATCTGATGATTTCATTGGATAATTAATAAAGAAACTGCCTGGCCCATCTGATAGACCGGCCCTTAGGTGGGTGGAGTAGACAGAACAGGAAGAAGGAAGTGAGGTAGATGGCTCAGTCAGATGCCACGCCTCTCCTAAGTTAGTCAGACTGCCGTGCCTCTCCTCAGAGAGAAGCCAGATGCGACAAAGCCAACCGCCAGGTCAGACATGCTGAATATTTCCCGGTAAGACATCACTTTGTGGTGTTACACAGATTATTCAATATGGGTTAGTCAAGATGTGAGTAAGAGGCTGAAAATAATGGGCCAGGCAGTATTTAAAAGAATACAATTTGTGAGTTGTGATTTCGGGGCATAAGCTAGCTGGTGGCTGGGAGCCTGGCGGCGGGAAGCCGGCCCGCAGCTCATCACTACAATATCCTCTTACACTAACTGCATTTCTAAAATCAGCAGCAGCTTTTCATAAAGATGAAATAACAGTACATTAAATCTGTCATCTGCTTTCCGATTGCACAGCTAAATGATATTTCCCATCCCTCTTGTATCCAGTTGTAGTTTGGGACCCATTTAACCCAATAAGATTTGGAGGACACATGGGTGCAGTACATTCTCTCTACTCTGTCATTTCTGTGTCTACTATCTAGGTATGGATGCCCAAGATCTTTACAACATGAAGAATATATATATATATATATATATATATATATATATATACACACACACACACACACACACACACACACACACACACACACACACAAAATATGTGGTGTGTGGTGAAGACTTACTACAAAGGAAACAGGCAATGACAAATTTGTTATCTGAGGTTGAAGAGATGATGATGGTGATTGACTTAAATTTTATAAGGACAAGAATCTGATAAACTCTGTCTGAATGTTCCTCTGGAAAGATCACAAGAATCCTCAACTGACAACCATACAGAAGAAATTGAGAATAATCATGGTATTAGTGCCTGTTCTCTACAACTCTGTTCTGTAGTGGAGCACTATAAGAAATGTGCATTTCCAAGTGGGGAAACATTTTGAAACAGAAATAGTTTCTGAAAATTCTATGCCATGGTGAGAATGCTAGCAGCCTCAGTTCTGAAAACGGTGAATAATGCTAGAAAGTCTCAAATAACAGTCACACAAAAACAGATCCATGTAGGCAACATCTCTTCCAGTAACAGGTTTTGGCCTACCAGTAAGGTGCCATCTGGCTTCCCGTGTCTGTCTCCTGCAGTGGCTACATGGCTTCTCCCAGATTCTGCTTACTCTCTCCTTCTTTAACTGCTTGGAAATTCAACCTTTCCCTATTCTGTGCTAAAATAGACCAAAATCAGCTTCGTTATTAACTAATGATATTCATAACATACAGAGGGGGAATTCCACATCACCTCCCCTTTTCTGTCTAAATAAAAAGAATGGTTTTCACTTTCACATTGCAAGATTACATACAAAACAGTTATCTACCAAGAATTAGAGTCACAATATTTAGTCCATTTACATTTGAAAAATTAAGGAAAATACTCTATCATCTATCCTGTCTTAGTGAATCTAAAGATTTATATCTAATCTATCTTTTATCATAACTAAGGAAAACCATAACTATCTGTTCTTCAACTCCATCGAAGACCCCAGAAGGTTAAGTAAACAGAAAGCGCATAGTAAACAACTCCCAAAACTCTAGAATTGACAGAGCCATCTCACAATCTTTCGCCCCAAGTTCTTCTGTAATGTTGTGGCATCTTTCTTAAGTCTACAGGTCCATAGTTTCTAGAAGACTTTTCCATGTAGCAGGAAGTTTGAAGAATTCTTATGCCTTGTACTGCCAAAGTTCATCAGTTGTGTTCTTCTGTGTCCTGCAAAATGTTTTGCAGTTCTTTCATGAAGCAGGAACCTAATGGACCATCTCACCTTTAGGCAAGTTTAGCAATCATTTTTCTGTGGGTCCTGCATGTCCATTTCATACAATATAACATCAAACAGTCCAGGAAGAGCAGTGTCTTGTCTAAATAGCTAGCAAACTCCATAAGGAACCTCTTCCATGTCCATCTTCCTCTTGAAGTAATTGGTACTGCAAGAAGCAGATGTGTCTCAGTACCATGAAAAGTCATAACTTCTTAAACATTTTAAATGCCATATTCTGTTAGTCTTTGAAATGTTTAAAGAATACATATCTAACTGAAATATAGCTCTATATATCTTGAAAACCTAACTAACATGGCTACAAGCATGAAAAATGATTATCTATTAATATATATTGCTTTTTTTCCAGTTTATTTATTTTTTATTAAAAATTGCCATCTCCTCCCCTCCTCCTCCCCCTTCCCTCCCCTTCCCTCCACCCATACCCCCACTCCCTCCCTCTCCAGGCCAAAGAGCCATCAGGGTTCTCTACACTATGTTGAGTCCAAGGTCCTCCCAACTCCCTCCAGGTCCAGGAAGGTGAGCAACCAAACTGACAAGGCTCACACAGAGCCCGTACATGTACGGTGGGACAGATCTAACGGGAGACCACCAAGTCCAGTTGGAATGGAACTGATGGAACAGGGGACCAAACCGGGCTCTCTGAATGTGGCTGACGGTGGAGGAGGACTGAGAAACCAAGGACAATGGCAATGAACGTGAACTCTACAGCATGGACGGGCTCACTGTGAGCCTTAACCTTCACCTGGCGATGGATGGAGATAGGGACAGAGCTCCACATTGGAACACTGGACTGAGCTCCCAAAGTTCTGATGAGGAGCAGAAGGAGAGAGATCATGAGAAAGAAAGTCAGAACCATGAGGGATGCGTTCCCCCACTGAGACGGCAGGACAGAACTAATGGGAGACCACCAAGTCCACTTGGAATGGGACTGAGGGAACATGCAACCAAATCGGACTCTCTGAAAGTGGCTGATGGTGGAGGCTGGCCGAGGAGACAAGGACAATGGCGATGGGCTTGGTCTCTAATATATATTTCTTAATTATACATTATATTTTCAAATGAGCTGCACAACACAATACCTTAATTAACTTAAGAAATATACATATAACAAAATTGACATTAAATTTATATCAGTTAACCAAAATCCATACCAACGCAAAGTATTAACCTCTATAGAACATCCACCTTTAAATGTAAACAAACATTTATAAAAAATATTTTGGAATTTAGGCATAGTTCTCTTTAAATTGCTTCCTGCTTTTTGTTGGGTGAAATATTTGGGGGTTCATGAAGACCTTCAGGGGGTCTTTGTCCATCAAACCACATTAAGTCTGGAAGAAATCCACAGGTTCTCATTCTCTGTGGACACAAAAGTAGAACCTCACCGGGCGGCGGTAGCGCACGCCTTTAATCCCAGCACTCATGAGGCAGAGGAAGGCGGATCTCTGTGAGTTCGAGACCAGCCTAGTCTACAAGAGCTAGTTCCAGGACAGGCTCCAAAAGCTACAGAGAAACCCTGTCTCGAAAAAACAAAAAAAAAAGTAGAACCTCTTTTCCAAAGAAACATAGCCTTGGACCCATATTTTGAAGTTATGATACCTTTAAAATATATATCTTGGTTTAGCCTATCAGCCTGTACTTAGTTCATTCATAGTCAAAAATTTTAAAGAAAACACAATAATATACATAATACAGATTGCATTTTTCATCTTTACATGACTTATTTTTCTTTATTCCTTTAATCTATGACTGTCTGTATTCTGACTTTTTAAAGTCTTTGTTTTATTTTTTAAAAAATATTTATTTCTTTCTATAACTTTCTATACATTTTTGTTCTCTCTCCCAAGCCTACGTATATTTTTATAAAGATACTTGGTCTAATTTAGAAGTCTTTTATGTCTGAATCTGTCCTATTGCATATCTGTAATCATTTTCTTTCTAGGAACCCTTCTTAAAATACTAATCAACATGACTAGGATTAAGGCTTCTTTGACTTTTAGCTTTGCCCAGTCCAACATGGCAGAGGTCCATTCACTGTCTCTGAAAGTAGCTGGTGAGAGCCATCCTCACCACCTTGATCTGGTAACCAGTTGGCTTATGCTGCCACCAAATATTTTGCAGCATGCTGCTCCCAAACCCAATTCAAGTGCTCATCCTCCTGAAAGAGCCAGAGTTTGTGCTCCCTGAACCAGGAAGCCACTGTTTCTTGTGCTGAGATAGTAAGCTTTTTCTTAAAGGAGACATGGTGCCTCTGCTTGCCACCAGGAAACAGAGCCCATCTGAAAAAAATCAATGCTAAATACCAAGAAGTCAGCACTCTGTTCTTATATGTGTAGAATTCCTTTTCAAACTATCTGTTTTACATGAATGTAGTAAGCCCCACATTGGTGCATCAATCTGTAGTCAGAGGGTGATCATTCATTTCCCAGCTGTAGAGGCCCAAAATAATCACACAGAAACTGTATTATTACAACATTGCTTGGCCTTTAAGCTCATGCTTCTTATTAGCTAGTTCTTATATTATAAATTAACCCCCATTTCTATTAATCCTTGTATCGCCACATGGCTGTGGCCTACCAGGAAGGTCCTGTCCAACATCCATCATCTGTCTCCTGCAGTGGCCACATGGCTTCTTCCTGACTTTGCTTACTCTCTCCTTCTCTATCTGCTTGGAACTCTGACCTTGCCCTATTTTGTGCTGCAATAAACCCAAAGCAGCGTCTTTACTTACCAATGGTATTCACAACATACAGAGGGGAATCTCACATCAGAAAATGAGGTTGCTTTGAATTATTTTATAATTTATTTCATTTTCTTTTCTTAGTCCTCTATATCATGATGCAGAGAATATAGCGACTACAAACAGAAAATAGCAATGACCTTGTTCCTGACCTTATTGGAAGTTCTTATATTTTCCCTATTTAGAGCAATGATGGCTACAGATATTTTTCTTCGCATGCAGTCTTTATTGTGTTGAAGTTTATACTTCAATCTCTAGCTTTCTCAGGGTTGTTAATAAAGAAGTTACACAGGATTCATTACTCAAAATACTTCTCTGCATTCAATGAGATCATTATTGATTTCTGTATTTGCGTACATTTATGTAACCTGTTATACTAATTTATTTGCATATATTCAGCCACTTCTGAACTTGTGGAATGAAATTGTCTTCATCATAGTGAATGAACTTGATAAACAATTATATTAGTGAAGGGACTAAAGAGATAACTCAGTATTTAAGAGTACTTGCTACTATTACATGAGGCAGTCTTCAGTTCCTAGAATTCACATTAACTTTCATAAACACCTCTAACTCCTGTTCAAAAGAATCTAATACTGCCTTCAGCTCTACATAGACAATTCACACGTCGTACACATGTATGTTTATACTCTACACATAAATTTAAAATAAGTAAATATTTAAAACAAAACCAAAGAATCAAGACTTTATAACTTCTAAACATTCACAGAAAATCAGGTTTGTCCTCACGTGAAACTAAGCTAAACATTTAAAAGTAAATTAACACTAATTCTACTAAGAGGTACTATATAAAAGTCAGCATTCTTACTAACCTTTAAAACATACCAAAAGTCATATATGAATATATTTATGAAAAAATATAGAACAACTACCACTTTCTTTTTTTAAATTAAATATAAATTTAACATACAATGGAAATACACAGTATGATAAAACGATTTTACTCTAAGATTTCAATAATAACTTAAAATTAATGGAAATTAAGAAATATAAAAATTTAAAGGAAAGGAAGAACAAAGGGTAAAGGTGGGGAAACAAATTAAATAGACTATATGACCATAACATATGCAATATTAGTTTCTTACAATAATAGTATAATAATGATAGATTGGGTAGAAAATCAACTAAGTTGTTCAATATGAAGAAGCATATTTATATAAAATGTATCTAATAATATAGCTTATAGTAAATGACTGTGCCATAATGTTATTCAAGATTATAGTGGAAATAAAAAAATGTTTTTAACATGCAAATCCATAAGGAAAATTAAAAATATGTTTACACTGACAAACTCAACTACGTAAAATATTTCAAAGCTGCTAGACTTACTAATAAATCTTTGAAAGCTATGGGATGCATGCTTAACATGAAAATAGATTGTATATAAGTACAGGAGTAAATAAAGCATCAAAACTCAAATCATCTGTAATAACACCAGACTCCTCAAATACAGTTAGAAAAAAAATATATCAATATAATCAAGATTTCCAAACTGAAAATTATCAAACATTTTCTAGACAACAATAGACACAAAGCTGGGAATGTAAACTATATTTTGTATTTTTTAAAATTCATAATTAAAATGTTTATTTTCCTAAAATTGGTCTGCAGATTTCATGCAATTTTGAAGAAATTTTTAGTTGTAATTTCTTTGTTTAATTTTGATAGAAACTTTTTCTAATCTTATTTTCTTTAATTATGAAAGTGAAAATAAGTGAAGTAAAATATCTATAAAAGACTTAAAAATAATACCCAAGTTGAAGTGTATGCTATGCAATAATTCAATATAGTTTAATATGAGGATAACCAAGGCAGTTTAGTTGGAAATAATACAAACATGTAGAACACACTGAAAATTCAAAAAAAATGCATATCAAGCATGTTGATATTTCAAAATATTTACAAATTTAGTTACTGGAGAAAGGAATACATTTTAAATAGAGGGATGTAAAAGTTTAAAATAAGGATCTTTATCTTAATTATCACCATATACAGAAATCCTCTCTTTAACTGAGAGAATCAATTCAAATGTAAGAACTAAAACAATATAAAATTCTTGAGAAAATGAGTGGGGAACATATTTGTAACCTTGAGGTTGGCAGTGACATCTTTGATAGCATGCAAAGAGCAAAAGCCATAAAAGACAAAAGATGATATATTAGGTTTATCTAAATCAAAAACTTCTGCTCAGCACAGAACTCCTTTTTTGGGAATTTAAAGGCAAGTCACTGACTGAGAGAAAATATTTGTTATATAAATATTTGACAAATGATCTTTTCCCCCTCTAACTCTATATATAGAGCTCTATAACTCAATAAGACAAAGAAGGGAAACAAAATATTTGAAGAGACACTTTATAAAAGAAGATATACATGCACATAAAAAGCCATATAGCATAATTATCATAGAAAGGAAATAAATATCACCAAGCAATATCAGTGCATAATTCTAGAAAAGCTAGAATCAAAACAAATGAAAATGTTCAATGTTGCAGAGAATAATTGAGACTCATAAATTGCTGGTGGGAATGTAAAAAACATACAATCATGTTGACAGTTTCTTGTAGAATCAAACATACATGTCCCATATTTATTACATTCACATTTTTTCCAAAAAGAAATGAAAGCATATTCTCTCAAAGATCTTCAAAGAATTGATTATGCATCATAGGTCATGACAATACCAAACTGGAAATAATCGAAGTACCTGTTAAAAGAGTAAGGAAGAATCAAACATTATATTCTTAGGACAAACACAACTCAAAATAAAAAACAAAAAAAAAAAGCAAAGACCAAAAACACACTAACAGGACAAAGCATGAATCTCAAAACCAATAACCTGAGTAAAAAGAATCTAGACGCAAAATAGCAGACACCACGTGATTCCTTTTACATGAAATTCTATACAGAAAGAACTGCTCTCCACTGACAGAAAGCAGGTCAGCAGTTGTGTAGGGTAACAGAGGTTGATTGCTCAGGTGAATGATGAAACTTTTCAGTGTTCTAGAAATGTTTTATGTCATACAGTGGGAGAGATTACACAATGGTACATTTTGTAAATACAATCAAATTGTGTACATGAATTTGCTAATTTAATTATGATTAGGTTTCACCTCAAAAACACAGCTTTACAGCACAGACTATTTCTGGTGACGCCTTTCCATGGGCTTTTCTTCACTTCAGATTAGCTGCAGTTTCAAGGTTATGAATACGGATCTAAGAAAAGAGACAGAGTAGTATTCTAGCATGTATATATTCCACAGTTTCTTCATCCATTCTTCCACTGAAGGGCATCTAGGTTGTTTCCAGGATCTGGCTATTACAAATAATGCTGCTATGAACATAGATGAGCATATGCTTTTGTTGTATGATTGGGCATCTCTTGGGTAGATTCCCAATAGTGGAATTGCTGGGTCCTGGGGTAGGTTGATCCCGAATTTCCTGAGAAACCGCCACACTGCTTTCCAAAGTGGTTGCACAAGTATGCATTCCCACCAGCAATGGATGAGTGTACCCCTTACCCCACAACCTCTCCAGCAAAGGTTATTATTGGTGTTTTGGATTTTAGCCAATCTGACAGGTGTAAGATGATATCTCAAAGTTGTTTTAATTTGCATTTCCCTGATAGCTAGGGAGGTTGAGCATGACCTTAAGTGTCTTTTGGCCATTCAAACTTCTTCTGTTGAGAATTCTCTGTTCAGTTCAGCGCCCCAATTTTTAATTGGGTTAATTGGCATTTTACCGTCTAGCCTCTTGAGTTCCTTATATATTTTAGAGATCAGACCTTTGTTAGTTGCAGGGTTGGTGAAGATCTTTGGAAGTAGACACGATCGCCAGGCAAAATTGAGAACTTGAGGGTTGGGCGAGACTGGGCCAAGGGAAGATGGGGAGAGAAAAATGTGAAGGGGAGAATGGGGGGAGCTCGGAGGAATGGGATGCTTGGGATATAGGAAGGGTGGATATGAGAGCAGGGAAGCATATATCTTAATTTAAGGAGCTACCTGAGGGTGGTCAAGAGACTTGACCCTAGAGGGGTTCCCAGGTTTCCAGGGAGAGGCCCCCAGTTAGTTCCTTGGGCAGCTGAGGAGAGGGAGCCTGAAAAGGCCAGTTCCTATAGCCATACTGATGAATTTCTTGCATATCACCATAGAACCTCCACCTGACGATAGATGAAGAAAATGACAGAGCCCCACATTGGAGCACCGGACTGAGCTCCCAAGGTCCTGATGAGGAGCAGAAGGAGGGAGAACATGAGAAAGAAAGTCAGGACCGTGAGGGAACCTCCAGCTGGCGACAGATGGGGAAGGTGACTGAGCCCCACATTGGAGCACTGAACTGAGCTCCCAAGGTCCTGATGAGGAGCAGAAGGAGCGAGAACATGAGGGAGAAAGTCAGGAACGTGAGGGGTGCGTTCACTCATGGAGACGGTGGGACAGAACTAAAGGGAGATCACCAACTCCAGTTGGAATGGGACTGATGGATCATGCGACCAAACCCGTCTCTCTGAATGTGGCCAACAGCGGGGGCTGACTGAGAAGCAGAGGACAATGGCGCTGGGCTCTGATTCTTCTGCATGGACGGGCTCTGTGGGAGCCTTCTCAGCTTGGTCGATCACCTTCCTGGACCTGGGGGGAGTTGGGAGGACCTTGGACTTAGCATAGAGTGGGGAACCCTGATGGCTCCTTGGCCTTGAGAGGGAGGGAGGGAAGGTATGGGTGGAGGGAAGGGGAGGGAAGGGGGAGAAGGAGGGGAGGGAAGGGGGAGGAGGAGCGGAGGGAGGGGGAGGAGGAGGGAAGGAGATGGAAATTTTTAAATATAAAAAAAAAATAAACCATGAGAAAGAAAAAAAAAAAAGAAAAGAAAAGAGACAGAAAACAAGCTGACTATAGCATAGTGAAGACCAGAGCGATCATGTCTCCAGGTCCAGAGATTCTCATATCCTCTTCCCAGTGAGACTCTGCATGTGACTGACTTTTCCATTTGAAAATGACTGCCACCATCACAATTCCTTTATTTTCCCATAGTGACATAGACCTGTGATGAGGGACACTTGCTTTTCCTGTTGATGGGAAGCCAGACATAGGGAAATCTTCAAACCAAATGGGAAGAACTATTCAAGTCCAGGAGGAGATTTGGGAGTTTGTGTAAACACAATGATTATGTGATTTAATTTAATGATTGGACTTTTGGCTTCCCCCCTTAAGGATTAAATTACAGTGTGTTACCTATGGGCAGAAAAACTAAGCTCTATCTGGGAACCTAATAAATTGGTAACATAAAGTTTAGTACATTTCCAACTCTTGACCTTTTGCATATTCATAGGTCAAGAACACAGCGATAAAATTTGGAACCCCATAGTATCTTCTTGTTACAATTTAATGAAGAACTAATACATATTTTTCTACTGTAAATATATTCTTCAACTAATGACTGCACATTGATGGCCAGAGAAACAATGGGTCAAATTCAATGAATGGAGAGCTTCTCTAAGTTAGAGCTTCTAAATATGTATACATCCATCAGTCTTCATTCGAGTTACCACCAGTAAGTTCACTCAAAGTACACAGTATGAAACTCAGATAAGTTCTGGTTTTATAAAGCTACAGAATTCTGGAATTGTTTAATATGCTCAAGATATCCTAACACGTATATGTTCAAACTACAATTTGATCTTCATCAGATAATAACTGAAGAAATTCTAAAAAGCTTCAGAAAAAAAATAGCATGTATCATATTGTGAATGTGAACTGTCCCCTGAAAAGGTTTACATGTTACAAGTGTGCTTCCCTATACTGCCATAACTCAGAGGTAGGACTTTTGGAAACTTCTGTGGTAATGGAAGAGCAATTCAAATTTTGTTTGGTCTAAATGCTAGAGAGATGATTCAGAAGTTAAGAGAGCACTTACTACTCTTTCAGAGACCCAGAGTTCAGTCTCCAGTATTTACACTGGACATTCATTAGCTTACTATCTTATAACTTCAGCTCCAGGTACCCAATATCCTCTTGTGACCTCTGTAGACAATGGCATTCATACTTACATACCCATACACAAACACACAGAAGTAGGCATAATTTTCGAATGTTTTTTGCTTGTCTGTCTGGAGGTTCCAGAATTGTCATGAGATATCTGATTGGAAGCCTGGGTCACTTTGATTGATATCATTTTATTCATGACTCTGCTTCCCAAACACCTTGATATGAGCAAGTGTACTGTGTGGCGTGTTTCCCATGTAATGAGCTGTCATACCACATGCCTAGACTCATTGAAGTCAATGGCTATTAATTTAAACTTCTGAAAGCATTAGCAAAAAAGAAAACATCACCACTAAAGTCATTTTCCGATGTTTATCATAGTGAAAAAAACTAATATCAAATGTTTCTAAGACTCGTTAGGGCTATTAACGTTCAAGTATTTCATCTAAGGATTTGAGGTGAGAGATGAAACTCCAAGCACCTTGTTTTTGGCAGCTTTTGTTACATTCTTTCCTTCACCTAAAACCCATTACATTTATAATTTGCTTAGACTGTATGCTCTGTGTGAGGAGATATAAATGATGATGTCAAGGTTGAGATTTGAAGCTACTTATAATTTGAAAATATTGTATTTATTCTCTAAGAAAGGCACCCTAAAATGTCTGAATAAATTATCATAGCTAGATAGGTGGACTTCCAAAAGATGGGGTCACATGTGAATTTAAAAGATGGGAAAATATGTGGGAGAAGATATCTTTTCATGCATTCAGGTATCTTCTTTGGGGCCATCCCTATGAACAGATGCGTTAATAATATTTTTATTTTTTGTTTATTCATTTATTAACAAAATAAGCCTAAGTCTTTCTTCTTTTATTGATATATAGTTTTTGTTGATTGCTTTGTTATACACTGGATTCCTTTTTAATTATAGCTATAATACATTGATATAAATTCAATGGCTTAAAATAAAAACATACTCAAACAAATCAGGAAGTCATAAGTGATGACATTTAAAGCTATTAGCTGGGTTGCATGTTGCATTTTTGGGTATTATTTATGGAAGAATTCATTTACTGCACTTAACTTCAGAGACCACTGATTTTCTTCAGACCATGGACTTATTCCATTAATTAAGGCATTAACTATGCCAGATTTTTTTCCCTGTCTCTTCTGATTTTAAGAGTGCTCTTCATTACATTTTGCTTCTTTAGATAATCAAACCTAATCTTCCCATCTGAAGGTCATATTAATCATATCTGTCACATTTTATAGAAAATAGTATATTCATAAGACCTGGATGTCTTTATGTGAGCATTATTCTGCCAACTACATGCATCTGTCTACAAAATCAACTTGTATTCTTGAAATCTTTAATAATGCTTGACTGTTGTTGTCCCCTGATTCCAGTTCCCTGCTACCAAGCCAGGAAAAATCTTACTGTATACAGCCAATCTCTCGTTGACTCTTGAGCAAGCAGTTATTTGAGAAGACAACATTTTAAATTATCACTTAAAGATGAATCAACAGATATTTGAGGACCATTGTGTGTGTGCGTGCACAAATGTATATGCTATTATGCATATGCATATATGTGTACATTTATGTGTATGCATGTATATGCATATATATGTGTGTGTTTCGGTGTATGCTCAAGGTCACAGGAGATGGGTAAAAAGTATAGCTAATCTTCAAAATTTGTACAAGAAGCCCAAGAATTTTCCACAAGAAAAGTCTACTATTTACATATTTACTATAAGTTAATTTTATATTTGAAAACATTATATTGTTGATTATCAGGAAACTTATATAAAAACCTAATTGACTTTTTACCTTCAAGCATTCTAAACAAAAACCCTGTTATTCAACTGAGTGGTGTCAGAATATAGGTTACTTCTAATACTTCTAAAATACTGATATATGGTGGTAATGAATCCATTTACCTCATGGTGCCTCTCACAGATCTCTAAATCTTTTCTGTTCTAAAAAAGTCACCTTAAATAGAGGTTAGTTATAACTTCATTACATTTCCATTCCATAGCTAAGGCAAAGAGTTTTCTGTCAATATTAAAATTTATTTTCTTCAATTTAATTAATTACTTACATATTTTCAGACATTTTTTTAGGATATCAGTTGTAATAACAAAAAAATACAACAAACTTCTTGAGTCTGGTCCCAGAGTGACCCTCTGTCAGATTTCAGATTCAATACAGGCCACATAAATAGAGCTACACACCCAAGATGTTGCTGAGTAGATAGCATACTCTAGGGTATCTGGCAAGGAAATAAATTCTGTAATACTGCTAATAAGTAGCAGAGCCCAGGATCAAACCCCACGATCATGTTCTTTCGATTATCTCATTCTATTAGATAGCATGTCACAAACTTTGCCTAATATTAGGAAAAACTTATTCATGTTTAAGCCAGCATCCAACTGTTTTTCAAACACTTCCTGGATGATCTTAACAGATTCACACTGAGGGGAAACATGAAACAGTTTTGCCAAACTCGGTAAAGTTGTGATCTCTAAGGTGCGTATTTCTGAATGCTCTTCTTCCACGTTAAAGAAACTTTGAAGGAGATGCATGCTCGGAGCTTCATAGGCATAAGTGCTTACTGCTAAAGGCAGTCAGACAACATAGACCCAAGAAGCTTTAAAAGCTTTTGGAGTCTAAGGTGGTAACCTTTGGATAGAAGGGTGAAGCTGTCAGTTCACCGAAACCCAGCACTTCCTCTCAAGTGTCGGCCTTGCCCTTCCATCCACACTAAGTGCCCACTTTCAGCGCCTTTGTTCATTACATAAAGCTTTTGAGGAAACTTCATTCCAGACAGACGGCTAACCTCTGGCTCTAAGGGGATCGCACTGTGAGTTGCTAGGTCTGTTGATTAATTTTACATATACACACATGATAATGCAGCTTGACACTGAAGCCCTCACAGTCAGTCAACCATAGAAGGTAAACAAAATAGTTCAGGCAAATCTGCACTGATGGAAAGTTGTCGGTGTACAAGATGCCTTTAAAGAATATTCTCAAAGATAGAGATGGTTTATTTTCTTCAGTAAGCATCGGAAGGGACTTGGTCAAAATCATCTTAAATCCTTCAGGGTTTATTTGTCTAATAAGATACTCTATTTTGCAACAGGTTGGTACATAATACAAAATATTTCAAAGCAAATGGAAAATAAAATTCAATAATAGCAATATTGTCTGTGAGATTTCAATACTTGGATGACAATTAGTGACAATTATTACTCAACTCAAAGATAAACCTTATAATTTGCTCCTAATTACCTGTGGATATTCTGTGGGAAATTTATTAAATGACAGCATGATGTTTTAAAGAGTTGATTCTGAATTATTAAATAGAGTGCATTTCAAAATTTCCAGGTAATAAAATTTCCTTCTAGGCAAGCTATTCTTTCCTACTGAGAAAAACATAAAAAGTTATGGAGAGTACCCTTTATAACATTTTTCTAAATCATTTTAAAAAGCAAGGTACTTGGGGGCTTGGGAAATTAAATATTAGGTAAAAAGGAAGTTTCCTTTCCTGTGCACGTAAACGTAGTCAGCATAACTTGCAACTTTGAGGTACTTTCTATCAAACCTGGCTGAGTTTGTTGAGCTGTTCAAATGAAGAAGAATTTGGGCAAGAAACACTATCTTTAGTTGAGAGGTTGTTATCCTACACATATGGAAGAGAAAGGAGCCAACACACACACTGACTAACATCTCCATCAAATTAAGCTCCGTTAACATGATCTGTCTGTAACCAAGCTTCTTCATAGAAGCAGAAATAAATGTCACCACTAAGGAGCCTAGAAAAGGCTATTTGAGCATTGCAGATTATTAATGAAAATTAGACTAACATTACCTCTATTAGAGGTATTTAAGCATTTCCTGATAATAAAATGGAGTACCAGTAACTTCTTTTCTTTTCAAAGTCCCAAGCCAATTTAAGTTTTTCAGTTTTGGAGGATTTTCAGCCTTATAATTTTGAATATCATTTATTAATTTAAATATGTCATGTCTAACTGCAAAATGGAGGTTCACAGATGTTCTGTGAGCTACACAAATTATACTGTTATAAAGTAAGTGGGTTAGTATCAGAAGTTGGACTATTTTCAACAAACCTTTTTTGTGTGTGATGTTGATGTTCATTCTCATAGAATGTGTTAAGAAGTCTGAACATTAGGATCTGTTAGAATCCGTGGGAAGAGAGATAATTAGCTCCTGTGGAAGGCAGTAGAATTTGACACAAGTTATAAATAGCAAAATGAAGCCACATAAAATATTTATGAAAATGACACACATCCATAAATGATCAATTTAAATAATTTTAATGGCCTGTAGTTTTGAAAATATATAATTATATATTTTCAAATTAAAATACTCATTTAAGTTTTCCCTTTCCTTTTCTTTCTTCCAATCTCTTTTTGAAATCCTCCACTTTTTCAAATTAATAGCCTCTACCTCCATTTTTTAATTATATGTGTATGTGTACATATGTATATATTTATATCATACACAATATGTATAATGTTACTTGAATGTATAATATGACATAAGGACTGATCCCTTTATATTAGGAAACAAATGAGGATTACTTCTTTTGTTCTCAGCATTACTTAACTGCCTGAAGTTTTTTGTCCAGTGTTGGGCCCTGTGTAATTTCGGTTTATGTCCCCTTATTCAAACCCTGTTTATGCAGATACGTTACTAAAACTTTACAGGAGTAGATTTCCTGATGTTTGAAGGAGGTATAATCTCAAAGCAGACAGACTCTTCCTCATGCACTTACAGTTTCTCCTCATCTGCTTTGGGGATGTTTCCTAAGTCTTGGCTACGGGAGTTGTTTTATCGTTAGATCAGTTTGGGCTCAACAACACACGAAGCATCACCAGTTCTCTCTGTGTTTTGATTAATTGTAGTTTCCTGTAATGGTCTCCATCTGTTGCAAAGAGAAAGTTCTTTATTGAGTCGTAAGAGCTGCACTTACCTTTGAGTGTAAGTATTTATAATGCAGTTAGAAAGCATTCGAGTTTAGTAAATCAGTTGATGTAAGTTCCCCTTCAAACCCATGACCTCAGTAGCACTGGGGAATTGACTAGTTTTCCAGTACCAAGCATGATTTCCCTTTTCTTGAGCAGGGCTCAAGCCTAATTAGTTGTTTGTTATCACCAATATACAAATGCCCTTATTTTTTTTTTTATTTTAATTAGGGGCATCAGGCCATGCTGGTTACTGCTGTAGTTCATAGGTATCATCTCTCTGGGTAGAACTAATGGTTACTTCTCTCTTTTGGAAGTTTATATGGCATCTTGCAATATTGTGAATTTAGCCCTTAGAACAGAGACTTTGAAGTCCTCTCCAGTACAAATCACCTAGATTCTACTTTGGAAGTGTATGTTGTCTCCACCAATAGAGACTTATAGTCTAACTTTTTGGGACAACCAAGGGCAATAGATATAATCAGTAATGTTTGGGCAGTCTTGGGGTGCCCCTGAACAATAAGTTGTAAGAGAGTTTTCTTATGACTGGATTTGGGTTTTTATTAGATAATTTGAGACTCTGGGAGGGAACATTACCACCCTAGGTAGAGAATTTTTATTTAAAATATGAATGGATTTAAACTAAATTTTATTTTTTTAAATTCTTGAGATAATAATATAATCTCCTTTGAAACCCTAATATATAATCCTCCTTTCTCTCTTTCAAATGCAAGACCTCTTCTCACAAATTATTATTGCATATATATATACATATACACAAACATTCCTAAATATAACCCCTTTTTGCATACATGTAGGCTGTGTAATTTTAGACAAATAGATAACAATTTTATTCTATGTAACTTTTTCAGATACACTTACAGTTATTTTGCTGTTTCCCCTTCCTCTCCTTTTATCTTGACTTCTTCACAGTCCCAATTAACTCCCCACTGTTTTTCCCATTTGTCCCCTAAAATTACTTTGACCCCACTAGTCCTTTTTCATTTGTCCCTTTTGGTCCTTCTTTTTACCTTCCTGGATCCTGAATTTGCTGCAGGTTATATACTCTCATCTGAAGCTATGGAGCTGAGCTTTAGAGATGAGAGAGAACATGCCTTGTTTCTATTTCTGCACCTGGCTTAGCTTGTTCCATGTGATACTTTTAGTTTCATCCATTTACCTATAAATTTCATTTTTCTTTACAGACAAGTGATATTCATAAATCTGTGTGTACTACAATTTTTATTCATTCTTCAGTTAAAAAACCATTAACTTTTTTCTTTTTTGTTTTTTTATTATTATTATTACAAATTTTCACCTCCTCAACTCCTCCCATTTCCCTCCCCCTCCCCCCATTCTCCCTTTCCCTGCCCTGTGGGAAGTCCAAGGTCCTCCCCTCTCCATCCAGGTCTAGGAAGGTGAGCATCCAAACAGACTAGGTTACCACAAAGCCAGTACATGGAGTAGAATCAAAACCTAGGGCCATTGTCCTTGGCTTCTCAGTCAACCCTCCATGTAAGCCACTTTCAGAGTTCGGTTTCATCACATGCTCCATCAGACCTAGTCCAGCTGGCCTTGGTGAGTTCACATTAGATCGGCCCCACCATCACAATGGGTGGGCGCACCCCTTGTGGATTAGCAATAAGCAAACAAGAGAAATTCCCAGGCCTACTGTATTATAGATTAGAATCTACTGTTGTGGATAGTTAAAAAAATAAAAACATTAAGGATAGTATTTATAATATAAGATTGTTGATGTTAAATAGATATTTTCGAGCAAATCAGAGTGCTGCAAATGAAATACTACAGATTTTTTTTTTCAAATTTTACAGTAAAGTGTGAATCCAAGGAAAGCCTTTGATTTAATGTGTGTAAACAAAATAGCTCTTAATACTTTTCTTCTTAATGATTTTTTTTTCCTTTTCTAAAATCTGGCATTGCTCTTTGTTCATGGATTTGTCAAAATAATTGTGACTCCAAAATGTGAATTGAATACCAACATAGTAAATATCGGGACTGCTTACATTATAGTTCATAACATGTTTCCTTCTCAGACTGTAAAATTATGGGTTATTTAAAGTAAGTGTATTAGAATAGACTTCAAAAATGACCTGGGAACGGAATAACAATAAGAACAAGAATGGAAGATGAAAAGCTCAAACAAGCAAACACCTGCATCAGCATTCTTTTCTTCTATTTAGTGCCTTTGAGGAAGCACCAAAATCATAACGCTTCACTAGCTGTCTGCACCAAAAACATGAGAAAATCAACATCCGAACTAAGCCAACTGTACCTAGATTGATAGTTATTTGCAAGTGTCCCTGCTACAGCGGAGATTGTATTAATGTCTCTGAAAAGGATGCATTTGTAATATAAATTTAACATGGCATTGTGCTAGCATGGCAATCTCCACAGTGAGTCCTAGTAGAATCAGACATCTGAGCCTGCTTACGAGTGGAATTTATTTATCCCCAACTTGCGTTTATTCTAAACTGTGTCCAATACGGGGTTCTGAACTAAAAGTTTCCAACTTCCAGCTGCATGTCACTTCAATAAATTCTATGGCTTTTCTTCCAATTTCCAGTTTGGAATCTCATAGCAAGCACAAATTCATTTATGTTTAATGTTGAAAATCACTCAAAATATATCAATATTTACCACAACAGAAGTCATGCTGCTAAAGAAAGTGTAGCATCAAAATATGAGAATAGGTCTAATATGAAATCATTTTCCATTTACCAGTGCTTCTTTTTTTTGATTTTTTTAAAATTATTTTTTCATTTATTTACATACCAATCACCATTTCCTCCTTTTCTTCCATCCCTCTCCCCATTTGCCATCTACCCACTCCATCCACTCCTTCACCATCTCCATTCAGAAACAGGAAGGCTTCCCATGGGAGTCAATAAAATATAACACAACAATTTGAGGCAGGACCAAGTTCCTCCTTCCACATCAAGGCTTGACAAGGCAATTGGGCCTGGGGAATAGATTCCTAAAATAGCTTGATTGCCAGCGACATGTCCTGATCCCACTTCTAGGAATCCCACAAACAGACAAAATTACACAATAGTCACACATATGCAGAGGGCCTAGGATGGTCTCATGCAGTCTCTTTAGCTATAAGTCCAGAGTCCATGAGCTCAGGAGAGCTGTCTTTGACAACTCTATTTCACTCAATAAAGAAGGATATCACTACCACAAATACTGTGTAGCAGAAATTTTCTATACAATTTTTATACAATGTATAAAAGAGAACAACTTGGTTATAAGGGAGCAATGAAGTACTAAGTAATAGTGTAACATCTCTTCTTAAGTTTTGAAAGGAAAACGTGTTTCAATTTAGATTGACTCTAAATCACTCTGTTGATTCCTATAAAAAAATTTCCACAGGTATAATTTTTAAGTTAATCAAGATGCACTAATAGGAACTTTGATTCTTATAAAATATCAAAATATTAAATGCTGATGCTTTATTTCACACTACTGTGTTTTCTTTGTTTCAATAATAACAAAGTGGGCTTTGGGGATGTTTGTAGGTAGTTATCTTTATCAACCCACATCTGTAAAGCCTAATTCTGTGAATGTACTCATGTCATAACTTACTTTGATGTAAAATGTTTATAGCTAAGGATATTGTTACTCTCAATATCTACTATTTTTATTAATATTCCAGACATTATAAATCGAAGCATATGAAATCTATATGCAAATTGTCCACTTGATTTTAATGGTACTTTTAAGAGGAATTAAATAAATATTTTTAAAGACTGAATCATATTCCAAAGATATCTGAATATTGCCATTTAAGCTTCCATGAATTGCATTTCAAATAGTACTTTCAATGAGGTAAATAGCATTCTGGAGAGTATTAGATGGGCACCATAATCTCATAGGATTACCATCTTCATAAGAAAGGGAAAAAACCTAGGGGCTTTCTACCTGAGGCACAGAGATAAAACATCACAAAAGACACTCTGTGAACTGTAAGCAAACAGCCCTCTGCAACCCCTTAGGAATGGTTTCACAAGAAACAAGTGCCATTGGGACCTTCAACTCACAAACTCTAGAACCATTGAAAATAATTTCTGTTGCTTAACCATTTTCTTTTCTGCTATCTTGTATGGAAGCCTAAGTTAAATAAGACAATTAACAAGTAGGACTCTCTCCCTTTCATTGATTAACCTCTCTGTGATCACAATATAGAAAAGCTAAAGGCAAAGATAAAGTCAGTAATACCTTACAAAATGACCAGACAACCTCGAAAAAGAAAATGCTGCAAATTTAAAAGACTGCTTTCCTTCATAAAAGGCAAATTTCCCTTCATAGGGTATTGAGAATCTACAGTGAAATTCAGTCAATGTTTTTCTCTTAATTTTTTAAAATGGGCCTTGTTACTTTATACCAGAATTCTAGTCTGTGGTTTGGAAGAAAAATGTGGGTGGCAAGTTGGAGAAAAGGCTCAATTGTTGCTAAGTATAAGGGTCTTGACTGCTTCAGAATTCAATGTCGCCAACTTGGTCAGACTCTGCACCTCTTTGGGGAATTTTGCCGTCTTGTCTATGAAAGTAATATTGTCTCGGCATGGACTCCTGCCATAGGCTGTGCAAGACTATAGACGCCTTCATAAAATGAGTGGAGACACAAGAAGCATTTGTCTAAGCTGTTTCTTAGTTTGTTATAATTTTTGTCTATCTATTTGAATGTATAAATTAATCAAAAATATCAATGATGATTTCCTAAAAAAATGTCAGGAGCCATAGTTTATGATGACAAAACACAAAGTCAAGCCCAAGACCAAGGCTTTCTACTCAAAGCAAGATCATGAAACAGCTCTTCAGTGTCAGGCCCAGTGAAGTTCTCTCCTCTTACCAAGTTAAGTTTAGCGATGAGAAAACAATTTCAAGTGATATCCTTAAGCTTTCCTCCTTGTGTTGATTAAAGTCTAGATGAAAACAGACCTTCAAATTCCTACAAGCATTGATAACATTGTGACATCTTTAAGCACTGAGTTGTCCTCAAAAGCAAGTAGCGACTGCAGCATCGTTTCCATTTTCCAACTTTTTTTACTATTTACTTCCCAATCCTATTTCCAGGCCTACTTTCTCAGTTCCATCCCATGATCTTGTAGGAATTTCAGGGGTCTATATCCTACTTCTCACTCCTTTTATTAATCAGTTGTCCTCCTTTTAAAAATTCATTTCCCGATAAGCTAAGAAACCAGCAAGAACTGGAGACCCAGTTATAAAATAAAACAGGACTAAGAGACCCCAAATCATGAATAATAATACCGGGTTGAGAAAATACATTCTAGAGGAACAAATTAGATCTCGTTGCCTTGTATATTGAGCAAGGAAAGATCATTTGGATGTGGTATTATTTTACCTTTCAGAGCAAAAGATTCTGTGGGCAATCATAACAAACGAGCTTCCTCTAAACATTCATGAGATATACAGACAGGGGCACAAAAAAGTGACATTTATTTTAAATATTTTTATTGAAAATATATTTGAGTAGGTTGAAGATAAAAAAAATTGAAAAAAGCAAAGTATTTTGTGTAGACTTGAAGGGAGACAACAATGTTAATAAGAGAATCATAATTATGTAATTGTACTTGAGTGTGAATAAGTCAAGCCCCATCCCTTTATTGGAAACGTGAGAAAAGATCATTCTAGGACAGTTTATAGGTAAAGAGACAGGTCTGTGACTGGGATCTAGTGTTCAAAGCAGTAATCACAAAGACATACATGTTAACTCTTTAGCCTACAGATTTGCATCCTAAAATTTTAAGAAAACACCTAGACAATATCCATATGAATAGAACAATCATATAATAATATATAAATTATGGAGCCTCATTTAATGTATGTAAATTATTATAGTAAACCTTGGTTACAACATCTTTTATTTCCTTAGAAATTCCCGTTACTTGATTGCTAAGTTTGTCTCACAATGAGAGAAAATTTACTAGAGAATTCTCCCATTAGGGAGCATGAGAATTATTCTTATTTTGGTTCTCTATACATTCCTGTCACATGTACATAGATAGAGAAAAATAATCTGAAGAAACACGAGCTGAATTCCCAATCAGTGCCCCCAACCAAATGTAATGACTGTCCCCACTTATGTGTAGTTTGTTATCTTTGGAGTCTGGATTCTTTGGCTCAATCTTAAGAACTCTGTGAGGTTAATGCAAGTTGTGGATACCTACATTGTCATTCTACATCTTTTTCAATCTTTCTTAATGTTGAATAGTAGTAAGAACTATATATGTATTTTACTCTCAATAGTCACGTAAGTAGGTCCCAGTCTGAAGCTTCTTAACAGGGCTGTTATTAACATTCTACTTCAGTTCTTCAATAACACATTTTTGTTGGATGTGTACCAAGACCTAAAACTGAAGAGTCACAGAATTTGAAACTATTCCTTGCCAAAGTGATTTCACTCACACTGGTAATTACGAAAGTTGCAATTTGCTTCATTTCTTTGCCAGCAATGGATATTCTCCTGTCTTTCTCATTTATGTCATCCCATGGTTGGCTAAAGACTGCGTTTTCCTGGCATCCAATGAAGTTGAAGTATGTTATTGGTAGTTTGAATAACCTTCATTCTGAAGTATATCTTTAGGTCCTCCTCCTATATGTGGCAAATTATCTTACTTATTTAAATTTTCCAATGAGAACAGTAAACACGTGTGTGTGTGTGTGTGTGTGTGTGTGTGTGTGTGTGTTCGCGCATGTGCACACTTGTGTGACTGTGTAAAACATATAAGTAGTACAAACTTTAATTGGTCTTAATAATAAAAACCCCAAGTCAGATATCAGGATAAATGATGAAAGATCAGAGAAGTAAAGGAATCAGCCATTATTAGAGAGACTTTTTGCCTCTACCGAATCCTCAGACCAAAGGGGGCAAGATTGTGTCTCCACAAATCCTCAGACCGAATGTTCAGAGGTCCTGTCTCTTCCCACCTTCTAGTCTTCTCTCTACCCAACCATATCACTCCTATTTCCACCTCCTCAGTGATAGGATTAAAGACATGTGATTCCAAGAACTGAAATCAAAGTTGTGACCTCTGTTTCTCTTTTAGTCTGATTCAATCTCAGTATCCCTGGGTCGCCTTGAAATCACAGAGATCTGTCTGCCTCTGTCACCCAGCTATTGGGATTAAAGGCATGTGCCACTACTGTCTGGTCTCTATGGCTAACTGGTGTGGCAAGCTCGGCACACTCTTCTTCACATACATGTTCATATAAGTTTATATACACGCATCAATATCTCTTATCCCTCCCTGGGGCTATTTTTCAACTTTCATGCTATACTTGTTTGTTTGTTGGGATGTTTTGCTGTTTGTTTTTACTAAGAAATGGTCTCATTTTTGGGCTTTCCCTAACAATGTAGGCGCATTACCTGACATCCTTTCCGGCATGAGCTATGTTTTTGATCTTGGTCATTCTGACAAGTGTAAGATGGAAATAAAACAGGTGTAAGATGGAAAAAGCTGCTCTGGAAATCAATGTGGCAATTTCTCAGAAAATTAGGAAACAATCTACCTCAATACCCAGCAATACTGCTGCTGGGTGTATACCCAAAAGATATTTAATCATTCCACAAAGACATTTGCTAAACCATGTTCATAGCAATGTTATTTGCAATATCCAGAATCTGGAAACAACATAGATGCCCTTCAGTTGAGGAATAGATAAAAAAAATATGGTGCATTTATACAATGGAGTACTACACAGCAGTAAAAAAAAAATAATGACATCTTGAAATTTGCAGGCAGATGGAAGGAACTAGATAAAACCATATTGAGTGAGGTAACCCAGATCCAGAAAGACAAACATAATATGTATTTACTCATAAGTGGCTTTTATACATAAAGCAAAGAAAATATATCATTAACTCCAAGGCTCTGGGAACATAGAAGAAGAGGACAAAGAATGTGAGAATTGAATCATGGAGAGATATACAGCAAGGGGGTGTCTGCTGAACACAAAATAACATTGAATAAAATTGGTAAAATAAATATAATTGACATTAACTAATGTATCAAAATTTGCCATTCTAATAAGAAAGTATTTAAAACTTGAAAGCAAAAACTATTAAAGAAAGACAGATTGCTACTAAAATTTAATTTTTTAACTTGATCGATTTATTGGGATATAGTCTCACTATAGAACCCAGGCACTCCTGGAACTTACTATATAGGGCAACCAGGCCCTAAACTCATTTTAAATTTTTAAAGCCAACATTTAGCAGATCAAGTCATACCCTCACTCAAATATAAATTGCCAAGTTGCCTGTCAGTGTATTGGTAACTGCTGTACTGTAAAACTATCACAACAAAGTTAGAATCTTCAGATCATTCTGAGACATTTATCATAGTGTTGCTTTATGGTCAACAAGTTGGGAAAATGGGTGGAACACAGGAGAAGCGGTGACTGAATAGAGACAGCTAATCCAGTCCTGATGTTTCTGTGGAAACAGCCATATTGATTTTCCTTTCATCACCGATTTCTTCTGATCCCTTCAAGTGAAAGAAGAGTCAATTCCTCCAAAAGCTGACATACTTCTGAACAGTTTTGCAATTGTTATGACACTTTGAAGCCTCAACGCTGACAAGCGAAGAGAATTCCTAAAAGGTAAGAATGAGTAATTGAGGACACACAGACACACACAGAAACACACACACACACACACACACACACAGAGACAGAGACACAGAGAGAGACAGAGACAAAGACAGACAGACAGAGAGAAAGAGAGAGAGAGAGAGAGAGAGAGAGAGAGAGAGAGAGAGAGAGAGAGAGAGAGAGAGAGAGAGAGAATGCCAATTAATTTTTTTCAGGACAAGAAGATGAAAATTAATGTCAGAAACTAGAATGCTGCACTCCAACTTACATTCTATCCATCATAAACATTACTACGATCTGAGTCTTCTATAACTGGGCACTTCTGTTTGATGTCATTAACTGGTACATGAACCACAGGAACCTACTAAGGATCGGCTTCTTGGTTCTATCATATATGTCTTACATATAAGTATTTCAGCATTAATTTTAGGAAGATTTTTCCAATTAATATACTAATCCAACTGTTCTTCATGTGATGAAAAAAAATAATATTATCTCTATAGTACACCTTCCTTAATGCTCAAGTGAACTATTATTACAATCATTGGTGGGTAGAGTGATAATCTGTAGGGACTGTCATAAAGATGTAACTAACCAAGTGCATGTCATGAGTAAACTAACACTAACTGAATCTGAAGCCCATATATAATAAAAAATATCACCCCCAACTATGTACATAAAACAGTATTTCATTAGAGGAAAATAGTTGGACAATTTTTAAATTTTCTCTTTGTTTTAACAATTTCATACATGAATACTATAGTCAAATTAACCCCACACCTCTTTCCTCCTGTTCCAACTCCTCCTATGTCTACTCCACACAATCTAAGAAAAGACTTTCTTGTTTTTAATTATTATTGTTGATGACCAATAAATAGATAGATAATAGATAGTTAGATAGATTTAAGTAACTCCACAGCTAGGGTGAGGCCTGGCAGAATTTATCCCATCAATATTGGTATGGTGTGGTCATTTCATAGTTCTTGTTTAGGCAACCATATTGTTGAAATATTGCAGGGGCAGTGTTTCATGTTTTTAAGCAGTTAGGTAGATTTTGTAATTCTTATAATCTTTTCTAATTCTTATAATCTTTTTCAAGGATAGTATACTACTATACTTTTAATTTTTGAAATTTTTTATTCATTTTACATACCAACCACAGTTCCCCATCCTTCCCCTTCTCCCTCTCCTCTCTCCCCAACTTCTCCCAACCATTCCCCATCCACTCCTCAGAAAGAGTAAGTAAGGCCTCCCATGGGGAGTCAACAAAGCCTGACTCCTTCAGTTGAGGTAGTATCAAATCCCTCTGCCTTACATCAAGCCTGAGCAAGGCATTCCACCACAGGGAACGGGATTCCAAAAGCTAGATCATGCATCAGGGAAACATTCAGTTGCCAGGAGTCTCACAAACAGTCCAGGCTACACACCGTCACCCACATTCAATGGGTCTAGTTCAGTCCCATACATATGCCCCAGTTGTTTAGAGTCAGTGAGCTTTCATGAGTTCGGGTCAGCTAAGAATACCAGCAAGATTACCTCTGTAATCAGATTGTTGACTACCCTAACTGTCATCATATACCTGTCATCCAGTAATTGATGAAAGCATACACAGTGATTCACCGCAAAACACCAAGCCGAACTCCGGGACTCCCAGTCGAAGAGAGTGAAGAAGGATTATGTGAGCAAACGGAAGCGGGGTGGGGGGAGTCAAGAGAATGACAGGGAAATTCTTACAATTTTACTGTGACTTCTTTCATCTTTTCACAATAGCCTTAGGTCTATAGTCTGTTGGAGCAGTACTCCTACTGCTGAGGATCTCATAGTCACTTATTTTCTGCATTTCCATCAGTTGCAAACCTCTTTAAAGGCCTCCATTTACCCCCAAAAGAAACTTCTTTGATGGAGGTTGAGGGTTGTTCTCCCTTTAATTGCTCAGAGGTCCATCCAGTTTTATAGATCCTCAAGAATGAAATATACCAGAGCATCATTTGGACTTGCCAGGCACAAAATAGGAGCTCATGGAATAGACCACGTGAAAAAGAATGCGTGATGGTTATAGTGACCTCTGCTGTAGAATTTTGAACAATATTTGACAAATGAAAACGTGAGGAATTCATGAATAGAAAAAAATTCATCAAGCAAAGTATTCAGTAACAGATGCCTCTACAATAGGAATTTGGGTATTATGTCTATTGACAGAAGCTTTTCCTTTTTTGCCTTTATTTTATTTTACTTATATTTTAGGAATTTTTACATTTATTAATTGTAGAAAGTAATGGGATTTGCTATGAAGTTTCATTCATGGATATAATGTACTTTGATCATATTTACCTATTACCTATATTGTCTCTCTCAGTTTATTATTCTATGCAGCAATATTTTGTTCATGTTTTTCTTTTCCACCATTCACTTTCCTTCCCTATCCTCTTCTTCTTCCTCCTCCACTTCTTTTTTTTTCCTTAAAATCAATATTCTATGTTTTAGGAAAAATGTGTTGTTTTTCTAAAACTGGCTTATTTCATTTAAAACAATCATCTCAAAGTCCATCCATTATTTTATTTTGCTAGGTTAAGAAAGAACTCAGAAAAAAATGAGCTGACTCATAACAACTTCAAAAACAATCAAACAAATAAGATCAATCTAAATATAAACTGAATCAAAGAAGTGAAGCAACTTGAGAACACAGAAGAAATGTAGGAGATATGGCTCAGAAGGTATGAAAAACTGTTGTCCTTTAGAGAACCAGAGTTACATTCCCAGCACCCACATTGTGCAACTCATAATCAACCTTTAGCTTTAGTTCCAGGCAGGAATTTGGTGTTCTTTTCTAGTCTTCTCAGGTATTGCCTGAACATATATATATATATATATATATATATATATATATATATATTCATTATATATATACAATATATATTATGAAAAGAATATAATCTTTAAAAAATAACATAAAGCAAAGAAAGAACTAAAGAAAATAAAAGACAGAAAGACTGCCCATATTAGTAAGCTATAGAATATTTTGAAAATGGCTGTTGGTTCCTGGCCACCAGGCCAACTTAGACCCAAAATAATCACACATAAACTGTATTAATTATATCACTGCATGACCCATTGGCTCTAGCTTCTTATTGGCTAACTCTTATATTAATATAACCCATTTCTATTAATCTGTATATAGTCACATGGCTGTGGCTTACAGGGTAAAGTTTTCAGCATCTATCTCCAGCAGCTCCATGGATTCTCTCTAACTCCACCTTTCTCCTCCAATGTTATATACCAAGCCAGTTTCTTTATTAATTAACCAATAAAAGCAACACATATGTAGAAGGCCTCCCACAATAACTGAAATTGACTTAAAGATTCAAGTCAATTCCTATCAAAATCCCAATCAAATAAATAGAAAACAGTCTTTTTTTCTTTTCTTTAATTTTTTTAATTTATTAGATTTAAAAAAAAATACCAATCCAAGTTCCCACTCCTTCCCCTCCTCCCATTCTCTCCAAACACCTTCCCATCCTACCCTCTTCAATTCCTCAGAGAAAGTAAGGCACATTGCTTTGTGGATGGTCCAAGTCCCTCCCTACTACATCTATGCTGAGCAAGGTATATATGCAGAAAATAGGTTCCCAAAAAGCCACAACACGAAGTAGGGATAAATCCTGGTGCCACTGCCAGTGGGCCCTCATTCTGCCCCTACCATGGACCTGTCAAACACATTCAGAGGAACAAGTTTGGTTCTATGCTTGTTTCTTCCCAGTCCAGCTAGAGTGGATAATCTTCTATTAGCTCAGGTAGACTGTTTCAGTGGATGAACACATCATGGTCTTGACCTCTTTGCTCATATTCTCATTCCTTCCACTCTTAAACTGGACTTTGGGAGCTCAGACCAGTGCTCCAATGTGAGTCGCTGCCTCTGTTTCTATCAGTTGCTGGATGAAGGCTCTATGATGATATTTAAAATATTCATTAGTATGACTACAGGACAAATCAAGATCAGGCCCCCTCTCCTCTACTGTTTGGGGTCTTAGATGAAGTCAGTCTTGTGGATTCCTGGGAAGTTCTCTAGAGCAAGGTTTCTGTTAACCCTATAATGGCTCCCTCAATCAAGATATCTCTTTCCTTGCTCTCATCTCTGTCCTTCCTCCATCTTTATATCCAATTCCCTCAAGTTCTGCCCAACCCTCCCCTTCTCCACTCCTCCTCCCCTTCAAACCTCCTTTCTCACCCAACCCCCATGCTCCCAGTTTTTCAGGCAATCTTGTCTGTTTCCAGTTTATAGGTGGATCTATTTATGGTTTTTTTGGGGGGGTTCACTTTATTACTAGCTCTCTAGGATCATGAAAAATGCTGATATGAACATAGTTGAAGAAATGTTTTTGTAGTATTATTCGGCATATTTTGGGTATATTCACAAGAGTGGTATTGTTGAATTCTGAGATAGGATGGTTCCCAATTTACTGAGAAACTGCCATACTGATTTCCAAAGTGGTTGTACAAGTTTGCATTCCCTCCAGCAATGGATGAATGCTCCCTTTTCTCCACATCCTCTCCAGTGTAAGCTGTTATTGGTATTTTTGATTTTAGTCATTCTGACAGGTGAAAGATGGTGTCTCAGAGTTGTTTTGCTTTGTATTTCCCTGATGGGTAAGGATGGAGAATATTTCCTTAGTATCTTTTGGCCATTTTAGATTCTTCTTTTGAGAATTTTCTGTTTAGCTCTTACCCCATTTTAATTGGGTTATTTAGAATTTTAATTCCTAATTTCTTGAGTTCTTTATATATTTTGGAGATCAGTCCTTTGTCCCATATGGGGTTGGTGAAATTTTTTTTATCATTTAGTAGGCTGCCTGTTTGACTTATTGACTTTGTTTTTTTTTTGTTTGTTTGTTTTTTGTTTCTCAGTTTCAGGAGGTCCCATTTATTTATTTTTGCTCTCAGTGTCTGTGCTACTGGGGTTTTATTTAGGAAGTGGTCTCTTGTGCCCATGCATTGAAGACTACTTCCAACTTTCTCTTCTATCATGTTCAGTGTGGTAGGATTTATATTGAGGTCTTTAATCCATTTGGACTTGAGTTTTGTGCATGGCAATAGATATGGATCTATTTTTGATGGAGGAGGGTCATCTGTCTATGTGTTACTTTCATTGGTTAATAAAGAAACTGCCTTGGCTCTTTAATAGGACAGAAAACTGTTAGGCAGAGTACACAGAAAAGAATTGTGGGAGAAAGAAAGCAGAGTCAGGCAGAGGCCTCAGGCAGTAACCATGCCTCTCCTCTCTGAGAAAGAAGCAGGTTAAGATCTTTCCTGGTAAGCTACCACCTCGTGGTGCTACACACATTAATAGAAACGGATTAAGCAAGATGTGAGAGTTAGCCAATAAGAGGTTGAAACTAATGGGGCCAGAAAGTGTTTAAATGAATACAGTTTGTGTGTTATTTCGGTTGTAAAGCTAGCCATGAATGAGCCATGTGGGAATGTAGTCTGTCACTCCTATTACATATTTTCATTCTTCTACACACTGACATCTAGTTATGCTAGCACCATTTGTTTAGTCACTGCTCATAGGTGTGTGGATTAATATCTGGGCCTTTGATTCAATTCCATTGGTCAACCTTTCTGTTTTTATGCCAATACCAATCTGTTTTCTTTACTGTAGCTCTGTAATAGAGCTTGATGTCAGGGATGGTGATGCCTCCAGAAGTTCATTTATTGCACAGGATTGTTTTGACTAACCTGGATTATTTTTTGTTTTTCCATATGAAGTTGATTATTGTTCTTTCAAGGTCTGAGAAGAATTGTGTTGGGAGTTTAATGAGGATTGCATTGAATATGGATGGCATTTGGTAGGATTGCCATTTTTACTATGTTGATCCTACTTATCCAAGAGCATGGGAGATCTTTCCATTTTCTGGTACCTTCTTCAATTTCTTTCTTCAAAGACTTAAAGTTCTTGTCAAATATGTCTTTCACTTCTTTGGTTAGTGTTACCCTGAGATATTTTATGTTTTTTGTGGCTATTGTGAAAGGTGACGTTTTTCTGATTTCCCTCTTAGCTTCTTTATCATTTGTGTCTAGGAGGTCTACTAATTTTTTTTTTTAGTTGAACTTGTATCCTATCACATCACTGAAGGTATTTATCAGCTAAAGGAGTTCTCTGGTAGAGTTTTTGGGGTCACTTATATATACTATCATATCATCAGCAAGTAACACAATTTGACTTCTTTCTTTCCAATTTGAATCCCCTTGATCTCTTTTTTGTTGTCTCATTGCTATTGCCAAAACTTCAAAAAAATATGTTGAAGAGATATGGAAAGAGTGGAAAGCCTTGTCTTGTTTCTGGTTTTAGTGGAATCACTTTGAGTTTCTCTACTATTTAATTTGATGTTGGCTGTCGGCTTCCTGTATATTGCTTTTATTATATTTAGATGTGTTACTTGAATCCTTATTCTCTCTAGGACCTTTATCATAAAGGAGTGTTGGATTTTGTCAAATGCTGAAAAAATTTAAAATTCGTATAAAACCTCAAAAGACCATGAATAGTCAAACATTACTGATCAAAAAGAAGGAAAATGAGAGACATTGAAACACCTTAGATGAAAATTATGCTGTGAAGACCACAGTGTTAGAAACAACAACAACATTAGCAGTAGCAGCACAAAGTGAATGAACTAAGAATGAAGGATTCACAGACAGGGGGGTAACAGGTTATTTTCAAAATGTCCCTTCTCTGAAACTTCTTTTCTGCTTCTGGATTCTCATGCTCAGCTCTTCACATGTTTCTCAGACTCTACCATTTCCCAGCTGACAGCCCTTGCTGCTTTGCTATAGAAGAGCATCATTCCCTTTTCTATCATCACAAATGAATGAATCATGAATAGAAAATTAATCATAGAAACGGGAGTCCAGATAACGAGCTGAAACTGCTATATTAGAAACAATGTTTCTCTCCCCATAAAAAGCAAGATGATTGGATAATTGCATAGTTGGTACTTATCCCAGAGGAAGAATGAAACTTCCTGTTTTCAGGAAGATACCTTCTTTGCCCAACCACCTACTCCATACCCTGCTCCAAAAGGGTCTGAAGTATTTCTAATATTATTAAAAAGAGAAAATGGAAAACTACTTTTTTAATCATCAGAAATTCAATGCATATTCCTCTACCACCAAGTAGTAATGTAAATGTTACCTTTAGATGGGACAATACCAGAATCTTACCTTGCACTGTCTATGGCTACGTTCTTGAGTTCTATGTTTCAAAACTTTTTGTCATTGTACAGTTTTTATCATTTTAACTTGCCAATAATGATTTTAAATTTCTTAGAGGAAAATTTGAAAAAGATTTATTTTAAAAATTGCCTATTAATGTTGGTGAATAGCCAAACAGTTTGACTAATAAAGTTAATTATCTGTTCTAGAATTTAAAGATGAAAACACCTTATTAGTTTATTAAATTCACATGTATTCTTAAAAGCTTTAAAAATTCCTCTTTTCCAATTGTATCCAAAATAAAATTTGTGAATTCATTTTCAAATCAACATTTAGGAGCCACACTGTAATTATTTAATTTGTCTATATCCAAATTAAACTAAAAAATGGCTAATTACTTTGCAACTGGACTTTATTTCCTTGATGATAATAGAGAATTTCGAACACCTACACATTTAATGAGTTAGGAAGCCATGCACAGATACTTAGTTAAGAAAAAGTTTATTTGCTACTGAAAGAATAATAAAGCTTGAACAGATATACATAACTTTATATTCTAATCTGTTGGGTCTTAAATGATGTACCCTATAAGTCTTGCAGGCATGTGAATGAGGGAATATTTATTTCAGTCCATTGTTTTTAATGTTGTTATAGACGTGCAATCAGAACACATAGACTGAGCGTGTAAACTCTAAGAACAATTCACAGTAACTGAAAGGTTCTAGTAGTCCCAGGCATGACAAACATGGTTCTAGCAGGCCTTACCCTTCCCTCATACCCTCTACCTTGCTAATTCTACCCCTAAAGCTATCTACTTTGGTGATACTTTGTTTGTGCTGTAACAAATAAAGCTTGCCAGAAGATCAGAGAAGCGGAACAGTCAGGCACTAGTTCTTACCTCTATGAAATCCTCAGAACAGAGGGGGCAAGATCCTGGCTCTATGAATCTTCAGACTGAATGCCCTGAGTTCCTGTTTCCTCTCTCCTCATATTCCTCTCTCTATCAGGCCATATCACTCCTGTCTCAACACCCCAAGTACTGGGATTAAAGATTTGTACCACCACTCTCTGGCCTCTATGACTAACTAGTCTGGCAAGCTCAGCATCTGCTCTTCAGGCAAGCTTTATTTGTTGCAACACAAATTATCACCATAAGCTACCACAGTTTTCTCTTACTTGGACATTTTCTTATGCCAAACTCCTACTTAAGGCTGATAACCAAGGTCCAGCTATCAAAAAATTGAGACTCAAGATCAAAATCTCTCTTTTGACTACCCTAATTAATATACCCAATCAAAACATACCACTGCATCCTAGCTCCTTCAAACACAGATCTCTCCTCGTATTGTCTTAATAATCACAGCTGCTTTCTGACTCAGTCAGAAATCAGTTATGTTTTTCCCACTAATAAAGGATCTCTCCATAAAAATAGGTGTTTGGTGTGATTTATTCCTAATTTGGGGTCTGGAAGGCAGCACGCCGCTGTGTGGGGGTCCCTTCGGTAGCAATAATTATCAGCACTGATTTTGAAAAGATCTTCATGTTCCAGGTTGTAAGGTAATTTTCCATATGTGGTTTATTAAGCATTCAATGATGTATTCTAGGGCAAATGGCCTCATTCTAGTCAAAATCAATTATATTGCCCTGAATCCTAAAAATTATTTTTACAATCTATTTGGCATACTGAAGCATGTATTTATAGCCAAAGACCTAATGTGTAGTCTTTTATTTTCCATTGCCCTTTTTGGAAATTAGAGAGTAAGTTACAAACAAATATGTTTTTGAAATTATAAAATAAAACAGACAAGTAGAATAGAGATGTTTATTCAATCACAAAACATGCAATGCACATGACAGGATAGGGTCAAGCTTTTATTTTTATGGAAACCAAATATTTAATCATGTTTTGCAAAAATACAGCCTTGAGTTCTAAGAGGTAGACTTGGGTTGATTATGATGTGGTAAAAGGCCAAATTATTCATCATGGGTGATTTTAGGAACAAAAAATTATTAAGAATTACATGGAGAAATAACATGGTTGTGTTTAAATATTTGAACAGGTAAAAGAATATCTTAGTCAGGTATTATCACAGCATGCCTTAGAGAAAAAGGTTTTGATTTATGAGAAAATAATCATCTCCCAGCAGAGTGTGAAAGTTCATCAAGTGGTGCATGTATTTTCATTGGGTCTCTGAGGAAAAGTGAATGTTACAAGAGAGTCTTGAGAAGACCTCAACATAGAAAGCTGGGGTGTCATCACATTTATATCCATATTTCTGAAAATTATTTTCCACAATACAAATCATAAGTAAAAGATATATATATATATATATGTATATACATACATATATATATATATATATATATAAATAAAAGGTATAGAACTAATCTTAGTAACCAGTCCACTGTAGCTCTTGAGAGAGGGAAGGATCAATATGTGCGATGTTCCTAACATGTATAAGACATTTGACATATTTGTTGAAACATAGTATGTGCTCGGTTCATACTAATTTAACAATTAGATGATTTTCCCTTTGGTCCCAATCACTGCATACTTCAAACATAAAAATTATATCTAATAAACTCTGACCTCTTTGATATCTCTCCTGAATGTGTACTTTAAGATGTAATTTTAACACTGTTTAGATACCTCCTTGTAGAGATACATTTCAGCCATCCACTCATTTATTCATGAATTTATTAAAATTCCATGAACAGTTATCTCAGACAATCCCTATATAGGTTACATCTTCTCCTGAATATCCTCCCAATACAGCCCTCCACATTTATTTCACTCAGCTCTAATGCTTTCAGAAAAAAATACATTTTAAAACTTCTAGGCCAGTGCTTGCTGTTAAATATTACTTGTGAAATGATATGTGCCATTCTTGTTATTTTCATTAGACAATAAGTTGCTTGTGATAGTTCCGATAGAAATTAAATGGATGCAAAGAGTCACCAGTATCTTGCTATGTCGTTTAATCTTCATGAAAAGGATGGGTATGCCATTCATAATATTTCATTGTTGCTTTTAAGAATAATGGCATGGTTACAATCTCATGACCACAGAAGAACACATAGTCTACGTGTCGAATTTACGTAAAAATTTGTAGCCTATAGTGATCATCACTATTAGGTTTTGGTTTCAAGACTGTTCACGTGAGAAATGTTTCCTCTCTTCTTTCACAGATGTCAGGAATATTTTAGCTCTTTTGTCTTAGAACCCCGCTTTCTCACAACCCAAAGTATCTGCAAGGCGGAGTAGTTTGTGTTTCGTGTGGAGAGTGAAGTAGTGAGGTGGGAAATTGTTTCTGCAGTTTCTCTGATATGTCATGCTGATGTTAACCTTTTCAAAAGGAAATGCTTTGAGAAACTTTAATTATAAAAATAGTGCGCTCGGAGCTGCAAGGAATTTGAAAGAAAGGTAAGCTAAATGCTTTATACACGTTTTGCAGAACATCTGGTGAATATAATCAATCAGAATAGAGAGCAGCATTTGATTAAAATTTTGTATACTACAACATGAAATAGCTATGTGTAATATTGCTCAAATGGTCCACATGCTTTGTGGATCACTAGTATTTCCTCCTCATTTATTTTATATTGTGTTGCACGTTAGTAAGCTTCCATATGGCTTTTACGTACTTTTGGTGAATTCTATTCTTCTTTCCATTCTACATCTCTCTATGCTTAAAAATTTCTATTTTTATATTCCCCCTATTTTCGATGTATTCATTTTTTAAATATCCCATTCTCCCTTGAGCTATTGCCTGACACATCCCCTCCTTCCTAATTCCCCAATGTTCAGAGGTATATAGGTTAAATAAGCAAAATGACTAAAGAATCAAAACTAACATCCATGTTTGAGAAAGAGCAAACAATGTTTACGTTTCTGCTCCTGGCATATCTCACGTAGTATAATTATTTCTAGTTCCATTCATTATACTGCGAAGTTCACGATTTCTTCATAGTGTAAAATAAACAGCGCATTTACTTTACGCATTCTTCTGTTGACTGGTTTCTAAGCTGGTTCCATTTCCTAGATCAGAAACACATAGAGTTTAGGAAATAGAAGTTATAGTAATGTAAAAAAATCCTTTGAATAAACTACAAGTCATGACAGCTGGGTCAAATCTAATTCTGTTTCTTGTTTTTCTGAGAAAACCCAGAATGATTTCAAAGTGACTGTGCTAGTTTATAGTCCATCCAGCAGCATGTAGAGTTTTCCTCTTCCCCATATCCAAACCTGCAGTTATTTTCATTTGTATTTTTAGTGAGTGTCATTCTGACTGAGAAGATATGGAATCTTATATATAAGATTTTATCCCTGATGCCTTACTAAGGATGTTGAACACTATTTTCTGTTTTGAGAATTTAATATAATGAGATATTATCATAGTCCTTCTCTCTCTCCTAACTTTTCACAGATACCACCATCTTCTCTTCCCACCCAACTTTGTGACTTTCCAACCATGAAGGTCCATTTTCTTTGCTTGTATTCTTGTATTACTGGCTTTGTGGTCTTTCACTGGAGCTTGTTATTTTTTTTAACTTGTCATGGGCTGTATTCTTACAGAAAGTTCTCTCTCTCTCTCTCTCTCTCTCTCTCTCTCTCTCTCTCTCTCTCTCTCTCTCTCTCTCTCTCCTAAAAATTGCTAAACTTCCTTGTGTAGGTATATAGGTATAACTTCACTTCCAACTCCAGTATCCATGCTAAGATTTGTTCAGGATCAGACTTGCAAAGTTCTGGTGCATATGGTTATATCTGCTAAGAGTTCATATGTGCATGGTGTCCAGCTGTGTCCAGAGGAAACTTTCCTGTTACTCATCTACCACCTCTGGAGTGTATTCTTTGTTGCCACTCTTCTTCAATGATTCCTGAGCTTTATGAGGAGAGGTACACACACACACACACACACACACACACACACACACACACACACACACACACAATTTCAGGGATGAACACACTGCGGTCTCTTACTATCTTCTCATTGGACAGTTGTGTGTCCCTGAATTGGTCATGACCAACTACAAATGGAAGCTTCTCTGATAAAGAACACAGGTATTATATTTGGGATATCAAGGGACATTGACTCCAGAAGGAGTAATTAACACCTGGGCCTGAGTTTTTATTTGTTATCCTCTAGTGCCTAGTGGGGGGAGGGAGGGCATTGTTTTCCTCATATGGGATAACCCCATGCATATTTACAGATGTAATTTAGGAGGTTTATACAAAAGTGAGTTTTGACTTTTTTGAAAAAAATAAAGTCTTTAGAGTTATCTGTCCTTTCTAGAATATTGAACATTTTTAAGTGTTTCTTCAAAATTTGAATTTTTTCTTTTGTAAATGTGTTGTTTAGTCACAAAACACATTTTAATTGGGTTCATTATTGTAATTTAGTTATTCTTTGCCCCTGTTGTTATTGTTTTGTATATTCTAGATAGCAATCTGCTATCAAATGTGTAAATTGACACTGGGCTTTTATTTCCCAGCCACCCAGAACCAAATAATCACACAAAACTATACTAATTACTATATAAATTACTGTTTGGCCAGTGACTCAAGCAAAATTCTAGCTAGGTCTTACATCTTAAATTAGCCCATTTCTATTACTTTATATGTTTACCACAAGCTCATGGCTTGTTACCTCACATCTTTCTTTTTAGGTAGAAACATGGAGTCAGCCTAACTCTGCTTTCTTTCTCCCTGCATTCAGTTTAGTTTTTCCACCTCGTCGTAGTCTGTCCTACCATAGAAGAAAGCAGTTTCATTATTAACCAATGGTAATAAAAATACTCATAGCATACAGAGGCAAATCCCACATCACGAATGTGTTGCTTCCTGATTTGGGGGAATCTCTTCATTCTAATGGCAGTTTTCTTCTTTTAATAAAAACATTTTTGTTAGCCTCAGTAGACTCCATTTGTCTGGTTTTGGTGGATATTCTGTTCTAGTAGAGCCCTCTTCTTAAAGTTCTTCTTTGCCTATATATTCATGTCCTTACTACTTCTTGTTCTATTTGTTTCAGAGCATTTTTCTTATATTAATATTCTTTATTTATTTGGAATGCAAGGAACATGAAAATGTGAAAAAAAGAATGTAAATATGTTCTTCTGTTGGTTGATATTCAGATTTCTTAGTATTGGATTTTGAAGATGCAGTTCTTTCTCCTAGGTATGATTTCAGCAGCTTTGTCAAAAATCAAATAGCTATAGTTTGTCCACTTACATCTAGTTTATATGTTGTATCACATTAATCTGTTTTGTGCCATTATCATGCTGGATTAAAATACATGGCTTCGTAGTATAACATAAAATCAAGTATGATTATTCTTTTCATAGTACTTATTATATTCAAGACTGATGTTACCACATTTGACTTTTTGTAATTTCATATATACTTCAATTATTTTTTGGTTTTTCAAGACAGAGTTTCTCAGTAGCTATGGAGTCAGTCCTGAAACTCAGACTGTAGACCAGGCTAACCTCAAACTTACAGAGTTCTGCCTGCCTCTGTCTCCCGAGTGATGTGATAAAGGTGTGTGCCACCACCACCTAGAACACTTCAACTTTTTATTCTTCCTCTGTAAACAGTAGCTGGAAATTTTGGTTGGTATTGCAATGAATCCATAGATTGATATTAGTAGGATGATCATTTTTGGAATAGCAATAAGACAAATAACATAAAAATATGAATAATAAAGGAAAAAGCCAAAGTTTCTTTATTAACAATGATATGATTCTATATACAAAAAAACATATAGATAGAGACATCTCAAAAACTGTTAGAGTTGATAAAAACTTTCAGAAAAATTAGCAGAAGGCAAAATCAAACAAAAATTCTAAATCCTTTCTGTATATCAATGACAAAAGAATTAAGAAAATGAATCTCATTTACAAGAGTACATACACACACACACACCATTTAGGAATAATATTAATTAATGAAATAAAGTAACTCTACAATGAAACCTTGAGACAATGAGGAAAGAAACTGAAGGGAAATACCTCCCTTTAACTATGATCTTGATGGATTTGTTATGCTGATGGTTGACCCTCTAAAGAAGTTTTCAAGTATGTTTGTTCACATTTCATTGAGAACCAAATCCTTATCTAAACTTACAGTGATTTTTTTCCTTTACAAATGCTAGCCAACACTATAAATAAGAGCTGTATTAGTAAACACTGAGGTAGCTGTAATTTATGCTGCTAAAAAATTCTGTAGCTCAGAGTTTGTTCCATTTTTATACTATATTTTGGTGAATCTTGCTTTTTTATATTACTGAAAATAAGATACAAGCTCATTCCTTTCCTTCATTCAATTACACATAATTCTTATTTTTTTCCGAATCCTAATGGATACCTTGGCCATCTCTCAGTCCAGAGTTTAGACTTTGGTGCATTGCATGGGAGATTTGCTCACACTGTGGATCTCCATCTAGCATTACTTACTGGAAAAACCTGTTTCTAGTTATGGTGTGGCTCAGTCCCAGAACACACCTTTAATCCAAGAGATTTCTGTTTGAATATTGTAAACAGGATTAAATGCAATCAAGCATAGGTCAAGAGGCAGAGAAATCAGAGAGTACTAGAGAGTCAGGAGAACAGATAAAAAGATTAGTGGGAAGTAGAAAGGAGGGGCATTCAGTTTGGGGAGCTTTGTCATAGATGGTATGGGAAAAGCGTCTGTTTCTGTGATGATGGCAGACGGAAGAGGAAGCAGCTGGGTTCTTTCTCTGCATCTCTGAGCTAGTAGGATTTTATTATAGAATCTGGCTCCTAGGTCTTTATTGGTAAAAGAGAATGTTAGAGAGGTAGTTAAAAATACCATTTAGCACCCCTATGTATGACAAGACAACACTGACTGAGAAATTATGCCAGCAGCCGGCAAAGTGAGAAGGCATTATATTTGATAGTATACCTGGAAAGTCCTTAACGAGAGAGTTAAGTGGTATTAAACGGAAAAGTCATACTCATATGAACAATGGAAAATATTGTAACACAGGGTGTTTGGATGCTGTATAATGCTACTTTATGGCTCAAAAATAGAAACAGAAAATGCAAAAATAAATGACTTAACTGAGATTGATATGATAATGATCATAATTACTATCAGTCTGGTAATTCATATTTTATCCTTAATAGTCATAGTGGTTTTGTGCCAAATATGGAAAGTGGATTAACAAAATACAAGCCTTAGGAAACCTTTTAAATGAAAATAGGAACAATCTCAGACACAGTCAGAGAAGAACCTACCGTGTTACCAAATGATGAGACTAAAGAGGGCCCAAGGTTGTTACAAAACTAACCTTACTTTAACCAGTTACCAGTTACTATACAAAAACTACCAGAAGATGATAATCACCCCCAAAGTTATCGAGAAGTTAAATGGAATCCTATAAATATATTTGAGGATATTTAAGGAAGTAGTTATTTCATATGTTGTACATTCACCCTCTGTGAAGCAGATATTAAATTCATGGGCAACTCAGAACAGAATTATCCTCTAAGTCTGGAAAGATTTGACAACAGCAATATTGGAAGCTAGTCTTTAGTTGCTGTAACTCAAAGTTTCAGATTCAGATGTCAGACAAACTTAATCAAATCTTTACTTTTGAAAAATTATACCTGAGAGTGCAAAGGTCTTATTAGGCCTGTAAAGGCAAGATCAGAACCAAAAGATAAATGGATTAGAATATGGCAGATATTGGGTCTCATATTTATAATACTACTCTGGTAGAAATAATTTCTTTCTTTTTTTTTTTTTTTTTGGTTTTTCGAGACAGGGTTTCCCTGTAGTTTCTAGAGCCTGTCCTGGAACTAGCTCTTGTAGACCAGGCTGGCCTCGAACTCAGAGATCCGCCTGCCTCTGCCTCCTGAGTGCTGGGATTAAAGGCGTGCGCCACCACCGCCCGGCTAGAAATAATTTCTAAAAGAAAAATCAGATTTCAATATGATTTAATTGTAGGAAACAAGCTCATTTGAAAAAAGATGTTTGGTAAGGCATTCCAAAAGTAAGTGTTTGCTCTAGAGATAATCCCAAAGTAAGGCTCCAGCCTTCTAGAGCATGCATAAGGTATGACATTAGCCAGTATTGGACTAATAACTGCAGATCACCAAGGGACAGGCATTGGAAAATACCCTAAGGGGCCTCTCTCACAGGCTCTGCTATCAAATTTGATTCAACTATTTCCTTTAGCATCAGAGAAATTCATTCATCCAGAAATTAAAGGATTTAATGCTCATTGTTAAATAGCAACACTGCTCTGGGCCTAATCAATGACAGAACAGCTTCAGTAGAATAACAAAAAATTCAGGAGAGACCAGGAAACAAGTATTTTGGCAAGCTTCTATAAATAATAGAGACCAAAGCTAAAAATACAAATAAATACTGTTGAAATTGAAGGTTTGATAGACATGGGAGAAGATGTAACAATAATATAACCAAAACCTAAGAATGCACATTAGCCTCTTCAGGAGATAAATATTCAGCTTCTAGGAATTAGAATGTGATCCCAGGTAAAACAAAGTGAAAGATGTGTCAAGTGTGTAGGTCCAGAAGAACAAATAAGAAAATTAAAGCCATGTGTTGCATATATATATATATATATATATATATTATATAGACATGAATTTATGAGGACTTAATTGTTGCAGCAATGAAAACCACGGGTTAACATTCCTCCAATCTCAGAAACAAATCATAAAGTAAAGAATACTTCTGAGAAAAACATTAAAATATAGTTTCAAGAACAGGCACAGACTTTTCAATTTGTTCATAAGCAGGGAACAACAGCTACTTGTCTTTCAGGGAACCCACTGCCTTACCTTCAAAATAGTTAACTGACAAACCTATTTGGGTAAAATAATGGCCTTTAACTTCATAAAAACTATAGGCACTAGGAAAGCTGGTAAAGGAGCAGCTGAATTCATGGTATGCTGAAGAAATGAGAAGTCCTAGAAATATTTCTGTATTTGTCTTTACAAACAAACCTGAAATTTTGATTTCTAGTTTCTTGAGTTCTTTATATATTTTGGAGATCAGCCCTCATCCAATGTGGGGTTGGTGAAGATCTTTTCCCATTCATTAGGCTGCCATATTATCTTATAGACTATGTTCTTTGCCTAACAGAAGCTTCTCAGTTTTAGAAGGCACAATTTATATACTGTTGCTATGTGTCTATGCTACTGGGGTTATATTTAAGAAGTGACCTCCTGTGCCCATGAGTTCAAAGCTACTTCCCACATTCTCTTCTGAGGTTTACTGTGGCTGGGTTTATATTGAGGTCTTTGATCCATTTGGACTTGAGTTTTGTGCTTGGGGATAGCTTTGAATCTATTTGCCTTCTTCATCAATAACAAGGTCCCTAAAAGTTCAGCTTCTAGGGATCCCTCCCAGGGTTCAATTAAAGTACTACAATTAGTGAAGAGGGCTATGATAATGAAGAATGCTTAAAAGAAATCCCACATTAGCTCAGAATTTTTTTAAAAAAATAGACATTTAGCCGGGCGGTGGTGGCGCACGCCTTTAATCCCAGCACTCGGGAGGCAGAGGCAGGCGGATCTCTGTGAGTTCGAGGCCAGCCTGGTCTACAAGAGCTAGGTCCAGGACAGGCTCTAAAAAAGCTGCAGAGAAACCCTGTCTCAAAAAACCAAAAAAAAAAAAAAGAGAGAGAGAGAAAAAATAGACATTTATTTAGGGGTAGACTCGCAAATCAGAATCCTCTGCTGGAATGGAGAACAGAAACTGAACCTCACAGCTGAAAAGGAGGCAGGATGTATGCTCTATATCAGCATAAATAGTAGGTAACCACTCACTGTAAGACTTCCTACATCAGGGCTAAAGTCTGAGGATCAGAATCTGAGGGTTAAGAAGTTTGCTCACAAAAGGTTCCATCTACCCATGTTTCTTTATTTTTCTCTCTGTTCTTGTTCTACTCATTGGAGACATTCCCAGCGAAATATACACTTATAGCCAGCAATTCCCCAGTCTTAACAGTTTCCAGGTCTGGAATTTTTTTGCTCTATAAAAATCAGATAAGAGTTTTCACACACACACACACACACACATGCACACACACACACACAGAGAGAGAGAGAGAGAGAGAGAGAGAGAGAGATATTTGTGGCTGTCAGCGAAAGGTGGGAGTATCTAGTACATATCTGATGAGCTCATTAATGGAAAAAGTTAGTTAAAAGTGGAATTAAATCAACAGTGGATTCGAGAGGGGAAGGTTGGTGTGCTTTGCTACATTTTTTGGTGGTTACTAAGGGTTAAAAATGTTCAATTTTAGTAAAATTATGAATATGATTGTTCGAATCAGTATGCTGTTTCTTTTCTTCCAGCATGTGTAGAGAATACCAGATAATCAGGCAACCTACATAAAACAGTCAGGGGAAGCTCTTGACCAGATAGCACATACACCAGAAAGATGCAATTTCTATGGACAGTACATACCTAAGCAGTATAGACAAAGGGGAGAGCTATGTCTCTAAATTATTATTTCTGGGGTATGCTGTTATCAGCTACTATGGTTAGTGGGGGATTGCATATCTGTATCACCAGTGGGAAGGAAGTCTTTTTATGGTGGCAGTCAATTATTTCCTCTGCTTTCCTTGAGAATAAAACACAAGCCTTAAATTTCCTGAATTAAAATCATCAGTAAGATGAGTGAAGGTGAGTGTAAGGAGTTAAAAATCTTTTAAGTGGAGTAAAATAGAGCAGCAGCTTGGGCAAGTAGTAATTCTGTGTTCCTGGATACTGTGAATGTCTTAAATGGAGTGATCTTGCCTAGACACTAAAGACGGACCAAATGGCTGCAGATAAAGATAATTGTAGGAAGACAGATATCTAGAGGATAGGAAAAAAGACTTGGCAGTGGGAAATTGTTTTCATGCACAGTTAGGGGGAAACAGTTCTTAACTGTGGTAATTAATTACCAAATATGTTATATAAAGGGAGTTATCTACAGTGAAACTCTACAGCAAAGAACAGCTACTTATTTACAAAGCAATAATGCCATAATTTCTTAAATTATATTTTAACCTTTCTCAGATCCCTTGGTTCTGATAAGTCATTCATGAAAAGATGATTCAGCAATTATTGTATAATGTCATGGCTTGTGACACCATATTTTCACATCCAGTTATGCCAGCAGCATTTTTTGATGATGCTTTCTCTTTTTCATCGTTGATGGAGGAGTGTCTATGTGTTACTTTCATTACTAATAAAGAAAACTGCCTTGGCCCTTTAAGAGAACAGAAAATTAGGTAGGCAGAGTAGACAGAACAGAATTGTGGGAACAAGGAAGCAGAGTTGGGGAAACGCTTCAGGCATTCGCCATAGTGAGTCTCCATGCTTCTCCTCTCCGAGATGGACGCAGGTTAAGATCTCTCCTGGTAAGCCACACCTCGTGGTGCTACACAGACTAAATATGGGTTAAGGAAGATATGAGAATTAGCCAATAAGAGGCTGAAAGAAGAAATATGAAATATGAAAAGCAAGGAAAAAGATATCTTGATTGAGGGAGCCATTATGGGGCTAGTAAGAAACCTGGCACTAAGGAAATTCCTAGGAATTCAGAAGGATCACCACAGCTAAGTGATAATAGAGAGGGTACATGAACTGGACTTCCTCTGTAATCAGATTTATGGCTACCTTAATTGTCATCATAGATCCACAGTGAAGCAGTGGGATAAGCTCCCAAAGTCCAAAGAAAGGGAATAGTCAAAAAGAGAGCAAAAGAGTCAAGACCATGATAAGGATACCCACTGAAACAACCTACCTGACCTAATGGGAGCTGACTCCCAATTGATAGCAGGAAAACCAGTATAGGATCTAATAGGCCCTCTGAAAATGAGTGGTAGTTGTATGGCTGGAGTAGTCTGTGAGGCCACTGGTAATGAGACTGTAATTTATCCTTAGTATTTTAACTGACTTTTTGGAACCCATTGTCTTTTAAGGGATACATTGCTCAGCCTAGATATAGTTGGGAGTGTCTTGGTCAACTTCAAAGAAATGTACTGGACTTTGTTGACTCCCCACTCTTTGAAGAATAGATGGGGTGGGGTGGGCAGTAATATGGAGGGAGGGGGAAGAGGAGAGGGAGTGGGAACTGCAATTGGTGTGTAAATAAAGAAAAGATTGCTTTTTAAATATTAAATAAAATAAATAAATAAATGGTAAATCTGTATAATGGAGAAGATTAACAGATTTAAGCATCATAAATAAGGTGATTCAGCCAATGGGCTCTTTATAACCTGGAATTTCCTTTCCTTCTTTCTTACCAAATAGTCTATTACAGTGATGGATTTAAAAGTCTTTTTACTAAACCTTTACAATAACAGCATAATGAAAAATTTGCCTTCACAGTCCCTACTTAAAAAATGCTCAGCCTGTTAAAAGATACGAGTGGAAAAATTCTTTCTCAAGAAATTATAAGCAGCCCCACCTTGTATCAATATTTTATACACCAACCATGGTAAATAATTCATAAACAGTTTCCTCAGCCTAAAATTTATTTTTATATGGATGGTATTTTACTGGCTAATTCACACAGAGATACCTTAGAGAAAAATGTTCAATAAAGAGAATTTTACCTTGCTTGGGATTACAAATTGCTCTTGAAAAATACAAAGAGGAGATTATATCAATTATTTAGAATACAAGATAGATTTACAGAAAATTCAACCACAGAAATTTCAAGTTAGGAAAGATCAATTACAAAAACTTTGTTTTTTATTTTTTGAAATGAGGTCTCTCTGTATCTTTGGTGCCTGTCCTAAAACTAGCTCTTATCAATCACGCAGGCCTCACAGAGATCTGCCTGTTTCTGCCTCTCATGTGCTGGGAATAAAGGCATTCACCACCACCACCAAGCAATTACAAATTCTTAAATAAATTTCAAAAAATTTTGAGAGGCAATAACTGGCTATGGTCCATAATTGGATAGCTTTTCAAGGACTAAGTAATTCCTTTAAAAAAAAAAAGCTTAAATAGTCCAAGAAAATTATCAGCTGAGGCTGTGAGACTTGACTCTGGTAAAGAAGAAATTACAGGATGCACATGTGGATTGTGTGGATCCAATATTTGATTGCATTTTAATTATTTTTGTCTTTCATTCATTCTCCCACAATTATTCTTATGTAGAGAAAAGATAATACTTGAGAATGAATATTTTAGCACATAAACCGAGTAAAAAAATTAAGTAGAAAAGGTTTCTGAATTAATTTTGAAAGGAAAATGATTCTTAGTCAATTAAAAACAATAGACCCAGCAGACACTGTGGCATCTTTTACTAGTACTCAAATTGCCTATTATAAACAGAAAATGAACTCTGGAAAAGAGATTGCAGAGATAGATGAACAAAAAATATTCCCAAAGCATGAGACTTCAGTTTCTGAAAAAAAAAAAAAAAACTAATTGGATTCTCCCTCACATAATAAAAGAGTCACTGGTTTCTGGAGCCCCTACAATCTATACTAATGCAAATAATCAGGAAAGGAAGACTATGAGTCAGGAAAAAAATAAGAAAATTGGCTCTAAGCCCTTATGATTCAGTTATAAAAATCATAGCACTATGACATTCTCATACTATTATTAGATTTTCCTAAATCTCTTAATATAGTTACTGACCCTAAAAATGCAGAAAGAGTTGTTTTACATATTGAAAACACTTTACTTATTCTGAATTATTGCTATTTATTTATCTACAACAAGTAATAAGATATAGAAATCATTCAGTGTATATAATATAAAATCAGAGCCCATATGGGCCTACCAAGCACTCTAGCACAACGTAATGATTAAATTAATAAGCCATCAATATGAAATGTTCTCTATCTCATGGGATTTCATAATAAACACCATGTTAACAACAAAGGATTGAATAAAATTTTTCTATCACTTGGCAGCAAGCCAAGGAAATTATAAGATAATGTCCTACTTGTTCTTTGTATTACCAAACTCCATTACCAATGGAAGTAACCCAAAAGATAATCAAAGAAATGAAAATTGACAAATGGATATGTTTCATTTTGCAGAGTTTGGAAATTAGATTATATGCACCATAACATAAATACATATATTCAGGATTTCAATGGGGAACTGTTTTAAGTTCTGAAAAGGCTGATTCTGTAATTATGCATTTATTAGAAGTTATGGCTACTATGGGGATACCTGAAAAATTAATACTGACAATGTTCCAGCATATGTTTCTCATAAAATGAAGCAGATTTTTTTACATATTCCAGCAAAAAATATATTACTAGCATACCACACAATCCTACAGGACAAGCAGTTATAGGAAGATATAATCACAATTTAAAAGGTATGTTTAATAAACAGAAAGGGGTAATAAAAACCTCCAGAGTTAGATTACACAGTGCTTTATTAACTTTAAATTTTGAAATGCTAATGAGAAAGGGAAAACAGCTGTGGAGAGATAGCAGACAGTAGAAAAAACTACTACTTTAAATCAGCCTTCACATTTTAAAGATGTTTTTACTGACCTAAGAATGGAAACTGAGGTATATATCATGTTGGGCAAGAGGTTTTTGCCTTTGTTTCCACAGGAGAATATCTGTGGATATCATCAAGTTTGATAAAGAATAGATTCAAACAGGAGAGACCTCCTGAATAAAAGGAGGTGATCATTCAGCTCAAACTAACTTATGAAGAGTAAATAGACCTTTCAGTTGACGGGGCATAAAAAATAAAAATAAAAAGTAATGATATTTTAAATGATAATTTACTGAAGGTGCCTGGCCTTACTGGAATATAATGAAAAATAGGTTTTCTTTAACCCCACGATTTAATTACACTGTTAGAATGCTAGAGTGTAGACTGTCACATAGACCATGCTGTCATGACAATCCACTTTTAAGTTTTCTTCTAAACTGGATAGGATTTTTTTGTTGTTTTGTATTAAACACATATTAAGAGATTTGAAATGTGTTAGGTACATTCAAAGATTTATTACAGTTCAAGCTTGTCTTCTAGATCACTAAGAGTGGTAGTGATTTGGAGCTATGATAAAATATTTGAATAGGACAGTAGTATCTCATGCCTTGTATTTCAGCAGAAGCAGCTGGGTCTCTACATTAGTTGTTTTCTATATTCTAGATTTACAGTGAACAAGGTGGTGCTGGTGTATGCCTTTGATCACACCATCCAGGGACAAAACTCAGAAACAGCTCCTGTATATTGTATGTTTGCATAGTAGAAAAATAAAAGGTATATAGATTATAATAAAAACCCTCTACAGAGTTACTAGAAATAAAGCTAATTTCCAATGAAGACAGGAACAAAGAGCAGCTTTTGTGATTTTTGGTAAGTTTTTCTCTTTGCATGCAACACTGACCAGTATTGAACCAGATGGTACTCCAATTATGAATGTCATATTTATGGGCGAATTAACAGCTGTGTATTTTACAAAAAGCAAAGAAGAGTCCACCAACAATTGTCTGTTGGTTTCTATTGAATATGCTTTCTGTATACAGAGAATAAATATTATTTCTCAGAGAAACAATTCTGGACATTTTCCAAGTTATGGACAGCCTTATACTCAGTCATGGCCTACTACACTATGGTCATAAGGGCACCCTTGCAATGGTGAATTGGATAGATTCAAAGGCAAATTCCTTCACAGGCTTAGCCAAGGAAGGAAAGTAATTACAGTGGAACTGGCAACGAGTTGAATCCTTTATGACCAGCATGTGGTAACAAAGAGGTCTGTACATTCCTGCACTGAGGAAGTAACTCAATTTTCCATAACACCTATCCGTATACCACTCATCCCTGTTTAAAAGAGAGGCACCTATTGGACTGTGGGGACCAATGGAATGTTCACAACATTTTGCTAACACCAGGTTTACTTAGGGTTCATGAATGACTAATGGAACCTAAAGTAATGAATAGTGACAGCCTATAGATCAATGGCTGAAATGGCCTACACTGAAGAACTACAAAATCAGTCCAACACTAATGACTTTAAGATAAATAACTAAAAAAGCAAAGGTAAATCTCTATCTTCTCCAATTAGTGGTATGTGTACAACAGTATAAATATATGGTCAACAAAATGGAAAACCACTAACTGGCAGATAAATGGCAAAGGAAGTTGTTCATATTACAAATGAATGAAAATGGCCAAACCTAGCAAAGCTTAGCAAGGACATCCAGTTTATATAGCTCATACATGCAAGGCAAACAAAATGTCTGAAAATAATGAGCATTGTTTGAAGATGTATTTTGATTCCTTTAAATGTATTTTATAATCTCAACAAATTAATAAAAATTTTAAGTACAATTCACACATTGTAAGAGAGGAAAGTGAGAGCATAAAAAATTCAACTAAACCAAAATAAAGGACAGTATAAAAATAATCAACACTACTAAAAATAAAAAGTAGATAATTTATGTATTTAACTTAAACGTGTGATGAAACACTTTAAATGTGAATAACCTATACATATTGTTTAGAGGTAGAGTGCACAAGGTCTAACTATATATATTTCATGGAAAACATACTGTAAACAAAAGAAAAATAATTTCAGAGAGAAAATCAACGTAAACAAGAGCATCTGGGTTAAAGTGTAGTACTATTTAGACCATGAGATTTATTGAAAGAAGACATAAACCCTCAAGCTAAATATATAAAGTTAAAGGAGGCAAAATCTTATATAACATAAAAGAACATAAAAATCCCTAGTAAGGCTAAATACTTAACTTTCTTTGGGAAATAATTGATAAATCAGTAAGGAGCAAAATAATCTGAACAATAAATCACTTTTATCTAACATTTACCAAATAAACAGAAGATTATAATTTGTTTCAAGCTCTTATGAGTCAGAAATTTATATAATATTTTGGTCTTTTTGGTGATTTTTTATGAAGTGTACATGTAGGAAGTGTAACTTCAAATCAAAGTAGAATTAAAGATAGAATTAAAAATCAGAAAAAGAACTAGAATCTTAAACAATATCTGAAGATTAATACACCTATAGAAATCAAGGAGCCCAAAGAAAACATTCTCCAAAGAATGTTGAAATAGTTTTTGTTTTCAAGTAAATATGATTTCAGTTTGTCAATTTTGAACTGAATGCAGTCAAAACACTATTTAGAGATTTATAGCTTTGAATTTTTATACACAATGGAATGAAACTTGAAATCAACTTCCTACATTATGAAACTATAGGAATAATAATAGGTGCCAAATTCAAGCAAGAAAACAAATTGTTCATGCAGATCAAGGCAGGGAGAAAATAAAATCAAAGCTATAAACAAATAGAGAACATCAAATAAGATGACAAATAGATTTTAGAGAAAATTGGTAAAGTTTATGAAACTCCAGACAAGCTATTAAAAGAAAGGACAAAAATGGCCATCATCAAAAATGAGTATTTTATTAACTTTATGTTCAGTGAAAATATATCAGAAAGAGATAATTCTGAGCAAATCTTATGCTAATGACCTCGATAGTACAGATGAAGTAGTGAAATACTTTGGATTACATAACTTTTGATATCAATTAAATAGTAGTAAGTAGTATGTATATTATTAATATATTAAATTCTATTAAATGAATAGACTGGATGCTGTACACATCCATAAGAAGGTAAAAAAAAAAAGATTGGAGTCATGGCCCCACCTGCAAATTGAGGAGGTTAGTGTCTGGGTTCTCTGTTGGTTGGCTATGTTTTCTAGGCACTAGCCCCCCCCACCCCGGGCACATCCTGTGACCTTCTCCCACCCACTGAAGCTCAAAGACATTGTAGAAGTCTTCCCGCACCCTAACCATCCTATAATGTATCAGCATAACATGAGGCCCTGCCTGTGCTTGGAGGAGTGAGCACCAGAGGCACAGGCTTCAAATGCACCAGTTGACAAAAGAGGGACCCCTTGAAGCACAAGCCCCACCTATACCTATTGGAGGAAAGACAGGTAGATGAAAGTGTAAGAATACATTTAACAAAAAGAGCAAGGTGGCACCACCAGAAATTAGTGGTTTTACAATACCTAGACATGAACATCCCAGTGCAAATGAAACAGAAGAAAGTGATCTTAAAAATAACTTTATGAAAATGACAGGGAGCCATTAAGAAGGAAATTAAAAACTCACTTTAAGAAGTAGAGAAAAAGACAAAAAAAATTGGAAAAATCACAAAATCCCTTAAAGAAAGCAAAGAAACAACAATCAAACAGGTGAAGGAAATGGTTCAAAACCTGAAAACTGAAATAGGAACAATAAAGAAAATAAAATCTAAGGAAATTCTGGCAATGGAAAATCTGGGTAAGTAATTTGAAACTCCAAATACAAGCATAACAAACAAAATGAAAGAGATGGAAGAGAGAATCTCATGTTTTGAAAATACAATAGAGAAATAGACTCATTGGTCAAAGAAAACGTTAAATCCAACAAACTCTCATGATAATATTGAAGAAGGATCTTTAAAAGAAATTCCACACTATCTCAGGACTGAGAAATAGATGGTTACTTATTTAGGGGTAGACTCAAAAATCAGAATCATCTGCTTAAATGGAGATCAAAAACCAAAATCCACAACTAGAATAGAAAAGCCGAAAAAGAGAGCAGATGCATGCTCTCCATTGGTTTATATTGTATAAGAGGCCACAACCCAGTGGCAGGTAACCACTGGCTGAAAGACTTCCTACAACATCTCCCGTTTTTGTTTAAATAAGAGAGTCCCAAGCCTAATACAAAATTATATACAATAAGAACAAATATATTCAATAATTATCCTATCCTAACTAGTTTAAGTCTTGTAAAATATACAACTTGGCCAAGTCATGAGAGGAAAGTAACTACAACTATCTAGTTTTCAACCCCATCAAAGATCCAAGAAGGGAAATAATACTACTTGAGTAAGCAGGAAGTGCAATTAAGCAACTTCTAATAATGACAGAGACAACTGGCTACCTGGACAAACACCCAAAGTCTCAATTACAACATTGAAGCAACCAACTTTGGCTAAGGCCTAGAATAACTGATGTACCATATTCAGAGGCAGAAAATTTTTCAAAACTATCTCATCCTGTCTTGGCAAGATTTGACAGTCCTGCCTATCCATTTCTGGATAACATGTATCTTGTCAGTAATGAGGCATGGGCATTTCTTTGCCCAAAGGCCAGCTTTGACAAGAAGAAAGCAAGCTCCAAGTGGAGTGTCTTTGGTGCTCAACATTCTCTCAGGGATAAATTGGTGCTGCCAGGAGTAATTGGGTCTCATTCAACAGAACCCTAAGTTATTTAAATGCCATTTTCTATAGATCTTTGAAGTAGTTGAAGATTATCTCTCTATGCAGAATATAATCTCTATGTATCTAAGGAACCTGATTAGTCTAACTATAAGTATGACAAACATAGATCAATATTGATCTATAATTTTTAATACCTATGTAACTTAAAGACTAAGACTTCATATTAGAATATAATACAATAATCAATTGTGCAACAAATGAGGAAAATGACCTCAAAATGTAAACAATGTTTAAGTATCTTGATCAGAGGTAGAAATGTACATTGCAATATGATATAAAATTCGATGTAATTTAACTTTGTATCAATATACAAGAATCTATACCAATGTAATTGCCTATAAATAATTCACAAGTATTTATTCTTTTACTCACTATTATTATTATTGTAAGCTCATACTAATCTATTATCCCATCCAATTCCCCCTCTCCTTTTTTAAAGAAATCCCTGAGCCTATAATATTTTCCCCCAACCCCCAACCCCCAACTATACCAATTATAAACAACCCCTAAATGATGTCCCAAATCCTAATGACAAACTTTGTTGGGAAGAGGATGTTGTCTTCTAGAATAATTTTCAGCTGTCATGGGGGTGATGTTCTTTCTATGGGACCCTGTGAAAGTAAAATGATGGTTAAGTTCCAAGATTAATGTCTTGTATAATTGCAAATAGTCTCTGAGTATTTGGAAAAGTTTGTCTGAGCTTCCTATTTTGAGGTCTGGCCAGAACATTGTAAAAAAAAGTGCACCATTTCAGCTAACCAAGTTGGAACAATCTTGAGCAGCTAGTACCCAAAACAGATCTTGTAGTAGAACTATAAGCATCATGATGTCATATCAACTAGGTGGAGGTGTTGTTATGGGGCCCGATCTTCCTGGAAACTTCAACAATCACTGCAGGATAATTAATAGTTCATTGTGGAAAACTTAAACATTATTTATATAAGATATACAAAGACATATATATTCAATGAAAGGTACGATAGAGACAAAAATAGGTATAAAGAAAAGGTTTTTTTTCTAAATTCATTTTTTCTTTCTGTCCCATATCATATAGCTCTTGACATAACACAAAAACTCTGAATTTTTCTTTTAAAAACATGCTTGGATTTAGAGAAGGAAAGAGCTATTGTCCAACTCCAAAACCAGCTCTATATATTCATAAATACCTGATCTGATAAATGGGATTCTTTTTTTTTTTTTTGATGAACCTTAGGGGATAGTTAATTTTTCTTCTGTCAGCATCGAAACATCCAGAGTCTCTTGTATTTTTGAATATGAGTAGTTTTCTGAGAAAAAAAAAACTAGAACTGAACCCTGCCACAATCCTTTTGAGGTTTCCTTACCATCTGTATGGTTGTCACCACTGTGGATAAGATGTCATTTCTCTTTTTCAAACTGAATCTCTATTAATTTTGATGGTATCCAAAGTTTTTTTTTTCTCTTGTGGAAACAAGACCAAAAACCCTTCCCCAAGGTAGCACATCTCCTGGCTTCCACTGTGAAATCAACACATCCTTGAAATAAATTGGTTGATTTAATTCAGAAGACTTTTCTATTATCCAATGTCTCTCTGCTGCTGTTGTCCCTTTCTCATTAGCATTAAGAAAATTCAAGATTAATATATGTAATCTTTTTCTGGGGGCATTTCCCACCCCTTTCTGTTTCTTTAACATATCTTTTATAGTTTGATTTGATTTTTCTATACCTGCTTGACCTGTAGGATTGTGTGGTATACTTTTAATATGCTTAATATTATAATGAGCAAAAAATGTTTCATTTTCCTAGAGACAGCTGCTGGACCATTATCTGTCTTTGTATTATTATTATTGCTTTATAAATATTACCATTCAAATTTTCCACCTTCTGCCCTCCTCTCATTTCCCTCCCATTCCCACATTCTTCCTCTTCCCTCCCCATCCAGTCCTAAGTGAGAGCAGGGTACCCTGCCCTGTGTGAAGTCCAAGGCCCTCCCCACTCCATCCAGGCCTAAGAAGGTGTGCATCCAAACAGACTAGGATCCCCAAAAGCCAGTACATGCAGTAGAATAAAAACCCAGTGCCATTATCATTGGCTTCTCACTCAGCCCCCATTGTCAGCCACATTCAGAGAGTCTGGTTTGATCACATGCTCATTCAGTCCCAGTCTGCTGGCCTTGGTGAGCTCCCAATTAGATCAGTCACATCCATTCAGTGGGTGAACGAACCCCTCGTGGTCCTGACTTCCTTGCTCATCTTCTCCCTCTTTCTGCTCTTCAACTGGACCTTCGGAGCTCAATCCAGTGCTCCAATGTGGGTCTCTGTTTCTATCTCCATCCATCACCAGATGAAGGTTTTATGGAGATATTCAGGATATTCATTTATAGATATCTGCCAGAATATATGTTTCCTATTGGAATTTTTTTTATCCTCCATATTTATGCCATCATCTAGAACAGTATGGTCTTTTACAGAAGGCTCTGGATTTTTTAATTTTCCTTGTGAGACATGTCCTCTACAGTTACTGGGAATGACTGGGCCACTTTTGGCTTGGGGGCCTGTGAGAGGCCCCTCAAGAAGTTTCCCAATGGTATTTGGTTGTTTTGCCTGTCTTTTGTTGATCTTCTACACCTTCTACATATAGCTGAAGGCTGAGTCCTCCTATTTTTGCCATTGCCAGAGGAGATATTATTCCTAGAATTCTTTGTCTACAATCCCTTCTCAGATGTCCTATTCTACCACAATTAAAACATTTGTCATTTTGATGTCTCCTCATTACTTTGGAAATTGCTTCTCCTACCCAAGATTCAGTATTATAGTCAAATGTCTCGATGTTTATTGTATGCAGGGTCCATTCATTTATGGGTGCTGATCTAACCTTTAAAGGTCCAAGTATCTTTTTGCATTTTAAGTTGGCATTTTCAAAAGACAGAGTTTGAATAAGTACTTGTCTAGCTTCTGTGTCTGTTATGCCTATTTGTACAGCCTTAGTTAATCTTTGTAAAAAGTCAGGAAAGGGTTCACTCTAGCCCTTTTTATCCCTGAATCCCAATACCCAATAAACTGTTGTATTACCATACCCATATAAGCCTCACATAATACAATCCATAGTATTAGCAAAAAAGTTACTAAATCTTGCAATATTAATAAAGTCTGACATATTGATTTATTGATTACCTGTTATGTGACCTGGTAAACTTCAATCTTTATTGTTCAGCAGATGTTGTGGTTGCAGAGTTGCAACTAGAAGCAATGCAACTGGTGGAGACAGAAATGGTTCTGGGCTGCTTTTGTTTCTGAGCCGCTTTAGTTTTCTGCTTTGGTACTGGTTAAATACTGAGAAATATGCTTGCTTGACATTTTAAATGCAATCAAATCAATTCCATACATGGAGTAAGAAAACAAGAATCCATGGGCAGAAAGCAGAATCCAGAAGCTGCACAAGTATCCACGCAGCAAGGAACCATACCAGGGAATGTGCCAGGCAGTCACATGTGCTTGGGAAATTTTCAAGTTGTCACACACAGTAAACTCTGCTGTAGCTGGGATTCTACAAAAAAAAAAATGCTTAGGTAAAAGCAAGCCAAGCAGGCAGGATTGGAAGAATGTCTGGGCTGTGTACCAGCAAGGATGTTAGGCCATTCACCCCAGTAGGAATGGAGTCCAATTCCACATGGGCACCAAATGAAGAAGGGTGCTTAAGAAAAATCCCATACTAGCTCAGAACTGAGAAATAGATGGTTATTTATTTAGGGGTAGACTCACAAATCAGAATCTTCTGCTTGAACCGAGATCAGAAACTGAAATCCACAACCGGAACCAAGAGGCTGGAAAAGAGAGTAGACACATGATCTACAATGGCTTATATAGTGTAATAGGCCATGACCCAGTGGGCTGGTAACCACTGAATGTTAAGACTTCCTATAGCACAAAATATCCCCCAAATCTGGTACACTTTGAAAAGATCAAATCTAAGAATAATAATGATAGAAGAAGTTCAACTCAAAGGCACAGAAAATATATTCAATAAAAATCATAGTAGAAATCTTTTCCAACTTAAAGAAGGACATGCCTATGAAAGTACAAGAAGCTTACAGAACACCAAATAGGCTGGACCAAAAAGTCCCCTTTCCAAATAATAATCAAAACACTAAACATACAAAATACAGAAAGATTCTTAAGAGCTGAACAGGAAAAAAGCCAACTCACATACGAAGGCAGACCTATCAGAATTATACCTGGATTTTCAATGGGTCGAGAAAAGAATTTTCAATCAAATGAGCCTAAGAAACAAACTTGTGTAGGTATCTTAATATCATATAAAATATACTTCAAACTAAAATTAATCAAAAGAGAAGAAGAAGGACACTTCACATTTATCACAGGAAAAATCCAGAAGGCCATGAACATTCTGCACAGACTAAGACACTATAGATAGCAGCCCAGATAGCTGTACCCAGCAAAGATTTCAATTACCATAGATGGAGAAAACAAGATATTCCATGGCAAATCCAGATTTAAACAATAACTATACACAAATGAAGCAAAACAGAAAGTACTGAAAGGAAAACTCCAACCAGAAAAGTTAACTCTACCCACAAAAACACAAGCAAAAGATAATCCATCACCAGAAACTCTTAAAGAAGGAAAATACACACAATACTATCAATAACAAAACCAAAAAATAACTAGAACTAACAATCACTGATCATTAACATCTCATTTCAATGGTATCAGTTTGCATATGAAAAGACACAGGCTAACAGAATGTATATGAAAACAGAATTCAAAGGACTTCCTATATCATCTATCTTTCTGATGCATAAAAAAATACATCTCAACTTCAAAGACATACATTATCCCAGAGTAAAGGGTGGAAAAAAGAATTTTCAATCAATTGAGCATAAGAGACAAACTGGTATAGGTATCTTAATATCAAACAAAATAGACTTCAAACTAAAATTAATCCAAAGAGATGTAGAAGGATACTTCACATTCATCACAGGAAAAATCCATCATGATGAAGTCTCAGTTCTGCACACACTTATGTAAAAGAAACATTAAACTAAAGCTTAAATCATACATCAAACAGGACACACTAATACTGAGAGACTGCTTTATTCCACTATCAGCAGTGACCAGGACTGACAAACCATTAACAGAGAAATAAAGGAGCCAGCAGATACTATGATTCAAAGAGATTTAATGGGCATGGATAGAAAATTCTGTCCAAACACAAAAGAATATAAATTTTTCTCAGTACCTCATAGAACCTTTTCTAAAATCAACCATATACTCAGTAACAAAGCAAACTTCAACTGATTTTTAAAAATAGAATAATCCCCTGTGTCTTATCAGATCACCATAGCTTAAAGTTAGATTTCAACAGCAACACAAATTGCAGAAAGTCCACAAACCCATGGAAGTTCAACAGTCCTCAACTGAATCACCACTGGGTCAAGGAAGAAATAAAGAAATTAAACATTTCCCAGAAATCAGTGAAAATGAATGTACAACATACCCAAACCTATGGGACACCTTTAAAACAGTGCTAAGAGATAAGTTCATAGCACTAAGTGCCCACTTAAAGAATGTGGAGAAAACTCACACTAGCAATGTAACGGCATATCTGAAAGCTCTAGAGCAAAATGTCTCCTCTTGTCATTGCTGTTCTGGAGCCTACAGTTTCATCCTGGTTTGTTGATTGTTCATTAACTTGATACTGTCAGGATTTGTGGAAGATGGAGAATGTAGTTTCCTGCTTGTGCCAGACCCTCCTTTCTCAGCCAGGAATAGTGAAAAAGTGGGAGTCACATCTTAATTTCAGTGTCCCCCTTCAGTGATTGATTGGATCCTTCTGGGATGGGCCTCTGCTTAGCTGGACCCCTTTCTTCATCCTGGCTGCACAGCCTGTCTCCTCACATGTGTCAGACAGTGCAGGGCCAGATCAGGAAATATTCTGCGGTTTGTATGCTGCCAGCCAGGTTCTGACTCCGCCCTTTGAAAAGATAACCACCATCTGCACTAATCATGTAGACTTACTGCTGCCTGGTTTCTCTGGCACAATAAAATTACTGTAGACCCCCCAAAATAAACAAACAAACAAAAAGGAAAAGAAAATCAACAAGATAAACAAAATTCATCCAACTAATCAAAAGACAGAGAGAGAATATCCAAATCTTAAAAATCAGAAATGAAAAGGGGGCATGACAACAGACTCCGAAGAAATCTATATACCCATTAAGTCATACTTCAGAAACCTGTACTCCACAAAATTGGAAACTCTAAAGGAAATGAACAATTTTCTGGATAGGTAGTGCATACCAAAATTAAATTAAGCCCAGATAAACAATTTAAACAGACCTATAACCCCTAAGGAAATAGAAGTGGTCATCAAAAGTCTCCCCCCCCAAAAAAGGCCAAAAAAGCCCAGGAATAGATAGATTCAGCATAGAATTCTAATAGAATATCAAAAAGAGCAAATACCAATATTCCTTAAGTTGTTCCACACAAAAGAAACAGAGGGAACATTATCAAACTTTTTATGAGGCTGCGGTTACCATGATAGATGAACCACACAAACATGCAATTAAAAAAGCAAATTACAGACCAATCTCTCTGATGAACACTGATGTAAAAATACTCAAAAATTACTGGTGACTAAATTCAAGAACACATCAGAAAAATATTCCACCATGATCCAGTAGCCTTAGTCTCAGAGATGCAAGAATGGTCAACATAAGAAGATCTGTCATATAAGTAAACTGAAAGAAAGAAATATATGATTATCTCATATGTCAAATGTCTTAGAGAGATCAGGGATACAGGAAACATACCTAAGCATAGTAAAGACCATATACAACAAGCCTACAGCCCACATCAAACTAAATGGGGAGAATCTCAAAGCAATTCCACTAATGTCCGGAACAAGACAAAGCTGTCCACTCTTTCTATGTGTATTCAATATAGTACTTGAAATTTTAGCAAGATCAATAAGGCAACAAAAGGAGATCAAGGGTTACAAATTGGAAAGGAAAAATCAAACTTTTGCTATTTGCAAGTGACATGACAGCATACATAAGTGACCCCAAAAATTCTACCAGTGACCCCCAAAATTCATACAACTGGTAAACAGTAATGTGACAGGATACAAAATTTACTTAAAAAATTCAGATGATAAATATGATAGATACAGAAGATAAATAGGCTGAGAAAGAAATCAGAGAATCATCAACCTTCACAACGGTCAAAAACAACATAAAATATCTGGGCCTAACTTTAACCAAAAAGAAAGACCTGTATGGCAAGAACTTTAAGTCTTTGAATAAAGAAATTGAAGAAGATATCAGAAAATGGAAAGATCTCCCATGTCCTCAAATAGGTCAGATCAACACAGTAAAAATGGCAATATTACCAAAGCAATAAACAGATTCATTGCAATCACCAGTAAAATTGTTTATAGATCTCAAAAAACCTCAATTTCACATAGAAAAACAAAATACCCAGAATAGCCAAAACAATGCTGTACAATACAAAAAAGTCCAGAGGCAATTCCTGAATTCAATTTTTTTCTATAGAGTTATAGTAATAAAACAGCTTGGAACTGGCATAACAATGGTATTGAATTGAGGACCTGATATTAACCTGCATACCTATTAACAACTGAATTTTTACAAATAAATTAAAATTATATAGTGGAAAAAAATAAAATAGCTTCAACAAGTGATGCTGGCATTACTGGATGTCAACACATAAAAGAATACAAATTGATTCATATCTATCCCCATGCACAGAACTCAAGTCAAATAGATCAACACAAATCCAGCCTCATTGAACCTCATAGAAGAGAAAATGGGAAGTAGCCTTGAACACTTGTACAGGAGACCACTTCATAAACATAACACCAGTAGCACAAACAAGGAGTGTAATGATTAATAAGTGGGACCTTCTGACAATGAGAAGTTTCTGTAAGGCAAAGGACATGGTCAACTAGACAATATGGCAGCCAATAGAATGGGAAAGATCTTCACCAATGTCATATCTGACAGAGAGCTCCTCTCCAGAATATATAAAGAACTCAATAAACTAGATATCAAAATACCAAATAATCAATTTAAAAATGGAGTACAGATGCTAACAGAGACTTCTCAACAGAAGAAGCTCAAATAGTTAAAAGACACTTAAGGAATTGCTTAACATTAACCATCAGGAAATGCAAATCAAAACAACTCTGATGTACCATCTTGCACCTATAAGAATGGGTAAGATCAAAAGAACAGATGACAGCTTATGCTGGAAAGTATGTGGAATAAGGGGAACACTCCTCTGTTGTTGGTGAGAGTTCAAACTTGTACAACTGCTTTGTAAATTTATATGATGGTTTTTAGAAAATTGGGAATAAACCTACCTCAAGACCCAGCAATGCCACTCTTGGGCATGTGCCCAAAGGAGTCACACTCATAACATAAGGACACTTGCTCAACTCTGTTCATAGTAGCATTACTCATATTAGTCAGAACCTGAAAACAACCTAGATGCTTCTCAACCAAAGAATTAATAGAAAAAAATGTAGTGTATTTGAACATTGAAGTACTCTTCAGCAGTAAAAACAATGACATTTTAAAATTTGCAGGCAAATGGATGGAACTAGAAAAAAAAGCATCCTGAGACACAACACATTCCCACAAATAGAAGAATGGTATGTACTCACTTATAGGTAAATATTAGGCATAAAGCAAAGGATAACCAACCTATAGTAAAGAACCCCAGAGAAGCTGGGTAAAAGGAGAACCCTAAAACAGGCATAAATGGATCCCCTGAGAGAGAAAATAAATAAAATCTCCTAAATAAATGAGAGCAGAGGAAGAGAATGAGAGGGAAAGGGGGAGGCAGGGGGAAATGGGGAGTGGGTAAGGAAAAGAGAAGGGGGAAGAGAACTTGACGGACTGGAATGGTCAAGTTGGAGGAAGGACAGTGTGGGAGAAGAAGGAAAGAGATATCTTGATAGAGGAAATCATTATGTGGTTAAGGAGAAACCTGGCACTAGAAAAAATTTCAGGAATCAACAAAATGATCCCAACTAAGGCTAAACAATAATGGAGAAGGTGTCTGAACTGGCCTTTCTCTGTAATCAGATTGATGACTACCTTAATTATCATCATAGAACTTTCATCCATTAACTGATGGAAGCAGATTCAGAGATCCACAACAAAGTACCGGATTGATCCCCTGGAGCTCAAATGGAGAAAGAGAGGGAATAATGTGAGCAAATGAGTCAAGATTATGATGGGAAAACCCACAGAAACAACTGACCAGACCTAGTGGGATCTCACTGACTCTAGACTGACAGCTGGGGAACACATATAGATGAAACTAGGCCCTCAGAAAGTGAATGACAGTTGTGTGGCTTGGGTCATTTGTGGAGTTGCTGGTGGTGGGATTAGGATTTATCCCTAATGCATGAACTGTCTTTTTGGAGCTCTTTCCTAAGGAAGGATACCTTGCTCAGACAAGATACAAGGGGTGAGACCTTGACCCTGCCACAACATGATGGAATAAAGTTTGTTGACACCCATGGGAGGCTTTACCTTGTCTGAGGAGTGGATGGGAGATGCAGTTGGGAGAAGGTGGGGAAAATAGAGGAAAGGAAGGGAGGGGAAGTTGGGAAAGATATGTAAAACAAAAAAGACTTCTTAAAAAGGAGGCAAACAGAAGAACTATATCACTTCATTAATGAACTATACTAAATATTTAGGACAGAAACTATTCCAATTTTCTACACTTGAAAAATGTTTTCCAGACAGTAAAGTAGAAGGCCCAATATACCTTATACTTAATATATATACTTAATATATGATATCAGTGTCACCTTACTCCCCAAACAATATAAGAACTGTAGAAAGAAACAACTGACCAATATCCTCCAATAATAGATGCAAACCACTTCAACTAATTATTAACATAAAGTACATAGTATGATGGCATCAAAGGTATGTAGATGTCAACTTGTAGAAGAATGAAAATAGGTACATATCTATCTCCATGCAAAAAACTCAAGTCCTAATGGATTAAAGGCCTCAATGTAAATCTGACCACATGGAACCTGATAGAAGAGAAAGTGCAAAGTAGTCTTTAATGCATGGGCACAGGAGACCACTTCCTAAATTTAACCCCAATAGCACAGACACTAGGAGCAAAAATAAATAAATAGGACCTCCTGAAACTGAGACTCTTCTGTAAAACAAAGAACACAGTCAATAAGACAAAAAGACACCCTACTGAATGGAAAAAGATCTTCCCCAACTACACATTAGACAAAGGAATGATCTCCAAAATATATAAAGTACACAAGAAATTGGACAGCAAAATTCTAAATAATTAAATTTAAAAATGGGGTACTGAACTGAACAGAATTCACAAAAGAAGAATTTCAAATGGACAAAAGATACTTAAGGAAATGTTCAACTTCCTTAGCTATCAGGGAAATGCAAATCAAACAACTGTGAGATATCATCTTACACCTCTCAGAATGGCTAAGATCAAAACCACCAATAATAGCTTATGCTGGAGAGGATGTGAAGTAAGGGGAACACTCATCCATTGCTGGTGGGAATGCAAACATGTACAACCACTTTGGAAATCAGTATGGTGGTTTCTCAGAAAACTAGGAATCAACCTTCCTCAGGATCCAGCAATACCCAAAAGATGCTCAATCATACTACAAAAGCATTTGTTCAACTATATTCATAGCAGCATTATATGTAAGAGGCAGAACCCGAGAAGAACATAGATACCCCTCAACTGAAGAATGTATAAAGAAAGTGTGGCACATTTACACATTAGAGTACTACTCAGTGGTTAAAAAAATGACATCTTGCATTTTGCATGCAAATGTATGGAATTAAAAAAAAATGCTATCCTGTGTGAAGTAACCCACACCCAAAATAATAAATATGGTATGTACTCACTCATAAGTGGATAGCAACTATAAACAAAGAACATTGAGCCTATAGTTCACAGTCCTAGAGAAGCCAAGTAATAAGATGAACCCAAAGAAAAACATATATAGATTTACTTGGAAATTGGGAACAGACAAGGTTTCTGAAAAAATTGGAAGCATGGGAGCAGGGTGGGTAGAAGGAAGGGGAGAAGGGGGAAGAGAAAGGAATAAGGGGATGGTTAAGGAGAACTTGAGGGAATAGGATAGATGAGATGGAGAAAGGGCAGAAATTAGAACAAGGAAAGAGATACCTTGATTGAGGGTGACATTATAGGGTTAGCAAGAAATCTGGCTCTAGAAAAATTCCCAGGAATCCACAAGGATGACCCCAGCAAAGACCCTAAGCAATAGAGGTTAGAGGGCCTGAACTGGCCTTGCCCTCTAGTCAGACTGATGATTATCTCTAATATCACCACAGAACATTTGTCCAACAACATATGGAAAGAGAGGCAGAAACCCAAATTGGAAGACAGACTGAGCTCCCAAGGTCCAGTTGAAGAAAAGAAGGAATGAGAATATGAGCACAAAGGTCAAGACCATAAAGGGTTCATCTACTGAAACAGTTTACCTGAGCTAATGGGGAGCTCACCAACTCCTGCCGGACTTGGAAGGAACAAGAATAGGACCAAACTTGTCCATCTGAATGTAATTAACAATTGCATGGCTGGGGCAGACTGAGGGGCCATTGGCAGTGGCACTAGAATTTATCTCTACTGCATGTACTGGCTTTTTGGAATCCTGTTCTATTTGGATGTATACCTTGCTCAGCCTAGATGTAGTAGGGAGGGCCTTAGAACTTCCACAAAGCAAAGTGCCTTACCCTCACTTAGGATTAGAGGGGATGGGGTGGGAAAGTTTGTGGAGGAAATGGGAGGGGAGAAAGGGGTGGAAATTTGGATTCGTATTTTTAAAAAATCTAATAAAAAAAGCTGAATGATAAGAAGCTAGGCTGGATTTCCAAGCATAGAGTATTTGGGGAAGAAGAAAGGCAGAGTCATCAGCTAGATGGAAAAGAAGTAGCATGTACATTGCTGAGTAAAAGTAACTAAGCCATTAAAAATGTAGATTAAAGTACATTGGTTAATTTATGTTATAAGAGCTAATTAGAAATAAGCCCAAGCTATTGGCCAAGCTTTCATAATTAACAAGACCCCATGTGGTTATTTGGGAGCTGGCTGGTGGAAGAAAGACATACTGCAGTTTCTACTTGTTACCTATTGTGACTACAGAAGCAGTGAACATCTGTGGACTAGGATATTCAATCTTTTGGAAATAAGCAAGATGTGATATAGTTAGTCATGAGGTAGATTTATTTGTGACTGGAATAGTTTGCAACCCCAACAGGAGTGACAAGGTGGGTTCTTTTTTCCACATCCTTTCCAACATTTGCTTTTTGGTTAACCTTTGCCATTCTGACTGAAATAAGATGAGCTCTTAAAGTTGTATCGACTTATACTTCCTTAATTGCTAGGGACAATGAATATCTTTCAGCTATTTCTTCAAAATTTCTTTATTTTTTTAATTATTTGAGATGTATAGCTGGGAAGATTTTTCCAATTCTGTGGAATTCTTAATCTCCATTTTTTTTCTAGTGTTGCAAAAGATTTTCTGTTTTATGTGGTTCCATTTGTTGATTGCTGGCCTTGATTCTAGTAAATAAAGTCCTCTTCAGAAGGTTCTTTCCTATACCTACTTCCTATATCATAGCTGTCTATGCTTTCCTCTACAAATCTCAGTGTCTTGGATTTTATATTAGTTCTTAGGTCAATTATTTGGAGTTAGTTTTCCAGCAGTGTGACAGATAAGGAATCAATTTTCACTATTCTGCGTTAGAACATATAGTTTTCCAACATCATTTATTACAGATCCTTCATTTGCTCCAGCATAGGTTTTTAGCATCTGTGACAAATATTAAATAACTGAAGTTATATGGACTTATGGTTGGAACTTGGATTTTGTTTCATTGTGTATCTTTTTTGTTCCAGTACTGTATTGTTGCTATTGGTATGACTCTGCAATGTATCTTGAAATAATTAATAGTAATTCCTCCAACATTGTTCTTTTGGTGAAAATATATTTTGAGTTTCTGGGTTTTCTTTGTTTTGTTTTGGTTTTCTCTATATAAATTTTAGGTTTCGTATTTTCTATTTCTGTCAATAATTTCTCTAAAGTGGATTTTGACTGGAATTTCATTGACTCTGTAAGTGGCTTTTGGTAAAATGGTTAGAAAGGTAAAAACAATCAGAATACACAGTTTTTTTGTTTTGTTTTGTTTTGTTTTGTTTTGACAAGGTTGCTTGGTAGCTTTGGTGTCTGTCCTGCAACTAGCTCTTGTAGACCAGGCTGGCCTCAAACTTCCTGCCTCTGCCTTCCAAGTGCTGTCATTAAAGGCGTGCACCACCAATGTGTGGCGAATACACAGTTGTTAAGGCCAATCCCAACTGATAATATTAACAATACACTTCTTTACCAAAGTTCAAGGAATGTTGCATAAAAGAAGCAGAAAGACAGTAAAAATCAAAGGAAGAAGTTTTCTGTGATATTGTATCTCCTAGGACTGTCAGAATAAATATCCATAGAATTTTTCAAACATGGTTGTCTAGAAATGGATTGAACAAGAATGAAACTAAAATACATGCTAACATGGACATTGTAAATCTCAGGCAGCCTCAGTTCCACACTAAGAATTACAGGAAGCCAAGGAACACAGAGGGAGAAATAGTCTCCCTTAGGGAAAAGCACATTAATTGTTTTTATAGCACAAAATAGTTCTGAAAACATGTTTGTAAATACTTAAATACTACCTGATTAGTTTAAACAATGATACAAATACTTACATACATACACACATGGGTGTGTAGCAAGAGTTAAAAGAACAGGACATGAACTTGAAAGAGAGGAAAAAAGCATATATAGGAGTGTTTGGCAGAGGAAAGGAAAGGGAAATGATGTAATTACATTATATCCTCAGAAATATATTACTGTAATCCACCAAGAAAAAACACATCTTTATATCAAATTGTATGGTTAACTTTAAGATTTCTTCAGTTTAAAACTTAGCAAAGAAGAACTGGAGAAATGTCCCTTTAAATTAGTTTTCAAAAATACAGAAGATAATATTGTATTCAATGCTAAGAGAGTAGGAATATTCTACTCAGCATGGAGTTAAGAAAGCTGTTCTTATGCATTGTAATTTCATATATCCCTGTAATGTAAACTCAAACATATAAGAAAAAACACAGCCAACTATCTTTTATGCTTTAATGGCAACACTCATATGGGAAATGTCATGCTCTACAAGCAAGTACAGACATTTTCATAATATAAGTTGAGCATGCAAATTTAAAAATTAAATCTAAGTTTTAAAACCTCAAAGGCCACCCTGACTCATGTTCATAGCTGTTACTTGATCAGTGTTTCCCCAAGCTACAAGGATTATTAAGATGAAGGAAGAATTTATTACAGCCTGCCACAGACCAGACAAAGTAAAGGAGACTTAGCGGTTACATGCAATGTGTATATTGATGATATCCAGGAGAAAAACAAAAGAAACAAACATAAAAACCCAAATAGCTAAAATCGAAAGAAATGCGATTAAAGCATGGGTTTCAGTTTTATGTATAAATATTGCTTTATTAATTATGACAAATGTACCACAGTTGTGTACACTGTTAGCCAAAAGGGAACTGGATACCAGGCGCATGGCAACTCGTCATAATCATCTCAGCTTTTCTGTAAATCTTAAACCAGTCTAAAATTTAAAAAATGTTTATCGAGAGAAATTCAATTAGGAAGCACTGGTATTCCTCTCCATTATAAAGAAAAATGAATTTCTGAAAACCACCTTTAAGTAACTTGCCTAAGACTGTAGTTCACATGTGGCAAGGCTTGTGTTTGAAACTAAGCAATCTAGTTTCAGAGTCTGAGCTTTTGATCAAAGTGCCCTGAGCTTTCTGATCCATCCTTTATTCATTTCAGTCCTCTTCGTGTTCCTGAAAGCAGACTTATGTACTTTCCTGGCCTGTTTCAAGCTGCATTGACTAACACTGAATGTTGATGTTGCTTGGAGGGAGTGGAGCAAAGAAAACAGACAGTATGGTTTTTCTCTAAGTCTCCTTCACAGAGTGGCCACTATAAAACTGATGATTCCAGCTCTTGTCTGGAAGAATTCTCTACACTCTGCAAGAGTTCTTAAGGGGCTAAAAAAAAAAAATGTTATCCACTGTGGTTCCCTTATATCTAGCTGTGTCTTTGTGGGCAATCAACATAAGATTTTTTTCTGATAATTGAATACTCCATTTGAATAAATCATATTTTCTGTACAGTCGCTTTAATTTGTATCCTGCTGTACTAATGCTCAACTTATACCTAAAATATTATATTGGTTGTATCGATGCTCAGCTTATACCTAAAATATTATATTGGTTAACATGGAGTACAAAATCAAGCTTCACTCGTGTCTCATGTGTCTGTCTGTTTCTCAATTGATGGAGTTTTGTGCAAACATGCAAAACATATATTCATTTCAGTAGTCCCATTTTATAATCTGCATTTATAGTGGGTTCTTAGCACATTCTTGTTTGGATAAATGAACTCATGAATGAACATGTGAGTGAAAAACTCTCTACCACTTAAACACTTTTCTTTTACAATGCAATAAAGCATCTCTATCAACAGACAACTGTATTTGGTGGCTCATGGTTACAACTTATTTTTGCATTTCTCTCATATATTCATATTTTATAAATATATTTAATATGATTTGTATATTCATAAACACATTTGTATTTTATATTACATATAAATACTTTATATATAATGTATTATATTATAAATATAATAATATTATAATAAAACATAAATATATTACATATAAATATTTATGAGTATATGAAATATATTTATAACAAAAATGGGTGGTATAATACTCATTACTACTGCATTTGTGTGACTCACTTTTTAGTTGTATTAAGTGCTAGACATAAAGTTGAATATAAACCACAAATTTTGACTCATTATAAACTCAACGTACATACAAAAGGGAATATATAAGAATGAAGATAAAGCAAAAAGAAAAACAAAACCATAAAGAGGCAAGCTAATGTTGAGACAGGGAACTCGGCATCCTTCTGGATATTGCACTTTTCTCTCAGAAGCAAGCATCAGAGAGCAAGTGAGAAGTGAGTAAGAGCATTTTTTCTCCTTTCTCACCTGCTGTCTGGTGCTTGGAAGGTCTTTAATTACTTGGGGACAATATCACTCCTTCAAGGATAGAAATGAGTTAATGGGTTGTTAGTTAATCTCAAAGGGAGGCAGTGAAAATGGAATCCTTATGAAGTAGAACAGAAACCCTGAGCCACATTCAATTAATGGGATCATGGGTACATGTATAGCTGATGAAGAGACAAACTTGCCCAGTGTGGAGTTCTTATATATACAAACTGGGCATATATGTAGCTGGTGGGAAGCCAAAGGCTCCCATCATCAAAGTTATATAAGGTTTTTTCCCTAAGTATTTAGTCTGTTATGGATAAAGTCTTCATAACCCAATTTGGGGTAAATGTTTCACCTCACTACATCAAAAAGAGATCAGATCCTAAATTGAGGTATACAACAATCCTGGTTAGAAAACACACTGCTGAATAATATTTGCTCATAAATATTAAAGGAGTATAAGTTCAAAGTGGGAAATTCTCATGCCTAAACAATTCTAATTTAATTCAGAGTATTAGTGGTGTTTGCTAATGAAGAAGGTTCTAGAAATAACTCAGGAAAATCTTTTGGTGCTGAAAGAATCTTTTTTAAATCCTATGTTTAAAGATACAGAAAACTTAAGATACTGAATTTAGCTCATGAATCTAACTACATGTCTATTTATTTATCTATCATTTACTATAACAGGCATCTGTCTGTCTATTTTTTATCCTCTGTATTTCTATTCTTTATTTCTATCCCCTATATTTCTATCATTTATGATAGACTTAAGTGCATGTACATTTTAGGATATTAAAACTAAAATAGGTAGATGGAGACATAGTTCATGGGAAACAGTGTTTGCTAGGTATGCATTAAAACCTTGGTTTGAGTCCTGAATATCGTTAGTAAAGAAAAAAGAAAAATAAGCACATAAGCATGCCATAACCATTGTATTAGTTGGGGTTTTCTAGAGGAACAGACTTATAGAATGATTATATGTGTATGCAATATATACATAAACATGTATTATATATAACACATATGCACATATATAATATATTCACATGTATGTATGTGTATGTATTCATATATATATATAAAATGTAAGACATTATAATAAATTCCCTTCATATATGTCTTACATTCTGTGGTATAGCTAGTCTAACAAGGCTATATAAAAAGGGAAGGCTCAAGAATTCCATAGTTGAGAAGTCCACGAGGCTGGATGTTTCACCTAGTCCTTAGCATACTCTGGAATCCCAAAGAAGTGAGCTTTAATGCCAGGGAAGTTATGGACTTACTAGCAAGAACAGGAACACACACATACAAAAAGTAGAGTTCCTTTTATAATGTCCTTTATACAGGCTGTCAGCAGAAAGTGTGGGCCAGATCAAAGAGACATCTTCTAATCTCAAAGATCTTTATTAAAGTTGTATCTCCCTACCTCAAAGATGTGGATTTGAAGTGCGTCTTCACACTTCAAGGAATTTAATTAAGAAAACACTTCTCACGGGAACACCTAGCCATTTGGGTTTTAGTTAGTTCCAGATATAGTCAAGTTGAAAATCAAGAAAGACTATCACAACAATTATTTTACAAAGAGTTCATGAATTTGAATAAAAGTATGGGAAAGGGTATATGGGAGGACTTAGAGGGAAGCAATGGAATGGTGGACTGTAATGACATTATAGTCTCAAAATTGAAAGAAAAAAGTCTACTAAAACAAATGCAAAGGAATTAGAGTGCAGGCTGAAGATATAAATACTGCAAATACAGATGAATCTCTGTGACTTGTTTTCAGCCAGGCAAGATCAAATATCACAGAGAAACAGTCTCAAGGAAATAAGAAACAGTGATAGAGAACTACATCAGAAATCCTTCTGAGCTTTCCTGCTCACAAAGGCATGTGCACCACTAAACACATTTAAGGCAAACACCACACACATACCAATACCACACACACACACACACACACACACACACACACATATGCATGCACACACACGAAGAATAGATAGAAATCAAAATAGGAACACTTCAGGTTCCTGATGATGTGTTGACATAAAAGAGACTGTGTGGGAGAGTAAAATTTGGTTCAAATTTTGGTTCATGCTGCCCTGGGATACCCTAAGCCCTTTGAGCCTCAGCACAATATAAACAGCATAGTAGTGCATGCGAACAATCCTATCAGTTGGGAGGTAGAGACAATAGAATTTAAAGGTTTAGGTTATCCTGTGCTTTGTTGTGAGCTTGAGGTCAGTCTATGCTATGTGTAGAAAGAAGATGTTTTCTTACATTAACATACCTGAATTATAATTTTTCATTATCACAACTCTGACTGTTGAAAATTCAATCAATGGTTTCTTATATCAATGTAAAGTTAAGATGTTGGTGAAGCAATTATATATACACTTATATGAACTTATTTTCTAACTCGCAAAGTTAAAATTATTTTTTTCACAATTGTGCAAAAGCAATATAATCAATATGAGCCAAGTAGTTCCTTAACTCCCTTTGTATTACCAGATTAAAATTCTGGTACTTTGTTGTTTTCTATGCCTCTCAAGGGAATAATGAAAAAATACATAATTTAGTCTCAAAAATAAAGCTAGCATGACAGTATTTGTATCAAATTAATCATGCTATAGCAGACTTTCTATAGCACAGGTTTCTTATTTCTCTACTTACAATTGTTGTTTTTTTTTTGTTTTGTGCTTTCCACATAAACTAAAAAAATGTTAGAACTATGAATAAAATAGAGCACAGGAAAAGTTGCTTTCAGTCAGATCAATCTTCAGAGGAGTTTGAAAAGGCCATCATGCATATTCTAATGGAATTACTCCTCAACAATGGGTTAGAAGAGTTTAGAGATTTGATTTTGCCCTCATAGTTCTGTTTTTCAAAACTATGTAATTTGTGAGAATATTAAATTATGAATTGAGCACTTAAATATAAATGATAATATTTTGGTCTTACTTTCCTGACTATTACAGTCCATAGCAGTAGGTTTTACCCAGGTATGTAGCACTATACTCCAAATGAAATATCAAAATGTCTCCACCTTACTAAGCTAATTTTAACCTATCTGTAGCTTTCTGCATCCAGTTTATAGTGTGGGAGAGCCACTTTTGCAACCACCAGCCTTCATGTCTAATGCTCTTTGCTCTGTAATCCAGCAAAATAAATTGACAATTTAGCCTAACCACTTCTATCACCTAGAGACAGTGTTTACTGCTCTACCAAAAGAGATTGTTGACAAGCTCCCTTCAGTACTTTATTCAGCTATTAATTTTACCCTCAGAACATTGCTGTTTTCAGTTATTATTATAGGCTGATAGCGGGTACCCAGGGGAAAAGAACCCTAGAAAGGAAGCTCTTCGGTATTTTTTGTCCTCTTCACTAACCCCCATTCCTGGCCTATGGAATATGCTGACCAGAGAGCCACTTTACCTAGTAGGTGGTGCCGTTTAAAAGATCTACAGCAAATACAAGGCCACTCTGTGTAGATGGCAGTCTCAGTCAGCCTGTGGCTTCTGGAAATTGCTGATGATTTTCTAAGAAAGCCTGAGGAAACATTTTCATGAAAAATCAGACTTGAATATAGGATTGCTACAGGTGACCTTTGATGTCCTTGGAGAATACAAGACCCTGAGATTTTGGTGTCTATTTAAAGTCGCTGTAGCAATAAGAATTTGCATATATTTTCACAATCAGAGTCCAAAATTTTTTGCTAGCTATGTTCCACCTGAGATTGGCTATTTGTTTGACAGATTTTTTTTTTTTATTAAAAAGACATAAACCACATGTTTCCCATAAAATCTGTCTCTGTCTCTGTCTCTGTCTCTAACTCTGTCTCTCTCTCTCTCTCTCTCTTTCTGTCTCTCTCTCTGTGTGTCTGTCTTTCTCTCTTGCTTTCTATTATCTTTTCCTTATTCATTTTTCCCAAGCTGAAGTTCACAGGATATGTCAAAAGGTGCCACCATCACCCTGACACCTGCACACTACTGGCTCGTACCAAAGAGACAGAATGAAACTGCAGCAATGAGACCATCCCTAAGCAAACAACCGTCTCTCTCTGCGATCTCCATGGTAGAAATTAGGATCTAAGTACATACCAACCACCATTCTTATGCTTCCTCTAGAATTATAGTAAATAACCAAATTGAAGGTATGAAATGTGGTCAAACGTACTAGAGTTAAAACGTACTAGAGTTAAAACACACATTTGAGTGAAGAGCAAGGAAACAGTAAGATGGTAAATTTTGAAATTATCATGGTAGCTAAGATTTGAGTTTGAGGATAAAGCTGTATAACTGTAATGAAGGAAGAATCTGATAGGTGACTGAGATTCTTTCTCTACAGTTTGGATCTCCTGGATTCTCTGTGCACCTGCTTACTCTTGCCAAAACTTGCCACTAAACTTGAAGGTGAAGTCAAGGCAGGCAGTAACTATTAATTGAGGGAGGGGATGTAGGGAAAGGACTACAAGGCCCTCCATTCCGTCTCAAGGTCGTGTATTCATTCCTGCCACACAAAGAGCATTCTTTCCGTTTCAGCTAAAAATAGCATTGCAAATTAAAAATGATGCTATTTAATTTTGAGGAATGAAGAACGAATCCAGCACCAAAAGTTCCAAATTGATGAAATCTGTCATTAAGATTACAATCTCATTTTAGAATAATAACCATTAGAACAAGGTAATTGTCTAATTTTCCATGAAAGTAAGATAATTATCTTGGAAATTTTAAGTTCTATTACTTTTTGACTTTTATGATTGGAAAAATTTTCAGCTAAGAAGTATGGTGAGAAAGATTTTTAATGGAATGAAGACTCTAATGTGTGACTGTCACTCATTAGCTATGCTTCCTTAAGTCTAGTTCTCCTGCCTTTATTTTCCTCATATATGAAGGACAAACTGCTCTATGCCCGTTTCACACTAAGAAACAAACCCTCCTACCCATACACACAAAAAATGTATTTTAGTTACCAAATAGGCATTTGATCAAGTTTTGGGAACATAAAGCTAAGCAAAATTGACATAATTTACTTCCTGAGGAATTGACTCCAGTATATACATAAAAAAACTGAACTTCCATGTATCTGATGAAGGAAATTGTGAGGAAAACCCTATGAGAGATAAGGGCTGCAGACAGGCCAGTGTTAAAAGGAGCTTAGAAATCTAAATATCACATTATTTTTTTCAGTGACTTTTCTTGGCTTACCAATCCTAATAATTTTTAAAAGCATTGAGAATGTACATTTGCTAGTCTGGGAAGGGTTTACTGATTATCAGTAATCAGATGAAAGTACTTGCAAAGCCAACTGATCTTATTACAGGTCCACCTCCCCCCACCCCATCATGGGAGGTTGGAAATGGAATCTCCCTAAGATTTTTGAGTTTCTAGTGGGATAATGTTTTCACTGTCACTTTTTGGCAAAGATCCTATTTTCAATAGTGACTTTTTTTGTGTGTGTGTGTCTAAGAAAATGAAACAGTTTTTTTGCTTATTATAATATAAAGCATATTACAAGTATACCAAATAATTCTACAGGTCAGGCAGTTATAGAAAGATCAAATCAAACTATAAAGGATATGCTAAACAAACAAAAAGGGATGGAAAATTCCCCCCAGAAATGGATTGCATAATGCTTTATTAACCTTTAATTTTTTTTTTTTTTGGTGTGGGACAATTGTCTTTATTCTGTCAACTATATTTTTTTTCCCAGACCCAAAAAGATGAACATGGGATGTACTCACTCATAATTGGTTTCTAGCCATAATTAAAGAACATCGAGCCTATAAATTTGGGATCCTTGAGAAGATAATAAGAAGGTGAACTCCCAAAAAAAGATATAGTAATCCTCCTGGATATTGGAAGTAGACACGATCGCCAGGCAAAATTGGGAACTTGAGGGTTGGGCAAGACTGGGCCAAGGGAAGATGGGGAGAGAAAAGTGTGAAGGGGAGAGCGGGGGGGAGCTCGGAGGAATGGGGTGCTTGGGATATAGGAAGGGTGGATATGGGAGCAGGGAAGCATATATCTTAATTTAAGGAGCTACGTGAGGGTTGTCAAGAGACTTGACCCTAGAGGGGTTCCCAGGTTTCCAGGGAGACGCCCCCAGTTAGTTCCTTGGGCAGCTGAGGAGAGGGAGCCTGAAAAGGCCAGTTCCTATAGCCATACTGATGAATTTCTTGCATATCACCATAGAACCTCCACCTGACGATAGATGAAGAAAATGACAGAGCCCCACATTGGAGCACCGGACTGAGCTCCCAAGGTCCTGATGAGGAGCAGAAGGAGAGAGAACATGAGAAAGAAAGTCAGGACCGTGAGGGAACCTCAATCTGGCGACAGATGGGGAAGGTGACTGAGCCCCACATTGGAGCACTGGACTGAGCTCCCAAGGTCCTGATGAGGAGCAGAAGGAGCGAGAACATGAGGGAGAAAGTCAATATTGACTTTTTATGGAGTGAATAAAATCACCGATAATACGGAGCTAAGCCCTTCTCTTGCTCATGTTCCTCATTAACACTCATATAACCACACACATGTGTTTGGTATATCATTGACAATCCATGATAATGCAATAGTCACATTTAAATAAGGTAATAACTTTAAAATGTACATACAATGTACTTACTCTTTAACAAATGAAACACTTAAATATCTAGTCCCCTGTTGTTAAATGTCTAGAAATCCACATAGGTTCTAATTTCTGCCATTGTGCTAACTCCTGTTCACTATCTCTTCTGCTCCTCAAACCTGAGTCTATACTATGTTCACTATTTTCTCCTTTGCTCATAATGACAAAGACTTCACCTCTATGCATTTCTGAACATATTTTCATAAACAAAGTTCACTTCTCACTTTGATTCTCATGGCTATATATTATTTGTGGAAATTTTTGTAAGAAATAAAATTTAGGCCTATAGATAGCTACAGTAACTATGACTCTCCTCTAAATCCAAGCATGATGTCAAAAGAACAATTCAGATTTTCTGTCTCATATGAGATAACATCAAACCATGTGTGGTACTGAAGAAAGATAAAAATCTGGGGACTAAGGTTATCAAAACTCTACTTTCAAAAATTCTATTTCTACCCATACCTATTTTTGTCACTATAGTACCTTTCTTTGAATACATATCTATTGAAATTCAAACTTTTTATTTTGATATGAATAATGTTTAATTATTCCAAGGTAAACAATACATTTTTCTAGGGTAATCTCTGAAGTTTCCAAAATTAAGAAAGGGCCCGACATGATTCCACCTGGTTCATATGATGCCATTCAGCTGATAGTACCACACGATCTACTTTGAACTACAAACTGCTTAGCATAATTTTGAAGTGGCTTGCTGAGATGATCCAGCCTGGCAGACTTCTCTAGCCAGGACTTGAGAAAGCCCTACACTTTCCCATTTGACAGAGATTTAAAAAAATATGATACAGCTACCTCTCCCAAGACTTGACAGTTAGCCCCATTTTTTTTTTCTTTTCCGGATCCGGTAAAGATACTGTCACACCAGACAACAGGAAGCAAATATAAGAATATGATGCCCACATTCTCAAGAGGTGGAGTATGTGGTTTTTGGTCATTCAATGGATTATGAATATTTGTCACGTTTAGCAGGCTGTATACAAGTTTTTGGTAATGGTCAGGAAAGAAAAACTAAAAGGAAATTAGATTCCAGGTTCTTGTTTGGAAATGAAAAAAAAATGGGATATGATAAAGTAATGGTATTTTACATTGGTATGGATTTTGGTACTATTGATACAAATTTAAGGTAAATTATACTATATATACATATATATGAATATATAGTAGAATATATAATATACATTTTTATATATTATATACAATATATAATTAGATATTATATATAATATATTATGATATATTATATATTATACATAATATAGTAGAATATTTATATGATTATGTATATACTCTTGTTTAATATATTATGCTTATGCTATATATATATGTGATTATGTATATACTTTTGTTTAATATATTATGTTTATGCAGCTCATTTTAAAATTTAATGTATAATTAAACAATGCAAATTAATAGATAATCAGATTAATCAAACTTATTCTTGTTAGTTATGTTTTCTAGCTATAAAGACATATTTCAGTTAGATAATCTTCCACACTCCAAAGACTTGATATAAATAATAAATAAATAAATAAATAGATAGATAGATAGATAAATAAAATATTTTAAAAACTTAGACTCTTCTTGACAGTGAGACATGTCTGCTTCTGGCAGCATCAATCTAATTCAAGAGGATGATGGGCATCAAAGAGTTTCTTTATAAAGTTTGCTAGTCATCTGGGCAAGAAACTGCTTTTGCCTGGACTGCTTAACAGTATGCTGTATAAACTGGATATGTAGGACCCACAGAAAAATGACTGCTATTCTTACCAAAAGAAGGTAAGACAGTCCTTCAGTGTTCTTGCTTTATAAAAGAGTCTACCAGACATTCTGAAGGACACAGAAAAAAGTGACTAACAAACTGCCAATATAGGCAAAAGTCTTTCAAATCTCCTGCTTTATGGAAAAGATATTATGAGCCTATAGGCTGAAGAAGGATGCCCCTGTTGTGGGAGCTCCTTCTGCTACTTCAGCAAATAGCTGCTGAGATACCAGCCCATTGAGGTGTGGTCTCTCCTTCTTTAAAAAGCAGCAACTACCCTCCACTTGCTCTCTGGCTTCCGGCTCTGCTCCCAGCAACTAGGCTCCCTTCCTGATTGCGCAGAGGGCTGTTGTCTGGGATGGTGATCTGTAAGTTTTTCCCCTTTAAATAAATTAATTCTATTAATTCTATTAATCATAATTCAAAACTGGTGTGGGATTGTTTGTGACTTATGCCTTCATGCCTCAATGTTACAAAAGAACTTTGCATGACTTTCCAGGCAGCAAGATACCTCTGTCATTCTAGAACATTGGAAGTAGCTTACAATGCAATTCCTGTTTACTTAGGTAATATTACATTTTTCTGGGATCTTTAATGGTGTTTAAGAATAGATAGTTATAATTATAGTTTTCCTTTGTTGTGACAAAACATAAATTAGATATAAAACTTTAGACTCACAAAGACAGGCTATGCGATAGAATATTCTCCTTAATTTGCCAAATGTAAATAGACTAAATATTGTAACTATAATTCTTGCTTGATAACTGGTATATGCAATTTTACTACCTTAAAGTTACAACCTTCTTTTTTTAAGTAGATGGAAAAAGGGAGATGATGTGGGATGCCCTTCTGTATATGTATTGCTTTTATTTGTTGATGAATAAAGCTGCTCCAGCTAATGGCTTAAAAAGGTGAATCCAGGCTAGAAATTTGAACAGAGATATATAGAGAGAGTAGGCAGAGTCAAAGAGATGTCATGAAGCTGGGAGAAAGTTGCCAGAACATTACTGGTAAGACACAGCCTCATAGCAATACTTATATTAATAGAAATGTGTTAATTTAAGATGTAAGAGCTAGCTATGAGTATGCCTGGACCATTGGTCAAACAATGTTGTAATTAATACAGTTTCTTTGCAGTTATTCATGTCTGTGTGGCCAGGAAATGAAAGTGTAGTCTCTGTCTACAACTTACCATATTCATAGAACCAGCAAGAATCAAAATAGAATTCTAACGTTTGCCTCCTGATCAGAGGAGGAGGTGGAGAAGAAGAAGAAGAAGAAGAAGAAGAAGAAGAAGAAGAAGAAGAAGAAGAAGAAGAAGAAGAAGAAGAAGAAGAAGAAGAAGAAGAACAAGAACAAGAAGAACAAGAAGAAGAAGAAGAAGAAGAAGAAGAAGAAGAAGAAGAAGAAAACTTCCATTTGATTCCCTTTATTTTCCTTTATTTTTAATCTACTCTGGCTTGAGTCTTCCTTTGTGTATTTTATTCAGACTTTATTTTCTGAAAGAAATTGGAATATACTCTTAAGTTTTGTGAAAACATTTCCTTCCCCAAGATGTAAAATGAGCTTTAATTAAGGCAGAAAGGCACTGAAAAAATATTTTCCAATTATGTTGATATAATTGTTTCCACAGCTTGATGTCTCCTGATATCAGCTTCACCAGGCAGTGGAGACATGGTGATATTGGGCTATTACCACTGCAGGCCTGCTCTTAAATTAGACATGGCATTTGGAAAGGAGGCTCTACTTCAACATTCTTAAACAAATATAGATGAAAACTTTTGTCTCTATTTAGACTTCCCACAGAGATTCATTAATTCATGGCTGTCTGGCCCTCTTGGTTCTCCCAGTGGAAAGCCATAGCTGTAATGATGAGATACAAACCCAACTGAATATTCAACTACACAACCTGGCAAGATGCCTGGAGCCATTCAGTGACAGCTCCTTCAAGTTCCTATGTAAATTTTGACACTTAACTGAGTGTAAGAGTAGAACATCTGATTTCTGCCTCAAGAGCAACTAGACAGATTTGGAGGGAGATAGTGCATTTCCATGGGGTACAAAGTGAGGTCAGAGAGCTACCCTTGAGCCTTGACAAATCTACTAATGATGGGGAAAACGAACCTATAATTCTTGTTAAAGACTCCAGGTTAAATTATGGTTTGAGGTCACAGTTAATTTTTTCATATATAATATTTTTGAGAGTATAGAGATGTCTATACAAAAAGTTATCTTTATATCACCATTATATATAATTAATTAATAAAATTATTTTCTACTATTATAATATTTTTTAATTTTTAAAAATAATTTCTATTCTTTGACAATTTATAAATGTATCTACATATAATAAATCATGCTTCTGTAATCTATATGGTCTAGGCACAATTCTGAACTATATACTTATGTCATTTTTCATCTTTTGAGATAATCATGATTGTTTCTACAGAGTATTTGAAGTATCACAGTTTAAGAAACTCTGTACCAAAAAAAGGAAAAAAATTAGAAATTCTCTCTCTCTCTCTCTCTCTCTTTGTGTGTGTGTGTGTGTGTGTGTGTGTGTGTGTGTTTGATAAAACAACGGAGATCACTGGTTTGTGGCAATCAGAAGGGTAAATCTTTAATAACAAAGGGATTAGTTGTATGTGCATCAAGGGAATTTAATTTGTGAATTAACCTGAGTAAAGACAGACACACAAATAAATTAATGCTGTAATAAATGATATGGAAGAATTCATAAGAATAGTCAGTGTAAAGATGTCAGTTCTGAGATGCAGATCATGGAAGAGGGAAAACATATCACATGTATTGCAAGTATCTCTTGAGAATGGAGCTGGTGATTGAAAGACAAGGGCTATATGTGGAAAACCCAGAGAGGGTAAATGGGAATTTGTATTCATTTCTGCACTGTAGCATTTAGTATAAAACCTTTTCCTGCTCTTAAAAGAAATTCCCAGTATAGTATGCTTTTCTCACTAAATGCTTATTACAAGGTTTTATTTTATGAGGGATTGGTCCCTCAAATATTGGAGGATTAGTACAAGAGCTGTGGCTTCTATAAGAATAACATAGATAGGATGTAGACTCTGTACATTCAACATTTCCAACTTCACAGGTGATTTCATGGAAGTGGAATGCTCACAAATTTGGTGACAAAAGACATTCAACATTGACACTAACCTCATATGTATCAAAATGCTCAGAAAGCATTATCCCTGTTCATCAATGACTTGAGCTAAAATTTTGACACCACTCTTGCTTTTGCTATACTGACCCAGTGGCCTTATCATCGTTAGCATCATCAGCAAGACCCAAAGATTTTCTTTCAGCTTCTGAACCGTTCAAAGAAAGGACCTTGTATTTTATTTCAACTTATCACGTCATTCTAGCCAGTAGACATTTTCCTCATGACCTATACGTATTTACTGCTCTCCCAGTAACCAACACTACTATTGCTCACAGTACATGCAGCTAAGTTTGAAGACCCGGGAGGAGAGACAAATGAGTGAGACTCTGTTAATAGAGAAGTTCACAGTGATCACTCTAACAGAGGAGAGAAGACAGGATGACAAAATACAGCATGATTTGAACTTATGGTACAGAAAACCTATAAAACCAAAAAAAAAAAAAATGCTCAAGTTTATCAAACATTTCCAGACTTGTGTTGGTAAGATGGTTCAGGGATTATAAATACTTGCTACATAGTCTATAGACCTAAATTCAGCCTTAGCAACCCTCATGGAAAGAACGAATTCTACAAATTGTTCTCTGCCCTCTGTACATGACCCATGGTGTGAATACACACCCCTCCACCACACAATACACTGAATATAAGTGCATTTTTCAGTTTCAAGAGATATGTCATATCTATGGCTCCCAGAGCAGGATTTGTTCAAGTGGAAATGGAACTTGAATTAGAGGGATTCAGACACCAACCTAGCCACATTACCTTTGACCTATGGTCAGCCTATGGGATGTGCTGGGGTAAGGGTCTCACAGAGATTGAGGGAGTGGTCTAACAATGACTGGTCCAGCATCGGACCCATGCTATGAGAATGATCCTACCCCTGATACTGCCTGGAGGGCTAGAACCCAAAGGCTGGGAGAATCAGGGACATAGGAAAGAACCAAACATGGCTAGAAAAATAGAAATAAGTGTGATGATGCCTAATGATATTCTACTGTACTCAAAGTTGGTGTCTAACCCAGTTGTCATCAGAGAGGCACCACCCAGAAAATGATGGAAACAGATGCAGAGACCAAGAGCCAACACTTAGGCAGAGCTCAGGGAATCCTGCTGAAGAGTGGGGGGAAGAAGTGTAGAAGTCAGAAGGGTCAAGGACATCATTATTTAGGGCCTTGAGTACCAGGCTCAGTACCCCTCAGGGCTCAGAATAAGATGTCTATGGCAAGCAAGGATCTGTGGTTAAAAAATTAACTCAAGCATGTTACCTCTGCATGTTTATTGTTTTTTTTTTTTTTTTTTTTCAAGCAAGGGGGAAAAGTAAAGTGAAAAGTGAAAGGTAAAACCACGAGGTTTTTAGATTTTCAGTCACGGTTGGAAAAATCCATAGGCAAGGACAATGATAATGTGCATATCAAAATCACAAAAAGAGGCATGTATAACCTGACAGAACTATACTCCAGAACAGGTGACACTATCCAGGAAAGAACCAGGATCCAAGGGGAAGTACCTGGCACTCCAAATCATTAGATAAAGTTAATAAATGTCCCTGACTTCTGGATTCACCTATTATCCTCATCCAATCTCAGTTTTGATAACCAGCTTTGGGAACACAGAGATTTGTTTGTTAGCAAAGGTGGGGCACCCTAGCTTCCTACTCTGTGCCTGTCTTCTTGGAAATTTCTTTGTGGTCTGTAGGATAATTTTGTGGGATTGGCTCTATTTAAATTTTACTGTTAGAACAAAGAGTGAATGTTGTCATTCTAGGGCTTCATGGTGTGGGGGAAAAGAAAGGTTATTCCATTGCCACTGCAGAAGTTACACTGCTGAGATTTAGGAATGAATCCCAATTCGAAGGGAAAAATCATGGCTTCACAAGTTTTTACAGATTTGACAGTGACTTTTCCAGAGACAAGCTTTACAAAATGGGTTATTCCGTGTGGACAAATACATTTCCCGTGGATCTGCCTATTAGTCTCTCAGTTGTACTTCCACTGTATAGTCTTGTGAGCTTGTGACAGGACATCACAAGAAATCCCACAGAATCAACTAACCTTGGGCTCTTAGGATTCACCAACTATGTACCGACAACCAGGGAGCCTGCTTGGGGCTAACCTACTCTGTCAGTATGTATGAAACAGTCAATTAGTTCTGTTTTCTTTCGTGACTTTTATCAGTGGAGGCAGGAACGGTCTCTAATTCCTTTTTTTGGCTTTTGGGCCCCTATTCCTCATACTAGATTACTTTGCCCAGCCTTAATGCAAGGGAAGGTACTTAGTCTTACTACAATTTGATATGCTGTGCTTTTTATATCTTATGGGAGGCCTGCCCTTTACTGAAAAGAAACCAAGTAGAAGTAAATTGGTGGAGGCAGAGTGGAGGTGGAGGAGAGAATGGAGGAGAAAATGGACCAGAGACTAAGGTTTGGATGTAAAGAAATTTTTAAAAAATTAAATTAAATTAAAAGATGGGGAGACATCTAGATTTGTTGAAAGAACTGTTTGACAAAGTGTTTATAACATCTTTGATTAATTAACTTTAAAAGATAAATTCATTTAGACGTAAAATTTGTCACTCTTACTCCAACTACAATGATTCAGTGACCTAAACAGGGTCCCCAGTCTTCATGCTTAATTAGCTACCCATGTAATTCATAGTCTTGAACAAACCTGACCTTAAGAGCTAGTGACAGAAACTCAACAAATTATATAGACAGATAATCTTATTTTTTAGACTGTTTTTTTAAAGAAGGCCTTAGTAATTCAACAAAGATACACAGATAGCAAAAAATAAATAAAATAGAGCCTGAAAAGATGACCCTTTCACATGTTACTCAGGAAATTCAAAGGAATGCAATGGCATACCACGACATATAGATAAGAATAAGTACAACTTGAAATGCTGACATCACCAAATGCTGACAAATGTGTGCAGCAACACACACTTTTACCTACTGCAAAAATAATGCAAACTTGGTAAACAAAGGAACCTCTTTCAAAATTAAGCCTATCAACACCATACAATATGTTAGTAATAATCTTTGATATTCACACAAAAATATTAAGAACTCACATCCACAGAGAAATGTGCACACTGGTATATAGCATACAGTATATATGCTTGCTCATAGATTGTGTTTGGGATGTCACCATTTTGTGTTTCTGAAGAAGAATAGATATATAAATTTCGGTACATTCAAATGATAGAATGATTGAACAAAGATCTAAGAGACCACACAAAAATTTGGAGAGTATTTAAAATGTGTATTGTCAAATTAAACAAGCTGATAAAAAATTATATGTACTGTGTGATAGATAAGAATCTCATAAAAGGTAAAATTATGTAGAGATGCTATCACCATTTTATAAGCATTAGACAAAACTTTGAAGATAAACAGGTGAGATACAGAGTGCTTATTTTGAGCTGCAAAAATTATTGTGTGTGTATATGTTCATGATTGAGTTTGTGCTCATTTGAGTGGATATAAGTCCACATGAATATGTGGTCATGCATGCATTTATAAACAGATATATGAAATCCAGAGGACAACCATGGATGCCATTTTCTCAGGTGGTATCCATATTTATTTGTTTGTTTTTAATAAGAGTGTTTTCATGAACTGTATAGACATGTAAGTTAGGCTGGCTGCTTAGGGAGCCACAGGGATCAGCTTGTCTCTGCCTCCCCTTCACTAAGATTAGAAGTAGAGATGACCAGACTTTGTTTTAGTTGTAGTTATGGATTTTTTGTTATATTTTGGGTTTTTGTTTTGCCTTGGGGATATAGTTAACTATTGTGTTTGCAATGTAAATACTGTACTTACTGAATTACCTTTAAAGATGAAAAATATTTGTTATTATTTATTAATAATTGATTGTTTCATTTGCTCAAATCCACAGAATATAAAATTTCACAATTCCACATTATGACACTATGGGAACTAGATGCGTCTCCCTCCTTCATCAGTCATTAATCAAGCCAACACTTTACAGACTCGTCTAGAGTACAGTATTATAGAGCTAATTTTCCATTTAATATTCTCTCTTCCTAAATAAGTATAGGTTTGTGTTGAGTTGATAAAAAACCAAACAGTACTTAATCCTAATGTGTTCATAGATTTTTGAATTGCCCTGGAGTGTTGGCCACTGAAACCCTGTGCTTCCAAACCATGAGAACAAGATGGGTAGTGGTGACACACACCTTTAACCCCAGCCCTCAGGAGGCAGATGCAGGAGCATCTCTGAGTTATTGGTTAGCCTGACTTCTAGAGTAAGTTCCAAATCAATCGGGGATATACAGAGAAACCCAATCTCAAAAAAAAACCCCTAAAAACCAAAAAAAAATGAGAACAATCTAAAGAACTCAGTTAGGCAGCCAGCTTGTGTCTGTGCAATGCCTGAGTTATGTTACTACACATAGTTATATGTCAATGGTAAGGTGATAAAGTGCACAGACCTCACCTAGAGGACAGCCTAAAAGGAGAAGATAGTAACCAACTCTCCTCTCTCTTCTCGGAATCTTCAAACATAATTAAAGGGTGAATATAAATCTTGTTACCACCACCAACACTCTAAACTCATGATTCCTGAACTCATTGTCAATGTATCTTTCTTTCATAACTGGTCATTTCCTAACTCCGATGGCCTTTTAATAGTACCTAGTTCCTTCCTGCAGATGCCAGAGATGAAATGAAATTTGGTATGACGATATCTATCAAGGTGAACATTCTATTTCCCTTTTGTTCTCCAGGCCTCCTTAATAAGGTCTGTCCTTACCAGGCCCCTGATAATCTCCCTCTTTCTCTCACTGAAGGACAAATCCACTTATAATAAAATTATATTATTCTCTGTCCTGTGTTCTCATATAGCTGTTATTAAATGTGATATCTGCTCACTAACAGTAGGTTTACTATAAGGAAAGTCTGAAATATCTGTGTATACATTCATAAGCATAAAATATATTATTTATGTCTTTCTGTTCATATATTAATATGTGTATATAAATAGTACATATGTATACATTAATTTATATTTTTTATTCAGGAGGAGTTCATAGCAACAGGATTCTATGGGTGGGACTTCTCATATCTTAGTAGGGGATGATTCTAGAGAGAAAGAGATGAAAAAGGAATTGGAGATAACATCTAAACCTGATTTTCAGCTACCGAATTTCTTCCTGTTGGAATCCACTTCTAGTGGTCTATACCTTTCTAAAACAGCCACAAGTTAGGGGTTAAGTAATAAGATACATGAGCTATGGGAGACACTTCCCACTCCAAGCACTAACTGGAAGACTGTGAATTTATATTGTTGTCATGTTAATGTTTCCACTAAATATAAGAATGAATACTGCATCTCAAAAAAGTCTTGAACTGAAATGAAAGTAAACAAAATACCCAATTCAAATATAAAACATGTCAGTGCAATGTTTCATTTTTAGAAAAACAACCAAATTAACATTGACTTTAAATTTTAAAAAGTGATTTCCTTTGATTTTACGACCTTAAGTAACCTTACTTATTTGAGAGCATTAGCTGGAAAAACAGACTGTCTTGTAATAATGGTCATATATGACCAAACATGTTTTATGTCTTGTTTTTTTTTAAAAAAAAAACTTACGTTGTTTATTAAAAGGGGGTAGAAATGCACAATTTGAAACAGAGTCTCCCTAAGTTTCTCAGACCGACTTCAAATAATTTCTCTAGCCTAAGCAGGCCTTGAATTTATAATCTGGACTCAACATCCATCAGCACAGTGATTGGAGAATTGTACCACAAGGTGTGGCTTCAAGCTTTCTTTTGATAACACATGTAGTTTTCAAAAGGGTATCTTGTAAAATGCAACTTATGTCATCCTTTGGTTGTAAAGAATAATACTTCATCCACATCACATTACCTTAAAGCAAGTATATACTTCTTCAAATTTTCTTCAAAAATTCCCAGTCACTCCACCCAAAAAATCTTAATAGCTTTCTGATATATCATTGTTGATACATTAAAAAATCACTACATTCCTGTAATCCCCATAAATCCCAATGAACAGTCCTGCAGGAGATAGTGGTTTATGACTTCCTGGTGTTGTTCTTTCCTTCAAATCTGGAGCCTCCTTTTCTTATGCCAATGGTTCTGTAGCTATTTGAAAACAATGGTTAATTTAGAAATGCCAACTTTGCACTGTTTATCTCCCAAGGCCAAATAATGAATGAAACACACTTGTACAAACAATGTGGCCTTTTCCTTTCGCAGTATAGGATGTAGTCAATCATTTGACAATACAGTTTTGGCACATTTTGAACTTTTTATTTGTAAGTCCAGTATTCCAGGCTGAAAACACTTGTACAGAATTTTTTTTTAATCTATGAGAAACTATTAAACGTATCTAATGTTTCTTTCACAGTCAAGAGTACAATATTATATTGATAACTATTTAATGTCATTGAGTTACGTAACTGCTGCCTTCCACAATTCATTTAAATGGTACTTTAGTACTACTTTAAAACCGAAATATGTTCCACTGAGGAAAGAAGAATGGGAAGAAGTTTTTCCAATCAGAGATGACATCGAATTCAGTTTCAATCTGGAGTAGAGGGGAAGAAGAAAAACAACCACCCACATCATTTTTGAGGTTTGGTCATACTGTGGCTTAACAAAGTTTCCATTCAAAAAAATTCACCTGGAAAGTTCTATAAAAATTTAAAATAATTTCAATTGAAGAGTTTTTAAAATAATGTTCCATATCTGATTCATATTGTGAAAAGTATGGACAGATAATAATGCAAATTTTGACATTTGTAGATACGATATTCACTTTCATGGTTCAACAAGACACACTCAGAGTCGGAATAGAAAAGAAAGCATATAAAATATGATTTCTATAATAAGGAAAGTGGGTATTTGGCTAAAGAAATAAAATTGGATAAGTAACAATAAGTAAAGAAGATGCTGTGGTTAGTTTTACAAATGAGATTGAGTTTATAAATAAAAAATATATTTCTCAATAGAATCAAAAGAAATTTTGTGTTCCTATCTAGTAACTCAAAGCTGAACATAGTAACTCACATAATTTCATATATGAGAAGCCAAGAAAGCTTAATGAGCTTATGTGACTACTACAATCAGTTTTAGGAGAAAAAAGATTAAAAGTTAGAATAATTTACCGAATCGTTGAAACAATAAAAACAAAAGGAATTACTGGAACATTAAAGCCAACAAAAAAGTGTTATATAAGAACAACTTTAAATTAGTTGGCATGTGAAATAGCTGCCCAGGATGACAATATATAACAGGTATTAAAACAGCAATAAAATAAGGGGAATCAGATTTCTAATTAGCTCAGGTTAGCTTGACTTGTGAGATTCTTCATTTTAAGTTTTATCTCCTCTTGCAGTAAAATCCTCAAGCAGAATTTTACACTCCATTTTTCAAGGTCCTTCTTCTACAATGCAGATAGTGAACAATTAAAAAAAGGAGAGGTTGAAGACATGCTAAATTCTTTGTTTTATCTGGAAATAGGGATACCTGATATCCATAAAACAAAGCAGACATATGCTGAATATTTGTTAAAATAAATTGAAACTATATTAATCTAGTATCAGTACATCATGTGCATGTATATTCCAAAGCCCTATGAAACAAGCCCAAACCAACTTTGGTATGCCTGTTACATACAAGTCTAAAATGAATGGATCAGTCAATAAATCCCACTGGGCTTTGACTCTCAAGAATTCAGCCACTCATTTCTATCTTGATACCATTATTTTCCTTGGTTACATTTGTCATAGACCTTGTTCTCCAGTGTTCAGACTCAGGGTTTTAATAATTAATACTGAGTTGCAATAAATCATTGCTCCTATGGGCTAGTGTGAGTGAGTGCTCTTTAACCCCTTGCCAAAATGTTCTAACTGGTCTTTTATATGGACAGCTATACATCTAGTAATGCTGGCCCTTCACACTCATGTAGTATAAAATGTATAGTTCAAAATCACCCTGGTTATGAAACACGTCTATAACCCCAGCACTTGGGAAGAAGAGATGGGCAGCTGCTGAAGTTCAAAGCCAGATTAGGATACATAACAGACAGAGCTGCACAGTGACACAAGACCACAACATAAGTGAATGAATGAATAAATAAAGATAAAAGGACGTAGGCTGAATTCTCAGTCTCCTCAGGTCTTCTACTGTTTCCAGCAGGAAAGGCTTGTTTATTGTTAAGCACAGTAGAAATTATTGTCCTTCTCCAGTCATGTGAATTCATTTGCATCTTTGTGAGCTAGTATAAAGTGAAAATTAATACCCTAAAATTGTCACTTAAGAGTGGATACATGACTTTAAATGCAAATGACATAGTAATTAGGAGTATTATTTCTACTATGAAAAACAATTTTCTGATATTTGGGTCTCAGTAGATTCTATTTCTTTATGTTCTTTCTTTCTTTCTTTAGTTCTTTCCCTCTCTCTTCATTTTTTTCCTTTTTTATTGATTCTTTGGGAATTTATTTTCATATTATTACTATCTCACATATTACATCTTGATGCAGTTTGCCCTCCCTCTTCTCCTCTCGGTCTCTCTACCCCCACCTCCATTTACCATCCATACCTCCTCCTTTTAATTCGGATTAGGGCAGGCCTAACAGAGATATCAACCAAACATAGCATATCAAGTTGCAATAAGACTAGGCATCTCCCCTCATCTTAAGACTGGATGAAGCAACCCAGTAAGAAGAAGAGGGTCACAAAAGCAGCCAAAAGCGTCAGATACAGTTCACATTCCCACTCTTAAGAGTCCCACAAGAAGTTTAAGCTACACAAACATAAAATATATACAAAGGACCTAGGTCAGACCTATGCGGGCTTCCTGAATGTTGGTTTCCCTTTCTGTAAGCCCCTATGAGCCTAGGTTAGTTGATTCTGTGAGTTTTCTTGTGGTACCCTAGGTCTGTCAGGCTCCTACAATCCTTCCTTTACCTAATCCACTTGATTCCCTGAGCTCTGCCTAATGCTTGGTTGTAGGTCTCTGAAGGAGTTTTACTCAGCTGCTAAAATGTATAACATCATAAAATTTGAAGACAAATAAATGGAGGTAGAAAAAATCATCCTGAGTGAGGTAACCAAGAACCAGAATGACAACCATGGTATATACATATGTATAAGTGATTATTAGCTATAAATTATAAAATTATAAAAAAGAATTATCAAACTATAATCCAAAGATCCAAAGAAACTAAGCAACAAGGAGGGTGGAAGGGTGGGTGATGCATGAATTCCTCAGAAACAGGATAGATAATGTGGATGTAATGGTGCTGGATGGGACAGGAACAAGAGAGATCAGGCTGCGGAAAGATGGAGGGAGAGAGACCTGGGAGAGATAACTGGAATTGGGGGCATTTGGGGGTAAGGTAGAAACCTATTACAATGGAAACTCCCAGGAATCTATAAGGGTGACCCTAGTTAAGACTACTAGTAGGATGGGGGAGAAATAACAGAGCCTGAACCAGCCATCTCCTGTAACCAGGCAAGAGTTACAGTGGAGGGATTGGGACACTAACTCAGCCACAAAACCCTCAGCCTAAAATTTGTCCTGCCTACACAATGTGCTGTGGTAAAGGTGGCCAGTCAATGACTGGTCCAGCTTGAGACATGTGCCAGGAGAGGGAGACCACTCCTGACAATGCCTAGAGTGCCAGGACCCAGAGGTTAGGTAGCTCAGAGACTTAGGATAGATCCCGATATAACAAAAAATAATAGTCAATGAAATGATTCCTAATGATGTTCTGCTATACCCTTAGACAAAAGTCTAACATAACTGTCATCAGAGTGACATCATACAGCAACCAAGGAAAACAGATGCAGAGATCATTCTTCATTTCTGATAATTGTTTTGCTTATTTTGTTGATATTTTGGTATTGGTCTTATATTTGTCAGGGCTTAGAATTGAAACTCAGTTGATCTCATGAATGCTACCAAAATGTTTTGCCACTCAGCTATTGCCCTAGAACAGACTTAGGCATTCAGGCAAATAGTTTTCTTCTTGACTGCCATACTAAGTTTGATTGATACAGCTAGAGAATAAAAAAAATTAACTAATATAGCTAACTCAGGTGATAAAATGTAGATGATGAGATAGCATAGAGTTCAATAATCTATGGCTCTTCCAGTTACTGTGTCTACATTTTTATAATGTCTGGTAATAAGAATATTGTCATACAATGCCAATCATATTTCCACAGTTCACAGCTCAAATGTATGAAGTCATTTTTACTTCATTCATAAGAGTTGATCAAGAAGAATAACGCCAATTATAAATACATCAAAATCGACATATCAGAACTAACAATACACAAGTAAAATAAGGATAATGGTATAACCATAATACTTTTTAAAACATTTTCTGAGTAACTGGGATAATGCTTAGACCAGTGCATAAGTATCAAAGCAAAACTCATATAGAAGCATGATTTTACTAACTTGAACTATGTGGTACTTAGAAAACACTAAACTATAAGGAAAAGAACAAAGATTACTTTCAAGCTCCATGTGGCCCATCAATCAAGAAAAATTATACACCATTGTATAAAACGTAATCTCAATGCATTTTTAAAATGAAAGTTTAGTTAACATTAACAAAATATCATCAAATAAAATCTGGTAGCAGCAATGAAATAAGTTGCCATTTAAAATGTAATACAATGTGATCTAAAAGAATTTTCAATAGAAAAAACTTAAATGACTGATACACACTTAAAGAAACATTCAACATCCTTAGTAATCAGAAAAATGTAAATGAAAACTATTTTGAGATTCTACTTTACCCCTGTCAGAATGGCTAAGATCAATGACACAAGCAAAACTCATGCTGGAAAGGATGTGTAGCAAGGGGAATACTCATCCATTGCTTGTGGGAGTGTTGTACAACCACTATGAAAATCAATATGGCAGTTCTTCAGAAAGTTGGGAATTAAGCTACCTCAAGATCCAGCTATACCTGTTTTTGGCATACACCCAAAGAACACTTCATACTACCACAAGGACATTCACTCAGCCATATTAACTGTTGCTCTATTAATAATAGCCAAAAACTTGAAATAGCCTAGATGCCCCTTAATAGAAGAATGGCTAAACAGAATATGATACATTTACACAATAGAATGTTACTCCACTGTTTAAAAAATGACATTATGACAATGGCAGGTAAATGGATGGAATTGAAAGACAACCATCCTGAGTGAACCAATCCAGACTAAGAAAATAAATATAGCATGCATTCACTTATATGTGGGTATTAACCCTCAAATAAATGATATCCAAACTGTAATTCATAGACCCACCAAGTTTAGGTATAGAAGAAGAGTGTACATTGAACACATGGATCAGCCAATAAGAAGGAAGAAGTAATGGGCCAAGCAGTGATATAATTAATTCAGTTTCTGTGTGATTATTTTAGGTCTAAGCTAGCCGGGAGGCTGGAAAAGAAAAGTGTGTCCTCCTCCTACAAATTGTTGTGCCAACATGGTAGACTAAAATCTATGTAAAACCTGAGAAAACGTGAAAGGGAACTCCTCTAGACACAGAAAAACAAAGTTTAGCCTCATTTTTGGGGGGAATTTTGAAGCTCCCCTAAGGGAGCTTTTCTTGATTCACTGGTAGCAGGAGAAAAAAGCCTCACCTTTTTAAAATAGGCACCTTCCTGAGTCATGCTGCCAGCTCAAATTCTGGCTATGGAGTATTTGAATGGCATTTTGGGGCCAGGATGTTTGTGTGCCCATTTGGGGTTGGGAGTAGCTGAGATCATGCCAACAGCCCAGTGCTCCCAGCCTGGGCAGGCAACAGGGTCAGGTCTACTAGGCATGCACAGGCAGGAGACCATGGCAGATTTCTTTCCTCTGCCATACACAGAGATATTTCCAGGTGGTACAGTGCACTGCAGTGCATATTTAGCTATTACTCAGATGAAAAGGGTTTATTGCTCTACACTCAGTCTCAGAGTTAAAGTGCTGAGTGCAGCTCCTACCACACCTGGCAGTAATGGCACCTCCACCATTTTAAAACTGGAGAGAGGCAGAGTCAGCATCCAGAGCAGCTGTAACCAAGCTGCTTACCATATAAAAAGCTCTTCAAGACAGTAAAGAATTACAAATAATATGACAAGGACAGATTCAAACATAAAAGAACTCTAATTGGGTCACACTGTTGGAAAAATATATGTAGGTTTGGGAGAGAAAAGAAAAAGAGTATAGAAAAATAAGCCACATAATTATGGACTATACACAGAGAGTCTGGATTACTTATACTATTGTGTTTTCTTTGAAGTTTTGAATGTGAAAAAGCTAAGTACAGAGAGATATTTCATTATATGTGCTGCTAAGCTAAACCAGCATGTAAATTATAAAGGTATCATGATTTCAGAATGTGGGTCTAATGAGGTGTTGCTTTGGAAAAGAGGTTCTTCCTTTGTCTTCACAGAGGATGAGAACCTGTGGATTCATTCCAGGCTAATATAGTTTTATGGACCAAGGTCCCCTGTAACATCACCATGAACACCCCAAAAATACCTTCAAAAATTACTTCACCCAATAAACAGCAGGAATCAGTTTGGAGAGAAATAACTACACCCATATTCCCAAATATTGTTTGTAAATATTTGTTTACATTTAAAGGGGGATATTCTATAGAGATGGATACTTTGCAATGGTACGGATCTTGGTTTATTGATATAAATTTAAGGTAAATTTTGTTATACTGTATATGTATATTTCTGCCCTTGATTATGGTATTGTGATTGTGTAGTTCATTTTAAAATGTAATGTATAATTAAGAAATATAAGTTAATAGATACTCATCTATAGTAGTCAAGCTTATAGTCATGTTTGTTAGATTTTCTAGATGTATAGAAGTATATATCAGTTAGATAGGTATTCTTTAAATCTTTCAGAGACCTTCAGAATATGGCATTTAAAGTGGCTTAATAATTTAGGACTTTTCATGACAGTTAGACAAATCTGCTCCTGGCAGGACCAATCTACTTCAAGAGGATGATGGGCATCAAAGAGGCTCCTTATGGAGTTGGTTAGTCATTTGGGCAAAAAACTGCTCTTGCCTAGACTGCTTGACTGGACATGTAGGAGTCACAGAAAAATGACTGCTGAAATTGACTAAAGGTGAGACGGTCCTTTGCGGTGCCTGCTTCATGGAAGAGTCTACTAGACATTCTGCAGGACACAGAAAAGTTTGATGGAAAAGCTGCCAATATAGATGCAACTGACTTTGACAATTCCTGCTTCGTGGAAAAGTCTGCTGGATGCTATGAACCTGTGTGCTGAAGATTTGATGCCCCAACGGTACAGAAGAACTTTGGATGACTGTCCAGGCAGCGAGATATCTCTGCCAATTCTAGAGTTTTGGAAGTTGTTTACAATGTACTTCCTGTTTATTTAGGTAATATTATATCCTTCTTGAGTCTTTGATGGAGTTGAGGAATAGATAGATAGTTTTAATTATAGTTTTCCTTAGTTGTGATAAAAGATAAAAATAGATATAAGTATTGTAACTATAATTCCTGATTGATACCTGTTTTGTTATATGAAATTTTATTATGTTAGAGTTAAAATCTTCTAAAAGGGGAGAGATGTAGGATTTCCCTCTGTATGCTTGATTACCATTAATGAATAAAGAAACTGCTTTGGACCTATAGAAGGGCAGAGCTTAGGTAGGTGAGGAAGACAACTAAATGCTAGGATAAAGAAGAAAAGAATCAGAGGGACACCCACCACCAGAGATAGAGATGCTGAAAATTTGCTGGTAGGCCACGACCTTGTGGTGATGGACAGCTTAAAGGAGATGGGTTAAAGAAAGATGTAAGAGTTAGCCAATAAGAAGCTAGAGCTAATGGGCCAAGCAGTGTTATAATTAATTCAGTTTCTGTTTGATTATTTCTGATCTAAGCTAGCTGGGCTCCCTGGAAGAACAAGCATGCCCTCCTCCTATAACACAGATTGATAGAAGTGGGTTAAATTAATATGTAAGTGTTAGCCAATAAGAACCTAGAGCTAATGGGCCAAGCAGTGATTTAAAAATACCGTTTCTGTGTGATTATTTCAGTTATGGTTAGTGAGAACAAACAAGCAGCTCTCTCCTTCAACAAGACAAAACATTTTAATCTCTTCTGTATCACTATTTTCAGTGGTTTTGCCGGCTAAGTTTCTTGGTTGCTCCAGCTTTTTAATATGTTTATTCCCTATGTTTTCCCTTTATGTATGCCTGCTTTCTCCAGAGTAATCCAGCCTTTATTTGATAACTCAGAATGTTCAGAAACAAGTCTTTGTGAGACATTGTCATTTATAGAAATTTGGTTTTTTGTAACATTAAATATATTTACTTTTTGAGATTGCAATATAGTTACATTATTTTCCTCTTTCACTTTCCTCCAGCCAGACCCTCCAACATTCTCTTCCTTGCTCTTTTTCAAATTCATGTGTTTGTTTTCATTAATTTCTGTTATATGTATATATTTATAAATTGATGGTGTTGCTTGTTCTGCTTTCTTTACTGTTTTTCTCATGTGTTTTTGTAATTTATGTTTTTGAAACAGGTTCCCCTATGATGGGGGGGTCCCCTCTGTATGTGATGATTATCATTACTGAATAAAGAAACTACCTTGGCCTGTTGATAGGGCAGAACTTAGGTAGGCAGAGAAAACTGAACTGAATGCTGGGAGGAAGAAGGCAGAGTCAGAGAGAAGTCATGGAGCTGCCACAGTCAAGTATGCCAAATCTTTGCTGGTAAGCCACTGCCACGTGGCGATATACAGATTAATAGAACATGTTAAATTAATATCAGAGTTTGCCAGTAAAAAAGCTAGAGCTAATGGGCCAAGCAGTGTTTCAATTAATATAGTTTCTGTGTAATTATTTCGGGGCTAAGTGGCCAGGATAAACAAGCAGCCTCCTCCTACCCCACTATGTATTCTAAGACAGCATACAACTTGCAATTATCCTGCTTCTACCACCTGTGTTTTATGGTTGAGAATATCCAGAATTAACCTCTTGTTAGTTATTCAATAAGAAATAAAACACAGCCTTAGGAAATAACTCTGTTAACAAGAGACAAAAAGAGCTCAATCTACTCCAGTTTTACAAAGTTTACATAGTCAAGTGAAATAGTCAGGTTTTTCCATACAAGAGTGGAGCTAATATAATAAATACCTGCAAACATTCATACATACATTCATGCATATATACTTACATCCATACAGGTGAAGTAGTCCAACATGGTAACAATCATGGCCTCCCAACAGGAAGACCAAGAACTCTAGTTGCTCAGTTTATGGGACAGACTCAATGGCTAGAGTCCAAGGGAAGTCAAAATTAACTGCTGGTCTTCATCCTATGTTGGAATCACAGAGAAATAGGTTATAACATCAGTGAAGGAATACCCCTTCAACAGGATAAATGAACTTACCAGATAAAGTCAATATAAAAAAGACCAAAAACAAAAGTTTCCTCCTTTCGTGTCCTTTTATGTGAACTGCTGACTTTCAGGTGTAGCTTGATTTGGGGTAGGTCTCTTACCTCAAATGACCTACATTTGGGTTGTACCTTCCCATACCAATTTATCTAATCAAGAAAATCCCATGCAGGCTGACCAGATGCTTTGGTTTAGTTGTTCCTATATATAGCCAAGTTGACAATCAAAATTAACAGAAGAGCAATTTAAAGTGAATATAGAAGAACTGAACATCATCTCAAATCAAGTATTGTTTAGTTTGCACCACCCACATGTACAAGTTGTTTTTATCAGTTGAGGACAAATTTGACATGCAGAAAATATTTAGTTGTTCACACTAGGTACTTGCCTCATGTACTTGTGTTTTCACAGCTTTCAGGCTGTACACTTTGGTTACCAAAGTATACTCATAAACTATAGATTCTTTACAAAAGATAAGAAACATACTATATGCAGATGCTTATTTGAAACATACTTATCTTCCAAGTACAAGGGCTAGCCTGCAATATATTTCATTTGTACATCAAAGAAGTTAATATTCATTATTCTTATCTGTGATGACAGAAATAGTAATTTGTTGGGTCAAAATTATCCCAGGGCCTGTACCTCGAGGCCTATAGGACAGAACAAAGCCTGACTCAAGTACTTTGAGGCCTGTAGGACAGAGAAAACCCTGGCTCAAGTTTGACTGAGGATGAGACAGCAAAAATTAGGTAGACACCCCTCCAGCCAGAGTGTGGGTTTGGCTGCCTCTCATTGGATAGAGGTACCACCACATCACACCATGTCTCTTAAACTATATAAGCTGATGCTCACAGTAATAAACGGAGTTCCTGCTTGACTTAAATCCCTATCGCGTCTGATTGCCCTGTGTTGTGCGGCTGAGGGAATGAGTGGATAGCACACTCACCTTTCCCTGGGGATTAAGGAGGCTCAAGAAGCCACCAGCAACTGGCACCGGAACATAGGGCAAATGGTACCAAAGCAAAGGAATGTGGAAGCTGGTCCCAGGGCAAAGCAGTCTCAAGGCAAGTGAGACTCAAAGATGGGTAATGCAACTTCACAATAAAATGACCCAGCGCTAAAGGTGCTGAAATATTACCGAGGCCTAGAATTGCCAGAACACAATGCAATCCAGGCATGGGAGGATATAATTACCCTAATCACCCTGGGCTCCTGGTACACACCCAGAATCTTTTCTCGTGGGACACGTGGGTCTGGCTGTATAAGGCCATAGGCAACAATCCCAGTGGAGGGGACCATTCGCCAGCTCCAAGGCAGAAAGTGCCACAACTCCACCGGTGTGCACACAGCCAGCAAGCGGCCAGAGCAGACAGCATACTGGGCAGATGGTGCCAGGGTCGCAGTGTTTGTAGAAGCTCAGGGGCAGCTCAGGACTGCCGCCGGAACTTGGGGTGAGCAGGCATTAGGATAGGCCATGAGCACTGTGGGTCCCAGATAGCAGGTTTGAGATTTTGAGGCCGCACCCCCGCATAGGAAGCCACAGCAACTGAGAATTTGCAGCTTGGCACGGAGCACATGGGAGCTGGCGGGGGCCTCGGGAGCCCCAAGACAACCAGCTCAGATCCCAGGGTAGCCTGGGCTGCAGGAGCACAGAGCTGCCTGGCCTTGTGGAGCTCAGAGCAAGCCTAACTCAGGGCACACTGTGGGACTCAGTCACAGGGCTGGTAAAGATCTGCCCTGTGGGGCTCATAGCAGCAGAGTGGTCTATAGGGGCCCTTCCCCAAAGGACCAGATGTAATTATTTCAGCTACATAAAGCCAATACTTCCAGGTTCTAAGGGGCCATATATGTGCAGACAAGCCCTCAGACAGAAGTGCCTAATGGCCCACGGAGATGTTAAAGGGTCCCATGTGACCCATCCATGTATGACTCAGCTAAGCCCTTGTGTGCACACATGAGCCCTACCATCTGTGTATGACATAGCCACAATCAACCCCCTGTGTGCATGCGCTAGGCAGCTTTTAAAAGCTGGAAGCACCATCTTCCTCTCTCTCCTGCACACTTGACTTCCTTATGCCTGTACACGCTCTCTCTAATAAACTCCTAAGTGGGTTTGTTGTGGGTTCCTTGTTTCCTTTTCACTCATGCCAGGTAATTTCATTGGTGCCATGAGACTCAGGAGGCTTTCCAGTGCTGAGCCCCTTTCCTTAGGTTAGGATCCGGAACTGGATACTTTCCCCATAACAACCACATGTTCCATATGCCTGACCACAATTTCTACGCACACCACTGGCTACAATTGGTGAGTTTCCCCCATTCTGGAGAGTTTAACCATTATTCTGAACCCAAGGAATTGATTGTTGAGCTCTCAGCAATCTTCAGGTGTCCCTACAAACAGAGGGACAGCCCCCAACCATGGTCTTTACAAATACAGTTGAGCCCTTCACTGACATTCATCTTATGATTACTTCCCTTAGCTAAAAATGTGTTTGGACGACCCAGGGTTGATCCTCCTGCGACTGGGGGCCTGGGGTCCCTCAGATTTTTCTTTCTTTCTTTTCTTTTTTTTATCCTCCACCATGAAAGGCTACTCAGAGCAGTCTCTGGCCTCTCTGGCTTAGTCACCCCAACTGAATCCAGTCAGGCTTTATAAGCCCACCTGTAGGCAAAGGATGCTCTCCTCCAAGTCCTACAGTGTTCGTCACCAGTTTATACCTCACCTATAGAGGGGAGACATCTCCCTGTAGGCCTTGTGGTGTCACCATTTTTGCAGGTTTTCATGGTTTCGGCTATGGGTAGCAAGCCATCCAAACCCATCAATCTTGCCTCCCATCTGGGATGCATTTTAGAGGCCTTAAAAACCCAAGCATTGATGTCCTGGGAAGGCTTACAGATTCCCACACTTGTCCATCTTTGTTTTTTTAAAAAAAATGGCCTCATTACAATTTAGATAGCAATCTAAAGTGGCCACCTAATGGCACTTTTGATCCCAATATTTTTTTTTTTTTTTTTTTTTTTTTTTTGGTTTTTCGAGACAGTTTCTCTGTGTCTTTGGAGCCTGTCCTGGAACTAGCTCTTGTAGAACAGGCTGGCCTCGAACTCACAAAGATCCGTCTGCCTCTGCCTCCCGAGTGCTGGGATTAAAGGCATGCGCCACCACCGCCCGGCAGAAACTCACCTTCTAAGGCCCAACTGTCTACTTCTTAGGTCATGTATTTGGTATTAACTACTACCCCAACCCAAAAAGCTAGTGCCCTAGACAGAACAAAGCTAATTCAGTCCTTTGCAGTTCCTGCTACAAAAGAAGAGGTTGTATTGTTCCTAGGAATAGCTGGCTTCTTGCTTTCCTGGATCCCCTTTTTTGTTCTCCCTTCACCCACCCCTTATATGAGGAAGCTCTTGGCTTTCTGCATGGGCCCCTTCTCCATCCCATTACTAAACCCTTCCAGAGACTCCAACAAGCCCTTATTCAGGCCCAACTATTGTCTCCCAGAATTAACTTGTCCTTTGTCCCTCTATGTAACAGAGTCCTAGGACATCAGCAAGGACTTTCCTTTGCACCTGTAGCATACCTGTCAAAGAAGATGGACCCCACCACACAGGGCTTGGCACCCTGCATACATGCTTTAACAGCCATTGAGCTTCTGATTTGTGAGTCAAAGAAACTAACCTTTGGGTAGCCCACCACTGTCTTCTCCCACCACAATCTGTCCCATCTCTTAACTTACAAAGGCTTACAAACCTTACCCACTTCCTGAGTTATTATTTCCCTTTAGGTGGCACTAGTAGAGAATTCCACACTCACTTTCCAATGCTGCCTACCCTTTAATATCTCAAATCTCCTATCTCAACCTAACATTAATTTTTCTCCATATCATTCCTGCTTAGAAACCTTAAAGGATCTACTGCCCCACCCCTCATATATAGGAGGGCAAACTGTCCCAGGCCACTTATACTTGGTACTCTGATGGCAGCTCCTTTTTATGTGATGGGACCCATAGAGCAGGCTATGCCATAGTGTCAGATACTGGAATAGTGGGGACACATGTACTCCCACTAATCAGCAGGCTTGGTTAATAGCCCTTACCCGTGCCTTCCAGTTAGCAAAGGGACAATCTTTAAATATCTACACATACTCCAAATATGCCTTTCTTATCCTTCTGTCCCACACAGTTATCTGGAAGAGCATGGGCTTCTTACAATGAAAGGGGGGTTCATAACTAACTCAGGTTACATTATAGACTTGTTAAAAGCCTTCCATCTCCCCAAGGCTATAGGAATTATTCACTGTCAGTCTCATAAGACCAAAAGTTCCATTATTTCCAAGGGAAATAACCAGGCTGACCAAGCAGCTAGAACAGCAGCTTTCCCGAGCCCAAACCTACCTCAATTACCTCATACAGTACAACCTACATTCTCACAGACACCCCCTGACACCCATCAAATTTTGTCCTACCTACATCAGCTCTTTAATCCTAATAGCAATGCTCTGTTTCATTTAGTCAAGGCTCACCTCCAGCCCAACCCTGAGGACTTCGACTTCTTAAAGCAATCACTGCCTCTTGCAAAATCTGTCAAAATACAATATTTGGTTTTGGAATCTGACTTTTGGAATCTTCTCTTTTCCCACCCACCAGGCAAGGGACTCCCTTCCAGGAACTGACTGGCAGCTTGATTTTACTCATATGGCCACAGTCAGATGAGTTAAATATCTCTTGGTTTTGTAGGACACCATGTCTAGGTAGATTGAAGCATATTCCACCACTAACAAGAGGACCCAGACAGTTTCTGATGTTCTTCTCTGAGAAGTTATTGCCTATTTTGGAATCCTAACATCTCTTTAGTCAGATAATGGTCCAAAGTTTACTTCCCAGATTTCTCAAACTTTGTCTAAGGCTCTTAATATTTCCTGGCATTTTCATATCCCATACCACCCTCAGTCTTCAGGGAAAGTAGAACAAACTAACTGTTCCTTAAAACATGTTCTTGTTAAGATGTCACAGGAGATTTACCTTGACTGGGTAAAACTTTTGCTTCTGGCCCTTCTTAGGCTTAGGGCTCTCCCCAAATCCCCCTTTTCATTTTGCCCTTTGAACTCACGTATGGGAGGCTGGTTTTAACTCCTGGCCTCTCACCTAAAATCTCTCCCCTTCCTTATCATCTTCTTACTCCACTGCTATCCCATCTTCATTCCCTATTATAGGATTTTACTGAATACTCATTACCTCAACCATGTGCCAGTTCATGCCCACTGCTAATTAAAATAGGGGATCAGGTACTATTCTCTCCCCCAGACCAATTCCCTCACCTCTTTCCGCTAAATTGCAGGACCCCTTTAAAATAATTCTTGTAACTCCCACAGCTGCCAAGCTTGAGAGACTTCCTCATTGGATCCACCTGTCCTACATTAAACCATTTAGTCTTCCAGCTCAAAATGCGCCCTTGTATATCGTAACTCAAACAGGGCACTGTTCCCTTAAGTCAAAGGGCACCAAGATTAGCCACTCTTTCCTCGGTTACAGAAAAATAAAAGTCTCATCACCATACTCAACTCTCCTCTGCCAAAAACTCCATATACTTTCCTTCTTCCTCTTTCTCCAATCTGCTTTACCAGCTTCTCTATATCTCCAATGTCATGCTTAAATTTCCAGTAAAGCACTCAGCTGTTATTACAGAGATAATCATTAAACATAGTCAGAGGTACAAGGACTGTCAAAAGCCTAGGTGGTAAGAAACAATAACGAGTTTGGGGATATTCACAGCCCCAAACTCCAAAAGCTCACGAAACAGACTTTAACAAAACAGGTTTATCACTGACTACAGCAGTGTCTCCTGGATGTTAAGGTAATACCATGATGCTAAAGAGAACAAGTACCTTAAGATTTGCTTCAGGTAAAACATTAAAGGGAATAATAATTCCTTTTCTAATAGTTTCCCTTTCTTTTCTCCCCCTCCTTCTCACCATCTTCTATTCCAACACTATACCATCATAATCATAGCTTTTAATATGTTTAAAATTTATTTCTTTTCAAACATTTTCTTCATAAGCTCCAGGAAGCCAATTAAACCTATTTAAATGGACCAGACTCACCCAGAATAAGTATCATTTAATTCTTGTCTTATCATTCCTGGTCTCAGGAACCTCTGGAAAATTCCCTCCTCTGCCCCCTGCAAAAAAAAAAAAAAAAAAAAAAAAACCTCTATCTTCTATCTTGGGATTCCCCTCACTTAATCACTGGGATCTAAAATTTTTTCCTGATATAATTGTCTGCCTTTCCAGCATCTTATGAGGTCCAACCTACCAGTCAGCCAGTTCCACAGAACCAAAAAAAAACACACACAAAAGTAACCAGTCACCCCAGGATATGGTCAAGCATCTCAACTCTCTGACACCCACAAAATCAGCAGGAAACCATCATGAGAGATCTTAATGATACTGTATTCTCATCCATAATGACCCCAAACTCTCCAAATTTTTATAATAAACAAAAGGGTGGAAAGTAATGATTTCAGTCACAAAAGGCTGATACTTCCAGGTTCCAGGGGCCATGCATGTGCAGACAAACCCTTAGACCAAAGTGTCTAATGGCCCCTGGGGATGTTAAAGGACCACACATGACACATGTGTGGTGTGGATTACATCATCCACATATGACTCAGCTAAGTCCTTGCATGCATGCATGGTTGCGTCATCCACGTATGACTCAACTAGGCACTTGCAATCATGCATGAGCCCTGTCATCTGCATATGATGTAGCCATGTCAAGCCCTTGTGCACATGTGCTCGGCAGCTTTAAAAAGCTGGATGTGCCATCTTTCTATCTATGAACAATGACCTCCCCAGGCCTGTACATGCCCCCTCTAATAAACTCATAAGCGGGTTTATCACATGTTCTGTGCTTCCTTCTCACTCACTCCAGGTAACTTCACCAGGGTCTGGTTCAAAAAGCCATTCAAAGGTAATCAATTGACCACGGGAGCAGGAGAGGGGGGAACGGACAAGGAGGAAGAACAAAAATGAGAGAAATTTATTAAAGAGTGATTCCAGGGGAAAGGAATATGACAGACAGAGGCAAAGAATAAATATGCCAACCTCTAGAAGGAACTGCAAAGCTGGTATCTCATAACTGGGCTACCTAACATGGGGTTTGGGGAAAGTTCTAAAGTTAGGGCTTCTGATCCTCCTGGGGTTGTTTGCAACATCTGCATGGTGCCATAGCAACCTTAAGCCAAATGGCCTGAAGCTAGCCTTTTATGCCGGATAAGGCCCTCAATGAGTCCCTGGAGCAGTCCTGTGTTTGTGATATGTAAGCCTAATGAGCCCTAGAGAATGTTACAGAACCTATGAGCAACCAATACCCTTGGTCTTTGATGGAGTTGAAGCATTTATAGTTATAGTTTTCCTTAGTTATAATAAAAGATAAAGTAGATTTAAGTATTATAACTGTAATTCTTGCTTGATAACTGTCTTGCTTGATATGTAATTTTACTGTGTTAAAGATAAAGCCTTCTTTTTGTTTAAAAAGAAAAGGGGAAATGGTGTGGGAGGTCCTTCTGTGTATGTGCTCCTTTTATTGGTTAAAGAATAAACAAACTGCTATAACCTGTTGATAGGGCAGAACTTACATTGGTGGGAGGACTGGACTGAATGCTGGGAGAAAGAAGGGCAGAGTGAAGGAGACTCCATGCAGTTGACAGAGTCAGACATGCCTAATCTTTACCAGTAAGTCACTGCTACATGGCGATATACAAAATAATAGAAATGGGTTAAATTAATATAAGAGTTAGCCAATAAGAAGCTTGAGCTAATGGACCAAGCAGTGTTTTAATTAATATAGTTTCTGTGTGGTTATTTTGATTCTGGGCAGCCAGGATGAACAAGTGGCCTTTTCTCCAACAGCGTGAGACCCTGGTTGCCTCTAGAGACTGGGAGACTAGATATGTTATATGATCTTCTAAAATGGAGACAATCTTATGAGATCATTTTCTTGCCCCCTTAAGGCCGTCAGACACTCACTGAATTTGTCAATGAGCTCCATCAGGCTTCTTTAGCAAGAAACAATCTTAATATTCCAATCCAAGGCTGGGTTTTATAAGGGGAAAAGACCATGCTGACTACCATTTTCTAGCAGTCACAACCACTAGAATGGGTACACACCACCCTAAGGAGCATTCCCAGAGTGTACTCTCTAGTTCATCAAATAGCTGATAAAAATCAGGGACACCTCCCTCTGACATTATGAAAAAGATTCCTCTAAATTAATAATTCCATTCAAAATTAAGGATTTAGAATGGGCAACCAGGCATTGTTCTCAATTGAGCTTCACATTGGAGGGATTTTGGGGGACCCTGGACAACCACTTTGGGTAATCACAGCTAGTGATGCTATATCAAGAATTACACTGGAGAGTCCCTTTAGTCTTTTCTTCTAGCCCCTTCCCCAAACATTCATTGTTTGTACAGATGGTGGGAAGAATGGTGCTGCCTTTGTAATTTTTCCTACAGGGAGAAACCAAGACAAAGATTACCAAAATTCTCCCTTGTGGAGGATCTGCTCAATAGGCAAACTCAGATCACCCTTAGAAGGTAGAAAAAAACCCATATATTCAACATCTCAGAGAACACCAAAACCTCCCTGGCCTCATTTTCTAAGTGAATGCTGCTGCAGTTGTTGCAGCTCCATGGGCTTGTCTCATAGAGGTTTCAAGTCTGCCCATCCAAAATGCTACCCAAATGCATGACTAAACTTATGTCAACTGAAGAAGACTAAAATATATCCCATGACACCCCAATTCCATACAACCCTCAGGGTCAAGCGATTGTCAAAAGTCATCACCAATATCTCAAAGAGGTCCTTATCAAACAAAAAGGGGGAGAAATCTTCCCCATCCACAACTTCAAAAGGCATCATTAACCATCAATATTTTAAATTTCCAAAAAAAAAAAATCAGATGAACAAAGTAGATTTCAGAAACATTGCGGATCCCTACCAATGAGGCCTTGCCAAAAAGTTAGGAGGAAAGATCCTCTCACTAACCAATGGAAGGGCCCAGATCCCTTGTTGACACAGAGCAGAGAATACGGATGTGTCTTCCCAAACAAAGGGGAAACACCTACATGGCTACTTAAAATTTCTCTCCTCCCCTCAGGATAATGGGGAAGACCAAGATGACCAATAAGAAAAGAAAGATATTATGGTGGAGAAACCTTAAACTCAAACACAAGAAAAGAAAAATAATCACTGCCCAAGGGAAATCAACCCTTGACTAGAGAGTTGCCTGTTTATCCATTTCAGCGAGCCCTCCTGGTGACCATCATGTTCCAGGCAGTGAGACCCCACTAACCATAGAAGGTGACATGGATGCTGTAGAGTGCTGGCACTGGAGGGAACCTAAACCAGACTTCTCGGATGACAACACCCTAGACCTGATGTTTGACCTCACCGATTTGGTGCATGAGAGCTAGGTTGTGGGATACTGCATTCAGGGAATAGAAGGGAGAACTAAATGTAAAGGTTCTAGGTGGTGCACTCTACCCCAGGCATTTTACCCTAATGAGCCTGGGTGTTCTCATGTCCTTAGGAGACATGCCCTCCTGCAGACACCCTTTTATGTGTGCCCAGGAAGCAACCGGACTACCTCCAATATTTGAAACTGTAGGGGGTGCTCCTGATTACTATTGTTCTTTCTGGGGAAGTGTGCAGACTGGACTAGACATAATTGGAAAAGACAGAGACTGCATTACATTATTTACAAAAGTCTTTGGATTCCTTAGCAAGGGTAACCTTACAAAATAGGATAGGCTTGGATGAGTTAAGAAAAGATATGGATGCATTTAAGTCAAGGACCCCCTATGAGATCTGGTTTAATGGGTCCCCATGGCTTAGCATACTCATCTCTTCCCTAATTGGGCCAATGGCTATTTGCTTACTGATCTGTCTTTTTGGCCCACGCATTTTCTAAAGGCTGGAACAAGCATTCCAAAAAAAGGTACAACAGGTACATTGTGATAGGCTCAATACATCTCACCCCACAGCTGAACTATCAATTTAAGGGTGTTCAGGCTGAAACTCCCGATAGGGCTGGCACTGACCCGTACTCTCTCCCTGGCTATTCTAGCTTGGTGACTGAAGTAGGTGATGTGATATAAAAAACAAAAAGGGGAGATGTTGGGCCAAAATTGTCCCAGGGCCTGTACCTAGGGGTCTATGGGACAGAGAAAAACCTGGCTGGAGTTTAAGTGAGGCTGAGTCAGCAAACTTAGGTAGACGCCCCTCCAGCCAGAGGGTGCGTTTGACTGCTTCTCATTGGATGGAGGTACGCCCACATCACACCATGTCACTTAAGCTATATAAGCTGATACTCTCAGTAATAAACTGACTTCGTGCTTGACTTGACTCCCTATCACATCTGATTGTTCTGCATTGTAGGACTACAGAACAAGCAACCTGCATCGTGGGGCTGTGGGAATGGGCAGATAGTGCACTCACCTTTCCCTGGGGAATTAGGAGGCCTAGCAACGATTAGAGGAAAAGATACTGAAGAAGTCTGGCAACCGGAGGCTTAAAGAAATCAACAGTAATTGATCATTGCTATAGTAGTAAATGCTTAATTGAGATAATGTTTACTAACTTTCTGAAACAATATTGGATGTTATACTATCATTAACCCATGTTCTAAATTTTTTTTTTTTTTTTTTTTTTGGTTTTTCGAGACAGGGTTTCTCTGTAGCTTTGGAGCCTGTCCTGGAACTAGCTCTTGTAGACCAGGCTGGGGTTAAATTTTTATCTAATTTTCTCACTTTAAACTTCTCTTTTGCAAAATATCATTTGGCTTTCCTTTCCGTTACTTCATCTTACTTCATCTTGTGCAAAGAAATCACATAACATATTCTATTGTTGGTAGAAATCAAATGAAAATTGATTTCCACTCACATCATGAAATTAAAATGTTGAACATTTTACATTTTTCATAAATAACATGGTTTCCCATAGTGTAACTCATCAAATGGATAGTTTCCTATAGCAGGTGTGAACAATTTTCTTCAAGTATAATGAAATAAATATTTGTGCTATTTTTGTACTAGTTATAAAAACACTAGTGTTCCTTCCTTTGACACTAACCTAGATTTTACATAACCTTAGGCTATTTTCATATGATTATATAATGAGTCATCTTCATATTATAAAATTCTTATTAGTAGGATAAAAATGAACTCTAAGTTGTTTAATATAAATATTAAACTACCTTTTATAACTTTGATTTTGCAAATATCTCATGAGAGAATTAGGCACAGTGTGAAGAGAGTGAGTTTTATGTTTATTTAGAAAATACCTGTAATGTCAGATATTTTGAAACATGTATTAAATATTGGATCCAAGTCTTCTTGTATAGAACATATGTGAACCTTGTTGCTAAAACCACACCACTAACAAAGAGTAACCTTGTCAAACAGACTATTCTCTCCAATTTCTAGGAGTTTTGAGGCTGGCCGCATGAATGCAATAGAAAGACCCAGTGGCATTCCCACTGCCAGGTCATTATGAAGCTACCACAGGGCCAATCCATATTAAAAAGGAACATTAAACCTTAATTCTTTGTGGAAGGGAATAATAATTGATTTGTAGCTTACTTTAACCCAGTGTAGTCTCCTTTATGGTTGCAAATCAATTATATTCTCCACAAGCAAAATATAGGTATCCTGCTTCAAAATCTCCACTTTCTCTGAATTATGCCACCAAGTAAAAGGACCTATGTGTGATCATCTAAGTATGACTCATGAGGAGATGCAACTCCCGAGGAGAAGATTATATTTATCCAAAGACATGCATTAAACAAAAAAGAGAAACAAGTTAAAAAAAAAATGCTTTTGCATCCACAAAGAACGTGTGTCTTCTTTGTGAGAACCTGTAACTCCATATCTGTGGGGTCTCTTTAACAGGAAGGTCACTGAGGCTCAGGGTCAGTAACAGACCCTGTCTGGTTGGAATAACATGAAGAGTAACCTATTAGAAAGCTCAGTATCCTTCTCTAGCCTCCACATATGTCTTTGGTTGCATACTTCAGACACACACAAACACAAACACATATGCATGTGCATGCACACACACATACTAGATAAATAAATAAACAAACAATGTTTTCTTACTCCTTGAACATATAACTGGCCTTATAAGACACATATGGGAAATGTGATCTAGATCTTAATAAGAAGTATGTTGTGAGTGATGGGCTATGACTATTCTGAAATAGAAATAGACACATGCAGAGAGTCTGGTTTGGTCCCCTGTTCCATCAGTCCCATTCCAACTGGACTTGGTGGTCTCCCGTTAGATCTGTCCCACCATCTCAATGGGTAAACGCACTCCTCATGGTCCTGACTTCCTTGTTCATGATCTCCCTCCCTTTTGCTCCTCATCGGGACCTTGGGAGCTCAGTCCGGTGCTCCTATGTGGGGCTCTATCATTTTCTCCATCCAATGCCAGGTGAAGGTTCTATGGTGATATGCAAGATATTCATGAATGTGGCTGACGGTGGAGGAGGACTGAGAAACCAAGGACAACGGCAATAAACATGAACTCTACAGCATGGACAGGCTCACTGTGAGCCTTGTCAATTTGGTTGCTCACCTTCCTGGACTTAGGGGGAGCTGGGAGGACCTTGGACTTAACATAGTGAAGGGAACCCTGATGGCTCTTTGTCTTGGAGAGGGGTGGAGTGGGGGTATGGGTGGAAGGGAGGGGAGGGAAGGGGGAGGAGGAGAGGAGGAAAGGGGGAGGAGGAGGGGAGGGAGGGGGGAGGAGGAGGGGAGGAGATAGAAATTTTTAAATATAAAAAAGTAAACCATGAGAAAAAAAATCCAAACAGAAAAGTCCTTATGGGCATCATATAACATTTTAGTGGAGTTATCAGGTACCACAGCCAAAGACCTGAATTCTGTGCAGTGTAAAAGATCATTTGCTATATATACTGAGTGTGTAATGTGATGTGGTAAGAAACCACAAGATTGTTGGTAGCCTTTTTGTCTGCTTACAGAGTCTACAAAATATTTTCCTGAATCTCTCTGAAGTACTACTAAGGAGCTTCAACTTGGATCTTCTTACTGAGTTTCTAACTGACCACCCTGCCCTGCAGACTTCAGATTCCCCATCTCAACTTATGTAAACCTTAAAAGATAAGTTCCCTTCTATATATCACTGAATCTCTATTATGTGTGTAATAATATATATGTATGTATAATTATATGTCATATTGATTCATTATAAAAATTTATACACAATATATATGAACATATGCACATGTATGTATGCTTCATTCTGTGGGAATTCTTCACTTCTAGAGGAGGACTGTATTTGTCCTATGATATAATAGCATTGAAATTTGGCACAACTTCAAATTGCTTTACTTTTGTGACTGTAAGATGCCAATATAACATTCCATTCTTCCAAAGGTTCTACTCTGTAGCAGTGTAGCCTCTGTAAAGTGATTCTGAATGCAGAAGCCAAATTTCTCTAAAACTTAAACAATGTGAGAATAAATAATAAACCACTCATAAAAATGAAAATAGAATCTTTTGACATTTTTCTGAAAATTGAACACCCCCAAATTCCCCCTGAACCTGTCAAACTGAACAAACAGAAATGACAGAGAAGAAAACACACATGTATAATTTGGCAGTAAGAAACTTACATATAAACAAACAAAAAAATTAGGACATAGTCATGCCAATATCATATCTGCATAAAAGTGCCTTTGTTGGTTTGAACAACTCTAGTCACAAGCTTAACCTAATTAGGATGCAGAATTCCCTGGTTCTTGGCGAAATGTGCTGAAGGGGTAGAAGGTATTGCTAGAGCCTGAGGGTTTTTGTATTAAGCTCCAGCTGGGACCAACAGACACTGTCCACAAGATGACCTCCAAATAATTGAATGATTTCCATATGTTTGCTCATGTATTGTCTTCTCATTTAAACCTCTCTGCATCTCCTTCCAAATCTACTGCTTCTGACTGTGCGAGCTTAATTCTTAGAGGACTCTCACCACTGGAAAACATCAAATGCCCCATAATTAGGTGAGTGAAAAATATAAAACCATAATAATAATCTTCTAATCGTGTCTGCAGAAAGAAGTCCTTCCAACTATGATACTGATTATCCTCTAGTTCTTTAGAGAAGAGGTTTGCCAACATTGTTTCATATTGATACAATAATACGAAGGGTATAACTAATGGCTTTTGAGTCTTTAAACTGAGATCAACTAGAGTAACTTCTTATTAGCTTAATATGTGGTACATTCTCTATCTGGGGCCAGCATAATAATTACATATTTTGATCAGGGAGATTCAACAGGAGCTTGCTTCCTCCTCTTCATGCACTGACTTGTGTTTGGAGTACATCTCAGAATGGCACACACACTCAAAGGGTTTTTAAACGTATCTTAAACTTGACCTGATTATTTATCCCATGCATATTATTGAGTATTTAACTGTTCCAATGCCCATCCATCCTCCTTGGAATTTATCTAATGTCTTATATCTCAACTTGTCATATATTTGCACATTTGTGTTTACTTCAGCACTATTCACAGTCATTAAACTATGGAGTCAACAAGTTGTCTGTCAGCAGAGTTATGAATAAGAACATTCCTATATACACAAATGGATAGTTCTTACTCATAAATAAAAGCAACATCATGTTTGAAGCAAAAATAGATGCAGCTAGAGATAAAAACATTAATTGAAATAAATCAGACTAAAAAAGAGAAAAATCAAAGGATTTTACTCATTTTTATTTCCAAGGTTTTATACAGATATATACACTTGGGTGTGTATATGACATGAAGCTAGACTCAAAATTGGTAATGGAGTCAAGAGGGAGTACATGGGTTACAAAATGAAGATAGGAAATTGCAAGGTAGAATATAGTCAATATACACTATATACAGATTTGAAAAATGTAATCAATTAAAATAATGTATTACAGAATACTCCATAAAGATTAACAAGTAACCTATGCAGGCTCTAAGAATCCGATATTCCATGGAAAGCTTGTCAGGAATTAGAAACTCGTGTTCCATCTAATTGATGTTGAGACATCAGTGCTTTACAGGAATGTTTACAAAAGTATGCAGGGGAACTAGATTCATAATGATGAGTAAGAAACCCAATGACAAAGAAAGGGATATACATGCCAAACTAAGGGAGGACAAAATATCATATGTATAGTAAATGATAAATATACAGGGTAGAGCTATAAATGCTCTGTAACAGTCAATAGGATCAAGAGTTGCTTTTTATGTTAAGGAATCCATTCAAAACCAGTTTATTCATCAAGAAGTAACAGGGAACCACTAAAGCAGTTGCTTACAGTTTTTTTCCTTAATTTGTATCCATGTGTTTGTCTGAATGCATGCCCTGTATGCAGGTGCCTCTAGAGGCCAGGAGAAAACATAGCAATTTCCTGGAGTTGTAGTTGCAGGCAGTTACTGAGAACTGAATCATTTTGTCTGGAAATATAATATATTCTCTTAGCTACCGAGTAACAACTCCAATGCCTAAAGAGCCTCATGGAGGAAAGTACCATGATAATACTTAGAACAAGAAAATGGGTAATGATTGACAAAAATAAAGAAAATATAATAACTGAAGAATCTAAATGATGGGAAAATATCAGTATTTTAATGGTAAAGTTATAAATATTTAGAATGAGCTGATTAAATTCTCCATTAATATGTATGTTTCTATTAAACCAATCAACTACTATGCACTGATCTACAAAAAGAAAATGATTATTTTTCTTTTGAAAAGTTTGAAAAAATAAGTTTTAATATGTATTAACTCAGAATTGTACCATAATGAAACCTAAGCCCATTCTTAGTTTCCCCTGTATTCAATAATTGGGCATACATTATATCATTTTTTTTGCAAAGAAGAAGAAAAAGGAGTATTGGAGAACCTGAACCTTCAAGTATCTCACTGTAGCACAAGTAGAAGTAAAACTCAAGTTGGCAAGTAGATAGGCAAGCTTACAGTCTAACAAGTCAAAGATAGAAGCAATTAAAAGACTTGGGGACTTCTGGGTGGCTTTTCACATGAAGAATTTTCCTAGCTCAGGCTTAAGGTGAATCAAATCCAGTCTAGTCAGTAATAGAAATATGTCTCAGGTAGACAAAGGTAGAACATAAAAACTGATGGAAATAAGGTTTATTTACAGAAGAATGTATTTATGAGAGGAAGAGTGCAGTGTGCAAGCCATACTTGAGCATGAAGGAGACAGACACCATAGAAACAAACTTGAACTATGTTTTGAGAGAAATTGGGATCAATTGAATAATTTTAAGTGAGAAAATGTCATGATCAACTTGGCACTTTAGAACAAACACTCTGATTGCTATGTAGAAATAAGTTACTGTTTATTTCAAGTGGCTTGTAACAAATTCTTAATTTCAATTCACAGCATAAATAGACTCAAAGAAGGCACAATGCTGCTGAGCCTTTGCTTAATCACCGCATAAACACTTTGTGTCTCTGCTAGTGTTAGTTTGAGAGGATTGTTATTTCCTACATTACAAGATTATTTTGTAACATATAAGACTGTGGCATGTCTCACAACTACATAATGAGCAGAGAGTTAGAGACTTTGGAAAACTCAATAATAAATGAGATTTCTTCAAAAGAAACCTGTGTCCTCATGCCTCAAAGAGTTATGCAGAAGAAAAGAGACAAATATTGCAAGAGCCAGATGGAAGAAATGAAATGAGACCAAAGAATCAGTGTCTTCCTCACAAAACAAGTTTGATATGAGGGAAGTAGATATGAGCTCCCAACTCTAACCAAGACGTTTTCTCCAATCAATACGACTTCCGAAGGAAAAAGTAGAGTTTTTGTTCTTACAAAGTCTTACTGGGTATATAAAACCACACTTAAGAGCAGGTGCAAAGCTGAGCAGTAGATAGTCAACAGAAAATGGACTCAATGGTGTTTTTACATTTGTTGTCTCATATTTTGTATATATATATATATATATACACTAATCTTTTGTTTTTATATTATAGATTTCAATTTTGTGCTTTTATGGGTTTTGTTTTTAGATGTGTATCTTTGCATGTGTTTCCTGTGCTTTCTCACTGTTAATGTTCTATTATCATTCCAGGCTTTATAATTTTTTTATTGGCATGCATGTATTAAAAAGAAAGAGAGAAAGAAAGCATAGAGTTGGATAGGTGGGGGAGGTGAGGAAGATCTTGGAGGAGATGAGGGACGTGATACCCTGATCAGAATATATTGTATGAGTTTTCAATATAAAAAGAAAGAGTAAGTCATATAAAAAGACTTAAAATCAAAAGGAACACACAACATTGTAATAATATGTAACTTTTTAAATCATGATCACAATGAGACATTTTTGAAGAATGCTAACAGACCTTTTACTACAGGAAGGTTCTTAATTATTTAACATGTGATTGCAACAAAGCACTTGACTATAGTGATAAGGGAGGAAGACTCTGATGTAGCTTACAGCTTCAAGAGAATACCAGTCATCAGAAGAAGGAAGACATGACAGCAAGAGTCTGAAGCATTTGGTCTCACTTCATCAATGGTTAGAACTCTGAGAGAAATCAGGAAGAGGTTAAGGGTGATAAAGGATCAAGGGCTTTCCCCATTGGAATATTTTCTCTAGAGCAGTGCTTCTCAACCTTCCTAAATTTCCAGCACTTTAATATAGTTCCTCATGTTGTTGTGACCACAAGCAATAAAATTATGTTTGTTGCTACTTCATAACAGTAATTTTGCTAAATATAATGGAAATATCTGATATTTCAGGTGGTGTTAGGTGACTTCTGTAAAAAGGTCACTTGACTCCCAAAAGGGTCACAGCACACATGTTGAGAACCATTGCTCTGGTAGGTCTCTAACTCATGAAATTTCTAAAACCCTTTCAAAAAGCACTGCTAGCTTGGGACCAAGTACTGGAACACATAAGCTTCTGAGGGACATTTCCCATTCAAACCGCAACATGAAAGATGAGCAAGTAAAAGAGAGAAAAAACACAGAGGAATGTACTCAGGGAATAGGCAGACTTTATATAAATGGATATAGCAAAAACTTTCCTATGAATAAACAGTATTCTTAGTTAGGAAACACACCTACCTCTGGGTAAAATGAAATCACCGTTTTAACACACACAGAGCCACTCTGCAGGGAAAAGGGAGTACTTTAGTCAAATGCAATTGTAGGTATTGGTGCTAATCAAAACATATTTCAGGTAAAGATCATAATGTGTGTTTTCACTGCCTTAATTAAGAAACCAAATTATTATCTAGAGGCAAATTAACAAGAGAAAGCTATTCGATTAAAACTTGTGTGGCGCAACTATTATCCATAACCAGACTCATAGAATCAAGGAGGAAATAAGGAATATGAGAAAGGCACATCTTAAATACCCACAGGGACAGAAGTTTGTCTAGCTTTATGATTTTCACTAATGAGAGAATAGCCCCTTGGTTTTATAAAGCAAGTTACAAGCATATTGATAATTAAGGCTATTTCCTACTCTCACAAATAGTCTCAGAGACATTATTTAGGTAGAAAAAGACTTCATTAACATATAAATGGCTTTAGTTAGCATATTGTAGAAACACCTTCCTTTCCATAACATTTTGTTTGCTTGAATTGTGATGTATTGCACACACTAGGTAAATGATCTATCATTAAGCTACAGTACCAGGCTTCCTAAACAGACTCTAGAAGCCCAAGTGTATTTATGATGAAGACATGGTGTTTGCCTTCTGTGCTACTTCTGTTTCTTTAATGACATGCTCACACAAAATATAGATACCAGATTATCTTATCTTAAAGAAAATGAATGATAAAATGTAGAGATATTCAAAATATGTTGCTTAGGCTCTAACTATACTCACTCCACCTGGACGTTTCTGTTTTGATAGATTTTAAAATAACCATATATTCATTCCTTTTCAAAATTAAGAATATTATTTAGTTTAAAGGGGAAAACACAAGCTTCCTACTACCAATGAATTTGTTAGAGTCATTTCCTAAAGCACAGACCTGACTGAGGACAGTGGTGCACAAAGAATAAGAAAAACAAGGCAGTAGGAGATATTAAAATCGAGGAAAGGATGAGAAAAAAATATTATAGTCTGTGTGAGCTAGGAACAAGCATTCATTTTTTCATATTTCTATAGGAAGAGATGCCTGATTGATAATCTGTGGAAGCATGCCCAAGGATGAAGGATTAGAGCGGGCAGCCATAAAGTTTATCTTCAGCCTATACCTATTAAATGATTTTATTCAAACAACTAACAATGAAGCTTGTATTCAGACAACACAGTGGGATGATCATTTGCATTACCAATGCTTGGTAGAACCAATCATTCTTTCAGATTTTTTTTTGTCTTATAAAAGAAATTGGCCTTCCCCATTTCATGTTATTTTTATTTATATTTATTTATTTTAATTGAAGCTTTTAAACTTAATTTTTACATTATCTTTTCTCATTTTATGTACAAATCCCAGTTTCTACTCCCTCTTCTTCTCCTTTTTCCTCCATCCCCCACCCCACCTTCCCTCCACTCCTCAGAGTGGGGAGTCAATAAAGTCTAGTGCATTGCTTTGAGGCAGGACTAAGGCCATCCACACTACATATAGGCTAAGCAAGGAATCTTCCCAAAGAGAAAGGGTACCAAAAAGGCAGTGCAAACAGTAGGGATAAATTCGGGTCCCACTGCTAGTGGCCCCACAGTCTACCTAGTTTGGTCCTGTTACTGGTTCCTTCCCTTTCAGGCAGAAGTTTGTGGACTCCCATTAGCTCAGGTAAGATGTTTCAGTGAATATCTCCATCATGGTCTTAATTTCTTTGCTCATATTCTCACTCCTCACACACCTCTACTGAACTTTGGGGCTGAGCCCTTCTTGATACTTCCTTAACTAATTATTAATGGTCATAGTATTTTTTTTTTACCAGCTCTCACATGTTTCCCTTCAAATTCCTTCATGACTTTGGTTCTTATTTTTCCATTTTGACTGATAAGTTCTCCAAGAGAAACTAAGAAATTGAAAGCAAAGGCAAGTGATATCACAAAGAATTATTTTGAAATTCTCTCATCTTTTAAAGTAAACCCCAAAGGTTGAGTCCTCTTCAGGACTATTTTTTATTTACACCTTCATTGTTGTGGCCTTAATCTGAAATGTCCCCACCAGATTAGTAGTTTAAATGACTGGTCCAGCTGGTGGTGCTATGTTGATGACAGTGAAATCGTAGAGGGTGGCTAACAAGTAGATCACTATTGAGGACTCTTCACATACTAAAGTCACCTCTGTTGTTAACCTGTTCTCTCTGCAGTCTGACTCATCTTGATGAAAGAGTGCCTTCGCCTACTTCAACTTTCACTGCCATGAATTCCACCAAGCACTCCTCACCACCAACTTTGAAGGAGTTAAATCCCTATGAAACCATGAACTACAATACACCACTTTTCTCTGAAGTTGCTAGTTGTTTTTGCATACTAATAACCTGTACAGCCCTGTTGCATAAATGTATACTACATTTACAATAACAAATATAGGGACCAGTAAGATCTCTTGTAATCTCCACCCATTTCATTTTGTGATTTTTTTCCCCACTGGTTAGAAAAAGAACAAAGTCTTTGTCCCAACCAATACAAATATCCCAGAAATGCATACTGCAAACTGAAAAAATAGAATGAAAGGTTACTGTTCCTATCCTCCCCTCCTTTGCATTCTGACAATGGACAGGACAAGAATTCAGCTGAACCAACATTTTGTCTGTAGAGCAGAGTGAGCTCTTTCCTACAGTCTCTTGAGATTCTTACATTAAATGAGATTGAATGGAAGACTACAGATGGTTTGCAGATGTGAACAAATTTACCCACATTTAAACAGCCTATGCATATGTGAAAGCCTTTTTGAATGTGCAGCCAATTCCAGGTGGTCAATCACTAGCCATGTGGTCAATCACCAAACTTTGATCTCTTTTGAAGGTTTTGAAATGAATGCATTCCCTGTGTTTAGCGGTCTATGGAAACAAACTGAGAGGGATTTTAGATGTGCTGTAAAATGGAGGATTCAGAATGCAATAGTCTGTGCTGTCAAAATGGAAGTATAATGAGAGGTATGACAGTCGCAGAACCTAGATACCAAGTGCACTTATCTAAATAAACGCCAATAAGGAGCAATGTCCTTGAAAGAGAAAGAATCAAGATCAAGCTCTTGTTTCTGGAAAATACCAAAACCACAAGTCGTATAGAATAGGAAACATACCATTCTTCTTGCAGTATGTAGATAAATCAGACCATCTTACCCTACTTCAGGTAGCACAAAGGAAATCACACATAACTTTTAATCTTTTCTGGGCTTCTGTTGTTAGAGTTGGGTATAGAAAGGTACAACAAATAATTCTGTCTGTGAATATTTTAGAATTTGGAATGAAATTACAAAAAAACATGTATTTTCACAACTTTGAATTAGAAAATGTTTAAAGGAGCTTTAGAATATTGCTGAAGGGTAATAGTGGAGAGTAAATTGGTTCATGATCTGTGGTCAATGTCTGGTTCTAGTTTGTGACCTTCAGGCTGCAGCCTTATCACTACACTTTGGTATGACCCTAAAGTTATTGAGTGAGGTGGGCATGCCTCTCCCGGTTACAACAGCAAAGTGTGCTGTGGTTAATTGTGAAACTGATTGGGTACACAGCTTTTATGCTTGACTTACAAGCTTTTATGTCACACATTCTGCTTTAAAATAGAAATTCTATAATGAGATAACAAGCTGTTTTTATTTCTTCTCCAAAGATTAACTGAAAGTACTCATTTTTATAAGTCCCATAATATGTATGGCTTATCATTTAAGTAAGAAAAAAATCATAGATATCATCTACTTGCATTTTCAATAACATTGTATTAATTTTCAAAGATCGATAAGGTACATATATCCCCAAATATAAATAACTGGTGTGAAAAACAAAACCTACAAAAAATAACACCTTTCATACAAAAAGACTTAAAGATAGAGGTAAATACAAATACTTTAAGAAGACCTCTTCTAGCTGCAAATGGTGTACATACTAAATAATTCTAAATATCAAATAAAATCAATTGCTCATAGTTCCTTCTTTATAATTTAATCCTGTAATGGTGACTATTTGGTATTATTATACATATGAGATCTATAATAATTTGTTTTTCCCTAATTAGTACCTGCAGGTCCTTGATTCATTTACTAAAATAAACAAGTCTCCTTTAATTTAACCTACATTTCCCATTCCCCTCCAATGTCCTTGCCCATGCCTCAGGATATCCAAAACATCTTGAAAAGAACGCAAACAAATGGAATCACACAGCATGCTCTGACCTTCCTTATGCTTGGCTAGCTCCCACTTGAATCAGTGAAGAGAATGCATAGCAATGTAAGCCTGCACACCCAGCTTCTGATTTGGTCCATGAATTATAGATGTACTTCTGAGGGGCCATTTCCCTTATGGTTTCTAATGCAAAAACAGGCAGTAAATATCTAACATCCTTCACCCAGTATGTTAATCAGGCAGCAAGGTAGATATCAATAGCCTCTCTGTGGTAAGTTTAATTAATGATGTGTGTAACTATGTGGCCCCTTGCTCCTCCCCTTAAAACATAATGGGAAACGTTTTCCCATAAGGACCCAAAAGTTTGTGTTTTCTAGTCATGAAGTTTTGCTCACTGTTGCGAGGTCAGTCCATTCATTTCTCTCAGCTCCCAAATGCTATTTAAGATGTTAGTTCATTGAGTTCATCCGTTATGGGCTTGCTTCAACACGCTTGCCAAAGGCTCTGAGATCTGTTGCTATTTGGATTTTTCTCTGTGCTAATGAATCACTTTACACTAGTCAGATAGACCCTTGCCATTGAATGTAATTCCTCATGTAGATTTAGTGTGGTAAAACTAGGCTGGATGCCTGCACCTGCCAACTTGGCTATAATGCTTTTATTTCAAGGCTGTGAGAGAAAACTAATTGCATTGTGACTACAGGCTAAGATACTCTGTATATACAAGTACTAAGACACATCTGAAATGTTAAAAAAACATTCAGAACTCTTGTCGGCATGAAGGTACCTAGTTTTTCAAGTCAAATCATCCTAATATGATTCCAATACTGTTCACTAACATAATGATTCATATAGTACTGAATTTCTCTGAAATCCTTCATCTGTATGGGAATTACTGAATTGCCCTCTCCATTTTTGTAACATTTTAAAATATTAAGCAGTTTATAGTTGCTGGTGGAAGGAGACACATTCATGATATTTACTGGTACAGGCACTGGTAAAACTCCTATGCCTCTGTAAATAAGCCCATGCCAATATGCTTGCAAGAGATCCTACTTATATTGATCATTAGTCATGGCACCATAAGAGAGAGAGAGAGAGAGAGAGAGAGAGAGAGAGAGAGAGAGAGAGAGAGAGAGAGAAGAGAGAGAGATAAAGAGAAAGAGAACATGCAAGTATAAGGGAGACTAACAGAGAAGGAGATCACAGAAGGATACAAAATGGACGAAGGGGTTGATATAATCAAGCATGCTGTATATGAAGGAAAATGTCATCATGAAACTCATGTATTAACAATATAGTCTAATAAGTAACTTTTTAAAAACTCCCTTTGTGTTTTATAGGATGTACATCACTGCCCTTTCAAAGAATCTATTGCCTTTCTTTTTTTGCAAATGAAAAAGCAATTTATTTATTTTTCATTTATTCTTTTTCTATATCCCTTTACCTTTTTTTAACAAAATAACATATTTTCACCTTTTCTACATCTGCAATTTCTCGTAGTCATCCCCACCCTGCTTCCCATCTACCCCCCTCCTGTTCCCTTCCTCCTCCATCTCCATTCAGAAAGGGGCAGGCCTCCCATAGGCTTGAGCAATGCATAGCACATCAAATTGAGGCAGGACAAAGGACCTAGTTCTTTTCCTTGATTCAAGACTGGGTAAGGTCTTGAAGCCCGATTCCCAAAAGCTAGTTAAACCCCAGGGATAGGTCCTGATCTCACTACTAGGAGCCTGACAGAGAGACCAAGCTACACAACTGTCACACACAGGCAAGGGGCCTAGGTCAGTTTCATGGAGGCTCCCTAACTGTTCGTCCAGAGTCCATGGGTACCCAGGAGCTCAGGTCAGCTGTCTTTGTGGTTTCCTCAACATGATGCCCCCTGGCTTACCCAATCAATACATCCTCCTTTACTTCAGCAAGACTCCAGGAGCTCAGACCAGGACTTGGCTGTAGCTCTCTTCTTCTGCTGGATAGAGTATCTCTGATGACAAGTAGGGTGGTTACCAATCTGATTACAGCAGATCGCCAGTTGAGGCACCCTCTTCACTATTGCTAGGAGTCTTACCTGGAGTTATCCTTGGGGATTCCTGAGGATTTCCCCGGCAACAAGTTCCTCCCTTATCCAAAATGCACTCACCCCCATCAAAATGTCTCTTTCATTACTCTCCCATCCTGCTCCCATTGTGCCCTCACCCAGTAAAACCAACCTGTTCCCTTAAGTTCACATTCCTCTATCTCCCCTCTCCTGTTCCCAGTTTATACAGGAAATCTCTTCCATTTCTTCTTCCCAGTAAAATCCATGAACCCCTCTTTGGACCCTCTTGGCTATCTAGCCTCTCTGGACTGTGCACTGTAGTTTGGTTATCCTACACTTTATACATTATATCCACTTATGAGTGAATACATACCATGTTTGTCTTTCTAGGTCTGGGTTACATTCCTCAGAATGATTTTTTTTTCTAGTTCCATTCATTTGCCTGCAAATTTCATGAGGTCATTGTTTTCACCTAAGACTTCACATTCTAAGTAAAAAAAAATTATTTATATGTCTCTTTATAATCTACAACAGTGATATTCCTAAGATTGCTAAGCATTAAAAATATGTAATTTGTAGCAGGGAAATATTGAAATTACACAGACAGTTCTGCAGACATGATTGCTATGCTGGTTAACTGGGAGAGACATGGCTTCTAAGAATCAAATCATAAAACCTCAATTGCTTTGAGTTTAAAATAAAAGTAGTCTCTGGATGTTGTCTGTATTTTTGTTTCAAGAAAGGCAAGTTCATTTCATCATAGAGCCACAATCTTGTTTGAAGTCTGTGCCTCTCTATACACAGTGGTAGCACACCTTCCATTATAGAAAAACTCCAAGAAGAGAAAACAAACAGAAACAGGCCTGTGGCAGGTTATATACAATCTGGACACTGATTGTTCACATTTACCTCATCTGCTCGAACTTGAAGATGGTAACAAATCAATGCTGACACAATGAGAGCACCATGAAGCATATGAACAACCACATGATATTTGTTCTTATGCACCCACTCACTTGACAAACATGTTTAGTGATACTGCAACAGACAGAAATAAACAAGATCAGGCCAGTTTTCAAGAGACTCTTCTACCACCCTTCTGCTCACTCCAGATATTTTTCTTAAAATGCTTTAGCTCTTCTTAGTTTCACAAAATAGCATTGTGTAACTTTTCTATTATTCATGGTGAATGATGGATGGGAAATTTAAACAAAAATGCATTTACACAGCATCTATTGTAAGCTGAGCTGCGTGTCAGGTGTTTTGGGAAAAAGGGGCATATATACATATACACAGATATATATCTGTGACAGAATACAAACAGCATAGGGAGGTCTTGGTGGCCCTCCCAGCAAAAGGAATTGTGTGGATGCTCATAAAACCTTGTAGATAGATTATGATGACATAGCACTCTGGGTGCTGTGTGAAGCAAAGCATGAAAGAGTAAAGTGCACCAGGACTGCAGCATCTTTGGCAGCCATAGAGCATTGCAGCTGAGGCATCGTCAGAGAAATCCTTCCTACTGTGTTCTGTAGCTTAACTTACATTTCATGATCTCCCATACCATAGAACTCCTCCTTTCCAGTCTCAAAAGTTAGCTTTTCTCAATCTTTAGGTCTTAGGTGTGCTTAGCTCAAGTTTCTTTAAAAGTATTCCTTCTGGGATATTATTTATAAAGCAAAGAATAACCAGACTACAGTCCATAGCTCGAGAGAAGCTAGGTAACAAGGAAGACCTCCAGAGGGATACATGGATCTCTCTGGAAAGGGAAATTAGATGAGATCTCCTGGATAAACTGGGAGCAAGGAGAAGGTAGTAAAGGGGAGGGGATGGGGAATAAGAACTTGACAGAATAGGATGGTCGAGGAGGGAGAGGGATGGAGTAGTAGAGCATTAATGGAGAGGTCTTGATAGAGAGAGCCACTATGAGGTAAGGAAGAAACCTGGTGCTGGGAATTTCCTGAGGATGATCCACAAAGATGACCCCAGCAAAGACCCTTAGCAATAGTGGAGATACCCCAACTATCATCATAGAGCTTTCATCCAGCAACTGACAGAACCAAATGCAGAGATCCATTACCTATCACCAGGCCAAGCTCTGGGACATTAATCCACAAAAGTTAGGAGGGAATATATGAGCCAGGAAGGTCAAGATCATGATGGAGAAATCTACAGAGACAGCTGAACCAAACTCGTGGAAGCTCATGAACTCTAGACCTATAGCTGTGGAGCTCCCATGGGATGACGTTAGGCCCACTATAAGTGGGAGACAATGGTGAAGATTGGACTATCTGAGGGACCTTTGGAAATAGGACCATGATCTATCCCTAGTGCATAAGCTAGCTTGTTGGAGCAGATTCCATATTATGATACCATGCTCAGCCTTAATGCAGGAGGGATGGGTTCGGTCCTTCCCCACCTTAATGTGCCAGACTTTGTTGACCCTCCATTGGAGCCCTTACCACTTGGAAAGAGCAAGTTGGGAGGTGGGTTGGAGGGGAGGAGGGACTGTGAGTAGGAATGGGAGGGAGAACTATGGTTGAAATATAAAATAAAGAAAATAAAAATAAAAAGTATTTCTTCTGACTTTAAAATGTGTTCTTGTAAATCCAATATGCTCCTTAAGACCAATGTACTCCCAGTGGTCATCCCAGGCTGTCTAGTTAGTACTACTGTCTTCCTGTGAGTCTGTCTTTTAGCACAACTACATACATTCAATCAAGTAGCTCCGTGCTTATTTGATTTGAGGTTTATCTTCCTAGGTAATAAGATACTTATAGGAAAGACATCCTCCTCTTCCTTTTTCTGTCTTATGATTTTTCATCTTCCTTAGTAAGGCACTTAAAAAGAACTAACTAAACAATTTTGCTCTGAAAAGACAAGTCCAGAAGCTATAGAAATCCTTTCTAAACACTTGTGGACATTAACTTTCATAGGCTTACACACCTCAGACTCTGGTGGTTACTAATCAAATATCCTGCAATGCAATGTTCATTCATTTCTCCTGTATACACAGGCTGCATATTACAAAAGAGAAGATATAATCTTGACTTCTAGGGATGTGGTTAAAGACCAGTTTAAGCAGAAACCAAGCCTCAGTGGGAACTCACCAAGGCCAGCTGGACTGGGACTGATAGAACATGTGATCAAACCGGACTCTCTGAATGTGACTGACATGGAGGGCCGACTGAGAAGCCAAGGACATAGGCACTGGGTTATGATTCTACTCCATATACTGGCTGTGTGGGAACCTAATCTGTTTGGATCCTCAACTTCCTAGACCAGGATGGATGAGGGAGGACCTTGGACTTCCCACAGGGCAGGGAACCCTGACTGCTCTTTGGACTGGAGAGGGAGAAGAAGGGGTAATGGGGGGAGGGGGAAGGAAATGGGAGGAGGTGAAAATCTGTAGTAGTAGTAGTAGTAGTAGTAGTAGTAGTAGTAGTAGTAATAGTAATAGTAATAATAATAATAATAATAATAAAGAAAAAGGAAAATCACACACAAAATATTTTTTTTAAAAAGAGTATTTCTGTGTATTTGTGCCTGGGTTTGTGCAATGACATGTATGTGGACTTCAGAGGACAACTTTTGGGGATTTGTTTTCTCCTTTCACCCCATTGGTTTGGAAGTTTAAAATCATGTCCGTAGGCTTGATATAAAATGTCTTTTACCACTGAGGTATCATAATGTCAGTTCAGTTGAATGCTTTTTTGTTCTAGAAATTTACCTGCACATCTTCTTGTTCTGTAAAAGATCTGAAGGCAGTGCAGGACATGTGAGGAAGGCTTCTTCATAGAATAAATTTAATGTGCCAATTTTTTTCCAACTTTAAGATGTATTGGAGATTTCAAGAATAATGTCTACTTTCAGCATCCTTATTTCTTGCCAGTCCTACAATCCACTTAAACACAGTGTTAAAAAAAAAAAAAAACACTGCTAACAAATCAGCAAAACTATCAGAGGTCTTGAGTTTCAGAGAAACAATATACATTTCAAAACATGTACACAACCCATAATATTCTTATTAAAGATTTAAAAATATGGATTTCTCTTGGCCATCAAAATGCATTTTGAAGTATTAAAATATTTGAATGTTAAAATAAGGTTGAGAGATAGATATCAAAAGATAGTTTCAGATGGTAATGCAAGCTATGATAAATATTAAATTGGCTACAAGACTTTGGACTCACCAAGATAGGATAAATATGGAGTATTTTCTCTGAATTTGTCATATGCAAATGAACTAGACATTGCTGATGTATTTATTGCCTGTATATATTGTTTGTAGTTATTGTTCTTCCTGCATATAGCTTTATTTTTTATTGATTTTATTGAGCTATATATTTTTTCTCTGCTCTCTTCCCTTCCTATCCCCTCACCTTCAACACTCTGTCATGGTCTCCATGCTCCCAATTTACTCAGGAGATCTTGTCTTTTTCTACTTCCCATGTAGATTAGATCCATGTATTTCTCTCTTGTGGTCCTCATTGTTGTCTAGATTCTGTGGGATTGTAAATTTTAGGCTGTTTTTGTTTGTATGTTTGTTTGTTTGTTTTATGTCTAAAAGCCACTTATGAGTGGGTACATATGGTAATGGTATTTGTCTATTTGGATCTGGGTTACCTCACACAATATGATGTTTTCTTGATGCATAAATTTGTCTGCAAATTTCAAGATATTATTATTTTTTTGTTATGTAGTACTCCATTGTGTAAATGTAACACATTTTTCTTATCCATTTTTTGGTCAAGGGGCATTTAAATTGCTTCCAGTTTCTGGCTATGACAAGCAATGCTACTATGAACATAGTTGAGCACATGCCATTGTGGTATGATTGAGCATCCTTTGGGTATATACCCAAAAGTGGTATTGCTGGACTTTGCAAAGCTTCTGTAAAGCAAATGACATAGTCAACAAGACAAAACAGCAGCCTACAGAATTGGAAAAGATCTTCATCAACCCCACATCAGACAGAGGGCAGATCTCTAAAATGTACAATAAGCTTAATAAATTGGTCATCAAAAGAACAAATTATCCACTAAAAAAATGGAGTACAGACCTAAATAAAGAACTCTCAACTGAAGAATCTAAAATGGCTGAAAGACCCTTAAGGAAATGAGCAACATCCTTAGCCATCAAAGAAATGCAAATCAAAACAAATCTGAGATTCCATCTTACACCTGTAAAAATGGCCAAAGTCAAAAACACTGGTGATAACTTATGCTGAAGAGGATGTGGGGTAAAGGGATCACTCCTGCATTGCTGGTAGAAGTGTAAATTGGTACAGTCCCTTTAGATATCAGTATAGCGATTTCTCAGAAAATTAGAAAACAACCTTTCTCAAGACCCAGCATACAGTTTTCTTAAATTAGCTATAGCCTTCTTTTTTTTTTTTTTTTTTTTTTGACAAAAGGAAGGGAATGAAGCAAAATTTAAAGCTTAGGGACAGATATTGGGATTCAACCTGAAGATTCAAGCAAAGCATTCAAACTGCCAATCCTACCTCCAGACTGATACCGTAGTTGAGAGCTATTTCCTCCTGTTTCATGTTCCTTTTTAGGGCTGGGATTAAAGGCATGCGCCGCCCAGTTTCTATGTCAAACTAGTCTGGCAACTAGAACTAAAGATATGTGTTACCATTACCTGGTCTGTAAGGCTGACCAGTGGGGCTGTTTTACTTTCAGATCTCCAGGTAAGCTTTATTTATTAAAATACAATTGAAATGCCACTACATTAAAGTGAATTATTCAATAATGTTAATTGAGGGAGAATTTAGCACTTCTTTTTCTTCCTATGGCACTTTATTATAGATATCAACCATTTATGTTTTAAGGGCCCAGCTTCCTAAGACTGCCAGCAATGTCACAGCCTTGAGGAATTATGGCCATTTAATCAGAGTTGAGCATTTCTATGCCAACCTTCAAGCAGTGATGCTGTGTCCACGTTTTTTACCAGTGATGGATGAACCCACTTACTGCACTGCTTCCTGCGTGACAGTACTTTCGAAGTCCCTAAACCTTCACATTCCCCAGCATATCATATTTTAGCAATACAATGACCTTCTCATATTTGTTCTCAGCTACTTATAGCCAACAGTTCATTACTTCAGAAAATGCAGAGGAAGGGAATAAACAGATGCTCTCCACGCAAAGTACTGTGAATATTCTGTGCCACATAACTGACTTCAAGGGATCCTATAAGCAAATACCTTGGAGACTGTTGGTTTATAGGCCCATAATACTTTGCGAGGCAACCAGCTGGAATTCCAACTCTCTCATCTGTCTTTAGCGTATCGCTTACGAGGTATGACACTTTCCTATATTGTCCTGCTTTGACACTGCCATTCTGCCACCATTCTCCGTCACAGCCATCCAGTGTAAATCCCTCTAATGTGACCCAACCTTTCTCAGAGGAAAAGCATGGTGTTCATTTGGACTGGAACCAAACATGTGTTTTTCTCATGCTGGAAAGGGTCTGGAATCATACGCGAACTCACCTTTAATTTTGCCTGTTCGAAAAATGCAACAGCAAAGTGGTTTCAGTGTTTTGCTTATTTTTACTTCAGCTCAAAACCCTGACTCAGTGACTTGCTTTCTAGCTTGCAAGAGAAGCACAAACAGGTAGAGCCACAGAAATTAACAATGACTAGAATTCAAAGTCAGGCAGTATGCAGCACTCATGATTCCACTCACCAAGGAGAAACCCAGCATTACTATCTCTGTGTTATAGAAGAGGGGACTGAAGACATTGTACCTCAGTTTGTTCATCTACATGAAGATAGGCACAGGCTGTGATAAAACCCATGTAGCCTAGTGATAGAACCTGTTACCGGATCATTGTCTACAACTGAACACTGCCTGTGAGCGAAAACTTGTCTGAGCTGACCACATTACTTATTCCTGCCCAAAAGCACAACTCAGACAGCTTTTCATGCCTTTTTTTGTAGCTGTTGTTTTGCTTTGGTAAGAGTGCTCTCAAAGAGCTTCTGGCCCCCATACTAATAGCATCAGGTCCACAAAAAGAAAACGAGAAGAACTGAGCTCATAATTTCCCTCATAGACACTTTATAGAGAAGGACTGGCTTTTCCTATTTATTTCTCTTAAGGAGACAAGAATTAAATGTGTTTCTCTGGTCTGGCATGAAGGCTTCATCACCCTTAGTAATTCCAATTGACTGAAGTTCGTTACATGAAAGAATATGCTAAAACAAATTGTGAGTCGATGTGAGCACTCTGTAGTTACCTGTGAATAATGTGCACAGTACTCTTAGCAGAATGAGAGGAAGCAGGATGCTGGCTGCCTTGCATCTCTACACACACCTTCAAGACTTAAGTCTATCTGGGAAATTAATGAAAGATGGAGTTCACACAGTCATCCTTGAGTGATTCTATTTTCTTTACAGCATGCCTTCTGATATATACTATACTTTTTCTATTGAAGTTTAAATATACAGAAATAGAAAACCCACTGTTAAGTCCCTAAGCCAAATCAAGACTCTCAGTTAAGTCAATGAAAATGTTTACAAATGACATGATTTTCTATCCAAGCTCATGGCCTTAAAATTGAAGTGGGAATATGAATAACCTGGGAAGATGTTGTCAAATATGGGCTCTATATTTTATCCCCCAAAAGATCTGGATTTGCTGCACTAAACGGGAACCACAGGTCTACATTTAGTAGGGAGGCATGTGCAGTACTACTGAGGCAGGGATATTTGGGTCATAATATGAGCAACACCCATTAGGATCAACTCATGTAATAATTCCTCTTTGGCTAGGAGTTGGGAAGGGAAATGATAGCAGCTATAGCAGCTGCCCTTTTCTGTCTCCCACTTCGCTGGTACACATATTAAAAAATCATTTGGGCAAGAATTTGGGGGCTCATCATAACCCTATGTATCACTGAAGAAGGTAGAGTTCTCAGCTCAGTGTGGCATTTACCCTTACTGTTTGGTTGATTCCTTTCATTATTTATGTATGCATTGCTCCCTCTGTCTCCAATGCCACAGAATCATGCATTATTTATAGAGCAGAATTTTTGTCTTATAGTTATTTAAATTGTCCTCTTGAGCTAGTCCATTCACAGGTCTAGGTGTCTGTCTATTATAGTGATTCATGACAGTGGTGAACATAACAGCCACAACCATTAGCTCAGCAACATAGCGCCTATTGTTTGCTGAGAGCTTTTCCACTTTATTTAGTTCTCATAATATTTCAGTTAGGGCCTCAAAAGATGCAGAAGGAGAAGAGTGCCAGACCTTACTACTAGAGGTCACTCAATGTATTCAAACAATAAAGAGCCACTGAGCACATATCCAATCAAGTTAAGCTTGCTGATGGGTATGGAGGCATGGCCTTTCGACATTAATCATCCCCATACATGAATGAAATGCTTGTATGGAAAATAGGTTAATTTATAACCACATAGACTTCTTACTCCCAAACTTTAGCTTCAGCTCTTGTGAGACACAAAGGTGAGTATCATTAATTGATCTTTTTTTTTCCCCATTGTGTCTTTATTCTTTTTTACCTTTGACCTGTGTGGTTGAAAGTTTCCTCCCTGTCTAGGAGTGATCATTTGGCTTCTCCAAGAACTTAACTCCAAGGCTTACTTATTATGTGACTGCGCCAGTGTATTAAGCTTATAGGCCAAAAGTAAATTTAAAATCTATGCTGCATTGACTTTCAAATTATTTAGTTTTTAATTCAGATGCTTAGTTTGTTTAGGCATTTATCACTTTCACATAATCAACCAGATTTTCCCAAGACTATGGTTTATCAAATCTCTCACCCCACTAGGTCTCTATGAGTACCATAAATAACAGTCTCCCTCCTTTGTTGAGTCAGACTCCTCCCTCAGTTTCTCACTTCATTCTAGACTGTACCTCCTTCTTGTAGAAATGCATCGAGGACTGCAGAGTTTGTCAGCAAGGTCATTTGCTCTTAATTATTAAGTCACCCTGATGCTCTTGGAAAAGCAGACATTTAAGAGCTACAATCAGAATTCTAGACACTGGTCCACTGACTGGCTTTGTAAGCAGATCAGAAAGAGTTATTGATTCATTGCCTATGTCAGATTGTTAGAAAATTTTTAAAAATGCATATGTATCATTTTCTTAGAATTCATTGCAGTTTGGTTTATGAAAATGGAGAGTGGAGAAGGATTTAGATTGCCCTGCTATTTGATCATGGAGTGTCCCACACGGTCCTGCACCAGCCTTCTTACTTCCTCCTAATAAAATCCCTTTATTTCTGTGGTTAGTCTTCCCTTCTGTTTCCCCTTTCCATCTATTCTGCTATCCTTTCCATTTCCCATTGTCTTTAAGACTTTCTTCCTCTGCTCTTATGATCCGATTTCTAGCTTTCTGGTCTACAAGCACATATTCACAAACACATGTACTTTAAAATGTAGGTTCTATATAGGAGAAATGATTTTGTGTAACTTTCTGAGTCTGGCTTATTTCATTTAAAAATGATTTCTAGTTGCATGCATTTTGTGCCAATATCATAGCCTAATTTTTATTTATAATTCCATAAAATTTGATTACATTTATTTCATTATGTAGAATATACAATTTATTGCATTTATTAGTTTATTTCTGCTGAGAGACCTCTAGGAGAGTTCTATTTCCTGGCTATCATGAATAATGCAAGTGTTAGAAAGTATTAAAGAGATACGTTGATTTAGAATGACTCAGACATAACATCAAAGATGGTGTAATTGAGCCATAGCACAGTTCTGTTTTCAGTGTTGTGAGTAAATGTAATACCAATTTTTGTAGAGGCTATCACAGGTTTGCCTTCTTGCCAGAAGTTTTTTCTCTACATCCTCAGCAACATTGTTTGTAACCCTTCTGATGGCGTCTCAGAGCAATTTGAACTCAGGTTTATCTGATCATCTACAGATGTTGAACACTTTTGTAGTATTTATTGACCATTTTTATTTCTTCTTTTGAGAGCTCTCCAACTCATTAGCCTGCCTGTTCAGTGACTGAATAGTTGTTTTGTCGGTGCTTACTTTTTGCAGTTCTTTATATATCTTGGATACTAATCTCTTTTATGTTTAGCTATCCCTTCAATTTGATCATTGCTTTCTCTACTTTCTATCAGCTTCTTAATTGATGTAATTCCATTTTGTCAGTTACTAGAATAATTTCTCTGCTTTGGAGCCCTGTCCATAAAAAATGTATTTATATATTATCAGGTGATATATGTATGTATATATACATATAGTTTTTTCTTACAATTTCTATGTCTCAGGTGCTAGTCAGCAGCAGTTATACCAGTGTTGCACTAGTGGATGCGTTGTTCCTGGTAGGTTGATGGTGTGATATGCAGAGTCCAGCAATAAGTTAAAGAGTGGCATCCTGTGCTTTGCACTGTGAATTTTGTTTAATAGCCCATGTCTTCTGGGAGCAGCTTTATTGATCTATACAGTGTGTCTTAGTCACTTTTCTATTGTTGTGAAAAGACAACAGGTCCAAGGCAACCCTTGTGAAAGACAGCATCTAACTGCTGGTTTGTTTATAGTTTCGGGGGATTAGTCCATTGTCATCATGGAGAGAAGCATGGTGCCAGCTTACATAGTGCTGGAGAGGCACCTAAGAGTCCTATATGGTTCTCCATATAAAGCAGTGAGAGAAAGGGGTAGGGCAACCAAGAGGGAGAGGCAGAGGCAGAAAAAGAAAGATTGGGCTTGGCATGGGCTTTGGAAACCTCAAGGCCCATTTCCAGTGGCATACCTTCTCCAACAAAACCACACCTAATCTAACAAGGCCACACCTACTAATGTATCCCAAGAGTTCCAATCTCCAGTGATCACATATATATTCAAATACATGAGTCTATGGGAATCATTCTTAATCAAAGTACCACACACAGCTACATCCTTTCAAGATATTGCTTTTCATCTTATTCTGAAATTAGCATTAAAACTATTGGTTTCCATAAGGCTTGTTCATACATGCTTCGTTTTGTGCTAATTTATATGCATGACCTCTCATCCCTTCCTCATAACCGTGTTTCCTCCTTTAACGCCCAGTGTTCCTCCTCCTTCTTTCACATAACTGGTATTTTACTTTCCCTTTGATTATGCTTCTTACTTGGGTTGTGAGATACTAGGCTTCCCTATGCCTCTTTCACACTCACTTCTCCTTGGTTAGAGGTCCCAAAACATAATTTGGAGTGACGAAGTCATTATTGATTTTGATTAGCATACTTCTCTTAGAGATTCCAGGGAAATCTAAATCTCTCTCTTCACTACAATGATCTACAAACATGCAAACAAACTTGCCCATACACTGGCAAGTATACTAAAGTTTAATTAAAGCAATAAAATAAATCATAAAATAAAGCATTATCGTAAAATAAATGACTTTGAGCCAGCATAAATAACAAAGAGGATCATACATAGTCAATGGCTACTTGATACATTTCCATTTAGTGAGGTTTGTATATGGACAAACAGTAATCTCAATATTTGTGTGAGACTCTGGAGACTCCATGAATCCTGAAAACAATTACATTATAATACAAGAATCTTGAGCATAACAAGGAAATAAGGGAGGAAGAGCAAAGTGGAAAAATGTCATCACCAGACCTTGAATAGGTTTAGGAGAGGTGAGAAAGCCGCAGAGAATTCTATCCCTGGGGGAAATAAAGGAAGTTACTCCTGCAGAGGAGTTATTTTTGGGAGGAGGGGTCTTTTGAGTTTTTGATCAACTTAATGATCCATCGATACCAGGAAGAATAGAATAAATTAAGTTACCCTGAGAAAGAAATAAAAATGAGTTTCAAGGGCTTAGGAAGTGGTGAGGAGAGGGACCTCAATTTCTTGCCACTCAAAAACAATAAAAGAAGGCCTAGGAAGGCTGCAAGTGCCTGGCGTTTGTGCACGGAGGATGTGTAGGCTCAAAGCTCATGTTGCCTGTTGAGTTTCATCTGGAGCCTAAGTACTTGACAACCCAAAGCTCTGTTGGCATCGATTCCAGAATTGATACTGCAGGGAGGGAAAGAATTTCACAGAGAGACTCCACTGACGGGAAAGGAAAGTAGGCCATCAATCCCTTGTGACGGAGGAGTGAACACTGCCCTTTGTGTAGGGTAATTAAGAGCCAATAGAACTCATTCTTCCCACTGCACATACACCCCTGGGAGCCCATAGAGGCAGCATGGCAGTTGCTTTCATTAGTTTAAATAACCGAAGAGTAACAATTGTTAACCATCTCTTGCTCTATTTCCCCCATAAAACAGTGAAAGGGTAACATGTGCTAGGAGTGACTTGATTTGACACTGTTGGCAGAGGAGATTGCAAGGAGAAAATACAGACAAGTCCAGAAGGAATCTGTAATTAAGCAAAACAGAGAGGGGCTCAAAGGAACTAATCCTGCCATTACAAGGTCCTTGCCAGCAGCCTGTCCACTGAAGCTGAAGTACACAGAGGAGCTATTTGTAACCAAGAGTACTGAATATCCTCAGCATCGCCTCTAAATTCAAAGAGGTGAATGCTTCAGGGAATGTAAAATAAAGACAGAAGAGTAAGCGATGATCCCATCACGTCTCTACTCTTCATACCAACCCTGGCAATCGAGTTCCAAATGGTCACTCGGGCTTCTACATTTTTCTCCCCAGTGACAAAATTGAATCTCTCTTAGACATGCTTGAACCTTCAAGGTTAAAAGCTTGGGCCAATGGAAGCAGAAAACACAATGACATTTTGCATGCTTGATGTATCATGGGTTGTCACATCCAGGAATAGGAAGAGGTAAAACAGACGTCTTCACTTACTCATTACTCAATAAGTGTGTTGGACATATTGGGGTTTGGTTACTCAACTCCCTGCCTGTGTCATCCCATATGATAAATGATTAGACTAACAAATAAAGAATTACATAAAGAAATAAAATTGTTAAATAAATTGATGAAGGCTACCTCCTTGTCCTTAAAGGAGTCATCCTAGGGTTTATATCTCAAACTGTGTCTAAAATGATTTCTTCTCTTTGAAGTAAGATGTCATAGAAACAACTATAAAAGATAGGCCTAGAAAAATGTGCTGTCTCTGGACTTAAGTCCTATGATTTATTTTCTAGAAGGAAAGATTTGAAGGTTGGTACACTAAATGGGATATGTTTAACTCTGTTATACAGATCATGACAAAAATATCTTCTGTTGTTGTTTTGTTATTCTGAGACTCGATTAATTTGCTTGATATGATTATCTCCAATTTCAAATGTTTTCCAACAAAGACTTACTTTGTTCTTTATGGCTGAAAACATTTTCCTTGTGCCTTACAGTTACATCAACCAGTCATTGCCTTGTGTGTACTCCAAACATTCCAACATAGTGCTGACCATTTTCTCCCAATGACCTCTGATCACGGGACACTGTCAGCCCCTTCACAACACATTCTGTATAAAGTAGGATGGGCATCTACTGCTTAACATGTCATTAAGTCCATTTTATCATTGTCTTTACAAAAATGTACAGGAACTGCTTTAAAACTATATCCAAATAGGCAATTGTTACTGACTTTTAAATGTCTTAAATCCTATGCTTGTATGCCAAGAGATCACCATGTGTAGAAGATTCAATGTGAAACGTTGATTCAGATATCATTAACTCTTTCTACTTCTCCATGTGGTTCTCTGAGCTCTGAAAGGAGGGACTTGATACAGATATCCAATTTGAGACTGAGTGGTCCAAGCTCTCAAACTCTCTGCATATCATCTGGCTGTAGATCTTTGTAATTCTTCCCATTTGCTGCAGGATGAAGCTTTTTTGAAGATGGTTGAGCAAGGCACTGATCAACTTCCATAGCAAGAATCTAAAAATATATGTTCTATATTAATAACTTTGGGTGTTCTGGGCTTGCAAGATATATGAGAGATGAGTTCACTAGTCACACATCAACCTCTGCAATTTAGACTACTTGGAGATGTGGGCAGAAAAATACGGCTGTTTACAGAAAAGGCTATTATGTGCAATGTCCAACTCTCTCCCCAACCCAAATAAGAACAAAATATTTTAAGCTCAAGTGGCAAAAGAAACACTTAATATTTTGATCATGCAATTTATTAACTTCTGTGGTTATCTTGTGAACATAAAATCTGAATATTTGAAAAGTTTAACTTAAGAAGACTTTTGCCTATCTTATTACATCTTTTTTGTCCTGTTTGGTTGTTCTGTCCTGAAGGCCTGCTCCTTTCTGATAGGAAAAGGAGGTGGGATGAGTAGAGGGAGGGAAAACTGTGATCCCCACATATTGTATGAAAGAAGAATTCATTTTCAATTTTACAAAGTTTTGCAAGGTTAATACTCTTCACAAAGCTCCTGAGGTAGTAGTTTATAAATCTAAGCATTGATCCTAAATTCTGTGAGTTCAAAATTTGATCAGCTTTAAATGCTACCTCATGTGAATTCTGTTGTTTAGAAGGGGCATTAGTGAGGAAGAAATTGGACTTTCAGTTTTTTGACTATTTTCATATTCAAAAATATCATTTGGTGATAGTAAACTGTAAAAAATAATTCTTTTTTTCCGCGTTTTTTTATTAAAAATTTCCATCTCCTCCCCTCCTCCTCCCTCTTCCCTCCCCTCCCTTCCACCCATACCCCCATTCCACCCCTCTCCAAGACAAAGAGCCATCAGGGTTCCCTTCACTATGTTAAGTCCAGCTCCCCCTAAGTCCAGGAAGGTGAGCAACCAAACTGACAAGGCTCACAGTGAGCCCGTCCATGCTGTCATGCTCATCGCCGTTGTCCTTGGTTTCTCAGTCCTCCTCCACCGTGAGCCACATTCAGAGAGTCCAGTTTGGTCCCCTGTTCCATCAGTCCCATTCCAACTGGACTTGGTGGTCTCCCGTTAGATCTGTCCCATCGTCTCAATGGGTACACGCACTCCTCACGGTCCTGACTTCCTTGTTCATGATTTCCCTCCTTTTGCTCCTCATCAGGACCTTGGGAGCTCAGTCCGGTGCTCCTATGTGGGGCTCTGTCATTTTCTCCATCCAACGCCAGGTGATGGTTCTATGGTAATATGCAAGATATTCGTGAGTATGGCAATAGGATCTGGACATTTCTGGCACCCTCTCCTCAGCTGCCCAAGGAACTAGCTGGGGGCGTCTTCCTGGACACCTGGGAACCCCTCGAGCCTATAATTCGTAAAAAATCCTAAAGAAGCTACATAAGAAGGTGAACCCAAAGAAAAACATATAGTTATCCTCCTGGATATTGGAAGTAGACAAGATTGCCGGACAAAAAATGGGAACATGGGGGTGGGGTGGGATGGGGGGATGGGGGGAAAATAATTCTTACAAAGCTTTTATTGGCCAAGAGGCTTCCTTCATCTGTTTTATGTGAATACACTTTATTTTCTGAAGCACTTAGAGGAAAGTAGAGGGAATTCCCACATCTATACCCCTGCACTCAGTCTCTTGCATAATCTTTATTCTGCTGTTGATTGATACATTTTCAGGAGCCATCAATCAATGTTGGCATGGCATTATCATCCAAAGTCTATTTCACTTCACACACACACACACACACACACACACACACACACACACACACACACACGAGTGGAGGGAGGGGAAACTGTGGTCTCTATGTATTGTATGTAAGAACTCATTTTCAATATAAAAAGAAGGTTTTACAAGGTTAATGCTCTTGACAAAGCAGAGCTTTTGGTGGTGGTTTACGTATCCTAAGCATTGGTCCTAGATTCTGTGAGTTCAAAATTTGATTAGCTTTAAATGCCACAGAGAGGGGGGGCATGATAACATAGAGACAGAGAGAATCACAAATCCTCCATTTAAGTATTATGCAACATTGCTTCATTGCCTTAAAATACATATAAGCATAAGTTAGCTTTGTTTGGGTTTTTTGTGATTATACTACAATTTTATCATTGTCCCCTTCCTTTCCTTCACTCTAAAGCCTCCTGTATAACTCTCCTTGCTCTTCTTCAAATTTATGGTTTCTTCTTTTTACTCTAACTGCTATTACATATATTTTTTTCTGAAACATTTATAAAAGTAACATAGAGACAAAGGACTTTTATTTGGAATCTTGGCTTTGAATAGCATATACTCAGAGTTCTGACTTGTGTGACATGGTCGGTTCTCTCAACCTCATCATTCTAGATGAGAATCTAGAAGAATCACAAATCATTATCAGAGTCTGCACCTGTCATTAATTTCGGACAATCTACTCTTAGAAAAGAAATATATTTTATAAAATATTTATGGCAAAAGTTGATCCATCAGTAATTCCCTTCACTTCATGGTCACAGTTTAGGTATGGTCTAGCAGAGCATACCCAGACTCTTAAGAACAATGGTGAAATTTACCTGCTAATGTAATTATTGATTTAAAACCGAAATCAACACTGGACACATAGTTTTTATTTTATGACAACACAGCTATTTTTTCTCTGAACACAATCTTTTTCTCCTATAGGAAAAAATATTTGCATGCCTACATTTTTGTTATTGGCAGGAGGAGTTGAATGTATCGATTTTGATAAACAAGCCAAAAATGAACTCCCCAGTCATTCCTGTGCCTCCTTCTGGGGATGATTACAAAGAAACCAACTTCTGATATGTTCCTAGCTGTTTTCACTGGCTAGAATCATGTAGTTCTTGTGCTAGGTATTAGGTTTCTCTTACATTTCTGCCAACTGCAAAGGAAACATTTAATTTAAAAATGTTTGTCTGTCCAAAATTTCAGAAGTCTTACTTTTAATGGAAAGTGAATAGTTAGCTTCAGCTGTCAAATTGACACAATCCAGAATCACTTAGGGGAGGGAAACATAAATGAGAAATTATCAAAATAGGACTTTCTTATGACCATGTGTTTGCAGAATTTTAATTGCCTATTTATGTGGGGGGAACCAAAAGTGGGTAATGCCATCCACAGGTCGGTAGGACTGAGCTGTATAGGGAAGGTAGATGATAAAGCCAAAGGGAGCACACAAATAAGTAGCCTTCTTACTTTCTGCTCCAATTCTTAGCTATAAATTCCTGACTAAAGATCCTGCTCACCCTCTTTTAATGAAAAACTAAAACCTGTAAGCTGAAACTAACCCCTTCCTCCCCAAGTTGCTTTTGGATTTGGTGTTTATCACAACAATATAAACTAACTAGAACTAAAAGTGATAGCAAAAGAATGAGCTATTGTTGTCACAGATATTACCAGGCTGATTTGAGGGAGAATTATGGACGTATTTGGAACTTTAAGTTGGAAAATTCATGGAGTTATATTGGAACTTAAACAAATGCACAGCTGCAGTTTCTGTTGCGTTATTTCTGAGAGAAGCCAGATGTCATTGGAATCTCTTCATTTGATATTTTCAATTACAATTCTGTAGAATTAAGACATTTTCTGTTTTACGGAGACAATGTTGCTTCACCAAGACTGAAAAAAAAAGCTATTATTAAGAGAATAGCAACAGTGTCATTGAAATGAAGCCTTCTGTAAAGTATTTCCTCAGGGTAGAGACATAGAAGCTATAGTCCAGAGATTACAAAGGCTACATATCACTGACATCTGAACTAGGTAATGTATAAGAGTCTGCCACATGATACGAGTATGGTGGCATGGAAGTTGTGGGATTGGAAAAATCATGGGGAAAAGCTGAAGTTGGGCAGCATGAGAGAGGATCTGATTCCCTGTAGAGATGTAAACAAATGTCTATCCACCTAAGATAGAAAGGGCAATGAAAGACTGAAGGAACACTTCTATATGAGTCCAACTAAGCTTATGAGGTTACATAAGCAACATGGTTGAGTGATTGCTTACAGGAGCACAGGTAAGTGGGTCCTTACAGAGCATGTGTGAGAACTATTTACAGGAGCATTGCCATGGTGTTACTTACAGAAGCATAGCTGAGGAGTTACATACAAGAGCATGGGAAACTTAGTGTGTCATCTACACCACTGAAGAACATTGTATTTTGTCCCTGGTAAGGGGAGGAGAGAGAATGAAGGAGCATTATGAGCTTTCTGAACTACATGGGTCTCATCATTCCTGTAAGATCCCCTTTCCTTCCAATGGGAATATTGAGATGTCTGGTCTTGTGAGGTTCCCTAATATAATCATGCTACTCTAATTTCAAGATGACTACAGCCATGCAATGCTTGGAAAACAACATCCCATAACACGATTCTGGTTCAATTTAACCAAACTCAGGAATGTATAAGCTGTCTGTCTATTTACCAACTTGTCCTAATTAATCTTCCATTTTAATGCCCCTACCTATTGTTCTCAATTGGTTGAAGCCTTTCATAAACTTTAAAGTGTTTTCCAAAACTTATTCCTTGTTTTTTAAAGATGCCTAGTTTTAAGAAATATATAGATTCCAAACTTGTAACTTGAATCAGGTAAAAAGCTCGGGTTTATGACACAGCTTTTCTAAAGGGTTTGCTGCATCCACCTTCAGGTCTTAGACTTTTTTCAAGCAGTTGCTCTCCAAACTGAAGGTTTTCCACTAGCCTTTGCCACATCTGGTCTATGCAACCTGCTTTCCTAAATGTTATCAAGTTTTTGGTTATAAACTCCTGCTGTCAATTATCGAAGCAAATATTAAACTTTATCATTGATCTCTTGGACCCACTTGTCATAAATGAAGTTTTTGGCCAGCTTCCCTCACTGGGATTTCACTCATTTTTCAACAGACATTAATGTCTTGTGTGCTAGAGTAGCCTATCAGCTCATTGGAAGTCTCATTCTTGAGTCAATATCAATCATTTGAATGTATTATGGTCTTGTGAGATTTATATGAATCCAAAGGACAGTTGATCTTCTATATTCTAAGAATTGGGTATCCTGTTTCTCCTTTTCTCACCAGTGAATAAACATAAGCAAAATTTGTGATAAAAAGCAGTGGCTATTCATGCAGGCAGTTATAGGCTAACAATGGTAAAATGATACTATATTTTCACAAACGTTTTCCAATAACCACTTGCTGACATGTCAACTTAAGCAATAATTACAGTTATCCAGGAATATGCTTCTTTCAAACCTGTGTTTAAGAATTTGCCTTCCTTTCTCCCTGCATACTTAAACAAATTATCTACCTTTATCTACTGAAACATTTTTTTTTGTTCTGAGCCCTTTTAGAGATGAATGAAAATTTACTAATAAGCACAAGATAGCAATTTTTCCTTTGCATTTCAAACAGATAGAAATTATTTACCTTGAGAACGTGGACCTAGAATATTGATCTAGTCACACCATCTTTTGTGCAAGAGAGTTATTAGAACAGGAGGTTTCAGCAACCTTCTTTGTGTTCACTGAACCATGCATTCTGGCAAATAGTAAAAGGAACATATGGGCCATATTTTTGTGTTACTAATGTAAATGCGTTGATTCCCTCAAGACCCACAGCAACAATTATCTGAGGTTACAGTAGTGGCAAGAGTTATAGTTTGTCCCATAATAATATGTTATGAATGTATTTCTAGGAACTCACATTTTCAAACGTTCTGTGTTTCTTGAAGCTATGACATTTCATGGGATATTGTCCAAGCTTTTGCAGTAATATTCTAATTAACTCGTATTTCCCCAGTGATTCTATTATTACAGATAGAAGTTATATTTCATGTACTATTATATGAAACTTTGTAACCAGGGGTTGAGAAATCTAAACTTCATCTCAACATTTCAGTTCAGTATTCATGTATCCATAATGGGATAAGGCAGGTGTTGAAAGGGCCCCAGGTTCCTTTGCTGGTCAGCTACCAACATCTGTAATGAAAGGTATTTATTTTCTTATTTCATGGAGAAATAAATATAATTTGAATGAACTAGAATTTTAGAGCTAGAAGAGGCCTCAGAAATAACAAACATAAATTCAACCTTTCCAAGAAGAAGCTGTCTTAGGTAATGGATGTTAAAGAGATTCAGTGATGGAGTGTGTCTTAATGTTCCCAACAAGCAGCTGTTTGACAAGCGAGGAAAACCATGCAGACGTGGTACTGCTTCCAACAATCACACAAATGAGATAGCGAAGTCATCAAAACTAGATCTCAAATACCACGTCATCTAATTCGGTGCTTTTTCAGTGCAACAACGATGCCACACAAGTATAATGCAGTCATGTAATACCACACAAACACATACACAGTGACTGGACTACTTCCTGGACAATCTACAGCTGCATGCTCATTAAGTTTATTATCTTAGTATAATTGGAATGAAATCGATTAATTTCATAAGATATCTCTTTAGATTAAAAATTAAATCTAACAAATTCTGAATTTCCACACCAGATTACTCTTCTTTCTGCTATCATACCTGAGTTTTATTTAAGTAGATTCTCCTTTGTCTAAAACAACATGATACCCCTGATTTCCTAAATTTAAAGTCGTCTAGTATTAGGTATTTGAAATATTCAGCAATCCCATATCACAGTAAACCTAATGCATATTTGTTGAACTTTTCCTCCAGGTATTTTTGACTGACTTCTAGTTCTGATTGGAAATATAGTCATAATTATAGATTGAAGATTCTTTTAAGTAAGAGTAGTTGTTAGCTATCTTGTAGAATACCAACTGAACTAAAGTGGAAACTATAGAATATTGTCTTGAGGGAATTTCTCATACATCTCCTGTTCTCCTCTATACCAGGACTTTATAAACTAGTTTTACTCATGAGTCATTTCCATCAAATAAATGTTTACACATCTCTCCATATGAAAAACATACAAAATAAGTATACAAATTAAACATATACTACTAATAAGTATATCACAAAAATAATTTACTTTCGGGCTGGAGAAATGTTTAAGATCTAAAATAGTTTACTGATCTTTCAGAGGACCTTAATTTGGTTTCCAAGACAGATACCAGGGTGTTCACAACTTCTTTTAAAACCATCTCCAAACAATTTAATGTGCTTATGGTCTCTAAGGGAACTTTCAAGTAGATTTATACAGGAAGACAAATGTACATAATTCAAACAAAAATAAATCTGAACAAAAATAATTTTATTTTGAATATTTGTTGGTGTACATATAATTTCATCCTATATTAAGATAAGAGCAAGCTTACATATTAAGAATTGAAGTTTTTATTATTATGTAAAATTAAATCTTGGCTAAATTAGTGACAATACGTTACAAAGAATCTTCAATGTTTTTTGAGTCATGAGAAAAAAAGACCAAAGCAAAATTTCTGAACAAAATTATAAAGGGTCACCTCTTAATTTCAGTAGTTTATTTGTACTTCATCTCCCTTAGAGCCACCTTTCCATGGCATATGATAATAAGAATTTGCAATTAGACTCTATTACTTTGCATATGTTCTGAAATAAATATTTTTTATCTGTGCAGCCTTAATCATATTACAGTTTTTGGTATCCCTGAGAAATACATCTAGCTCTTGTGACGTGACATTGGTTCTAAGTGCCTTGCACATGGACCATGTAATGGGTGACAAATTTGTTGTCATCCCTTTTCTTTATAGAATATTCATCCCCAAATATGTACATGGACATATATTCAAATCTTTTTTAAATGCTGTCTTTTCAATGAAAGATTTCCTCTTTTTGTTTTGCCAAAATATAGCACTACCAACCTAGAATTACCTTTCCCTTCTTTGATTCTTCATAACACTTAGCATCCACTAGCACATTCAATATTTCACTAGTGAATTGATTCATCTAGTTGCCATAGTTATAAAACAGTCATCAGAAGGTGAGCATTTCACACACTATTTTGCATCTAAGTTCTTAAAGAATGTATGAGGAACAGAAAAAATATCTCTCTAGACTTCTATTTCTGTAATACCTTCAATACGATTGTGATTCCGTTATCAAGTAGCAATTCCCAATTACTGAAACTCAAGTGTGAACTTCCCAGATCAATTCAACATTATTATGATAACTGGGGATCCAGAAATTTCTATAATCTGTGGCATCTTTTTCCACAATTTCATCTCTTGCTGTCAGTTACCTTCAACTGCCACTAAATAAATGCACTGAAATAAGGACTTAAATACTTAGTTTGTTTGATTTAAATATTATTTAAAAGATTACCATATATAACATATTTTGTTTTAAGGCAGATATAAGATTAATCTAAATTTAAATCTCTAGAATTGATGCAAAGCCATGATTATGAGACCCAGGTTTGCCAGGTTCACCATTTTGTCACATAATTTCCCTCCTCTAATCCTGCATTTTGAACAAATGGAACTTTTCTTAATACAATCTATACTTTTCCTGCTCATTTACTGATTTATTCATGTCTGCTTTCTGGATGTAACCTAATATTGGCTAATTACAGTGTAACATCTGTGTTCTGATGATACCTAAACCTTCCTTTATCACTTCCTCATTCAACAACACAGCAGTCTATTTATTACTAAGATGAACAATAGTAAGGACTTGAGTCTTTAAAAGGAGATGTGGGAACTGGACGATGTGCAGAGAGTGAGAGACTTTGGAATATGCAGTCCTAAATGGGATATCTTCATCAAAAACCTCTCTTCAGGGCGCAGGGAAATATGAGGAGGGGCAGAGACAGGAAGGCTGTAGTAATCAGAGGGGAGAGATGACAGAAAGGAAGCAATATCTTCCAAACACAACAGAACCAATGCACCTGTTAGCTCATAGAAACTGTGCTAACATGTAAAGGACCTGCACAAGTCCAAGCCAGATGGGTCCCAACACTAAGCAGAGAAAGTAGACATGGTCTCCCACTCTTAGCCAAGAAGATATCAATAAATGACAGCCACTTGCAAAGGAAAAAAATCAGTCTTCTCAAATGGAGTCTCACTGGGTTTACAAACCATAATTAAACCTAAACCCCATGCCCTGCAATAGATGCAACACAAATTAAACTCAGTGGTGTTTTGTGATTTTTTTTGTCTTATATTGCTTGTTTTTGTTTGTTGTTGTTTTATTTTGTTTGTTTTTCACGGGGTTTCTGGCCATATTGTCTGTCCATGAACTCACAGAGATCCACCTGCCTCTGCCTCCTAAGTGCCGGGATTAAGGGATTGTGACACCACTGCCTGCTAAAATCATGCTGCTTTCCTTGAGATTTTTTTTTATTGCATGGGTCTTTTGCTTGTATGTTATAGTTTAGTTTCCAATTGTGTGTTTTAATAAATTTGTGTGTGTGTTTCTAGTGTTTTTGGCTTTATTTTAATTCTGGTTTCTCTATTTTTATTTACCTGATTTTTTTTTTCGAGACAGGGTTTCCCTGTAGTTTCTAGAGCCTGTCCTGGAACTAGCTCTTGTAGACCAGGCTGGCCTTGAACTCAGAGATCCGCCTGCCTCTGCCTCCAGAGTGCTGGGATTAAAGGCATGCGCCACCACCACCCGGCTTCCTGCTTGTTTTTTAAAGAAAGAGAAAAAAAGCCTGGATTGGAAGGATAGGAAGGTTATGGGGAGACTATAGGGAAGGGAAAGCTCTGACCAAAATATATAAAATTTCAATGAAACCATGGAAATAAAGAGAAAACATAAAATAAAGTAAAAAGAGGTGCTGGTACAATGGATGAAAAATAATGTGTTTTTTCCATTATCTTACCCAAGTTATTCATTCATTCATGGTCTATAATTATAAATTGATAAAGCATGTTTGTAAATATTGACCTAGTATTCACTTGAAAAAAATGAATTAATCTTTCTTATAATTTATTTGACTTATTGATAACCTCCAAAAAGTACAGTGCAAATAAAGAGTTTCATAAACCTTACCAAGGTGACAGCTTCTTCCCAGAGGATGGAGTCTTAGTCATTTAAGCATATACCAGGACTATATTCTTGACAAACAACTGTCTGGAATCCCACATTTTAAGTTTCTTTCTATTGTCCATAAACATTGCCAGAGTTCTCAGGGGACAAATTACATCTAAAAAAATTAATCTTTTTCTGATTCTCTTTTGACGTTATATGGAATGTTAGATTTTTAGTTTATAGAAATACAGGAACTTTTGATATCCAGAGAGGATTTCAGACTTTCCATTATGGGGAATACTTACGCTTTATGATTCCAGCTAACAGGATACCACATTCTTTGGTGACTATGTCAGGAAAGGTAAAGAATTAACAAGGACAATGAATATATTCAGTCTTGTCTCACCCTGAGGTTAAAACTAAATATATTTATAAAATGAAAGTATTATGCATGTGTAAATTCACACTTTTGCTCTAAAAGTAGAGAAGCCAAATAGCTAAAATCATAGCTCACTGTATTTGACATTTGTGTACATGATATGGAAATGTTCATTTATTTGTGAAAATTTACCAACATCTCTGTGCAGAAGAATGAAAGATTATATACTGTTAAGCGTGATATTCTCACATACCCACATATGTGCAGCTTAAGCATTATTACAATTTATATACATCCCTTATTATTATTTTGGGCTTAGTATTTTCACTAGCTCTCTTCTCTGTGTATACTCATTTATAATTTCTTGATGTACAAGAAGACAAAGTTTTGAATTATTTTGATTTGTTGGTTAAATTTAGCACAATGTTTGATGGATAAAATATTTTAATAAATGGGAACTTGGTAGAGGATCAAACTGTGCAAGCCTATGGATAAATTAAGGAGAGTTGGGTGCAGAGAATGTCAAGAACTGGCATTTATAACAGCATTTGTTTGTGTTGTTGTTCCTTGTAGCTTTGTGCTGTATTCAGGAGGGAGGGAGTGATTGATTTTAAGGCTCTGCATTTCCTTTCCAACTCAGTGATTTACTTTTCATTTAAATTAAAGACATGTTGTTTCCTCAATAAGAACCATGATGGAAACATGGGGACACCATACATCTAAGAAGTATTCAGAGAGAATAAAATTTGAATCACATGCATTTGCATAGCACAGCAGTCATTTTGACAAGCGACATTTTTCAAGTTCAATGCAAAATCCTCATGTTGTTGATCACAGAGTAAAATCCTCTACCCTAGAGAAGCAGTGTTGTATTATACACACATGTAAAGCCCTCGAGGGACTTCAGCAAGTGACATGTCTAATAAAAACCACAGGCTACTTCTAACAATGTGTGTGCAATTGCTTTGTGTCCAGCAGGAAAACCAAATGACTTAATATTTTGTAACCACAGAAATTTTATTAGCTATGCTTTCTTCTATTTTCCTACTCCATTTTTTTTTTCAAGCAAGCACAATTCAAGGCTAGGATGATGTGACTAAGCGTTACTTTGACTTCGCTTCTTAAAAACTGTTGAGAGAGACAAGGACACAAGAAAAATGTGATAATAATCTATTATAATCTTCTCTTTATTCCTTCTTTCAGATTATTATTTGTTATTATACTCTGCTTTTCTGATAAAGCTCAGTTCCAAGAAAAGATTGCTCATATAATCAAACCAAATCATTGCTATTGTAAAGTAGTTCTTTAATGTTTTTATGCATGTAGAAAGCACTTTGTGATTTTTGGAAACATCTTTCATTCAAAGCATGTGCAATTAGTGTGGTAGGGTATTTTCAGAAAACAGACGCAAACCGACATATCATGACATAGCAGCCATGAGCCTCTATAGGACACCCTCAAAGTTAAAATGGTGCTTTTTCTATTCTACAGTCTTCAATTTCACTTAATCAAAAGGTAGGTGCTAAAGAACTACAGAACTCAGGAAGAATAAACTCCTAAAATGAAGTTTATTTTTTAATATTAACAGAAATCAGATATTTATTTTAACAATTTTTTTTAAAATTTTATTTATTTATTCTTTTTTCATACAATACATCCTGACTGCAGCTTTCCTTCCCTCCTCTCATCTACCTCCTCCACTCCCTCTCCTCAACATCCACTGTTCCTCTGTTTCTCTTCAGAAAAAGAACAGACCTCCGAGTGATACCAATGAAACTTGGCATAATAAGAGGCAGTAAGAATAGGCACACACCCTCATATCAAGGCTGGAAGAGAAAAAAACAGCAGGAGGAAAAAGGTCCCACATGCAGGCAAAAGAGTCAGACACTCCCACTTCCATTAGTAGGCGTCCAACAAAAACACCAAGCTAGAGAACCACAACATGTATGCAGAAGGCATGGTGCAGACTCATGCAGACTCATTGGTTACTACTTCAGTCTCTGTGAGCCTATATGAGCCCTGCTTAGTTGTTTCTGTGGGCCCTGTTATCCTGGTGTCCTTGACACCTTTTTGAATGGTATACTAGAGAGTTTATTAAAGTAGCTTTACTATTCATTCTAAAGAGTCAAAAGTTCAGGCTCAAAAATAAAACCTTAGGAATGATTGCAGTTAGACACGTGTTTTTATTGAGGAAATTGAAATGTAAGAAAAAAAGTATGGTGAAAGATAGATAGAGGCTTTGGATTGGATTATTTGACCTTTCCCATTTTGGGAAACTTATATTACTATACATTTTACAGTGAGAAGAAACCATGGTCCCATTAGATGCTTGGCCCGTCCCCGCATGCCTACAGTAAAGATTCTAAAATCCAAGCTTCACTTTGCTTTTTCTATTTCAATAGTTGAAAAAAACTGCAAAAAGAAGATGTGATTAACAAAGTAATGAATCATATTTGTTCCAGTTAGAAAGAAAATCTTTCTAACATATCATAGTAAATTTAAGGGTATAGCTATATAACTTAATACATATTAATATGCATTAAGATTTATTTTTATTTTTAAATTTGTGTGTATGCATGTCTCCATGTCTGTGTGTATATCATGGCTGTGCAGGTTTCAGGAAAGTTTAAAAAAAGAGAGTCAGATTTTTCCTAGCCTGAATTAGAGTTGGTTGTGAGCTGCTCTTTATAGGTGCTGGGAGCAGAACTTGTGTCCAAGAAAAGCAACAAGGGATCTGAACTGGTTGGCCATCTCTCCAGCCCATATAGTTGATTTTTTTGGTAGAGAAATGTCTTTCAATCCATAGAAATGCCAGATTTTAACATGTATCTAAACCTAATACTTGTGATTTGAAATATATATATAATATGTATTGAGGTATTCAGAGAGCTACTTTGGAATCTATATGAATAAAATATTCCATATGAAATGAAGTAACTTTTATATATGCAATAGAATGATTTGCGGGCTAATTTTGTTGTTTTGTTTTAATTATTAGCTTTAATTTCCTGATATCCTATTGAGTCCCTTATCCAGAATGTAATTAGGAAGGTAACCAACAGAAAGAATATGCTTATAATGACAAATATAAGACTATGCCTTTGCTCATTGTCTAATGACTATCCACTTCCTGACAGACAAGTCACTTGACCTCTGTGAGACACCACTGCTCAACTTCCTATTTCTCTACTTAGTATTCTTTATCAAAACAGGCATTTTTAATGCTGATAATTCTATAAGCTTGAATAATTTGCAGGGTGTTTAATATTTACATTTCTTTTTAAGAATTTAACTATATTTTTGAACAAATACAAAATTTATTTCCAAATTAAAAAATTTCTGTTTCCCTCCCTTTACCCAGGCATAATAATTCACTAGAAATTTTAAAATACAAGCCTTTTCTGTCATGTTTATATCCAAGAAGAATTCTCAGAGAACACTGAGAATTTGAAGATTAGTTACTGGTTGTGAAAGTGGACAAAATACATTGAAATATTTAACAAATCATTCTTTATACCCAGAGTTTCAATTTCAATGTTTATTCCTCTTACTTCATATTCTTGTATGTATTTTCTCTTATTGTTTGTTACACAAGATTTAAATAACTTTGTTTGGTACCCCTATTTCTTTCTAAATTTATATTGCCTGATACTTTAAGGGTATGCAATAAAGTTAATGAATCACTGAAAGTATTTAAAAGATATGCAGAATAACCTGGCATGGTGGTACATGTGTTAACTGCCAGCACAGGTTGATGAGAAGTTCAAAGATATCTTTAGCTGCATAGTAAGTTTGAGGTTAGCCTGTCTACATGTAAATTTCTAAAAATGTAAATTCACACACACACACACACAATGAATAGAGAGAGGATAAGAAGGTTATAGTGATAAGATTAGATCGACAACATAGAAAATTATCAAATTATCAATATTAAAAACCACATTAGCAAAAAAAATTTCCACATTAACTTTAGCATTATTTGCTATCATTCCCCAAATCTTTAGTAAGTCATTTGCTTAAGTTGTACATTTTGTCCTATTTTCCAAACCTATGTCAAACTTCTTCCACTGGTAACTGAAGACATACAGAATGGGGAAATTCAATTGTTTGTTTTAACTAGCATATTTCTATCAAGCAATTTTATTCAGCTCTGTTTCCACATAACATAATTCATTTTAAATAACCAGTAATTTTGTCTATATTGATAGTAGGAGCTATTGAGAAGCTATTTAATAGCTGTAGAGGGATAATTTTAAAGTTAATTTAACTTTCTGAAAGATATTCACTTACTGCAACTTAATGGTTAAAACCATCTGAAATGTGTCCAAAACACACAAGGAAAAGTAGATAATTGAGAAAAAACATTGTTGTACTGCAACAAAGATCTGCCAAGGTTCCCATTAGACCAGGTGATAGGCTCCCTTGGGTATCTCTTGGCACGGAAGAAATCAAATCTGGAGGGAAGCTAAACATTCAAATTGGCTCATGCTTTGATGTGTTAGAGAAAGAAACTGAAGCAAAGAGATATGGGAAATTTGCAATTTTTCTTGTTTAAATGAAACTTCTGTTATTTCAAAGAGCTTATTTTGCTGTTAGACATGAATCCGCTCAGGCTCCTGACATCACGGGACTTTTCTCAGTCCAATCGATGTAGGGAAAGTAAATCCAGAAAAAAAGTGGTGTAGATTTGTGGACCACCATGCCTTGAGAACTGCAAATGCTTATTGGAAAATAAAAAAAAAAAAAAAATCTTTTCAATGTTTTTTTTTTTTTCTGTGAAAGAAGTGGTGGAAAAACAATAAAGTAAGGCATTTTTTGTTTGTTTTACCGTTAATGTGCAACTTCTGGGGGGACTGATTTATAAAGCAAATATTTCAAGCTTAATGAAGAATTAAACACAACTTCATGAATTATTTGAAGACTGTATTTCAATTTAGAATGTAAATCATAATTTTGGTTGTCAAGAGTAAATGTTACTGACATGTTCAGACAATACCGCCATCTAGCCAGTTCATTGAAACCTGCAGCATTGACATCAATTGCCTTGAGATTATGAATATCATTATCCATTCTTTACTCTCTTTCAGTTTGTGGTCCTAGGAAATACAAAGGCAACTTTCTTCTGATGTACAAGAGTGTACAGGTGTCTGTGCTTATGCATATGCCTAAGGGGCGCAGAGGCCAACACTGAGTGCCCTCCTCCGCCACTCCCCATCTTATATTCGCTATGACAGAGTCTGTCACCGAACACAAAGCTCATTGTTTCAGCTATGTTGGCTGACAAGAGATTTTGCAGCATCTGTCTCTTTTCATCCTGGCGGTGGTGTTATATCACTTTTACATTAGGACAAGAGACCCAAACTTAACTTCTCATATTTGTGCAGCAAGCACTTAACTCTCTGATCCATTTCTCCAGTCAGATTACAGTCCTTCTCATTGGTTATTGAACTAGTTACAATGAGGATTAAAAGATATAAATGCTGTAAAATATTAAACATATGCTAAATTCTTTTAAATATACTGCTAAAATGATCCAAATTGTATGTATTAAATGCTGGTATGTTTTACATATGTGAATACAAACAGCATGTTAGGGAGTATGCTTTAATAGCACACTGCTTGGTAATGAAACATGAAAATTGTTTTGCATGCTTACTCTATCCCGAATCTTTGGATTCCTAGCCTAGAATGTTTTCGTGCTTTCTATCTCAACCTCTTACTTAGAAATCTTACTTAATTTTAAGGGGCAGCCATCCCAATTCTTTACCATTTGGCTGTGCAGAAGGAGAAAACAGCCATTGCTATAAGCTCTACTGTGAGCCCCAGGCACATGCTAAGAACTGCAAAATAAAGCCCAAGCTATCTCTGCATGTCCTTGTAATCTCCGAATTTTCTCTTCAAAGTACAGATCATTTCAGGACATTGGTCATGCTCACCAAAGGCCTGAGGAAATCTGTGCTCTGAGACACCACAAATTTCAAAGTACTGAAATAGCAACAATATGTTTCAAGTTGTGAGACTGGATAGTATCATGTTGAACTCTTAAGAGAAACATTTGTGAAGATGCCTTTTCAGAGTTGTGTAGTCTCTTCATATCAAGATAATGTTCATAGCAAAATTATTTATTTATTTGTCATTTATGGCAGGATACTGCTATGTGGTCCTGGGACTTGCTATCTGTATCTGACTGGCCTCAATCTTGTGGTGATTCATCAGCCTTGAGTCCCTGAAAATGAAGACTATAAGTATCCTCCAACAAATTTACTTACCAAAGAATTCTGAACTGGCTACCGCTGTTACCACTAAACATAAAGTCATAAGTACAGACACTCTTCCTCTTTCCCATAAGCTACCTGTGAGCCCATCACTAAGACTAGCTCAAAGTTTATTTCAAAGTTCACAAAAACGTCACACACAAAGTTGATGCTTTAATTTCTGAGTTGAAGTTTAAGAGGTTCAACATGCATACCATGTCATATTATTTTCTGTACATCTATGGTCGTGTTAGTGCCACCATATGAGTGGAACAGACAGATGACAACTAGAAGCAGTAAGTTCTCTCCTTCCACAAGGAGGGTCCCAGGGATGGAAAACAAGCCTTTAAGCTTGGTAATATTTATTTAATTGAGTCATCTTGTTGGTCTTTCTTAGTAAGATTTTAATGGTATATTATTACAATTTGTAGAATGCTCTTAGGGATTTCCAAAATACCCCAAGGACCTGAACAAATATTTCACTAAAATAATTTCAGCTATTTAGTGCTCCTGTAGTGCAAACTGAAGACATTCTTTTGAAAATCATAAGCATTTATGCATGTCATTCTCTGATAAAAAACAAATAGAAAATTGTATAAAGGCAAATAAAAATACTGAAAATGGTATTGCAATATAATTTAATTGATACATTTTTTTAGGATCACAAAACATTGAACTATCTTATCACTGCAAACATTTCAGATTCAATGAAATCTTAAATGTTTTTTTTTTCTATTGACTGCAATATTAAAGCCCTCTAAACTGTGGCAGGAGAGACTTGCAAGCAAGGAGAGTATTTACCGCTTTAGAAGACTACAGATGTCAGTGTTGTATTAGGAGATTGGAGAAACATTTATAATAGCGCAATTGAATCATCGTGAGACCTGGCATTGTGAACTGCAGCCTGCTGGCCAGGGATTGCAAGTTTGATGCTGTTGTTACCCTCATCGCTCTGCCTTTATACTTATAGTTCTCATCTGACATGCTCACTACGGATTTCCAAGTGCTTAAACCCCAGTGTTTGTGCAAAATGAAGCAAGTGGAGTGTTCTTACTAAAAAAATAAAAGGCTGTTACTCATGAACAACTACATGGGAATAAATTTTTTCCAGATGTATCCTCTCTGAAGAGCACATAAACAGAACTTAGAGGAAAGCCAAGTGAGATAGCAGTGTGTGTGTGTGTGTGTGTGTGTGTGTGTGTGTGTGTGTGTGTGTGTGTGAACGCTGTGCAGAGCAGCAGGGCTTTGTCTTATTTTCATTTTTAGAAAACTAGAATACAGATAGAGTTTGCATGCATTGTGCAATGTTAACTTCTTGAAGGGCAACTGTCTTACTCAACTATGCGCACAGTGGGGTATCCTTCAGATGTGGAAGGTTTTGTACTTATCATAACAGGATTGCCAAGGATGTTTTCTCTCATTTTAGGAATGAAAATTGTTCAAGGGCTTTCATTAAACTGGTTGTTATGCTACTTTTTTTTTTCATTTTGATACTGATGCCAGCATTCAGGAAAATTCTTACATAAAAGGAGAACAACCCCAGGGTTCTATTGAAACATCAGCTGTTACTAACATACTCTAAACAAATGAATACTAAAAAGTCATTCCGTGTAGTAATAATAGTAACAAATTTTGGGCGTGGGCCAGGACTAATGGTCAAATATGTGTGCTATTAGTAAAAGCCATACAAAATCCTCAATGATTTTAAAGAAATGAAGACAAACATGAGAGTCATTAAAATCTCAATTCTCAGAAGTCTAGATGACTTTCTGTCCTTAGAGTCAGTCACTCTGCAGTGGGAAAAGCATGTGTGACTGCACCCACTTCAAAAGAAAAAAGGGAAGTTCAGAGAATGAAAACAAAAGCTGTGGGTGCATTCTATCAGGAAGAATCGTTGAGACTCCTACTGCCATGTGTTCCTGTCCACAGTTTGCAATGTGTGATGCTGAATTCTCAAAAATATTGTAGAGGATTTTAATGTCAATGTAAATTCTTATAACTTGCAACATTTACATTGGAGACTCAGAAAGTATGATAGACAAAACAGCAGATATCTTAAGACAAAAAATTTGTGGGTAACCACTGTGTCCTATAAGAAATTAAGCTAAAATCAAATATAAGATTTGGCACGGACTGCATGGTAACCATTGCTGTTTGACAAGGTTCCAGTGTTTCAGCATTGCAGGCCACACTTCTCCAGCACCTTTTTACTTTCATTTGTAATGACTTTCACTATTAATGCCCTTTCCATTGGGAAACTTTGCATGAGCTTTGGTAAAAAGATAAAAATGTGTACAATGGTAGCCTCTCTTAACCAAGTAATTATCTGGCAAAAAGAAAAATTCCCCACCACCATGTAACCAGGAATTCCATTTTACTCCTAATTATACTGAGAACAAGAATGTTAGAGAATTACTAGACCCACCTGACCTCAATGATAAAGTACCCATAATCCAGATCTAGAAACTGAGGTCATTAAAGAATTCAGTTAATAAATACAGAGAAAGCAGATTGGTCTTGAGTAATGGGAAAAGAGCAAGACATCGGGACATTCTATTTTGGGAGCATTATGTGTGGAACAGGCCCATGTGGTAAGACTAAGAAACTGTAATATAGTGTCTGCTTCCCAGAAGTCCTTTTCCGAGGGTCGGGCATTTGGATAAGGGTCTCCAATCCTTTGGGAGATTGAGGAAAGTTCTTGCTTGATAATGCAGTTATTCTTCTTATCTCTAACAAAAGAAACTTGTGGCCCTTATATTAACATTGGACTTGTGCCTATTGTCCATGGCAATGCTCGCTTCCCCAACTCCTGATCTCAAGGCACACCCAGGTTATATGTCCCTTGTCTCCCATTTAATCTCATGTGCAGCTATGCAGTATAAAAGGTGTAATCTTTTCTCAATTAAAGGCTGCTGGCAGCCAACCTGATTCACCTTCAAATGGTGTCTGTCTCCTCCCTGTCTCTGCTGCTGACGCCACACATCCCCTTTGCGCCCTAAACTTCCTGGCAAAGCAAGTGTCCAGCAAAGATTCACTTTAAATCATATTCGATGCTAATAACTAAAAATACTATGAATATCAGACCCTTTAGTGTATGACATTTTTATACACTGCCCTCCCCCCAAAAATATGGTGTGGTTACACCACTTGCAGACTGTACTAGAGTACAAGGGTAAACTGGAGAAAGTGTGGGAATGCAGTAATTGGAATTGCCAAGTGAAACTCGCCTCTGTAAAACCATAGCACATCATAACTTCCTGAAAAGTAATCTTCAAGGAATACTGATTCAGGTGACTAGGACGCCATTGTCCTGAAAATAAGTGAACTCTTACTTGTCCTTTAAAAACAACATAAACAAAACTATTGTTGTCCCTGAGATAATCGACATTTAAGGTAGAATCAAAAAAAAAAAAAAAAGTTTTGAGGACTTGCCTCAGTTCCAGTCATCTTGTCAGTGTCTCATGATTCTGGAGATGATACTAGTCAATATTCTTTATCTTAATAACAAGGAAATGTGTGAAAACATAATTTAGTGTGCCAGGTTTTCCACTGTGCAATGCATGGTGTGATAAAACCATGTCTGTCCAAAGGGCTATTCAAATAAATGAAAGACCCTAATATTAAAATTCCATATAACAAACGTGTCTCTTGGTATATAATTTGGTTTGCTACCGTCAACTATTTTTATTTTTTAATTTTTTTTCATTAAAAATTTCCGCCTCCTCCCCACCTCCCCTTTACCTCCCCCTCCCCCTCCACTTTCCCTCCCTCTCCTGTCCCAAGAGCAGTAAGGGTTCCCTGCCCTGTGGGAAGTCCAAGTTCCTCCCCCCTCCATCCAGGTCTAGGAAAATGAGCATCCAAACAGGCTAGCTCTCCCCCCACCCCAAAGCAAGTATGTATAGTAGGATCAAAATCCAGTGCCATTGTCCTTGGCTTCTCAGCAGCCCTCATTGTCCGCCATGTTCAGGGAGTCTGGTTTCATCCCTGCTACGGTCAATTTTTAACAGTAAAAGAATCTCACCAACTTTGTTAACAGCTGCATTACTTACCTCTGTTAAGCAAACACAATTATAAAACAACACGGGAGGAAAATGAGGAAGGTCTACCTAGGGTTCTATTTTCTTTTAAAATTTTCTTAAAAATCAGTTAGGAGAAGATAGGGTTGGTAATTTTTCATGCTTTAAGAATTGGAATAGAACCACGTGAGTGAATTAGTTATATACTCTCTTTATGTGCTATCTTTTTACTGTTTTAGCCAGAATAGGGGACACACACACATACACTCAGGCACACACACACACACACACACACACACACACACACACACAGAAGAAGCTACGGGCACACATTATTTAACTCCAATTATTCTAGAGAGGCATTTAATATGCGAATACAATGTATTTAAAACTGACATTGCACCATGCAAAAAAGATCAATGGTAAAATGCATGCTAATAACTTCATAGTTTTCCTGTAACTTGCAATGTCATGAAATGACATTTTAAAAAAATGACTGAACTTTAAAGTAAAAGCCCTTGCTATTAATTTTTTCACAGATTTATCAAAATTTTGTCTTTTATAAATGCCTTCAGTATTTCATTTTGTATTAAGCATCTGATATTATATAGACCCTGGTTGTTTGTTATGAATAAGTGAATAAGTAAATAAATCTTTAGATTTTGTTACTTTTTGATTTTAGAGTATCAACAGTTGTGGGAGAGCCATGAGCTGCAGAGCAGAAAGTTCGCCATGAATGAATGTCTTTAGAGCTTTCCCTTGCCAATCTGGACCTGAGAGAATGCAGTCAGCAATAGTAAAATAACAAACCAAAAATAAATAATAATAATAATAACAAAAACATATTTTTATCAGAGAAATCAGCAAACACAAATATTTTCCCCTCTGAAGAGACTATCATTTACTATTTACAACATACCACTGTGAATAATTTATGTGATCAAAATCTCTTTAAGGAACTCAATAATGTTTAAGAATGCAACAAATTATGAGGCAAAGAAGAAGTCTGAGAACTACAGTTTTACACAGAGTATTTTTTAAAGCTATTGAAAATGATTCTGGACAGATAGAAGGCTCAACAGTTGAGTATTTGTTGCTTTTCCAAAGGATTCGTGCTTGGTTCTCAGAATCCAGACGGTAGGACACAACCATCAATAACTCCAGTTCCAGGACCTCAAATGCCCTCTTATGGCTTCTTCAGGCACAAAAATTCCACTTGGTGAACACACATAAGTGCTCATAGTTCTAAAAAAAACTTGAATAGTATTTTTACTTCCTAAAATTGCTCAGGGGATAAAGGTCTTGCCAGCAGTCCTGACAACTTTAGCTCAGCACTCAGCACTGAAACCCACATGGTGGTAGGAGAAAACCAACTCTGGCGTGTTGTGAAACTTTGTGCACACGGTGGCTCACTTTTGCAAGCAAATACACATATAAACAAATAAATGGAATAAAATGAACTGGCACAGGGCTCACTAGCCACTTATTTAGTCCTTCAGGTATTCACACCATTAGCCTTTCAGATTCAAATTTAACAATTGATTAATTGATTAATACAGAATCAATCCCATTCATTTCCCTCCATTATTCTCCAGTTCACTCTTCACACACACACACACATACACACACAAACACACATGTGCATGCACATGCACACACAGGCATGCGTATACACAAACAGACAGACAGACAGACACACACACACACACAGAGAGAGGCATGCACACACCACATGCCCTATAGTCTTGTGAATCAGCCACCCTCATTCTAGCAGACAAGAAACGAGGAGGGTGAAATAGTCTTAGATGAGGCAAAAGTTTCCTCTAAAGGGATGCTCAAATGAACTGTTAGTGATTAATGATTTTTGTGTCAGCACCCAGGCCATTCATGTAAAGCAGCTCTAACCTGAATAACATGTCACAATGTGCATGGAGTTTGGAATCAAAGCAGGAATCATTGTCAAAGCTCTACAATGAGAGTCTAAACAAAATTACCCCTTTGCTTCTAACTGTAGTAATATTAATCACACTGACTTTTCTTCAGAGCTTTGCTTTGGAATTAATTACCATAGTCCAATCCATTCCTGAGAAAACGTGGAGGCAGCAACTGTTTCCAATGCTTTACTTAACCATGAGGGAGGATAGCAGAGTCTTTCAAAACCTCCTCTTTATACATATCTGTAAAATGTAAAAATCTGTGTAATCTGTATACTTTAAAAAAAATAAATGAAAATTGGGGAAATGTACCATGGTTTTCAATTGCTTTCAATTACCATTAAACCTTTCGGAGAGTGATTTGCATAATGTTTCATAAACATGTAGGCAGATTAACCTTTTTTAGTTAATTTATTCATTAGCAGTAAAAATTCAAAGCACCTCTTATGAGAAAATAATGTCGTGCTGTTAAATTACATGGAAACAAAGCAATTGGGACATACTTGCCTAAGTTCGTACTGTGTCAGAGCACAAAAGGAGTGGAAAGAAAAAAAAAACTTTGCCTGTTAGCAGAGTGTTGATTAGATTGCCAGTTTGTGAGCAATTAGTGGTATTACTAGAAGATTAGGTGAAGTATTAATTAGAGTTAGGCCAAATGACTCCTGGGGAGGAAAGATACTTCCAGCTTACTCTGTTGCTGGTGATCCAGGCAGGCTTTGGAACCTGACGCATGTCTCTCCAGCATCCCCTGTCTTGTGGGCATCAGCAAACCTAGGACCCCAGCACAGGTCTTGAAATGACACATATCTCGCTTGTAATTTTATTACAGGACACCTAAAATATTATATTTACTTTGGGCAATGAGAAGCCAGCACTCAGCTCTGAAAGAAATTGATCCTGGAAGCAAAGCCAGACCAAGAAAGTTATAGATGGTTAATAGACATAGAGAAATTAAAGAAAGAAATTTCTCAGGTGAGGAGTCTGTGGGTAATTCACTTACCATGTAAGATAAAAATCAAGCCAAATTAAGAATATGCCTTCTACATAAAGTGCATAGACTCTAGTCATGGCAGCTGACAGGAAGATGGTCCTACAAATTGTCACATTCTAGAAGCATATTGCTTACCCAATGACTATAGCTGGCAGTTTTATTTAAACAAAATTCGGGATCTTGCCAAATGGCAGAGCAAAATAGTAATGTTCATGAAGGTGCTCATGATGCCGATGGTGAGGAGGATGTGATTACGATGATGGAACTAGCCAGAGTTATATGCCCCAGCTTTCTTACAACTCCAGTTCCTCTCCTGTTTCCCTTACAATACTTGTTACGTTGATTTTTTTTTTTTTTTTTTTTTTTGGTTTTTCGAGACAGGGTTTCTCTGTAGCTTTGGAGCCTGTCCTGGAACTAGCTCTTGTAGACCAGGCTGGTCTCGAACTCACAGAGATCCGCCTGCCTCTGCCTCCCGAGTGCTGGGATTAAAGGCGTGCGCCACCGCCGCCCGGCTTATTACGTTGATTTTTGATCCTTACCTGAGTCGACCTTTCCCTTAAACAGTAATTGCTTTTGATCTGTAAATTGACACCATTCCCTGCTGGCTGCAACACTTGGAAAAGTGGTATCACACCTCACCGAGGTAACACAGTAGAGCTGCCCCCAGTGGCATGGGTGCAGGTGAGCCTGCCTGAGGGTTTGAGTACAGAAGAGCTGGCTCTGGCCTTTTACATGAGCAATGTGGGCAAGCCAGCCCTGAAAGTGTGAGCACTGGAGAGTTAGCCTCGCCTCTCATCACCTACAGCATATGTAAGAACTAGCCCCTTACCTGGTCGACATAGGAGAACTTGCTATAGAGGTGTGGATGCAGAACTGGTCCTAACCCTTACCTGGGAGGTGCACAGGAGCTGACCCTGCCCCTCACAGGCTGTAGCACTCTAGAGAACAGCTCCTACCCCTTCCCAGTTGCTGTAGGCAAGAATGCTATACCTACCCCTCATCTGAGCCAAGTGGGAGAGCTGGCCTTGATGGCATGAGTGTAGGAGAGCAGATGGTTGGACCAACCTAACTACCAGGCAGGCCCCGATCCAGGGCTTTATGTTGGTCTTGCCAACATCTATACCATCTAGGAACTGCTGGGAGATATGAAGGGTTAGGTCCTGCATAACCAAAGCTGCAGAATCTCACACAGGGCAACAACAGGATATCTGAGAAGAGTCAGGTGAGAGTACAGTATTGATAGTGTAGCAGAAGCCAGAGGCCTAAAACCAGACCAATGAGTCATTGCAATAAATATCTTAAGCAAAGTTGTTTAGATGAAACTGTACAGTGTGTGATACACTGTGATACACCCACTGCAGCTTTCACAATGAGATTCTTTTTTATTTTAATTTTTATTATTTTTAATTTTTGTTTTCATTGGGGGATTCAAAGGGTAGAGAGAGGATAAGTGGGATTGGGGTGTACAAGGTAAATTTCACAACCAATAAAATTGTTTTTTATTTTTATTTTTTAATGGAGAAACACATACCAAATCAAACACCATTGCTGAAGCACAAAAGGAGCTATTGAGTCAACAGACCAAGGCTTGCTCCATCACACCTCAAACTTCTTGGGAGATAGCAGACATCACTGCATGACTTTGTAGGCTTTGGCCCCGGAGCATAGCATCTACCTTGCTATTGTTTTCAGATACCTCTTCGCTTTTCAGTTAGTTCTTATGTTTCTGTTGATGTAGTATGCCATACCCTCTATTACCCTGAAGCATAACTTTGCAAAAACCATAAAAAGTATTTCCTAACAGAAGAAGATAATAAAGATTTTAGCATGAAAATAGAAACCATTTTAACCATGAATTATCAAACTATCTTTAAGAAATATTTGTAATACTGACAAATCTGGTGTTGATATTTTAATTTGGAAAATTTTTGATGTATTTTATTCAATATAAAATTAATATTAAGAGGGTTTTTAACTTCCTTTCCTTTTCAGACAAAGTCATTGATCTAGAGTTATACACTGTGTGTGTGTGTGTGTGTGTGTGTGTGTGTGTATGTGTGTGTGTTTGTTTGTCCCATTACAGTATTTAAACCACAGTTTAGTGGCTGTAGAGAAGGTTCAGTCAGTAAAGAGATTGCCATGAAAGCATGATAGACTGAAATTATCATGCTTTAAGATGTCCAGTACTTACACAAAAAGAAAGAAAGGAAGAAAATAAGGAAGGAAGGGAGGGAGGAAGGAAGAATGGGAGGAAGGAAGGTAGGAAGTGCTAGTTGGTACAGCTACATGAAAATCCATGTAGAGGTTGCTCAAAAAGCTAGAAATTGATCTGCTCTGCTATCCAACCATACCAATTGATACTCAAAGATTCTACTTCCAATTTTAGACATACCTGCTTATCAAGGCATAGTTATGCCTTATTCGCAATAGTCATAAAATAAAAATGGCCTATATTTCTATCAACTAATGAGCAGATAATGAAAATTTCTTAGACTTTCACAATGAGATATGTTCAGCTTTTAAAAATATGAAATTCATAGATAATTAGACAGATCTGGAAACAACCATTCTTGGTGAAATAACCTGGACCAAGCACATAAAAATCATATCTTTCTAATACATGAGTGCCAGATTTAAATCCACAGGTAGGCATGTAGTGATGAGACGAGCAGACCTGCTTTTCATCCAGCCCACACGGCTAGCTTTACACCGAAATAACAACACACAAACTATATTCATTTAAACACTGCCTGGCCCATTAGTTCTAGCCTAGTATTAGCTAATTCTCACATCTTGCTTTAACCCATATTTAGTAATCTGTGTAGCACCACAAGGTGGTGGCTTACCGGGAAAGATTCAGCATGTCTGAACTGGTGGCTGTCTTCATGGCGACTGACTCAGAGAGGAGAGGCATGGTGACTGCCCGAGGCATCTGCCTCACTCCCAGCATCCTGTTCTGTCTACTCCACCCACCTATGTTCTGACCTATCAGGCCAAGCAGCTTCTTTAGTAATTAACCAATGAAATCATCAGATAGATAGAAGACACACCTACATCATGCGCATGTTCTAAATTTAGAATTCATATAGATTCTAGAGACCAAACTAGGAGCCATGGCAAAGGATAGTTTTTAAGGAAAAAGGAATAGAATATAGCACTATAGTTGTTTTAAAAGGAATAGTGAAAGACGAAGTGTTAAATTAGGGTTGGCTAAGGCCTAATTTAGGTAAAGCCCAATGACAAAAATAGGTTGCCTTTTCTAGAATTGTTGGCCAGTGAAAGAGTGAAGTTACATAGGCCCCCAAACATTGAATATTCCTTCCAAATTGCATACACATAGTTGAGTTATAGAATTTGAAGAAATGGGGTAGGTTCTGACCTGGAAGCATCATTCTGGCTAGCTTTTGTGTTGCTAGAAGGTACTACAGTACCTCTGAGTACATTACTTTAAAAGAAAAGAAATTGTCAGTCTTATCCAGCTGTGAATTGTGTGAACTACAATAGGGACTGACCTAGTAAGACATTTCCACTGGTACAATAATGGCACGAACCTCATAGAAACAACACACCACATTCTGATTGAATTTAAGTTCCACTTCACAATATAAAGGCCTCACAGGACACCATTATTGACTGATGAACTTGTGGCTAGAAAGGTCATAAGCCCTTGGAAAAAAACCGACTGCTATTATTTTGCTAAATAATAATTACACTAATGTCTAATGACTTATTGTTATACTTACAGATCAATGCATTTCTCAAGCCTTCTCAAAGAAACATCTACCTGTCATAGATGGCTATTGACCCTTACACTAACAGCTAGCCAGCATGGAGAGAATAAAGGATCTATGTCATACTGTCACCTGCCAAGACTCAGGAAATCATTGCACAAAAAGGGGTGGAAAGACGGTATGCCTCAGATGCAGTACATGGAGACAAGTAACAGTGTCTTTTGTACACAGTAGGGAAACTTGTACATGGAAGCTCACAGCAGTTGGGACACTATGGCAAAACCTGGGCAAGCTCAACTCAGACCAAATTCCATTACCAACCAATGACTTCAGGGAGGCAGGGGCAGTTTCCTTTAAAAAATAGTCCCAGGTCAAGTAACCATTCCCCAGAAAAAGGTCACACATTCAATAATATATGAACAGCATAAATTTGAGTTGACAAGTGACACAAAAAACTGAGGACAAGGATGGGGGTGACTAAAGAAGGTTTGGTGGATCTGGCAGTTGGGGTATGATAAAAAACACACTATATAAAAATTCTTATTTTTCCTTAATTTTAAGAGAAATGGGTTGCACCAGCATACCTGTAGTCCCAGTAGGGAGGAATGAAGACAGAATTTCTGGATCTTGTTGGCCAATGTCTCTTGTTATATCAGCAATGTACAGCTTCAGTAAGAAACCTTGTCTCAAATTTATGATTACAAAAAAAGGGGATTAGGAAGGTGCCCAGAATACACCCCTGGTTATACATCCATGCACATGAACATGTTCTTTCTCACAAATGTATATACAACCATACAGCATATACACAGAGAAAATAAAAAAAATAAAACCTAAAATTTATTGAGAAATCACACTTTTGGAATATGGCATTCTATAAAATGAAGGATCCCATACAATCAGAATTACCTAAAGTTTCACCACAATAAAATGTTCTGACATTAAAACACTTAAAAGAAATTTGACTATATCTGTACATTAATTTGATGCACAGTATGTATAAAACTATATTGTAGTCATTGGCTAATTAAGATTGTACAATATTACATTGTAGAAATTCTTACTATCACAACTTGACTCATTTCAAAGTAGAGTCAATAAAAGGCTTTTAATTTGTTCCTGAGGGAAAGGTTTATCAGTTATCATTTTAGGTTTGCTCAAGGGCCTGGAAACTCAGGGTTGTCCTAGATGACCTTTAAAGATCCCTTCTAGTCCTCTGACTCTGAAATAAATTAAAGTTTTATGAGCACATTATGCATAAGCATCAGTGGATCTGGAAGACAATGAGGATGAAGTCTGTGCTCAGACTCTCCCTTCTCGTATTTATGCTTCCCATTCATTTCATGCATAACTAATTTCATATAGCAATTGGTAATCGCGTCTTGGTAATGACACCACAGGCATCACAAAACAATTGCAATCATGGCTGCAATTTATTGTAACTACAGCTAAATGCCAGCACTGCACTGAAATACCTCCCTGGTCCACCCAAGAAAAGAATGAGAATAAAATAAATGCACCTATAAAATGGTCACCTTCAACTAACTAGCTTAGAGTACTAAGCAGTGTTAGTTCCTGCTTAATTGTTTTTCTTGTCAGTGTAATGTATATTATGATGTTATATTGAGAAGGTGAGTCTCTTAGATAAACTTCTTTTACAAAACTAAAAAGACATACACTGATTTTTTAGTACTACTACACTAATGCTACCGTGTTTGCTTAATTCCCTCTTGTTTTTCAGATCTGTTGATGCATAAGTATAATGAAGTAATAAATAAAGGGATATGTCTGTTGTTCTAGCCTCTGTTCTACTGAATCAATAGATTCATGGGTAAGAAATAATGATCATGGTCACGGTAAGGTGGCAAAGTTGATTCTCCTTTTTCTTTTTCTCTTTGCTAGATTTTAAAGCCCAATATGTCTACAGATTATATCTTATAGAATGATCTAAAATGCCCTTAAACCCTTTATTAATGAGTAACTTATCTGTGTCATTAAGTTTTTTCATTACAAAATTTTTCATTTAGTTCCATATTTTAAAGTTTATGGTTATAAATTTCCATTAAACATGAATTAAGTATGTCCTACCAAAATAACAAACATTTCATCAGAGGTCAAAGAACCCAAGTACTGCTTCTACGGTTACTAAGACAAATTCACTATCGTTATGATAGTGAATACCATCTTTACAAATATAATTTAGAACCAGAGGTGTGTTAGTCCATGCACTGTACTAGAGACAGATACATCATGTCATGGTGTGTTTCTAGAAGAAAGTGTCTGTTACTGTGACAAATACCACTGTTCCTCCACACACACAAAGCATTGCACAAAGACCTTCTAAGCAAATGGGGCTTAAAAGACTACCCAACAGGTAAAGCGCTCTTGTGAGTCCAAAGTTGAATGATGAAAACTCTTTGTGTTTTCACTCCCCTAAACAAGCTTTTTTGATTACCTGCACCTTCACTGCATGGCTTGACCACGTTTAGGTGGTAGATATGGGCAGGAAAGATGTCAGCATGTATGCTCAACCTTGATCGGATGTTGCCAGGAGGTACAGAGGAAGGAAACATTTCAGAGCGTATGATTACCTCTGATTGGAAGTGATGAAAAATATGGTGTCCTTGTATGCCTGCTTTTTGAATTCTCTGCAAGGCATGACTTGTGACATTTTCTTGAAAACCCAAAGATGGACCTGGCCATGGTCCATAAACCTAGTCAGTATTTAGTTAATGCTTGCTTCACATTTGGCTTTAAATTGTGGTAGTGGTTCTATTCTTGACCAAGGGGAGTAGAACTTTCTGTACAAGCCTGAGAACCTGGCTTCAATCAGAACATTAGTGTAGAAAGCCAGACAAATTTGTGTGTCCTTGCAAAGATCTCTGTCGCTTGCAGACAAACCAATCTAGCAAAGTAGTGAGTTATGGATTCAAATGAGAAACTCTCCCTCTAAAAACAGGATGGATAAAGCTCCAAGACAAATGAAAGCAAGGTAGTTGTCTGGCCCACACATGCATACTCAGGCATATGGAATTGAGTCCACGTGCATGTCTACACCTGTAGCCACACAAACCTTTAAGCCCCCACACAAATATTGAAAAATAAAAATGAGAAGTAAATTTCAGTGAATCTTTGTTTTTATATCTTCTCTTTTCATTCATAACAAAAACACTGCCTTCAGTTAAAAATAGTAATTTCATGCTCTAGTCCTTTATCTTCAACGAGCTGGGGATCTAAGGCATAGAAGAGTTACTTTTCCATCATTGGCTCTCAAACCATCATCATGTAAGAAGCAACCTGTGGACTTCCTCATTATATACTATTGACAGTAGGAATATTTAAGTTATATTTCTTTGTTTTATTTAAGAGACGTCCATTGCAATTAATCCTGAAATTACATCAAGCGAAACTGTTGAAGGTTAGGGCTCGCCACTTATTAAATTACATTTTACTCTGAAAAATAACAACCAGTTTTTCTAATGAACTGTAAGTTATTCTGTTTGGTTTAGTGAGCATGTTTCAATTTTCTTTCTTACAATGTATGTTAAGTATATACTTTTAAAAATCAGAATTAAATATATAAACTTCATTAATTTAAATGCCTTGAGTGTCTGTGCTTGTGTAAGCTGTAATGAAATAGTGAATCAGTGACTAAGTATGTATGTTGACATGTTCAAGGGAAATATCTCTGTGACCCTATCAGCTTCCTAGGAGCCAGGTCAATCTCATTCACCAGCAGACTGCGTTGGATCAACATTTATAGACATCTGTCATCAGAAACAAATCTTTCCATGACCAAAGAAAAAGAATCAAAGAAGAGCTGAAGATAATTGAGCTAGAGAATTCAAACACAAACAGTTTTCTCCAGGAGAAAAAGAAGAAAACTGAAAATCGGAAAAAGTATTTTGGTTTCTGAATGACCAAAAGTTTACAGTAATCAAATGCTCTACAAAATTACATGGAGTAGAAGAATTAATGAGCTTAAAAGTGCCCAGGAAAGGTGGGTAATGAGAATTTATGTTGAGGATACAAAAGTCAGATTTCATACATGATTCATGTTTACATGAATTAACAGCAAATAAAAGTTTACGAGGTAGTGAATTAAAGCATATCTAAAGTGGCTAATTTCAATGTGGCATGATGTTATTAAATCTTACAAATATCTAAGTAATCAAATTATTGTCCTAGATGATACATGTATTTTTGTATCTAAGAGATTTTTAATTTTTTAGATGTATTTAATTCACTTATTATGTGTGTACTTGTATGTGAATGTGTGTAACATTGTGTATGATGATCAGGCAAGCTTGGGGCATTGGCCGTCTTTTTCCACCATAATTGTGGGTCCTATGAATCAAATCAAATCAAATCAGGCCCTCTATAATGACAAGTGCTTTTATTATTTGAAATATTTTGCTGCCCCCTTTTTTCTCTAAGGAATTTGCAAAATTATTTTTACACAGGTATTAGTGGCAATAATACAACCCTTAAAATTATAAAAGTCCTAGGGAAAGAGCACAGCTTGCCTCCTATTCCAAGCAAGCAGAACATTTTAAAATTTGTGTAATTTGAGAGTCACTAGTTATTTCCCTCAAAATCACATTTAAATTTCATAATAACCCTCACATATGTTTTACTTAAAAGCTGCATGGCCATGTTAACTATAGAGACTAATTAATCTACATATAGCTGGACTTTGGTGGAAAGCACATTTTAGGTGGTGAGGAATTATTTTCATTCTTAAATCCTCCATTTTTATGAACCATGAAGTTTCAGCAATAATCCTTGGGAAACACGACTGTTGAGCAGTTCTTAATAGAAATAAACTTTCAGCGTGAACATCTCAGAGTTCTCCTGACATTTTAATTTCAATAAAGGGTTTGATGAAGCTGTGAGGCTATTAGCTGACGGAAATGAATTCATGCTTTTAGCCATGATTTAAAACTCAATACTGAACATGTGTTTTTGTAAGGGCCATGCCATTCTTTGCCTTCTGTATACAGGCTGAGCTTCCATAGTAAGGCTTTAGGATACGAATGTTTAAGAAATTATTTTGGCATTCTAGGTAAAGTTCACCTAAACAAGCTAAAAGGAGCCAATTGAATGAAGCTCCAGAATATATATTACCAGAAAGGCTGGCATAGAGTATTTTGTCCATGTATTCATTTGTCACTGTGATGACTAGTCCTGGCTGTCAACTTTACTAGATCTGAAATCAACTTAAAGACAAGCTAATTAGAAATATGAGAGGGGATTGGTTTTTTTTGAAACAGGTTATTTGAAGTGAAAGGAACCACTTCTCATGTGGGAAGCACTTGTCAATGTTAAGTGAGACATAAGGAAGATGGAAGGCAGAAACTTTACCTTTTGTGTGCTTGCCTTTACTCTTTTTGGAAAGTTTATATGTCCAGAGACTGCCACCCCTGCCCTCATTCACAAATATTAGAATCAGCATCTTATGGATTGAGTGATGACTAGAAGCTCTCCAAGAATTCATTGAGCCCTCAGCACCAGGTAAGGAGCCGTGAGACATCCAGCCCATGGACTAAGAACTTCCAAATTCTCAGTTTCTCTGATGTCAGATAAGCATATTTGGACTACTCAAACGGTATCATGCAAGGTTGTTTGTGTGCCTCTAGAGAACACTTAATAATATAGTTGACTGGTTTTTTTAAGGAAAAAACAATACCACATAAGATATCTTTGCAAAGGTGCCTCTATAGTCTACGTAGTGGCAAACATTCTTTGACACTCTCTCTTTCCTTTTATTTGAAAATCGGAGGTCACAAAGGATGTTTACCTCTGCTTACACATAGTAATTTATGGCAAATAGACTTTAATGACATTGAAGTAGCATTTTATATCACAGGGAGGCCCAATAACTAATGAAGTTCTCTATGGAATATGACCCTTGATGCTGATATTACTATTCTTTCATATCTCAATTTCTTTGTTTTGAGATGGTAGTAAGACAGCCTCTTTAAATAGGAACAAACTCTTCTTCAAGGAAGGTCAATATCCTTTATTTGATTTGTTCTGCCATAAAATCCCCAATCTTCTCTACTCAAATGGCATCACATAATTCCACTCATCATATTAGAAAATAATCAACATAGAACCAATATCAAGTCGTTTTTACTAGATAATTAAATTTCCTAAGGAATATGGAGTGCAATAATTAAGTAAACTGTGCTACCAAATTTTTCTTTCATCTTTTTTTGAGCCAAGGTCTTCATCAGCAGTTTCAAAAAGATCAGACTGGGAGGATAGATCTCTTTCGAGAAGTACCATAGCAACCTATAAAATGAAGCAAACAAACTTGTCCTGCTGAGGCCTCTAAACAGTACTGCAGTGCTTCAGCAAGAACTATGCAATGCCCAGTAATGGCGAATAATATAAAAAACAAAATCTAAGTTATACTCGCTGATCCTTAAAAGAAAAGAATATCTTTCTGCTTTCTTCTCATGGAGGAACTTCTTTCTGAAGAATTCTCCCAGCCAGAGTCTGCTGCCGCATTTCCCTTGGAAAGTATGACTTTCTCGATCACCATGTTTTGGGAAGAGTGAAAAACCTCAATAAAACGCTGTTTCTCTCCTGCAGTCACATCTTTTCAAAGAGGATGCAATTGAGTTTCTGTTTCCACATAGCTGTGGTCTAGTGTTAGCCTTTTCAGTATGGAATTAACTGGAGCAGTCTGTGAAACTCTGAAGGGATGTATCTGCAAAGTCATGTGAACAACAAATCTAAAGCAAAATTCTGTAATTCAACTGTTTAGGAAGTAAATATAATACTTACATTGTCTTTTATCTCTTTCTTATGCATTCTTTCCATTAGTTTTGACTGTGAATGAAAACAAAGTAAAATTATTGGTCATATAAGATCAATGCATCATCTTTTATATTCACACAGATATCAATTTGAACTGGAACCTATTATTTCATAACTTCAAAATACCAGTGTTCTATGCTAAGAAAACCCAGGTACTTGCAAGTATGTCTTTAAAGCAAACTTGTATTGGGGAACTAAATCTCAGCAGATGACACTTTAAGTAAAGCTGGTGATGGAAAAAAATTGTCATTTCCAAGCACTCAATCCCTTAAGATATTACCTTGGTTAATCTACTTACTAAAATGACCTTCATTTTTCTTATATGTAAAATAAATATAATACCAATATAAGTAACTTCTGGCAAGGAGTAAATAAGAAAATCTCCAGCACATTAGCCTATCTTCAGTAAATATTGATTTCTATTTTGCATTGAACTTCCTTCATCCTTCCTCCAAAATATCAGGAAACATATTGCCTAATTTCATTAAGGTATGTAATTCTCCCAAGTTTTCCATTATGCAATGCTGGAAATTGTCCTGTCTATTTAACCCTTGATTTCAGGTTTCATTCGAAATGCCGTATTTGTGAAGAAGGTCTTCCACAAGAAAACATAGCATCCCAGGGTCATTATGCTTTATTTTCATCTCTTGTGTGTTGCTACACTAATAATAATTTTTAATGTAGCATACAGCCTGATTATTCCTTGTTTACAGCGTATCTGCAATGAGAGTGTAGCATTTGCAGAGGAGGATCTCAATCTGTTTCAGCAATGCATGGTAAAAGTCTAGCACAGACCAGGAATCAAGTATTTTGTTAAATAAATCAATAGAAGAAGAAAAGTGTCAATATTGTTTAAATAAACGTCACATGAAGGTAGTATCAGACAAAACTTCTGTCTGTTTAATTTAAAATATCCAGGTGATACACAGGAATGTGAACCTGTTAATTCAAGAAAAAAATAACCAGAGCTGAAAAATATCTTTCCAGGTAAGCTTGATTCTTTTGAAGTCAAGAAACACCCTCTAGATTGGAATTTAAAGTGTGGCAGCAGAAATTACACCAGTGAGCCAGCATCATAATATTTGTGTATGACCAGCCATACCTCATCATGTCTTTGGACTCAATAGTAGCATGAGTAGCTTGTTCTACTCAATTAAAAATAACCAATGTTTAAATTAAGCTTATATATTCTGAATATTTCTGTATTTCTGAGAAATAATGTACTTAGCCCTGTAAGCTTCCCTAAAGGCATACTTGTATATTCAAAGGAGGGCCATTCATTCTGCTGTGTATGACCTGCCTGAGTCAGAGACCAATCTTCTTAATGATGTGAGCCATATATTTACAGCCCCTCCCTTTCTACCTCTAAATTGTTATTAGAGAGGCTGCTGTGATATTTAAAAAGCACTACTTAAAATACAGATTGTTTTACACAGGAAGCTATAAAAGTAATTCATTGCTTTTTTTAAAATCTTTAAGCTAATAGCATCCTTTGTTAGAAAACCACCCCAAATGGCCAGTCTTGATGTTCTCTACAAGAACTAATAATATAGAAAGCTCAGAACAAAATGCAGCAAATTCTTTCTTATAGGGTGGTAATACAACATAGGAACTGATTGTATCAAGGGACATTTAGCATTATATTTTACTCTCAAGACATGAAAGCAGATGCATTAGACAATTAATTTTACCTCCTTTAACAGAAAGGCATTTTTATCAAGATGACATATATATTTAAGTGTAAACAATACGGGTATTGGCCTGGATTCGTTGGTAAAACACAGATGTTAGCTCTAGTCTGACCAGATTTTAAATCCCACTTCAGCTATGTATTGTCTACCCCACTTAGTTGATTTGTTTATAGGACTGCGATACTATTTTCTTTTTTAAAGGTTTTTCAGTCTCTTTTTTATATTTTTTTATTATTATTATTAAAAATTTCCGCCTCCTCCCCACTTCCCATTTCCCTCCCCCTCCCTCTACTTCCCTCCCTCTCCCTTTCCAATCCAAGGAGCAGTCAGGGTCCCCTGCCCTGCAGGAAGTCCAAGGTCCTCCCCCCCCCCCCCCCCCCCCCCACCCCCCTACCCCATCCAGGTTCAGGAAGGTGCACATCTAAACAGACTAGGCTCCCTCAAAGCCAGTTAATGCGTTAGGATCAAAACCCAGTGCCATTGTTCTTGGCTTCTTAGTCAACCCGCATTGTCTGCCACATTCAGAGAATTTGGTTTAATCCCATGCTTTTTCAGTCCCATTTGAGCTGGCCTTGGTGAGCTCCCATTAGACCAGCCCCACGGTCTCGGTGGGTGGGCGCACTCATTGCGGTCCTGACTTCCTTGCTCATGTTCTTCCTCCTTCAGCTCCTCATTTGGGCCTTGGGAGCTCCGTCCTGTGCTCCAATGTGGGTCTCTGTCTCTATCTCCATCCATCTCCAGATGAAGCTTCTGTGGTGATATGCAAGATATTATTCATCAGTATGGCTATAGGAAAGGGCCATTTCAGGCTCCCTCTCCTCAGCAGCCCAAGGAACTAGCTGGGAATATCTCCCTGGATACTTGGGAACCCCTCTAGAGTGAAGTCTCTTGCTAACTCTAAAATAGCTCCCTTAATTAAGATATCTTCTTCCCTGCACCCCTATCCACCCTTCCTCCATCCCAACCATCCCATTCCCCCAGGGTCTCCCCATCCTCCCCTCCTCACTTTCCCCTCCACATCTCCCCATCACCCTTTACCGCCACCCCACCCCACCCCCAAGATCCCAATTTTTGCCTGCCATGTATTGTCTACCCTACTTAGTTGATTTGTTTATAGGACTGCGATGTTATTTTCAATCTATAAGTTAAGTAAGTTATTTTCATTTGAATGATGATCTCTCAGTTAAAGATAATGTAGAAAATGAGCCACATTGCTTAGGCCTGGAGGCTTGCTCAGTTTTATCTGCCGTTAATATTGTTAGTATAAATTAGTATAAATTCATATAACTGTTAGCTTGATGTAGTCCATGACCAAATAGCATTGCTGGCTGTTGAAGCTACCCCAGCTGTCCTAAACTTTTTACAGACTGTTTATTCAACGGTTTTACTGCTTTCTTCATACATGCAGGTTCTTGTACAGTTCTGTTTCGTGCTTTTCTTTCATTTTATTTCACGATCTATGTCCTTCAATTAGGAAATAAAAGCTAGTGAATAACAAAACAATCTATTTTTAATCCCATATTTTCTCCCAGTTACATCTCTGTCACCCTTTATTTCTCATGCAAACTCCTGAATAGATAGACTTTACTGCATTCCATTAAATCATTCTTCAGTTTCAACCTTTAATTGGCTTCTCCCTCTACAACTCCAGCAAACATCGTTCACTAAAATCAGTAGCAACTGCCTAACTGTCAAGTGCAGCAGATCTCTCTCCTTCATTACCTTACATGGATCTAATTTTTATTGCATTTGTAAGCCTTCTTTTCCCACTTACTATCCTCCTCACACACCATGCTTCTATATTTATGAGTCTCTTCCTTTGCTACCATGCAAATATTGTGCTTCTGTGATTCCTGCATTAGACTATTCTGATTCTACAGACATATGGAGGTCACCTCAGAAGATGTATGGTTTCTGAAAGAAAAATCAGAAAAAAGAAACTGTGGAGATGGATAAGCAGATTCTTCTGTTTATTTTGCCGTCCTCACCCAAAATTCTGAAATTATCAATATGAGCCACCACTATCTGGGTTTCATGCATAGTGGTCAGGCAATGTACCAGTAGAGTCACATCCCCAGGTCAGTTCTGAATTTTTATTTGCAAACATCACCCAGACTTCCTCTTACATCTTAAACTCAGCATGTTCATCATTTCTGTCTCTCTCTCTCTGCAATCTTTTCTTTCTATGTCTTTCATCATTAAGATCTCACTACTAAAGATGTAATCATGTGATGATACGGGGAAGCTGTGACTATCCCCTCTCCTTTACTCAAATGTCCAAACTGTGATGCCCACCAATTGCCAGAGCATAGATTTCATCACCAAAGTGTTTTAAAAACTGTCACTCCCTCTATATTGTTCTGATAAGTGCTATATACAGAAGTCTTCATAATTTTCTCCAGGCAACTACAGTTGCACCCTTAGTTGCTTTACCTTCCAAACTGTCTTTATTCAACTGCCATAATTATTGTTTCAATGTAATTGATTTTACCATTTACTTCTTAAAACTTATTTGCCCATGCACTGATTTATAAGTCAAATCATCTTGGAGCCTCAACTGTTTCTGTCTTTGTGTATGTCAATCAATCCAGAATCATCTTACATTTTTAACACCCCAGTCATTGCCAAACCACTGAATTTACTACATACCTTACTAAAAGTGAAAGTGTATAAGAACCAGAAATTCCACCTGTACCAAATATACTTTACAGTAATGTTGACTCACAGGCATGAGTACTATATCATATGAGGTTCCATTGGAGTCTACACATATACACATATGTATATGTGTAGAATATGTAGAATATATATGTGTATATATAGAAACATAGAAACAAAAAAAATAGAAAGAGGTAGTCAGATGGGTAAAAATAAATTTCTATACAATAATATTAATTACTAAATTACAGCTTTATGCTCTATTAAGGATGACTTTAATAAAGCTAAGAAAACAAAGAGACTAGATGTGGTTAAAAATATATAGTAGGTCTTAAACACATGCAAAGCCAATTAGTATGTTAAAAGTTGTAATATGGTTTTGAAAACAAGGAAAATTAAAGTCCTGCCAAACTTATGAAGTCATACACAGATATATGTATATATGTATATATTTAATACATATATAAATATGAATATATGTGGAAATATATGCGTGCTGAGATACAGAAATTTAAAATAAAATTTCCATGTAGTAATGCTTATCTGTGAGACAATTTTTTATTCATTTGAAATAATCAATCTCATCTTTTTGGATCAATAAAGTTTGAGATAATTTATATATATTTTTACAGTGATCATCAAAAAACCATACCCACATATCCATCATTACCCAAATTGTACTTTATATATCCCAAAACTCAGAATCTCGATAAGAATGTATTTATATAGCATTTAATATTTTGTGACTGAATTATTTCACTTGACATTATGCTCTACAAAGATATCTACATTCTTCCAGATAACTGGGATTTTCCTCTAAGGCTAAATACTAGTCTCTTTGCTATATGAGATTCATTATTCCCAAATGGCTAGGTAAAGAACATACTGAGTCTCCCCACCATTCTTTGGATCATGTTTCATCTGTTTATTGGTTCTGATTTAGTTCAGAAACTTTCAAAATTGGATATCTGGTGTAAATACCTGGAAAATTTTGTTTTAAATGTGATCCTAAGATACCATTACCAGAATAGAGACCTTAATTTAATTAATCTTGATACAGTGTGAATAGTTAAATTTTTGTTTGTTTGTTTGTTTGGGTTTCTTTAATGTACAAAGCCACTGCTTATCTATTAAATATTTTAAACTTGTAAAATGTATAATCATTTAAAATTATATGTTATTTATTCCTTTTCATATTAATTTTTAAACAATTTGTCCAACATAATTATTGATTAGTATCTCATTAAATGAAGCAGGCATTTGGGTAGCAGTAGGGTGCAGTCTTGTAGACAGGACAGGAGGGGACACATCTGCAATTTTTTTTGTCATAGTCACCAGTAGAGTCTATTACACAAAATGATGCAGCCATCAACCTATTTTACTACTGTGGGACAATGGACTTGCACCCTGTCATTTGTGTTGTTTTAATGAAATGCTAATTGCCCAGTAGCCGGGCAGGAAGTAGAGGTGGGGCAAGAATAACAGGAGAATTCTGGGAAGAGGAAAGGCTCAGTCTATAGTTGTTATCCAGAAGCAGAGGAAGCAAGATGAGCATGCCTCATTGCTAAAAGATGCCAATCCATGTGACTAACACAGACAATTATAGGCTAATTTAAGATGTAAGAGTTAATAAGAAGCCTGAGCTAATGGGCTAACCAGTTTAATTAATGTAGATTTCTGTGTGTTTCTTTGGGACTGAATGGCTGTGGGTCTGGTGGAACAGAAACCTCTTTCAACAAATGGTGACCAACATCGACAACAACATCCACATAAAACCTGAAAGAGCTTGAGAAATAATTCTAGACACAAAAGAAGAGAGTTAAGCATGGTTTCTTGGTAGTAGCATTTTCTCAAGTGGGCTCTGTTTGCCAGAGGCAAGCATGTCTCATTTAAGAGAGGCTTCCTGACTCAGCTTTAGTTGTGTAAACCTTACAGCTCTTTTAAGAGACCCTACCACAAAACACTTAAATGATGTTTATGAATAGCTGACATCATGCTTCTTGGTGGTGGCAGGGACCTTGAAACTCTATTGATTTTTGGCAATAAACATGACTGTAACCAGTACCTCTACCATGAGTCTAGACTCTCAGAAATCCAAGCAATAGGGGGGATCCAGCCATCAAACCACAGCTTTAATACTAGCCATATCGCTTAGCAAATTACAGACACAAGTGGTTAGAAAAAGAGAGATACAATAAAGATAGATTCAGATAAAAAAAACTCTAAACAGTTTAGAGTGTGTTTAAAAAATATGTAGGATTGGAAAAGAAAAGAAAAAAGATAAAGCCCTTAAAAATTAAAGACAGAGAGAGAGAGAGAGAGAGAGAGAGAGAGAGAGAGAGAGAGAGAAGTTGGGTGTGGTGGCACACACCTTTAATCCCAGTACTTGGGAGGCGGAGGCAAGAAGATCTCTGTGAGTTCAAGAATAGCCTGGTCTACAGAGTGAGTTTCAGAGCAGCAAATGATATACAGAAAAACACTGTCTTAAAAATAATTAAAAATAAAAGAAATGAAGTTTAAGATTGAGCCACATAATGATAGAAAATACACAAAGAATCTTTCACTGTATGATATTACGTTGTCTGAGAAAATTTTGAATGCTGAGGAAGGAGCAATAGCCTCTAAAAGACATTTGATTATATATGCTACTGGATTAATCCAACATACATATTTTGAAAATGCCTTGATTTTAAAATTTAAGTCAAAAGATATGTTATTTTGGAGAAGAGATTTTGCTTTTGTTTCCACACGAAATGAGAAACTGTAGATTTATTCTGGGCTTAGAAAAATCAAGTTTAATCAAGGAAAACCCCTCTGAAAAATCTCCAATAGGAGTGAATGAACCGTATAATCCAACATTTCAGAGGACCTCTGTCGGAGTTTCCTCTGTGTTCTATATCCAGAACAGCCTCAAGACTGCTGGATGAGATGATCAAACTTCACAGAATATTCCAGTCAGGACTTGACCATAATTCCAAATTTTCTTAGGTGTCCATAAGATTACCACTGCCCCTGATCAGCAAGAAGTCTAGAGAACTATATCCACACTTCCAAAAAATGGATTATGGATGTTTGTGTTTATTTAGAGTGTTGGTTACAAATTGTTATGGATAATGGTCAGGAAAAAAGCTAAACAAAGGAGATTAGATTCAGAGATAATGTTTTGGAAAGAAAAAAGGGGGGAAGCACTGTGGGAAAATTGTCTTATACTCTGAAAAGATTTGTTTCTTGTACTTATTGACTAAAACACTGATTGGCCAGGAGCCAGGCAGTAAGTATAGGTGTGGCAACCAGAACAGGAGAATTCTGGGAAGAAGAAAAGCTCAGTCTACAGTCTTTACCAGATGCAGAGGAAGCAAAATGAGAATACCTCACTGATAAGAGGTGTCAAGCTATGTGGCTAACACAGACAAGAATTAAGAGTTAATTTAAGATGTAAGAGTTAGTTAAAAAAATCCTGAGCTAATAGACCCACCAGTTTATAATTAATGTCGGCCTCCAAGTATTTCTTTGGGACTGAACAGCTGGGGGACCAGGTGGAACAGAGAGAAACCTCTGTCAACATGTTACATCTCAGATACATATTTTGATTGGCTGAAAGTTGCTTCCATCCATGAAGGAAACTACTTGTGCTTCAAAATTACAGTGTATCAGAAAAGTATTAACAATGACAAGAAATCTTTCACATATAGTTTTCATTGTCCACTCCTCAGGAAACCATGTAAGAGATTCTTACTCCCCCTCTCTAGTCATTCTTTCTATTTCTCTGCAAAAATCTTTATTTTTCAATTTTCTATTCATTGTTAAATAATTATAATTTGAAATGCTCATCCAGTGTAGCACATAAGCCCTTAAAATTTCTATTCATGGAGTATATTAAATTAACTTTTAAATTTACATATGATTATGATTCTTAGTATTCACTTTCTTTAAAAGAGAGGTGGGAAGATAATCACGTTGGAAAACTCCACTAATTATATAACCAGTAAGTAATTTTGTGTCTGTAGTTAATAACATAGTATATCAAATTCAGGTACACTCCTGCCACTACAGTTAACAATTATAATACTCAACACTTAGAGAAAAAAATTAAATCAAACACTACTATACATACATGCTTAGAGAAAACTAAGTCATTGTGCCCTAATGGAAAAAAATAAGATGAGAACTGATGTTTTCCTACTTTTAAAAAAAGGAAATCAAAGGAATTGATAGACATATAGTGATCTATTTTATGTTCAACAAGTTAATGTGGACATAGACAGTCTTTAAAATGTTGATAGACACTCAAAATAAACAAAAATCATTTAAAACTTTCTATGGCACATCATTATTCTTGCTTGTTTTTAAAGTAAAGGCCTTGCTTTACAGGCAAAACAGTCATGAGTCAGGTAATTCTTGAGTTTCAGTTCAGCAGAATTTTGGAAGAGAATCCTTTCGTGTTTCCCCCAACCCCTTTCTGTATGGAAGTAACGATGTCAAAATCTAATCCATGGTATCAGAGTTTAATCAGAATGTTGTTCAGACTCAAATGAAAAACACAGCCTCCCTTGGGCTTCTCATCCATAATAAAATCACTGAGATATGAAGAGTCATGTGATGAGGGCTTTTAAGGTTCTAGCCATTGGCAAATAAGAAACCAATTGAGATTTGTTTTTCAAGAAGACGGTGTAATATTCCTATAGCTTGATATTAGGAGAAAAGCCAAAACCCAAATTGTGGACCATCTGGAGAAGAAATATAATGAAGAAAGCCAACAAAAATATAATTACAACAACTGGCTTAGAAATAACAGCTGCATTTATTAAGAACAGCCTCACTACGTATGCAAGAACAAAGTTTGACTTGAATTTCCATTACAACCATGGGAATAGGATAAGAAAATACTCTTGGATACTCAACCCTATGAACAGGAGATGAAAAATTTCAGTAAAATTCTTATAGGTCAAAAATTGACAGTTATAACTCTATCATATTATTTACCAAAGGAGTTAATATTTTGCTGATAGGAAGGATTTGATATTGAGTCCACCTGGGAATATATAAAGTAAGTATGTTTATATTCTTCAAGAAACTTAAATCTACCCCTGTAAAAATAAAAATACAGTGGTATCCATTCCCCCAAAGAAAGATATTGCTGAAAACTTAAAATGGAAGGTCTCAGTTTAAGAATAATGCTATTAACCCAGACTCAGGTGTGCTCATTGAGAGTGTAGTTACATACTCATAGAACAGTAGTTACAATTAACATACTCTCATTGTATGCACACAAATTTTCATTAGCTCAGTATTTGTGGCAGACACTATGATAAATATGGATACTGAAATAAGCAGAAAATGGTCATGTACCTTTTTATACCCACATATAACTGGAGAGGCGAATTCATTTAAGTGATGGTACATGCTTCAGAGAACAAAAAGCAGAGGGCACAGTAGACAAAAGAGGAACTAAAGAATGCTGTGAGTGGGAGAAATAGTTCTCTCCAAGAAAAACACAACAATTGGCTATCTAACACTAAACAGTCATCCCTAAAGGGACAAGTACAATCAACACTATAAAAATAGAAATGGTTATATTCAGGAGTAAACATATATGTACATATGTGTTAATGTATTAACATATAATGAAATGAAATGTTATTTTATAAAAATTAGTGAAAAAGGAATGAAGAATTTGAAAGACAGCAAGAAGGGATATATGCGAGTGGTTGGAGGGAAAAAAGAAAATGAGAAAGGATGCAATTTTATTATAATATAAACAAAAAATGCTTAAAATTGAGTGATAAATCTATAAATATTTGTAAGTACAGGTTTACCTAAGTTGAAATACAGATAAATATGTCTTTGGAAAATTGAGAGTGGAAAAATCCTTGAACAAAGGTGCTTTGAAATGAAAAACTGTCATTCTAGGATTCATTTAGTCCCTTAGTGTGCATAAACGAACAGGACAACGATTCAGAGCAATAGAGTATGGAAATCCAAAAAGAAAAGACAGAAAAAGAGAAGAAGAGATTGAATGAATGAATGAAGCACTGGACTGAGCTCCCAAGGTCCAAATGAGGAGCAGAAGGAGAGAGAACATGTGCAAGGAAGTCAGAGCTGCAAGGGGTGCGCCCACCCACTTTGACAGTGGGGCGATCTAATGGGAGCTCACCAAGGCCAGCTGGACTGGGTCTGATGGAGCATGTGATCAAACCAGACTCTCTGAATGTGGCTGACATGGAGCGCTGACTGAGAAGCCAAGGACAAGGGTGCTGGGTTTTGATTCTACTCCATGTACTGGCTTTGTGGGAACCTAGTCTGTTTGGATCCTCACCTTTCTAGATCTGGATGAAGGGGGGAGGACCTTGGACTTCCCACAGGGCAGAGAACTCTGACTGCTCTTTGGACTGGAGAGGGAGGAGAAGGGGGAATGGGATGATGGGAAGGGAAATGGGAGGAGGGGAAGAGGTGAAAATTTGCAATAATAATAATAAGGAACAAAAGACAAAAAAGATTGAATGAGTGAATTGATTGATTGATTGATTGATTGATTGATTGATGAGAGAAAGAAAATTATCTTTACCCTGATATTGGTGGAGAAAGAAAGACTTTTCTCTTTTTTTTTTCTTCTTTTCATTCCTTCAGTTTATTGAAAGAAAAGATTCAACTCAAGCCTATTACTATATAATAAACCACACCTTACATCTTGACTAGTCAATATACTGACTAAATCATGTAATTTATGTTTATCCAGATAAAAAGGAATATATGATACAGAAAATTCTTGTGTATATGACCAATTTACCCTCTTGGTTTTTATAGGAGATTGATATCTCAATTGATAACTCAGTCCTACTCTTGTTTTACCCGTATGTAAAATGTGGATGTTTTCATCCATTCACTTTCTGTGTTTCACTCTGTATTATTTTTTTTTTTTGTTTTATGATTTGGTCAATACCACATTGTATTTAAGAATGCACTTCCTTTCTTCACTCAGAGTAGCATCTGCCTCTTGCTACTGCACCTCTTTAATTCTTTCCTCTCAATTAAATCCTTCTCTGTGTTGTCCTTGTCAGAAAAGGAAATCCTTCCCTTTTTCTAGGAGTTTGCTATGACACCTATGACACTTCTGTCCATTTTCAAGTTTATTAGGTTAATGATGTGGGAGAGTCTTCTGTTTGAGTTGATTTCATTGGCTAATAAAGAAACTGCCTGGCCCATTTGATAGACTGCCCCTTAGGTGGGTGGAGTAGATAGAACAGGAAGAAGGAAGTGAGGTAGATGGCTCAGTCAGATGCCACACCTCTCCTAAATTAGGCAGACTGCCTTGCCTCTCCTCAGAGAGAGAGAGCGATGAAGCTCCAGCCCAAGATGGACGTACGCTAGAATCTACCTGGTAAGGCACCACTTTGTGGTGCTACGCAGATTATTAGATATGGGTTAGTCAAGATGTGAGTAAGAGGCTGAAACTAATGAGCCAGGCAGTATTTAAAAGAATACAGTTTCCGTATAATTATTTCAGGGCATAAGCTAGCCGGTGGCCGGGAGCCAGGCAGGATGAAAAGCAGGCCTGCCCACAGCTCCACGCTACAGGTTAAAACTTCAAGAATTCCCACAACTTCCTGTCTGGATGGCACTGCTGTGACTGTAGATATTAATTACTTGTATGATACTTAATTACTTGAAAGAAGAAAAGCCTCTTTTTTGAATAAGAGGCCTAGGAGAAATATGGATAACCAACAGGTCTCTGATTCTTCAGTGAACCAGCCTGGATAGGTTTCAACTCATGGTCTGTACACACAGCACAATGTAAAATGATTGATTGTTCTCTGACACATGACAACATGTAGAGAGAATTTTCTGGTCTGCCCAGTCCCATAGCCACTCAATTCCAAAGAAACACACAAAGATCTATATTAGTTATAAACTATTTGGCCTATTAGCTTAGGCTTAATATTACCTAGCTCTTACAACTTAAATTATCCCTTAATTCTTACCTATGTTTAGTCACGTGGCTTGGTAACTTTTCTCAGCAAAGCATTCTCATTTTGCTTCCTTTACATTTTCCTGGTGATTAAGTGTCTTCCTTTCCTCTTCCCAGAATTCTCCTCTTCTGGTTTCCTCACCTGCACTTCCTTCCTGGCTACATTTCAATCAGCTTATTATTAAACCAATATGAGTGAGAAGTCTTTATAGTATACAAGGACATTATCCCATAGCAACAACATATCTTTGGGAATTGTCAGTGCTTGGTATGAAACACCAAGCATAGGATTTAGACATGAGTTGGTCTGTTCCTTTTTCTATCTTAGCACAGAGAAGTCTGGAAAATGTGCAGACTATATCATGTTTATCTTCAAGTGGTGTTTTATTCTTTTTCATGTAATGTTTGCAAAGTTATTATGACACCCAAGTGTCTACAATGGTGTCTTTGTGTTCTGTACAGTCAGGACAATGGTTTACCATGACTGCATTTTCTGTTCTGATTGAATAAGTTTATTTAATATACAGCAAGCAAAAGAGAATAATAAAAAGCAAGGAGTAGACACAAAACACTTGAGATACAGGGCAAAAGATCATAAAATAAGGTGCTCAGCACAGCCCATAGATATGCCTACAGTAGACCAATTATGGAAGTAAATATAAGGTAGAATCATTAGATGGAGTACTCCCAATGCATTGGAAACAGAGACTGAGGAAATTCTGTTGATGCAGATAGCAGGAACTCTCCATCAAATGTCCATGGCAGAAGATTGCCACTCCGAAGGGATTTCACATACATTAACACCATCCAATAAGACACTTACAGCCATCCAGCAGAAATAATTGTTAGAGCCTTAAAACAGTCTGGTTAGAATTTTCCATCAATTTTTGAGCAGGGAAAAGCAAACATTTTCTTCATCAAGGAGGTAATAGTTTAATCTTCCTCTTTCAGGAACATTTGCATTATATTTAAGAACAATAGAATCTAAAGCTGGGTATAGTTTTCCTCTCATGTCATCTCAAGGAGAAGGTTTCTGTATTCTTGCTTTTTTTTCTTGTCACTGAGTTAAGGGACCAGCTGCCCCAAGACAGAGAGTTTGAAGAAGACAAGGGAGGACACCTCATACCAGAGTCTGCTTTGCTTGCAACAAGCTTAACTAGCACACGAGAATTTTCTAATTGTAAAGTATATTTTACTATATTTCTCTAGTGGTTTTATGACACTGCTGTTTATTTTTAAGCTATGACAATAATCACTTTGGAAATATGATCAATTATGATCATTTTTTGATAAATGCACATTGTCATTTCAAAAAAGATTATTCATGGCTGCACAATTTGTTATCCTTTGCAGAGGCTATGGGAATGTCTTAGAGTAAATATCTCATAGCATCTTTTACAACATACTGTGAATATCTAAAAATGAATGGGTTTTCTTAAAACGTATTAGTATATTACCTCAGCTGGAACTTTTTTGAGTGTCCTGCCATCTACCCAAAAAAGCACACCAGATATACTCATGGAAACTAATAATTTAGATTTATTGAGAATATTATTGTATCTAGTTTAAATATTCAAATGTTAATTATTGCTGTTTTGTTTCCCAGCATCTTGTCCAGAGTATAAAACAGATCAGACTATTGATCTTTGTCACACTTAAAACATAGAGAGCCAACATCTGACCACAGTAATTCCTTAATTCAAATCCTGTATTACAACTCCTCCAATTTCAAAAAATACATCGCTCTACTCTGTAACTATTCATGTTTTTGTATAACATTTATTTTTATTATTTGTGGTTTTATTTGTTTTCTATTTTTTATTGAAAATATATTTTGATACAAGATATTGTAAACATTTTTCCTTTCCACAACACTCCCCAGAATCTGTCCACTTTGCCAGTCAGCAAAATCCATACCCTTTATTTCTCTCTCTCAATAGAATACAAACAGGCATCTAAGATGATACTATATAAAGTTTAAAATTAGATTTTAAAAAAATCAGAACATGCTAGGACAAAACAAACAGAAGAAAATAGGCCAAAGAAAACATTCAAGAAACATATATAGACCCAAAGCCACACATTCTCATACAGGAAAATCCCATAAAAATACAAATCTGGAAGCCATAATATATACGCAAAGGACCTGAAAGGATGGGGGGTTGGGAGGAAAAGAAAGAAAAAAAAACCCTTCCTAAGCATTGCGAGACAAAGACCCTTCAAAACTGAATCTTCCTGTTCTTCCCGTTCTGAAAATTGTTTGCATCTATTCAGGAAGTTGGGCCAAAGAGCCCTATGTGGACCCCCAAACAATCCAGTTTATTTCCAAAGCTATTGGCTGCTGTATACAAACAGATTGCAATGTTTTTTTTTTTTTTTTTTTTTTTTTGCCAAAGAACACAATTGCACAACACACTGAACATGGAAAAGTCTAGCTGGTGACTGCCTAGAGACTTCACCCCTTCTGATTATGATTAAAATTACCATAAGATACAGTACACACTACAAAAGGAGAAAAGTAAAAACAAATCTTGTTACAAATCCTTGAATCAGTAGTGGTGACCTGCCTGCTAGATTTGTTAGTGCAGTAGTGGCAAAAAGCTTGTTGGGCTAACAAATTAATATGTGATTGGGCTTAAGGCACACTCCAAAAGATGGTGCCCATGGCAACACTGCTCAGGTGGCCAAGATCCTGAGACAAGATATGGCAGAGATCTAGTGGAAAACCAATAATGTTCTACTAAAGGAACATAGAACTAAAATAATTTCTAATGATCTTCTACTATACTCATTGATCAGTGTCTTGTTCAACCATCATCACAGAAGCTTCCTCTAGTAGTAGACAGGAGTAAATACAGGACCCACACTGGAAAATGTACAGAGAGTGAGATAACTTAAAACAGTCACTCATCAATGACATGTATCCTTAAATTCCCTTTCCTTAAGACTCAAAGAGCCCTGCAGAAAATGGTGCAAAAAAATAATGTAAGAGCCAGAGGGGGGTGGGGGTAGAAAAACAAGAAAATGAGACCTTCAGTTTTGGAGAGTTTTATGATACTTGGCACAAGCTAAAGTCATCTGAGAAGACTGGAAATAATTCAGAAAATGCCTCCATATGATCAGGCTATAGGCAAGCCAGTAGGGTATTTTCTTAATTAGTGATTAATGTGGAAGACCCAGCTTAGTGCAGGTTGTCCTGGCCTGGAGCTCTAGGACCTCAGTTCTAAAAAAATGAAAACATGCTGAGGAAACCAGAGGATCAAGCCAGTAAGCAGCACCCCTCTGTGGCTTCTGCATCAGCTCCTGCCTCCAGGTTCCTTTTCAGTTGGAGTTTCTGTTCTGACTTTCTTCAATGCTGAATGGTGATTTAGAAGTTGTTTTGGTTTTGGTGTTTGATTACAACAGTGATAATCCTAAATAAACATTTTCTAAATACCAAAAGACTGCCTGCACAAATATGGGGCCAATGTTGATTGTCTTTTTGAGGTAGTGTTTAATGTTGATCCGGTCTGGCCTCAAAATGGCTAAAACAAAGACACTGAACAGATTCTTCTACCTCCATCACCAATGTTCTGATTTTACAGGGGTGTATAATCATACTGTGTTTTGTGCAATGCTGGGGATGCTACTGAGGGTCTTTCACACAAGCAGAGCTCAATGCCTAATAGCCAACATCCCTACTCACATGCCAGTGCTATTTCAGGACAAGTGTAAGTATTCTTCACTACAGAAGTCTTCATCACATGTTCAATCAAAAAGTGTAAGTCACAGCAATGCCTCCCTTTTAAAGCAAAACTTGAAAACTAAAGTTATTATGACAAAACTTTCAAACTTCATATTTCAATTTCTTTTCTACAAATAATATGAGTTCAGAGTTGCAAGGACTCCATTCTGCCTTTTGCTTTTAGGTCCCTCTGACGTTCAAATTGCTTTTTCATAAATGGAGATGATAAGCACTTCTCTCAGTGAGTTAAATGGGATTTTGAAAAGAGAATAGGCATATAGTATGTGGATTGGCAGATAGTCAATAAATATTATTTCTTGAAGCCTACCTTCCTCTTAATAAGCACATCTACACTGTGACATAATATATATACTATATCATATATATCAACCTGACTTAACACAGTTGCTTCATTTAAACCAAGAATTAGAACTGACAAAACCAGTTTGCAGCTAACTTTCAAAATAATACAGGAAACCCAAAATTAAAATTTGAGACTCTACCTACCCAAGCGGAAGGTAGATTGCTGTTCCCCATATGGCTAAGACCTTCTCTCCTGTGTGCACTGCTTCTAGGGTTTCAGTATACAGGACATCAAATTCAAGCCAGAATGGAACTTGGCAGCCAGCATTCTAACCCTGGCATCACATGTGCAATAGATGGGAACTGTGTTTGACTCCCATCAGTGTGAAAATGAAAACTCCCAGTTTGTGGTAAATGAGCTCTGTCAGTCTCCAAGGGGACTAAGATTGATGAAATGTGTGAGGGAGTTGGATTCCTACGAATGATAAGAGAGATTTGACTGAGGGCCCAGTCTCAGCTTAGTATATGCAAACACACACACACACACACACACACACACACACACACACACATCTGATATGTGCATACTAGACTCAGTGCAGGTGTTTTATAACACATATTGTGATGACTCAAACTTTCTCCTTTCTCTGTGACATTAATTCAGAAATCATAGTCTAGAATCCCTCAGACCTCATGAGTACCACAGAGCAAGGAGTGTCTGTAATCAGACCCTGTTTAACTCAGAAGGGATGCTCTTATTTCAGCCCAGAAAGGCCCACTACAAGAATGTTTACTTTCACTGACACAATAATGGTTCCAATTAAAAAAATATTAAAACTGCACTTAACATGGCTGTTCTATTTGAACCCTGAATGGGAAGTGTCAATAAAGAATAATCTTTGTTTTGCTTACAATTATGGACAAAATTTCACAGCTGATTTTGATGTTAGTTTTGCAAACTCTGAACATAATGCCCATCAATAAATTTATTGGTATATAATATATAATTATTATAAGTTGTTATATTTTATGAAGACTACAGTGAATGGGGAATATCCATTAACAACAACATATTCTTTGAGATATTCAACTAAAAATACTAAATTGTTTTCACTATTTTCAGTTATGTAAATTGAATTTGCTACCCAGTGACATAATTCTTCAATCCATACATGGTGACTCATACATATAACCTAAGTACTCAATAGGTTAAGGCAAGTAAAAGGCCAGTTTGACTTGCATGTGACTCCGTCAAAAAAAATTAAAATAAAATAAATGATTGTCTTGGTTTCATTTTTACCATAGAGTTTAAAGTATATACTATATATTTTAAAGTCATCTGGTAGATAAAATGTCTTTGATATTCAAAGGCAACCAGAGCAACATAGTGATCCTATACCACCCTGTCCTACATTGTGATATCATGTCTCAGAACAAAACAAAATACCATAAAAACATGGAAGAATAAAAAGGAAACAACCATTATTGTTTGAACCATTGCAATGTTGTGATGCTAGTTTTAATATACCTGGGTATAGTTAGCAATTGATTGTTCATTCCTGGCTGCTCAAATCTGAAATAATCAAACAGAAATTATATTAATTGAAACACTGCCTGGCCTATTAGCTTTGGCCTCTTATTAACTAACTCATACATTTTAAATTAACCCATTCTCATTCACTTAAAAAGTAAGAGTTAGTTAATAAGAGGCCCAAGCTAATAGGCCAAGCAGTATTTCAATTACAGGTATGAACAAGCAATCTCTGAATACAGAATAGCGTCCATCAATTGTAACTGATGCTCCCCACGCACTTCAGGTCCCAGAGCATGTGTGACCACTAGGGGTTTAGGAAGAAAGTAGCTGAGACCATGCCCGTGGATCATCACTCCCAGTCTAGGCAGGCAGCAGGGTCTTCTAGGAGTACACAGGCAGGAGAGCATGGCAGATTCCTGCTGTCTTACTTTGAGGTATTTCCAGGCCATGCACTATGCTGCATGCCAGATTTAGCTTTTACTCATATAAAAAAAAAAAAGGGTTTATATGCTGCATGGTGCTACCCAGAGATGAGGTAATGAGGATAGCTCCAACTCAGCAGTCCCAGAGCAAGAGGTGAACTATCTCCACTATATTGAAAGCCCAAGAGAGGGGGTGCCAGCTTCCAGGGCTGCCATGACTACACTGCTTACCATTTTCAAATGCTATTTGTCAGAAAAGGATTTAAGATACACAATGGGACAGATTAAGGCAAAAAAAGACCTAAATGAGACATAGTTTGTTTGTTGTTGGGTTTTTTTTTTTTATTTGTGTAGGCTTGAAGGAGAAAAGAAAAAAAAGTACAGTCGTAGATTAAAGGAATAAAGAAGAATAAGCCATGTAAAATTGGAATATACACAGAGACTCTGGATTATGTATATTATTGTGTTTTCTATGAATTCTTTGACTGTGGAGAGATATTTGACTCTGGAGGCTGCTAAGCTAAAACAACATATATATATATATATATATATATATATATATATATATATATATATATGAGTGAGTGTGTGTGTGTGTGTGTGTGTGTGTGTGTGTGTGTGTTAAAGATATCTTGACTTCAAATTTTGAGTCGAAAGATATGTTGCTTTGGAAAAGAGGTTCTGCTTTTGTTTCCACAGAGGATGAGAACCTGTAGATTCCTTCCAGACTAATGTGGTTTGATGAATGCAGATCACCTGAAATTTCTCCATAAGCCCCCAAATTACTTCACCCAACAAAAAGCAGAAAGAAGTTTGGAAAGCACAATGCCCAAATTCCCAAATATTGTTTATAAATACTTATTTACATTTAAAGGGGGATATGATATAGAGATGAATACATTGCATTGGTATGGACCTTGGTTTATTGATACAAATTTAAGGTCAAGTTTGTAATATATATATTACTGCTCTTGATGAAGGTATTGTGTTTGTGCAGCTCATTTAAAAATGTAATGTTTACATATAAAGAAGAAAAAAAGGCAAAGTCAGGGAGATGCCATGTAGCCACAAAGAAATACAGGTTAATTGAAAGTCATCTATAATAATCAAGCTTTTAGTAATATTAGTTAGATATTCTAGACGTCCAAAGATATATTTCAGATTAATATGTATTCTTCGAACTTTTCAAAGACTAACAGAATATGGCATTTAAATATTTTAAGAACTTAGTACTTTCCCTGACAATGAGACACATCTGCTCCTGGCAATACCAATCTACTTCAAGAGGATGATGGACATCGAAGAGGTACCTTTTGGAATTGGTTAGCCATTTGGGCAAGAAAGTGTTCTTGCCTGAACTATTTTACTGGGCATTTAGGACCCACAGAAAAATGACTATTGAGCTTGCCTAAAGGTGAGACAATTCTTTGGGGTTCCTGCTTCATGAATGAGTCTGCCAGACATTCTGCAGGATATAGAAGAAAGTGACTGACAAACTTCCAATAGAGATGAAACAGTCTTTCCCATTTACTGCTTCATGGAAAAGTCTGTCATATGCTATGGACCTGTAGGCTGAAGATGTATTCCTCAAAGTTACAGAAGAACTTTGGGTGACTTTCCAGGAAGCAAGGTGTCTCTGTCAATTCTAGAGTTTTGGAAGTTGTTTACAGTGCACTTCCTGTTAACTTTGGTAATATATCCTCCTATGGTCTTTGATGGAGCTGAAGAATAAATAGTCATAATTATAGTTTTCCTTAGTTATGGTAAAAGATAAAGTGATATATATATAGTAACTGTAATTGATACTTGATACCTGTTTTGTTATATGTACTTTTACTATGTTAAAATTAAAGCATTCCTTTTTATTTAGACAGAAAAGGGCAGGTAATGTGGGATTCCTCTCTGTATGCTGTGACTATGCTTTGTTACCGCTGGTTAATGAACAAAGTCACTTTGGCCTATGACAGGTCAGAATATTAAGGTGGGAATTCCAAGCAAATAGAGGAGGAAAGAAGGCGATATCAGGGAGATATTATGTAGCTACTGAAGGAACGACATGAACCGCCAGCCTTGTATCTTTGCTTTCTCTTTGGAACAAGAATAAACTTGTCAAACAAGATTCAATTAAAGTTTTAAAAATAAATCTATTGTTTTACATTGAGAGATGTTATTGTCCATGTGGCACCAACTTGACAGTTTACAGCCTTCCAAGTCAGATATTTTGTCTGTCAGATGACTGAGGCACACACTTTAAACCTTATAGGCTAAGCAAAACAAAGAATAAACTACCCATGTTTTTATTTAAGGATATACCTGAATGTAGCAAATAGTATTGTTTATTTTGTTAGTCCTTAATTATTAGAAAAGAACTGGGAAATCCCAGGCAAATATGCTTTTGAGTTTTATCTAAAATGAAGGAGAGAGAACATGAGAAAGAAAGTCAGGACTGTGAGGGAACCTCCATCTGGCGATAGATGAAGAAAATGACTGAGCCCCACATTGGAGCACTGGACTGAGCTCCCAAGGTCCTGATGAGGAGCAGAAGGAGAGAGAACATGAGAAAGAAAGTCAGGAACGTGAGGGGTGCGTTCACTCATGGAGACGGTGGGACAGAACTAATGGGAGATCACCAACTCCAGTTGGAATGGGACTGATGGATCATGCGACCAAACCCATCTCTCTGAATGTGGCCAACAGCGGGGGCTGACTGAGAAGCAAAGGACAATGGCGCTGGGCTCTGACTCTTCTGCATGGACGGGCTCTGTGGGAGCCTTCTCAGCTTGGTCGATCATCTTCCTGGACCTGGGGGGAGTTGGGAGGACCTTGGTCTTAGCATAGAGTAGGGAACCCTGATGGTTCCTTGGCCTTGAGAGGGAGGGAGGGGAGGTATAGGTGGAGGGGAGGGAAGGGAAGGGGGAGAAGGAGGGGAGGGAAGGGGGAGGAGGAGGGGAGGGAAGGGGGAGGAGGAGGGGAGGAGATAGAAATTTTTAAATATAAAAAAATAAACCATGAGAAAAAAAATTTAAAAAAAATAATAAAATGAACAATAAAGATGAAAACATCAATATTATTTCTATTATTTCAAGATATAAAATCATTTCTATATATGAAATATTAAGTATATGCTAAGATGATTCCCATGGCCAGATTTACCTTAGACTTAGCTCAAATGAGGCTGATCTACCAGGCTCAGTATTGCTGGTGACTATCAGTGAATAGCATAACTCTCCTCACTTATAAAACTGAAGGATATCTCCAGAAAATTTCTCACAATACTTAAATAAATAATAACTTTCAGATATTTGAAATATTTATACTAGTTAAATATAGGTGCTTAGTTAAGGGAGTGTGTTTATTTCATTGTATTACTATAAATAAACAAAGGGAAAATTAATGAAACATGTCACTACAATGTCAGGACATATCATTAAATGAACAATAATTTTTATTATTATTGTAACTTGAGTGCAACTAAGTTTTCTCATATTCTATAGTTAGCATTGGAGAGCAGTATTCATCTTGCTATAACAAGAAACTATCAATTCCTTCTACACACATTGAGAATCCTTAGCATTGTGTCCATGGTTGAAGCCCTGGTAACCTTTTTCCAAGTCTAATACCCAAATGCAGTTCTTATCTCTCTCTGGCTTATTACTGCTCCTCATGTAACCAAGTCAGTCACCGATCAGATTGACTCTAAACCTGTGGTTCCTGTCTCCTTTCATTTAATTTTAGTTAATACATTAGGAATTAATAAATACTACTGTAAATACAGTCTACTCCAGAGAATTAGATGAAAACCAATAACTATGTATGGTTTTGTCTGAATTTTGTAACTTAGCTTCCTGTTACTTGGGCCCACTGTGGTTACAAGTATCCATTTAATTTAAAACAGCTTAGTTGGAAAAGAAAATTATAAAAATACATGGAAATAGGATATATAAAATTATGATACAGAGAACATTGATGACTGATGACTCCCAAGAAATTTTTGGAGACTGCAAAATAGTATGAAAACTCATGTGGTCAACTAGGAGTCAGAAGACAAGTTGAGTTAAGTTGTAACTTAACCAAGTAGATGACATGTGAATTTAAATTGGAGCGAGACATGATTGTCCAGTATTACCTTAGATGTGACTCTGTGTAAACAGACAAAATAATCATACACAAAGGAAATAAGCCGCAGTAAATATGAAGCTGTTTGGACAGAAGAAAAGCAATAAATTCTCTCTAAGTTTCAAGACAGTCCTTGTTGCCAGTTTTTCTAAAAATCCTGTAGTACAAGAAAAACATAAAAATGGCTCTACTACTTAAGGTTTTTAGCTTTTATGTCTTTCAATATCTGGTATAAATAGTAATAGTAAAAATAAAAATAACATCTATTTAAATATGTGGTTTCCAATCGTTAGAGAGAGGAAAGACTGTACTAGATAGAGGGAAACAATCCATTCCAGTTCTAAAGACAAAAGAGATTTTAAACGAAGAGATTTTTTTGTTTTGTTTTGTTTTTAGGAAGGCAATTGTTCAGTTATAACCAAATCCATTTCAGAGACCCACGTCCTATCAATCAAGAAAGCAGTAGACTTGAATTTTTTCACAACACTATGGAGTTTTTTTTGTTCAATATTTCCCATTTTGAAACTGCCTGTCCATCATCTTTGTTCAATGTATTATTAGTTGCCGCCAGTAGTTTCCTAATAGATTAAAATCTCAAGCTCATACAATCGACAGAAGGACACTCATGGTATCTCAACTCTTGTTACCTCTTTGAACTTGGATCCCACGGTTTTCCATCCTGCTCACACATCTCCATTATCTGGAGCCTTTGTCGTTTTTCAGACACACAGAGCGTAACTGTTTGGGAGGACTCACTGTTGCCTCTGCATCAATGCCAAAAGCACCCACCTGGCTCATTCCCAGAGTGATTCCCAGTTTTGCCTAAGATCAAAGTTACCTTTTCAGAGCAACCTCTGCAGTCTGTTTTCGTACGCATTAACTTTCCATTATCTGTGTCCTGCACCTCATGTAGATTGCAAATTCAAGTTTCTCATCTCAGAATAAAAGCTTTTCATGGCAGTATGGAATTTCATTGCTCTCTGTGTCTCCCAACCCAAGGACAGTGGCTAGTACGGTTAACCGGCTTCACTCCAACTCCGGAAGTGTACTAACTTTGAAACACCAGTCATAAAACTCACAGATTGATTATGTCACACAAAGTGAAACTGACAGCCATAGTATTTGTGCTGCTGTTCATCATCTTTTTCCTCTTTAAGTGTGAAATAGGTCTGACTTTGCTATTTTAGAATCATTTAACCAAATTTTTTAAAAATTTATTCTTTCAATGTTTGAAGTGCTAAGAGAGATACCACAGATACGGGACCGCTCGCAGAAAGAATTGCTTGCTTTCAAAAATATACTTTGTGTAATTATTTCAAATAATATCTTTTATTGTATTTTCCTACTAAAAACTCTGTCTTATGTATGTATTAATAACTCTCAATATACATGATTATCCACTAATAAAAGAAATTTACAGATTCTCAACCTTTTAACTTCTTAGTGAAATATTTTCTCTTTATTCTTTTGTGTAATTTTAACTTAAAAATCACTACAGACAAGGAACTAAGGCATAAGCAAATACTTTTATATAATTGCAGCCCCTGATGCCAAAACCAGGAAAGGGCAGCAATTTTACTGAAGTTCGGGAACATTAAGTGTTTTATCTAATTTCACAGAGTTTATATTTATCAGCTTTATATCCTTTACACATCTCTAACTCTGAATGCAGGGCAAAACAATATTGAGCCCTAAATTCTAAAGGGCTTTATTTCAGTAAAATTTGAAGCTTTCTTAAGGTATCAATTTTTCTAATTCATGATTAAAATACATATATAAGAAGTAAGGTACAGAGAAATTAGGTATTTCCTATTCATTTGAAATTCCTGTTTTGTCTGATTTTAATTTCTCCTACACCTGTACATGAACACAGCGCTCCTTCACATCTCTACCAGGCATGAAAGTACTCTTTAGTCACAAATAACCACGTCTCAGCAACTTTGCACCATCAGTGCTGATTTCTTATTCACTTTATACTTCCGTGACAAGTCAGTTCTGTCTAAGCTTCTATTGGGGACTATTGTAGTTTACAGAACAGAATAAGTAGACATTGTTTGAGGTACCATTTATTACAGAAGAAATAACTCAGTTCTGCCCTTGTTTAGTGGTGAGACGTATTTTACTTCCACCAGAGGAGACACAGCAAAACCATAAGACCAAACTTGATTCCAGTGGTGTTGAGAAGTCCCCCACTTCCATTAGAAAAATATTCAATGTATATTTCAATCTCAATAAACTTGAACATTCAAATGATGAATAACTCAAAAAGAGTAGATAATTGACTAGAGTATGAAATAAATTTCCAAATTATTTATCAATATTTGTGCATTTGTGTGTGGGTCCGTGCACACGATTGTAGTTGTGCATAGGTGCTGGGAGAGAGCATCAGACCCCCTGGAGCTATTTATTATAGGCTGTTGGAAACCACCCAACTTAGGTGTTAGGTATTGAACTCATTTTTTTTTTTCTGCCAGAGGATCAAGTAGTCTTAAGTGCTCAGACATCTCTCTAGTTACTATACTTCTAGTTTAAAAGTCAACTCTCCAAGTTTTATTACACTGTACTGAACTCTACTATTTAAACAAATCAGCAAGAGTACATATGCAGGTATTTCTGCTTAGGGCAATCTTGTCAATGAATGAAGGTGATTATGCCCAACTGCTCCCTCAGGCCCTTCCATTTCTTCAGGTTGATTCTCTGAGTTGGAAAAATTTTAAAAAGCCTAAGAATATCCAAATAACACAGGCCTCTAAAAAGCAAACTTTGCGAATAATTCTAACATTCAAATTTAAGTTTATTTTTCTGAGATTTAATTTTTTCCTGTCAAATACATTTGAGGCTAAGGATGTGACTCAGTGGTAGAACACTCATCTAACAGCAACAATATAGTACAGAAGCAATTAAACAACCAGATATAGCACTAAACATCAGCAGTCTTGGCTTTGCAAGGTAGAGGAAGAAGAATTTCAAGTTCATGGCCAAGCTGTTTTCATAATAAGACCCAGTCTCTCCTTTTAAAAATTGTTATTATTTAAAGTTTGTTCTTAAAGAAAAAATGAAATGAAATGAAATGAAATGTTGCAGTTGTTGGCAGAATCAATATTATTTATGAAAAAATTTTTATAAGAAGTTGCTATGGGAATTTGGTGTTGTACCCTGTCAGTTATACTATTTTAATAAAATGCTGATTGGCCAGTAGCCAGGCAGGTAGGATAGGTGGGGCAACCAGAACAGAAGATTTCTAGGAAAAAGTTCAATCTGCAGTTTTCACAGAGGAAGCCAGACACAGAGGAAGCAAGATAAGAATGCCTCACCGATAAAAGATACCAAGTCATTTGGCTAACACAGATAGGAATTATGAGTTAATGTAAGTTATAAGAGTTAATAATAAGCCTGAGCAAATAGGCCAACAAGTTTATGATTAATGTAGGACTCTGTGTTCTTTGGGACTGAATAGACTGCAGGACTAGGTAGGACAGAAACCTCTGTCAACAGTGTGATTTCTTTAATGAGTAATTTTCACAAACGTGACACAATTAAATATCTTTTAAAATTCACATTAACTGTAGTTATTTCATCTCTGAATAAATGAGATGCAAAAATTTATGCTATAAAGCAAGATTTTTGAAATCTGGCTACATATATGAAATTCTAAGTGATAGATATGTAACTTGGCAGAGAGCACTTATTGAACATGTGAAAAGCTCAGAAATTGACACATACCATCTGATACTGCTATGAAAATGAGGGTGTGAAAAGATCAGACTATAAACAAAATAAGAATATTTTATGTTAATAATATTTAAATATAAATGTTAATGGAAATAGAAGGATATAATTTTTCTTGCTGCTTTTGTAGGCTGGAAGGTTTCCATAAGTGAACTATTTATTGTAGTCCTCAACCAGGAGATGAGTCCTAGACATCAACTTCACATTATTCCCTTTGGACACTTACACGCTTTGCTCCCTTGCTCAAATTTATCATCTGAATTGTTTATTTTATACCTTGAAACTAGGAATAGGAAAATGACTTCAGATCATGACCTTGTAAATTATGACATTTAGAAAACTGGAGTCAAAAACAAACACTGCAACCCTTCTTTTTCCATCACATTTTTCTACATGTGGTTTAAATGTCTCATGAAAAAGAATGGATGTAGTTCACTTTGTTACTGGTATTAGCATGATATGGTTAATACACTGTGTGAAAGATAAAATCTGTCTTTGTCTATCTGTCTGTGTCTGTCTCTGTCTTTCTCTTTCTTTGTGTGTGTATGTGTGTGTTGAGGCAAAATCTTATATGTTCCAGGCTCAATACAACTTACTATTGGTTAAATAAGACCTTGATCTTCTAAGTGCTGATACTTCAAGAGTATGCCAACAGTTCCATAAGTATGCAGTGCTGTGGAGACTACCTAAGGCTTCACCATGCTAGTAAAATCCTCCTTTCACTTCCTGTTTGCAATAACACTTGTGTGATAACTCCAACTGAGACTTCTGGCAATAACAGAAATGGTGTCTGTACTGGTCTTCTGTATCTAGATTGGTGACTACCCTAATTGTTATCATAGAACCTCTATTCAGTAACTGATGGAAGAAAATGCAGAGATTCACAGTCAAGCACTGGACAAAGCTCCAGGAGTCCAGTTGAATAGAGGAAGAAGGGACTATATGAACAAGGGGAAGTCAAGATCCAATATCTAGAAAACAACAGAGACAGCTGACCAAACTCATGGTAACTCACAGACTTTAGATGGACAGCTAGGGAACACTCATGGAGCTGACCTAGACCCTCTGAATGTGGATGGCAATTGTGTAGGTTGGTCTGTTTGTAGAACCTTAGCCATGGGACTATGATCTACCCTTGGTCCATGAAATGTCTTTTTGGAACCCACTACCTATGATGGAATGCCTCAGTCAGCCTTGATGCAGGGATAATGACCTTGGTCCTGCCTCATCCTGATATATGAGACTTTGCTTACTCCCCATGGAAGGCCTTACCATTTCTGAGGATGAAGGGGGTAGAAGAAAGGTGGTGGTGGGGAGGAACAGGAGGAGAGAAGGGAGGAGAAACTGCTGTTGGCATGTAAAATATATTTTAAAAATTTAAATTAAAAAAAATTGGATGTAGATGTGAAAAAGGACATTGTAATGCCTAAGACCTTCATCAGTCTTACTGGAGACTCAAATGATTAATAATCACATTTTCTTCACTCTAAGAAACACACCCATAGAAAATTTATTTGTAATTTAGCCTTGACCTTGTTTTGAGATGTCATCAGGAGGTTCCTTCCAGTCAGCAATTCTTTCTGAAAATTTCCATATAGTTTCTCAATTTGATATTCAATAATGCACCTATTTATTGGGAATGTCAACCTGTGAGCAGAAAATCCAATACATGACTTTTGAATATATTTAACTTGAATTGTTGGTGGCTGTCCCAGTAAGGACCCAGCGATGAAGTATTAAATTCCTGATCTTGCCAAACACGGTATGGCTTCCTGGTACAGCTCATTCAGATGTTGCAGAAATCTAATGGATATCCACATAATCATGACCCTTACTTAAGTGACTCTTTATCACTACAGGGTTGTGAGCTTTGTGCAAGTATATATTTTGTGTGCTTGTGTGTGTGTGTGTGTGTATGAATGTGTTTGCATGTACCTTTTGTATGTGATGTTTATGTTTCAGCCTAATTAGAGGATTGATATACACTGGACCTATGAGAAACCTTGAAAAAAGAAATGTTCATGTTGAGCCGGGCGGTGGTGGCACACGCCTTTAATCCCAGCACTCGGGAGGCAGAGGCAGGCGGATCTCTGTGAGTTCGAGACCAGCCTGGTCTACAAGAGCTAGCTCCAGGACAGGCTCTAAAGCTGCAGAGAAACCCTGTCTCAAAAAAACAAAACAAAACAAAACAAAACAAAAAAGAAATGTTCATGTTCACAGAAGAATCTTATGCCACACAGTACAGCTGTTTGCAACCACTAAGGCGAGATCCCTTGAGTCAGACATCCTTGACAACTAGATTGGAACTAAGATAGATCCACATGACATTCTCAGAGTCTCCTCAAATTTCACTAATTTCCCTTCCCAGATTGCTTTTCCATTTCCTTTTGAGAATTAACCACACACATTATTACATTATCATTTGGTAGAGAAAAATAAATCATTTAACAAAATTAAACATCATCATTCTGTTACATATAACAGAGCACTGTTGGGTAAAGCTGAGCTGGACAAAGTATGACTTGATTTTATCGCTTGTTTGCTCTGGGATCCTAGGGGAATCGTGGAACCCCTTTAATCCTCAGTTGACTCACCTATAAAAGTGCAGCAAAAGTTGATATTTACTTCACATGTTTGTTAAGGAGTTTAAGAGCTAATTGTTGAAATTCTTTGTACTGAATTTAAGAGATAATTACTTAATTATAGGTATAAATGGAAGGAAAATAAGAAAATATGCTGATAGTGGTTTTTCAACAAGTAGAAAAAGGAGAAAGAAAATGGTGGGTGTACCATAGATCAGAAGGTGGGAAGTGGGGAGGCTGAGAGTAAGATTTCTAGCTACAATGTAAAAGATTATGATAGAAGAAAGGAAGAAAAAGAGAAATGAGTTCACAATGGAAAATGAGCCTCTGCCTCCCTCTCTCCAACCCAGCCCCACCATTACAAATCTGTGCTGCATGAGACATTTTACTTTTGTAAGTGATTAATCACTGCTCACATTCAAAATTCTACACACGATTGAGGGGACAAATAGGACATCCAGTCACACCATCAGCTAACAGTAAGTGGGGAAAGGGATTGGAGAAAAAAACTTGAAAGTTTGATAAAGAAAAGGCTCTTTATTAGACAATTGCGTTGAGACGAACATTTCTTCCTCTTATTCGTTAGAGCCAATGGTAAACTTCATTTCAAATGTTTTGGTTAATCTGGTAGGCATTTTGTATAGTTCTTCATTTGTATTTTGCATAGTATTTGAAACACATAGAAGATAAAACTTGGAGGTCATAAAGGAAAAGTGAGATTGTTGTTGGTTACATTAGGATAGAAATACTGAACAAAGGTCAAAGGACCTGAAAAAGTGTTTAAAAGTCTTTGGTCCCCAAGGCAGAAGGATCCTACATAAAGATTGGCCCTTTTTTGAAGAGTAGAGGAGGGCAATGGAGAATCTTCCATATGAATTTTATTATAAATGTATTGGCAGGGCATTTTCGAGAAGTAAGAAGTACTGACTTGTAATCAAATATCTCACAAGGGATAAGGACTCAGAGAAGGAGAGGGGGAAGTCATTTTAGGGTTTTTAGGCATTTTACACTTCTAGATTTCAGATATGGGGATGTTCAAGGCTATGGTATGTCTGCTGACAGAAACCACAGAACTACCCAATGGGAAAAAGTGGACAAGGAGTTTCATTTTGAAAGGAGATTGAAATTCATGTTCAACCTGCAGTTAAATACAAAACAGCATATTTATCTCTTCACTATGTAATATTGTCAGAATATTGGTGTGTATTCAGACAAGCATGTTTGATTTTTTAGAATAGACTCAAGCAGCAATAACAAAGGAAAAAAAAACATGTTTTTTTTTTTTTTTCCTGAGTCTACTAAGCCTCGAGCATAGTATCGGCTGTGGAGAGATGTCTCATAAAAAGACGGGTACACTAAATTGAACTTTATGCTTTAGGAACAAGATCTGTAGTCGGCGGGGGAGACATATTAAAATACTACTAATCTCCTACACAATCATATTCGGTCACATACTCGGTTTTATTCTTGTTTCATACGTCATCATTTTCTATATCCTATTAGTTTATTCTCCTATTAAATTCTTCATTTATGATTATTCCTTTTCTTTTTTCTATTTCTTTTGGTTTTTCAAGACAGGGTTTCTCTGTAGCTTTGGAGCCTGTCCTGGAACAAGAACTTGTAGACAAGGCTGGCCTCGAACTCAAAGAGATCTGCCTGCCTCTACCTCCAGCATGCTGGGATTAAAAGCATGTCCAGCCCAGTCACCATTATTATTTTTCTTTCCTTCCTCCTCTTCTTTCCTCTAAAATTCTTACATTTTTCATTCTCTTGTTTTCTAACAACCTTTTATTCATAACATTGTTCCTTATGGGAATGTTCACATATATGCCTTTAATATGTGTGATCTCATTTTATCTCCTGTGGGAGGAAAATTTACATAGAATGGGAGGTACAGTTGTTTACCAGTACTTAATTTTCCTTAATCTCTAACCACCAAATGCCATTCCAATATCAGAAACGGTTGCAGGGCATGTTTAAATTGTACTCTCTCAGCAACTGAGCACCATGGAACAGGGGACAGACTACTCCAAATGGAGCAGTTCACAGCAAAGCTTTGTTGGAACCTATGCTTGTTTTTGCAAGAACAAGTATTTTAAGAGAATTAAAATGGAAAACTGGCTGTTGCACATAGCACTCACTGTGAAACATTTTTACAGACCACAGGGGCATTCCTTTTTATTTTTATAACTGGTGAAATAAAAAAAAAAAAACTAAGAAGAATGAACACACACACACACACACACACACACACACACACCTCACAAACAAAGCTAAACAAACACAAGCCCCTTATGACTCTGTTTTCCTGGAAGGAAGCCATGTAAGGAAAGAGCCATTGGGCAAAATCACAGAAATGTGGAGCTAGACAAGGCCATGGAGATCATTCCCTGGAATCCCCTCGAATCTCGGATGAGGAAGCAGGCTAAGTGAGTGCACAACTTTCCCAAAGTCACAGTTAGTTAACATTTCAGCAGGGACTAGCATTTAAGTCTTTTAAATCCCAGCCCAGTCCTCTTAAATCATCTGGAAGGTGAGAAACAAGTGCTGTGTCCCAGGGACTCACTTATCTGCTTGTAAAAGGTTTGCCTACCTGGGAGGGACCTAGTCTGCATTGCCTTATGGTATAAAATATGAAGCCATTTCTCCAACAATTTTTCTGTAAAGTTCTTTCAGGCAAATTCAGCATCTTCCTGCTGGGTTTTCTGGCTGCTCTAAAAAATTTATCCCAATGCCTATGGTTACTCACACAGCCTTTGCACGCAAGAAACTGAACCAGTGGCTTCTGAATTATGATCCCTAAGCTATTTGGGGTTTGGCATGCCATGCAGTTTAGCAAAAAGATAAATTTCAATTTCCAGAAGAGTGAATTCAGGAAAAGGAGGGAAAGAAATGGTTTTTAACTGAAAGGTAGAACACAAACTGTGGATTTTACCATTGACAATACACTGTAATTTCACAGGGAATGAAATAAAGAGTAGAGAAAGTGCTGAAAAAAAAAGCATAATAACACAAACAGCATCCAGCAATGTTTGCTAGCTAGAGGAATATGCAGACCATTTTCTTGGATCCTGAAAGCAGGGCCCTGTATGGAAAAAAAATCCTATCTGCATACAGTAATGTGCAGTTTCTTTTTTGATATAAAGAAATAATTGTGCTCAATGATCCTGTGGTCATTGCCTCCACTCCCAGCAGCAGAGTTAGGAGTAGTGTAACAATATTCGCTGGGGAGAAATTTTATACATCCTGGCAGAGTTTTGGAACATACCAGAGAAAAATAACAGTTTACATTCAGATAGGTTAGGATCATATAAGTCTACCATTGAGTGTTCATCACACAGGCTAAGTTTTGTTGACTGCCATATTTCCAAATGGATGCACAGACATATCTGGAATGGAATTGTGTATGTGCACTCATGGGAATACACTCAAATGGCCACACACGCACACACACACACACACACACACACACACACACACACACAGACACACACAATTATGGCTTCAACACATGGTTACAATTTTCTTATTGCCCCAAATTGAATTTGAATATACAGTAAGCCAGCTGTATCATGTTCATTTTACAAAGCCTGGAGATAATTTATCAATTGAACTTCAAAGCTCTCTCAGCCTTTCCTTATTGCATATTATTAACCAGTAAAATGTGTAATCATTTTAGAAGACAAATATTAAATTTAAACTAAGGTCAACAAGTCTTAAATCAATGAAAGTTTGCCAAGGTTTCATCTTGCTTCACCTACTTGCTTCCTGCCATTCCTTCACACATAGTCATCACTTCGCTGATCGCTTAAGACATGGAGTGGAAAACGCTACAGAGGGATCTACTAAAGATGGCGTGTTATCTTCTTTCAATACATAGGGAAGAAATTTAAGAAGATGCTGGGCTTCTTCAGACCATATAGTAAAAACTTGATAGCTTAATGATAGTTTAAATGTTTGTTGACTGCTGAAATTCCAATGAAAAAGACACATGAGATTTAGAAGTGAGCAATGCTGAAATATGGGTAACGTGGGAGAGAAGCAAAAGTCAGCATCGGTAGCATCTGTATGATTCATTTTCTGACAACCTTGAAACGAGAGTTTCTTCTATTTCTTTTTTTACGTATAAAATGAATTAAATTTAGTTTAAGTAATTTGGGGTAACAGCTGGTGAATTGGTTATAAAGGGAAAGTTTAGCCCTAAATTTCATTCTCATAACCTCATGCTCTACGGTGAGGAGTCATGGTGACCCTAGAATTATTTTCTTTTTTTGTCTACATTAAAATAAGTGTTCTGGGGGCTGGAGAGATGGCTCAGAGGTTAAAAGCATGGCCTGCTCTTCCAAAGGTCCTGAGTTCAATTCCCAGCAACCACATGGTGGCTAACAAACATCTGTAATGGAGTCTGGTGCCCTCTTCTGGCCCACAGGCATACACACAGACAAAATACTGTATACATAATAAATAAATAAATAAATAAATAAATAAATAAATAAATAAATAAATATTTAAAAAATGAATATAAAAATAAAATAAGTGTTCTGTGTGATAGATGCTTCTTCTCTACCTTGTAACTAAAGTAGAACCTGAATATACCATGAATAGATGATGGTCTAAGTAAATGTTCAGAGCCATTGTTCTTTTTTGGGGGGGGGGGTGAGACAGGTTGTTTTCTGTAGCTCTGGGGCCTGTCCTGGAACTAGCTCTTGTACACCAGACTGGCCTCAAACTCACAGAGATCCAATGTTTCTGCCTCCCGAGTGCGGGATTAAAGGTGTGTGCCATCACCGCCTACCTTCAGAGCCATTGTTCTTGTTAGTAGTGTACAGATGACTCCTAACTAGAAGTTATGAAACACTTGAATTTTTAAAGGACTCTTCCTTGGTATCATATATACAAAAAATTACACAAAAGAGTAAGGCCCAATGCTGGCTCCCCACTCCCATAGTTAATGGCTTAATATTGAGCATAATACACAAACAAAAATAATTTTAACACAAGTTAAATATATTTTTTCATTGCAAATATGAAACTATCTCTCTAGGAATCAATGTAAGCATGAAAAGAATCATAGATGTTCAAGGACTAAGATAGGCCTATGAAATTTTTGGAGGAACAAATGCTGATAATTAAAGACTAAAGAGTATACACCCTGACGTGGATGAATAAATGCCTTAAAACTGTGTTAAGAAATAGTGGGGAACTGTAAACAGAGACTGCTCCTATTTCCCAGCTGCCCAGACCCAAATAATCAAACAGAACCTAAATTACAACACTGCTTGGCCGATGACTCAAACATATTTCTTGTTAGCCCTTACATCTTAAATTAACCCATTTCTATTAATCTGTGTGTCACCACAAGGCTGTGGACTACCTGTAAGTTTCCAGCATCTTTCTCCTTTTAGCTGGCAGCTACATGGCGTATCTCTGATTCTACCTTCTTTCTTCCTCTGTCTCTGCTGGATTTTCTGCCTTCCTGTATTCTGAACTGCCATAGGCCAAAGCAGCTGCTTTATTAACCAATGGTAATAAAACATACTCACAGTTTACAGAGGGGAATATCACATCAGGGAACAGTGCAATTTACAAGGCCGAATCCATGCTCTAGTTGAAATTCAGTTTTATGAGGTTTGCTTAGCTTTTTCTAATATGCTTTCACTTCTTTACTAAAATGTTTGTTTAGCATAGTATTATGTGGAATGGTCATAAATTGCCATGATATTTTTTCTAGAAATAGACATCATTATAGTGATGAATTTAATTTCAATATCTTTAGAAATTTCTAATATCAGCCAAGACCCAAAGTATACTAGGAAAACATCAAGATTAATATATTGCTATAGATAGCATTCCACAGATCAGTGCTGACCTCATGAGACTCTATGTTTTACAACTATTTATCCCTCCTATTTTTATTCTATCAAATTATCAAGAATATTCGGGGCAATAACCAGTTTAAAGAATCACCTCAACCATTTCCTAAAATCAACTAAAGTGAAGTTTTTGCTGTCTGTTTCATATGTGCTATGTATACTTGTTGAGATCATGCTAAAGTATCTGTGTTCTTCTAGAGACTTAAGCTAACTCTCAAAGAACTGAAAACTGTATGAAAGCTTTGTTATTTTTTGGCCTTTGTTTAATGATGTATACTGATGTGGGGAGTCCTTTTGTGTATGTGCTGATTTGGGATAAGGAAAGAGTGGACATGAACCTTTCCCTTGTCCTCAGCACTAAATTGATGGGCATTCTATTTCCCGAAGCATGGCATTCTGAAGTCATTGCTAATCTCTTGTCTCTTCTTGGCAGTCGTGAAGTAGTCAATCAAAATTTGGAGTAAACATGCCAGAGGGAGTATTCTACCTTCTTGATATGCACTTATTTATTGATTAGGCCTGAATGTCTATTTTCAAAGCTCTGCCTCAGTTAAGTTTTACATACCTTCACCTTCATTTTACTCTGGGTTTCTATTTATTTTACCTTAGTTCACTCAACCAATATTGTTTTGAAATTAAAAATTACCTGCTCTGAGTTCAAAGATATTTGTGTGTGTGTGTGTTGGGGGGCGGGAGTTGTTTGGTAATGAACATTGAATCTCCCAGTCAGACACACAATGTACAAATGGCTTAGGGCCCCTTTTTTTTCACAACAAAACAGCACTTTATTAAAATCCAGTGCGGTAATAAATTATAGGACTTTTAAAACATAGGAGGTAGTTCAGGAAGATCTGGAGTTCAAGGCCAGCTTGGGCTACATGAAATCTTGTCTCAAGAAAAGAAAAACTATACAATAGCTAGGTGTGGCAGCATACACCTGGTAAACCCAACACTTGAAAGGCTGAGGCAGGAGGAATTCAAGTTCACATCAGTCTGGGTCACATAGGAAGACCCTGTCTCAAAAATAAAACAAGAAACCATTGATAACAAAAAGGGCCTTCTATAAAAAGCTACAAATTGAATAAACAGCGAGGCTCCTTCCCCGGTGGCATGGTCTCGAAAGAGCTGGATCAGCTGGGGCTCAGCTAGGTTCAAGCCTGCTTTCTGATTCTTGTTTTTTTTTTTTTTTTAAACAAGACAGGGGCCTGCCTGGTGAGCAAGACTGCCCAGAGAGTCCACGCCATTGGCCAAAGCCAGAAGAAATACCAGCACCTCCTGCGTGTCCAGGCCCTTCTCAGTGGACGCAAGGCAAAAGGGCTTACCTCAGTGCCACGGTTCCTGTGACAGGGCTGGCTTTCAGTGGTGCCACCCACCGGGGAGCCCCGGCCCCGCATGTTCTTCCTCTTCTCTGATGTGCTCCTCATGACCAAGCCTGGACCCCCATTGCACCTGCTGTAGGGCCCCAATTTTTTAAACAATTTTATCAAAGAGAAAACGATGGTGATGACATATATTCCTAAACTTGCTCAAGTTTTAAAAGCTTGATGGTAAAGCATTAGGATGGCTATTTTACTGATGTGCCCGTTTTGACACTGATTTATCTTTATTTTTTAACTAAAGCATACAGCATAATGGGCTTCTTTATTACAGGTTGAGCATGTATATCCTCGTTCTTTGCTCGTGTGCTTCTCCATAACTTCCCTTGCGTGTATGACCTCATATTAACACCATTTTAGTCAGCCCTTGACATTTTTATTGGATTCAGTTTCATCATTTCCTGTGCACCCTCTTTCTTGTTTGCTTATTGAGCAGCATGCCTCCACAAAATTAAAAAAAAAATGGTAAGTTTCCTCAACTTATTGTAGAATTTGTAAGAATCAGCTCCTTTCCAAAATTTGCCAAAAACAAATTAGACAAGTGTGCTTGGTTGGAACTTACTCCATAACTAATTAATTAGGGACCAATGAGTGCTTGCTGCTATGCCTGAAGGCTTGGGGTCCACCCTCAGAACCCACATGGGGAACTGACTCCAAGCAAATTGCCTTCTCACCTCTAAGCACACACCATGGCACATGTGTGCACATGTACTCACACACTAAAATAAATAAACACGGAAAAAGCACTCAATTCTGAGTTAAAATGCTGTTTTGGTAGTGTATGGCTATGCAGATTTACAGGGAAAGGGTCTGTCTCTAGTAATCCATATGCAACCTGATGAAGGACATATACGTAAGTAACACCTTGTCAAATCAACTGAAACTTATATGAAATTGCAGTTATCAGTCGGTAGCCATTTTTTTACCACTGTGATTGAAATAAATGCCTAAGCATTTGACAGAAATCATTTCGGCAAAGTTTCCTCGGCACATTGCTCCAAGCATGGGAATAAACCAGGTTTCTACATTTGCAGATCACAGCTATGGCACGAAAGACTTAAAGTGGTTAAAAGCAAACAGAAAGTTTTGATGTTACTCGCTTCCATGAAGAGTGTTTCAGACAGTACCCAAAGAAAAATGTCCTCTGTGCTCTGGAATTCAGGAAAACAGATGCCTCAGACTCGAAGACTATATGGCCATTTTAGCAACTGCGGAACGTTCTATATCAACGACAAAAGCAGAAATCAAGAGTGATCTCAGGCTAATAATATGGCTCAGTAGTTAGGAAAACTTCCTGCACTTAAAGCAGAGCTGACTTCAGCTCCTAACTCCCAGCCAGGTGGTACACACCACACACACACACACACACACACACACACACAACACACACACACACACACCACACACAGAATTAAAAATAAATAAATAAATCTTTTTAAAGGAATGATAAGATTGATTAAATCTCTATAAAGAAACTAACTTGAAAGTAACTGAACTTCCCAGGTTTTCCAATTTCATGAGCTTTATATTCACTTGTGCTATTTAAAAAATGAGAGTTTGATTTATTTTACATAAATCTATTGTCTTCCTCTCATGGATGGTGACCGGTCTGGACCACTAGTGAAGTGGACATGTCTTTGTGTATGGCTCTAATTTCTACCACTTGCTCAGGTAATATATTGACTGTCTAGGTTCTAAGATTAACTCAAAAAGCCTTCAAATGGTCCATCTTTCCTGAATGAAGTCTGTCTGTTTTTAAGAAGAATCTTGTCTGGAAAAACCTTCTGATGGTCAAAGTCTGTCCCCTGCATGTCATGTGGCATCCTCACACCACACCCTACACTGCCCTGATTGATGCTTGTCTGTTACTCCCCTCCACACATGTCTTTACTTATTTGTAAATGTTCCGAGTTCTAGGATGTCCTTTGACATTTGTGAGGTGTTATACATGTACTTCTGTTGACTGTCTAATAAACATTGCAACAGCCTTTTTAGTGGCTGCCATGAACAAAAAAAATCTTCCTCAGAAATAAGATCAAGTGCTGGTGATAGATAGATAGATAGATAGATAGATAGATAGATAGATAGATAGATAGATACATAGATAGATAGATAGATAGATACATAGATAGATACATAGATAGATACATAGATACATAGATAGATAGATACACAGATAGATAGATAGATAGATAGATAGATAGATAGATAGATAGATAGATAGATAGATAGATCCACCTACTTTACCATTTGAGAACCCTCAAAGCACATTTACAGCTAATAATTCACTTTGATAATCTTCCTGTAAAGTGTTTGCCTTCTAAAGAAAATGGCATTTCAAGTTTGGACTCATACAGAATTACTTCAAGGACATTCAATGCAAAACACTCCTTAATAAAGATAAAATTTGAAGTCCAACTTCTTTGAGTAACCAGAATTGTTTCTTCTTCGTGCTTCATTTTGAGATACTGCGTTTCTTTTAATTTCATGAAGCATTTTCATACAAAGTGAAAAACACTAAATAATTGTTTTCTAAATTACCTTTAAATCTTTAATGAAACTCTTTTGTACCCAGGAGTGAATAAACCAAAAAGTTCAAAAACTTATTTACAAATACAAATACATAAGCACACAGAGGGAGAAGGAAGGGAGGGAGGGAGAGAGGGAGAGAGAGAGAGAGAGAGAGAGAGGAGAGAGAGAGAAGAGAGAGAGAGAGAGAGGAAGGGAGGGAGGGAGAGAGAGAGGGAGAGAGAGACAGAGAGAGAGAAAGAGATTCAAAACAAGATGTACCCAAGCCTTCAATAAATAACAGGGAATAAAAACCTACCAAGGAAATGAAAAAAAAAACCACCTCTTGTGGCTTAATCTGTTTTGAGAATATTCCTGTTAAATAAATTTTCCACGTGACCCAAAGTGTGAGCCAAGTAAGCGCATATGGTGAAACTCTAGCAAATACTTATAAGGGGAGTAGCCCACAAAGGAATTAAAGATCCTAGCCACATATTTAATTTTTTCACCCAAACTGTTAAAAGTTATGTCATTTTTCACTGCAGAATGCAGGCTGGTTAATGGATTTAACACTACCATTTGGTCTAATTTCCTGATGTCTCCTCCAATCTTGTACAGAGACCAACGTTATACAGAGAATCTTTACAGAGAAGGAGAGAAACTTAGTCTTTCATCTTATTTTGTACGTTTTCACAAGGCTTTTTTTTCTTTCCTTCATTGAAAATTGATGTTGACTAAAAGAGAAAAACTTTCAAGATAGTGGTAAGTTTTAAGGTGGTCTTTCTCTGAAACCCAAGTGGCTAAGATAACATAATTTTCAAGCAGAAACCACTCGACTTTGGACTAGAAAATTGAAAGGGAATAAAAGGAGGTTCCTCTATTCAGGACAACAATTTTTTTTTAACTAAGAGTTTTTAAACTTTCCTATATGAATCTGGCTTCACCTTCTTAGTTTGTTTGTGCTTTCTTTTTTCCTAGCAATGTCATTACGCCAATAGGAATTTAATGGCAATAATTATCTTCTGTATGGTTTTTCTGAGTCCCTTTTCTTTGTTTGTATCATTGCTTGCTTTTCCCTGGCAAAGGAACTACAGATTGGAAGACTGTCTGACAAATATTTGTAGATTTTAGAGTACCTTTGTACAATTTTTTGTGTTTCTGATCTTTTACATGCTATATTGCTCCCTAGAAATTTGACTAAAGGCAGTAAAAATTATTAGTAAAATTAACAATCACTGAAAATCCATAAATATTTTAAGCAATTTATAATTTCAAATTCACTACATAGGATGTGATGGCCTTTCATTATCTCCATCTTTTGTGAAGTTTGCTTCCTCATTTAAAATATAGGAATTAGTGCTCACTGTAGTTTTAAGTACCCAGAAGTTTACAAGTGCTGATCAGTTTAATCAAGCTCAGTGTCACTTGCGACTGTTTTGAAACTCTGTGGTTCTCTCTGTGTGTCTCTGTCTCTGTTTTTCTCTGTCTCTCTCTCTCTCTCTGTGTAATGGGAGTCTGTGTATCTGTGTGTTTGTGTCTGGGTGTTTCTACTTGACCAGCTTATGTAAATGGGTCAAACAGGGCAGGATAACCCCTTTTCTTGAAGCTTAATCCTGCCAAGAACCCCAGGAGACATTTTAGAAAGATTCTTTCCACTCCTATACACATGTTCACTGTTGCATTTGGATTATAGATGTTCTCTCTCCTCTAAAGCTAAAATACTCTGCAAAGGAAGGAAATCTGTAATTCTTACTCTCTTGAATTGCTGGTTAACTAAAGGTGTTAGTGTGCAACAGGTATATGATATAGCATAAACAATCTATTGCATTAATTAGTCTCATAATGTTCTATAGTGAGAAACACACACACATACAAGAGTAGATCAAAGAAGAGTAACATTTTCTAAACTACAGTTTTAAAAAATCAGGTACAAATGAATGATTGTGTGTCCTTGTAGGCAGAGTTTTCTTGTCCTGAAGCTATCTCAACTAATCACTCAGAGGCTTAAAATTTATTAGAAATGCTAGGCAGATAGCTCAGGCTTGTTATTAGCTAACTCTTACAGTAAAATTAACCTGTATTTATTATCTATATTTTGCCATATGGCTTGGTACCTTTTCTCAGCATATGCCCATCTTGCTCTCTCTATATCAGCAGGCAATCCACTGAGTCCCCCCTTCTCCCTCCCAGCATTCTCAGTGGGACTCTCCTGCCTATACTTACTGCCTGGCTACTGGCCAATCAGCTTTTTGTTAACAACGAGACCAACACATTTTCACAGTGTACAAAAAGGATTTTTCCATATCATATCCTACTGTCTAGAAAGATAATAGTAAGAAAGAGAAGTTGGGTACTTCCAGAGCCATGAGACATTTCCCCAGTTCATGGGCAGTTTTTTATGTGTGACTTAAAAAAAAATGTTTGTTAAAAATTATGAAGAGTGGTAAAAGGTATGTATCCTATTCAAAGATTATGAGCCAGTATCGACCATCAAAATACATCCACTTTAAAATAGAGTAAACCAGCAAAGAAGGGAAGAAGAATCCCTAGCATCATCAATTCAATTTCATATATATATGGTAATACTTAAAATTTAAAACTTAACTTATTGAGTGTATATATGGGTGTGTATATGTGTGTGTGTGTGTGCTATTTTATTGTGTTTTATTTAAACTGGTACTTTGGTAGTTTCAAACAAACTAATGTTAACTTGGCTCTGCTTGGTTTTGTTTTCCCACTTATTATTTGATTTACAATAAAAAAACATTTAAAAATGCCCTAAATACCACATCTACTTTAGAGAAGAAATCCAATAATACTGTGCAAACTAATCATGAGCTTTATTAAAAAGTTTGGAGATTATTTTGACCAAGTGTTGACAGCCTGAAGTCTTAGATTTAAAAATTACTTTAATAGCATTGCCAAATGTGTCATATCCCTTAATTAATATGAAATATAGAAAAATTTTAGTACAAAATATGTTTTAATTTCCCAGCTTTAGTTAGTATTTATAGAATCTGGAAATAATGTAGGGTTTAGAGTTTATTTATTCCTAAGTAAATAAAATAAGAGACAAAATATTTTCAGTACATTAAGATTAAAGATTTCCTCATAAAAAAATGTGGGATGGGCAGCAGGTGTCACAAGAAAATTTCATCAGACACTAGTATGACCTCTATGATCCTCTGATCCTCTCTACACCCACAAAATATATTGGAAAAATTAATCTTGTACAAGATTGAAGGACCCAACAGTGACCTGAGCCAAGTTTCATAACTTCTCAAAACACAATCTGTACCATCACCATGTTAAGAATGTGAGGGGTCAAAGTGTCATTTTGCTCTCTGAATGGCAGAGGAAAACTGCTGTTTTAATACATTCCCTATATAAACACATCTTATGCCAAACATGGCTCATTTGATGATTTCCCCAAAGTGCTGGAAATTGTACTGTATTTAATCAGGAAGATAATAGGCACTGTGGGACCCTGCTTGGTAAAGTAATATAGGAATCTTCTCTTTCTAATTAGCTGTTCCAAGGCTGAAAACAATTTTAATAGTGTTATCAAGGCCTACCTGACATAAATTACTACTTTGCCATGATGAGGTCAAAAGGTTCAGATTCTAATACAAATTTTGGAAGCCGTACATGATGAAGCTCTGGCTTTGGTAGCCGGCTGATCAAAAGGTTACATTAGCAAAGAGTAAACTGGGTATGCAGGGCTCAGGGAAAATAGGTAGAAACAGCATTATGTAATACTGCTGACATTTTCTCAATACTTGTGGTGAAGAGTTACTCAAATAAATTTGAATTAACTTGGTTGTTAAAGCAGTCAACACTGATTCAAAACCTATGATAAGTAGGTTATGAAAAATTATTTCAATGACATTTGGGATCTAAGGAGTTCAATCTCACTAATCTCCTGAACAGAATGATTCTAAATGTATCAAATATTACCTAACTAACCCTCATAAAGTACCTTTTCCTGCTGGCATTAAATTTAAAGAATTCTCTCAAAATATTGTTAGAAACCAGACTTCATAAAGAACCTCAAACTATTAAATAAGTGTTTGTGTGACAGGCCAAATAGCTGCTGTGGGTACATAACACAGGTGACAGTTTCTGCTTTCTAGTGAAGTAGGCCTCATCACATCATGACTTCAGCGTATCATGGGGCAATATATTATTCAAATTCTTCTGGCAATAGGCGATGCTAATGTGAGCAAACCTACTGCATGTAGTTCAGAAGAACTGAACATACAATCACACAAAATGACAGCCTTGATGCTGATACTAAGCAATTATTATTAGCTGCTGGTTCCTGCAGCTACTGTTCTATAGTTTTTAACTATAGGTCACATTATTATATTTACAGTCACAGAGGTTAAAGATAGTATGTTGTCTTGATTGCAAATTAGGAAGGATTTAAAATCACCCTGAGGACAAATCTCTAGGAGTCCATGTGAAGGCATTATCTAGGCAGTTATTCAAGGTGACAAAACTCACCTTGACTGCTATTCATAGTATTCCAAAGGATGAGGTCCCAGATAGAACAGGGAAAGGTGAGCTGCATATAGGCATTTGTCACTTTGATTCAGTTGAATCCTGCTTTATGCAGTGTGACCTGGTGCTCCCTGCTCAGGACACCTTCCATGCCCTGCTCTGGTGGACTCTGTCCCAGGAAATGAAAGTCAAAATATAATATCTTGATTTAAGTTGTCTTTATCAGATGTTTTGTCAGAGCAGTGACTAAGATAACTAATACTACTGCATTCTCTGGTACTTCAGGACCCACTACATACATCACATGTTGAATTCAGAGTCAACATGCTTGATATGATTCAACATTGATGCAGTAACCATTTTATTGCACCATAAAACCAGCCAAAGACCTCGCAGTTTGTTCAAACACATTCCGATGAGCACACAGTGATAACACTGCCTAAAGACACATTTCTCAGAACATGTTCAGAATGAATGCAACTAGATTTCTGCTTAGTGATATTTTCCACTGGATTCACAACTGATCATTCCCCTTCTCCTTTTCTCCAAATTTAGACAGTAGTGAAGGGATGTTTTAAAGAGAGAATTAGCAGCTTAGGAGCTGAGACAAGAAGCAGTCTAGATGTTTTGTGAAGCACGAAAACTTCATTCAGAATCTCCCAGGTTTTTGGAGGGGGTGGGGAGTAGGTGATCTGAACAGAATACTGAACATCTATTGCAAAAGATGAAGTGCAATTTTACCTACACATCCGTTTCAAGGGAAATGCTATCTTGACATTGAACACATGAAACATACCTAACAATTTAAAATGAATAACAGTTTTTAATTGAAATGCTCACAAGCCTACTCTCTTCATCCAGGGTGCCTTGTCATATGTTTGTGAGCAGGATCACTAAGCTTTTAAATGTAAATCTCATAGCTAGTTAAATTGCTTTCAGACTAAAGCCTCAAAAGGTTTTGATCTTGAACAATATTCAGTCAAACATGGAAACCATTGTATCATCTGTCATCTGAAGTATGAACATATCTTGTAGTAGTTCAGTCCTATAGTTACTGATAGAAAAATTCTTGCAGACTTTGAACAACAGTTTTGAATATTTGTAGCAGGAGGAGTGGGCTGCTTGTCCTCCTGGCTGCCAGGCTGTCTTATACCCGAAATAATCACACAGAAACTGTATTAATTAAATCACTGCCTGGCCCATTTTCTCTAGCCTCTTATTGGGTAATTCTTACATCTTGATTTAACTCATTTCTAATATTCTGTATATCACCATGAGGTTATGACTTACTGGGAAATTCTGCATGTCTGACATGGCATCTCCATGGCTGCTTTCTCCCTCCCTCCCTCCCTCCCTCCCTCCCTTCTCCCTCCCTCCTTCCGTCCCTCCCTCCCTTCTCTCTCTCTCTCTCTCTCTTTCTCTCTCTCTCTCTCTCTCTCTCTGTTTCCTTCCTCCCAGAATTCAGTTCTCTCTTCTCTGCCTACATAAGTTCTGTCCTATCTGGCCAAGCAGTTTCTTTATTAATTAACCAATGAAAGCAACACACAAACAGAAGGACCTCCTACACCAAATATTGTTGGATACTGTCTTCCAAGGATACTAACCTCAAGAGAAAATGAGCATGATGAAGACAGAGTACCCAAGTTCATAGAAATAGTAAAATAATATAACTTGGGTAATAGTTTATGTCTGTGGATGTTTATAAGCTTTAAAAATATTTAAATAAGCATTCCGAAATCCCAATACCTTTTCAAATCCTTGAGATTATTTTCTTTTTAACTGTGTTCAAAATAATACATAAAGGTGTTAAATATGTGATATATGTAGAAAAGTAATGTAGGAAAATGTGTGTTATATAATGTTCTAAATCATTTCAAAAAATTAGGTTTTTAAACAACAATCATTACATTTAAAGCAGGGGTTGAAGAAATTGTTTAGCTGTTGCTTACAGGTCTTGCAAAGGACCTGAGCCAATCATAGCACCTACCTACATAGCAACTTATAATCACTTCTAGGGCATCTGATGTCCTCTTCTGTCCTCTCTGAGAGCCTGCATACATGTGATGGACATAAACCAAACAACCATATATGCACATACCTAAAACTTATAAATAACTACATGTTTAGAACTAAGTTTAGAACAGAAAGAAATTAAGAATGACTAAGAAGGCATCAGCTACATGAGCTTTTGGGGTTTGGGCTTGTTTGTTTGCTTTCATAGAAAAAAATCTTTACCCTTATAAAAAGTTTTTTTTTTTGACCCATAAAGAATGTGTTCATTTTAATTACTTCTTTCCATGTTTTGCTTTCAGGTCAGATGGCAATGGATGTATTTAGTTCAGAGAATGTGGTAGAAAATATATTCTGCCGTTGATGCTTACACAAATTTGAGAGGTAAAAAAAGAACAAAGAAGGAAGAGATGCTGATAAAACTCTGCTGCATACATGAAATTTCCATCCCAGATCAGATTCCTTGTTAGACTGTCTTAATGTCCACGTTCTTGTGATCTTCAGTTAATATCCCATTTTACAAGTGGTTCTTTACTGTTTGTTTTTTTTCTGCTTTTTGACAGCCTAAAGCATAAATTTATCAAAGTATAGATGTATCCAGAAAATTGTTGCTTAGCTACAGGCTTGAAAATGCTGTTTGACAATATTTGATCTTAACATTGACAAGCCAAATCTAAAAACATGTTAGTTAAAAAGTGTGTCGCCCTGATGGACCTATGCCTAACTAAACCTAGGTCTGGGTTTGGCTGAACATAAAGATAATATTTATAATTTATCACTGTTAGTATGTTTGTTAGTATGAGCTAAGAACATTATAAGTTTGATTTGATTTGATCTCAATTTAATGAGATAAGAACCATACCTGTTGTATATTTCTAGTAAAAATAACCATCAGAAATTTGTAAATTTGTATTTTTATCAAATAACTAACCAATGAATTCCCCCAAAAGATTTTATTTAATTTCTTGGAAAGATCTTACCCAGTGCATTCTCCTGCTTTAATTATCTTGTGCTAAGCTGGCAGAGGGGTGGGATTCAAGAAGCAAAGTTCCTCATATTCCTATTTTTGAGATTACATTTAGTGCAGAGGATACAAGCAATTAGATAATTAAATTGGAAGAATAGTCTATGGCATAACCAGGATAATTTATTTTCCTCACCATAGTCTTAAGTACATTCTGACTGGTTTCCATTATTTTTATTCTGGGTCCTGGTGGATTAGTCTGTGGCACATTTCACTTCCGAGTAGGAAAAAAAATAATCTAGGTATTCAAAAGTATTAGACCACATATTTTGTTGTTTTTGTCATTGTTGTTGTTGTTGTTTTGTTTGTTTGTTCAGACATATTGCAATTATTTCCCAGGAATAAATCTTCCCTTTAACAACTAGACATTTCAGCAGGCTCATTTGATTTTAAAGGTAGAAGAAAACTTATGCAAGACACAAGGTTTTAGCAAAGAGTGACAAGTGTAGAAAAGATTACTACCTTGCCTTTGTGAGTAGGAAACCTCTCTTTTTTAATTTATTCTTTAAATTCCATTTTACATTCCATCCACAGTCTCTTCCTCATCCCTCCTCCTGATCCTTCCCTCTCCTTTCCAGCCCGCTCCCATCCACTCCTGCCAACAGGTAAGAGCTCCCATAGGAGGTCAACAATGTCTGGCATATTAAGTTGGGGCAGGAGCGAGTCCCTAACCCCTGCATTAAGGCTGAATATGGCATCTGATCATAGGGAATGGGCTCTAACAAGCTAGCTCAACCAAGAGCCCTCAGAATTCAAGCAAGTCCTACAGTCCTGCTGAAAGCAGTAGACCAAGTGAAGAGATCAAGACCTGAGTTTCAGGAGGGTCATCCAGTTAGAGTTTTATATTTGCTTATTTGCTTGCTATTGTGAACAAATAATTCTTTAAAAAAAGAAATAAAATGGGAAATAACTTCAAGAAATTTGTATAGACACCATTTCAAATATTTCCAAATTATTAATACACATGCTTTATACAGTTAGACTCAACTAAAGAAACAAAGTAAATACATACATACACACACACACACACACACACACACACACACACATATATATATATATATATGCATATAGTATATTTAATGGCTGGGAAATAGAAAGAGAAGCAAAGTAGTATTCTTCTCATGGAGAGCACAGTCACTTTTAGCCTACTTGTGTCTGATTAGGTCAGGCCCATTTAGGATAACATTCATGTAAGTGAGTGACTGCAAAATGACTAATTCTAATCCAGTGGGCAAAATTTCTTCCCAGCTAAATTATTGTTTCCCTGATAAGATGGAAGTAATAGTATGGAAACTACAGAAATGACCCGTGTAGCTCATTCCAACTTGCAATATTAAAAGGGAAATCTGGAATGTCTTATTTAGAATATTAAGGTTAGTACTTTGCAATTTGTAACAGGGTGATTTTGCTAAGTCCACAAAGAAGAAACAGAATTGTCGATAAGCTGAAAAGTTGCCTGATCTCAAAATATGACTATCCATCACTCATCTGTTTGTCCAGCCATTCCTAATATGGGTTATAAGGTATTCCATTTTTCTCATTCTTCCAAGCCAAAATGCAGATATATTTTTTTAAAAAACACATACCAAAGCATCAGAAGAATACCTGAATGGTTTACTTGCTTCTTTAATTGCACGGGATTAGCCTGGATCTCAGCAACAACCCAAATAGGAAAAAAGATGCCAGGTATTATGAGAGTTGTATGCTTATATGCTTCTCCTCCATCCTCTCTGGAAAACCTGTAGGAAGAAATCAGTGGCCATTTTCTTCACTGTTATGACAAATAAAATTCATTGTATGCCTTTATATGTGAGTAGTCTTATTAAAGAACTAGAAATATTAGAGAATTACTTTCTAAATGTTTGAACTTTTCTAACACATTCTGAAAATAAGCATGGGTGTGGGTCATTACAGGATGAGTTTGCTCTCTCTGTTGTATATAGTTTATGTTATGCAGCAATCTTTTTTTTCTCATTTTTTATTCAAGATTTCCATCTCCTCCCCCATCCCTCCCCTCCCTTCCACCCATACACCCACTCCACCCCTCTCCAAAGACAAAGAGCCATCAGGGTTCCCTTCACTATGTTAAGTCCAAGGTCCTCCCAGCTCCCCCTAAGTCCAGGAAGGTGAGCAACCAAACTGACAAGGCTCACAGTGAGCCTGTCCATGTTGTAGGGTTCATGTTCATTGCCATTGTCCTTGGTTTCTCAGTCCTCCTCCACTGTCAGCCACATTCAGAGAGTCCGGTTTGGTCCCCTGTTCCATCAGTCCCATTCCGACTGGACTTGATGGTCTCCCGTTAGATCTGTTCCACCGTCTCAATGGGTAAAAGCACTCCTCGCGGTCCTGGATTCCTTGCTCATGATCTCCCTCCTGTTGCTCCTCATAAGGACCTTGAGAGCTCAGTCTGGTGCTCCTATGTGGGGCTCAGTCATTTTCTCCATCCAATGCCAAGTGAAGGTTCTATGGTGATATGCAAGATATTCATGAGTATGACAATAGGATCTGGACATTTCTGGCACCCTCTCCTCAGCTAATGGGACCTCCTGAAGCTGAGCAGCTTCTGTAAAGCAAAGGACACTGTCACTAAGACAAAAAGGCAGCCTACTGACTGGGAAAAGATCTTCACCAACCCCGCAACAGACAAAGGCCTGATCTCCAAAATATATAAGGAACTCAAGAGACTAGACTTTAAAACGCTAATTAACCCAATTAAAAAATGGGGCACCGAACTGAACAGAGAATTCTCAACAGAAGAAGTCCGAATGGCCAAAAGACACTTAAGGGCATGCTCAACCTCCTTAGCAATCAGGGAAATGCAAATCAAAACAACGCTGAGATACCATCTTACACCTGTCAGAACGGCTAAAATCAAAAACACCAATGATAGCCTTTGCTGGAGAGGATGTGGAATAAGGGGTACACTCATCCATTGCTGGTGGGAATGCAAACTTGAGCAACCGCTTTGGAAAGCAGTGTGGAGGTTTCTCAGGAAATTTGGGATCAACCTACCCCAGGACCCAGCAATCCCACTATTGGGAATTTACCCAAGAGATACCCAATCATATTACAAAAGCATTTGTTCAACTATGTTTATAGCAGCATTATTTGTAATAGCCAGAACCTGGAAACAATCTAGATGCCTTTCAGTGGAAGAATGGATGAAGAAAGTGTGGAATATATACATATTAGAGTACTACTCGGCGATAAAAAACAATGACATCTTGAATTTTGCATGCAAATGGATGGAAATAGAAAACACCATCCTGAGCGAGGTAACCCAGGCCCAAAAAGAGGAACATGGGATGTACTCACTCATAATTGGTTTCTAGCCATAAATAAAGGACATCGAGCCTATAATTCGTAAAAAATCCTAGAGAAGCTAAATAAGAAGGTGAACCCAAAGAAAAACATATAGTTATCCTCCTGGTTATTGGAAGTAGACAAGATTGCCGGACAAAAAATGGGAACATGGGGGTGGGGTGGGATGGTGGGATGGGGGGATGGGGAGAGAAAAGGGTGAAGTGGAGGATGGGAAGAGCTTGGGGGAATAGGATGGTTGGGGTATAAGAAGGGTGGATATAGGAATAAGGAACTATATATCTTAGTTAAGGGAGCCAATCTAGGGTTGGCAGAGACTTGACTCTAGAGGGGTTCCCAGGTGTCCAGGAAGAGGACCCCAGCTAGTTCCTAGGGCAGTTATGCAGCAATCTTAACAGGATGTCATGTTACCTATTCCCTTCATTTTTGAGTCATTTGAGAATGAAAGCTTGAAGAAAATCCTACCTTTCATTTCATTCCATGTGTCAGATTCCCGGAATAAGAAGTCTGGCAAGATATATATATATATATATGTGTGTGTGTGTGTGTGTGTGTGTGTGTGTGTGTGTGTGTGTGTGTACGTATATATATACATATATACATATATATATACATACATATATATATATATATATAAAATTTTGTTCCTCAAGAGGACCACAATCAAGATGAAAACATTGAGTGATAAGGTGCATATTCAGTATGACGTAGTTAAAACCAGTAAGAGTAATACAATGAGTTTCATTTCCTGTGAAAAACATAGCATGATAAGAAACAAAGCCAAGATCATAAACATTTAGAGTACAGAATGAAAAGGGCTGTTGCTAAAAAGAAAAATGTGGAATGAAATACAGATCAGAAGCCCAGAGGATCCACACCTTACTCTTCAACTGTTCTTCACAGCTCTTCTAACTTTTTATAATATTTATAAATTGCTTCATTGATTTCCATACTCATAATTCTTCTTAAGGAATTATCTGATGCCTCAGTAGAAGTTAAATGTAACTTGCATTTTAAAAGAATTTTTTCTATGATATAATGATTTTACATGGGGTAAAGTTGGCTGAAACATAAAATTTAATATCAGTATCATATGCATAAAATTAATGCACACATTTTTTCATATTTATATTTATGTCTTAGTGCAGAAATAATATGATTCGTCAATGTTGCTAACAACTCTCTAGATAATTAATGCCCATGAGTAATTATGAATATTAAAAGTTCTTACCTGTATATTTCCCAAGTTTTTTTAAAAAATTTAACAGCCAGTTAGTTCTTCTTGAGGAATATTAGTATTAAGATTGTTATAAAAAGAAATGAGTTGAATACAATACCCCCTATTTTCAAGAAATGTATTTTTTGTACATGCCTTTATTAACTCTTACTTCTTTGTATCATCTTACTTCTAGTAGAAGCTGAGATATTAGTGACTAAAGCTATGGCCACAACCACAACAAAAAACCCAGGAGTAGATAAGGGGGAGAGAGACAGACAAAAAGATGGAGACAGAGAGAAAGCATGCTTGCGGTGAATGCATGTGAATGTGTGTGTTGGCATTCATGATACCCTGTGTAGATGCGTGTAGAGGATAGAGGCTGACAGAAGGTTATCTTTGCCAATAAGTTTTCTATTTTATTTCTTGAAATAGGATCTATTACTGAATGTTGGATTTTATCTAGAAAATTAGATTTGATCATCAAGCTTCAAGAATCCACTTGGCCAAACCCCCAGTGTTTGCATTACAGGAACCAGCTTTTAGGTCAGTGTTGGGTATCTGAACTCAAGTTCTTGTACTTATACAGCAAGAACTTACTCATGAGGCCTCTCCACAACCCCATGGCTTGGGATTTGACCATGTATTATTTCACCACAATTCAGTTTGCAATTTATATTCTATTTAGTTGTGTTCAATATCAAAGTTTCAAATCAATAATATACAAGGCATAGAGTTTGCAATGAAAGAGTTGAAAAATTTACTGGGCCATAACCATCTGAAAATTTACTATAAAAGACAAAAAAAACTGAATTTATCCATATGTATTTGTAATGTTATATTAAAAAGAATCATTTTCAATTTATGCTTTAGTTAACCATAATGTAATAGATATAAAGATGTGTAAAGTACTTTTTTTTCACTTCCAAACATTCACGTAGGAAAAACAATATGGCACAAAATGAAACATATGTTTACCTCCTTTATTATTCTGAATACCACAAAGACTTTTCAAAATAATTCTGCAATGTCTGTATGTAAGGAATCATTCTAAGCCATTTTGTGCACATTTCCTTGGGGTTGGATAGTATCAGTGTTACTTTACTAATGGGCAAGTTGTGAAGATGTAAAGTAAGCTGACATTGGATTTTAAATTCTTCATTCTTTAGCACTTTGTCTTACAAAAAAAGGCACATACAGGCACATGTTCACATTTGATTTATCCGGGACTCAAATATGCTTCTACTTGTCATCATGTTAATTTGTGGTCTACAGGAGGTACAAAGAAAGAACCAAGAGAGGACATACCAGCTTCTCAGCAAAGCATGACTGCTCTCCACCCTCTGTATCTGACAGGGGGCGGGACTCGTGGTAGACCTTTACAGTAGTGAATAAACCTTTGCTCTCTGTAGATGCACAGTAAATGCTTCTTATATGAATAAATGATTATTAAGGTGGAAAATAATCTACCATTGTGGAACTGGATTTGAAACAAAAAGACCTTAAAAGTCCACAAGTACTGAGAATCTTATTTACCTTGGGCTAGGGAGGAGACCAGTACCAAAAAAAAAAAAAAAAAATTAGAGAGCAACACATTGTTTCATTTTTATTTTTTTTAAGTATAAGCAGAGAGAAAAGAACAGGTGACCATTCTCATGTACTGAGCAATGTGTTTGCATTATTACAGCACAGCTTGTTTAGATGTCTATGTATGCATGCTTTTCAAGCTCAGAAAAGAACTACCCTTGTGGCTTCTGGAGTTGATAGATAAGCTAGGAAGTTTCTCTTCTTCCCAGGGCTACCACTGTGATGGTATTTGCCAGGTACTGGTTGAGTTAATTGATCTAAGTCATGTCTGAGAGCTTTACTGTCATCACTGAAATGCTGCACTCAGTTCATAATGTTGAACCTTGATGGTTTGGGTCCAAAGTTCCATGTTGTCATATTTCTTCCATCATATCTGAGAGTTCCTTGACCGGATACTCAAAGAGACTAGAACGGCAACTGTCAGAATTGTGGCAATCTAAACTTTGACAGTCCTAGAAAAGTCTTTTAACCTAACCAAAAGGAATGGGGTTAGAATCTAAAGGTCTCTACAATATCATCTGTACTGTAACTCCTTGACAGTAAATCACATTGGAGACAATGCCCAGGGCTGTTGATAATACATTAGATTAAAGATTTGTATTTAATTGTCATCCTTACAAAAACCCATGCAGACTGAAACGGTCTCAAGAAGTGATACAGCTCCTATCATGTTCCTTTGATGGATCAGACATCTGTTACAGATTATCCCTGTGATAACAATCAAATTAGGGACAGGCATGATGGTCAGTGGCAGAGTCTATGATTAACATGCTGTGGACCTGGATTCAATCCCCAGCAGCCACATCATCTGAAAAATATTAAAATGAATTGGATAGATTATGCATGTGTCTTCCCACCATGTATAGCTTTGTTTCCCCTTACTACTAACCCCAGATACTAAGACAATGATTTAACACATGCTAGAAGCTTCTTGTTTGCCTGCTGCTAGAACTAGATGAACACCCATTAGTGGAAACATGCTGTTCCCTAACATGAGAAATTGTTCTAAACCCCTCTTCCCTTATCCCTGCATCCATTTCCACTACCTCAAAATAAACTCTGCTAAATTAAAGCCATATTTGTGCATCATAAGAGGAAATATTTCTTAGCAGCCAATAAATGGTACTAGGTTTTGAATCTTGTGCATATGCAGTGCGCTCTCATGAATAGTTCGGTTCATTTGGTGTTGCTGGGAGTCTGGTAATGAATCGCCCTGACAGAATACATAGTCAGGCAGATCGGACTGAGAAAATGAGTTCTTTGGGGCCACAGGATTGTATGGATTATAACAATATGTATTCACTGACCCAATATGAAGAAATGTTTCATTCCACTGCTCCTAGATGAAAACTGATAGTCTCTGCTGTTTTCATTGCTCAAACTGCACATTATCATGAGGGAGTTTCTTTTAAATTAACTCGAGCACTAGCATAGCTTTTTATAAAAAGAAAAATTAAATCAAATGTTCCATATTTTGTTAACAGCATATTGGTTAAGTGAAAACAATTTCTTCATGGAAAAAAAGAACAAATGTCTGAATTTAGAATGAAGTAACAGTGATCTGTGTCTCTTACGTTCTGTCACTCGGTGGGTCTGTTTCCATTTCTGTCTCTGTCTCTCTTTCCCTCTCTTCCTTTTCTCCTTCCCTCCCATTTCTTTAACACTGTCTTTTGTACTTAAATAGAAGTAAGAATTAGAAGTTTCTCTCACTTGTTTAAAACTTTTCTGCTTCAACATAGTTGGGGAAAAACACTAAAAAAATCTTAGCTTGGATGAATTTGATTGAACGCCCAGAGATGTCTGAATGAACTTAAGTTCTTCTTTTCCTTGATTTTCCTTGGACATAGTATTTGCAACCAAAGCATTCTCCAGAAATCAGAAGCCAGGAAGCTGCTAGGCTGCATCTGACCTTCCTGGCAGATACTTGTAAGTGGACAGAATTGCCTTTGCCAACCCAAACTGCGTAATCTCTGGTTAGGCTTAGGTTCCATGCAAATACTTAGACAGACTGTGGTTTGTGCTGCTGGGCTTTAGTAATATGATATGCACAGGGACCAGGTCACTGACTTAAACTCAGCTGGACGAGGAGTGACCCTTTCTAATCTTCAGATGAAAGCTTGATATATGAGAAAAGTTAGTTGATCTGCTCAACAAGAAATTTCTGTTCTTGCTAAAGCCCAAATTATGATGGGAAAAAAACTGCTTGGCAAAGCCAATAGAGGAAATAGAGAAACAGTTCCATTTTGACTGGGCCAAAATGCTAGCTAGCCAGAGCAGTCCAAGTCTGTTTCACTAAATGATCTAACAAGGCAGGCACACATATGGTTATTTACTAGGGTGGCTGAAAGAGAACATGGGAATATTTACACTGAATGTTTTTGCTTGAAACACTCACTACATGTAAGTAAGAAACTTAAGGAAATGAGATCTTATTAAAATGTGGGCTTTGGCATTCAGGAGCCGTCCATCTTCTGCTCACTTCAGTAAGCTTGGTAGTAGGATTCCTAACATACGCACTGATTTTTCCCAGTGTTGAAATCAAGGCAGTTTAAGCGAAGAGAACTTGAGTTATGGAATAGAATGTGCTGGATCTAGCACTCTCCAGACAGTGTAAAGGGTAAGGCATGTTGCACAAGAACTCTTTTTAAATGTTAGACCTAAGGATCAGTGGTCTTGGAGATGCCTGGAGTAGAAACTTAAAATAAAATCAGGTATTGACTAACACAGGGACAACCACTCTTCATTGGAGATATGGCCACTGGTAAGATTCCTATGCTGCAGTGGATGGCCCACAGAGGCTCTCTTGAGGTGATTTTAGAGAAGAGGAGTAATGAGGAATAAATATGATCATATTTCATCATACAGATCTATGAACTTTCCAAGATACATGCTTTAAGTTTAGACAGTGCAAGCCACCTGATTCCTATTTGACATTTTTCTCCCTGCAATATCTAGTTATGTGTCCTTGAAAGAATCATTTAACCTTCTTCATCCCACCTTGACATAAAACTTGCAGTAACACAAGTCTCTTTACTTGTTTTGTTTTGTTTTTTGTTTTTCGAGACAGGGTTTCTCTGTGGCTTTGGAGCCTGTCCTGGAACTAGCTCTTGTAGACCAGGCTGGTCTCGAACTCACAGAGATCCGCCTGCCTCTGCCTCCCGAGTGCTGGGATTAAAGGCGTGCGCCACCACCGCCCGGCCACAAGTCTCTTTAAAACTGTATGTGAAGCACTTGGCATTCTATAAGCACGTGAGAGTACTACATAAATGCAAATCTGTGGGTCACATTTGTCTCACATGGCAATGCCACTTAGTAAATCAGACAGTGACAGGTCTGAAAACTGGATCTCCATTTTGTAGGTATGTATGGATTAGAAGAAATTTCTTTCCCTATATAAATGTAGTTTTATCCTTATAATGGATAAAAAATGCATTTTGATGACCATTGATCACTAAATCAGATGTACAACAAAAGCTCTAAAAGGTTCTGACATTTACTAGTGTCCATTGTTATAAAATTTCTCTCTTCAGATGATCAGCAAGGAGACACATCAAAAGTTTCTGCTAGCTTCCAAGGGAAGTGACACATACAAAAATAGAACTATCAGAACAGAAAATGTGACAGTAAAATTTGGGAGACTTTCTTGTGCTTTGGATAGAAGACCAGACACACTGAGAAGAAACTAATAGGGAGACCCAAAATTAGTTGGACATTATCACAAGTCACAATGGAAAAAGTCCATTCATGCACAATGACACTTTTTACTGAAAACGAATGCTCACAGTATTGAGAAATGTGGCAGGAAGCAAGCTGTTAGTATCAAGCAATCTGATGTCAATATCTTCAGCAGGGATGAGATCCATGCATAGGCTTGAGCATCCAGCCCTGCCCTGTTCCTTCTTCAATGCTTCTCAGTTAAATTTCAAGTCATTTTATTTACTCATTTTATTTTCTTTCACTCTTTCACCCCCCCCCCCCCACATCTTCTTTTCTTAGAGCATTCCAGGTCTTTTCATATATTTCTCTAATGTGCACTGATTGCCATGACCTTCAGAGGTAAAAGGATTAATACTCATGCCCCATGTGTGTTGCACTTAATCATTTTTTTTTCCCTGAACTCACACCCAAGAACTTGTCTGAAGGCCAATTAGCATTAAGGACACATTTTCAGGACTTGGCCACCACATTCACTCTGCAAACTTACACCACATGCTCCGCTAATTGGCTCAGCTGGAAGCTTAAGAAGAGAGACTGGAGCCGTGGTGGGCATAGAAGGCTGACAATGCCTTCACACAATGGTTCTCAACGGGAGTTAGAAATTAGAGCAAGCCGGGCGGTGGTGGCGCACGCCTTTAATCCCAGCACTCGGGAGGCAGAGGCAGGCGGATCTCTGTGAGTTCGAGACCAGCCTGGTCTACAAGAGCTAGGTCCAGGACAGGCTCTAGAAACTACAGGGAAACCCTGTCTCGAAAAATAAAAAAAAAAAAAAAAAAAAAAAAAAAAAAAAAAAAAAAAAAAAAAAAAAAAAAAAAAAAAGAAATTAGAGCAGTGGAGGAGGATGTGCCTGTGTGGCGGGTCAGTTATATGAAATGCTCAACATTTTGCCGAACCAACTTGAAAAGGGGGAGACGAAAAGCAAGAGAAATGTTTGGAACAGGTGTTGTATTTTGTACTAACTTTCTACTAAAACAGAATAAGTATTTATTCACTTAGTAGATGGAATTGAGGAACGTAAACATGAAGATGGAAAAGTGACACAGGGTCAAATGAGTGCTTGGGACTATGTAGGGACTGGGACTCTGATTCAGGTCAGTTAACTTCCCAAGGACAGTGTCTACATCGGCAACATAGTATTGGATTTTCATCTAGTTCATCTCTTAGCAGTTGAAAGGAATAGGGGCAGATTTGTTGGGTGTGTCAGGGTGCTTTGATTTTATAACTTAAAATCCAAATATCAGAATTCTTTCTTTCTTACTAGAGATCCTGTAGATGCAGAAAAAGAAGCACCCATATTGGGGATAATTAGTCCCCTAGAACACGGGGTTGGTCCAGCGACTCACAGTCTCAAGGAACAATTTGAAAGAAACAGAATGGAGCCTTTGGGAATTGGGGTTAATTGGAAGGATGCACTGGGGAGGGTAGAGAAATAGAAATGTCTCAGAGGATGCATCAAAAGTCTCATAGAATTAGACAGTTGCTATGTTTTCATTTCAGTTCAAGCTATAAAGGCAGCTTTGCATTCCCAATAGCAATTAAAAATGCCGTAGCACATAGTATCAACTCCTTGCCTTTCTTGTGACATTGTGTGCTTGCTTTCTATCAAAAGACAAGAAAACCAAGCAGGTCTCTCTGACACAGTCTGGCATTTGCTGCACACGCATTCCAGTTTACTTTATCTTAAGAACAGTATTGCAATTATAATGGATCCAAATTAAAATGTGATTATTTGAAGCTCATTTTCTCCTACTACTTCTATAAAGTCTGGTCATAAAATTTGTAGGGCCTGTAATAAGCATATGCCTGCCCTCTCCAACAGATCTGTATCTTGGCATGAAAGCTCACATTATACATTCATGAACACAGAGACTCTGGTCCAGTCTTTATACATTGCAATGCACCTGCTCTCCAACACTCACTGGCAATGGTTCGTGCTCGGTGATATCAGGAAATCAACATCAAGAGGCTCACTCAGTACTCAAAGGTATAAAAGACATTGGTTCAAGAAACTTTCCAAGCTTCACACAACCTAATATAGGATATAACAGTCTACCACTAACCATGTTCTTATTCTACTTGTTCTACGATACCTGATAAATAGATTCAGGGTTGTAGACATTGTCTTAAAATATAAGGTTAAAAAGCATTGAGAAAGAGACCTGGACACTGACTTCTGACAAATACTTATCTGTAATGTTTCTTTGACATATGTGGGTGTTCTTATACTAGGGACATAAACATTAAGAATTGAGACTTCATCTTGAGTTCCTGTTATGAGTATAAATTGTCCTCCATCTCTTTTAATTGATTTTAGTTTGAAATCTATTTTGTTAGGTATTAGGATAGTTACACCCACTTGTTTCTTAGGTCAATTTGATTGGAAGGCCTTTTCCCAACTCTTTACTCTGAGGTAATGTTTTTTTCTTTGAGGTTGAGGTATGTTTTTTTATATATACAGCAGAAGGCTGGATCCTGTTTTCATATCCATTCTCTTAGCCTGTATTTTTATAGGTGAATTGAGTCTATTGCTATTAAATGATATTAATGACCAGTGGTTGTTAATTCCTGTTATTTTTGGGTGGTAGTATGTGTGTGTTTCCCTTCTTTGGGATTTGCTGATATGACATTATCAGTTGCCTGTGTTTTCATGGGTACTGTTAGCTTCCATAGGTTGGGGTTTTCCTTCTAGTATTTTCTGTAGGGCTAGGTTTGCAAATATGTATTGTTTAAATCTGTTTTTGCCACGGAGTATCGTGTTTTCTTGATTGGTGATTTAAAGCTTTGATGGATGTAATAGTCTGGGCTTGCATCCATGGTATCTTAGTGTCTGCAGCACATCTGCCTAGGATCTTCTAGCTTTCATGGTTTCCATTGAGAAATAGGGTGTAATTCTGATAGGTCTACCTTTATATGTTTCTTGACCTTTATTTTTTGTATTTCTTAATATTTATTCTTTATTCTGTATGTTTTCATTTTGATTATTATATGGTGAAGGGACTTTTTTGGTTTTTGTTGTTGTTGTTATTATTTTGATCCAGTCTATTTGGTGTTCTATAAGCTTCTTTTACCTTTATAAGTATATCCTTCTTTAGTTTGGAAAGTTTTCTTTTGTGATTTTTTTTTTGTTGAATATATTTTCTGTGCCTTTGAGCTGGAGTTCTTCTCTTTCTTCTATCCCTATTATTCTTAACTTTGGTCTTTTCATGGTGCCCAAGATTTCTAGGATGTCTTATGTTAAAAATTTGTTGGATTTAATGTTCCTTTCAAACAAAGAGTCTATTTTCTCTATAGTATCTTCAACACATGAAATTCCTTCATCTATCTCTTGTATTCTGTTTGTTATACTTGCCTCCGTAGTTCCTGTTTGTTTACCCAGATTTTTTATATCCATAACTTTGTATCCTTTATTACCTCTATTTCAGTCTTCGAGTCTCGAACTGTTTGCTTCACCTGTTTGATTCTTTTTTCTTTGTTTTCTCGGGTTTCTTTCCAGGGATTTATTAATTGTTTCCAATTTTTTGTTTGTGTTTTCCTCCATTTCTTTAAGGGAGTTTTTCATTTCCTCTTTAAATATCTCCATCATCTTCATAAAGTTGCATTTAACATCATTTACTTCTTCTTCTGGGTTAGGAAGATCAAGTCTTCCTGTTGTGTGGCCACTGGGTTCTGGTGTAACCATTTTGCTTTTCAGGTTGTTGAATGAATTCTTGCATTGATACCTACCTATCTCTTCCTTCAAATGAGTCCAGCAGAGTCTTTGCATCTTGGTTCAATCCTTGCAGTAGCTGTTTGAGTCTTTGGGAATGGACTGCTCTGTACTTTCAACATTTGTGTATCATGGAACCAATAAGGTGTATGGAATAAAGTCTCTTTGCTTTTACATATGTGACTCAGTCTCCTTTTTGGTTTTTGGGGGACTTCATGGATTTGCGCATAATATTTGAGGGCTCCACAGATCCCCCAAACCAACCAGGACTACCACCCACAGAGCCATCAACTGGCCAGTGAGTTTTCTGTGTTTTGTTTCATGTCTCATGTCTTTATGTGTCTCATATATTTCTTTAAGGGGGCCCAGAAACTGTAAGAGCCTGTAGATAGTCTGTGTGGATGCATGAAAAGATCACAGTTTGGGTACCTGGTGAGACATCCCCAGGTCCCTTCTCCATGAGAGTGGGTCTCTCTGGTTTCTGTAGATAGACATCTGTAGCTAGACATGTGGAATGCTCCAAGCATCTCAGTTCAGTAGATAGATATGCGGGTTGCGTTCCCAGTGTCTGAGTTTCAATTCTGCCTCCAGGGTATCAGGAGGACTATTTATTTGTTCACTGTACTGTGTATCTGTGTGTTGTTGGGTTTTTATCCTGACTTAGATTGAGGCTGAGGATATGTGACAGACTAAGAGTATTACTACTTGCCTAACTTTGATTCTGAACCATTTTCAAGGACTTTAGAAACAGAGCAAAGAAATAAAAATTGGAACCTAAGAGGGTAAATTACCATCTTTTGGAAGACCAAGTGGCCAGCATTTGAAACCGGTTGGTCAATAGAGGAAACCTTTGGCTCATATATCATTTCTAGGAAAAAAAAAACTGATTTTTGGTGAACCTGGACACCTCGAGCAGAATACCTACATATTACTTGGGAGGACCTTGTAGCAACTCTCCCTCTTGGTTAAAACCCTTTATCTTCACAGGGACAATAAAAAAAAAGAAAGAAAAACTATCTCTGTCTTATGGAAGGACAAAAGGCAAAAGGATCCTAAGCCTGCTGACCCTCTGCTGCAAGGTTGTACAGAAGATGAACTCCTTTTTTCACCTTCCCTTACTGACTGCTTCCCCTGACTGATCAAGTGGCCAGGGAAAAAAGGTCCAGGGAGCCTCAGGGAATTTGGGGAGCCCACCCTTCACCAGAGGATGGGCACAACAAGAATTGTCCCAGGTAGCTGATTTTGTCACTCTTTCCTGAGGGTTGTTGGCTCATAGGACAATGAGGGCAATGAACAGATGCAGTACTGGCCCTTTGCCATTAGTGATCTCTATAACTAGAAAAAACAAAACCACCAATAAACATGGCTTCCACCAGTAGCTCTGCCATGATTCTAGACTCTCAGAAAACTAAGCAATGAGGTAGATCTAGCCATCAAACCAAGGCTTTAATACTAGCCATATCATTTATCAAAATAAAGACACATGTGGTCAGAAAAAGAAATACAATAAAGATAGATTCAGATGAAAAAAAAGTCTAAATAGTTTAGAGTTGGTTTAAAAATATATGTATGTCTTGGAGAGAAAAGAAAAATGATAAAGTCTGAGAGAGAGAGAGAGAGAGAGAGAGAGAGAGAGAGAGAGAGAGAGAGAGAGAGAGAAGTTGGGTGTGGTGGTACACACCTTTAATCCCAGCACTTGGAAGGCAGAAGTAGGCAGATATCGCTAAGTTCTATGACAGCCTTTTCTACAGAATGAGTTCCAGGATAGTCAAAGATACATAGAGAAACCCTGTCTCAAAAACCAAAAATTCAAGATAAAAAAGAAATAGAGTTTAAAATAATGCAATGTAAAGATGGAAACTACACAGAGAATCTTGATACTGTATGTTATTATGTTATCTTTGAATTGTTTGATGGCTGAGGGAGTAGCAACAGTTCCTAAAAGACATTTGATTATAAATGCTGCTGGATTAAGCATATATATGTATATATATGTATATATATACATATATATACATATATGTGTGTGTGTTTGTGTGTGTGTGTATACACACACACACATATTGAAAATGCCTTGACTTCAAAGTTTAAGTCAAAAATATGTTGATTAGAAGAGGATTTGATTTTGTTTTTACAGGAAATGGGAGACTGTGGATTCATTCTGGGTTAAGAAAAATCAGGTTTGATCAAGGAAGACCCCCTGTGAATCTCTGATAGGAGCAGATGGCCAAGATGTCTGAGTTCTACATCCAGAACTGTTTCAAGAATGCTAGCTGAGATGATGAAGACTCACAGAATACTCCAGTCAGGACTTGATCATAATTTTAAATTTTCTTTATGTCCCCATAAGAATATCAATGCCCCTAATCAGCAGGAAGTAGCATGGAAAACTACACCCCCCCACACACACACAAAAGGATTATAGCTGTCTTTGTTTAGAGTGTTAGTTACAAGTTGTTATGGATAATGGGCAAGAAAAAAGCTAGACTACGTCCTGTTCTGTTCCCATTTCACCCTGGGACCTCTTCTTTGACTTCCCAGGAAACAGCATTAATAGCTAGATACAAACTTCTTCCATTTTTATCTTCAGAATAAAGTTTGTCTAATCAGATATGGCAGCCCTCATACTTCAGAGATCTGTAGAATATGTCATTTACAATAATGATTATAAAGCTTATTGTATTATACAGAGACTCTGAGATCCTAGCAGTAACCCAAGGTCTCTAAAGAAGATTATAGGACATCATGGTCCTATAATCCTACCTGGATTTTGACAACACTGACCACTGGGTGAAGTGCCTCAGCACAACACCTGCTGCCAGGACCCAGACCAGACTGTGGACAAACAGCAGGACATTGGAGAATTGATTGCACCACTTTTACCTAGACAAAATAAGGTCAGTCTTTTATATGTCTCTCTTCCACAGGAAAAAAAAAATTCACCTTATGTGCCTGGCTAAGACTGTTGTTTTGGGTATTTTAGACTCCAATGTTATGGAGACCTGGGTATGACTAACTGTGTATGGACTCTGGTCTCTGTCATTTTTTAATAGATTTGGAAACTACTTGGTCTGTACTCAGGTATACTTTATTTATTCTCCTGGGATCTCTGATAATATTAATGGCTAGGATAGCTATAGCTTTGTTAGCTTAGCTTAGCAGCAGCAAGGATCTAGAGACTTCTACAAGGCTATAGTCAGTTTGTTAGCTCATATATATATATGAAAGAGAGAGAGAGAAATCAAGCCTTGCTTTTTCTAAAGCTACTAGGTCTCTTGATTAAAAAAATGTTTTAAGATATATAATGGTCTGTGGATATAACAGTTCATAAGCTTTGAGGGTCTAAGAAGTAATTTAAGATATAAATACAGATTAAGGTATGGGAAATGTTTCTGTTTCTTTTTTAAGATTTTATTTATTTATTATGTAATGTATATAATATTCTGCCTTCATGTATGCCTGCAGGCCAGAAGAGGGCACCAGATCTCATTACAGATGGTTGTGAGCCACCATGTGGTTGCTGGGAATTGAACTCAGGTCCTCTGGAAGAGGAGTCAATGCTCTTAACCACTGAGCCATCTCTTCAGCCCCTGATTTCTTTCACCATCTGTGGTATACTCTAATAAGTTGATAGAGTAATAACTACTTACTGTTTGGGTCATAAGCTCAAGATTTTAGATTTATTCTGGTTGCCATTTAAATATGAACTTAAGGGTGGTTCTCATCAGGCCAAAACCATCTCTGTCCAATTCATACCTGACTTTCTGAACAATATAAAAATATACATGCTTCTAATGAAAATCTGTAGTCTTAGCTAGGACTTAAAGTTATGAGTATATTCCTGTAGTTTTACCAATACCTGTTATCTGATTCTTTTTCTCCTACAATATGGATTTCAATACAAAAATTCTAATTTCTGTTCCTAGTTTAAACTTGTGTCGATAGGTTTCCAATTAGCTGACAGACACATCTAAGCATTGTTGCTAACTACAACCAACTCCAAATGACTGCATGCTCTGGACTTCCTGATGGCTGATGTGGACTAGTCCTGCTGATGTGAATGCTTCCTGTCCCTTTAACAGAGTCTGCAAACCAAATGCTTCTGATGAGTGCCCCATTGTCTGAGTTCCCTCCTTACCTTGGCTATCCTTTCAAACTCTTGGGCTCTGATAACAACACCCCAATATCAGCTTGAAGTAGTTGCAGAAAGGAACATTTAAGCTTCTCTTAAATAATATAGAGGAAGAAGAAGAAACCCAGTTCTAATGCCCAGAAAATATTTTCAACAAAGTCATAGAATAATTTTTTTCTAGTCTAAAGAAATACATGCCTATAAAGATACAAGAAGAATCCAGAACACCAAATAGACTGAAACATAAAAGTCAGAGGGTCATGGGTCGTGGACAGAAATACTGCAGACACCCAGATGCCATCCCTAACTATTATACCCAGGAAAACTTTCAATCACCATAGACAGAGAAAAAATATAATATTCCCTTATAAAGCCAAATTTAAAAAATATATGTCTACAAATCCAGTCCTCTAGAAGTTGCTAGAAGGAAAACACCACCCCTCAATACTAAAAAGGTTAACAACTTTGTTCACGAAATTGCATAGAATAAATATTCTCACACCAGAAAATTCAAAAGGGAAACACACACATACATTAACCACACACAGGAACCACCACCACCCCCCCACAACAACAAAATGACAGGAATCATAAAATATTTCATTCAAAGCACTCAATATCAACAGTCTCAATTCCCTAACACAAAGACAGAGACTAACAGAATGGATGTAAACATAGGATTCATCCTTCTGCTGCTTAAGAAAAAATACTTCAACATCAGGGATCAATATGTTTTCATAGCAATGGGTTGGAAAAAAGATATTTGAAGCAAGTGGATCTAAGAAGATAGCTGATGTAGCCAATTTAATATATAACAAGAGACTTCAGACAAAAACTAATCAAAAGAAATCAGAAAGGACACTACATTATTATCAAAGGAAAAATCCACAACGATGATTTTCTGTTCTCAATATCTATGTCCCAAACACAAGAGTATCCAAGGTTTTAAAAGAAATACTAGTACAACTTAAATCATATGTTGACCTTCACACACTGAGAGTGGTACAGTTCAATACCCTACTCTTATAATGGACAGGTCTTTCAGACAAAAAGTAAGTGGAAAAATACTGGAGCTCACAGATGTTATAAACAAAATTAATCTAACAGATATTTACAGAACATCTCTGCCTAGCACAAAAGAATATACCTTCTTCTCTGCACCACATGAAACTTTTTCAAAAATTGACCACATGCTTGGACAAAAAAACAAGTCTCAGTAGATACAAGCAAATTGAAAGAATTCCCTGCATTCTATCAAATAACCACAGACTGAAGCTGGATGTCAACAATAAGAGAAGCAACAGAAAGCTTAAAATCTCATGGAAACTGAACTGTACTGAATAACAAAATAGGCAGAGAAAGAAAAAAAGAATTCATGACTTGCTAGAGTTCAATGAAAATGAACATATAGTACACTCAAACTCATGGGACACAATGAAAATCATTCTAGGGGTCAAATTCTTAGCCCTAAGTACCTACATAAAAATAAAATAGAATAGGATAAAATAAAATAGACTGGAAGGAGATCTTACTAGAAACCTGACAACACATCTGAAAGTTCTAGAGCAAAAACAAAGCAAAAAAGAAGTAAGTAGAGGTAAGCATGCAGAGAGAAGTGATGACAAGAAATAATCAAACTGAGGCTAAAATCAATAAAGCAGAAACAAAGAGAACAATACCAGGAATCAATGAAAGAAAGAGTTGGCTCATTTAGAAAATCAACAAGGGAGACAAACCCTTATCCAAACTAACTACAGTGTGCTGTAGGAATTCCTACCTCCAGTATCCTTTAATTTACCCACCCACTTGGACATGACCTCTTATACTATATATGCCAATCTAAAGAGTGCGGCAGGCCTCTTTTCTGGCACTGAGATTTTGTTGCTGTTCCCTGGTCCAACAGAGGATTATGATCTGTGAGTCTAACCCTAAATAAATAACCCTCTATTTTACTCAGTTCTGAGTTAGTGTTGGATTTCTTTTAAGCATCCTTCTTCATCTGGCTCCCCACGTGGATCTGAATTCCATAACTACTGAGTGGATAGGCTTAAAGGCCTAAATGGTCCACAGCCCAGAAAATCTCCCACCCCCACCTGCTTGACTTGCTTTTCCCTACTAAACGGTTTGTTGTAAAACTTCTGCCACAGTGGAGCTAACTACATGCAGTGACTTGAAAATTTCCCAAGCTGGTGCACACTCATAGCCCTCAGTGCAGTGTTCCCTACCACGTAGCAACTTGTGCAACTTCTGGTTTGTACTCCTGACTTCTGAGTTCTGGGCTTCATGCTCTGTGTACTGATTTGATTTAATTGCATTTAATTTGTCAAGCACAACATATTTCTCAGTATTTAACCAGCACCAAAGTGAGGAAACCAAAGCTGCTCAGAACTGTTTCTGGCACCAGGTTGTGCCTTTAGTTGCAACTCTGCAATCCTGACACCTGCTGGACAATAAAAATTATTACACCTAAAACAATTTACTGGATTTCAAAACAGGTAATTAATTAATCAATAAACTTGAAAGACATGTAATTGCAGACATCATTATGATTGAAACTTTTAGTAACTTTTTTGTTAATACTATGGATTGTCTTCTTCAAGGCTTATATGGTTATGGTGATACATTTATTTATTGGATATTGGAACTCAGTTTTTTTCTTTATATTATATCCTTACAAAAATGGTTTGATAACAGAGCCAAGAATAAGGCACTTTTAGAAATGTTACATCTTTACAGACTAATAATGACCCGCTAGCTGACAGGATTAATACCATCAGAAATCAAAAGTTACCTCAAAAATTAATACTTTGAAAAGAGTAACATTAATTTGACAGACAAAATTGAATCCATGTCAAAGGATACTGAGAAATTATCTGAATGAATTCATACTGTTGAATATGACAATCAAAATTTGTTAAAAAGTTATGGTGGTTAACAGATAGACTATCTTTCCAGGATGGCAATCTGCATGTTATCCAAATAATGCCCAAGGATAAGGTGTTATCTATACAGGAAAAAATGCAAACCTTGGAATCACATGTGCAGAATGAGAACAGAGGCTAGGTGCCTTAATAAAATTACTAGAGATATCTACCATCCAGGAAATTCAGACTTTACAAAAGACAGTAGTAAAGAAATTTGAAACAATAAAGGAATTACTGGACCTGATGAGCAGGAAAAGAAAATACAAGGACAGGATTTAAAATTGCCAGTAGCTGCCAGAGATGACTTACCCAGGGTTTTAACTTCCTACCCTGTAATCTACTCTAACAAAGCATCAAGTTCTAAAGGCCCAAAAGGATCCAAAGAAGGTAGATGGATACCTATAGGAATGAATGTTCTAAAAGAAATTAAGCAAGCTGTCATGACTTATGGCTTGCATTATGCATTTGTTAGGGAGATGGTGAAGACACGGGCTTCTAGCATTAAAGCCACACCACACAATTGGCTTTACTTAGTTTCTGCAGTCCTGGATGACGGGCCTCAACTAATGTTTAAATGCTATTTCAGACGAGAGGGTAGAATTTTAGAACAACAGGGAAAAGCAAAAGGACTTGAGACTTCCCAAGATGAAATTCTTGGTGAGGGCACTTGTGCTGACCCACATGCTCAAGCTATTTTAACTGAACAAATCTTGTCCCTATGTCACAAAGCAGCCTTAAATGCTTGGGACAGGAATCAAAAATCAGGAAATTGAATTGAATCATATATCACTGTTATACAGGGCCAGAGAGAACCCTTTAGTGACTTTTTACAAAGACTAACTAAGGCTATACAAATAGGAGTAACAGACCCAGATGCTAGATGAGTACTTATTGAATCTCTGACTTTTGGAAATGCCAACTTAGATTGCAAAAAGTTACTTGGCTCTTTATAGGTTAGATTACCACTTATGGATGAATGGATCCTGCATACAATGAACATTGACACATTTGAGTATACTACAAATCTTGGGTAAAAGAAGCAATTTCCAAAGTAATGAGGAGACATCAAAATGCCTAATGTTTTAATTGTGGTATAATAGGATATCTGAGAATGGATTGTAAACAAGGAATATCTAGGCATAATATCTCCTTTGGGAAAGGCAAGAATAGGCAGATTCAGTGTTCAGGTATATGTAGAAGGTGTGGCAAAGGTCAACATTGGATCAATGAATGCAGATCAACAAAAGACAGACAAGGCAATGCAATACCATCAGGAAACTCCTTGGGGGAGGGAGTGCTCTCGCAGACCCTCAAGTCAAAAGTGGTTCAGTCATTCCCAGTCACTGTGGAGAACATGTCTCACCAGGAAAATTAAAAAAAAAAACTAGAGCCTTCTGGAAAAAAAAAACATACTGTCTTAGATGATGGAATAAACATAGAAAATAAATAAAAAAATTCCAATAGGAAAGGGAAACTTATATTCTGGCAGACTTCTATAATTAGTGATATATAATGATTAAAGACCAAAGCTAAGTGTGAGTATAAATGGCATTGTAATTGTGGGTTTGATAGACACAGGTGCAGATGTGAGTATCATTACTCCTGAACCTTGGCATCCAAATTGGCATCTTCAAGAGACAGATGTTCAATTACAAGGAATTGGAACCCTATCTTAAGTGAAACAAAGAATGAGATGAGTGGAGTGCATAGGCCAAAAGGACAAAGAGGAACGCTGAGGCCTTTTGTGGCTAATATTGCAGTGAATCAATGGGTTCATGACCTTCTACAGCACTGGAAAACCCAGATTAACATTATTGTAGTCTGGGAATCTTATAGTTCTGGGAAGGATATTATAAGGTACTATCCACAAAGGTAAAAATCTATTTAAACTATACAAGAAAACAAAGAAACTAGCAAATCTTTGGAGGTACCAACAGCCCTACCTTTAAAATGGTTAACTGATAAACCAATTTGTGGTAAACAGTGGCTGTTAACAGAAGACAAACTGCAGAATTTAGAACAGCTGGTATAGGAGCAACTAGATGCTATTAACAAATCTAGATATTAAAGAATCAACAAGCCCCTGGAATCCTCCTATATTCGTTGTGAAAAGAAATCTGGTAAATGGAGAATGATGAGAGATCCAAGAGCTGTCAACAAGGTAATTCAACCTATGGGCCCTCTGTAATGTGGAATTCCTCTGCCTTCTCTATTACCAAAAGTATGACCTCTTATAGTTATTGATTTGAAAAGTTGTTTCTTCTCTATACCTTTACAAGAAATGGATAGAGAAAAATTTGTTTTTACAGTGCCTACTTATAATAATTCTCAGCATACTAGGAGATACCAGTGGACCATCCTTTCACAAGGAATGCTCAATAGCCCCACAGCCTCACTCTAGGCCAATACTTTGTAAGTCAACCATTGGAAATAATATGTAAGCAATTTTCAAAGTGTATAATTTACCATTACATGGATGACATTTTGCTATTTGATTAAAACACAGATACTTTAGAAAGAATGTTTGAAAAAGTAAAGAAAGTGTTGCCAAAATGGGGATTACAAATTGCTCCTGAAAAAATACAGAGAGGAGATTCTATCAATTACCTAGGTTATAGAATAGGTTTACAGAAAATTAAAACACAAAAGGCACAAATTAGGAGAGACAGGTTGTGGACTCCTAAAGGCTTTCAAAGATTGTTAGGAGACATTTTTAGTTGACGATCAGCTATTGGGATAATACCTGATCTAATAATTCATGTAAACAAAAACTTAGATTGTGATAAATACTTGAATAATCCCAGAGAATTAACAGCTGAAGTACAAATAGAACTGACAATTGTTGAGGAGAAATTACAGAAGAAACATGTGGATTCGGTGAATCCAAATCTTAATTGTATTCTATTCATATTGCCATCCAGAATTTCTCCTACTAGGAATTTTAATGCAGAGGGGTGATGTTATCTTAGAATGGATCTTTTTATCACTTAAACCAATCAAAAACTTAAAAGCTTATGTGGAAAAAGTCACTGAATTAATTATAAATGAATATATATAGCTGGCATTGGAGTTGGACAACAGCTCTGTCCTTCTCTAAATCTAAACATGTTGCTAAAAGAAAAATTCAGAGTTTCTGTCCCATGTCAAGAGCCATCTGATATGGGACAGAAAGAAGAAAGAGTTTAGAAAAAAATTACATTTATACATACTTATTTTTGTCTCTATCATACCTCTCATTGAATATATGTGTCTGTATATGTCTATATAAATAATGTTTAAGTTTTCCACAATGAACAATTGATTTCTGAAGTTTTTGAACTTTCCAAGAAGAAGATGAGGCTCCACAAAACAACTCCACCTGGTTAATATGACGACATGATTCTGATAGCACTACTATGAGACTGTTTTGGTACCAGCTGCTCAAGATGGTTCAACTTGGTTAGCTGAAATGATGGCTTTTTTTACAATGTTCTGGTCAGAACTCCAAATAGGAACCTCACAAATACACTACTGAATACATAGAGACTACTTGCAATTTTACTAGACAGTAATCTTGAAACTTAATTATCATTTTGCTTTCACAGGATCCCATAGGAAGAATATTGCCCCCATGACAGCTGGAAGTGATTCTAGAAGAGAATGTCCCCTTTCCCAGAAAAGTTTGTCCTCAGGATTAGGGACATCATTTAGGGGTTGATTATAATTGGTACAGGGCTAGGGGTTGGAGGGAAAATTATGTAGGATCAGGGATCTCTTTGAAAAAAAGATAGGAAATTAGATGGGATAATAAATTAGTGTGAGCTTATTCACACTAATAATAATAGTGAGTAATGTAGTAAATTCTTGTGAGCTATTATTATAAGCAATTTACATTGGTATAAATTCTTGTATATTCATATAAACTTATATCATATTGAATATGTTCTATTTTATTTTTGTCTATAATATTTGTATATCTAGGCAAAGTTATTTTGTCATATTGTATGCATGCATGCTTCTACCTCTGTTTAAGACATTTTGTATATTTATACAAATTTAGAATATATTTATCATATTGCAATATACATTTTGACCTCTGATCAAGATACTTATACATTTTTAGATCATTGCCCTCGTTAACTGCTCAGTTGTTTAAAGATTGTTTAATATTCTAATATCAAGTCTTAGTCTTTAATTTATATAGGTATTAAAAATTATAGATCAATAGTCATTCATGTTTGTCATACTTATAGTTAGACGAATCAGGTTCTTTAGATACATAGAGATTGTGTTCTGCATAGATAGGTAATCTTCAAACACTTCAAAGAGCTGTAGAATATGACATTTAAATAACTTAAGGGTCTGTTGACATGAGACACAATTGTTCCTGGCAGCACCAATCTATTTCCAAGAGAATATTGGGCACTGAAGACACTACTCTTGGAGTTAGTTTTCTTCTTGGCAAAACTGGCCTTTGGGCAAGGAACTGCCCATGCATCAAACACTGACAAAATGTATGATGTCTGGACAGGAGAAGCAGAATACAAGAAAATAGATTGTCAAATCTTGCCAAGACAGGGTAAGACAGTTTTGAAAATTTTCCTGGGGTATGGGTATGGGTGGAAGGGAGGTGAGGGAAGGGGGAGAAGGAGGGGAGGAGATGGAAATCTTTAATAAAAAAAAAAAGAAGAAAAAAAAATTCCCTGCCTTTGAAAATGTCATGTCAGTTACTCTATGCTTTAACCAATATTGGTTGCTCCAATGTTGAAAATGAGACTTTGGGTGATTGCCCAGTTAGCCAGTTGTCTGTCATTTGTTGAATATTTTGGATGTTGCTTGATTGTGCTTCCTGCTTACTCAAGTAATATTATTTCCCTTCTTGGGTCTTTGTTGAGGTTTAAGAGTAGATAGTTTTAGTTACTTTCCTCTCATGATTTGGCCATGAGAGGAAAACAACTAAATATATAAGACTTAAATTTATACAACTAAATAAATATACAAGATGTAAACTCATTAGGATAGGATAATTACTGAAACATTTATTACATGTTTCTTGCTTGTTTCTTACATGTTTATGCTGGTTGTGATTCTAATTTTTTTCTTATCTATTATATATGTTTTATTATACAATGTTTTTTTTTCCAGTTTATTTATTTTTTACTAAAAATTGCCATCTCCTCCCCTCCTCCTCCCCCTTCCCTCCCCTCCCCTCCACCCATACCCCCACTCCCTCCCTCTCCAGGCCAAAGAGCCATCAGGGTTCTCTACACTATGTTGAGTCCAAGGTCCTCCCAACTCCCTCCAGGTCCAGGAAGGTGAGCAACCAAACTGACAAGGCTCACACAGAGCCCGTCCATGTCGTAGAGACCAAGCCCATCGCCATTGTCCTTGGCTCCTCGGTCAGCCTCCACCATCAGCCACTTTCAGAGAGTCCGATTCGCCATAGAACCTACACCTGGCATTGGATGGAGAAAATGACAGAGCCCCACATAGGAGCACCGGACTGAGCTCCCAAGGTCCCGATGAGGAGCAAAAGGAGGGAGATCATGAGCAAGGAAGTCAGGACCGTGAGGAGTGCGTTTACCCATTGAGACGGTGGGACAGATCTAACAGGAGACCACCAAGTCCAGTTCGAATTGAACTGATGGAACAGGGGTACAGACCGGATTCTAATTTTTATACCTAACATTTGTTCTTATTGTATATAACTTTGTACTATGCTTAGAACTTTGTTATTTAAACAAAAGCACCTTATAGGAATTCCTACCTCTAGTAGCTTTTAAGTCACCTGCCTACTTGGGCGTGGCTTCTTATATATGCTGATGTAAAGTGTGTGTCCAGTCTCTTTACCTGCAGAGGGATTCAATTGCTGTTTCCTGTTCCAGCAGAGGATTGTGATCTGCTAGTCTACCCCTAAATAAATAACTCTCTATTATACTCAATTCTGAGCTAGTGTGGGATTTCTTTTAAGTGTCCTTCAATAATGTGGAGAGTTAATATCCAAATTAACAAAATAACAAACAAATGTGGAGAAACAACAAAAGAAATAAAAGACACCAGAGAATCATAAGAACACTTAGGTTTGCAATCATATTATCTGCAAATAAAGATTCTTTATAATTTATATCCTTATTTATAACTCCTTCAGTTATCATATTTCCATATCTAAGCATTGTACTGAAGTACTTCAAGTACTTCATTGAATAGTACTTTAAAAACCTATACTCTACAAAATTGCAAAATCTAAAAAAAAATGGATAATTTCTCAATAGGTACTACTTTTCAATGTTAAATGAGGATCAGAGTGGCAATTTGGCTAGACATATAACTTCTAGTAAAATAGTAGCACTCATTTAAAATCTATCCCTTGCTTTGACTTGTTTCTATAAATCCTGGTTTGCATTCATTAGTGACTCTAATCAAACAAGTGGAAGACTTTTATGAGATAAACTTTAATTCTTTGAAGAAAGAAATTGAAGAAGATACCAGAAAGTGGAAAGATCTCCCATGCTCTTGGGTAGGCAGAATTAACATAGTAAAAAATTGCAATCTTACCAAAAGCAATCTACAGATTCTACAGATTCAATGCAGTCCCCAGCAAAATCCCAACAAGATTTTTCACAGACCTCGAAAGAATGGTACTCAATTTCATAATGGAAAAGCAAAAAGAAAAAAGAAAAAAAGGATAGCCAAAACAATCCTGAACAATAAAAGAACTTCTGGAGGCATCACAATCCCAGACTTTAAACTCTACTACAGAGTTGCAGTACTGGAAACAGCCTGGTATTGGCATAAGAACAGATAGGAGAACCAATAGAACTGAATAGAAGACCCGGATAATAATCCAGACACCTTCAAACAACTTATTTTTGACAAAGAAGCAAAAATATCAAATGGAAAAAAGAAAGCATATTTCACAAATGGTACTGGCATAACTGGATATCAATATGTAGAAGAAAGAAAATAGACCCATATCTATCACCATGCACAAAACTCAAGTCCAAATAGATCAAAGACCTCAACATAAAGCCAGCCACACAGAACCTTATAGAAAAGAAAGTGAGAACTACACTTGAACACATTGGCATAGGAGACCACTTCCAAAATATAACCCCAGCAGCACAGACACTGAGAGAATCAATTTATAAATGGGACCTCCTAAAACTGAAAAGCTTCTGTAAAGCAAAGAACATGGTCAACAAGACAAAACAACAGCCTACAGAATAGGAAAAGATCTTCACCAACCCCACATCATACAGAGGTCTGATCTCCAAAATATACAAAGAACTCATGAAATTGGTCATCAAAAGAACAAATAATCCAATACAAAAAATGAAGTAGAGACCTAAACAGAGAACTCTCAACAGAGGAATCTAAAATGGCTAAATGACACTTAAGGAAATGTTCAACATCCTTAGTCATCAGAGAAATGCAAATCAAAACAATTCTGAGATTCCATCTTAAGCCTGTAATAATGGTTGAGATAAAAAATACTGATGACAACTTATGCTGGAGAGGTTATGGGGAAAAGGGAATACTTCTGTATTTCTGGTGGGAATGCAAGCTGCTATAGCCCCTTTGGATATCAGTGTGGCAATTTCTCAGAAAATTAGGAAACAACCTTCCTCAAGACCCAGTAATACCACTTTTGGGTATATATCCAAAGAATGCTCAATGATGCCACATAGACATGTGCTCAACTATGTTCATAGCAGCATTGTTTGTCATAGGCAGAACCTGGAAACAATCTAAATGTCTCTCAACCAAAGAATGGATAAGGAAAATGTGGTACAATTACACAATGGAATACTACACAGCAGAAAAAAATGACGACATCCTGAATTTTGCATGAAAATGGGTGGAGCTAGAAAACATTATTTTGAGTGAGGTAACCCAGACACAGAAAGACAATTATCGCATGTACTCACTCATAAGTGGTTTTTAAACATAAAGCAAAGTCAACCATTCTAAATCACAACCCCAAAGACCTTAGACAACAATGAAGATACTAAAAGAGACTTACATAGATCTAATCTACATGGGAAGTAGAAAAATACAAGATCACCTGAGTCAATTGGAAGAATGGGGAATTTTGGGGAGAGTTGAATGGGGAGGGGATTGGCTGGATGGGGAGCAGAGAAAATGTAGAGCTCAATAAAAATCATTAAAACAATCTATTTCCTGCCCAAAAGGCCCAGAGTCAGATAATTTTAGCACAGAGTTTTACTAGATTTTCAAAAAAGAGTTAACAGAAATACTCCTCAAATTACTCCACAACAGAATGATCATTACATTGCCCAAAACACATGAAAATGGAACAAAGAATGAAAATTGTAGTCCAATTTCCCATATGAGCATAGATGCAAAAATACAGAATAAAATATTTGCAAACCAAATTCAAGAATATATCAATAAGTTCATCAAACATAATAAAGTAGACTTCATCCCAGAGATGATAGTATTGTTCAATATATGAAAAATAACAAATGTATTTCACAATAAAACAAACAGAAAGAAAAAAATCATATGATCAACTCATTAGATTTAGAAAAGTCCACTGACAGAAGCAACACTCATTCATGATAAAAGTCCTGGAGAGCTTAGCGGTGCAAGTGACATACCTCAATGTAATAAGGCATTAACAGCAAACATCATAAACAAAAACTTTAGTGAAGAGAAACTCAAAGCAATTCCACTAAAATCAGGCACAAAGACAAAAAAATGTTCACTTCATACCTATTCAGTATAGTACTTGAGGTACCTTAATATAATACTTAGCTAAAGAAATAAGACAACTGAAGGAGATAAGGGAAAACAAATTGCAAAGAAGAAATCAAAGTATCTTTATTTGCAGATGCTGTGATAGTATATAGAAATGTCCCTAAAAATATCCACATGGAAACTCTTACAGCTGATAAACATTTCAGCAAAGTAGGTAGGTACAACATTGACTTAAAAAAATCAATAGCTTTCCTATATACAAATGACAAACAGAGTGAGAAAGAAATCAGGGAAACAACACTTTTCACAGTAGCCTCAAAAAAATACAGTATCTTGGGTAACTCTGACCAAGCAAGTAAGAGATTTGTATAACAAAAACATCAGTCTTTGAAGAACGAACTTGAAGTAGATATGAAAAATTTGAAAGATCTCTCACACTCATAAATTGGTAGGATTAACATAGTAAAAAATGCCCATCCTACCAAAAGCAATCTACAGATTCAGTGCAATCACAATCAAAATTCCATGACAATTTTCCACAGACCTTGAAAGACAATTCTTAACTTCATATAAAACTTCATATAAAACACACATAAGATAAAAGCTTAGAATACCTAAAAATACCCTGAACAATTAAAGAACTGCTGGTGGTATCACAATTTCTGACTTCAAGTTGCTCTACAGAGCTATAGCTTAAAAAAAACAACAACAACCTAGTATTGGTATAAAAGCAGAAACATTGATCAATGGAATCAAATTCAAGATGCAGTCATAAATCTATACCTCTATGGACATTTGATTTTTTTTTATAAAAAGCCAGAAATACACATTGGGACAAAAAGAGCATCTTTATCAAATAATGCTGGTCAAACTGGATGCAGAAAAGTTCAAACAGATCCATACTTATCAACCTGCACAAAATGTAGGTTCAGGCAGATCAAAGACTTCCATATAAAAACAGATATACTGAACCTGTTGGAAGAGAAATTGGACAACAGCTTTGAACATATTGGCACAGGAAATGACTTTCTCAGCATAACACCAACAACTTAGGTACTAAGATTACCCATTAATAAATGCCACATCACAAAACTGAAAAGTTTCTATAAGATAAAAGACACCATCAATTGGAGAAAATGGCAGCCTACAGAATAGGAAAATATTTTGCCACCAATTTTTATCAACTGATAGAGGACTATTATCCAAAATAGATAAATATTCAAGGAACTAGTTATCAAAAACCAAATAATCCAATTTAAAAATGGAGTACAGATCTAAACAGAGAATTCTCAATAGAAGAGGCTCAAATGACTGAGAAACACAGAAATGTTCAACAATGTTAGCCATCAAGGAAATGCAAATCAAAATTACTTTGATATTTCATCTTACAACTGCCAGAATGGCTAAGATCAATAAAAAAGTTAAAGCTCATGCTGGGAAGGACATAGAGCAAGGGAAACTCTTTTCCATTGCTGGTGGGAGGGCAAACTTGTATAACTTCTTTGGATATCAAAATGGCATATCATCAGAAAATTGGGAATCAATCTGCTTCAAAACTGAGGTATACAACTCTTGGTCATATACCATAAAAGCATTCCACTCTATCACAAGGACACTTGCTCACCTATGTTCATTGTGACTTTATTCATAATATCCAGAAACTGAAAACAACCTAGATGTTCTCAAAGGAAGAATAGGTAGCTGGGTTGTGGTGGTGCATACCTTTAATCCTAGCATTTAGGAGGCAGAAGTAGGTGAATCTCTGTGAGTTTGAGGCCAGCCTGGTGTACAGAGTAAGTTCGAGGACAGCCAAAGCTCCACACGGAATCCCTGTCAGGAAAATATAAACAACAACAATAAAAAAGGATAAGGGAAATGTGGTACATTTATACAATAGAGTATTAATAAGCTGCTAAGAACATGGTAACATGTGTTTTGCAGACAAATTCCCAGCACTGGAAAATATCCTGAAGGAGTTGATTCAGACCCAGAAAGATAAATAAGGTATATATTAACATTTATGTGATTATTTGCCATTAAATATTAAGTGATGACCAACCTACAATTTATATACCCAGAGAATTTAGATATAGAGGGAAAAACTAGGGAGGACTAATAAATCTCCCTGGGAGGGCAAAAGAGAATAGATTTTATAGGGCATACACACACAAAAGGGCAGCTCAAATGGGAGCAGGGAATAGAGATATGGTTTAGGGAGATAACGGAAGGAAGGAAAGCTAGAATTGATTGTATATTTAAGGGATGGTTTAAAAATTTAGGGTAGTGGAAACTAACTATTAAGGCTATTCAAATGAGGTCTTCTAATAATGGAGAATATATAGTCTCAACTGAGTAACTCTTGTCACCAAAGGAGGCTTCCAGTACTGAAACTAGTTTACATTTAATTGAGTTTTTAGCAAAGGGGGTCCCATGAAAATCCCCAAAGAACCTAGCTTGTTACTAACACAATAGGTTGCCTTCTGAAAATTGACAATGTCTAGGGCAACACCCACACAACTCACTGAATATAAAGAAGTCAAGCTGGTGCCTACATGGAGCATTCGTCCATATATTCTAATATCTTTGATATGAAAAGATACTCTGCAGGCTACCAAAAGAGAAATGTGAACATCAAACACTTGGTCTACAATTTGTACTGTCTACAAAATATGCTTGGGAAACTGACACAGAGTAGACAATTAAAATTTTATGTGACTTACATCCCACTCAATAGGATGGAGCCTGCATACAATATGTCTGAAAAGTGATCATAGTACAAGCCTTGGGACCTCTGTTTGATCCCAGCACCAATACAAACACTGGACATGGTATAAACTCTGTACTGCTAGTGCTGGGGCAGAGGTAGAATGAACCACTTAGTCTTTCTGGATAGCCATTCTATCCAAATTATTAAGCTTCGGGTTCAGTGAGATACCCTGTCTTAAAACATAAGATGGAAAGTGATTAAGAAAGAAATGCATATACACACATGTAAGAGTGCCAACCCACTCATATATACAAACACACACACACACACACACACACACACACACACACACACGTCCTTAGTGGCGGTGTTATTTCTTCCTAATAAGTACCTACCCATAGGTATAATGATATATGGTGAGAAAATAACTGCAGAATGGTTTTAAGCACAACATTCTATTAATTTTTGCATGTTTTGCTAGTTGCACTAACCTCATTTTAAACCCACCATGTTCTTCAAGGATGCATCTCTGCTTGTCTACCATTTCTATAATGTTAGGTTCTTCCTTTTTTACTTAATAGGTCCCTAGTGTTGAAACCTATCTCATTCCACTCTGCTAATAAAAAGCAAACGGTGGTTAATTGTCAAAGATTCAGATACTAGGTTCTAGGCACAAATCTTGATTCTGTATGTGACTAATTATATGATTTTTTTTTTTTGAAATTTATGTCCTGACAATGCTGACGCATGCATGGGCAGCGCACATATGGCAGTTCTGTTGAACTTGTCCATATTGGGTTTCATGGTCTACGGTGATGAGGATGACAGACCAGGTCTCTTCCTCGACTAATTATATAACTATGTGCAATTCCCCTAAACAATATAGACTTCAGTAGTCTAATTGTGAACAGGACAAGTCAACTCAAACTTAGCAGGTCCTTTTTAATATTAAATGCAATTCTTTAGAAATACTTTTAAGGCCACAATTTCAAATGTAGACTATGCCACACATGGCTAAAATTGTCTATAATTTTAGCACTGAGGAAGCTGAGGCAAGAGGACCAGAGTTTCAAAACAACTTTATCTATAGAGTGAGTTTCAGGCAAGTCCAAGATACATAGTAAGACCTTTTCTCATAAAACAGTAATCATAATTGAGTTACTAATTAACTCTATTGGTTTTACCTATAACTGGGATCCTACTAAATTCCTTATTGCCTAGAGCTCAATTGTTTCTATTGGTCAATACTGTATTTAAAATGCTTATGAATTTTTTTAACTAAGTACTCAGAATTTCTTATGATATAAGAATCTTTTTTACTTCAATGTTTATAAAGAATCAGCAACTCTGAGCCCATTGTACATAGTCATTAATAACACTTCAGTGTCCTACATTAGTTATATGAATCACCTCTTTAATCCTCTCTACATAATGAGGTACTGTGGTTACTTCCCTCTTGTTGCCATGGAGTCATGCAGCTCTGTGATGCTCATTACTTGCTGAGGTGACCCAGTGAGGAAATAAGGGTTGATCTGGGATTCACACTCAGCCCATTGGACTCCAGAGTCCCCCCTCCTTACATCCTGTTCTCTATCTATAATAATAGCTCCTGCATAGTCAGCCACCCAGCAAGGGCAGCCAACAAGTACATTGGCCTGAATATGATTTACTGCTTGAAAGTGGGCCATTCTTCTTTCCCATCTCTACGTTGGTGAAAAGTAGATTTAAACAAGGTATGCTATCAGGCCATCATGCTTCCTTTATTTAGCTTCTATCGGAGTGTATTCTCATTGCTACCATGGTCATTTAGTTCCTACCAGAGTGCATGGGCCTCTCTACCCTTAGCCTGTATCAGGATATCATATTTATATCTGAATGCCCAGGGCAGGGTATCATTCCTACAAAACACAATATCACTAGCAATTTTGAGTTAAAATATATTAGAGATATTCCATTTAAAATTACACAGAGTAGATTATATCAATTTACCACCTAAACAAGTAATAGTGTAATAATGTATTTTAGATATAAAAATTGTAGTTTGTGTCAATAATTTAACATGAATCCTAGGCTATATACATTATATAAAAATTCTCATTATTTTTAACAATTAAGTCACAATACAGACTTTCTTATTTTTATGTTAAACAAAAAGTTCAAAACTATTCACTTAGGATCCAGTCATTACATTTAAAGTTTAAAATAAAAATTAAAAGAAATACATAGTTTTAAATTTAAGTCTACCTTCCATGCACAAGAGACATATTCTTAGAAAGAATCACACTCTAGTAATTGATGAACTAAATTCTCTCCTTGGGAATTGTGCCAATTTGTATAATTACAGTTTGGGGACACAATTTGGAAGACCATGTTCAACTTCTTTGTGTTGCTTCACAACTTTATAGACCACCCACAAGCAGCTGGACCTGTTAAGAACAGTAAACAGTGGGGAATTGGTGCTTTTTCTCTGCTACAAAAATTCAAGCCAAAAAAATGAATGAATCTGCATGTATAAAAAATGCTTTCCTTTTCTGTAGCCCAAGGTGACCTTCAGCAGAAATAAAAACAGCGATGTTTTTCTCTTCTGCAAGGAGATCATTCCTTCTTGAGACAACATATATGGAAACACTTAAATCTTGAAGCATTCACTATTAATAAATAGTGTTATTATTGATAGTGAGACAATGACATTTATTAAAAATGTCAGAACAATTAAAACCTTCAGTAACTAATACATCTAATCATGGATATTTTCTCAGAAGTTGTCCTTATTTCAAACATCTTAGAAACTTCTATGCCAGCACTTCATACTTTTAACAATGTCTTGCAATAGGAGAACACACTCTTATCTGTTCGCTTGGCATTCCCAAAAACATGTGCTTTTCTAACAGTATAGCTGCTGACTTAATCCATAATAAAGTACTAGTATCTAACAAAAAACTATCTCATTTTAAATTATACAACCAATCTCCAGTGTCCAATATACTTTAAAATATTTGTATTATTATATATAGGTATACTATATAAATGGATACATAACATACACGTTATATTTTCTGTATATGTTGTGTATTTTCAATGATTATGTATATGTATTATATACATAAATATGTTTATAAATTGGGACTGGAGAGATGGTTCACTCAGAAAGCATGATGGTCTTAATTAATGTCCCCCACCAAACAAGGTTTCCTATATATTAACTGAGTGCAGACTTCAGTAACTACATTTCAAGATTATATAGAGAGGCAGATTCTGGAAGTCCATTGCCTACCCAGTCTACCAGCCTAGCTAAATCTATGAGCACCAGAAAAAAAAAACCTATTTCAAAAAGAGAAAGAATGGAGAAAAACATCAGATATCAAATATGAATTCCATACTCATACATGTTCATGCACACTCACAGTGATACATACCTACACTACACATACACACAATCAGAATTTTAAAAAATGCATTTATTATTTTCTGCTATGCTACCAATTTTAGATATTAAATATGTAATTATTTTAATTAGAAAATTGTTTAGGAAACCTTATTTTCCTTCCAAAGTTTCTTTCCAATAATTGTGTCTTACTACACTCCTTAAAAGTCTATTGGGGCGATTTTATCAAATTTAATTCAATTATTACTTATGAAATAGTATTTTACCCTGATTTCACTTTAAAAAGAAAACATATTTTAGGAACAAATATTGTGGTATTACATGAGAATTATTCTCAATGCTTAGCAGTGTGGTATACTAATTATGAGAATTTGCCAAACATTTTCTAAATTAATCAGTAAACACATAAATGTCTTCTCAATGCTAAGTTTTCACAGTGTATCCATTCTGACTAAATATCTCTAAACTACATCCTACTAGGATTCCCCTGGGCTGAAAGCTTTCCTTTTATTTCAGGGTGTAGCATTGTCTGTTGTCACAGAAAAACTTATATGAGAACCAAACTAGGACACAATAAAAAGAAAGCATGTTGAATATTGATGAGAAACACAGCACAAGTGCTGTTGCAACTGTCTGGAAGACTGAGAATATTATAACTCTTTAAATACACGTTATGCTCTGATACAGGCACAAACAGAAGCCCTCTATCAATTGCATCACCAGGTGCTGTTCAGAGATCCTTGTTCACATTATCGTGTTACACATTCTTATCGCTGTCTGAGGCTGCAGGTGCCTGCTCCGCAAGCATTTTTCGCAGAGAGAAATGAAGAAATCGGTAACCCAGAATGTCAGTTTATTCAACAATAGACATCTGTTTATTTGAAACGCTCAAATCCCTGATTTGTTTTTTTTTTAACTTTTAACCAGATGGCAGTTTATTTTACACATGAGAAGTAAATGTAATTGCAGTCTAGTGGGCATTCAAAGGAAAGCGGCATAGTAAGTTCAGGGGATGTGACAATCAAATCAAACTAATATAAATTGTATTTCACATTATAATATGAATCCAGTAGAGGGTAACTCTAAAGCGCCATCAGATTTCAGATCGTCAGGAACATTAAAATAAGAATTTTACCAGACTTCTTCATGTCTCTCCTTTTCCTGTGAATAGACAACACACCCAGCGTAATCAGCAACTGTCTTCATGTGCTCCTCTGTATCAGTGTGTGATGCTACATAACAAACGATCTCAAAACAAGAAATTGTTTATTTATTATGTAGCACAAGGGATTTAACCCAGGACACCACACATATTGGGAAATCCATCTCTCCAGGAACTGTATCATAAATGCTACCAACAGTTATTTTAAACATGTTCACTGTCTAAGCTTCTGTGATTCAGATGTACTTGTTATGTGGATTTTTCACGTACACTTTTATGACTGAAATAATGTAATCATTAGGGCTTTGGTCCTAGCTGCGGTATTAAGCAAGGAGGGATCTGTTTCCAATTTCATTTACTTTGTTAGAGTGGAATATCACTTACGGTTTTTGACTCCTTGGTAATTTAACTCTACAACAGCCAGTAGCAGTACTAGACAGAGTCTTTACTACAAGGAAGGGTTCAACTGCTGAGGTCAGGCCCACTCAGATTATTCTTTCTTTATATAAACAAAAAGTGAAAGAATATATATCTCAGTAATATCTTTAGAACAAGCTTCTTCACACTTTACAATACATTACTTAAGTTCTTTCTAGCCTCTGGGGGAAGGGATGTTTTCTTAGAGTCATATGCATGGGCATGAGTACAAAACTCAATACAATTTTAAGACTCCCTTCTACCTTTCAACAAGCAGTGGATTTGAAGCCCCTCTCATCAAACAGCCAATGCTTATATGTAGCAATGCCAGTGAACTGAAATTTAAAATTACCTTTTTTATTCCAGGTCTTGTTATGTAGCCCTGACTGGCCTGAAACTCTCTGTAAACCTGGTGGAACACAAACATATAAATTGTATTTCACATTATAATATAACTAACCCTGCCTTCCATGTGCTGAGATAAAAGGCAAGTGAAACTTGCCCAGTTAAATGTTTTTGTTTATAATTTTAAAAATTATTTTATTGGTGTAAGACCATAATGTCAGTCCCTGGGAACAAGCTGGCCTGGGTAACCAGGGAACAAGATTTGAATGCAGTTAGGTAAGAGTGAAAAGTTATAAACAATAGTAAGAAAAAAAATCAGATAAAAAATTTAAACAAACCTAAAACCTTTGGTAAAATTGAAGATATAAATAAAATTATCCAAATCCAAAGCAACAACAACAAAAAACCCAAACAAACAACAACAAAATTTACTAATACCAAATTCTAGATGCTCAAAGAATTAATATCAATAATCCTCAAATTATTCCACAGTTAGAAAGAGAAAGAATATTGCTCAAATCTTTCAATCCACAATGGAGACCTGACTACAAGGCACACTGGGCCAACAGTGGCATTACGGTTGTGGAACTAGTCAGCTAGTATTTGCATGGATTTAAGCCCCCTCTGTGAAATGGAACCCAGCCCTAACACTGCATTGGTGGACTAGAACCTGAGACTGGATAGGGCCAGGACCTAGGGGAAAACCAAATCCTACTGTTGTGCTAAAATAACTTAGCAATAAAATGATTCCCAAGAAAATTTTTCTATACTCATTGATCAGTGTCTTGCTCAGCCATCATCAGAGACGTTTACACCTGCATCAGAGGAGGACAAATACAGAGTCACAGACAGAAAATGTGCAGAGAGCAGGAAACACTGGATACTTAGCCCTAAATGCGATGTCATAACCCTCACATCAAGTCTCAGGAAACTGCAGAAGAGTAGACTGAAAACGTGTGAGATCCAGAGGGCATGGAGAACACCAGCGAAACAAGGCCTTCTAATAGCAGCAGGAAAGATGCAACATCTCAGAGTGGCAGCAAGTCCAGGGCCTTCAAAGTTCTGAACCAGATAGCATCCTACAGAAGAGAGAAGTGGACACTTGTTCCCATCCCTAACCCAGAAGCTAGCCATAACTGCTAACCATTTGCAAAGGAATAATTATTTTTCTACAAGAGGGTCTTAGTAGGGGATACAAATGAGTCAAGTATAGGCTCCATGACCAGCAATATATTGATATGGACAACAGGAAGCCATATGCCTTTAATGCCAGCACTCAGAAGGCAAAGGTAGGCAAATCTCTGAGTTTAATGCCAGCCTGGTCTACAGAGTGAGGTCCAGGATAGTCGAGGCTACGCAGAGACGCCTAGTCTCAAAAAGCAACAAAACAAAGAAGCAAACTACAAAAAGGAAAGAAAGAAAGAAGAAAAACAAAGAAAACATACTCAAGGCTTATTTGGACATTCTCTGTCTCATAAAGTTGTATTAGGGCTTCCATTTTGTTTTGGCTGTTATTTTTTGTTTTAACCTTACAGGTCATTCCCACATATATTGGATCTTCCATTTTTGTTTTTTATGGGATTCCTGTGTGTGTGAATGTGGTTTTACACCCGTATGTGCTTCTCATGCTTTTATTTTTTTCTTCTTCTTGTCTGTTTTGTTCTATCACAAAACCTTTGCTTTTATTTTATCTTATTCTTGCTTTCTTTTATTATTGTTCTTTAAATGCCTGTTTCCTTTCTTTTTTACTAACAATGTTTTTATTGATTCTTTGGGAATTTCACAACATGCACCCCAACCCGGCTCATTTCCCAGTAACTCAGTATCTGCCTTTCACTCCGTGGTGTCTCCCCAACAAAGGAAAACTAAAAATGAAATAATAAAAATAAGATAAAAATAAAACTGTAAGGGGCTGGAGAGATGGCTCAGCGGTTAAGAGCATTGCCTGCTCTTCCAACGGTCCTGAGTTCAATTCCCAGCAACCATATGGTGGCTCACAGCCATCTGTAATGAGATCTGGTGCCCTCTTCTGGTCTGCAGACATACATAGCAGACAGAAAATTGTATACATAATAAATAAATAAATATTTTTTAAAAACTGTAAATAAAACTATTAATTAAAAACAAAGGACCACACAAGAACAATACAAAATCGAAAAAGCAAAGAAGAAAAAAAACTTCACTTCCTCCTCCATCTTTCCTGACTCTCCATCACCCTTCAGTAGTCTTGGTGGCACTGGCAGCTACTATGTATTATGCTCTATACCCTTTTGGGCACACAGCTTTACTTACAAACATTCTTTATGTTGTTGGTCAGTTTCAAAGCCTCTGGCTTCTAGTACACCATCAATACTGGACCATCACCAAAATGCCTGTCAGATATCTGGCAGTTTTTCCAGTCATGGAGATCCTGTGGTTATGGTTCTATAGAAACAATCCCTAGGCACGATTCAGCATGTTGCATTATGGGCTAGATGTTGGAAGAATATCTACTCAATGCCCTGGGTGTTTTCTAGGTGGTAGTTGGGTTGCTCTGACTGGATGACCGTGACTAAAACTCTCAGAGGGGAGAAATCAGCTTTCTCAAGTGTGTGTGAGGAGGGGCAGATTTCTGTGCCAAGACCTTTGGGATTTGTTATTCCGGAGTGTGAGAGGGTCAAGGTCACCTCTCCTGTAAGGAGGAGGGCTGCTCTCCAAGCCAGCAAGGCTGAGACTAGCTCAGCATGGCCCTCCTACTTCAACACATTATTCAAAACATAGCTGAGTAGGCCCCTGTGGTAACATGGGCAACAGTTATCAACACAGACCCCAGCTGTAGAAGACCACAGACCCAGACATAGCTAGCCAACAGCAGCAGCTTGAGTCTGGATGAAAGCACGGCCACTGGTTCAGGCCTCTCACAATGGCATGGGCCCAGAAGCGCTGCGACTCCTGAACTCCAACACAGCTCCAGATTTGGGCCCAGACCTAAGGCAACATGACCTTTGATGGTACCAAAAATCATGGATACCAACACAGATCCTAGGCTGTGGCAGAGCCTCTGACACAGACATGGCTCTAGGCTGAAGCTTGAGCCCGGGGGTAGGTGCACAGGACTCATAGATCACCACTCCCTTTCATCTCCCTGCCAAGGACTTAACTCAGCAGCCCTTAGTCATCTTGCTACTTCCTGGAGAACAGAAAGTTTCCTTCCTTCCATACAAGCAAGCAAGCGTGAAAGCATACTCTCAGGAGCCCCCACAGACCACTCTCTAGTCAGGAAAAGACCTGCAGTGGCACACAACACTTTAATCCTCAAATAATTTTGTTTCTAGATGTCTGTGGCATGCTTTAAAGAATCTGAATATGAGTTTAGATTCCAAGGTGGGGGAGGATACTTCATGTTCTTCTCTAAGTGCTGTGTTGATTTGATAATAAAAGTGGTTTTAAAAAAAGTAGTCACTTTGTTTTCTTTATCCTGATAATTCCTTTTTTTGGGGGGGGGGGTTGTTTGCTGGTTTGTTTGTTTGTTTGTTTATACCCTTTATAAGCTTTGGGGGTTAATGATGAGGTCTGTAGTTAACATGTAGCTTGCAAAGTTAGTGTGACTGCCTGCCTTTCATCAAACTCTACTGTAGGAACTATAAGCATAGAGACACAATAAGAGACATGGAAATTGCTTCTAGAAGTTCTAAAAGAGACAGTCACCTGAATTGAACTTGCCATGACTTTCAACTCCCACAACCCAGACATAAAAGACAGTTCTTCAGGCAAACTGAGTCTTTCATTTGAATCCAGTCTCTAGTTTTTACGCTATAAACTTTTCCCTAGGGACATGCAGGAGAGCGATATCACAATTCTGTACTCTTTTTTCAATTTTATTGTTCACTGGATAAGGTAGATACAGGTCACACACTCTTAAACACTTGTGAATACTTATATCAACATCAAAGTAGAACAAAATCATCACTTGACATTACATGACAATGCAGGCTATCCAATAATGATGTTTTTCTTAATGATGCAGTGGCCCCGTAAAGATTCATTGAGATTCTACGATCAATATGCTATGCAGTGTTTAAGAAACCAGAGTCAAATCAAGATAATAGTCTTGAGCCTGTGTTCCTCGGAGATCTTATATTTTACTGTACAATATAGACTATTAGACCAAACACAAAGAGAAGATATGGAAATGAGGACATTTGCTGAGATGAGATTCTTAGGAAAGTATCTCCTAGTGAGGTTTTCCTGTACTGTTCATTCATTTCTTCCATTGCCTTGTCCTCAGGAGAATGCAAACATGTGTAGACATGTGTTGACTTAGAGCAACTGTGGATATGAGGGAATTTCATCCATGGCTTTTAAGACTAGCACATATTGCATTTGATCTTTCATCCTCCAAGGACATGTCATTCCTCTCCATCCCTTTTCCCAGCCCCTCCTGGCAGTTCCCTACCTTCCACTACACACTTGCTTCTCCTTTCAGATCATATACACACAACCATTACTAATTAACTCTATTAAGCAACTGCCGCCGTCATCTACCTTCAGAGTTTTCTTTTTCTTTCATTTTTCAGACACCAAACTCTCTACCCACTAAATTGCATCTCCATGTTCTTCTGGCTACACAGCCTTGAGTGATTACCACTCACTTCATCTGTGGATTTGTCTACTTTAGGAACCTCAAAGTAGCAGAATCGAAACAGAAAAACAAACAAAAAAAACTAATCATTTTGAGAGGAGCTTCTACTGATCAGTGTTCACTGCGCATCCAGTCACTTATCTATCCATGCACACTTTTGATCATTCTGCCTTTCTTTTCTTTTGGAGTACAACCAGAAACAGAAGAGCTATAAACACGAATGAACAAATATCTGTCTTAATCTCTGCTTCTGCGTTTTAATACAAGTATTGAGTAGCAAAATTGATGGATCCTATGTTAATTATACATGGAATAGCCTTTTATAAAGTTGCCATTTTGCATTTCCACTGAGAATGTAAAAGAACTCAATTTCTCCTCATTCCCAAATTTGGCATTTCACATTTGAATTTAATAAGGCACAGCTCTGCAAGTATAAAGTGATATTTCACTGTGACTGGGGTTTACATTCGCCTAGTGATTGATATTGTATCTCTTACCCACTGCAGTGCAACCTCTGTATTGGATGATGACTGATATATTAGACAGATCAGAGAGTGTTTATAAGAGAAAAGTAAAGGGAAATTAACTAATTAAGAAAGAAAGAGTATGCTTCATGATGTCAAAGAGTGTTACAAACATCAGTGCAGAAAGTCTAAACCATTTTTATTGGAATTGGTACATTGAAAAGTGCCAGCAGATTCTCCAAATTGTTTATTGATTAAAGGTGCTAAATTATGAGAGAGATTTGGAAGCAGCAGTTGCCATTGTTCACGAGGGACCTAAATAAAGGTAACAAACCATGCATGCAGCTGAGGACACAAAACTACAACTAGAAAAAAACAAATTTTACAACACAGAGGCAAAAACATGGGCTCATGGGAAGACTGATACCATAATTGCGTTATGAATGAGTCTGGAATTGGTGACTACCAGTGCCACATAATAGCTCCCAGGCAAGATGGCACTTTGCGCTCTATCCTAAGTTACATGAGAGATTTGGGAAGTTTTTAGAAGAAAAAGGAAATGTTCATATTAGTTTGTGGGGAGTGTAAATTATAAACCAACATGTAGAAAGTAGAAGACCAGTTTATAGATGGACCTCAAGAGGGATAGATGGAAATGTGGTAGCCCAGACTCAGGAAGCTTATGAAGATAGAGCCATGACATTTAGAAGTTGAGGTCTTGTGTTCTCAAGGAATGGGACACCGAAAAAAGATTTCAAAATTTATTAAGAAGTCTGTCAAAGATGTTTTAAATTTGATGTCTACTAAAGCGGGAGATGAGATGGGCGATCTGAAGATACTTGAAATTTAAAGAGATTGGAATGGAGGAACAGAAGTATTTGTCATTAGCTTTATGGTGGTATGGATGATGGTTAATGTAATATTTAATCTCGAGGTGGGGATGAGATTTCCAGTAGAGAAAAATGGGGAAAACCCAATGCAGAGCTCTAGAAACATCTGAAAGATGTGGTTTGAAAAATACAGAGAAACAAAAAGCTGTATAAAGACCCGTGAAGGAGAGCTGAATATAGTATCCAGAGTGGAGTGAAGAAGTGAGAAAACAGAGTAAAGAAGAGAGTTCAGAGAGATCTTGCCATGGTCCAACAATGACCTTGGCTCCCCCAGCACATAGAAAGAATGAGCTATACCCACCACCAGAAGTTACTAACAATGTGCACCTTCTAAAGGTCCTGCTGAAACTAAATGGATACCACTCCATTTTTTAATGAATAGCATCATGTTCCATTTCTACGATAGTCTACTGCCATCTGTAATTTAAACTTATGATATAAAAACTCCATTTCACAAAGTTCAAAATTAGCTATTAAAGATAACACTTAATAATAATCTATAGTTATACTTAAATCTATTAACAACCAGTCTTACGTAAAATCAAAACTGATTGTAAAACCACTTCAATTAACCCAAACACTTTCCAGCTAAGTAGATGGTTTAATTAACTGTTTTATATTTGCTTTTAATTAGACGGTCAGAAACCTAAAGCATTGCTTTAAAAAGCACTAAATATTTGTAGAACAATTTGATTTCTAAAGTCTACTTCTATAGTCTCAGATTCTGCTGCATTATATACTCAAGACAACTGATGTAAAACTAAAATGGGACTTTTAAACAGTGAGCTCTTTTCCTCAAAGAAGTGACTTCATGATCTTCCCCCACCCTTCTCTTTTTTTCTTTCTGAAAAAGTTCTGCATACTGTATATTTAAAGACAAATGTGGCCACAGATAAGATGAAAAGTAAAATCCACCTCAATGATTTAGGGTATATGATACAAGGAACCCTCTGCATACATCTCTGAAAGGGCAACAAAACTGATCATTCTTTTGGCCTTGTTGCAGTGTGATCTGCAGGAGAATGGAAGGAGACATGCAAATGACTTCTCTGTGATGCACCCTCCGATGTAGGGGGATGAGAAGTGATAATGAGGAATCGTACATTATGCTTGCTCTTCTGGAGAAAGCTTATGGTGTGCTATTATCTCTTCAAGGAGTTGCACCCATTGAGACAGTTTACCTGAGGTAATGGTAGCTCACCAACTTCAGTCAGACAGGGAAGGAACCAGCCAGCGTAGGACCAAACTAGACCCTCTGAATGTGGGTTACAGGTGTATGACTGGGTGTGGCACAGGGCTTTATTCTTACTGCTTGTACTGGCTTTTTTCAAACCTATTCTCTTTGGATGGATACCTTGCTCAGCCTAGATATAGTAGGGAGGGTCTTGGACCTTCCTCAAAGCAATGTGCCTTACTCTCTTTGAGGAGTGGATCCGGGGGTGGGGGGGGGATGAGCTGGCGGTAGGTGAGGGAATGGGAGGAGGAGAGAGGGATTGGAAACTGAGATTGGTAGTAAATGAAAACAGATAGCTTGCTTTCATTTGTAAAAAAACTAGAATAAAATAAATTTAAAAATAGCCGGGCGATGGTGGCGCGCGCCTTTAATCCCAGCACTCGGGAGGCAGAGGCAGGCGGATCTCTGTGAGTTCGAGACCAGCCTGGTCTACAAGAGCTAGTTCCAGGACAGGCTCTAAAGCTGCAGAGAAACCCTGTCTCGAAAAACCAAAATAAATAAATAAATAAATAAATAAATAAATAAATTTAAAAATAAAAACATACTAACGAAAAGGCAGAGAGAAAATATCTAAGTTAACAAAATCAAAAATGAAAAGGGGGACATAATAGACACTGAAGAAATTTAGAGAATCATTAAGACATACTTCAAAAACATACTCCGCAAAATTGGAAATCTTAAAAGAAATGTACAACTTTCTTGATAGGTTCCATAAACCAAAATAAAATCAAGACCAGATAAACAATTTGAATGGTCCTATTACCCCTAAGGTAATAGAAGCAGTCATTAAAAGTCTCCCAACTGAAAAAAGTCCAAGATCAGATGGCTTCTCTATGGCAAAGGACACAGTAAAAAAGACAAAGTTTCAATCTACAGAATGAGAAAAGTTCTTCACCATCCCCACATTTGACAGAGGACTGATCTCCAAAATACATAAAGATCTCACGAAACTAGACATCAAAATATAAAATAATTCAGTTAAGAAATGGGGTACAGAACTAAACAGAGAATTATCATCAGAAAATTTTAAGTGGCTGAAAGACATTTAAGGAATTGATCAACATCCTTAATCATCAGGGAAATGCAAATCAAAATGACTCTGAGATACCATCTTACACCTGTCAGAATGGCTAAGATCAAAAGTATTGAAAACAGCTTATGTTAGCGAGGGCACAGAGTCAGGGAATCACTCCTCCACTAATGTTAGGAGTACAAACATGTACAGACTCTTTTGAAATTACTATGGTGATTTCTTAGAAGACCCAGTAATTCCACTCCTAGGTATCTCAGCAATACTCAAATGATAATCATCCACAAGGACACTCGCTCAGCAATGTTTATAGCAGCATTATTCATAATAACCAGAACCTATAAACAACTTCCTAGATGCCCTTCAACTGAAGAACTGATAGATGTGATACATTTACACAATGTATTATTAGTAAGCTGTAAAAAACAATGACATCATGTAATCTACAGGCAAATGGAAGGAATTAGAAAAAAGCCATCTTGAGTGAGGTAACCCAGACTCAGAAAGACAAACATGGCTTGTATTCACTCATATGTGGATATTAGATGGAAAGCAGAAGATAACCAGACTACAATCCACAGTTCCACAGAAGCTAGATAACAAGGAGGACCCTAAGACGGACACATGGATCGTCCAAGGAAGGTGAATTAGATGAGATCTCCTGTGTAAATTGGGGGTGAGAGGGGTTAGTAAAGAAGAGGGGATGGGAGATGAGAACTTGAAGGAATAGAAGGGTAGGGGCCTGGGAAGAGTAGGGGAGAAAGAGAGCTATGAAAGAGAGATATTGATAGAGGGAAACACTGTGGGGTTAGGGAGAAATCTGGTGCTAGGGAAATTCCCAAGAATCCATGGGTGACCCAAGCTAAGACTCCTGGCAAGAGTGGAGAGGAAGCTGGAATTGGTCTTACCTTGTAATTGGGTTGATGAATACCCTAATTATCATTATAGAGCCTTCATCCAGCAACTGACTGAACCAGATGCACTGATGCATAAACAATCAGGAGGCTAAGACCAGGAATCGAATCGAAAAGAGGGAGAAAGGAATATATGAGGAAGGGAGGTCAAGGTCTTAATGGAGAAATCTACAGGGACAGGTGAACCAAGGTTGTAGAAACTCATGAACTCTAGCCCGACAGCTGTGGATCCTCCGTGGGCCTTATCTAGGCCCTTTATATGTGGGAGACAGTAGTGAAGAAGGGACAATCTGTGAAGCACCTGGCCAAAGGACTAGGATCTATCCCTGGTACATGTACTAGCTTATTGGAGCCGATTGCCTATGGTGAGATGCCATGATAAGCCTTAATGAAAGGGGATTGTCTTTGCCCTGCCATAACTTAATGTGCCAGACTTTGTTGATTTCTCATGGAAGACCTTACCTTTTGGGAGGTTGGGAGGAGTGAATGGGATTCAGGTTGGGGGAAGGTGGGGGCGGGGAGGGGAGAAAAATGTGAATGGAATGTAAAATAAAATTTAAAAATAAATTTAAAAAGTGAAATTTAAAAATATCACCTTGATATTAAAATCTCTAACATATGATGTTTATAATCAGGAATTATTATTATATTTCAGTATATATTTTTTTAAAAAATTACTGAATAAGAATAAATGGAGATTACATATGAAAAAAGATGTGGTTCGAGACCAGCCTGGTCTACAAGAGCTAGTTCCAGGACAGGCTCCAAAGCCACAGAGAAACCCTGTCTCGAAAAACCAAAAAAAAAAAAAAAAAAAAAAAAAAAAAAAAAGAAAAGAAAAAAGATGTGAATGGGATATTACAACTTACTGTGGAAAATTAAGAATACCCTTCAAGGAATTCAGCCAATAGTCATTTATGAACTATCTTAGCACTTTGACAGAGGTGGTTTCTAAGAATTTTTCTTTGCTACATGTAAAATAGTAGCCTATAGCATTTTCAGGTTTGATAGGAAGATGGCAGGTAGTACCCTCCATAACTAAATGTTACTGTAACATAACAGGGACCAGAGTTAGAACAATGAATGCTCAGAAGTATACATCTGGAAATGGACTTCAGATTTGGGGACTTCAGGTTTTCATAGAAGCTTTAAGTGATATAAAGAATTTTATCTTCATATACTTTCAATCCTTTCAATCCGGAGGAATGTGTTTTATTATGAATTATGAAAGGGGTAGTACATGAAAATAAGCAATGCTCTGATTAAGAAGCAGCACGCCTTCAATCCCAACACTCAGGAGGCAAAGGCAGGTGGATCTCTGAGTTCGAGGACAGCCTGGTCTACAAGACCTAGTTCCAGGACAGGCTCCAAAACTACAGAGAAACCCTGTCTCAAAAAAAAAAAAAAAAAAAAAAAAAAAAAAAAAAAAAAAAAACGAATACAAAACAAAAAACCAAACAAACAGGAAGACGCCCCCAGCTAGGTCCTTGGGCAGCTGAGGAGAGGGTGCCAGAAATGTACAGATCCTATTGCCATACTCATGAATATCTTGCATATCACCATAGAACCTTCACCTGGCGTTGGATGGAGAAAATGACAGAGCCCCACATAGGAGCACCGGATTGAGCTCCCAAGGTCCTGATGAGGAGCAAAAGGAGGGAGATCGTGAGCAAGGAAGTCAGGACCGTGAGGGGTGCATTCACCCATTGAGACGGTGGGACAGATCTAACGGGAGACCAACAAGTCCAGTTGGAATGGGACTGATGGAACAGGGGACCAAACTGGACTCTCTGAATGTGGCTGACCGTGGAGGAGGACTGAGAAGCCAAGGACAGCGGCGATGAGTTTGGACTCTACAGAATGGACGGGCTCACTGTGAGCCTTGTCATTTTGGTTGCTCAACTTCCTGGACTTAGGGGGAGCTGGGAGGACCTTGGACTTAACATAGTGAAGGGAACCCTGATGGCTCTTTGGCTTGGAGAGGGGCGGATTGGGGGTATGGGTGGAAGGGAGGGCAGGGAAGGGGGAGGAGGAGGGGAGGAGATGGAAATTTTTAATAAAAAAGTGAGAAAAAAATAAATAAATAAAATAAAATAAAAACAGAAACAGAAACAAAACAAAAAAACAAAAAAAAGCAGAGTGCAATTTTCTGTGCATGATTTTAACTTCCTGTATGCTAAATGATCAAGCCAAACTAGGCAATTTTGTGATTGATTAAATAGTCATGCATAAGGCTAGAAAGCATGCTGTATCCAACCTGAAAAGGCATACTATCTTTACAAAATTGAAATGGAATAAAGAGGTAATAAAGCAATTGAAAACTAAAAGTTTCTGCTGAATAATTTGGAATGATTATATTAAGTGTACTGGACTTTTAAGAGCAGGATAGAATTTATATGTCTAAGAGCATATAATTCCTAATACCCCAGACACTGGAAGCTGATACCTTACATGTGTTCACAGTAGCAGTTACAACATATTACATATACTTATGGAGAAACACAGCAGACTGGTATTAAGCATTCTAGATTTACTCGAATACTAAAGGGTCACTGTTTTGTATTTCCTTAACTGCAAAAGCTATGATGCTTATCAAATAAAATAAGAATGCAATGGAGTATCTAAAATCTTATCGTTGCAGATATGGCTAGAAACTCATGAGAATTATAGCTTGAGAAGATTATTAAGGTTAAGAATGTTGTTTTTCTTGCTAACTCAGCTGTTGCCCTGTTCTCTGTCTCTAGTTATCTAGTGGTAAAAGATCCTTACACTGTTTTTTTTTTTTTTTGAAAAATCATCTCTAATCTTTACAAGCTGTATTTCTTAGCTCCTGATCTACCCTTTCTCGTATCCAGGCTTTCTTGTCATATAGAATTCTCTTTTGAAAGCTAAGATTAGTAAGAGTCACTAAACACTTAACCAACAGTGAATTATAGCATGTAATTCACCATGTAACAATTTTTTCTGTCTTTTTTAACAATTTAGAAAGATCCTGAATATGTGAACCACATTTTACATTCATCTTTGCATAAGACGGAACAATGCATAATACCATATCTAAACCTATTTTAGGCACACTGCAAAGACGATCTGCACATATTTAAAAGATAAATGTCGTCTAAATTTTATATCGCCCTTGTAGAGTTCTGATATTTGCTGCTTGAATTTCCCTCCCTCGTTGTATTTGGCACTCACCTTTTGCATCTCTACCATAACTCTTATCCATGCACTTGCTGGTGCAACTGTTTGCTTATTGCCCTAGTGATTTTACCCTCTTCACCACCATCTAGTTACCAGAACAACTTACAAAACACATTTTAAATTAAGATTTTCTCTAATAAGAGTAGAAAGAACGTTTGCAAAGCCATTGTGTTTTTTGTCACTCAGCTTTGCAGTTTACACCACACCCCTTCATTAAGTAACACCAGAGGATTGTGGGAACATATTCATAGAAAAGAGCAGTAGTTGAAAACACCTCCAGGTACTACAACAAAAAACAATTGTACAGAAATTAATCATGTGATGCAATTTCATTAAGCATTCAAGAGAGAGTGATGCAGTGTCACAAGTGGGGTAAAGAGCTTCTGGATATGATGTTCTAGGACATCTCAGATGATACATATGTGGAGCTTGCTTTTAAGCAGGCAATTATTTTTACCCTTATATTCTGATACTCTCCACACATATATTTCTCAATTTTTGATTCTTATTTTTATTCTTTATGCTTGTCCTTATCATGTGTTCAAATTTCAAATATCTTATTTAAATTTATTAATTGCATTTCCTTAGACAATTACCCCCAAGATAAATATGAAGATTTTCTAGAATTTTATAAATTGTATATTTATGTATTAAAAATCATTTTCCTCTAATAGGCATGCAAACCTCAGCCTCACTCTACTCTAGACTGTGGACGGCAGAGATTCTACAATTGTATCAAAAGATTCTTTGCTGGCTATTGCTGCAAATTTGTTTTGTGCATTGAGAGATACAGGAGTTGAGAGAATAAAAGGGAAAAGAATTCCTCAACCCCACAAGTAGAAGATCTTATCTCCCTGTTTCCTCACCTGAAGCTTTGAAGCTTATAGCTATCCCTTTCCGTATCCTTGAACTTCAGCCTTTTATCACTGCAAGTCTGCCGTGTCCCCAGAGCACTTCACAATACCTTATTGATTTCTGAAAATCTGACATAACCTCTATAACAGTTTCTTTACAAAACTTTTCTTAAATTGCTGGCATAAACGTATCAAATATTAATGATATGGTTATTGATTATAAGAAATAATCTTTTAAAAATTTCATGTATTTTTGGTTGTGAGCCTAGCCTTTAACGGCTGAGCCAGTGTGTTTGTGCCCCTATTGCACCCAGAGGGTTAGTATACATGCTGGTGTGGTGGTGGTTCTTAGACATCATAGCTTAAAAATAATTTAAATGAGTGCAATCAGTCGTGTTATTGATGTGAATAATAACAATTTATAAAATATTTTTATAGCATAAATAATCATTTTGTTGTTTGTTGGCTTTATAGAATTTAAAGAAAAATAAAAAAAAATTTCATGTATATCTATAGTATGTCTTGGTCATGTTCAACCACTCACCATTCGTTCTTTTTTTATTATCTCATTTTTGAAAAGAAAGATGACAAACTATCTTTTTTTTTCATTTTACATATCAGTCCGAGTTCCTACTCCCTCCCTTCCTCCCCTTGACTCACCTTCTCCCCTACCCACCCCCCCCCATCCACTCCTCAGAGAGGGTAAAGCACATTGCCTTAAGGAAGGTGCAAGGCCCTCCCTATTATATCTAGGCTGAGCAAGGTATCCATTCAAAGAGAATGGGTTCCCAAAATGCCATTACAAGTAGTAGGGATAAATCCTGGTGCACTCCAGTGACCCCGAAGTCTGCCCCTATCACATAACTGTCACCCACATTCAGAGGAACTAGTTTTGTCCTATGTTGATTCCTCCCGTGTCTGACTGGAGTTACTTAGCTCTCATTACCTTAGGTAGACTGTTTCAGTGGATGTCCCCATCATGGTCTTGACCTCTTTGCACATATTCTCATTCCTCTCACTCTTCAACTGGACTCTGGGAGTCCAGTGTTCCTCTGAGGGTCTCTGTTCCTGTTTCCATCAGTTCCTGGATAAAGGTTCTATGGTGATATTTAAGACAGTCATCAATCTGACTACAGGGCAAGTCCAGTTCAGCCACCCTCTCCTCTATTGCTTAGGTTCATAGCTGGGGTCATCCTTTTGGATTCTTGAAATTTCTCCAGTGTCAGACTTCTTGCTAGCCCCATAATAGCTCCGCCGATCAATATAAATCTTTCCTTGTTCTCATCTCTGTCCTTCCTCCATCAAGACTATCCTGTTCCCTCAAGATCTCCTCTCCTCCCATCCTCTTCCCCCTTCCCCCAGCCCCAACCTATTCTCCCAATTTTTTCCAGGCAACCTAGACTAGAACTCCAAAATTTCCATCTCCAATTCCTCTCCTCTGTCTTTATGTGTTAACCCACAGAGTATACTTAGGTCTCTCTCTCTCTCTCTCTCTCTCTCTCTCTCTCTCTCTCTCTCTCTCTCTCTCTCTCTCTCTCTCATCTCTATGTATATATACACAGATACACAAATAACTGCAAATATATGTAGATACAGATATATTTGTATGTATTTATGCATGAGCCATGAGGTCATTTGATGATGTATAGGCATTCTACCTATGTCCCTCAAAGAAACTTTCCCCCCACAGCATTCACTAACTGTCAATACCCAGCTAGGGGTTTATTATTGGGACTCTCTCCCCACATCAATCTGAAAGTTTTAACTGGTTTGATCTTGTATAGGTAACCACAACTTAGAAACTGGTTGGGTTTCATAAAACTTCTTCATGCACCCTTAGATTTAGTTAAACCACTGCTTACTTCATTCCTGCTTAAACCCTGAGTTTCCATTACCCCCTCCTATTTTCTTTCATATAACATCATATACATAAAATATCCTTTTAAAAATGCTTAACTTGGGTTGAAAGATCATAGATTCCCGTGTAGCTTGTTCATGGAAAATTCATTTCTCATCCCCATTATTTCAGTCTCGGCTTGAACACTCTACCCTCAATATTCCTCTTTTCTGCTTTCATTTACCTGTATTCAACTACCCACACTGTCCACACTAAACGCATTCCCCCGTCCTTTCCTCCCCATGGACTCTGGGCTAAAGACACAAAATAAAATATTTGTAGATAGCATCCATATGTGAAAAAGAACACATGGCATTTGTCTGGGTGACTTCACCTAGAATAGTTTTTTTTTTTAATTCTACCTATTCATCAGCAATTTTTATATTTTAATTTTTCCTTCACAGCTAAGTAATGTTTTATTGTGAATATGTCCCACATTTTCATTATCCATTTGTCTATGAATGGACATCTAGGTTAATTATACTTTCTAGGTTTTCTCTTTTTCTGAATAGAGCAGCAAGAAGACAGATATGCAATTATCTCTGTAGTAAGATATAAATTCTTTGGGTATAGCTGGGTCACACCGTTGTTCGGTTTCTGTTTTCTTGTTGCAGTTTTGTTGTGCTCATTTTGGGAAACTTTGAGAAATATCCCAAAGTGGAAGTTTTCTTTGCCTTACTTCTTTGGCCACTGGACTCCTATTCAGAAATTCACTTAAGTTGACAGCTTTTTTAAAAAGCAGGAGCACTAGAAAGATGGCTCAGTGAGTAAAGGCACGTGCCACCACACCCTAGACCCTAGTTGGGTTTCTGGGACCCAGATGATGAAAGCCGAGAACTGACAAGTTGCTCTCACACAACTACAAAAGGGCTGTAGCATGCATGAACACCTCTCTGCCATGCACATATATGAAACATATGCATAACACAATAATAATAATAGTAATAATAGTAAAAATAATAACAAAGCATAAAAGGATGAGAAAAAAACAGAGGCTCTTTGTGCCCCTGCACCTTGGAGCAAAACCTAAAGGAAGGAAATAAGAAAAGCAGGTAGGCAGAAAGGAAGGGATGGAAGGAGGAAGGAAGGAAGGAAGGAAGGAAGGAAGGAAGGAAGGAAGGAAGGAAGGAAGGAAGGAAGGGATGGAGTGAAGGAAATGAGGGGACTAGAGTAGAAATTTAAAAACAAGGAAAAAAAAAAACACGTTCACCATATTTCTCCTTGACAAAGGTGTAAGCTCAAAGTGACAAATTTCAACAGATTCTTCCATCTCATGGATAAGGACAGGACACAGTTGTCTCTCATAGAATATCAGCATATTCTGTTTTCTGACAATGTAGGGAATATTGTGTTTCAAATTATACCCTGATGGAAGGAGACAATTAAGGTCTTAGTTCTTCGTGTATTTTGGTCCTGGTATGTTCCTTGAGCTTGCTTGCTATGCTGTATCATCTATTTTCTACACATTATACCTTTGCTTGTTGTTCATTTTATAAGATAATAATTACATGTTCTTGGGCCCCAAGTTATTCTTAACCTTTTGACCTCTTTCCTTTTCACCATTGATGGATCTTATTTGCTAAAATAATCATATGTTACACATAAATTCTTTGAGTGGTGCATATTTTCAAATTTATGTGGCTATGTGTTTGTGGGTGTAAGTAATATTTTTAAATTGTTTTTAGTCTTATTTGGTTCATTACAGCGAAATGCACATGACAAAACGGTAACTTGCACAGCACTAGAATGTGGTCCAAAGCCTTCCTGTTTCACAAATTATTACCTGGAACTCATTCCGAATATGAGCTCTTTCAAGAAAAGAACAAAAACAAACAATAACACCACAAAACTACTACTGCTTATATTATATCTTTAAGATTACCAAAACTAAGTTCCCATAAATGTACTTGAAATGATATATAGTCTTATATTTTAATCATACATCATATTGCTATATGATGCTGGTATTTTTCTCCTAAAAGAAAGTTTGGAGGCATCACTAGCTATGATTATGCATCACCTAAATGAACAAACCTTGTAAAGTGAGGAAAATAAGTGAAAATTCACAAGACTATTCCCTTTCTGCAATAACATGGTCATTATAGTAACACATTAGCAAAACTATTATTTTAAGACTATTTACACAAACTTCTTGCCTTTTTCCCTTTAGTAGTGAGAAAGGAAATTTTTATTGTATTTTTATGTATGAGAGTATTAATGCCTCCTTTAAGAGCTCTAGGAAGCCCAATTTCATCATGCTATTTTTAATGACACAAAATGGATTAATTCATCACCAATAGAATTATAAAAACAACTATCAAAGGATAATTATACATAGAAATTGAAATATTACCAAAAAAAATGTTAAAATCGTTTGAGAACTTCAGATGAGCTCTTACCACCCATGATTATTACTGCCATAAACAAAGTCTTAATGCAACTAAGAAACTGTATCTCTGGTATTATGTGTTTTATATTAGCTTACTTATACTTATGGCATAGTGTAAATCTTTGTTAAATAATTCAAAAGGAAATATCTCTTCCTTTAGAGAACTTTAAAAATATAATGACTTTGCAGCTCTTTTTAAAAACTCATTTTTAATAAAATAAAGTATTTGGTTCTTTTACCTTGATGTGAGAAAGCCTACACATAGGCGGGAAAACTTCTACAATTTATACAGTCAAAACAATTGTTGCATCCTGTCAAAGACCAGCAGAAAGAGGAATGTGTGCTTCAAATCAGATTCAAAGTAGCAATGAATGAATGTGTGGCCCTTATATAAGAATAAGAGTATATTTTTATTTTATACTTTTACTTATTCCCTGTGTGTGTGTGTGTGTGTGTGTGCGCGCGCGCGCGCGCGCGTGCACACGAGCTCATGTTTGTGAGTATGGGCAAACATGTCATAATGCTTAACACATGTGTTGAGGTAATAGGATATCCTAGAGTATGGTTAGCTCTTACTTTCTACCTTGGTTGAGAGAGCACCTATTTTTTTATTGCTGTGGATGCCAGACCTGTTGGTCCATGTGTCCTTGAGCAGTCTTTCCATATCCCTTTTCACCACAAATGTGTTGTTATTACAGGTGTGTACTAGTTTTCTTGCTTTACATAGTATTCACACTCTGGTGATATGTGTATGGCAAGTGATTTACCCACAGAAAGACCTCATTAGCCCTGCCTATAAGTCTCACTTGTCCCATGAGCTAACACTAAGTATAAATATTCTTATATTGGAAACTCAAAATTCTGTTTATCCAATTAGGATTCCAATGATTATAAATGCTTGTCCTTTCCAGAAGAATATACAATTTTGTCCCCATTAATGTTTGAAACTGATTAAATTCAAAAGTACATTGTAATAACTGTTAGGTAAGTGGAAAAATTACACATTGGTCTTAATTGAAAACTGGAAAATATCTAATCAAATAGACAATGTTGTCTCAATTTGTGTCCCTTTGTAATGACTCAAAAGTAATAAGTATGCACTGACACTATCTTTAGAATCTACTGAGTGAAGCTCCTTGGGTAGCAGATATCTAGTACAAATGGACATTTCCCTTATGATAGCCCATAAATTCATTAAAATTCTGTTTTATTTTGGAACTTTTGAAACCATTGCTCTTAACACTTACCTGAATGTACACATTATTATTTGTACTTTCCTGAGAAATACTCATGAGAACTTATTTTTCATAAACAAGTTTACATTATTTTCTCTCTATAGGCTTTGAAATAGGCTTTGCTATGATTCCGTAACTGCAATTTGACATACAAGTGAAAAGTTTTCCTTCCCCCACCAGAGAAAATCTTAGCCTTAGTTCTAATATGTTATACGGAAGAGATTTTAAAATTACAAAGATGTGGGATCCAAGCTGACATCACACAATTAACAAAACACAGATTATTGATGTTATTAAGTATCAATGGTATATCTTTAAATTGTTACATTCATAGTGAGATAATAAGGTGATAATTTATACTAACTCTAAGGGAACTGGAATAGCAAAGTTGATCAGGGCTGGGAATATAGGTTAGTAGGCAATGTCCTTGCCAATACAGCATGAGGACCCGAGTTTGATCTCTAAAACCCATGTAAGAGAGATTGCTTATAAGTTCTGGCATAGACTTATAAGTGCTGGAGGAAGAAAGATCTCTGAGGTTTACTGTTCTGTTAAAGTAAGTAAGTAATGGTTTCAGTGGGAGCCATTGTCTAAAAACATATGGAAGAGAGTGATTGAGGGAGACACTTGGCCTCCACCTGTAGAATCCACCTATGGCCTTCACATGTATACACACACACACACACACACACACACACACATGCACAATGAGAAAGAGAGGTTCTAAATTATATTATTTGTAGTTTCAAAGGTTTATATTAGTAATTTATTTAGTTAAATTATGAGAAATAAGTCAGTTGACTCATTATTTACAATTATTTACAATGAGCTGTAATATATTTTTATGCTCTACTTAAATTAAGAAATTGAATTATTTCTTCAGTTGTAGCTAACATAGTAGAATATCATAATATTAATATAAAACAGTGAATTTAATACTCTGTGTTGTACACTGACATATTTCTTAACAAATCAATCTAGCTATTTGTAGTTACACATAAATGAAATCCTCAACCAAAAATCTCCATTTTAAAGACTTAGCTACTCAAGAATAAAGTGAGGATTTAATATGACATTATATTATTTGTAGTAGGGTCTCCAGAGAAAAAGAATAATATGAACGTTGCATATCTATGTTATGTGTGTTATAAATATATCATGTAGATGAATGTACAGGCAAAAATATAAGAAGTCATCTCACATGATTGTGAGTAAGAGGCTGAAAATAATGGGCCAGGCGGTGTTTAAAAGAATACAATTTGTGTGATGTTATTTCAGGGCATAAGCTAGCTGGTGGCCGGGAGCTGGGCAGGATGAAAAGCAGGCTGGCCTGCAGCCCCACACTACAGAATGGCGCCCACGTGGATAATTGAATCCACAGAAAGCCTGAGAAAGCTTGGGGAAGAATAGAGTAAAGCATGTTTTCTTGGTAGTAGCTATTTCTCAGGTTTGGCTTTGCTTGCTAGAGGTAAGAAAGCACTCTCATCTAAGAGAGGCTTCCTGACTCAGCTTTAGCTGCAAAATCTTGCAGCTCTTTTAAGAGGTCCTGCCACGAAACACTTAAATGGTGTTGATGAAAAGCTGAATGTTTGTTTTTCGGTTTTCAGCCGTAGCAGGAAAAAAGCTGCGCCATTTTAAAATGCCAGCTTTCTGGGCAGTCCCACCAGGGCAAACTCTGACTCTTTCAAGCAGGCGGTCCTGACTATGGAGCTTTTGAGTGTTGTTTAACACTGTTGCAGCTTGCTTGCTGGCAGGGACCTTGAACCGCCACAGAGTTGTGGTGATAAACATGGCTACAGTGGGTACCTCCGCCATGAGGTTGGAAAGCTAAGGAATGGGCTGGATCTAGCTGTCAAAGCCACGGCTTTAATCCTACCTATATTGCTTGGTAAATTAAAGACTCGTGTGGTCAGAAAAAGAGAGATATACAGTAAAGAGAGATTCAAAGACAAAGAAAACCTCTAAATGGTTTGCAGTGAGTTAAAAATACATGCAGGCTAAAAGTTAAAGTTCTTACAGTTAAAAAAAAAAAGAGAAAGAAAGAAAAAGGAAGTAGTTTGTTGTGGTATACACCTTTAATCCCAACACTTGGGAGGCAGAGGTAGATTGACCTCTGTGACTTCAAGGTGTGGCAGGACACACCTTTAATCCGAATGCCTGGGAGGCAGAGACGGAAAGATTTCTGTGAGTTCAAGGTGTTGTAGCACACACCTTTAACGCCAGCACTGGGGAAGCAGAGACAGACGGATTTCTGAGAGTTCAAGGACAGCCTGGTCTACAGAGTTATTCCAGGACAAAGATATACAGAGAACCTGTCTCAAAAAATAAAAGTAAAAATAAACGAAATAGAGGTTAAAATAAAGCCGCACAAAGATGGAAAATACACAGAGAATCTTGATACTGTATGCTATTATGCTCTTTTTGAATTGTTTGAATGCTGAGGAAGGAGCAACAGCTGCTAAAAGATATTTGTTTACAAATGCTGCTGAACTAATCCAAGAAAGATATCTTGAAAATACCTTGACTTTAGAATTTGGATCTAAGGATATGATACTTTGGAAAAGAGATTCTTCTTTTATTTTTACAGAAAATGAGACCCGTTGGATTGCTTCTATCCCAATATGGTATGATAGACCACGCCCTCCTGAAAGGTTGCTGTGAACTCCTTCAGAAAATTACTTCACCCAACTGATGACTGAGATGAACCTGGCACACAGGTTACACCATGAAAGATCTGATTAACAGCGCCCCCATTCATCAGGAAGCAGTTTGGAGAGAAATAACTGCGCCCATATTCCCAAATATTGTTTATAAATGTTCTTTTACATTTAAAGGGGGAGATGATATAGATATAAATAAGTTGGATTGTTGTGAATCTTGGTTAATGATATTAAGGTCAATCTTGTTATATGTATTTCTGATCTTGATTAAGGTATTGTGATTGTGTAGTTCTTTTAAAAATGTAATGTGTAATTAAGATATATAGGTTGTTAATGGATAGTTATAAATAATAGTAAAACTTGTAGTTATGTTAGTTAGATTTTCTAGCTATATAGAGATATATTTAAGTTACATAGGCATTCTTCATATCTTTCAAAGACTACAGAATATCGCATTTTAGATGTTTTAATAACTTAGGGCTTTTCATGACAATGAGACATGTCTGCTCCTGGCAGCACCAATCTACTTCAAGAAGATGGGCATCAAAGAGGATCCTTATGGAGTTTGATAGCCATTTGGGCAAGAAACTGCTCTTGCCTGGACTATTGCATAAACTGGACACAGAGAACCCTTAGAGAGAAGACTGCTGAACTTGTCTAAATGTGAGATGATCTTTCAGGGTTCCTGATTCAAGAAAGAGTCTGCGAGACATTCTGAAGGACACAGCAGATAGTGACTGAATTGCCTTCGAAATTTACTGCTGCATAGAAATGTCTGCTGGATACTTATGGGCCTGTAGGCCGAAGATGGATGCCCCAACGGTACAAAAGAACTTTGGGTGACTGTCCAGGTAGCAAGATGTCTCTGTGATTTCTAGAGTTTGGAAGTTGATTATTTCTTGTTTACTTAGGTAGTATTATATCTTTCTGGAGTCTTTGATGGAGTTGAAGAATGGATAGGTAGTTATAGTTTTTCATTATTATGATAAAAGATAAAGTAGATATAAATATTGTAACTGTAATTCTTACTTGATAACTGTTTTGTTATATGTAATTTTACTATGTTAAAGTTAAAGCCTTTCTTTTTTTTAAACAGAAAAAGGGGAAATGATGGAGGATTCCCATTGGCTAATAAAGAAACTGCCTGGCCCATTTGTTTTTTTTTTTTTTTTTTTTTTTTTTTTTTTTTTTTTTTTTTTTTGCTTGAACAATATTTTATTTTTTTTTTTTTCCTCATGGTTTATTTTTTTTATATTTAAAAATTACCATCTCCTTCCCTCCTCCTCCCCCCTCCCTCCCCTCCTTCTCCCCTTTCTCTCCCCTCCTTCTCCCCCTTCCCTCCCCTCCCCTCCACCCATACCTCCCCTCCCTCCCTCTCAAGGCCAAGGAGCCATCAGGGTTCCCCACTCTATGCTAAGACCAAGGTCCTCCCAACTCCCCCCAGGTCCAGGAAGGTGATCGACCAAGCTGAGAAGGCTCCCACAGAGCCCGTCCATGAAGAAGAATCAGAGCCCAGAGCCATTGTCCTTTGCTTCTCAGTCAGCCCCCGCTGTTGGCCACACTCAGAGAGACGGGTTTGGTCGCATGATCCATCAGTCCCATTCCAACTGGAGTTGGTGATCTCCCATTAGTTCTGTCCCACCGTCTCCATGAGTGAACGCACCCCTCTCGTTCCTGACTTTCTCCCTCATGTTCTCGCTCCTTCTGCTCCTCATCGGGACCTTGGGAGCTCAGTCCAGTGCTCCAATGTGGGGCTCAGTCACCTTCCCCATCTGTCGCCAGCTGGAGGTTCCCTCACGGTCCTGACTTTCTTTCTCATGTTCTCTCTCCTTCTGCTCCTCATCAGGACCTTGGGAGCTCAGTCCGGTGCTCCAAGGTGGGGCTCTGTCATTTTCTTCATCTATCGTCAGGTGGAGGTTCTACGGTGATATGCAAGAAATTCATCAGTATGGCTATAGGAACTGGCCTTTTCAGGCTCCCTCTCCTCAGCTGCCCAAGGAACTAACTGGGGGCGTCTCCCTGGAAACCTGGGAACCCCTCTAGGGTCAAGTCTCTTGACAACCCTCAGGTAGCTCCTTAAATTCAGATATATGCTTCCCTGCTCTCATATCCACCCTTCCTATATCCCAAGCACCCCATTCCTCCGAGCTCCCCCCGCTCTCCCCTTCACACTTTTCTCTCCCCATCTTCCCTTGGCCCAGTCTTGCCCAACCCTCAAGTTCCCAATTTTGCCTGGCGATCGTGTCTACTTCCAATATCCAGGAGGATTACTATATCTTTTTTGGGAGTTCACCTTCTTATTATCTTCTCAAGGATCCCAAACTTATAGGCTCGATGTCCTATAATCATGGCTAGAAACCGAATATGAGTGAGTACATCCCATGTTCATCTTTATGGGTCTGGGTTACCTCACTCAGAATAGTGTTTTCTATTTCCATCCATTTGCCTGCAAAATTCAAGATGTCATTGTTTTTTACCGCTGAGTAGTATTCTAGCATGTATATATTCCACAGTTTCTTCATCCATTCTTCCACTGAAGGGCATCTAGGCTGTCTCCAGGATCTGGCTATTACAAATAATGCTGCTATGAACATAGATGAGCATATGCTTTTGTTGTATGATTGGGCATCTCTTGGGTAGATTCCCAATAGTGGAATTGCTGGGTCCTGGGGTAGGTTGATCCCGAATTTCCTGAGAAACCGCCACACTGCTTTCCAAAGTGGTTGCACAAGTTTGCATTCCCACCAGCAATGGATGAGTGTGCCCCTTACCCCACAACCTCTCCAGCAAAGGTTATTATTGGTGTTTTGGATTTTAGCCAATCTGACAGGTGTGAGATGATATCTCAAAGTTGTTTTGATTTGCATTTCCCTGATAGCTAGGGAGGTTGAGCATGACCTTAAGTGTCTTTTGGCCATTCGAACTTCTTCTGTTGAGAATTCTCTGTTCAGTTCATCGCCCCATTTTTTAATTGGGTTAATTGGCATTTTACCGTCTAGTCTCTTGAGTTCCTTATATATTTTAGAGATCAGACCTTTGTCAGTTGCAGGGTTGGTGAAGATCTTTTCCCAGTCAGTAGGCTGCCTTTGTGTCTTAGTGACAATGTCCTTTGCTTTACAGAAGCTGCTCAACTTCAGGAGGTCCCATTTATTCAATGTTGCCCTTAAAGTCTGTGCAGCTGGGGTTATGCATAGGAAATGGTTCCCTGTGCCCATTTGTTGTAGAGTACTTCCCACTTTCTCCTCTATCAATCTCAATGTGTTCAAATTAATATTGAGGTCTTTAATCCATTTGGACTTGAGTTTTGTGCATGGTGATAGATATGGATCTACTTTCATTCTTCTACAGGTTGACATCCAGTTATGCCAGCACCATTTGTTGAAGATGCCCTCTTTTTTCCATTGTGTACTTTTGGCTCCTTTATCAAAAATCAGGTGTTCATAGGTTTGTGGTTTAAGATCCGGGTCTTCTATACGATTCCATTGGTCAACTTCTCTGTTCTTATGCCAATACCAAGCCGTTTTCAATACTGTAGCTCTGTAATAGAGTTTGAAGTCAGGGATGGTAATGCCTCCAGAAGTACCTTTATTGTATAAGATTTTTTTGGCTATCCTGGGTTTCTTGTTTTTCCATATAAAGTTGATTATTGTCTTCTCAATCTCTGTGAAGAATTTTAATGGGACCTTGATTGGGATTGCATTGAATCTATAGATTGCTTTTGGTAGAATTGCCATTTTTACTATGTTGATCCTCCCAATCCACGAGCAGGGGAGATCCTTCCATTTTCTGGTATCCTCTTCAATTTCTTTCTTCAAAGACTTAAAGTTCTTGTCATATAAATCCTTCACTTCCTTGGTTAGCGATATTCCCAGATATCTTATGCTATTTGTGGCTATTGTGAAAGGTGATACTTCTCTGATTTCCCTCTCTGCTTCCTTATCCTTTGTGTATAGGAGGGCGACTGATTTTTGGAGTTGATCTTGTATCCTGCCACGTTACTGAAGGAGTTTATCAGCTGTAGGAGTTCTTTGGTGGAGTTTTTGGGGTCGCTTATGTATACTATCATATCATCTGCAAATAATGAAAGTTTAACTTCTTCCTTTCCAAATTGGATCCCCTTGATTCCCTTATGTTGTCTTATTGCTATTGCTAGAACTTCAAGCACTATATTGAAGAGATAAGGAGAGAGTGGACAGCCTTGTCGTGTTCCTGAATTTAGTGGGATAGCCTTGAGTTTCTCTCCGTTTAATTTGATGTTAGCTGTCGGTTTGCTGTAAATAGCTTTTATTATATTTAGGAATGACCCTTGTATCCCTAATCTCTCCAAGACCTTTATCATAAAAGGGTGCTGAATTTTGTCAAATGCTTTTTCAGCATCTAATGAGATGACCATATGGTTTTTTTCCTTCAGTTTGTTTATATGATGGATTACATTAATAGATTTTCGTATGTTGAACCAGCCCTGCATCTCTGGGATGAAGCCTACTTGATCGTAATGGATAATTTTTCTAATGTGTTCTTGGATTCGGTTTGCCAGTATTTTATTGAGAATTTTTGCATCCATGTTCATGAGTGAGATTGGCCTGTAATTCTCTTTCTTGGTTGAGTCTTTGTGTGGTTTAGGTATCAGGGTAACTGTAGCTTCATAGAAGGAATTTGGCAGTGACTCTTGTGTTTCTATATTATGAAATACCTTAAGGAGTATAGGTATTAGGTCTTCTTGGAAGTTCTGGTAGAATTCCGCATTGAAACCATCTGGTCCTGGGCTCTTTTTGGTAGGGAGGTTTCTGATAACAGTTTCTAATTCTTCGCGACTAACAGGACGATTTAGAGCATTTACCTGGTCCTGGTTTAACTTTGGTATATGGTATTTATCTAAAAAACTGTCCATTTCTTTTACATTTTCCAATTTTGTGGCATACAGGCTTTTGTAGTAAGATCTAATGATTTTCTGAATTTCCTCTGTGTCTGTGGTTATGTCCCCCTTTTCATTTCTGATCTTGTTAATTTGCGTGTTCTCCCTCTGCCGTTTGATTAGATTGGCTAAGGGTTTGTCAATCTTGTTGATTTTCTCCAAGAACCAGCTTCTTGTTTCATTGATTCTTTGGATTGTTTTCTGTGTTTCTATTTTGTTGATTTCTGCCCTCAGTTTGATTATTTCCAGTCTTCTACTTCTCCTAGGTGAGTCTGCTTCTTTTTTTTCCAGAGCTTTCAGGTGTGCTGTTAAGTCACCAATGATTGCTTTCTCCGTTTTCTTTAAGTGGGCACTTAGTGCTATGAACTTTCCTCTTAGCACTGCTTTCATTGTGTCCCATAGGTTTGAGTATGTTGTGTCTTTGTTTTCATTAAATTCAAGAAAGACTTTAATTTCTTTCTTTATTTCTTCCTTGACCCAGGTGTGGGTCAGTAGTTGACTGTTCAGTTTCCATGAGTTTGTGGGCCTTCTGGGGGTAGCATTGTTGTTGAATTCTAATTTTAATCCATGGTGATCCGATAAGACACAGGTGGTTACTAATATTTTTTTGTAACTGTGGAAGTTTGCTTTGTTACCAAGTATATGGTCAATTTTCGAAAAGGTTCCATGAGCCGCAGAGAAGAAGGTATATTCTTTCCTATTTGGGTGGAATGTTCTATAGATGTCTGTTAAGTCCATTTGGTTCATTACTTCCATTAAGTCTTTCAATTCTCTGTTAGGTTTCTGTCTGATTGACCTGTCCATTGGTGAGAGAGGAGTGTTGAAGTCTCCAACTATTAGTGTGTGTGGTTTGATGGCTGCCTTGAGTTCTAGAAGTGTTTCTTTTACATAAGTGGGAGCTTTTATATTAGGGGCATAGATATTCAGGATTGAGACTTCCTTCTGAAGGATTTTTCCTGTTATGAGTATAAAGTGTCCCTTTCCATCTCTTCTGATTGATTTTAGTTTGAAGTCAACTTTGTTGGAAATTAGTATGGCCACACCCGCTTGTTTCTTAGGGCCATTTGCTTGATAAACCTTTTCCCAACCCTTTACTCTGAGTAGGTGCCTGTCTTTGTGGTTGAGGTGTGTTTCTTGTAAACAGCAAAATGTTGGATTCTGTTTTCGTATCCAGTCTCTTAGCCTGTGCCTTTTTATAGGTGAATTGAGTCCATTGATATTAAGTGATATTAATGACCAGTGGTTGTTAACTTCAGTCATTTTTAGTAGTAGAGTTTGTGTGTTTCCCTTCTTCTAGTTGTGCTGGTGAAGGGTCGCTAGATGCCTGAGTTATTGTCGGCGTTGTTGGACTCCTTGGTTTGTGATTTTCCTTCTATTACTTTCTGCAAGGCTGGATTTGTGGCTGCGTATTGTTTAAATCTGTTTTTGTCCTGGAATATCTTGTTTTCTCCATCAATGGTGAATGCAAGCTTTGCTGGGTATAATAGTCTAGGCTTGCATCCATGTTCCCTAAGTGTCTGTAGCACATCTATCCAAGCTCTTCTGGCTTTCATGGTTTCCATTGAGAAATCAGGTGTAATTCTGATAGGTTTCCCTTTATATGTTACTTGACCTTTTTCCTTTGCAGCTCTTAATATCTGTTCTTTATTCTGTATGTTTTGTGTTTTGATTATTATATGGCGTGGGGATGCTTTCTTTTGGTCCAGTCTATTTGGTGCCTGGCCCATTTGATTGGGCAGCCCTTAGGTGGGCAGAGTAGACAGAACAGGAAGAAGGAAGTGAGGTAGATGGCTCAGTCAGATGCTACGCCTCTCTTAAGTTAGTCAGACTGCCGTGCCTCTGCTCAGAGAGAGAAGACAGATGCGATGAAGCTCCAGCCCAAGATGGACGTAAGCTAGAAACTTCCCTGTAAGGCACCACTTCGTGGTGTTACACAGATTATTAGATATGGGTTAGTCAAGATGTGAGTAAGAGGCTGAAAATAATGGGCCAGGCGGTGTTTAAAAGAATACAATTTGTGTGATGTTATTTCGGGGCATAAGCTAGCTGGTGGCCGGGAGCTGGGCAGGATGAAAAGCAGGCTGGCCTGCAGCCCCACACTACACATGATTAGCAGAGGAACCATCCCAACCTCTGTAATTTGATTTGGCAAGCTGGAGTATATAGTCTAGGATTATCAGTCAAATCAGCAGGTAGAAGACCCAGAGGGGGCCATGATATAATAATTCTTGTTTGGAGAGTGGCCAGTTTAATCCCCAGAAATAACTAATGCCCGTTTGAGTCCAAAGAAGGACAAGAGCTAAGGTCATAGTTAGAAAGTTAAACAAAAGAGCTTTCCATAATTATTGAAGAATCAACCTTGTGTTCTATTCAGGCCTTTGCTTGATTTCACTATGCTGTCCTATAACACAGAGTTCAACCTGTCTCATGCAATCTACCATTTTTAATTCTCATCTCATCTAAAACTTTCCATATGGACACACTTAAAATGCTTATAAGCAAATATCTGAACTTCATGCCATGGCCCCATCCAGTTAATCACATCCTTGAATGAATCAGCACACCCTTGAAGTTCCAATCCTCCAAAAGAAACAAGGAAAAGCTATCCCAAAGTTTATATAACCCCCTCCCCTTCACACTAACTCCTCCAGTTATCTTAGGAATAGCTCTGCTCAGGAATTTCCTGAATGCTCACTATATTTCAGACTCTACACATGAAACGAGTCTGCAGACCGGGATATGAACCAGGTGGGGCACTCACCTCACTTTTCATCATAGGGATTGTTGACTCTTATCTTACAAAATTCATGCTTTAAATTTCTTAAAAGATATGTTGATTAAAATGGCTACAACAAAAGTAAAATTTAGAGTAAAGAGTGATATTTTATCTGCTTTTTTATCATCAAACTTCTAAATATGAGATGACTGCAGAGATTGCTGCTCATAATTCATATTATCTTCATTCTCACTCCTTAAAAGAAAATATTTTGGTATATGTACACCCATGAAAAATACAGAAAATTTAACTATTAGCATGTCAGAAGGAATGAGCAGTTACAAAAATAGTATATAACTAAGTAAGAGGGTTCCAGAAACTGCTACCTTGTGCTCTCAATATCAGGCATTTAGTAGTATGATCAAAGGTATATTGAACAAATAATTAAACAAGAAAAGGAAGAAATACTACAACTCCAATCGTTTATATTTATGTATGTAATATTTATGTAAACATTTGGATTGACAAATAAGACATAAAATATAGTCCTAGAGCTACCTCGCTCAAATTGCATAGACAAAGATGAAGGGGAATCTACATGGATTCTGGGTATGCTGTTGGATAATGCTTTTATACCCTGCAAAGATTTATAACTCATATTAGTTTAATAAAATGATGATTGGCCAGTAGTCAGGAAGGAAGTATAGATGGGGTGACCAGACTAGGAGAATTCTGGAAAGAGGAAAGTCTAAGTCTGCAGTCACCAGCTAGAGGCAGAGGAAGCAGAGAGAATGCCTCACTGATAAAGGTACCAAGACATGTGACTCACCATAGACAAAAATTGGGTTAATTGAAGTTGTAAGAGCTAGTAAAAAATAAGCCTGAGCTAATAAGTTAAATAGTTTATAGTTAATAAGCCTCTGTGTACTTCTTTGAACGGCTACAGGACCAGGCAGGACAGAAATATCCCATCTACAAATATCTTGTTGTCTATAGGGGGAAATATTAATATTAAATGACTGAATAATCTTCAGAGATAAGGAGAGTTAGTTTTACAGCAATAGTACTGAATGAAACAAAAATTGAAACTTGGGATCCAATATTATATATACAAAGCATTCACTAAGACGTCAATACAAAATAATTATATTTTACAGAGAATGGGTATGAATGATTTACATGCAGAAGAAAAAGAATACCCAAAATGACAAAATAAAAATTAACATTGGAGAATTATTGTGCTAAGTGCTATGTTTGTATGTATGCACACAGTTTTCCTATGAATTTTCATACTTCATTTTAAGCAAATAAAGTATGATTTTAAAGGAAACGTCATAACCCACATATGTGTGTAAACGTTCTTTTTCTCTTAAGCAATTTAAAAAATAAAAGACATAAAAGCACATGAAATACTGTAGACTGATGGTATGGATAGAAGAAGCAGGAGGTATAAATAAAAAGGATGAGAAATTGGTCACTACGTAATATATTTCCATGGAAAGTTCTATGAAAGTTATCACTTTGTATAATACTCAACAAGTAAATAAAATCAAATGACTATGTACATATTATTTTAAAGAAAATTATAATCCATGAATTACCTAATATAAATGTTATGTGTAACATTATGTATATATTTTATATTAATGATATATTATAATGTTAGATGGTAGATATATTAGTAGATAAATAAACAGATGACGCAATATATCTAAGATGTAAATAGAACTAAGGAAGGTAGCCGGGACTAAACTATAATAGATTGCCTTAAAGCTACTGGGGTTTAACTGGAACTGTGCATGAGACTCTCTGTACATTATGTGAAAAGCACATAATAGTAAGAGCAAGATAGAGGCCATGAATGTATCAGACACCTGTTTATACTATGTGTGTGCCTGTAAGATATCTCTTGTTTGGCCGTCTATGCTAGATCATTTATATTATCACTTTAATTTCTCTCTCCCTCCTTCCCCCTTTGCATGGGTTTCTGGTAAAACAAAGAGAAGACTAGTTAAAATCATTACACTCTGGAAGTTCTATGACAAGGTATTTATCTGCACCAAGGCCCACTGCAATTCAAATACTGTCTTTGAAAGGACAACATATATCGGCTGAAAATATTGTTACTATTTTTAAAACTCTAGACATCTCCTCATTTGGGCCTTGGGAGCTCAGTCCTGCACTCCAGTGTGGGTCTCTTTCTCTATCTCCATCACCAGATGAAGGTTCTATGGTGATATGCAAGATATTCATCAGTATGGCTATAGGAAAGGGCCATTTCAGGCTCCCTCTCCTCAGCTGCCCAAGGAACTAGCTGTGGACATCTCCATGGTTACCTGGGACCCCCTCTAGAATGAAGTCTCTTGCTTACCCTAAAATGGCTCCCTTAATTAAGATATCTTCTTCCCTGCACCCCTATCCACCCTTCCTTCATTCCAACCATCCCATTCCCCCAGGGTCTCCCCATCCTCCCCTCCTCTCTTTTCTATCCACATCTCCCCATCACCCCTTACTGCCACCCCACCCCTGCCCTGCCCCCAAGATCCCAATTTTTGCCTGGCAATCTAGTCTACTTCCCATATCCAGGAGGATAACTAGCTGAAGGAGGGAGATCATGAGCAAGGAAGTCAGGGCTGCAAGGAGTGCGCCACCCACTGAGACTGCAGGGCTGGTCTAATGGGAACCCACCAAGGCCAGCTCGACCTGGACTGAAAAAACTTGGGATCAAACCAGATTCTCTGAACGTGTCGGACAATGAAGGCTGACTGAGAAGCCAAGAACAATGGCACTGGGTTTTGATCCTACGGCATGTACTGGCTTTTGGGGAGCCTAGTCTGTTTAGATGCGCACCTTCCTGGACCCAGATGGAGTGAGTGGGTTGGACCTTGGACTTCCTGCAGGGCAGGGAACCCTGACTGCTCCTTGGACTGGAAAGGGAGAGGGAGTGGAGTTAAGGGAGGGGGAGGGAAATGGGAGGTGGGGAGGACGTGGAAATTTTTAATAATAAAAATAAATAAAAAATTATTTTAAAAAAGAAAAATCTCTAGACATCTGTGATGATGAGTGTTTTCTTGCTCACCACAAGTCTCTCTGCCATCGACACTATCTTCACCATGTCTTCTACTCAATTAAAGGACACAGTGACAAGGAGTTGTAATAATGACTATGTGCTTCAGAGCAGGTTTCCTTATGTTCCAAACCCAGCTTAGAGCTAGAGGCCCTGAGTACTAGTTAATATCTGGGCAAAAGCAACACAAATACAGTATTTTCTTTGTGGTGAATGGTACAGAAGAAGAAAACAAGGACTTCTTAACTGGTAAGTGGAACTGGAGAGATGGCTCAGCTGTTAAGAGCACTTCTTGTGCTTGCAGTGGACCAGAGTTTGATTCTCAACACCCACATCCAAGGGTACATAGCTACCTGTCAGTCCAACTCCAGCACATCTAATTAAGCTATTGGCCTCTGCGGGCACCTTCTCACAAATTCACTTACTCCCCAGGACATATGAACGCACAGAGAGAGAGAGAGAGAGAGAGAGAGAGAGAGAGAGAGAGAGAGAGAGAGAGAGAGAGAGAGGGTTATTAAAGTAAGAGGGATGAGAATCCATGAAGAATGAATCTACTTATAATACCACTTGTCAGACTCTGTGCTCTTTCCTGAGACCAGCCAGCACTCTAATCACCCCTGGTCACTCATCCCACATGGTTCATGTTTAGCTGTAGGTATGTTGGGGGTAGAAATGCTCATACTGGTTAGGGGGAAAGGTATCACCTTGCCACTAAGAGACACTTTAAAATATATCACCTTTTACCACTGGAATATCACTCCCACTTCCATTTCATATTTCCTTGACTGGGGTTACATTTTAAACTATTTTCTGTCACTTTTTCTTTCCATAAGTAGAAATTTTAGTATCATTCTCAATGATGATTTTGATTGAGAAACAGCACGAGACAAATAGATGCATAAGGGGAGAGAGCAGCAGTGGAACCGAGCAGACATAGGAAAGAGATTTGAAATAATTCATCTCTGCATTTTACCAACAGTAGACTCTGCTAGGATGTGCGTATCATATAATGTTCTCATTTTTTACATAGCTAAGACATTTACAAAATTTCTCTGTCAATATCTATCCTTTTGTATTTCCTTTCCAATCTGAGATAAACTATAGCAAAAAATACTCTCATGAAGCTTAGTACAAAGTCATTAATGTAGTTGCTAGGTACCAGATGCTAAATGGAAGACAAGTACTATACACTATTGAATGTATAGGCATAATTTGTATAATATGTGATTGCCTGCATATATTGTACGCTGATCTGTGACATGGGTTTACAGCTTTCTCCTCTTCTATGCTCTCTCCCACGCATTTCTAATTATTAAAATTATGCTTCCAGTGTAAAAAGTGTAGATATGAATGTGATGCCCTTTTCTTGATAGCATGGGAGTAAGGCAATTATCATTTTGAATAATGTTGTTTGATTACAGGGTGACTTCCATAAAGGAATGATAGAGCTCAATGAAAGCCTCCAAATGATGTATTATTACAAAACCAATGTGAGCTTGCCTTTGTCCTGTCACAAGTCAAGACATGAAGTGTATTTCAAATTAAAAGACAACAGTTCCAAAGCAGATAAAACATACTGATTTGATATTTAATAGTCTCATAGCACCTCTCTCCTAAAGAATTTTACAACACAATAATTTACATTTTCACAGTACTCTTTTTGTAGGATTTTTGTAAAACCTATTGCATTAATATGAATTCAGCTATGATATATTCTTTCCAACAGGGATTTATTCTTCATATCCCTGCTTCCCAGGCAAGCACATTAAGTGTCTTGTTGAAGGGCATGCAACAACCCATAAGTCAGTTAGGAAATTGATCCTAGAAATCCTCATTTCCGATCCCTTGTTCCGGTACCATAGCAAAACTGTTTTCCAAATAGAGAAACATATTGCTCTGCAGCTAAACAGCAAATTAAAGGCATGCTGTCTCATGTAATCTTATAAATATGGTTTAAAAGCCACCAGTACCCCTGAGAGGTTTGCCATCTGGTTCCCATGGTGCAGAAAGAAATGAGCCAAGTATGGAAGAGAAACTGACTATTTTTTTCTACAGGTCTTCTTCTTCTGCACTGGTTAGGGTTCCTAAAATCAAATATCTAGAATAACTTTGGAAAGGTGAAGTTAATACCTCCTGAATCCCTTTAAACAACTGGCCAGATTTAATCAAGAGAGAACAATGAAGGAATGTTCCTCAATAAAACATGATAATGATTCATGTTTTATTTAATGTTCACTGTTGAATTTACCTACTATGGTAGCTAGCCTACAGCATGTCCCCAGTACATCTTGCTTCTATGGCCTTGTTGTAGGAGGCCACTTGTTTGTCCCTGGCTGATCATTCCTGAAATAAACACACAGAAACTATCTTAATTAAAACACTGCTTGGCCCATTATCTCTAGCTTATTATTGGCTAACTCTTACATCTTTATTTAACCCATCTCCACTAATCTGTGTATGGCCACAAGACCATGGCTTACCAGGTAAAGTTCTGATACCTGTCTCTGGCAGGGCTACATGCTTCTCTCTAACTCCACCTTCTTTTCCCCAGCATTCAGTTTAGTTTTCCCCACCTAACTCTGCTTTGCCCTGCTCTGCTATAGACTCAAGACAGATACTTTATTAACCAAAGATATTTACAGCATACAGGGGGGAATCCCACATCATGGCCTTGTGATAATCCATCCCACACTGAATCAAGACTGACTCATAAAAGAGATCACAAGTGCAATTTCAGTACCCTTTAGGTCTCTTACAGTGTGGAAAGCTAGCTATCATGGTATGAGAAATCTCAGGCAGCTTTGTGGAACTGCACTCTAAAGTAAGTATTCTTGTTAGCATCAAACATTGACTTCATCTTGAGTCATCTTAAATGTGCATACTGGAGTCTCAAGTACTCCTTCTAGAAGCTACAGTCCCATGTGGATCCTCAGAAAATAAATTACCACTTAATTACCTTCTCACCAGAAGGCCTACATCACAACATTCAAGTATGGCTGCTTTTAAAACCCTAATACACAGAAACAACAAAGGATAATAAAATTATTGTCTATTTAACCATTAAGTGTGAGAGAATTATTATACAGCTATAGACAGTGAATATATAATCAAACATCTGACAAATTGGTAGAACATGAATATGTAAACTAGTTGTTTCAAGTCAGACACAGTAGCATGTATCTGTAATTCAAGCACTTGGAGAATGAGACAGGTGGCTCTGAGGTTGGAAGCCTCCATGGATTGCAAAATGTTCATGGGGCTGTAGAGATGGCTCAATGGGTAAAAGTCCTGGCTATGTAAATCTGATGACCTGAATTTGTTTCTGAGAGTTCATGTAAGATCAAGACACAGTACTAGCACGTGGCAGTGGACTGCAATATCATCATCTGCCTATGGGGAGAGAAAGAATCTTCAGAAGGTGGAAGCCAGCACAGCATCAGTGTGACCCTGCTTTCAAGGTGTAAAGGCAAGAACCAAAGCACATGTGTGCTGCGGTATGTTCACCTCTGCCCTCACACTACACATACATTCACATATCATACACACACACATCCAAATGAAGAAAAAACAAAGAAAATATTCAAGGTAATTCTGTGTGCATAAGTTGAAACAGATGAGAAGAACTTACTTCCTTCTGGGACATTGGGATAAAACTTAACATTACTAAGCCTTGTCAAATACGGCTAAGTATAGTAAAATGCTGTTGCAATTAGCAATTCTGCGTTAAGATTTCATTAAGCCTTTTTACATAAATAACTTTTTGCTGACTTCTCTGAATGATTTAACTGTCACCATTGCTAGAAGCAAACCCAGTGCTCTGTCTTGTCCCTATCTCAGCTCCCAAGTCCTCTACTTCTCATCCTTTCCAGACTCCAAGCCCTTTATATCCTTAGCTCCAGTAGACATTTTCCTTCAGCCACATCTGTCTCTGGACCAATCACTCCCTTTCGTCTTCTTACCATGATTGACTTTCAATTTCAGCTTCAATACTTTTTCCTTTAAATAGGAATATATTCTGAAAGAATTGTTCTAAACTGCCGTACCATTCCTATGTGAGCACCACTCATATGTCCACCTCTATATGATGATTAGCAACCTAGTTCTTTTATTCACTTCTCTCAGTCACTCATTAAATGCCTAAGACTAGATCAACAGTCAGTTTCACTAATTGATACATTTGGCCAGTAGTGTATCCTCATACATTAGGTCAGTAGTTCTTAAAGTCTGGGTAAAACCACCTTTGGGCATCAAACAACTCTTTCACAAGAGTCACCTAAGACTATAAAAAAAAAACCCATAGATTTATATTACAATTTTTAAAGGTAGCAAAATTATAACAGCCACAAATAATTTTATGGGTGGGGGGGGTCACCAGAACATAAGGAACTGAATTAAAAAGTTGCAGTATCACGGGGGTTCAGAGCCACTCCATTAGGCGTTTAATATATAATTGTTGAATAAATAATTTGAAAATCAAACCTGAATAATCATCACTGTCATTGAAAATCTTCTTACATCCTTTTATGTTGTCTCCTTGGAAACACTAATATTTAAGTGTTGCTGGCAACTTAACTTCAAGAATTAGAAAATGGGCTGGTGAAATATATCAACAACCAAACCTGAAAACATGAATTGAAGAAAAGAATTGACTTACTTAAGACACTGTCTAATCTCTTCATGTGTTTTATGGAATATTCATGGACACACACACACACAAATGTAAAAAAATATAAACCTAAAATCTAATATTGTTGATACATACTATTTCAAGACTCTCAGCACACAAATAGCTGAGAGAGAGAAATGAGGCTGCTCTCCCAGACACCCATGTTTAATTTTGAAACCAAGTCGTCACCCTCCTCATGGAAAAACAGCAGAAAGTAAGTTAGCATGGCAGGTAGAGCTTGCATTTTAAAGTATCAATATAGCTGAAAACAGAATAGGGAGTTGATGAAAGAATGAAATTAGTGAACAATGTTCCACTTATACTAAGTAGAACTGGGAGCGATCATTGGGTAAGTTTGACAACATCATGTACAGTACTTTGTTCCCACTCTCTGTGTTTGAGCCTTACCTGCTGCCTTCCAATATTTTGAACATTGGGGAAAAGATAACATTACTGAGTACTACTGAGAACCTATGGAACCGACTACTCTAATCATAGCACATAAGGATGGGACTTGCATATTAAGTAGTAACTGCCTGAAGAAGTATGCATTATACCTTATTCAATTGTGAGATGCTTTAGAGAGAACTAGAATCACTGTAGATTTTGATTTAAATCAAGGAACATTGCTTGGGTGAGTGCCTTCCCCCAAGAGCATATGTTAAAGACTTGCAGGTTTGCTACTGGGAGGTGGTAGAGCCTTTAATAGATGATGCTAACTGGAGTGAAGTTAGGAGCATGGGGGCATGCCATGTTAGGATCTCAGCCCTTCTTCATCCTCAGTTTCTAGGTTGCTAACAAATGTCCCCTGCCATCATGTCTACATTACCACAGGTCCAAAGAAACTATGGGCATAAACCTTTGCAACCATAAGTTATGATCAGCCTTTATTGCCTGTAAGTGGATCAACTTGAATACTTTGTCCTTGTGATGGAATGTTATCTAACACACAAGAGAGACTGTTTGTATTTTTTTTGTATTTGTTCCTATATGAAAGTGGCTTGGCCAAATGTCAGAAAAAAAAATTAGCTCTTAGCCCCACATGCAAAATGGCAAGCTCATATAAGGCAAACACATTAACTGACAAGAGGTACTCATAAAATAAACACAGCTTGGGATGGTTTAAATGAGATTGGGCTCCATAGGCTCATATATTTGAATGCATGATCAGCAGTAGGTAGTTGGAAAAGATTAGGAAGTGTAGCCTTGAAGGAGGTGCACTACTTGGGATGGTCATTGGGGATTCAGAGCTCACACATCATTCTCATTTAGCTCTCTTTGCCTAGTGGTTGTGGATCAGATGTAAGTTCACAGCTACTGCTCCACTGCCATTAGGGTAGCTTTTCACATTGTACTTATTGATGCTTATTCATTTGTTCTTTTGTTTTGTTTTATTGTAATAAAGTCTACAATTGGTCTGGACCTTGCCATGTAGACAATGTTGTTTTCTCAGGGAGCACTACATTGTAGTGATAATATTTCACAACACCAAGTTGTAATTTCTTAAAGTTTACCTACTAGAAAGTTCTTTGCTGTCCTTTGAATTTAACAGAGTACAGGTTTTATTGATGTGATGTGACAGATTGTATTTGCTAAAGATGACAGTAGTAGAATACAGCTCTTTTCAGGTACATTTCTTAGGATACAATGACAACATTCTTTCCAATCAAATATGCCATTTGATTCTCTCCTTTAACTACTGTGGACCCTTGCATGTTTTAAAATCAAATGCTTCTAATAGAATTGGCAATGGCTTATCTTAGGTTGGATCATCTGATTCACACGTTTACTCTCAGGTAATGTGTCTTAGGAGTCCAGAGGTCAAGCTGATGAAGACACTACGGTGAAACATTTCAAGGATAAATAACATTGAGATCGCAGAGGAAAATAAGGCTTAAAACTTTCTACTATCCCAGATGTTGAACCTATGCAGGATACAAACAGGTGATTAAACCATAAATCTGCAAGATAACCCAGTAAAACAAACAAGGGGCACTTAACACCGGTTAGGTGCTTAGGACCACCTCACAAGCACCATGGTGAACTGCTTAAGTTTCATATTTAATAAAATAGTTTAGCATCACAGTTTCACCATTGTAATAGTATCCATAGTTTAAATTTATTTTAAAATTAACTTGTTCTTATGTGTAGTGTTTCTGTTTCCCCAATATTTTCTTCTTACCTGTCTTCCTTCCTTATTTAGTCTTCCTATTTATTTCTTTCCTTTAGTTAGTGTGATTGAATTCATGGCTTCACCGACAGAAGCTCATTACTAAAATCTCCAGTGTTTTCCCTACTTCTTGACTTTTAGTTGTTTTTGAATTTTTTTTAAATAGTTAGAGTTCTTCCCCATGCATTTGTCTCCCTATGCTGCACTATAAACTCAATGAGTAAAGAAATTTGATGTTTTTTTTTCACCTCAGCCTTTCCATTCAATATTAACAGCTATTGCGCCATTGGTTTATAGGGTATTGAAGAACTAGGTGTGTATTTCATTGCTACTGGAAGTATCAACAAAGGTTAAGTATACATATAATGGATGATATGCACAAAAAATCCTTAAGCGTGCATTTGTGTTTATCGAACAGTGGAATAAATGTGGATGATGTCTTCATTTAAGACAAATGCCCATATTCCACATCCACAAATTCATGAATTAAACCCAGAGCATTCATTTATCTTTACATTTTCACCCTTGGGACATATTTAACTTGCATTAATTTTTCTCCCTAATGTAAGTTTGAAATATGATTCAATAGTTTTAATGATCATTATACTCTTTCCATTATGTAGGGGTTCTCAGTGCTACCCGCTCAGTGTTGTGGGAGTCTTCTTTTTCCTATTTAAATTCTTCTTCACCGTTAATTCTCCATTTTATTAGCCCTTAAATATTTTTTCCTGACCTTGCTAGGGTTTTCAAAGGCTATTGAATTAATAACATCCGAATTTAATGTGCTGTTTGCTCCTTTTAGCTCATTAATAAAGATGTACAACAAGAGCCGTATTCCAGCCTTTTGTCATATTTCTTGATTTGCTGTCATCAGCTAGCCATCATGGCTGTTAATAGAGCTCCTATCAAATCCAATTTGGAAAGATGCCCTTTAAAAATGCCTAATTTCAAGTTTGTTATTCCCAGGGCACATTTTCGGTGTGCATCAGTGTTAAGGGAAAATCTCAGAATGTTTTCCTGAGAAATAAGATAGAAACTCAGAAATATATAGAATGGAATAAAGCATTGCTGCACCTGCTCCTAATAGCATTATTTTCTATGAAATAAAGAAATTTGATCTGACTGGAGTCAGGCAATTCTCTCTTTGACACATGGCTTCTTCACGGCCAAAAAAAGAGAGAGAGGGGGTGAAGAAATAAAGTAGCCAGGAAAAGTTGATGTGGATAAAATCAATTGGGGGAAGATTGAGATGGTTTGGATTTAACCCTGTGTATGCTTTTTGCTCTGTTCTGTTTTGTGTCTTAGGTACACAAGAAGAGTGTGGTTTGTGAGCTTCCAACAATTGGAGGTCTGATGTGTATTCTGATCTGCCCCAGAACACATCATAGGTTCTCTTTCCTTTTGTTTGAATTTCTTGCTGCTATGATGCAACGATACAATTGGAGTATAAAGACTCTCTCTCTCTCTGGAAGTTATTTTGGATTATATAAGCAATACAGTTCAATTTTGGAAGAATGCCATTGAATAAAAGGTTAAGTTCACAATCCCACAATTACATGGAATATTTTGCCTTATTGAAACTTAGTAAAATCATGATTGTCAGTCTCCTCTTCCATCTGAGGTTCTAAGTGATCCATAAACTCCTTAAGTCAATTTGTCATGAATTCAATTTGATAAATCTCCCATTGGCTCAGTCTCATACACCAAGGAGTTGATAATGCTTTCTTATTCCCATCATATTATAAATTTCAAATGTCCAGTTCTATAATAATGGGACATTTTGTCCAAGTAAGGTCAATAATCTCATGAGGCATGTGCTTCACTGACCCGTAATGAAGTATTAGTGGTTTAATTTCCTACTCCCCCATGACCATGATTTAGGCTGGTAGCTGACCAAATAAGTTTCACATCAAGAATCAGAAATGGCCAGGAGAAAAAAAAATAACACTATTAGAGTGAATTCTTCAAATCATATCCTATGTGCTCAGCTATCTCAGGCACTCCCTCTTGGGCCTCTTATTCCCATAGCATAGCCACTGGGCTGCAGTTCTGTGAGTCTTCCATGGAGGGACTTGTATGCTCTGGTCAAACCTAACTAACAACAATGGAAAATATTATCTTCCTGTACTTTCCATTATCCTCTGGCCCCATTCCCAGAGCAGCGTTCTTTCAGAGCTCTCCTCTGGAATCTCTTACATGTGTTGGTCAGGTATGTTCTGCTCTTGCCACTGAGATGTTCCACTCAAAGGCACACAGAGACAGCCTACTGTGTAGTTTTCTCCCATGTAGGTGAACCACCAACATTCAGACCTGGATCTCCCACATGCCTAACATTTCATTTAATTCCACTCCTACTTACAATTTCATTTCTTTACAAATAACTACGAATTTTACCAAGATGACGAGTTGCTTCATTCTAGATGCTGAATTTCTTTCCAGCAATTGCTCAGTAACCCCAAAGCCTCCAATAGCAGAGATGCTCTAATACCTCTGGCTTTCTGAAATTTCCTAAAAGCCTATAGTGTCCCTTCTTCTAGTACTATGGTTCGATTTGCTCATGAATGGAAGTACAGCTGGTGTATTTACTTATTTATACATACTACTGAGCTCTGCAACTAGCAACTATGTGCACCAAATTTATATGTTCATGTCTTAGCCGCCAGCTCCTTAGAAAGTGAATTGTCTGTAGATATAGATATAAATGTAGATATAGATATGTAGATAAGTAAGTTAAAACAAGATCATTAGTTTGGATGCATTGCAGTATGAATGGTACCCTCATGAGGAGAATGAATTGGAGTAAGTGAATGAATTGCACAGACAGAATATCAATTGAAGATATGAGATTAAAAAAAAATATAACACAAAGAGGAAATCCTCAGGAGACGCCAGCTCGTTAACACCTTGAACTCAGAATTCTAATACCAAATGCAGTTGGCTTTGTTGTTGAAGTCATATAGCCTCTATGATTTTTAATGGTAGCCCTAGGAAATTAAAAACAAGCAACCAAGGAAATAAACAGAAAACATATATAACAGTCCACTGGAAAATCACTGAGGCACTAAATAACAATGTAGATACAATCCCTTTCTTCAATGAGACACAAGCTCCTCAGGCAGTAGAAACATTTGAATGTTGTGGAAACTCCTTCAACCAAAAGCCTTTTAGATACTAGCCCACTCTGGGCATGGTCTCTGGTACTATAAATGAAGCATACTCCTCCCCTTTATGCGAGTTTATCCCCAAATAAATAAGTCGTTGTTATACTCCATTCAGGGCTATTATGGAACTCTTTGATATGACTACATTTGAAAATTATTGGGTGTGACCCGAGAAATCTTTGAGTGCTCTGTTACAGTTTCATCACATATTCTAAGGCACATTATGCACAGTTAGATACTAAAAGTAACAGAAATTCTAAAGGTCTATCTCTGCATGAATTTTTTAAAGACTAAAGATCCTCATAGTAAAAGCACTAACAAAAACCATGAAGCCCCTAAACAAACCAGTTTCATAGGTGTATTAATTAGTTTTCTGTTGCCAGGACAGACAACTCTGACAGAAGCAACTTAGGGAAGGAAAGGGTCTCAGAGGGGACACAAGCCATCCTGGCATGGAAGTCATGTCTGCAGGAGAATGAGCCCAGCCTGCTGGTCAGAAAGTATATTGGACACATTTCATTGGCACACAGGAAGCAAGGGGACAAAACAGTTTTCTAACGAGAGCAAGCTATAAAACCCCAAATCTCATTCTTAGTGATGTACTTCCTCTGGCAAGAACCTACCACCTAAAGGTTTCATAACCATCCTAAACAGTGCCACCAACTGGGTGTTCAAATACCATGCCTCGGGCTCGCATTTTTCATTCCCCATAGCAGTTAATTCAATACAAACATTTGTATGCTACCTCATGGCTAGTCTATACTTTGAAAATTCCTGATTTCTGCTTTGAGAGGAAAGCCATGAAGTTCAATCTGCTAGTGGCTAGCTTATTAACGTTTGAATATAGGATGGAAAACAGAGACCTCAACATCTTTTTTGTTAGCGTGACTCATCCAAACTTCCTCACCTGCTTCTCCAGGCACAACCAGCATAGAAAATACATTAGTGGTTCTGAAAATCACCAAAGTAGTCAGTGGGTACACTAAACACACATGTTTCTGCCAGTTTTAATATTTATTTCTTAAACCATTTCATAAATTCCCAGGCTTCTGTTTAACCTGGTCACTTCAAAACAATAATGTTCTGAGGGAAAACCAATATAAACCAATCTTTCAATCACCAAATTAAACTGACATCAATCCTATTTTCAAACTATTTAGAAGGTAATTAGCATTGAAAATTCCTTAAAGAAAACCTCATTGTTTATCCACCTACAGAGGGATGGGGAAAGGTTTTGTGACCTTTAACAGAGGGCTCAGGTTACACAATAGGAAAAGATTCAAATATAAATTTAAATGGTAATAGCTGCAAGATACACTAATCTGTGTGGGAAAAAATATTCAATTTAATTATATAGCCCCATGCCACTGCAGAGCCTATAATATCCTATGAATATTTTACAATTTCTCTTATTATCTGCAAGCAGCAAATGCTATTTCACTGTATGTGTTTATTTAGTGGACAACTATTTAAGTAAGTAATTTCTTGTATACTCTCCAATTTTTGCATAACAATTTTACTATCATTCAAGGCTCATAAAATTGAAAGACTTAATTCTCTCCAGCTCTGAGAAGCTCAGCTTGAATATATCATTCCTGAGTTAAGTACATCAGGATGCCTTGATTCATTTAACCATATATAATCCACCAACAGCCAATGATTTTGGAGGGGGTATTTATAATTCATTTCAAATACCCTAAACAATAGTTTTTAGCCAACATGCCTTTTTGATATATTTTTGAGAAATAAATGTCTGACGTGATTGATGAATGGATAGATTACAAATAGAAGGGAAAGATAATGGATGAATTTTATGTTTTCTGTATTGAAATCAGGAGATATAAAAATACACCAGACAAAGACCTCTGTCTCCAGGATCCCTCTTTTCTAAGTAAACTAAGAGAGGGAAGGAAATATGCATAACTTAATATGGGATGTGTAAATGGAACCATATGTAAGATCAACTACTGTCAATAGTTCCCCCACCACAGGAGATGATGCAGAGCCTGTTTAGACAATCATTGTTTGAAGGCTAAATTATTTACATATATGAAAGCCAATAAATTTGACCACAAATCTCAGGTCTACATTTTTATAAGCTTGGGAAGTGTCTCTACATATGACAGTTAACCTCACTTACAGTAGAAATGTAATGAAGATAATACATTTTAGATGAAATTCATAAGGGTTAATAGAAAGTATAGTGTATGGAGCAATCATCGGATAATAGTAAAATTTAAAGATGTAGAACTCTAAACTTCTGAAATTATTGATTAAAGTTAAATGAACAAAGGGAGAAAACTTCAGAAAGTTCCTGATAGACATAAAACATAACTATGTGTAATAGTAGAGAATAAAAGCTACAAAATTTTCTCCAACAGATACTTTGAGTCTGTGAATGTGTTCCCATTGTCACAACTCTAAGCTGAAAATTAACATGTTTTAAATCCTGCTGTGTATGGGCAATAGTTCGTTCTTGGTTATATTTCACTAACAATAATCTACACATTTCAGTTTCATAATCTGCTTCAGGAAGTGCCTGAAATCCCAATCATTCACTGTATCATAGTCGTTACATGGAAGGTAGATGTGTCTCCTGTTCTCACCCATGCGTTCTGAGTTACATCTAACCCAAACATCTCAAATTTAAAGCACTTTTTATTTCTCAGAACTTCTACCAGATAAGGGTAGAAGCAATGTGGTCAATTGCCTAAAGCAATCTTTTTTTTTTATTTAAAAGAAGACAACTAACTATTAAGAATCAATAGCTATTAATGTTCTAGAATTTATTTGGAGATAGGAAAATCATTTCCTTTTACTTAAAAAAAATAATTTTAAGTACACAGTCAACCAACCTCCTGATGCAGAATACAGGTCGGAATTAACAAGCCAAGGCAACCTCATTACTCTAAAATTCCATCTTGTCCTTTTTATTGCAGAGGCCAGATCTCCCCAACTCTCTCTCCCTCCTTTCATCTCCCCTCCTTCTCCTATACTCTGTGCAAATCCTTTAAAATCACATGCATGTATTTGAACAGAAGGACCCTCTAGTGGATGCTTTCCAACAAAACCCACGTTTACCTTCACAGAATGTGGCAGCATTATTTATCTCAAAGTTAAGGGACAGGGCTGCTGTTCCTTTTTCTTGTAAGTAAGGCGTGAACTGAAGTGTGTTCTGTGGTTCGCTGCCTGGTAATAGTGTCTATCTCTTATCTTTATCAGACAACACGGAGACGCTCTTTAGTCTGCTGTCTTTATACTAGGCTGATATGGCAAAATGCAGCTTTGGGGAAATAAACACACACATCACCACCTACTCGAAAAACTGTCTCCTTGTATTTCATGCTGCCCCCGCAGAACAGATAGTGCCAGAGTAATAAATGAAGTGGGCGATTTAGTTATTGAACCTGAGAAAAACTCATGGTGTGGATCCTTACTCATGAGAGAATTTGCTGAGTAGCATTAGACAAGCTATTTTCTGACAACTTGTAGCTAAAGCTCAAATGGAAATTAAGTGCTTCAGAGCCATTCAGGTAAGTGACTCACGCTGAAGCCACCATTCTCATGTGAAACAGAGATTTCAGTGGGGGCCTTTGTTCAGAATTGAAAATGTAAGCAGGTGAGAGACCCGCTTTGTGGAGTGGCCTCCTTCCTCTGGCTGCCCTTTGGAGACAGCTGCCTAGGGAGATTGCATCTTGGATTTTAATGAGTTAATTAATTCCAGGCTGTACTGATCCTTTTTAGAAAAATGCTTGCCCAAGCTTCTAAGCCTTGGTATTAGAAAGAATCATACTAATAGAAGTAGGGGTTTGTGTATGGAAATTGGGAGAGGGGTGTTTGTTTGCTCATTTTTTTTTCAAAATCAAAAGAATAACTCAAACTTAGCCAAAACTGAAAAAGGAACATATTGGTACTAACCACTTAAAGTTTAAGGGTTAGCACAACTCTGGGCTTGTCTGATTTAAGATATGCAGGTCTAGGTTTCTCTGAATTTTTTAATTCTCTCTGAAGGCTCAAGGAGGAGTGTTATCATTTCAGATGTGACTGCCCTACAGTTTTACATACAGCAAGGAACAATGTCTCCTTTCCAAAGGCTTCAATGAGTTTCATGATTTTATCTCGACTCTGGTGGTTGTAGACACATAAGGCACAACAATTTGAGAGTCTGGCTAATCCTGTCACACCTCTAATCGAGGGGAAGGAGGGTACACAGCCCACAGCCATGCATAACTGAATGAAAAGGCTATGGTAAAATCCAAAGGCGAACTGAAAAAATCATCACAAGGGACTTGTGCAGGGCTGGACAAGAATGTAAAGTGGAAAGAACCTGGGCTGTGGCCTGCATTCCAGACCAATTATACCAGAATTCTTTGGGTCGCATCCAGATAGTTCTATAGCTCCCAAGCTGATTCTAATGCATAGCCACACTTAGGAAATACTGCTAGTAGGCATCACATCCTTCTTCTTCAGAAGCCCTCTGTCCACTATACATGCCAAAATCTTTTCAATACTTGCTTAAACTCACTCCTTTGAACAGTCTTTGGAGAAGTGATTGTTCTATGTCCAATGAGTCAGCTAATCCTCTCAATGTCAGGGGATTCCCATTAACCCCCCCCCCCACACACACACTTGCTTTTCATTGCCCAAATCAGATAACTAAGGTTCATATTAACTTGTTTGTGGAATACACCAAAACTATTTGATGGTTTGGACAGAGCTTGAAATCATATATGATTGACTAGGCAGCTGTTTGGGTAATAGTTATGATTACCACTGACGTTGTCATGTGTTTGAGACTCAGACCTAGTAAGGCAGACATGAAAGCGCAGTGCCCTGTCCCATCTGCCTCTGTTCCCTTCTTCATCCACGCCAGTGTCGCTTCTCATTTTGAACTTTGCTCTTCTTGCTGACCTGTGTTTGTTGCCCTCACAGACTGCACTTTGAATCCTGTGAGCCAGCGACCTTCTCCCTGTGGACCCTGCCTAGCACTGTCTTCACCTTCTACATTCTGCCTGTCTTTTCACACAACATTCCTTCATCTTGAAGCTCATCTAGCTTTACGCTTTTGTGTGTTTGCGTGTGTGGTGTGTGGGGGGATTGTATGCTGGTGCAGACGTGTGTGAGTATGTATATGGATAGCAGAGATCAACTTCAGCTATCATTTCTCAGAAACTGCCCAGTCTGCCCTGAGATAGGATCTCACACTGATATCTGGGCTTCAACAATTAATTAGGATTGAGGATTGATCTAGCCAGTGATTCCATGAGGATCTACCTTCTCTACCACCCCAGTTTTGGGTAAAAGCAAAATTTGCACCACCACACCAAGAATTTTACATGCATGGTAAGTAATTAAACTCGGGTCTTCATAATGCATAGGAAGCATTTTGGGCCTTCTAATCAGCCGTAATCTTTACATTTTAAGTGTACTGAAATTACGTGTTTCCAGCATGCATTGTGATCGGACAGTCATACACTGTTAAAGTATTTCTTGAATCATATTTTTTCTGACATTACAAATATAATTGTTACAGGTTTGTGTCCCAGTCGTAGAGCCTATCATTTCGTGAAGGAGTTCTCATTCCCTTACTAAATATTAGTTTTGGATATCAAAACCTGAATGTTAAGATTATTATTGGTAGCCGGGCAATAGTGGAGCATGCCTTTAATCCCAGCCTTCAGGAGGTAGACAGGTGGATCTCTGTGAGTTCAAGCCCAGCCTGATCTACAGAGCGAGTTCCAGGACAGGCTCCAAAGCAAAACAGAGAAACCCCGTCTCGAAAAAAAAATTTGGATTGTTATAGCTTAATAAGAGTTTTGTTCTATCTGTATATGTGTCTGGATAGCTACATATCTATATCTATTTGTTGGGGGAGATCACTCATTCACTTCCCAGCTGCCCAGACTCCCAAAATAATCACACAGAAATTATATTATTTGCAATGCTGTTTGGCCAATAGCTTAAGCATATTTCTGGCTTACTCTTATATCCTAAACTAACCCATCTCCATTAATCTATGTTGTGCCACGTGGCTGTGGCTTACTGAATAAAGTTTTGTCCAGTGTCTGTCTCCAGCAGGGCTACAACTTGGGAGTGATCTTTTATACTATAAATGCAGCTGTAAAGTGTGTGCTCACTCTCTTGCTTTAGGCTTCTGTATTCGTTTCCTGTTCCCCGTTTGTACAGAGGACTGTGATCTGTGAGTCTCCTCCTAAATAAATAATCCGTTATACATAATTCTGAACTAGTGTGAGATTATTTTGTAACTTCCATCATCAACTATCTATTCTAAGTCTCTATATATCTATTCATATCTATATCATCTACTACACGATTCATGGTCTCTCTAGATCCAATCCTTTTCCATGCAGGTCATCTTAGCCTATCCCTCTAATTCAGCTGCCATCCTTCATCCCACAGTGAAAATTCTGGTTCTCATCACACATGTGTTATCAGTATACATCATTGTTCCCATCCATTATGCTTGCCGAGTGCTTTCAGAATTATTAACACATCCCCTGAAGAAAGCATTTTCATCAATCGGAGCATGTACACACAGTTATTTTGGTGCTGAGTCTTTCAGACTCCACCGGCTTCCAAATCTACTTACTCCTACAATTTATTTCTGCATGCTATTCTGTGAGGTTATCACACGGTTTTGACATGTTTGGAATTTTTTGTCAATTTCTGTTTTCTCTCTAGTAATTCACCCCAACTCCTGTATATTTTCTGATTTCATGTATTAGTCTATTACTTGTGCCTGAGGCTTTATGCACTTCGACCACTGCTTGTATACTTTAGATACTTTTACAGATCACACAGTACAGTCTCACCATGATGAGAACCTTAAGCTCCGTCTATTCCCCACTAATTGCTTAATTGTCATTTATTTTCCCAAACACGTTCAAGGCTACTTTGAAACCCTTATCTCTTTTTTGCATGATTCTATCTTCTTTTGAATGGTGTATATGTGATAGAGTATAATTAAGTATGTGGCTTAGTAATGGCTTGTTTTACTCAATGCTATGCATGTAAGATTCAGCTATATCTTTTCATGGTTTGATAGTTGAATAATATCCCAGTGTATGAAGGGTTCACTGTTTATTTTTTACCCTCAAACAAAGCTGCTGTGAATTTCCTCATACAGAATTCATGTCAGCACACTGTTCAACTCAGGCAGATCAATGCCTAGAACAACAATCATTGGACAATAAGATTATGTTTATCTTTCCTGGAAACTGTCAACTGCTTATCAATGGGACTGTGCCATTATTCTTTCCCACCAGCAACAAAACAGGATTTCCTGCTTTGCGCTAGGCTAGCAATTGTTATTGACAGCTTTTTAAAGTTGTGACTGCTCTATTTGGATGATTTAGTGTCACACTGTTGTTTTAATTTGCTATTTCTTAACCACAAGTCATGTTCAGTATTCTTATGTTCATTTGTCATCTGCATGTTATCTAGAACATTTATTTAGAGTTTCACCAAAGTTTTATGGAATTAATGCTTATTGTTAAAATTTAAGAATCCAATGTTTACTTTAGTTGACTATTTTAGATGTTTCTTTAGCTATTATCATCATCATCATCATCATCATCATCATCATCATCATCATTATTATTATTACTTTGAGCAGAGATCAGGAGATCTGTTTTATATTCCCTTACTTTTGTCTACCCAGGTCACTGTATGATGAACTAGTTTTTCTGTAATTATTTATGCGTTTAGATCTTGTTAATCTATTACAAGCTAGAAAAACACAAATCCAAATGGATAACTTTGCCTTTTACTCTTGTAAAAAAACAGCTCTTGTGTTTGGGAGATTTTCTTTACATAGATATTGTGAAATGAATTTAGCTAGATGATGATAGTTTTATTCAGAGTTTGATTTATTTCAGTGCAGAAGCAGAAGAAATTGGTTGACACACTGACCAGGATAAATAAGCATATATAAGGTCCCTTAAAATGACCAGAGGAAGGAACAGCTTTTTCTCAAGGCAAATAGTAAATTCTCAATTAAAAGACAAAATCAAAACTATAGTCAAGAGAAAATCAAAGTTTCAGAAAAAATATTATCTATGTATTAGAGTCATGAAATGACCCAACTTGATTAGAGGATACTTCTTCAGTGCCTTTGTACTATGTTCCTGGACTATTCATGATGTGAGCAATGAACTGCTCATTTTACCAAAATGCTTAGTCTCAACACATCCATAAATAGTTTTTCTGTTGTAATTTCTACAGTGTAATCTTGCAAATAATATTTTACAGTCTAATTCCAATTAAGGGACAGGCAATTCTTAAAATTACCGAGAAGAGAAAATCATGGAAAAAAAACATAAATTTGCCACATGAAAAAATTATCACATGAGCTTAAGCTATAGAAAATGCTTTGCATTTGTAAGAACAGGTGGGGGGCATATTTTATTCTTTAAGCCATTCTTAGTTCCCAGGCATTTCTGTTCCACCCAGCTACAGAGCCTAGCTGACATCAACTGTAGCAGTTATACTATGCTTCATTATCAGGGTCTCCTTTCCATTTATTGGGTGTTTTATGAGAAATATTAAAGAATGCCCAAATAAATTAGATCTTGCTAAGTAGTTGGAAACTCTGAAAGAAAATTTAAAAGAGATGAAAAGTAAGTCAGTCTACCATGTGAATAATTGAAGAAAAGGGGAATTTGCACACAGAAGGGGTAATACTTACAGATACAGTAAATTAGAATGTTTCATAATTAGTTATGAAAGAAAGCCTATATCCAAACTTTCCAGAATTCTCTTCTCCAGACCAAAAAAAAATGGGAGGAAAAATAGAGAGTAATGAGAAAAAGAAAAGGAAGATTAAGGTTAAGTTGTGGCAAAATATTTTTGAGGTAAATCTGCAATGGCAGTAACAACGTTCCTTCCCAGATTGCTTAGGAAGTTATTACACAAAAGTTTTCTGCTTTGCTTTGAGAATTACTCATTAATCACCAGTGTAATTTTCTATATACCACTTCATTAGACACATAGGATAAAGGATCTTTAAAATAAAAATGGATCTTTACCTCACACAGTTCTTTTTCATAGTAACTGTTTTGTTCACTTCAAATTCTGCTTCATAAAAGTTATAAATGTAAAGTAGTGTCCTCAGATGGAAATTATTTCCCCCACTTGGTATGTGAACATGCCCTTCATACAACCCCAAGTCATCTCTGATGGTGAGGAGCTAGGCTGTTCCAGCAGAAGTAGAGGGAGAGGCTCACAGCTTTGTGCCACAGTACAGACTTTCCTGGTGCTCTGGTCAGTTGTGCTCTTCATAGAGCCTGTAGAGAAGGATGTGGGTGTCAACCATTCTGCACAGCTGCTGTGCTCTACCCTCTGTTTGAGCTCTTTCCTATATCAAGGCTTACTCCAGCATATAGGTATGTTTGATATTTTCTTGCCAAACCCATCCACACACCGGCTTCCATTTCTTGGTGTCCCACATGGTATATCTAGACAGGGGATTCCCACAATGCCATCCCATCACAACTGTCACAATGGCACTGACTGTGTCATGTTAAATATTGGCTTCATGTCTCGATCTGTCCCAGAAGAACTGTAGGGGGATGAGTTGTTAACCTTAGGTTTTTTTTAAACTATGTATTCTGTCTTAGAAGTTCTACACACCAATCTCACCATCACTGTGACAGTACTGGAAAAGTTTATCACTTACATCCTGTTATAATTTGATCTCTCTACTGTCTCAGTTGTACTCTACTTCCCACTATGAGAAGGAGATCTCCATCTTACAAAAATTTTTCTATGTCATATTATCCTTTGATTTTTGGTAAAGTAAGAATGGAAAACAGGTGAAACAAAATTCACCCAAACTGGAAGAACATGGTTAGGTGATTCAAATATATGCTTCTTGTGTGTATTCCACCAGCACTGTATCAATTACCTTCTTGTGTGTATTCCACCAGCACTATATCAATTACCTCTGGCACATCCTTGTCAGATCTCTATCTTGCATAACTTGCACTAAGACTGTGCGATTACATCTTGAAAGAGGCTGAGGTTCTTCAAAAGAAAGACATGTTTAAGAAGAGACTGGGGTCCCTACACAAAAGTGAGGGTCCCGTCATCATCATCTGCACATACACACAAGAAGCCCATGAAACTTTCCAGAAAAATTCTAACCTCCTCAACTTTCCTATACAATATTTACATTCTAAATTGAAGGTTAATTGTATTGAAATCAGAGAAAGTAATAGTTAAGTTGGACAACTGTTGCGGGAGCTCCTTCTGCTCCTTCAGCTAATAGCCGCTGAGATACCAGCCCATTGGGGTGTGGTTTCTCTTTTTAAAAATGCGGCCACTTCCCTCCGCTCGCTCTCTGGCTTCCGGCTCCGCTTCTGACGACTAGGCTCCCTTCCTGATTGCACAGAGGGCTGTTGTCTGGGACGGTGATCTGTAAGTTTTTTCCCCTTTAAATAAATAACCATTCTATTAATCATAATTCCAAACTGGTGTGGGATTGTTTGTGATTTACGCCATCAGACAACAACATCCATGAGCAAGAGACTCAGTAATGCTATCTCCTATAAACTACTGTAATGTGATAAATGCCTTATTTTCATGGAAGGCTTCTGTCATCTTTGATTCCTTGAATATTATTCTCTGAATTACCTTCTATTCTAAATATTAACTGAATCTGATGCTTTTGAAGTTCAGACCTCCTAATTATCTTTATTTTCTTGATACCAATGCATAGATGATACTTTTTATGTATCTGTATTTCTCCTAATTATCTTTTAAATTGTCTTTAAAACAAAAATGTTCAGTTTACCTTTAATAAACTTGTCCTCAATAGAATCAGTTCCATGAACCTTCTCTCTGTTCAGCCATCTTTATCATTTCTCCAAAACAGTTTCTACAACTTTATTACCAGGCCTTAAGAAGAAGCCAGTATTCTTTCTGGAGCTCTCTTTATATTTATTTCTCCTTTTTTCATATAATATACTTCCATAAATATATTGATGCAGTAATTATAGTTATCACAACTTATTGTTGTTGTATTCCATGTTGCCTTCTATTAACTCTCTTGCTCTAAGTTTTAATCTTTAGTGTTTAAAGAATATCATGTATGTTACATTTGATATTCTTAGTCCGGAGAATGTGTATAATACAAGGGTGTAGTGTATTCTATTGCATTACTTTTGCTTTATTGGGCACCATTGCCAATATAAAGAAAAAAAAATAAAAGAGAAACTTGCTTTAAGAAAACCACACAGCTTGATCTGTGATCCCTTTTGTATGTGTTGAGTAGAATGTTGTTGAAAGACAGCAATAACTCATTTCAAAACAAGTGCCTTAACTAAGGATCCTGGAAGCCATCATTGTCCAAAAGATGGTTTTCAAGCTGCTGACACTAGGGTGGCAGGTTCAGAGTTCTAACACTTACACTCACCGTGTTTCTGTTTCTGCTTTAAAACCCATCTTTTTCTTTTTCACTATTAACACCGCACTTAGTGTCATTCTATGAAATACTGTGAAGCAACTAGAAAACCAGGAAATAGAAATCCGTCATATTTCATATTAGAGTTGATAAAATGTTTTTGACAAACCGTTCTACAGGTAATACATCATTTTACTATTCTTTAAGTACAATGCATCTGGGTTTAACAAAACTGAGGGAAACAGCTAAGCCAACAGTTCTCGACACAAAATGCTAAAATATAGTTTGGTGCATGTTAAAATTCAGCCTAAATAAAATGAAGAAGAGCAATTATTTTTATCAAAAAAAAAAACCCTGAGTAGCATGTTTGAATAAACTTTCCACCCAGTAAGAAAGAAGGTACTTTGGCAAGGCTTGGGAAATACTTACACTCCCTCAGGACATGAAAATACTTTATTATGATGAGTTTTGATCATTGTTGTGTGTAACAATGATTCTGTAGAAATCATCCCACAAATTCAAGGTTTTATGGATAGTAACAATACTTTTTATTATGCTTTCTCTTAATGACCCATTTTCCCTGGTGATAACAACATAGTGTTCTATGATTGAAATTCTACTTTTTGTGTATTCATCCTATTCTACTTAATCATGAAACATAACAAAATGACCTGGGAGACACACACACATACACACACATATGTGTGTGTATGTGTGTATGATCTCAAAAGCCTTGAGGAGTCACTGCTTTGTTATTAGTAAATATATTGCTTCAAATTTGAAAGACTGAGTTAATAACCTACAAGATTTGAAACATATTATGTCTCATGAATAAGACCAGTTTGATCAATTAATGTTTTTAATTTTAACACCAAAAATCCAATGAATCTCATAATCAAAATTTAATTTAATTTATTTATTTCATTTCTTTGTGATGCATGCATAGCATTGAGCTGAAGAGCCCCACATGCTAGGCAAGTACTACACCATGGAGTTACATTCTTAAACAGTTACTTCTTTCAAAGAGATATACTTTGTTTCCAAAAAAAAAGAAATGCAGAAAATACACTATTCAATGGTATATCTCTTAGAAAAAATATATAACTAGATATCCGTACAGTGAACATTAATCATAAGCAGCTCTCTTGTTTTATTTATAACAAAATTTGGACTTCAACCTCATAAAAGATACTCCCAAATGCACCCCCTTAAACATGTGCCTATGTGAAGCTTATTCGTATGTATTGAAGTCATCTACTTTACTTGACTATGCAAATATAGTTCAAGAACAACATTCAGATTTCTTAACTTAGTTTGCTATCAATTGATACGATAAAGACCAGCACCAAAATTGACATAAGAATGGAAGGGTTTAAGTGGCTTACATATCCAGGTTACAGTTCCTCACTGAGGGAATTCTGGGCAGGAACTCTAAGTAGGGACTTGGAGACAGGAATGGAAGCAAAGACCATGGAAAAATGCTGCTTCTTGGCTTGCTTCCTAATGCTTTCTCAAATTGTTTTCTTATATCTAGCAGAACCTTCTGCCTAGGTATGACAACACCCACAGTAGGCTATGCCCTCCCATATTAATCATTAACCAAGAAAATGTTCCATAAATGTGTTTACAGGCCATGATAATGATTTTTTTATTAATACAAAATAAGCTATCTTGTTGGAACACAGTTCAAGAATGGTGTTGTGAGAGGAAATTCTGAGTGTTCATCAGAAAGCAAGACAAGAGACTTGTGAAAACAATTTCCTTAAAAACATGGAATTGATCTTGTAATGTTCTTTTTTTGCACCTCCCAAGGGTAGCAGACAGGCATGAGTTTACTTCAGATTAGTCATTACAAGTAGCTGTTCTTATTTGTTTCTATACCTCTATAGAAACATGTTTTTGCTACATGAGACTTGTTCTTGTGATTATATACCCTACTCAGTTGGCTCTTCTTAACCCACAGAGTATAAATTGCTTGATGTTCTGAATAAAGTTGACTATCATATGAGTCTGCCTTATTTTTAGGCAACTAGATCAGCAAACAAATTCCTTGCCAGATGATCTAAGTTGTGTCAAGTTGACAAATCAAAGCAACAAAACCAATGAGAAAGCTTCTTCACTGAGATTGTAGTAAGCCACTGCAGGATGTTTTGTTAAGTGTGTAAAAAAATAAAACATCCTCTAAAACCCAATGTTCTGTTGAATCTTTGCTAGACTGAACACAAATCTCCTTTGAATTTCCCTTAAGTATTAAATTAAATTCCATTGACTCACTGTTGGAAATTATTGAATGATATCTGTGCATCAGAAAGTGGAGATGTATATAAAAAGAGGACTAACCAAGAATTAATAGACTCTTTATAGACCACAGCACTATATGCAGAGGCTCAGCAGAATGTTGGCGAAGCTTGGAGAGTATCCAAAAGGATTGTAGCACTGATGAGACAGTGAATACCAAAATGATTTAATACAGAGAAAGCAAGTGTGGTAAATGTCTTCCCACCTATTTCATATGACTTCATTTTATCCTTCCTCTACCATTCTGTATTGTTATAACTAATCTAGACAGCCAAATATAATTGCTTCGTTTGCTTAAAAACAGAAAAAAACTACAAAGAAATAGTGTAAATTTATAAACTATTGTTATTAGTGATGAAATCAACTAACTGAATTTAGATCTTAATATTTGCAAGTAAATATTTAGCCATTTGTAGTGATTTGTTGCTTATAGTGTGCAAAATGGTCTTTTAACAAATTATATCTGTATTCTGACAGGGGAGGGAAATTTTCATAGGTGTAATGTATCTCGAGTCTTTCTATGTTAAAATGATAGTTTGAATTTCTTCTAAGGTTCAGATGTAACTAGAGGTTTCTCTCTCTCCCACCAGTTCCTGAAGAAAAGCCATCTGAATACCTAAGGGATTCTCTTTTGAAATTTTCACTCCAATTAAAGACACAATAATTCTCCCAGAGTAACTCTTAAGTGCACTATATCTCAATAATACCATGTTAACAAAATTTGAATGACGCAGGATGCCCTTTTGCATGCTGTGAATATGTCTTATTACCATTGGTTAATAAAGATGCTGAGGCTTAAAATTAATCACAAACTGTTTGGCCTATTGCCTAAGGCTTATTATTAACTAGTTCTTACTACTTAAATTAACCCATTTCTAATATTCTATATTTTACCACAAGACATGGTTTGTTACCTCACAACTTTCTTCCCTGGCAGCTGGTGACATCTTTCTGACTCTGCCTTCATTCTAGCTGTATCTCTGTTTGGACTCTCTGCCTAGCTCTAATCTGCCTATATATTGGCCAACTCAGCTTCTTTATTAACCAATGGTAATAAGACATATTCACAGCATGCATATGGGCATCCTGCATCATTCAAATTTTGTTAACATGGTATTATTCAGATATATTGTACTTAAGAGTTATTCTGGGAGAATTATTGTGTATTTAATTGGAGTGAAAATTTCAAAAGAGAATCCCTTAGGTATTCAGAGAGCTTGTCTTCCTGACTTTCATTATATAAGAGCAGACCAGACCAACCCTCCTTCTTTTCCACTTCCACATTCTTTCAGATGTTTTTTTTTTTTTTTTTTTTTTTTTCCGGCCTAAGGTTCTATTTCATGATGTGAAGGTGATAATAGCATTAACTTTAAAACACAATCCCATGATTTAATTTTGAACAACACATTGATTGACTGACAAACTGGCTCATCTTTCTTATCTTTCTCTTTGGCCAAAACATGGTAGTAGTAGTAGCAGCCTCTTTATGATGTTGTTCCACTGAAAATTTTGACATCTGCATGTTTGAGCTGCGCAGTCAACTTCTGTTTATATTTTTCTGAAATGTATCTCTCCTTACTGTTATAATTTGTTTCATGTTATGTATAGTGCATTCCTTATAATAACTCCTATTAGGATTTTGTTTTCTGGAGGAGACAATATTTTTCATAGCGGGCTTCTTTTATTTACCAAATCTTGTGTTATTTTTATGATAAACAAAAGTTGAATAATCAAATGCCAATCAAAGACAAAATTTAGGAATTGTAAACTCTACTGAAAGTTCTTCAGGGTAATTATTTGGTTGCTTTGATATTTCCTTATTGATATAGTTAAAATAGCATACTTTTAATTATACATATTTTTTCTCTCCATTATGTCCATGTGTGTGTGTGTGTGTGTCTGTATGTCTGTGTGTGTGTAATGTTGGCTTCTTTGTCATTGCATAACTACAAATATCTTCAGACAATACAACCTTTAAAATTTGGAATATCTTGAATATTAGTAAGGAGAGACAGTATATATGGCAAGTAGTATATTCATTGTGCTCTGGTGCAATACCTCTTAATCATATAGATTAGTTTACTCATAACAAAGTAAGCAGTACTTCAGTAGTTGGCGGGAAAATTGCATCCAGGTCCATTAATTATAGTGCTTTATTGAAAACAGAGTGTGTAAAATTTTTCATTAAAATAAATTTTGGAATTATGTAGTTGGTGGTAAGATTATCATCTTTCATTTCCAGTTTCACTATCAAGTCATACTTAGTTTCTAAAAGACTATACAGGGTTTATATGTTTATATAATTTAACTGAAATAGAATTATATCTATTTCTTCATTCTGCCATCCAGCTCCTGCCAGATACCCTCTCTTGAATGCCGTCCATGCTCCCTCTAACTCTCAAATTAATGACCTCATTTTGTTATTATAGCTACACATTTATTTGGGTTGCATATGTATGTGTTTGCATATATATTATATACATTTATGTTATGAACATCTATGTGTTTGTGCATACACATATACTGTGTACATACATGTGTGTATATATACAAACATGTGTGTACAAATGTATATATAAGAATACACTGGGCAACCAATAAAGAGATCTACCCCTGGAAGATATTAATTTTCCTTTTCCTAGCTTTCATTAGTTGCCTGAAACTATTTGTCTAGGACTAAAACACTGAAAATGTGCCCCCTTACATGTTGACATATTTATTGATATCATCAGTGTTCTAGCCTTGTTTATATAACCATTTCTGAAGGAGACTTTCCCTTCAGATTACATGGTATTAGAACTTGTACAATATTTCTGCTTTCTGTTCCACAATGTTTGCTGAGAAATAGAAGCATTTCTTTACAGCCAATGGAGACTTACAAAGAAACACAATAGAACATAATGGAGAGATCAACAGATTGTGGGGAGCCCATCGCCAGTGGAAACATCTACATCATAGCTTCTGCGGATTCTGTTTGTAAAGAACATCGCCCTCATCCTCCTCCTGTCCCTCTGCTTCCCTTCCCAAGATAATACTGCATTCACGCCTCCCAACAGGTAAGGGCTCCCATGGGAAGTCAACAAAGTCTGGCACATTAAGTTGGGGGCAGGTCCAAGCCCCTCCTGCCTGCATTAAGGCTTCACATGGCATCCCACCATAGCATTTTCAAGTGACTTGATGTCCATGTTTATAAGCAACAGAGGAAACATGCAAAAATTTGTCTTATCTTGATCAGAATTAAAACTGTTGTGCCTGAAAGAATATTGCAAAAGGAAAAAACTTGGAGTTCATAGAGTAGAAGAAAATATTGAATATTATAAACTTGGTAATGCCTAATAAATATATGAATGTGGATACATTCTCATCATAAGGGCAACATTTGTTATGTTAGAGAAATCTTGCTGTAAAATGCTGATGGACTGAACAAGCATTTAGCTTTGTTGGTCCTCTTGGTCTCGTAGCATGTGCATCCTTTTCAAACCCACCTTCAAGTGGAAGAACAATGAATATGACATGCTTGAACATCATCGATATACACAAGTTCTTCTTTTCTACTGAAATTACCTGTATCTCCTCTTCCAGGGACCTGGCCTTTTGATACTTTAGGCTTTTGGAATTAATTTTTAAATAAAATCTTAAGTTATGTGCAATCAGGTCTCCATGTTTGTATTCTGTGACTTTTAACAAAAAATGTTATGCTACTTTTAACAAATGTTATTTTACTTCAACAAAAAAAATTGTTACTTTTAACAAAAATGGGATGTGTGTTTCTTAGAATGTATACTAAACACTCAGTATAATTCTACCTTTGATTTTTATACAGTTTAGAAAACTTTGTTTCAATAGGAGTATCAGATTGTGCCACAGATCAAGTGATGACAGAGGGAAGGTACTTTCAGTTGAGTTACTGGCATCCATACTGGGATCTGGCACCCATATTCATAGGACAAGAAAAGTGCACAATTTCTGCATATTCTCAAGAGACATTATTCTCAGGAAAGTCAAACTAAAGTACGGTAAACCATCCATTTCTTTATTACTTTTCTAGATCTAATTTCCTTAAAAATCGTGAAAACTTTCCCAGGGATTTAGCATTTATTTATTATGAAGGCTTTCATTTGCTTCCCTTTTCTTCATAGGGACAATCTGGAAGAGTCATATCTTAGGAATTAGGCTAGTCTATAATCACCTAAGATTCATCGTGCAAGGCAATGTTTATAGATTAAATGTATTTGAAAAATAACATTTTTTTAAAGCAGTGGTTCTTAACCTTTCTAATGATGCAATACTTTAATACAGTTTCTTATGTTGTGGTGAATCCCAACCATAAAATTATTTCGTTGCTACTTCATAACTGTAATTTTCCACTGTTATTCATTATAATGTAAATATCTGGATTTTGGTTTTTGGTCGTTTTGTTTTGTTTTTCTTTCTCTTATAAGCCAGTCAAGCTCCATACCAGTTGTGATATACAAGTTGAGAACTACTTTTTTAAAAAAATGAGTTTATAGCAAATTATTACGATTAAGAAAATTTGGCTCATATTTTAAACTATGGATTAAATTTCAGACTTAAGGATTAATATGACTTTGACCAAATTACTAATTTTGTCATCAACAATAGCATCACTGCTATTGATGCTATATTTCAAATTTAAAAATCACTTTATTATAATTTTAACTGTAATAATTATTTCTGGATGTTATTATCTTTATAATTAAAAAGATAAATTATCAGTTTTATGAGTGAATTCATTTTAATATAGGGTACTTTGAGTATTTTGATAAAATCAATTATTGCAAACAAATTACCACATTTTTAGAACAATGTGTCACAACATAAAACGGTAACATAGCAAAGATACCAAATGATTATAAATGCCAATATTGATTTAGTTTCATTTTGTCATAAGTGATCAAAAGTCTTGAGTCACTTTCCTTAAATTTCTATTAAAGGGATAGAACAATAGAGAATGCAAGGAGGAAACACACAATCAACACACAAGCAATGCCAGCTTTTGCTATACACACATTATAAGGCACTAGGCCCTTAAGACTCTTAGATTTCTTACTTGAGAATACATTTTACACGATCCTTGATGACAATCTGCCACTGCTGAAAATACACAAAAGGACTTTGCCAACAACTGTATGTTGAATTGGTCTACTAGACACTGGCAGCACGCAGGAAAACACATGTATTTCACCTGCAGTCCTAGGACTCAAGCTCTGCAAGTGGAAAGTGCTTTTGAAACTATATGTACTTTTTTCAGAAAAAAAAAATCTCTGTACAAAATTCAAATTATCAACCTAAGTCAACTTTGATTTTTAAATACTTTAGTTCTGAGTTAAGCAAATTAGTTCATACATTGTCCCAATGACAGTTAATACTTTTTTTTTGACTTTCTGACAATCTGTAGATGGAAGCTCACCAGATCCTCCTGCCCATTAAAAACCCCAGAAAGAATTGTCAGACACGTGCATAAATGACTCTGGAGGTCCACCTTCCACTCTTTGGACATAGAGCTGTCATCACACCCTTCCAAAACACATTTTCACCTGCATGGGCACATTCATGCATTCATCAAACTTATGTCTTGAAACATTTTTGATAGCACTCTTTCCACTTTCTGCCACCTGTCAAAACAACTGCTTAATTAGGTTAAGCTGTCTGGCTTTGTGAAAAGGTTTACTGTGCTCAGTTGTCCCTGCCATAAAATTAATAGTTTGACCAACTTCTAAGGAGACGGATTTTTGCACTCGTGAAAGTCAAATTAAATCCACCTTTGCCAAACAGGTGAAAAAAATCAGTGTGTCTGAAACTTTGAAAGCAGCACTTCATTTATTATAATCCTTCGAGTGCCAAAGTACAAATTAGGTAGAACCGCAGCTGCAAGGGAGCCCAAGTTATAGCGCACTGCTCTTGTGACCCTCTTAGCAGGCAGCCAACTACAAGATGACAAACGGAGGGAATGACCATACCAAAACCCGCATGGCCAAATTCTCAACCAAATTCACAGTATGCAATGAATCATTCATTAAATTAGTACTCTACACACTCAATTACTACATAACTCAAAGCACTGAAGGACATCGTTCTCCTGATGCTTTTCAGGACTCTTTTCATTGGTAAAATTCTGAGGAGGGAAACCTGCTCTAAAATACATATGAAGTCATTCAGGTCTAACTACGACGAGAGCAGAACCAGTCTTCTTTCCAATGAAATCAGAACATGATGCATTGTTTCAGGGACCATTTAAGCTATGCAAAGTCTGCAAACTATTTTAAAATTTTTATTTGTGTGTGAGTGTATACACCATGGCAGACAGTTATAGATGGGAGGACAACTTTCAAGTTTCCTCATTCTGCTTTACGATGGGGTCAGGAGAAAAGACTCGGGTTTTAGAGTTGGCCAAGAAAGATCTGTGAGTCTTCTAGACATCTGTATGGTAACATGCATTACAATTTGTTACAGGACATAGCTCAACTTTTCTGGAACATTAAGTCACTTTATTATAAACCATTTTTGCAAAATATGCCGATGTGTTGAATATGTTCTGAAAATGCTTTATAACCCTGACTGTAACTAACATATTTAGACACATAACATCCACAGATCATTGTACAACATATGTATATGACATTATTATAGTAACATTAAGAGTTAAAGTTATATTTTCAAATGTTTCTACTATTTTTGAAAAAATATAAATTCTTAGAGTTCAGTATTTTTAAAAATGTTGATAAAATATATGCAGTTATGGAAATTACAAAACAGCACCTAGTTATATAAAATTTTAGAGTTGGGGATACAGAGTGGTTGGAGGGGTTAGAAGTGGGGCAGAGAAGGAGACAGGTAATGTAATTATATTTAATTATAATTTAATTTTAATGATTAGTTTTAAAAATTGAAGTATATATGATAATTTTTTTCAAACATAAAAATCTATGATTCCAACATTTTCTTACTCAGCTGAATAGTAATTTACTCTTTAAAAATATTAAGAGAGTTCATCTAATGGGGATGATAAAATAAAAGAACAAAGTTTGTCTGGGTCTTTTCGTGTCAGTTTTGACCTTTCAGTATGTTCATATGAAGTTAATGTTTTAAAAAGTAAAAATGGTTTTGAGTACTTCACAATCTAGAGAAGTATGATAAAATTTAATGATCTGGGATATATTATGATGGATATAGTTATAGGCAGAGAAAGAAAAAAGCCAAACAATCTAGATAAAAAAGATACTAAAGTTTTACTTTTAATCTATCTCTCACATAAACTCCAAATACTTTTATGTTTCTGACATAAAATCTAAGCTTGTTTAAAATTTGTTGCCTTTAACAAACATAGTTCTGAACTTTCAAAGACATGGACCTATGTGAGACACTTATTTTTAAATCCAATTTGGCAGTCTCAGAAAATATTCATTCTAATGAACATGCATTATCAGACAATCTTAAAAATTTTTATCAAGCACTGTCTGAGATGTAAAACTACGTTGGAATTTTGACAGCACAGAGCTTATGGATAATACCCACATCTATGAAGTTTTCCATTTCCTGATTTTTAGTTCTTGTTAGTAGATAATTAAGAAAAGCTGATTTAAAATATATTCAGACATACAGGACGCTCTCAATTCAGTCTTTTAGAGTGTGACAGGAGTATATGACTCAATTAAATGTTAGCAGATTTGACTGATTTTTGACACTTCAAAGGCCCTATAGTGATATGTAACTTATTATATTTTCTACCCTTAGGAGTGATTTTAAAATATGGACAGAGGAAAGACTTGGGAATTCCCATCACTACCTGAGGATGTATTGATAATTGGTGGTGGCTAGACTAGAAAGATCAGTTTTCTTTTTTTTTCCTTTTTTTTTTCATGGTTTATTTTTTTATATTTAAAATTTTCCATCTCCGCCCCTCCTTCTCCCCCTTCCCTCCCCTCCCCTCCACCGATACCCCCCCTCCCTCCCTCTCCAGGCCAAGGAGCCATAAGGGTTCCCTACTCTATGTTAAGACCAAGGTCCTCCCAACTCCCCCCAGGTCCAGGAAGGTGATCAACCATGCTGAGAAGGCTCCCACAGAGCCGGTCCATGCAGAAGAATCAGAGCCCAGCGCCATTGTCCTTGGCTTCTCAGTCAGCCCCCGCTGTTGGCCACATTCAGAGAGACGGGTTTGGTCGCATGATCCATCAGTCCCATTCCAACTGGAGTTGGTGATCTCCCATTAGTTCTGTCCCACCGTCTCCGTGAGTGAACGCACCCCTCACGGTCCTGACTTTCTCCCTTATGTTCTCGCTCCTTCTGCTCCTCATTAGGACCTTGGGAGCTCAGAAATGACTGAGCCCCACATTAGAGCACCGGAAAGATCAGTTTTCTTAACGGGTAAGATAACTAATTATCTGTCCAACATCTTGTGAATGGTTACACACACACACACACACACACACACTGGCAGCACTAAGTGAACCCTGTAGTTTTTGTTTGTTTGTTTATGATCTAGCAAACAATGCTTTCCAAAAGATCAGAGTGCATAGTCATAGAAGCCAGGCAGTGGTAGAGCACACCATTAAACCCAGCACTTGGGAGACAGATGCAAACAGATCTCTTAGAGTTCAAGGCCACTCTGGATTACAGGAGATTAAACCTATTTAAAAGACAAAGAAAGCTCACACAAAGATTATCCCAGCTCAGCTTTTTTTTTTTCTTCAAACTGTGATAGTGGGCTACTTTTTATTTGTTTGTACTTCTCTAGTTTATTTACTCTGTGCTCATGTTTTTTTTATTAAAAATTTCCGCCTCCTCCGCGCCTCCCATTTACCTCCCCCTCCCCCCTCCACTCCCCCTCCCTTTCCTGTCCGAAGAGCAGTAAGGGTTCCCTGCCCTGTGGGAAGTCCAAGTTCCTCCCCCCTCCATCCAGGTCTAGTAAGGTGAGCATCCAAACATGCTAGCCCCCCCCCCCCAAGCCAGTATGTGTAGTAGGATCCAAATCCAGTGTCCTCATTGTCCGCCATGTTCAGGGAGTCCGGTTTTATCCTGTGCTTTTTCAGTCCCAGTCTAGCTGGCCTTGGTGAGCTCCGATTAGATCAGCCCCACCATCTCGGTGGGTGGGAGCACCCCTCGCAATCCTGACTTCCTTGCTCATGATCTCCCTCCTTCTGCTCCTCCTTTGGACCTTGGGTGCTCAGTCCAGTGCACCAATGTGTGGCTCTATCTCTATTTCCATCCATCGCCAGATGAAGGTTCTATGGTGATATGCAAGCTATTCGTCAGTATGACTATAGGATCTGGCCTTTTCCAGCTCCCTCTCCTCAGCTGCCCAAGGAACTAGCTGGGGGCATCTCCCTGGTTACCTGGGAAGCCCTCTAGAGTCAAGTCTCTTGCCAACCCTAATATGGCTCCCTTAATTAAGATACATACTTTCCTGCTCCCATATCCACCCTTCCTATATCCCAACCATCCCATTCACCCAAGCTCTCCCCATCCTCCCCTTCACACTTTTCTCTCCCCATATCCCCTTACCCCCATCCCACCCCGCCCCCATTTTCCAGCTCTTGGTTCCAGCTCTACCTGAATTTTAAATATCTGTTTTTTGGCTACTTTGAGGAACTGAAGCCACTCATTTTTTTGTTTGTTTTTCTTTCTAAACTAAACTGGAAATGGGTGTGTATCCCTTTCCACAAGTAGAGTTCATTTGCAATGTAGAGTGATGTTCACTAAGCCACTCCCCACATTGACATGGTAAGACAAGACCTTCAGTGTTCTATAGAACACATACAGCCCAGCCCCTGTGGACTTAATGAATCAGGGTAGCTGTGGACTGGAGACTGAAAGGATTCACATATAAGCATTCACATGTCGAGTGATTACAAACCTGGAGTCTGTTGACACCTTGGAATGTTCACGGGTCATCAACCCACAATCTACGTCTACACTTCTTCACATGAATGACTTACTGGATCCCTTCTCTTCTGTCTTTTGATCTTTTATAAACAAAACTGCTCTTGACATTGTAAGTATGTAGAGTATTGAATCAGAGTTCAGGGTTTTAATCTGGCTTGGCTTGAAATATCCCTCAGGAATCATCCTTAAAGAAAGTCATTTAGTAATATTGAAACAATAAAGCCAGATATTTACACAAGCCCTTTGCTGCAATATCATTGTGTCATGGATCTCTTATGATACTGCTACTAAGGATTCAGAAGCATCTTCCTGACCCTGGGCAGGAGAATTTTAATTTCCAGAAAGGAGACCAGAGCTAGAGCAGCAATATGCAATTCAGATTGATCATGAACTATTTCAGCTGGCAGAAAAGGAGGAAAAAAAGAAACATGGTCATGTTTAGGGTTGTAGAGAAATAGCAGATGCAATTAAAAGACAACCGGCCAGGCTACCCAGACTGTCTGGATTCAAAGTTGCAGTGAGCTCTAATTTGGCAGTCACAGTACTGGTGTGTAGGGGGTTTTCCAGGCTGTGTTTGTGGTGTGTGTGTGTGTGTGTGTGTGTGTGTGTGTGTGTGTGTGTGTATGTGTGATCCTGACTTTGCCTTGGTGGTCTATTTGTTGGAGGTCTTTTTGTTTCTGTTCAGTATGCATTTTGGATTGCTCCCTGCTTCTCTGGTTGGTTCATTCACCCTAATTATGATCACCTGATAAAAAGTGGAGGTGACACTTCCAAACCACTAGTCCAAACAGTCCTGATAGCCAGGAAGTTCTGCCATTTGTCTAATTCAAATAAGAAGGCACATTTTACACAGAGGAAACCCAAACAGCCCACCACAGAAATTCCTTCCATCCAATTTCTATGTCTCCTCAGTATCCAACATGATCTTTTTAAGCAGCAGGCAGTTATAATAAGGGTTAAATGATCCCCTACTTTTTCAAATTGAAGTCAGATTTAGAAGGTGTTAGTTTCTTACAGAACTGCTAAATTCCTAGGCTTAAACATTTCAGTGCTTAATCGTGAAATAGCTCAAAAAATACAGTCAGCTTTTTGGAAATATTAAACAAAAACTATAGAGGGTGTTTTGTTATTTTAAAATGACTTGGAAAACAGCATAGAAAACAGCTAAAGCATTCAATTCCATGGCATTATTTTTAAAGAGATGGGTTAAAACTTGTATAATATTGTCAAGAATATGGAATATAGAGTAATTGTGAACGCATGCTATCAAGCAAAGACTCACTATTGACGTTGAGATGAAAGGCTGACAGCCAGAGGGGGAAAAGAACTGGAAACAGCAAAATCTGACACATAGATTACTATAGATTCGAGTTCCTTTCTTTTCCTACAGTAAATAAATAAGGCTGTATTTACTGTCCTAAACCGAGACAACTGAACTATGAGAATAGCATTGCTTTTAGAACAGTTTTTGTTCCTTCTGCTTGAAGCCAAAGAGACAGTTAGGTGAATAGAGGAAGAAGTTCTTCAAGTTAAGGAAGAGTCAGGTTATGGACGTATGATGGATTATGCTGCAATTTGAACTTGACACAGAACATGGTCTGTGGTCACTCCGGGTTCAGAATAGTGTAGAACAGATTCACAGTGTCAGTAATGTCTAACATCTTGCCTTGGGTGGGGTGTCTCGGTTTTAAATTAGCAGCGTACCCCCATTCACAGGAACAGAACTTGCATTCTCTACATTTTATCATGAAAGGATAAGAGGTGACAGAGCAGTGGCGAGAACAAGCACGGACCCGACATCAAATGGAGCACAGCCACAGCCTTGAGTTGCCCTTTAGAAGACAAATTCCAAATCCTCTCAAATTCCTCCTATTATCAAGTGAAAATAAGCAGAATTGAGTTGATTTGGAAAAAGAATCATTAGTTCCAAGTAGATGACAGTATTTCGAAGAAGATGAAAATAAACCTGGCAGAGTTAAAAAGCGAAAATTACCTTTTCTTGGCCACATGTCTCTTAGTAAACAGCTGTCTACAGCAGTAGCAGTAATCATAATTATAGAAATGTTTGGGACATGTGCTTTTTTGTATCCACTTCTGAGACACCTGAAATTCAATATTTTCATTCCTCACAGAAGTTATGATGCTCAAGGTATGAGGGAGAAACAACTAAGGGAGCAGACCTGAGCCAGAGACCTCCACTGGAACTGGCCAAAGCCTGGAACATCCAAGGGAATGGGTCCAAGCCAGTAACATCAGCTGGAGCAGGCCCAAGTCAGCCACCTCCACCAGAGCAGGCAAGAGCTACTGACCTCTGCCAAGGCAGGCACAAACCAGTGACCTGCACAGGAGGAGGCCCTAGCATCTGTGGGACCAGGCCTGAGCCAGCAACCTTAATGGAAGTGAACACAAGCAAGTGAACTCCTCCTCAGGAGCAAGCATGAAGGGGGATGGGCAGGCCCTAATCACATCTGGGATTTCAGAGCGACCTCCAGCAATGCTGAGTAATTTCCATGGTGACTGGAACCATAACCCCAATTGCACCATACAAGAAGTTCACTGGATCAAAAACAAAAAAAGGCACCTTGCCATACAATAATCAAAACACTAAACATAGAGGATAAAGAAAATATATTAGGAACTGCAAAATAAAAAGGCCAAGTAAGATATAAAGGCAGGCCTACCAGATTTACACCTGACCTCTCAATGGAAATAATGAAAGCCAGAAGTTCCTGGTCAAGCATTATGCAAGCAATAAGAGACCACGGATGACAGTCCAAAATACTATACCCAGTAAAACTTTCAGTTACCATAGATGGGCAAAACAATATATTTCATGACAAAACTAGATTTAACCAATATCTAACCACAAACCCAGTCCTACACAAAGAAGGAAAATTCCAATCAAGGAAGTTACATATATCCACAAAAAAGAGACAATAAATGATCACACAGCAATAAATCCCAAAGAGATGAAAAACACACAATAACATCACCAAAAATGAAAACTAAAATAACAGGAACCAGAAATCACTGGTCATTAATATCCTTTAATATAAATAGACTCAATTCAGCTATAAAAAGACATAGGCTAACAGATTGGATATGAAAATAGAATCCATCATTCTGCTGCATACAAGAAACACACCTCAACCTCAAAGACAGACATTACCTCAGAGTAAAGAGTTGGGAAAAAGTTTTCCAATCAAATCAGCCTAAGAAATAAGCTGGTGTATCTATCCTAATATCTAATAAAATAGACTTTAAATTAAAATCAATTAAAAGAGACAAAGAAGGATATTTCATATTACTCACAAAAAAATTCATCAACAGGAAATCTCAAATGTGAACATTTACTCCCGAAATACAAGAATACCCTCATATGTAAAAGGAATACTACTAAAATTTAAATCACACATTAAACCACATACACTAAGAGGGGGAGACTTCAGCACCCTACTTTCACTACTGAACAGATCTGCAAGACAGAGACTTAACAAATAAATAAATAAATAGATAAAGAAGCTAAGAAAGAAATCAGAGAAACACCACCTTTCACAATAGCCACAAATAACATAAAATATCTTGGGGTAAGACTAACCAAAGAAGTGAAAGACCTATTCGACAAGAACTTTAAGTCTTTGAAGAAAGAAATTGAAGAAGATACCAGAAAATGGAAAGATTTCCCATGATCTTGAATAGGTAGGAGAAACATAATAAAAGTGGCAATCCTACCAAAAGCAATCTATAGATTCGATGCAATCCCCATCAATATCCAAACAAAATTCTTCACAGAGCTTGAAAGAACAACATTCAACTTCATATGCAAAAACAAATAGCCAAACAATTCTGTACAACTAAGAAACTTTTGGAGGCATAACCACATAATATAATAAGATAAAATAAACCATCACATGAAAGTTGAGGAAAGCAAACAAAGAGAAGGTAAACGCTCCAAGACAATGAACAAGAATCAGAGACCCATTTGTTCATATACTCAGGAGTCACAAAAAATACTAAACTGAAAGCTGTAGCATATAGTTAAAAAGCTGGTGCAGACCCATACAGGCCCTGTGCATTCTGCTCCAGTCTCTGTGAGTTATCGGAGTTTTGCTAATACTGATTTAAAGGGCTTTGTTCTCCTGATATTCTCTATTTCTTCAGGCTCTTTCATGCTTTCTGTCCCCTTTTGTCTTTTTTAGGATTCCCTAAGTTCAGAGGGAAAGGATTTAGTGGATACATCTGATGTAGAACAGTATGTATCAAGGTCTCTCTGCCTGTTTGTGTGTGTAAAACATACCTGTGATTTTCTGTATTTCAAGCCATCTGCTGCTGAAGAAAACTTCTCTGATGATGGTTGAATAAGGCACTGATCTGTGAAGATATCATTTGGAGTCATTCTTTTATTCTCCTCTTTTTGATTTTTAGAGCAGTAGTATTTTGTTTTCCCTTTGTCAACTAAGCAGTATTGGATATGGGCTCTATCCAGTGGAGTGGGCCTTAAGTCAAATCAGACATTGGATGGTTACTCCAAAAAGCTTTGTGCCACCATTACACTAACATATTTGCTGGCAGGACAAATTATAGAGCAAAGGTTTTGTGGCTAGGTTAGTAGGTATGTTTCTCTTTTGATAGCCTGCAGAGTACCTTCCCATACCAAAGACACTAGAATATAGGGATGAAGGTACTTTGTAGGTGCCAGCTTTACCTTTCCATGTTCAATGAGTTTTGTGTGAGTACTTGTGGCACACCATGCCCGTCTGTGCTCTATGAGCCGCCATATAGTTTGTGAACCAGGCAAGGGGCTGGAGATTGAAACACACAAAGACAGAGACAGGGACACAGGTCATCCTTGATGCCAAAATGCCCCAAGAATGCCCCCTTTATTGTATACCTCCACCTGATCCTCCAGTTCCAATGTCTCCAATCCACCCATAAACTTACTATATTTATCACTTCCATGGAGATCCATGTGTTCTCCCTTGTCCCTTCCTCTATACCTAACCTTCCTTAGTCTATGGTTTATAGCTTGGTTATTATTTCATATATATTCTGAATCATTCTGAATCATTTTGACTGAGGTAACCCAGTCCCATATTTATCTTTATTGGTCTGGGTTACTAGACAATTTTTTCTGGTTCCATCCATTTGCCTGAAAATTTTATGGTGTTTTTATTTTTTTAAATGACTGAGTAATACTCCAGTATGTAAATGTACGACATTTTATTTATCCATTCTTCTGAAAAGGAACATCTAGATTGTGTCTAATTTCTGGCTATTATGAATAGAAACAGCATTGAACTTTATTGAGCAAGTGTCCTTGTGGTAGGATAATGTCTATGGATTCAAATTCTCACACTTTGTTACTTATATTTGCATGTTGAAGGATGCCAGCACCTTAACTATTTTTCTATCCTAGTTTACATTGTATTGGATCTCTCACAGATGGTGATGTGGAGATGTAAATTCCATCCTAAATAATCTGAGTCATATAAGGAATTAAAATTATTTTCCTCTCTAATATCACTAGATCCTTTTTCAAATAGGTTCATAACAAGTGTTTATTGTCATGACACTGCATGTTCATCCTTCTTAAGTTAACATCCTTTTTTTTTTCTAGGAACAGTCTTTTAATTGACCTGAACCTTGGCTATTTAGCTAGATTGTTGGGTCACTGAACTACAAGGACCCACATGTCTGCGGACTCCCTCATTTGAGGATTAAAAAACATGTCGCCATATGCCATCCTCTTTAAATATGCGTTCTAGGGATTGACTACAGGTCCTCAAATTTGTATCGTAAATACTTACTGACTGAGATATCTGCATTTTTATGTTTCAAGTGCACAATTCCATCAGTGGTAGACATTGAAATATCACATTAACACATTAATTTAAAAGAAATAGTTTTTGACTTAATGATAAAATACAGTATGTGGTCATGGCCTAACAACAACTCTCTTTATTTTCAATGTTGAAGAGGATATGATGATTATATAGCTTTACTAAAATTATGACATCAACTTCACCTATGATCCATCAAACCAAGTATCAATTTCCTAGGCTGTTGGTAGTATGGTGATCATGTGATAAAAGATGGGCCTGAGCAATTTACTTTTTCTAAAGACTTATGCTTTGATCTCTTCCCTGTATCAGAGTCAGTGCTCCTTCTCTCTTAATTCTGAGGAGGCTGAGACTTGTTTCATTATGTTCCCCATAGGGAACATAACACAGACAGTTAAACTTTCTTTGAAATGTATCCTGCTGGCATTTATTGTTATATTTTTATCTCTCATGCTTTCCTAATATTAAAATCGATTTGGTTGGTATCGCTCTTCCTTTAACCCAAATTTAAATTGAATAGCCTTCAACTAATAGAGATAAGGCAGGCCATACTCTTAAATCAAGAGTGCATTGATGCACTCTTATACATGCAAACCAAAAATGGGAGGATTGCAAGCAAATTTCAAAACTTCTTTTGGAAGTACATTTGTTGCAAGGGAAAGGGCCACCTGTTTGTCCCAGCCAACTGGCTAGCTTATACCTGAAACAACCCCACAGAAACTGTATTAATTAAAACATTGCTTGGCCATTAGCTCTAACATCTTATTGGCTAACTCTTACATATTAGTTTAACCCATCTCCATTAATCTGTGTATTCTCATGTGACAGTGGCTTACTGGAGATTCTAACTGGCATCCATCTCAGGCAAAAGATCCATGGCTTCTCTCCGACACTGCTTTCTTCCTAGAATTCCCAGAATTCAGTTCTGTTTCCCCTGCCTACCTGAGTTCTGCCCTATCAAAAGACCAAGGAAGTTTCTTTATTCATTGTCCAATGAAAGCAGCACATAAACAGAAGGACCTTTTACGCCATATGTTCTAGGCAATTCCTCTACTGATGATGGACAGGCACTATTTTGCCAGTCCTGTTAGTGTGGCAGCTTCCATCCAAATGTATCAAAGGAGGAAAGGAAACTTACAGTTTAAATTAATGTCTTTAACTTAGAAAACTTAGAAAAAGCTCAGATCTGAGAATTTGTTTCCTAGAATTAAATAATAGAACACAAACTTCAGTCATTATTCTACTCTTTTCAACAAAATCGACCCTGGTAGCACAACAATCGTCATTCCTCAAATTTAAAATTTAATATATCCCTGGCAGCTAACATCAATCAAGTTGTAATACAGCAATTCATATACATGTTTTCTTGTAGTCAGACTTAAAGGTGATCAAAGTTAATAAACACAGACTTGAGAAAGCCCATTGTGGGCTTTCTAATGGTGTACACTGACAAAGATGGAAAAATTAATTTAATGATGCGGGCACATTGTTGAAGTACAGGCTACTTGCTTGTCCTAGGACCCAGAACCGAAATAAACACACAGATACTCTATTAATTAAATCACTGCTTAGTCCATTAGCTCTAGCTTCTTATTGGATAGCACTTACATATTAATTTAACCCATTTCTATTAATCTGTGTATCACCATGAGGCTGTGGCTTACGGGATAAAGTTCTAGCATCTGTCTCCAGAAAGGCTACAAGGCTTCTCCTCACTAGGCCCCTTTTCTCCCAGCATTCAGTTTAGTTTTCTCCTCCTAGCTAAGTTCTGCCCTGCTATAGGTCCAAAGCAGTTCCTTTATTCATTAATGGTAATCACAGCATACAGAGGGAACTCCCACATCAGCGCACCAAGCAAACCCCAAATAATACTGTCCTTATAGTACATACCCAGCTGTCTTCTAAAGGAAAAGTCAGGAAAGATAAAGAACCTTCCCAGCTTGTAGGAGACAAAGGAGGTCTGGGAACAAAATGCAATGTGGGATCTTGGACTGCTTCACCAAAAGAAAACACAATACATTAGTAAAAAAAAAATGAGGTAATGTAGCACAGAACTTCATAACATAATTGTATTATGTCCTTGATATGTTCTTAGATTTGACCATTATAAATGCAGTTGAGAACATTCTGCCATTCTGACTTCTGAAAAATAGATATAAGGAGTTTTTTGTAATATTGTTTGAAACCTGAAATCATTTTAAATGAAAGTTGTAAATTTGTGCCAAGCTTAATAAAAGCCAGTGATCACAACAATCATGTGAAAGCAGATCACAGCAAATTTAGGAAATAATGTGGTTTAATTGGTGATCCTATTAAGTAAAAAATTACAGCATTAAACACAATTCAGCAAGGAAGCTTTAAGAAGTTACTGAACACAATGTGCTGCTATACAGTCAAGTTGAGAAAAGCATACTCTTCAGTCTTTAAGGGTACAAAAGATACATCAAATCTGCAAATCTTAGTTTTAAGAGAAATATAGAAAATGTATGTGAAACTCTACATCATTAAGACCAAAGCAGAATAATTTACATATTTTCAAGTATATATTTAAAAAAAAAAAACACTTCAGCATCAATGAGGTGGTTCATCAGGTATAAACTGAATTTCTACCAAGCCTGATGAGCTGAGTTCAATCCCTGAGACCTACACGGTATAAGGAGAGAACCAACTTCTTCAAATGTCTTATAACCTTCACAGCTAAACCTTGGCATGTGTGTACCCACACATATAAACACATGCCTACTCACATACACACACAAGTAAAGAAACGTAATTTAAAAATTAGAAAGAAACTCTTGAAAATAATGTATCAGGACTATTATTGTAATAACTATACTGTATGTTGCAGACAGGCAATGATGCTAGTTAAAATAAGTATGCATTTATTGGAATAGAGACTATGAAAAATTCTCATGTGATATTCTAAAGGACTAATCACATAAATCTCAGAGTTTGGAGTCTGATCCTGAGGTCATTTATATAGTTTAAGTTTAATAATATGAGAAATACTTCATATGTATTCACTGGTGAAAGAAAAGATACTGTTTTCTCCTACTTTATGTCATTTCAATAGGTGCATCTAAGTATATATAAAGTGAAATACTCCATCAGGTTATCCAATGTCAATGGGCCATTTAATCAATATTACCTCTGCTGGAGAAAATCATATTGTGCATTATGTATGTGCAAAAAATCCTACTTTCTCAGGAATCTACATAGTCTGTCCTAAGAGTTATCTTCTCTCAATGTCCCTGGCAGTCAGAGAGCACATTTTCCTATAGCTGTAGGTTGATGTGGGAGGTGATGTATGCTGTGAATATGTTTTATTGCCATTCGTTAATAAAAAAGCTGCTTTCAGCCAATTGCTTAACAGAGCAAAGCCAGGCTGAAAGAGATATATAGAGAGAGTAGGCAAAGTAACAGGAAAGACATGTAGCCACAGATAGGAGACAAACGCACAAGATCCTTGCCAGTAAGCCACAGCCACGAGGCGATACGCAGATTAATGGAGATGGGTTAATTTAGGATATAAGAACTAGTTAAAAATATGCTTAAGCTATTGATCAAACAACATTGGAACTAATATAGTTGCTGTGTGATTATTACAGTTCTGGGAAGCTGGGAATGAACAAGCAACAGTAGGTGTTTCTATACTAACGATATGATCACTTTGTACGATGGCTAGTTTTAATTGTCAACTTGAAATAACCTAAAATCACCTGGGAAAAGAGTCACAGTGAGAGAGTTCCTACTGGGTAAGCCAATAAGCCTAGCTATGCGAGGCTGTCTTAATTAAGTTAATTGATGTGGGAAGACATAGCCCACTGTGGGGCATACCATCCCCTAAGTAGGAGGGACTTGACCTATATAAATAGAGAAATTGAGCTGAGCACAGGTGATCAAGAGAGCATGAATTCATTTGTTTCTCTTTATTCTTACCTGGGTGTGAATTGACACCTTGAATCCTTGAGTCCCCTCCTGTGATGGATGGTAACCTGAAAATACTGGCTTTATACAGAACAGAAATGCTGATTTCTATTCAGGGCACTTCAAAAGATAGCAGCTGCTAACTATGATGCCTAGACTATCACATTTTAAAGGACATATGAGTAAATAATTCCACCTCTAAATCAATATAAAACTGACAATTCAGAATCAGTTGTCCTGAGATATAGTGAAAAAGCAAGTGACCTAAATGGAGTTCATGACACGTTGTTTATTTAGAGATAGCCTATGATAAAATAGTTTAGGCACTGAGCACTTGATAGTCTAGATTCCTTATTTTAGCCATGATGACAGTATGTGCCTATAAATTTGGTTTTTCCCCCTGTTTGATCTAAAACAAGATAGATTTGTTTAAACGGCAAAATTCCAATAGTCTCATAAGAGTAAACACTTTCCATAGAGATTTCAGGAATGTTCAGCCTTCCTTTCCCACTGCAGTCTTTGAAGTTACTTCAAGACCATTACAGTTCTTTAATTACTAGTGTTTCCTGTATCACTTAACATTCCAGTGAGGGTGGCATGGGCAAGTTTTGCTCTATAAGTTGCCACAGTGTACCTCTTCAATTTGTTCCCCTGTTGTCTGTCCTGAAAACCAGATGAAAGCCTCTTTCCCTGCTTGGGGCAATTACATTTATCCCTGATCACTCAGCTTTCCCAGGCCTGACATTCAGCTTCTCTTTACACTGATATTTGATACTACAGGTTGTGTTAGATAATTTCCTACAAGCCAAGCAGGAGATGTTGAAGCACCAGGGATTTCTGGGTTTCTACTCTGCATGTCATAACGGGTTTCCTGCTCTGGATTAACAACCCCAAGGAAGAAAATTGTCCACACTAGGGGGGCTGGATCTCCTACAAATAGCAGAATCTTAGAACGGAATAGCTTGGCTTTCCTTGTTAGAACTACTATGCTAGCACTCTATAACTAACCTTAATTATCCAACCTCTCCTTAATAAGCCCTGATTACTCTCAGAGGTCTGACTTTAAGGAATTATTTCATAAAAAAAAAAAACAAAAAAAAAACTTCAGGTGGAATTTGTAGTCCTAAATTTGCTGGTACAGAAAAGTTTTTATTTTTAAGGTTTTTTCTTTTTTGTGTTTTTGTTTTGAGATTATAACATAATTACATCATTCCCCCTTTCTTTTCCTCCCTCCCAGCCCTTGCATATTTCTCTCTTTCAATTTTGTCTTCTTTTTCTTTAACTGTTATTGTGTGTGTGTGTGTGCGTTCTTAAATACATAAATACAACCTTATCAGTCTGTATAATGTAACTTTGTTACTTGTATGTATGCTTTCGGAGCTTACTGTTTGGTATTAGAAAACCAATTGGTATGCTCATTCCAGGCAGAGACTATTTTTCCCACCCTCTGCATCCCTCAGTTGTCTGTCGTTGTTTGTCTAGGGTTGAAGCCCAGAGAACTTTCACTGCTTCCATATTAACACATACAAGGGTGCCATCCTTTTCAGGTCATATTCAGACAGCCATGTTGGAAAGACATCATGAATATCGCTTCTGACATTTGTAAGAGACACCATCTCACAAAAAATCTTTCTGTTCTTTCAGCTCTTAAAGTCTTCCCATCCCCTCCCTTCCACAATGATCCCTGAGCCTTATGTATAAAAGTTGTGTTGTGAATTCATCAACTGGGACTGGGCCCCACATTTTTACATTTTAACAGGTTGTAATTTTCTGCAACAGTCTATTATTTATTGCAAAGAAAAGTCTTAAGATACCTCTTTTTGGCAAAGATTAAAGCATAGTTGAGACTTAGCTGGATGGAAAATTAAGTCACGCTGAAAAAAAGGCACAATACGTTCTTATATAGAGAATTCTTCAACATTGTGTGTTCTAATCCCAGACTAGTTTTTGTCTGTGCACTTTTCAGAGAGAAACTGAACTCCACTGGGATTCAAGCCAAAGACATGAGATTGTCCTCTTCGCTGTGGTATTTCATTACTATTGGGAAGGCACCCAATTCTTTGAGATTCTATGTTTTTACTGGGAAATAGGAGTCACACCCAGCACAAAAATTTTTGGTTATATTTAAAGAAGACAATGCAATAAAAAAAGACTTACTTTTTCATTCTAATGGTGTCACATCTTTGTCAGTAACCATTGCAATTTTAAAGCCCTTTCAGAACCCTCATGTCTCAACATTTCAGAATGGTTAGGTTGTTATGAAACTATTCAAAGGTCTGAGACATGGCTCAGTAATAGACCACATGTTTGGTGTGTGCTGAGAACTGGAGTCCATCTGAGTAGCAACAGAAAAATACAATGTCATGTATGTGTGTGTAACACAACTTCCAGTTATCACATTGAGTTCATTCAAAGTAGGATTAATTCTAATAAAACATCAATATCTCTATGTCAAAGCACAGATACCCATTAGGTGGCATAAATAAACATTATGTACTTTCATAATTACTTCAGACAAGGCTCACTTTCCATAAAAATACTTGCATATTCCAGTACTATATTTATTCATATTTTGGAGTTAGAAATGAGAAACTGCCAAACTTTTTTTTTCTTTGATACCACCACAAATCAAAATTTCTTTTGAGGAAGTGAATGCAAATTTTATTTTTATAGAATAAGTCTTGAATATCTTTCTGTCTGTATTAGATAGGTTTTTTTGTGGAAAATATATAGTGGAAGCAAATAGTGGTTGGGAAAGACAAAGAAAGGCAAGAAGAGCAGGAGGAAGATGAATGGGAGATAAACAGGAAGAATAAGAAAGGAAAGCAGAAAGAATGGAAGAGAAGGAAGAAAGAGAAGAGGAAGAAAGAGAGAACAGGAGCGAGAGCTGGAAGGAGAAAAACTGGACTTCAGCAGTACTTTTTAACTTTACTCAACAAAGAAAGATAAAGTAACCCAAGCAATGGTAAAAATTGTATGCATAATTCATAAAGTGTATTATCAAGAATGCACAGAGTCACACACTCAGAAGACTTCAGGAAAATCATGTTTGGGATTCTGCAAGCAGCAAGTGCCACTTTGAAATTACAGTAAAAGCCAGAAAAAATTTAAAAACAAAATTAAAAAGAAGAAAAATAATAAAAAGCATTTTTCTTTCTCTTCCCCCTGTCCCCACATCTCTCTGTCTCTCCCTCTCTCCCCCATTTTCTTCACTGCAATAAAACTCCTTCCTAGAAAGAAAGAAAGAAAGAAAAAAAGAAAGAAAGAAGAAAGAAGAAAGGAAGAAGAAAGAAAGAAAGAAATAAAGAAGAAAGAAAGAAAGAAAGAAAGAAAGAAAGAAAGAAAGAAAGAAAGAAAGAAAGAAAGAAAGAAAAGAAAGGAAGGAAAAAGGAAAGGAAAGGAAAGGAAAGGAAAGGAAAGGAAAGGAAAGGAAAGGAAAGGAAAGGAAAGGAAAGGAAAGCTACAAAGAAGCAATCTCTTAGTCCCTGGTCTAGAAATGCCCACTGCGACTGTGTCCATTACTTTCTAGTCCAGGAACGCAGGTGTCCATCATCAACACAGCAAACTCACAGGAGCTCAAATGCATGCAGCTAACATTTCCAACTGTTTCTTTAAGCATCACTTCCTGTTCTGCTTGGGCTTTTTGCCTCTATCGTCTATCACACATATAAAGCATTTCCAAATTGCCTTTAAAGGAAGCAGTTTGACATGCTAAATTAAACGGAGCTCCAGAGACATTTGTTTTCGGCAGCAAAAACAAACGCAACTAGACAAAAAAGAAAGGAAAGGGGGAAAAATGCCTAGGCCATCAGATCTTAAACCATATTTCTTTTCTGTCTGCGTGTTAAACGGCAATAATGTAAATGAATGTGAACCGCTTGGCGAGTTATGAGAAATTAAGCTGCAAATTGCAATGCTGGTGAGTGAAGGCTGGCATGGGTGGGATGCGATGATAACACGGTGGGTGGGGACCTGAGCCTTCATTAGGGATTCTCATTTCTCACTCATTTCATTCCCAGTTATAAAGTCCAGTGAAATGGATCTCAGTAATTGCAAAGTTGATGGCTCCATTGGTTTAGGGGAAATGAGTACAACCATTACTTCTTCCGCTTTCTCTTTTCTTCCTCTCCTGCATTTTTTTGTCGCATCCACAGGATTTTTGGAAAGCTTTTTTTTTTTTTTCTGAATTATCAGAAGAGTAAAACTCTACAGTAGCTGTGACATTTGTATAACCTACAGCCTCCAGCACACTTATTTTTTTAAATTGTGATATAATAACATCAACAGATGACGAGCCAGTAGCAATGTTCCTTACACTGTTAGGAAAGGGATGGGCACAGAGAGAAAGAATATAAAACAACCCTCAGTTTGCTTAAGTAATGGCTCAAGGAGGAAACAGGACAAAGCAGAAAGTTTAATAGATATTAACATCGACAGGGCATGAACTACAAAATCTATTAAACCACAGATATTAGCTAAACTGTATTCAAAGCTCTTTAGAAATTTAAAGTATTATGGTTTAAAAACAACTTGAAGTAGACAGGAACTAATCTGTCCAGTGACCAGTTCTTCAAATTAATGTAAAAGAAACATCATGTTAGACACTCATTTCCTGTCCTGCAGCAAAAGCATGTTATAAATGTACCTGCTCCAGGAAAACCGTTCATGTTCTCCTCATCCCATAAGAGTGACTATATTTCTAAACACAAAAAATTGTAATTAAAGATGAGGTAAAATCATGTATAAGATGAAGTAGGTAGGGTCAGCTAGGGGTGATATGTTGCAGGCAACCCTGCTCGAACACCCCTTGGGGGAGAGGGTGAGAAGGCATCAAGTCAATGACATAGACCAAGTCACATGAATAGTAAAGTAGGTAGCTGTATGTTCGTTTATTGTGGAAATCAGGCTTGTTTATATACCCACTACCCGCTCTGTATCCCATTGGCTGCAGTGAATGAGTCTGTGGTGCTGACTTCTTTCTTTTGGTCTATGGATCAGGCAACCCTACATCAGTGGTCTCCAAGCATGGTGAAAGAATCCAGGTTGGACCAAGGGAAAGTCATTATTGTGCATGCCCATACCAGCCAGTCTATTCACCGGCGATCACTGCCCAGTCAGGAGGAAAACCATAAGCTGTTTTCCTTCTACAGTGATGTTTGTAAATTTTCTAATTATAGGAGAAATTGAGCAGAATGTGGAAATTTTTCAGCTAAGGCAATTATATGTGTCTATGCCCAAATTCCACTTTAAATCTGTAGATCATGATCAAAGTTTCAGGATGAGCCCTCTGTGTTTTCTCAGGAGGAGATATCTATTCATGAAAGTTCCATACTAAATTACCTACTATTAATCTGCTGGGCCAATCTATGGCTTTGCTTCTAGTATTTGTTTTGTAGAATTCAAAGCACCCATATAAAATGTGTGTATGTTTAGAATTACTAGGTATGTTTCATGAGTTGTTCCTTTCTTTAATCAGTATGAAACAACCTGTGGTTTATCAGCAAAATTTTACTTTTCAACTATATAAAGAATAAAATTATGCCATTTACGGGAAAAATGAATGTGACCGGAAATAATCATATTATTTGAATTAAGCCAATCTCAGAAAGTCAAATATTGTATGTTTTGCTTTCTGTGTTGTTCCTAAATTTTATACAGATACATAACATGGATTAAAACTGATTCTCACCGGGCGGTGGGGATGCACACCTTTAATCCCAGCACTTAAGAGGCAGAGGCAGGCAGATCTCTGTGAGTTCGAGGCCAGCCTGGTCTACAAGAGCTAGTTCCAGGACAGGCTCTAGAAACTACAGTGAAACCCTGTCTCGAAAAAACAAAATAAAACAAAACAAAACTGAATCTCTCTAGATCAGTGGTTTTCTACCTTCCTGGTACTATGACCCTTTAATATAGTTCCTCATGTTTATATTGTAGAGAGCCCAATCATATAATTATTTCATTGCTACTTTATAACTGTATTTCTGCTACTGTTTAGGATCATAATTAAATATCTGAAATGCAGGATGACTTGACAGACGACCTCCAAAGGGGTCATGAGCCACAGGTTAAGAATCACTGCTTTAGAGTAACAGAGGATATTAATGGAGGAGGTGAGAAAAGAGAGAGTAGGAAGATGCAGGGATAAGGAGCTTCATGTACAGTATACACTTGTGTGAAAACCTTAAAAATAAATTTACTTAAAAAAAATCTGTCAACAACATGACAAAGTACAGCTGAATCGTTGGTACTCTTTATAGATGACATTCTTTTACTGCCAAGACAGTTTTAAGAAGAACACAAAGAAAATATAAACATGTCTAAGTACAAGCTCTGGAAGCAAGCAAGAGCAGACCCGGGTGGGTGGGTCGGGAAGACTGATGCATGCGGTACTGTCAGGGCGACATAGTCAGTGCACAATTCAGTAGTGACATTACAGCAAAGGGGATTGTTCTTATCTGTTTACTTTTCTTTAAAAAAGACCTATGACCATATCCTCTATAACTTTTCTGTCTCTTCTTAGAATAACCTTTGTACCATACACAATTAAGTTACACGGAAAACCTGACTTCATATTTATATAAATTTTGAGCCCTTCAATTCCAAGATGGTATAGTTTACCTGTTGGCTCGAGGTTACAACCAAATGGTCAGATGTTTGGGCAAAAATTCTGAGGGTCTAAACTGATAGTTCTGGACAAAAGAAACATATGAATTGATAGACTGGGAAAAGAATTGCCCTCCTCTCATTGACTGGGTGCCATCCAAACAGTTAAAAACTTGTGTAGAACAAGAAGCTGAATGTAAGAGAAATGGTCCTGCTTGCATGCTTGAGGCCAGGCATTGGCCTTTTATGGCTTTTAGACTGAAAATTAGTCTTTTGTGTTCTAGAACATGCATCATTGGCTATTCTGTTTCTCAGTCACTTAGACTAGACTTTGAACTACAATGATTCTCTTGATATATAACTTCATAAGTGGATATTGATTGAGATAAGTCAGCCTTTGCATGCACATGAGCCAATTCCTTATAATGAGACTGGAAGAAAGATAGATTAGATAATGATAAATAATATGAATGGGATGAGATGTGAAATACATGTAGATATTGATATGTAGATAGAAATATTCTGTTGATTATTAATTTCTGGAGAACTCTAATGCTACAAACCCTATGGCTATAAAAGATTATAGATTGTAAATACAAAAATTTGAAAGTATTAACTCTAGGAGGGTTAGGCATGTGAATGCACACTTAACTACAGCATCAGTGGAGGGCACTGTCGCAGTTTGAATCTAAAATGAACAAAAGCTCATGCCATCAACTTATAGTGCTTTGTGCAGAAGATGTAGAAACTTTGGGACTGTGACCTAGTTTAGTTTGAAATAACTTGCTCTAAGTAGGTGTTGAAAATAACAGTTTACCAGTGGATGAGTGGACCCTACTTTTTGGTTCATCAATCTATAAAACAGTTATACCATAATCCCTTATAACATTGAAAAGGCCATTTCATACTACAGGCCTTCCCTGCAAGGATATATGGATACACAAGAAACCATGAGCCAACATAGATCCATCCCCTCTTAAGTTGCTTCTGTTAGAAGTTCTGTTACGAGAAAGATAACTAATATGAAGTCCAAGAAAATATTTCTCATTGGATATTTTCAAAGTAGTTAAAAACTGCTTAAAAGAAAGTTTTGGTAAGTGATAAAAATAAATATCTACATTGCTAAATGCTTGCTATTTGAAAAAGTGTATCATGATCAGTAATTGTTTTTATCCTTAACAAAAACATTGCAAACCATGAGGAGATGAGATATAGAGTTATTATATAGATATAAAGTATGTATATAGTCATGAGAAAATTGAGATGATGTGGGATTCTTCCCTTCATGCTGTCAATGTGTTTACTACCATTGGTTAACAAAGAAGCTGTTTAGGTCAATGGCAGGGCAGAATAAAGCCAGGTGTAAAATCTGAACAGATATATAGGGAGAGTAGGTGGAGTCAAGGAGAAGTCATGTAGCTAACGAAGAAGAAAGATGCTAGAACCCTGGAAACTTACCAGTAGGACATGATATTGTGGTGATATACAGATTAACAAAATGGGTTAATTTAAGATGTAAGAGCTAGCTAAAAATATGCCTGAGTTATTAGGTAAGCAGTGCTGCAATTAATATGGTTTCTGTGTAATTATTTAGGTCTGGGTATCCAGAAAATGAATGAACAGTTTCCATTTACATTGAGCCAGTATGGTTCTAATCCTTTGATAAGATTGTGTGACCAAGGCAACTAATATAAGAAGAATTTATTGGAGACTTTAATCTTCAGAGGCTTAGATTCCATCAGCATCCTGCTGATGAACACTGCAGAAGGCAAGCAGATATGGTACTGGATCAGTAGCTGAGAGCTCACATCTTTATGCATAAGTAGAAAATAAAGAGAGCTAACACAGAAAGGCATAGACTTTTGCTAACTTAAAACCTACCTCCCCCCAAAACACATCTCATTAAACAGGGACATACTGTCAATCTTTCCCAAAAAGTTGTACCAACTAGGGATCAAATATTCAAAATATGAGTTCATGGGGTCTATTCTCATCCAAACTATTATTTTCTATACTTGGCCCCTATAGACTCTTATCATAATGCAAATTGTATTTAGTTCAACTTTAAAAATCCCATACTCTTTCAAAATCTCACCACAATTTAGAAGTTCAAAATTTCTTTTGAAATTCAAGGCAAATTTTGTGTTGTAACCACCTTCCAGCATAACATCTAAATAAAATGTGAATTATATACTTCCAGCACAGATTGTATTAGAATATAATTTACCATTCTAAGGGTGGCAAATAAAGATGTAGTGGAGAAATAATGGACCAAAGCAAGAATAAAACTCTACAGGATGAGCTCCAAATTCTGCAACACTATATTCTGTGTGATAAGCTTAGGTCACGCCATTCTTCCAGCATCGATGACCACAATACACTGTTTTCATTCTTGAGTTTGTTCCAATTCCTTTATATATCTCCTGCTGACTGACATCCCACAGCTATGGCACCTCAACATTCAGGGTTCTCCAGTGTAATCTGGGTTTCAATTTTATATCTTTCCACAATGGCTTCTCAGAGTCCCCATGCAGAGAATCTCTTGCATACAACTGACCTCTGCAGTTCTCTGAACCTTGAAGAAAGATTCTGTAACCCTTTAGTTCATCCTACCTTTACAACACTAAATCCAGAACAAAGTGGCAAAGCCTGCCAAATCTGACTCCTTCTTCGGATAGACCATACCCCCCCCCCCATGAATTACATTTGCACAATATTTAATTGAATAAGTTTTTCCCTTGGAGTTGCATTTTAGGCATGGAAAATTCATTAAGCATTTTTTGATAGTTTGGAATCTCAGCTGGGGAGGGTCTTGCCTTAAGGACACTCCTTCTTTCATTCTGTTCTGGATCATGCCTCTGATTTTCTCTTTGAGCACAAATTTTGACTTCAGCGCTTTGTTTCCTAGTGCTCTTTTTTCTCCTCACACTATTCATTTTCATTTTATTGTGCCCCACTTGCTCTTTTTCACTGTAGAACTACATAAGAGGCTTCACAGTATTAGTCTGTCTTGAGATCATTTCTGCCAATAAAATTAGTCTAAAGCTTTACAATTTAGCCTCAGGCTGATTTGTAGGATAAGGGTAGAGAAAAGTCACAGTCTTTGAAGATACAATAAAAATGTTCTCTAATTCAGTTGCTAGCACTTTTCTCCTCTGAAACCTCCTGAGTAGGACCTCCATAGTCCATATTTTTGCAGAACTACTGTCATCCAAACTCCTACTAGGATGACTCATTTACAGTTCCCAGATGCAAAGTCTTCCACATTCCTTCAACAAACAGCATGGTATGACATGCCACAATAGCCCACTCCCTGTGGACTATTGAGATAATTGTTTTAACCTCTCATCTAGTTACTTTCTATTTGCTATGATAAGACAACATGAACAAGTCAAATTACAGAAAAAGAGCTCACTGAGGAGTTAAATTTTCAGAGGGTTAGATTCCATAACTATCAAGTTAGAAAGCATGGCAGCAAGCAGTCAGACATAGGAGGCAAAAAGAACTAACTTGACATGCCTTGGGATTTAAAAACCTCAACGCCAACTCCCATTGATATGCTCCCTCCAGTGAGATCAGACCTCTCAATCCTTCCCAAACAGTTGCTCTACCTCTATACCAAGTATTTAAATATGCAAGCCTATGGGAACCATTTCTCTCAAGGAACCACATGGGTTTAAGTGGTACCTGCCTGTTCCAGTTCCTGAAACTGATAAGAAAACAGTGCGGGAAGCAACAAGGAGTAGTAAATATATATACTCATATGTGAAATGAGTAGAAAGTTGCCATCTAACTTACTAATTTCCTTGCCTTTCTTTTCATCTTTTTCTGTTCTACATCTGGAGTAAGATGAAGTATTGTCGTCTTATTTCTTCTACCAGCTCTTGAGCAAGCAGATGGGGGATATTCAAGGTAACGCATGCTTGTGGTTTCTTAGGACTGTGGTTTTGCTATGGTTCCACTGAAACCTCACAACAAATGAGAATTCTAGGAAAGCACTAAAATATAAAATTCATCCATGTATAACAATTATTACTGCCTTTGGCTTTATTTTGGAGCAAAAGCAAATGATGGGTAGGAAAAAATAGATATCTCTTAATATCAAAATCTGTTTTCTGGTTTTGTAGATAAGTTTTCTTTATTTTCAAAATCCAGTTATTTTTAAAGTTTTCTAAACAAACATATCTTGCTTACATGGTTTGATATATTTGTTTATCTGTTTATATATGTATATATATAAATATATATAAGTATATATGTATCTATTGGCATATAGATACATTTAAATACCTTTATATATTCAGTAGCAATAAAATAAATAATATTCAGAGCAGGGACAAAATCTATATAGAGATAGATAGATAGATAGATAGATAGATAGATAGATAGATAGATACCACACATATTCAATATATCATGGTTTCAGATTTCTCTTCTATAGTCATTACCTTGCTTGTCTCTAATTTTCAACAGTCATGATTTATACAATCATTTATATTGTCAAATTCAAAGGAATTTACTCAATCTATTTATTTTGAGCTGCATTCAACATTTGATGCCACGTGTCCCTTCTAAGGGATAAGTTTTGGTACCCCAAGTATAATATACAGTGGACAATTTTAGAGCCTCCCTCAGCCTTCTGGATAAGAAAGATTACATTTTCAAAGTACATATACAAAATGATTCGACCTAAAACCACACACACACATAAACAACCAAAGCAAATTCAGCAGGTTACTTTTGTGTATACACAATACTCACACAAATAAAACAATAGTGATCAATGAAAAAGATTCTCAACTAGTTTTGGGTGATATGGGTGATGTTCAATGGAACATATCCAGAAAAGCCCAGAAGGAGAAAATGAGGAAGAAAAATAATGTACTTCTATTTTATTAAAACAATATTAAAATATATCAGGGCACAGGAAAAGATATCATAATAAGAAATAAATACCTAGAATATAAGAAGCACTGAGAATCATTGCAAAGTAGTTTCTATGAAGTGTGCGGGGTTAAAAAAATCTACTACAAAAATGAGTTACCAAGAAAGGAAAACGAATGATGTGGGAGCCTCAGACATAGTCTCTGTTCTTCAAAGGGCAGCTTCTCTCCTTTCTTCTTTTTATATGTGTCTTTGGTGTGTATACATATATGTGTACTTGCATGTGAGTGAGTACAGGTACACATGTACCTTTGTGTGAACACCAGGAGTTGATTTTTTTAATTATTTTTTTTATTTATCATATACACACTATTCTGCCTGCATCAATGCCTGCAGGAAAGAAGAGAGCAACAGATCTCATTATGGATGGTTGTGAGCCACCATGTGGTTTCTGGAAGTTAAACTCAGGACCTTGGAAGAACTGACAGTAATCTTAACATCTGAGCCACCTTGCCAGCCCCCAGAGTTGATAGATTGTGTCTTCTTAGCTCCTTTCCACTTTTCTTACCGAGATAGGTTCTCATGCTCAACCCAGACTGCACTGATTCTGGTGAATATAGCTACTAGGTTTACTCCAACCGTTCCTACTCTGATCATTCCTTGTTTCCACTTCAACATTGTTATTACAAGAGGTCACCAAGCCTGGGGGAGGGGAGTCCATGGAACTGTGCTTCAGTCCTCACACCTTGAATGAAGCTCCATCAACTAAGTCATCTCCCTAGGGCCAAGTCTCTGATTTTAAATATCTTAATATAATCTGTAGCAATAAATTTAATAATGTTCTGAGTGGAGACATAACATACAATAATTATCCACTGGCTATTTCTCTTAAGAAGAGTGTTTTAACTTGTTCAACCATGTCCATTGTGAGCTGTAGGAGAGCATAGACAATTATTTATGCTTCTTGACTCTCCCAAAACCTTCATTAGTTCTGTAGTTATATTACTTATTAATGTTTTATGCAAGCTAGGTACCTGTTTTCTCCCAAATCCTGGACTGTAACAGGAACTATCTCACAAATTTCAACATGATCTGCTTAAACTGGAGACAGGTTTGGCTCATGGCATCTACAACTGAATTGAGCTTCAGTAGATCTCCCATCTTCAGTCTATTCCTTCGCAAAGTAGAGTCAATATTGCATGACGCCTAGGGTGCTTATAACATGATAATGAAAGTACCATTTCTTATTCTTTTGAGAAGTCCTTCCCACAGAAAAGGGTCTGTGAATGTTGGGGAAATTGTTCAACACATTGCAATATGGTATGGTTTCTCAAAAATGAAAGCTTTGCATTTGCAACAGCAACATGTTGAATTCAAACCAGGAATCAACCTTTTCGATCTGGGAAATTAAAGGCATGGTCATAGTCGCAAAAGGACACTCCATATAGCATTAAACAGGTTTATGAGTTTTGTTGTTTACTGTCTCTATTGTGCTCACTATAACAAAATTCTTGTTCTTACCTGAAGCTACTATGCTCTTCTAAATTTAACATCTATTTTTCTTTTTTATCTAGACTTGATTAACATGTCTTACCTTACCCTCTCTTTCTAAATCATTGCAAGTAACAGTACCTTTGGCAAAACACAGTTTCACATTTCTAAGCAGCAAATTGACATATATTCTACAAATAAGATTTTTGTAAGGTAAATTAGGAATGAGTCATTTGTAGTGGTTTGAATGAGAATACCATCCATAAGTACATATTCAAATACTTGATTCCCAGTTGGTGGAACTATTTTAAAAGTATTAGAAGGTGTGGCTTTCTTTGAGGAGTTACATCTCTAGGCACTGGATTTGATGTTTCAAAGCCTATGTCATTCCAAGTTACTTCTCTCTGGGTCCTATGTGAAGATTAATATATAAGGTTTCAGCCACTGCTCCAAAGCTGTGCCTGCCTTCCTACCTGCCATGTTCCCTGACACAATGGTCATGGACTCTAATCCTCTGACATTGTAAGTCCCCAATAAAATCTTATGTAAGTTTAATTGGACATGATATTTTATCAGAGTAAATAAATAAATAAATAAATAAATAAATAAATAAGAAACCTAAACTGAAGAATAGGAAAATTTTGGATAACACAGATATTTTCAACACTACACTCCTCCTGAGAAAGGTATTATGCATCATTACAGCAATAATGAAAATCACTGCGGCCTAGAGGTCATATGTTACTAGAATTATTCCATATGACCTTTGAAATTTCTAGAGCATCTTCTATGGATTTAGAAAAGAATTTGCCAGAGGTCATAATAGTGACTGATAGATACCTAGAAGAGAAATACATTGAAATATTTAGACAAATTACATAGGTATTGGAAGTTCCCCTCAACTAGTCAAAGTTCCTTTAAACTAGCATTTAAAGATCATGCCACAAAAGTTATACATTAAAAATTTGTGGTGAATATTACACTAATCCTGATGAATATTCTATGAGATACATTTTATTAGCATTCCATTTTGCATATGAGAGTGAAGAAATTATAAGCCATTTGTTAACATCAGCATGTGGCAGAGCAATCTTTGATCCCTTGTACTGTTTGCAGTTTCATAAGGACAGACATCCTCACCTCTGTGCTGTATTGCACCATACTGCCCATGAGATTATTTCCAACTAATATTTCCCCTCATTCACTCATTTCTACATCACATTCTGAAATGATTACTAAATTTTCTTTTCCAGGTCAAAATCCATTAAAAAAAATCTATTGAATTCTCAGAAGTAAGAATGAGACAGTCCACCCATTGAAAATGTGATTGTAATTCTCCATTGTCTCTTAATTTTCAGAAAACACAGCCATATTTTCATGGCTCTCAAATGAATCAAATAGTGAAAGACATAAAAATACCAAATTAGAGAAAAAGAAACAAGGAACAAAACACAAACAAACAAAAGCTAAGTTTTTAGGTATATTTTTTTCCTGAAAATTAGAAACAACTGATTTCAAATTCATTTTCTAGACTTGAGAACTAAAGTTCTCTCTCAGCCAGATCTTCATCTAATAAAATTAAGGCAGTCTCACCCCAAAGGAGTTCATTACAGTCTTCTTCTCTGGCATGCCGAGAGAGAGCTTGGTTCCCAAATGCCAGCTGTTTCAGACGCCTTGGGGCCTGCATCACCTCTGGGAACATTAGCTTTAACCTTTCAATCTCTTTGATTTAATCATATACCTGTGTAATTAAAATCTAATAGTCAAGTTTCAAGGGCAGAAAAGAAGCAGGGGCTGGGCCACTGCCATTTCGCCTCAGCAGATGGCAGACACTGCTCTCCCTAAACAACGTGTTCAGATTGCATGGCAAGAGCTCTGTGGCAGAGACTCTGTTAAGGACCAGCAAGGAAAAGCTCGAGCCACTCAGTTCAAACACTGTGTGCCTTCTCACCTGCTGCCATGAGATAAGGTGCAATGCATTTTTAATACACACCTTTATCTCCCCTTGACAGTCAAGAGGATTTCCATGCGCAACCAAACCATAAGGTAAGCAAAGCTAATAGGTTTGATTTGTAGACAGCATATGGACCCTTGGGTACAAATGAATGGATTCTTTTTTTTTTATTTTGTTGCCTAAAGCTTTTCGAGTCCGAGAAAGAGCTTTCATGATAGAGTTTAAAGATGCTTCTTCAATTTGTTTAAGGGTTGTTAATAGCCAGATGTTATTTCAACATCTGGTTGGAGTTTATTTCATGATTTTTACCAAGCTGACATCAGCAGCATATACTGTCTTGTTAATTGTGTTGTTCAAGGTATGCTAATATCACAGTTTATATACACTGCATTTTTATCTGCAAATTGCAACGAAAGGTATTCAAAATTCTGAAATATGAGATAAAGCTTAAATTTTTTTAATTGCTCAGTTTTACCATTTGTTTGATATTAATAAGCAAAGGTGTGTGCATGATTGGTTTATATCTAACACTAGCAAACATCCATATGTTCATCACCCAAACACTGATTAATTACAATATAAAGATAATATGGTATCATGGATATAATTTTTGTATTTACAATATAATAATAGTTCACAATTACATGGAGAAAATAATCTATAAATTAATAACACTTCTCATTTATTGAAAATAGACTTTTCCCCATACACTATATTCCGTTATGGTTTCTCCTCTTCTTACTCCTCCTACTCTGTGAGTTCATAAGTTTGTCTGTCCCGCAGTGTTAGGAAGGATTGCTGTTCTTCAACCTTTCTGGCTCTTACCCCCTTTCTGCTGCTTCTTCTTCTGCAGGATTCCTTGATCTCTTGAGTGTAGATATTTGATGGAGACATACTCTTTAGAGCTGTGTGTTCTGAGATCTCCCAATTTCTGCATATTGCCTGGCTGTGGGTCTCCATATTCGTCCCCATCCTCTGAAGGAAAAGATTCTCTATTGACTGCTGAGTAAGGTGCTATTCTACTCCTCTTGTATACTTTCTTTTCTGGATGGTTTGGCCAGTAGTTGTCCCAGTACGCCTGTAGTAGTTGGAGAATAAGATAAAGAGATGAATAAGGGAATAATGAAATAAGACAAAAGGGGAAGAAGATTGAGGGAGAAGCCCACTTTGTTATTCTTATATAGACAGAAGTTTTTGTCCTGCCAAGTCCTACAGCCATTCGGTCCCAATAAACACACAGATACTTATGTTAATTATAAATTATTTGGCTTGTTGCTCAGGTTTATTACTAACTAGCTCTTATGACTTAAATTCACCTATAATTCTTGTCTATGTTTAGACATATGTCTTGATACTTTCTCAGTAAGGCATTCTCATCTTGATTGCTCTGTGTCTGGCTGGTGGCGGTGTCTCTGTCTTTTTTCTTCCCAGAATTCTCCTAGTCTGTTCACCCCACCTATACTCCCTGCCTGGCTACTGGCCAATTAGTGTTTTATTAAATCAATACGAGTGACAAATCTTTACAGTGTATAAGAGCATTATCCCACAGCATTTTGGAGATTGGAGCAGAAAGGGAGGGGAAGCCATACCATCTTGTCTGCTGCAGAGGTGGGGATGAGACTGGGAATTGGATTTGGAGGAGAAGATAGAGAGGTAGAGATCTGTAGTAAGCCACTTTCATGACCAGTAGCTAGATGATATTTTAATAGTGGTCATAAACCTACATTATGCATAGAAAGACCATAAATAAAATCACCATTCTTTTTACTATAGCCCCGAAAAATATGTATGCGTATGTGTATGTGACTCTGGGTGTTTATAGTCACATATACAGATTGTTTTCCAGAAGGTCAGAAGAGGGTGTTGGTTTCTGTAGACCTGGAGTTGCTGATTATGGGGGCTGAGAACAAAATTCTGGTTGTTGGAAAGAACAGAAAGTGTTTTAAACCAGTAAGCAATCTTGTTGGCTCTCTTGCTATAGTCATTTTACCAAGTACTCACCAGGGCAAATCTGAAAAACGTATCAGTGGAAAGCTTTTGTTTTCAGTGGTATTTTTGAAGATGTTATTCATATTAAAGTAAATTATCCTAATTTTGTATCATATAACATAGAAAGACATATGATAGATAACACTAGCTCCATTATTACAAAGTCAACTTTACTTGATCCAGTACTTGAGACTGAATTGTGAAAGCACATAATTTTAGTCCAAGTATTAAAAACACAGGTCCTTTGTATTCAATTTTAAAACAAAGTAAAAATTTTGTTGCTACGTCTCCCTCATCATTTCTTGGAGAGCTTGATACTCAGCCTTGTCCCCATGACTAATAGCAACACACAGAGAAGGATCCATAAAGGTAGACTTAGCCTCAAAACATCCCCGCAAAACAGGTGAGGAACCTAGTTTCAAAGAGCACAGAGGTTAAGCGACTCAATCAAAGTATCCCTGTGGCTGAGCACTTAATAAAGTCCACATCTCCACATCTCAGGGCAGAATCTCTCCAAGGCAGCTTTGGTGAAGCAAGCACAGTATACTTGGATCTGTGTTTCTTTCATGTGCTTCTAAGGAAAATACAGCAAGCCAGAGTAGCACTGGGGAGAATACTAATAGGTACCATAGCAGAAGAATCTTTAGTTCAGCTAGTCATTTCCCTTAACTTTCTAAATAGCACACATACACTGTCTTTCTAGAGATCTCTTGCTGGGGAGTTTGGTTTAAATGACTTAATGGGGCACCCTCAGTGATGCACTACATATTCTTCACCCAGGCATGATTAGGCAAATGGCACTCTGCTGAAAGATTTGTCATCTAAGATAACCACACAGGCACCTTTCCAAGTTACATTTGACTTTGTTTTCTAGGTTGCAATGCTGCTCAACACTGAATTCAAATAAGCAGACTATCTGTGCTAGACCCTCAAATAGAACCTGAGTGGAAAGGATATGTGTTCTAAATTCAGATGCACAGCTAAATATCTAGAACTCACCTCCCTTATATCGAGTTAATGACCTTCTTTTCATACAGTATATGTAAGCTGATGGATATGAGAAAGAGGGAAAAATCCACTCATAGCCTAGTTTTAGGATTTGCCCATGAAGAAAAAAAAATCAATGCACTATATAATAAATATAATCAAAGTTAAGTGATTTTAGGATGCTTTTATATTGATTAACGGCCAAAGTGCTGTGACAACCTGTTTTTTTTTTCTCTTATGAAAAGAATGGCAATAAATTTGCAAAGCTTTTCAAAATAATGTAATGTCCAATAACAGGTAATTTGTAAATTTTTGTAAACCACTAAAAAAATATATTCCTGGTTTGTATTTATTCTAAGAAACTTAGTCAATGTCAGTAAAATCAAAATGTTTAAATCCTTTAATAAATGAAGATTATAGTTAAGTTATAGATTATCAGATAAGCTAAGAAAAATCAGTTCTTATTTCATGGGTCTAATAATATTTCATTGTGATAGTTTTAATTAAACATAAAGAAAATTGATCATTATGTTGTTTCTCTAATTGGATTCAGAGCACTATAATTTAAGAAAGTCTAAAAAATTATAGTGATAAAACAAATATTTCTTCAAGATGAGAAATTCAAATTGCTTCTAAAAGACTACTTACCCAGAAGAGTACTCAATAAAAAGAAAATATGTCAAAAGTTGAAGACTTCCATTCAATTGTTCTGAAAAGATGCTTCTCAATATAGTTCCTGCACTAGACACAGTGGCTTAGTTGTAAAGCGCTACTATCCAAGTTTTATGTATAAATAAAGATGATGATAAACAAAGATTTATCACTCTAGAGGCAATTGAGAATGAAGCCCCCTTTCATGACTGGAAGGTAAGGAGACTCAAAAGGCCTCTCCCCCTCTTCCTTCTCCTCCTCCATATTCCTACTCCTAATAGCTGCCAAGATATTGAATAGCCATACCTTGTTGTCTTATTATCAAAATTATATAAAATTTTTTTCCTTGAACTTCCTCTTCTTATTAGTGATATTAAGAACTCATAAAAGAGAACTTTGAATTTTGCCACTAGCAAAGCCATGATTATCTGTGTTTTACCCATAGTCAGCAATTAAATAATCCAAGTACGGTGATATGCATGTGTAACCCCACAATTTGGTAGGTAAAAATACATGAGTCAATATCCATGTCTGGCCAGATAGCCTAGCCTATTTAATGAGCTCAAGGCAAAGAGATTCCCCTTTCTCAAATATAAGATTGGTGGCACTTGAAAATACACACGAGTTTAACCTCTAGCATCCATACACATGCACACTTACATACATATTGGGCTGTACACAAATGCACATACACATAAATTTCAATATATATATATATATATATATATATATATATATATATATCACCTAACTGTGACATTTGCATAATATCAGTTCAAATCTTTAAAACATTGCCCAAATCAACAGTCATTAAATTAGAATTCAAATGTAATTTGGATCTTTACATAACATTGTTCAACATGCAATGTGCTGTTAAAATAATTTGTTTGGCCTTCTGTCTAAAAAATATTAATGTTCTTCTTCATTACTTTACTTTCTAAAAACAAAGCTGATCCAATGTGACCTACTTGATAAACGTTATTGTTTTAGTTTTGTTTGTAATGCCATGTTTAATATAGCAAAGTTTTAAAGTATCATATGTATTTGTTCAAAATCCTGGTGCGAAAGCATATGTAGGTAGGCAGGTGGTGACCATTAATACTATGTCTGAAGTTTTTTCATTGTTCAAAAAATAAGAAAGTGATGATTAATGCAAAAGGCATGCTGAGAGTCTGAGTAAACCATTAACAATGTAAGAAACAGAATATGTGTCTTCAAAGGCATTAAAAAAATCCTTGGAAGAGACACAATTTAAACACACATAAAAAACAACAATAAAGAAAATACTTAGAGATTAATGCTGGTTTTGTAAAGTGATAGCTATAGGTTCCTCTCCAATTGTTCAGTACCAAATGATAAACACCGAAAGCACATCCATACATGTAACTGTATACAGACTGATTATGTTGCATTTATATATTTAGGAATACATGCACACACAAATGTAACAGCAAATTTAAAGATGATATACATTTGATTGAAAGCATGGAGAGTACAGAGAAAAGTTTGGTGGGAATAAGGGAAACAGAGAAATGATATAACCATCATTAATTACTAAATAATTACTTTAAACACATCAAGAGATGGTATAAAGAAGAGAAAAGAATAAAACAATTGCATGTAAATACATCAAAATAGTCAAAGTTAAAACAAATCAAAGTTAAAAAAGTCAAAATAGCTTTCTAAGAATGTGTCATGATTTTATTAAAAATGAATAATTTCAAAAATACATTCTAAAATAGGTTTAAGACCATATAAACAAAATAAAACAAGATTGTTAGATATTGATGCACATTTAATATGTCATTCTGATTGACAGAACTATTAAGAAGGTAAATAAATAAAATTTTAACAAAATGAAATATCCAGAATGTGAAAAAGAGATGCTGTGGGATAATGGTCTGTATTCTGTCCATTGTATTTTAATAAAATGCTGATTGGCCAGTAGCCAGGCAGGAAATATAGGCAGGACAACTAGACAGGAAGTAGTGGTGGGTCAACAAGAACAAGAGAATTCTGGGAAGAAGGAAGCCCATTCCTCTGCAGTCATGACCTTGCTGAATAAGGGACCAAGTCACGTGGCTAGCATAGACAAGAATAATGAGCTAACATAAATTGTTAAGAGTTAATAAGAAGCCTGAGATACTAGGTCAATTAGTTTATAACTAATGTAGACCTCTGTGTTATTTCTTTGGGACTTAACAACTATGGGAACTGGGCAGGACAGAAATCTCAGTGAACAGAGAATTTTCATGTATTACTAGTAGAACAATTTGAAGATTTTAAGATAAAAAGTGGCAATTGAATTTTCAGTTTAGCAATTCAATTGTTAGATATCCATTCCAGAGAAATTTCACACCTGACAGAAAAGACATTAAAATAATGCTTAAGAAAGAATTCTGAAAACTCTAGTACAGGTGACGTATGCACCTTTATACTACAGGAAAGTTGGAATCAGTTTATATCTGTGAGGCAGTATATAGGCAAATATTGTCACAGCAATACTCCTTCTATAGTCTCCTGAGTTCTGAGATGATAGATGTTACTTATGCTATTTGCACAAAATGTTGTCTTTCTATTAAAGCAAATCAAGCAAAATTAACAAATTCAGAGTGAATATTTAGGTACTAATAATATGAAAAACACTAAATTTTGTAATAAACACAAAGTGTGAAAGATGTAGTATAGTATACATATTATCTTATTGTAGAAGCATTCACCCCTTCATCTTTTGCCTGCTAGTAGTATGAAAAATATCTTGGCTCTGACTATTTGTTAGAATAAATCTAGCACCATCTTAGACATCATTAAAAATAATTTAATTCACTATAACCTGCACCTCTCTGAAAAATGTGCTTCAAGATTTCATCTGAGAAAATATTTTGTATCACTTCAAGACACACATATCCATCTTATTTCCTGATTATTCTCTTGTTTTTTAAAATTATTAAATCTCAAAAACCAGACATTGAATGAATACAAACAAGATCTATTGTTATGAATTTGAGACAAGCCCTTACAACAAACTATTGTATCATCAAATTTGGGTCAAGTGGTTTCCACTCAAGTAAAGTGGTACCCAGAATAAATGCATTTGGGTTTTATGGAAGAAAATGAATAATGGAAAATTCAAAATTAGTAAGTTTCCAGATATTTACACATTTGATATTTCTAAAAATGTTAAATAAATCAGTAAGTTATGGAACTTAAGCATAGCCCCAAAATAATGAGTTTTATATTGAATATGGATAAGATTTTCGAAAGACCAAGAGACTTTTCTTTATATTCATAGTAAATATCCTTGGAATATTTTAGACATCTAGTGTTTTTCCTAAACCATATATGCTTTTAGTAAAACTACTCAAAGATGTCTGAAGTATAAATCAGCTATCCATTTGTGCCACATATATTAAAGATGTATGCCTAGCAACTAAGAGAAGTGTGTAAACGCTATAGTATAGCCCATACTATTGTCTAGCCCTTGAAAATTTAAAGTTTAGCCAGATGTGATTTCTCAATGGAGTATGTGCACTGTGACAACATCTATCTCTTAGGGTACTTCCTTATTTCTCATTTCCTGTGCTCATAACCATGCCATTAGCAGGGATAGCAGACACAGCCAAGGACTAGACTCTGCTAAATTTCTCAGCTCCAGATTTAGGTATAACATTCTCTCTACTGAGATCACTTTAAATTTCTTCTGAGAAATGTGGAATATACTGTGTCTCTTTCCCCTTAATGTTTCCACCTGACACTAATACAAGAGGGGGGGTGGAGCCCCATTCAATACTCATTACTCTAGACCACATATCTTGTTCTTAATGACAACACTCTCAATATCCAATGGTCCTTTCATTGAAATGGTGCTATAATGGAGTCTTCAGTAGTCCATTATCATGTTTGAAATAGCTCGCTGTTTCACGCAGCTGGTGGCACATAACAGTAATGATAGCTATTGACTCGGTCCCCAGGGTCCAATAGCCAAGATTTTGGCTTCTCCCAAAACCTATTCAAACTTCAGAGACTGGTATGAAGATAATATTAATATTTAAGGAATGCATGATTTTATTTTAAAGCCCCAATATTCTAAGCTATTAATATCTTTAAGGGTTGAAATATTTTTCAAACTGTATGACCATATTCTCCTAACACTATATGTGAATTTTTGAATCAAAGTAACTGATGCCAAGGATGACAAAAAAAAAAAAGGAAAACTTGTACCCCAGCATGTGCAAGCTAGAAAATGCCTTCTTTGGGATTGAGCTAAAAATATATAGTCCTAGAGATTGGATGTGAGCATCTAAACAGTAGATTACAAGTGGAGTACGTTCTTTAAAATATTAGAAAATGCAACAAGAGCTAAATCTATTTCTTTAGACAAATTATTCCAAGATATCCCAATGAACACAGAAATTTGCAAAAATGTGACAGGTGTGGGATTTTCCTGATCATTTCTTCTACCTTCTTGAATACATTTTGATTTCCGAATTACTTAATATGACTTTCATTCTCAGCGCTCCATCTTCAGTCATGGGATGTATTAAATAAGAGACAACCTTTAGTATAAGAATACCATATGACTTTGGAGTAATTGTCATATCTCCTATGCTATAATATGACTCTGTTCCCACAAAACTAATGTATTGGAAACTCAGTCTCAAACTCCTGTCAATAATCATTGGAGAAAGGCCTCGATATGGTAACTAATTTTAAGCAAAGCCATCAACTTAGGATCTCTCTCATGCAACTACAGATTTTACAAGATGATAAAACCCTAAGCTACTATACTTACTCTGTCTTCACCATAAGAAGAAACAAATAGGGCCTTACCATCCACTTGCAATTTCCAGTTTTCAGAACCAAACCAACCAAATACCTATTCATTATAAATTATCCAGTCTTGAGTGTTTTTGTTATAGCAATAGAAAAAAACATACTAAGGCATTATTAGTTGCTGTGAGTCAATGGTTTTATCCTGTAAAGATTTGTTTCTTGTGCTTGGCTAATTGGCCAGTAGCTAGGCAGGAAGTAGAGACCGGGTGATGAGAACAGAAGAATTCTGGGAAGAGGAGAGACTCAGTCCACAGGCATCACCCGGGCACAAAGGAAGCAAGATGAGAATGCCTCACTGATAACAGACATCAGTGTAATTTTTGGGACTGAATGTCTGTGGGACCTGGCGGGACAGAAATATCTGTCAACAATTAATGAGGTTGATAAAGTTAAAAACAACCCATGGATTTTTGTTGGCCATTGGTTTTTACAATGGAAATTGGTAACATTTTAGATTAATAAGTAGCTGCATCTGACATGTCACAGTTTAGTTGACTCTGCTCCTGTATGAAATTAGTAGCTGGAATTAACGACACTAGAGTAAGCTCCTGACTTGCCAAATTTCAAGACACAGTCAACTTCTTCATGGGCAAAGGAAGAGGGTCTCATGGAGATATAGATATACCTCAAGGAGTGTAACTTCAGTCCAGAAAAGTGAGTGAATGACTATTATTATATATTGTGATGATTCGTCGGGTTTCTATTTGCTAACCCTGGCCTTTTCTTCAGTTGTATGATTTTTTATAACTCAGGTACAAATTAAATTGATTACTGTATTCATGATGCTATACTGATAAATCAATATACTCTTAAAAATGGGTTGAGCAAGGAAGTCAGGACCGTGAGGAGTGCGTGTACCCATTGAGACGGTGGGACAGATCTAACGGGAGACCACTAAGTCCAGTTGGAATGGGACTGATGGAACAGGGGACCAAACCAGACTCTCTGAATGTGGCTGATGGTGGAGGAGGACTAAGAAACCAAGGACAACAGCAATGAGCATGAAATCTACAACATGGACAGGCTCACTGTGAGCCTTGTCAGTTTGGTTGCTCACCTTCCTGGACTTAGGGGGAGCTGGGAGGACCTTGGACTTAACATAGTGAAGGGAACCCTGATGGCTCTTTGGCTTGGAGAGGGGCGGAGTGGGGGTATGGGTGGAAAGGAGGGGAGGGAAGGGGGAGGAGGAGGGGAGGAGATAGAAATTTTTAATAAAAAAATGAGAAAAAAAGAAAAAAATGGGTTGAATGAGTTTCTTTCTGTTATATTGTTATTACTTAATAAAGGCAGTATCTTTGCATTGTGCCTTGTGTTGCTATTTGTTCTTAGTCACACCAGAATTACACCATCACCACTAGAACCCAGAGCTCATTTTCATGCCTTTACCTATGTCCAAGAGAGAAAAACCCATGGTGTGGTTAATATTGATTGATATCTTGATGAGATCTAAATTTCATAGTAGATAAGTGTCTGGCATCTGGACATGCCTCATCAGGACTCTTTATAGTATGTGGCATTGGGAAGACTCACTTTAATTGTAGCTGCTGACTGGACTGAATTAAAAGTAAAACGTGACCTGAGACTGGGCGTTTATTCCCTTTATTTACTGATTGTATCCACAATGTGGCTATCTGCCTCAACTTCTTGCTTCCATTATACCATGATGGACTGTATTCTGGAGCTGTGTAAAAAAATATAGATCATGCTTTCCTTATGCCCCTTTTATCAGTTGTCGTTTATTTGCTTTTGCTTGTTTATTTTTAGACCAACACAAGTAAATTTTTAGCAATGACACAAGTAAATGATACAGAAAACAGGCACCCGAAGTGGGGCCGTTTTTGAGATAAACCTCTCAAAACATGATTCATATACTTTTGGAACTGGTCTGGTGGAAGACACTGAAAGTGTTTAGAACTTTGGACTTGAAAATCCATTAAATACTTGAACACAGATGATCCTTCCTGGTGAAAGCTTGGTAGGCAAGCATGCTAAGAAAACTGGAAACAGTGATAGCCCACATCAAGAGGTTTCAGAGAGTTAGATGAACTGTACCAAAAGCTGGGTTATAGGCCATTTATGTAAACTATTCTGGAAAAATATGCAACTATATGTGGCACAAATTCTAACTGGTTTTAATAATTAGCTCTACAATGAAAATCTACCTGTGTTCTTAAAACTCGATGAGATCATATTTAAAGATAATAAAATAATAGATAAATTTCAATAAAGAGGAGCTTTCAGACTGCTGCATGACTACTGTTTATTTAGTGTCCTACAAAAGTCAGGTCTGCCGTAAGAAACAGCAAAAACATTTTCAGGACACCAAAATAAATAATTAAATGAAATAAAATAACCTGTGCATTGTATAGACTAGGAGCAATTTTAAGTTGTGCTCAAGGAATTTGCTGCAAAGAGGCCATAACTGGTCTGAAGAAACTTCTTGCTATATGTTATGTGACAGGAAAAGAGGTGACCTTGGGTCAAGACACCATGTATCAAAGGATCCTATTGTAGAAATAGAAATTTATTTGAAATGGCAAAGCCTGAGCTGGGAATGCAACTTACTACTCTTTCCTTCAAACAGGAAAATATCCAGTATAGGAAGAGAAAAGGTTTCAGGAGCTAGTAGGGATGTAAGGCAACAGGGAAACAGGGCCTTCTAGATACAGTAGGACTGATACACATATGGACTTTCAGAAACTGAGGCAGTGTGCACAGGGCTTGAACAGGTGTAAAGAAGATGGGGACCCAGTGCCAACACGGGAATTGGACACAAGCACCCATCCCTAACCTGAAAGCTATCTTCAATCAAAAACTGCTCCAAAGTAAAGATTAGTGTTCTTCAATGGAATCTCACTGGGTATACAAATCACATTTAAAGACAGGCTTCATGGTCAGCAGTAGATGGCCAAAACAAAACCAACTCAATGGTATTTTTGGAAAGTTTTGTTTTATAATGTTATGTTTAGGCATATTGTTATCTTATATGTCTTTTGTATTTTTTAATGTTTTCCAATTTTGTGTTCTAAGGGGATTTCTGTCTGTGCAAATGCGTGTTTCTCTTCTTCTGTATGTTAGTGGTTTTTCTAGAACTTGCTTCGTAGACCAGGCTGACCTTGAACTTACAGAGATTCCAAGTCTGTGCTCTAGATCGTTGGTCTTAAAGGTGTTCACCACCAGGCCTGGTTATTTTGTCTCAGTTTTTAATGTTTGTTTGTTTTGTCCTATACTGTTTGATACAGTAGTTCTTAGTTACCTATTTGCTTCACAATCGGAGAAGGGGAGAGAGGATGGCATTTGGGTTAGTGGAAAAGTGGGGAGAACCTGAAAGGACTTGGGACAGGGAAAAACCTTAATGACTATATATTATATGAAAAATATCTCTTTCCAATAAAAGTTAAAAGAATAAAAAAATAGCCAGCTACCTTTGTACGAGTTTCTCCAGGATCACCATGGAACACAGATGACGAAGCAACTGTGGTCCAAGAAGGACTAGGTGCCATAAGGAACAGGCACCCGAACTTAACAGAACCACTCACATGGCGTTTGTATTGCGCACAGAAAAGATAAAATATTTACAAAGTTACAGAGCCTTGTCCCATGGTTCCAGATTGCCACCGAAGCTAAACTATGTAAGGCAGGTTCAAAATCCCAGCAGGGAAGTCCTCATAGTCCATTATGTTAATCTGGAGGTGAAATCTAAGTTGCATTGTAGACTCCAGGGTGCTGGAAATGTCAAGACCATGAGCAGCAATGTTTTATTTGTTGCATTAGTGATTTAGATCTTCAAGACTGGAAGAACTAGGGTACATAAAAATAGACGAGGCACCTGTACTGTCAGTGAAACACATGAAATGTGTTAGTTCATAAGTCTGGACTTTCCAGATTTCTGATCATTTTCAATGTCTCAAATTCCACAGGAACCTAATTATGCTGAGAATCAACATCGTTTTAATTCAACTCTAAATAAAATAAGATTGCATTTGTATTTTTGTCAGCAACAGTCCTCAATTATAAGACTGTGAGATTGTTGTTATGGATGTTACTTGGCTTACAGACTTATCTTGAGCCAATATTTAGAACTATTTGCTATATTGTTTAGTTCAGTTGAAAAGACAGCCTGTCCCATTATTGCTGAACTTATATCTCATCATGAAATTCTATGGAAGCAATCACACAGTCCATGAAAAGCTTGTGTTTTAATAGGCTCTATATTTCACGTGACCTCAGGTGATAATTTAGTTACACAATACTTCTATTTTGCTTTTCTTTTTCATTGCCAGGCACTTCTGCTACAGCTTCCCTATTCACTGAAAAAGCCTCTCTTCTTTCAAATGTAACCATTTGGGGGAACCAATGTTCAATTACATCCTTGAGTAAATAAATCTGCTATGGTATTAGTATAACAAAATTCAGGAAATAGAAAGTATTCCATATGATTCCCACAAGAAAATACTACAAGAGCCGGGTGGCGGTGGCGCACGCCTTTAATCCCAGCACTCGGGAGGCAGAGGCAGGCGGATCTCTGTGAGTTCGAGACCAGCCTGGTCTACAAGAGCTAGTTCCAGGAAAGGCTCCAAAGCTACAGAGAAACCCTGTCTCAAAAAACCAAAAAAAAAAAAAATACTACAAGCCTTACATCTGTGGGGAAAGATTATAGTAACTCTCTTGGAGAATGATATCCAAAAACATACTAAAGTATCCCTTTCAAATCTCAGATGACTAAGGATGTTGAACAGCCCCTTTGGATGTAAGTGTGGTGATTTCTCAGAAAATTAGGAAACAATATTCCTCAAGACCCAGTAATACCAAGGATACTCAATCATGCCACAAGGACATGTGCTCAAGTATGTTCATAGCAGCATTGTTTGTCATAGCCAGAACCTGGAAACAACCTAAATGCCCTGCAACTAAAGAATGGATAAGGAAAATATGGTACATTTACACAATGGAGTACTATATAGCAGAAAAGAACAACATCTTGAATTTTGCAGGAAAATGGATGGAGCTAGAAAACATTATTTTGAGTGAGGTAACCCAGACATAGAAAGACAATTATCACATGTTCTCACTCATAGGTGGTTTTTAAACATAAATAAAAGAAAACCAGCAAACAAACCACAATCCCAGAGAACTTAGACAACAATGAGGATACCGAGAGAGACTTAATAGATTTAATCTACATGGGAAGTAGAAAAAGACAAGATCTCCAAGAAAATTGGGAGCATGGAGACCATGGGGGAATCTTGAGGGAGAGAGGGGAGAGATAGGGAGGGAAGCAGAGAAAAATGTAGCTAGCAGCCCCACATTGGAGCACTGGACTGAGCTCCCAAGGTCCCGATGAGGAGCAGAAGGAGCGAGAACATGAGGGAGAAAGTCAGGAACGAGAGGGGTGCGTTCACTCATGGAAACGGTGGGACAGAACTAATGGGAGATCACCAACTCCAGTTGGAATGGGACTGATGGATCATGCGACCAAACCCGTCTCTCTGAGTGTGGCCAACAGCGGGGGCTGACTGAGAAGCAAAGGACAATGGCTCTGGGCTCTGATTGTTCTTCATGGACGGGCTCTGTGGGAGCCTTCTCAGCTTGGTCGATCACCTTCCTGGACCTGGGGGGAGTTGGGAGGACCTTGGTCTTAGCATAGAGTGGGGAACCCTGATGGCTCCTTGGCGTGGGGGGGGGGGGGGGGGAGGTATGGGTGGAGGGGGAGGGGGAGGGAAGGGGGAGAAGGAGGGGAGAGAAGGGGGAGAAGGAGGGGAGGGAGGGGGGAGGAGGAGGGACGGAGATGGAAATTTTTAATAAAAATCAATAAAAAAGATAAATAAAAAGAGTAAATCTTCACAGCTTTCCTTCTGATCCTTCAATATCTGTGTTTCTGTGAGGTTGTTATATATGTAAAAGTTTTCTTTGTTGACAGATATCATTTTCAGTGGGTTTCATCCGACATAAGTAAGTCATAGGCTAAATACGTTGTAAGTAGTAGTATTAGAATAATTGCCTCCTACATTATAAAGACATATACTAGATGTGATACAAGCATTATGCATATTTAAATTGTTTCCACAGTCTAAGAACTGGCTCTAAAGCTGTCTAGTCAGTAGAAAGGAGAGTCAATATGTCCACACAGGTGACACAGCCATGCTGAATTAAAACTTGCAGGGGAACTGCAGATACCAGATACATGTTTACGCCAAGTGGGATAAGGCTTAAGTAGCATGGGCTAGCAGGTCTCTTTTAAAGATGAATTTGTCAGAATATATAATTTTCTATGTTGTAGTCAAGAGGCTTAAACTCAGTTACAGAAGAATATTTGCCTCACTCTACTCACAAATAATGAGATTATAAGGTGTGTGTGTGTGTGTGTGTGTGTGTGTGTGTGTGTGTGTGTGTGTGTGTGTTGGAGGTGGGGGAGACAAGGGTGAGTGGCTTGTTTCCTATTTTCCTTTCATAATTTCTATGAATCTACCTTACATCATTGCATTTGCAAGCACTTTATAGATGGAGCCACCCTCCAGGTGAACTATTTCTACCTTTAAAAAGAATGATGTGTTTAATGGAGGCGAAAATGCGTATGCATAAAAGAAAACTCAGCAGCTGTCCATCGTTTGGATTCCTGAAAAGTAAGCATCAGATGGGAGAAACAGAAGGCACAGGATTCCTAGCTAGGCATCTTTTGTTGTCAATTGTTTTGCTTGCAGGAAAGGGAGTACATTGGGACCTTAAATGTTTGATGCTCTTTAATGTCCGTCTTCATTTTTCTCATACAGATAAACCACTTTCAAGAAAAGCTGCTTATTTTAAAACCGTAAACCACTTCAGAAGGAGAATGCAATTCTCTTTTACTCCTGTCAAGGATCTGTCAGCTATACATGAAGACCTGCTCATAAACAGCACGCCATCCGAGTAACTGAATTGGGAAGGAGTAAAGCCACTAGAAGGAAAACAGGCCACTGTGAGTGAGAGTCTCTACCTTCTCAGCTTCCAGTCAGCAACTGAGACAATCCACACGATCCTGCAGGTATCATTAAAATAATTGCCCCAAAGTGGCTGCAGAGTACAGGCTGCCAGCTTCTAAGATCCCGTTGAATTGAGTTTATTTTCTTTTATCCATCCACAACAGACACTTGCCCTACACACCAGTAGTGTTGACGGCTACTTGCTTACAGGTTTCATGTAAAGTGATAAACAATTTCGCTTTGCTTCATTCAAAGGAGTGAGTGTTAGGTAAATTTTGCTTGTTTTTGCTCACCTGTTTGTTTATAGCATTATGGGAGTGCATTCTTGAAATTACAGTCATCAGAGAAAGGTGCAATACTCACCATACAACACAGGTTTACTATATACAGCTTTTACTATATGCTGCAAAATGTAGGCTTCCGGTGCTATCATTCAGTTATCACCGTTATCATTGAAATTCACAGAGCAAGAACAACCAGGAGAGGTTACAGCATGAAGTGCAATTTTATTTCACTTTTTGCAATAAAATAGGCAGTCCTTTGAGCTCAGGCATTCATCTTTATATAGCTGGCGGCTCTATCTCTGATTAGGTTAAGGACAGTTTTTGCAAAATCTTAATTGGCATGGCAGTTTGCATTCTCTGGGAAGCTGACTCAAGCCAAAATAAGCAGGCATGGTCATACCAGGCTGATCTTTTGAGACAGACACCATTCAAAGGCATGGTAAAGAGACAGGACTGCTTAGAGGAAGAAGTAATATCATGATGACATTTAAATGGAAGTCTGAGATAAGCCTGCCTCCCATCCAGAAATGCAGGGCACATTGGAGTTATTCTATTTAGAGGAAGATGCCCAGGTCCCCCTTCTCTACTTTCTTTCTGCAAGAGGATCTAACCTCTGTGAAATCTCTCTTCAGCTTGGAAGAGATCAATGGGAGCTGACAAAAGGAGGTTTTAAACTAATAATTCAATAAAAAAAAAGTATAGGGAAACCAAGCACACTTGCTTTCCTCGCCGCTCCTAAACTGAAGTCTTCCCTGGTGTCTGTCTATTCAAATGGGCTGTGTTCAAATTTCTTCCATTTGCCTTCATACAATCTCAGTTGTCTTATCTCACCGTGTTTCAGTTAACTGTTGTTAAGTTTTTGTGGGTTTTGGTGGTTTTTAAATAAAATCATGAAGAAGTTTTCTTCTCAGGGACTTGTAGAGAAGAGAAATTCATGGAAAAAGGATGGTCCCAGGTGAGCAGCAGGAAGCCAGGGCAGACACACTGAAGGATAGAGATGTAGGGCATGTGATCCTAGAGACGACTTATAATGCCTAGAAACAGTGTGGATCCTGGTTCATTGCTGGGGAGTGCCATTAGCCTGGTTTTTCATCACTGAGGTAGCAGAGGCTTCAGTAGTATTATAATTAAGACATTTATTTCCTGGCTCTGAAATTCTTCTTCTTATCCTTACAAATCATTGAGATTAGAGGGCGCTTCATACTCTAGCTTTTCCCTACAGAATACTTGTGAATCGGGATCCCCAGCAAGTCCTTGGAAGTCACATTGAAGTCTGGTGTGTGCAGTAGCCAGGGCAAAAGTGGCTCGAACTTTAGGGAGGTCAGAAGGAGCAGAACAGGAACAACCCTGGGAAGCACAGTCCTATGGCAGCATCTCAGATTGCAGTGAGAGAATGCACTCTTGGTGAGGGTCCCAAAGTGGCTATTCAAAGTATGACAGCAACTGACCAGCAAGACTGTCCGGTGGGTGTTAGTGCAGAATGTAGTCATAAAAAACGAAGTTTGCTAGGGCCTGGATGATTAGATGAGAGAAAGAGGTCCCGTGACACATTAGAGTAGTTTGGAAAAGAAGTGAAAAGAAAAGGGTCCAACGTCAGTCATTCTTCCAAGACTCAAGCAATGCAACACTGGCTTATTTCCACCACCATCCTGTTCCCTTTCAGGGAGTTATCCATAGCCCCATTTGGCCACCCTTGTATATGCATGTGTTGGGAGGATTTGGTGGGTCTTCACAGGCAGAGAGCTTCTTCAGTCACCCAAAGTAAGCTAGAAAGACTTTGAGGTTGAGAAACAATCCTTCTGAAGAGCTTGTTTCAAATATACAGTGCAAGTTAGTGATAGTATTAAGCATCTAATCCACAAATGCATATGTGTGATTTTTTTTCCTACCAATGATGGCTACTTTGCAAGGATATCTGAATTCACGAATTCAGAGAAATTTCTTTGAGTTCTGGATTCAGTTTCTTGATGTCTGCTCTGTAGTGGATTCTGGCCAGATGGTTCAAGATGACCAGCACCTCAATCACCAAAATTGCCAAAGTATACACACACACACACACACACACACACACACACACACATACAAAGAAAAAACCCTACCTTTTGTCCCCTCCTCAGAAAGGTTGTGCTGTGGCAATATAGAGCCAGATGATGTTGCTCTGGGTCACCTTATGAAACTCATATATTAAGAGGGAATTTAGCTTCTCATCCAGTCACTGACTTCTGCCAGAGTGTCTTCCATGACATATTCCTTCTCTTCATGTTCTATGTATTACATGAATAGGTAAGGAGTATGAGACTTCCAGAAATGTCCCATGGCACTGGGTTCTTGTGCCAGCATATTTAGCTGATGCCATAGTTTTTGTCTCCTAGTCTCAGTGGTCTTGAGCAGTGGGTGCTGATTTTATCCTGGTGCCTTGTAAAATCTAGATATGAATGGGCTGATGTGGCTCTCAAAATCTGGCCTTTCCCGAGTCATTCTACTCATTCCCTGACATTTTCAAATCCAGAAACTAAATTCCTAAATTAAGCTGGGAAAGAGACTAGACTATGTTTAAGCATCTGACTGATGGTGATTTAACTCAACAGTATAAAGATTATGACAGGTTGTTAAATCAAATGGAGGATTCCAGAGCAAAGAACAAGAATGGAAATTCAAGCTTTTTTACTGACATGCTATAGGTACATATAATTAGATCTTCTGTGATACCGGTATGAGATAAAAATGTGAAAAGTCTGGAGAAGCCTTTCTACAGGTGTACATATACATGTGCAAAGAGAATCAATTGTCATTTAAATATTATTTCAAGTCAAATGACAGACCCGCATTTAAGGTTATAACATTGCTGCTCATATGGGAGGACAGGGGATGGTGGAATATCAATAATAGTAGTCAGTTTTTTAGTTTTGGAAGTGAAGTATTTATAACAGCTTGTTGGCCCTTTTGGTAACTTCCTTGTCTAAATATGATTTTCCGTTGTTTTTTTTTAATTAGACTGATTTATATGTATACCAAAATCACAAGTGTTTTCTGGTTAATAAATGTTGATTCATCCTCAGGCTATATTGATTTTTTTATTTTTAGTGCCACAATTGATTTACATGTATTCTTGTTTTACTATGTCTTGTGAGAATGTGACCAATTTCATATGGCTACTTTATTTTTAAATTGACTACTTCCTTATATTAATTTGATGCATAATTTTGGAGGAAAACTGGCATCTGGAAACAGACTTTATAGTAATGAGTTGATTAATAACAACTATACTTAACAAAACAAATTCTTCCAAAAGTGTATTTCTTCAAAATGTAATTGTCACTGTAAAAAAATTAGGTGAGCTTAATAAGAATGTGGAATCTTTATACCCTTGTGATTTCACCTCTGATTTTCTGTTGTTAGGTAACAGTATTAATGTTTCTAAACTGCCAGACAAAATTTTAGCCTTTGCAATAAAAGTATTAATAAATACTTTTATTAAATCTCATTTATTAAATTCCTTTAAGAATATAATTTGATCCTACTTAAAGGAAGCATAATATTTAAGCACTTTGAAAAATGTTATTTTAATAATTTGGTTATCTTTTATCAAATTACCTTATAAAAGTAATGAAAGTTTTAAAATTTCATAACAAAGAGCTAGCTTATTAGAAATATGAATAACAGCTTATAAAAGAATAAGTAATGATACTTAAAAATTTTTGTCATTAGACAATTATAAATTATTGGAAAGTCTACACACTACATATCCTTATTAAAACAATGTTTAATTACTGTTCCAGGTGTGATGTGATCCAAAAATGTCTGTTTGTAGACAACTATTATAAAGTCTAAACTCTTTCAAATTAGCATCTCATTGTTATGTGTTCAACAGTAGTTTTTATCAATATACTGAAGATGCTGGAAGAATTACCTAATTATTCTGAGAAGTTGTTCTATGATTGTTTTTTTTTTTAAATGTATTGTTTCCAGATTTGGAGGATGGAGTGGGAGAGTTGATGAAAAACTCTGTTCTGTTTATTCTAAACTACATGCTTGTGATTGAATATTATCTTTTGTGTTATTCTCATAATTTTATGTCTCTAAATATGAAGTAATTTCCAGACTCAGACATCAAAGACTTTCAGAAATAGAAGACAAATTCGTCATTTCAAGGAACTCAAATGAGGTTTTAATTCAATGTACTTTATAAATTAGTCTCCTTAGTTATATAATTTTTAGTTGGAACTTCAAACAATGTTTTCGATTGCTTTTCTCCCTATTGATTTGCAGTGTTTCGGCTGCAATGCCTGGCATTGACCTTTTCACATCACTGACCCTATTAAACTTTCTGAAGTATTAGTATCTTATCTCACATGTGTGAATACCAAGTATTTAGGGTCCTGAAGAATCTCACGTGGATTCAAAGTCACAGTTATTTGAGATTGTATCACTCCTATTGATTGTGAATATGTATGTCATTCCACTAGCCTGCCTATTTTAAAGTTAGTCTTTATTTTTACATTTTATTTTATATGTATGTACATTTACCACTTGTATGTGGGTGCCCATGGAAGCCAGAAGAGGGAAACCAATTCCCTGGAAGCACAGTTCCAGATGGTTGTGAACCTCCTGATGTGAGTACTGAGAAATGTATCTGGGTTCTCTTTAAGAGCAGTAAGTACTCAATTGCTTAGGCACTGCTCTAGGATCACTGACAATGCATAACATGTCAGACATTATAATAAAATCAATGGAACAGACTGCATGGATATTCTCTGTACATATCCTTTATGGAACATTAGTGATTGCTGATGATTTTTCCAATGAAAGGCATGAGCACAGGACTTCTGAGACCACAACAAACTCTGGTTTTTGAGAGCAGGCATCCAACAAGAAAATACGTGACCATACCCATGGTCCAGTAAATAGTTGGCTTATGTTGAATAAATTCTGAAAACCAATTCCACATATTTTACAGTGGCTGGTATGATTATGTATTTGGTACACTCAGGCATTGTGCTGTGCTGTTATTGTTGAAGAGGGCAATTTAATTCCCCAATCCAGTTGAGAAAAGCAATGTATAAATGTGCTTTTGAATCACATTAGTATAAGCTGTGGCAGTGATCTGAATCTAGTTCTAGAGAGTCTTCAGCCAGAAATTAAAGATATCTGTCATGTTTGAATAGGTCAGCTTTCTGTGTGGTAGTCTGTGTGTCTTTAGATTCGTGCTCTCATTCTCATGGGAGTGAACTCCACTACAAAGCAATTCACTTCAGCTTCTCCTTATCTCAGAAAGACCAGGGAAATTGACAGTTATCCTAATAGCAGGGGCCAGTAAACAACAAAATACAAAGAACCAAGGGACAGCCAATCAACAAAGAGAGTAGAGATTGGTTCTATTGCAGTATATAATGCTATTTCCTTGGACAGGTGGCAAATGATTTTATTGTAATCAATTTTACAACAAAATTAAGGGTGGGAAGAAAAATGAATAATATCTGGCTTTCTAATTTTTTTGAAGAAAGAAAGAGAAAATATTGGGGAAAGGAATGTTGTTGCATACCGCAATGAGAAATTTATGTTCATATATATATATATATATATATATATATATATATATAAACTATAAAACAACATACAAATGAAAGACTAAAATGTTTTAAAAACTATATTAAAGCAGAAAGAATTGCATAACTATAAATTTCTACCAGAATGGAAAAGTAAGCATCTCAGTGATTGCAAAAAGTAACTGGCAAGTGGTAAAAATAGCACCTGCATTGCACAGCCATAAAAAGACTCTCTTTGGGTTGCTGACTTACTGGTCATTGCAATACAAGGGTAGATTTACATGTTATGGTGCCAGCATGGTAGCATAAATTACCATCAGGTCATATCAGAGTACAGCTTAATCGAAGGCCTTAGGTTTCATCCTAAGCATGGCAAATAAAAAATAAAAACCAAACTTACAGATTTTAAGACATGCATTTTAAATCATGTCATATTTCTTATTTATTTTTGTTGTTTTCCTAGTGCCTTCTGAGTGCCCCATTCAGGGATGCATGTTGTCTACATATGTTGAACCGACTTTCCAAAACTACCACACTTATTCACATTCTGCATGATGGATGTAATGGGCTATATTTACAAAGCAGTGTGTTCTCACTGCACTCAACAGTTGTTCAATGGTCCTCCTTACCAAGAAAGAAAGAGCCTGCTATTTCTGTGTGCTAGTCTGAGTCCAGTCAGTTCTTTCAATACAAATGCAATAAAAATAAAAGATAATAGAACAATGGAAAACTGTCTAACTGTGATACTGATAGTTGTACACAACTAAATTTTATTTGGAAAGCAGCTACTTTAAAAGTGATTAGATCTATGTAGAATTCTTTTAATTATTCTAACATTTATTTTTCATCAGAGAAAAATGGCTATGGATCATCTTGTATTGAAAAACAAAAAAATCCACAAAATATAGGGCTGAATGTCATTCACTTGGTGTTTCCTCAGAAGCAAATACTATGCCAGCTGATTCGTAAGTTGACACTTGCATGAAATAGCATTATCCACACTTACACAAATGGAAAGAAATAACTTCAAATGCAAAGCTATTGGTTAGGTGAGTTGGCTGGCTAGTAGTAGAGTCAACTTTCTCAAATTAATCAGACTGATTTCAAGTCTGACCTTTTAATTATCACTGACTGTATCTTTTCACAGGGAGAAAGGATTATATATATTCCCAATAGATGGAAATGAGACAATACAATGTGACCCTATTGGTGATATGTGTGTGTTTTCTTCTGGGCTGTGACAATGAATAACGAACAATGGTCTGTTATAATTTTACTGCTAAAAATGAAAGTAACATCTACCTATGCTTTTCAAAACTGATTTAAACACCCAAAACTGACAGAATGTTTGATTTAATGTGGACTGGTGCTTTGTGGACTTTTCGTATCTGTGCCATTGAATTGCAAGATAATAATTTTAAAAGATATTCTTTTATAGGCCTTTATTCCCCCAAACTACTTCAGAGTTTTAAATTTGCCTCTAACTTAAAAGGAAGTTCTTCAATTTGTGTAACTTGTTCACTCAGCTCACCCATGGGGCATAACATGATTCTATAGAAAAATTTCAAATCAAATACATGGCCACAAGTTTTTCCTATAAAATATATATTATTGGGTAGTCAAAATTTTTTTGAGGGTGATCATTTTTCTTCTACATATAAAGCAAATTTTCAGCTATATGAGCAAGGCTACCCCACATGTTTCAAGCCTCTATTTGTAGAAGGCATTATTGATTTAAGGCTTCACTCAGCAATGGACAGAATGAAGGAATTGATAGAACGTGTTCAACGTTTCCAGGAGCATAAGAATGAAACAACTCTGAAAATTTAAGGTGACAATAGCTAAAAAGTTGACTCAGTATGTAAAAGCATTTACAGCTATGCCTGGCAAACTGAGTTAGATCCCCAGGATCCAGATGTTAAAAAGAGAGATCGGATTTCAAATAATTGTTTTTAACCTCTACTTCACACGTGATCTCAATAGATTTTCAAAGAAAGACCACATCATATTCAGGCATTGTACACACACAGTTTCTCTGCAGTGCTTAGGAAAGACTGAAGACAGCCAGAGGACAGAAAGGAGGAACACAAATCAGAAGAGCTCCTGCAAATGCTGGAATAAGCAGCATCCATGAATGGTAAATTAAACATAAATATCAGAATCCTTGAAGGATGTGGAAACATGAGGAATCTGGGCCATGTGTCAAGTACTTGCTGTTTCTGGGAGAGAGTTTGACATATCATATAAATTCCCCTGGAATATTGTACTATTCAACACCCAAACTTTCAGCAAATATTCAATGGTAATAAAAAAGAAACAATAATGGCTGATATTGCCAATCCAAGGAGTTCAACAGAATCCAAGGCTGTGTTATATATCATTAAGGAAACATTACCCCAATATAGAGAATTATAAATCACTGAAATAATAAGAACCATCTTTCCCTGGAAAATATCAATATGCACATCTCTACACATGAATTAGTATTGGTGTCCACTGAAAGTCAGCAATAACTCTGTCATCAAAACATTTTAAAGACTGAATAATATTTTATCTTGCACATCAGCCTTCAGGTTAGTCAATTTACTGAAGATTCTATGTAATCCTACAAGAAGCTACATTCTATATAACACTTGGGGTTATGAACCAAACACTGAGATTCTCTTGAAGTTCAGATGTAAAATCTGAAAAAGTGGAGATGAAGGAAGGGAGTGAGAAGGGAGGGAGCAAGAGCACATTTATCTCCATGTGTTCTTTTCACTTCTCAGGTACGTTTATTACATTTGAATGATTCATTTTCTGGTTCTTAATAGAAATTTCATAGGTTGCATATGTAATTTGCAAATACAACTTCAATTTCTTGCTGTGAATTTGAAACTCTAACTCCAACCAAGCCCCTACTTGTCAATCTGCTATCACTTTGTGACAGTTTATGATATTTAATGAAAAATGCATCATCTCACTGCCTCACTGGTAGATGTACCTATTTTATTCCTGGGGGGGGTATACTGTTACTATAGAGAAATGATGTAGAGTACATCAGAATGTCTTTTTAAAAAGTATTGGGAAGTGATCTTTGAGATTCTAAATAGCAAGTTCATTTTTGTCTGAAAGTAACAGAAGAGACTGTAACATAGCCACGTAAAACGTAGATTAGGAGTAAATATTTTGGGTACACAGATTTTCAGTAGACTAGAAAATATAGGTGGTTTTTCTAAGATTTCATTGTCCTCCTCTAAAATCTCCGATGTCACTCTATTGCCCAGACAGACAATGAAGATCTTAATAAATTCTACTAAATGAATGGCTCTTGTTGGCTGAGAGCACAGTTACAGTAACCTCTATAACTTGTCAAATATAAACACGTAGCAATCAGTATTGTATGTAAAAGCTTCTCAATGTGATAAGGATCAACTACTAACTCCAGCTTTCATAGTTCATTACCCAGTTGAAATCCTACAACTAGAAATGCTAGTTAACTGAAAAGTCAACACTTTATTTCTGATTCATTAAGCCCATGCCAAATTCATCAGTGGTGAAATGGTCAAATATTAGAGAAAGGGGTTGGGGTTCTGTAAAATCATTTGAGACTTAATCTAGAATCAAATCTGAGTTATATGGGTAGATGCACTACCTGGAGCATCCATCGGAAAGTACAGATGAACAGTGAGCAATTCTTAAAAAAAGGGCGGGGGGGGGGGACAAGAATTCTCCAAGTTAACAATCAAAATCAATAGTGTGTATTGTGAAAATGAAAGACTTCTGTAATTGTGTACATACTATACGTATCGGTTTGTGTTTCTCAAACAGAGAAGGCTGTGCCTTCTGCTGTGGTGCACACATAAAACTATCTTCTGAAAACCTTTCAGTGGGGAAAAAAGGGAGGAACCACCACATTATCCTTTTACACAGAGAAATCACTGTCTTTAAAAATAGATGTTGCTTTTACAGTAGCAGGGTATGAACGCTTTCCAGTCTGCTTCATTTCTGCCGTCTTTGTTGTATATGAAGAATTTCTCATGTTTATCATTTACATTCCAGCAGAAGTACTGGTTACATTCCAGTGAATTTACTCAGATGAACACAATGGGTTTTCTTTTAAAATAAGCCTTTACTGAATATATCAACAAGGTACTGTATAGTGTAGAGTGAAGTTTGTAGTTAACAAAGTGTGCAACATGGTAGGTCTCAGAGGATGCATGACACAGAATCTTCCAGCCCCTTGAAGTCCCTTGTCAGAGAAACACACTAAACACAAACCAGAATCAAATCAACATATGCTTCAAATAGTAACAGATCATCAAACTTAACATTCAGTAAATATTATCCCATGAGGGCACACAATGGTGATGCCTCATTTTGTTGGAGCTGGCTACAAATCTCACATCCCACAGACACCTTTACAAACAGCCCATGTATTATGTATGCATTGAATTGTATGTTTTATGTTAATTTTAAAATGCCTGTCGCAATGGCCTTGGTTTGTGCTCTTCTGGCGGATGTGCAGCTATAAAACGAAATGCTGAAACAGAACAACCTGGTTTGCTAAAACAGCATCATACTGTGTACAAAATGTGTTCTCCACAATCAGTGAAAAGCATTGCAGTTGCCAACAATTGCTCCAATCCTGCTGAAGAAACTGGAGAAGGGTGTAGATACAGCTTCCTACCATTATTTACTTTAACTAAAAAAGAAGAAGCTAAGTTTGACAAGATTAAGAATTGAGACGTGTTGTTTTTCTTTTTTGTGTGTACTGTTTCCCTGTTGTTCACTCTTCCTTTTTGCTTTCCCATTTAGTTGGAGAAGCAAGTTTTGATTTTATGTGTTATTCTCAAGTTCTAAAGCAACATCTACTATCCCCTTTTGATAGGTCAGACATAAACCCTAGAAAAAAGACATTGATGAAAATTAATCACCTCACTGTCAAAAGCTGCAGGGATGCTGCAGCTGAAATTTGCTGATCCAGTGTAGCACCTGCCTCTGAAGAAAACAATGGTGCCTTGTATTTGAAATGGATGCTCTCCTCACATGAAGAGTTACGCTTTCTCCAGGGAAGAAGGATGTTCTGGCTGTGTGGCATGACTAAGACCATTATGACCTCCACTATTTAAAAAAACAGAGGTGTAATATCAGTTACACCGTTAATACACTTTTTTTTCCCAAAAAGATCACATTATAGTTTTTTCTTTTTTCTATTTTGCCCTTGAGAGAAAATGATTAATATTGTATCAACGAACATCTGGAAAATTAGAAATAGCATTATTTCTCACAAGGGAGGATTATTCCACTTATATTATTAATAAATAGGTAACACCCTTCTCATGTCTGTCTGTGATTGTCACAAGTGTTGTACTGCCTAGCCAAGGCATGTGACTGTGATTAAGTGAAACCCAGGGTTGCTCCAGGGTCATATGCATCTCTATAAACAAGGAGGTACTGGTGATTACCTTCTGTTTAACCACTGATAACATCTGCGTGATCTTGATTTACTTTTTTCTTTTGCAATGTCCTCTAGTAGTTACAGTTATTGTACTGACAGGGGGGTGAAACTATCTGAGATAACTCAACTTTGACTCTTAACTAATCACCTCAAAAGAAATAATGATAAGGCTAAGAGAGGACCAAACACAGAGGAGATATAACTGCAGGACAGTCTCCTAATTAAAGATGCCAGTCAAAATATCATCCAGTAAGGACTGGAGCTCATCTGCATTTGTAAAAGTGTCATAAGCTAGTACAGATTACATGATGTGATTTTGACTCTGATGTAGGAGTCCCTAAAAGCATACTACTACAGATGGTAGTCTGATTTTCATGGCAGATGTCTTTGCTATGCTGCTCAAAAGATCAAAATAAAGATCTTGTGTGGTTTTATTTGTTTGTTTGTCTGTTTTGAAACACCTCTACCAGAGCAGTTTTGCAAGCAACTTAACCATTGTACATGACTGGGTCTCTTCAGTTCCACTTCAACTCTTGACAGTGTTGTGGATACCAGACAACATTGTGGGAACCTTGCCATCTTTCTCCTGGGACAAAGAAAAGACATTTCCATAGTCCCAAATCCCACTGGAAGTTAAACATACAGTACGAACAGACAATATTGATTATCTTGTTTATAACAAAATAAAAATCTTGAAAAATCAAAGTACCATTATAGCTTTTCAGCACACAGTTTTATCTACAGTGAGATGCAAGAGGACAGTGAACGGAAACACTCAGCTAATACCCGGAGCCCCAGATCACTGTCCTGATTTTAGATGATGTAACGCTCCACTGATCACCATCCCAGATGGTCTTATTCCTTCCCTGTGTGAACCTACTTTTACAGGAACCAACAGCCCAAACCCTCTAGCTAATAGACGAAAGAGGAAACCCGAGTCACTTTAGAATTAATTAAATTAATTCATAACTATGTTCAGCTCTACTGACTGCACATTTCAATGCTTGTGTCTATAACATTATCGCTGCAGTTATATTTTCTGCTTATTCTGAGGGATGGGGGCGATTAAAACATATAAGCCAGGGTATATTATTAAAGAAAATAAAGCTCTTGCTATAAAGAAAAGCTTGCATAGCATTTTATACCTAAAATTTTACAAGAAGACACATCACAGTTTTATTTTGCTTTAGAGAGAAAGAGAAAGCAAGAAGAGGGTGACATTTACTTCATGAGTCTCTAAAGGGATGGATGGTTGTAAAGGAATACAGAATGAAATACCTAAAGGTGGCTTTGAGAAGAATTCCCCAAGGGTAAATTTCTTTAAACAATGTATGTGGTCTATAGCCCTTCTACACCTAAGGGATGACAAGAATTAGGGTAAATTATGCACGTTTTCTGAAAAGGAACTTGCTTCAAAAATATCTAGCATCAACAGTGGACATCCCTCGCTTCCCTATACCCTCTGCCACGACGAGAGAAATATTGCATTCTCTGACTTACTCGTTTACACTGATGGTCTTTTAGCATAAAGTTAATTATCACCCTCAGATGAACAAACTAGAGGGACATCCACAATCGAAGGGAACAAGTGGGAATTTCGAATGTGGAAAAGGATCAAAGCTAATTCCTAATGGAAACATAGTATTGCTTTTTAACAATACGCATTATTTTGGCCAGTTTGGTGTCTCCACAGAATCATTGGCAATGAATATTAATATGGATTTTAATACATAGAAATACACAGGGATTATTTGTGCAACCAAGATTCGCATCCACAATTTCTTTGAAATACTAAGCAGAGGTGGCGGAGGGGAAACAAAGGGGGAATATACAACTTAATTACAAAAAAATATATGCAAGATGATTGGAAGACAAGAATTTGAGAGGGGATATAGGTATTAACTCAAGCTATTTCAACATGATACTAACAAAGTCAGCTGATACAGTGTAAGAGAATCACTGATTTTTTTTCCTAAGTGGTATTAGTACTTTTTAAACAAACACATTACTGTTAATATATTCCAAACACTGTTCTTTGTTGGTCTACACACCATGTTGATATAGCCTCAGTGAATCTACCCAAATAATTTTCATTATCAAAAATAATTCCATTCAATATAATTCTTCCCATTATTTTTATTAGCCTCTTCTAAAAAATTATTCTAGAATATAACTCTATTGGATATACTTCCACCTGACATGTTATTTGAATAGTGACAGTTTTGAGGGGAATTTTCTTGCTAGAACTGATCATATTGGTCCCTGAAGATGACTAGAATCAGACTCAGGTTTCCAACTCTGTTATCACATAAGGCCAGGGAAGCATGAAGAGTGATTTTGAAGTTCACAGTCAGAAAGCCAACCCTGGGGTTTTAAGGACATTTCAAACCTCTCAGTTTCTTTGATTTGGTCAAGTAGGCCTAACTTATCTCATGGGAACTGGATTCCTCATGACGTTCCATTTCTTGTACTGGGTCAAATTGGAATAACTACCTCTATTATTATATTATGGATTTTTCAAACAGCGTTTCTTTCAGGCCAAGAGGTATAGAAAACAGAAATAACTAGGTCATTCTTTCTTTACTCAAACTATCCCTCTTACCCTGATGATGAGCCCATCTGAATCTATCCTTTCCTATGCCTATCAGCTATAGAGAAGGAATTTATTCTGACAGCTTCAACAGCAAAGTGGTTAATATGCATCTTAAGTATGAATCACTCATTCTTCCGCCTTGGCATTGGGTCCTCATTGTACAACCCAGTACAGTACTTCAGCAACATATTTTTTTTTTTAATTTTAAAAAGCAAAGAGTTACAAAACTGTTTGTAATTAACTTGAAATAGAAAAGATAGCACTTTTTTTTAAATCCCATTATATAGTACACCGTATAAATTACAGAGTATTCAAATGCACAAACGCATCTGGGTAACATTTATCAAATGTAATTTGCGTGTCTTTATGTGCACACTCATGTGTGTTCTTGAGAGTTTGGTTGTCCACTTCTCTGACGTTGGACCTCTGGCTGTTACGTATGGCAATGCTCCAGATCCGGCACACTGCTGTTGCAGTATCGCATGTTGTTGGGGATGTGGCAGTCTGTGTAATTAATGCCCCCATTTGGGGTATAGATGGGCTGCAGTCTGAAATCTCCTTTAAGGAGCTGATCGTTATTTAAGGAGACAATCTGAAAACTGGTTTCCGTCATCTCCAGGATGGAGTTGTCCTTTTTGGTGCCTGCTTCACAATAGTCATCTTTCCGTCGGCCCCTGTTGTATTTCCACTTCTGGGAGGTGTAGCGTCCCTTTTTGTGCATGTGCCAGCAAAACACGCTGAGCAAAACCACGAGCACAAAAATCACTGCACCCCCAATCAAGCCCGCCAGCAGAAAAGGGGAGCCCATGCTGTGGGAAGTGGTCTGCTCGTGGCTAGAAGCAGTATTACTGCCATTGTTCAAATAAGAGGCATGGGTAGTGGCCTCGGAACAGATGGTATCCTCCACCGTGCGGTAGTTGAATGCATCCAATGGCACTAAACAAATCCGATAGGTGGATCTGGGCTCCAAGTTAACCAGATTCAGGTGTTGCTTCTCACCACTGACAATCCGTTCCTGAACAATGCCCCCTACAAGGCTGTGGCCCATTTTCACCCACGTCAGTTTGTACGCCATCACAGTAAAGAGAGACAGCCAGCTGACTTGAATCGAAGTATCGTTAACAAAGTGGATGGAAAGTTGGATCCTTTCAGAAACAGGTGGGGTCACTCTGTCTCTGCCATCCCAGTCAGGGATGGTGGGGAGTTTCGAGGGGGTAGGAGCTAGAGGCACAGAGCCTTTGCTGGGACTTGGAACAGACGGAGTAGGAGACTGAGTTGTTGGAGAGACTGTAGTTGGAGCTGGGGTGAAGACAGGCAGTCCAGGGGTGGTGGTGGGACAAGATAAAAGATTCATATTCAGCTCCCTGACAGCCATTCCCCGCACTTGCTCAGGACCTTGGCACATGAAACCACGCACGTTAAGAGAAGAAGGGATGTATTTGAGCCATTCGGTGACCCATTTAATACTGCAGTCACAAAACCAAGGGTTATTACGAGCAGTGAGTTGTTTCAGGTTGGAGAGATGATCGAAGACGCCTTGAGTTAGCATTCGTAGCTGATTGTTGGATATATCTAGCCGTTCCAGCTTACGGAGGTTTGAGAAGGCTGTCAATGGGATGTGGTTTATCTGGTTATCCTGCAGGTAGAGCCTAATCAGGTGCGTACCTGGGAGGTCAGGAGGTGGGTGGGAGAGCGAGTTACGGACTATGGAAAATTCCTTGAGCTTGGTGAGATGGCTGAAGGTGCCCTCGGCAATGCCCTTATTGGTCAGGAGGTTCCCATCCACAATCAGACGCTCCAAGCTCGTGAGGTTCTGAAAGGCCATGTCTGATATGACTGCAATTCGGTTTTCATCCACTCTCAGCTCTTGCAAGTCTACAGGAAGCCCAACAGGCACGCTGCTCAGGTGATTCTTCGATAAGAACAACAGTCTGAGGCTAATGGCCTCTCGGAAAGCTCCGTCCTCCACCCCCACCGTAGAGATGGAGTTGTCATCCAGGTGCAGTTCCTCCAGCTTCAGGAGCTGAGCGAGGGCAGCACGCGAGATGGTCTGGATGTTGTTCTCCTGCAGGTGGAGGACTCTGACGTTCTTGGGAAGGTTCATGGGGAATTCATCCAGTTGGTTGCCGTACAGGTAGACCGTGTGCACTGACTGTACGTTGTGCAGCTCTGCAGGAAATCCAGCATTATTAATTTGGTTATTGTGGAGGTAGAGTACGGTCACGCCCTCCGGGATCCCAAGAGGCACTGAGGTCAAGCTTCGCTCATTACAGTAGACAAAGTTCCTGTCACAGCGGCATACACTAGGGCAGGCCAGGAGTTTTGACACTTGTGAGGAGAGCCCCAGGGAAATGATAAGCCAAAGTTTTAGAAAAAAAGCCCTATGGCTGGGCCACTTTGTAGTCTGCAAGCCCATTGCTGAAGGACAGAAATAAAATACAAAGTGATGGGGGGGATACTAAAAACAAAGGCAATGGCAAATAATAGTTTAAAAAAACGGAAAGCAAAATCAAAATGACTGAAGCAGATTCTGTCAAAGTCTAGAGCTTCTGTTCCAGGAAATGGCCTGAAGGCAGATGGTACAACTATCTTCCTGATGTGTTTAGTCTCATCTGTCTATGTGCCCCTGCCGTCCTCCATGGGCAAAACAACTCAACAGGAAGGATTCCCCGCACAAGAGACGATTGATGCCAAGTGGTAGGTACTGTCAACAGAAGTCCAGCCTGTCAGGCAAGTCTTGCTTCTTCTATAGGAAGTCACGCCAGTGCAGAGCAGCCTAGGAATTTCTTGGTTAAACAGAGTCTGCAACCTGTTGTAGAAAAGAAGACATGAGAGTCAGTTAAGTATAATACTGAAATAGGTAGTGCGACTAATCACTCCTGGAACACAATTCTGACCTGGGCTGTGTGCTGGGACTCAGGCTGGTGGCATCTTAAATGATAATAGTTCATTTCAAATGATGGTTAATTGAAATAAATGACTGAAGTATGTAATCTTCAAAAGGAGATGGGACTATTACAGTTTATTAACCTCAACCAGTACTTTTTCTTAAACATCCGTTTGCATATCCTGATAGGCAAGTGCAACTGACACCCTGTTGGATTTTTGGTGTCTTTTAATGAAGATTAGTTAAAAGCTCTGTTATTTTAAGATGGAGATGGGGAAATTCTAAGAGATATGACATGAAGTCCTATAGATCTATCAACTGTAAAAATGCAACGGAGGAACTAAGCCAATTGAAAAAGCATCCATCCTTCTTCAGATTTACTCCCCAAATGTGCTGCATTCCTAAACATAGACGACATATAATATTCTCAATATACTAAAAATAACCTGAAAATCTCTAAGTTCCCATTGCCTGCAAAATAATTTTTTTAATTCTAGTACAAAAATCTTGTTTGTGCTTACGGGAGAACCCTAGAGAATGCACTATAAAGGACAGGGGCAAAAGGTAATGAGAGAAGAAGGGAATCCTGAGACAAGTATTTACATACTTCCTCTTTTTGCTGTGAAAACACACACACACACACACACACACACACCAAAAGTGGAATAATTATTTACCATTGTGCTAGTTAACAGTACATCATGATTATAACCAGTATCATTAAAAATACCACAGATATTTTTCCTCTGATACCATAATGCAACATAATTCAAGTATGAAGTCAAAGATTTCTCTTTTCCACCTCTCTCTCTCTCTCTCCTTTCCTTACTGTAGAATAGCATAGACTCACTACCAAGGACACTGACCAAGCAACAATGCAATGCATGGCACATTTACACTTAACCCCTCTATTGAGGCCTCTAGGTATAACTGAAATAGTCCATTATGATCGCCCTAAGTGTTGTCAACTTCAAATTGAAATACAGTTTGTTTCAAGAGGATCATCTTTCAGTGTGAGAGAACGTTCTTGCCTTTACAGGATGACTTTTAGCAAGGTTTGGAAAGACAGAAGCCACAATTAAAGGCAGTCAAGGAAATCCAAGGATAGCACTCATGCCGTCTTGCTCCGCAATGTGTTCCATCTGCTTGAGATGGAGAGTGAAAGAAGTTAATTGAAAGGTGCCAGATTTGATTTCCTTACAAAATAAGCTAACATGACAGGACATGGCTGACTGCAAGCTCCTCAATTCTCACCAATAGGGAGACTGGAACAACTTGTACCCAAAGTAGATAGACTACGCTTGAAATTATTTCCTTAGCTATCTTTAGACTTACAGTTTGAAATTGAAAAAGGAGTACTGCAAATGTTATCGAAGTGTCAAAACCAGTATACATTTATTCTGTAATTTGAAGGTTAAAAAAAAGATCAATAAAGCTTTATTCCAATCAGTGCCATACTTAGCTTAACTTGCTAACGGTCCTCACGTTTTCTAATACCTTGCTACTCAAGTGCGGTGGTTATCTCTGCAGCATGAGTCTGACGTAAGCTATTGGTATGGACACGGAAACTCAGGACGAGATGGGCATGTGAGCAACAGCCTGAAGAAAAAAGTGTAACAACCAGCCTTACTTGTCTTCAATTCCCCATATAATAAGCTTTTAGAAACTAAGTTAATGCATAGCTTTTATCTGAAGTCATGTATTCCTCAATGCTCCTGCCCAGAAAAAAAAATGCATATGTATCGTTTGCTGAAAGCAACAAATACAGAGGTTGAAAGCAATTTTCTAAAATGAATAACTGTCACAAATATTGAATATAACATTTATGGGTAATGGTTGATAAATAATGATATTTATAGTGTCGTTTGTTGTCTGGGTCACTTGAGACCAGTTGCATCTAATGAGTCAATCTCTTATAAAAGTCCGTCAAAGGTATTTTGTAAAGTATCTTATTCCTTCCACACATGATGCGCTCCATGATGTTCAATAAAGACAGAGCAAAGCCCTTTATTTGGAACAGACACACATAGCCACAAAGTCACGCGGCAGACAGACACAAAAGGACAGATAGATACAGAGACAGGGACAGATTCACTAGACAGTTTTCAGGCATGCACATATTTAGATTCATATAACAGATAGATAGACAGACAGACAAATAGATAGACAGATAGACAGGACACAGGCAGGGAGCACGAAGTAAAAAAAAATTAAATCTGGTTAAATAACTCCAAAAGGAAGTACTTACATTTCCTTTCAACACCTATGAATTATTAGCAACTTCGAGTTAGTAACTAGTGTCCCTGATTCACACAGAAGAGACCATGTGATTTATGGCCTAGTGGGGCTTAGAAGTTTAGTGAGGGGAAAGAATATTTAAGCAGGGAGTTGGAAAACTATTTCAAGAGCTGTGAGGGTATAACACCCAGAGATCTGGCACTATGTTATGGTCTTTGAAACCCAACCCGTGACATATCAGAAAAAAAAAGGAACAAACAAAAAAACGCTAGAGATTGGAGTCATTGGAAACAAAGAGGGCTCAAAGCCCATCTGGAACTTTTGTTATGAATACAGTCCGCCTACAATCTGAATCAAGACATACAACACAGCTCAACTTAGAGGACTAAAATTTCTACTGCAGAACACTTTCTGCAACCCTTTATGGTCCTTTTAAAATGCAATAAACATTTTAAAATCATTCTATAGTCCATTTACAATTGTTTAAAAGTTGGTAATAAAAGCTTTATAAGATGAATTCAATATAAAGAGAGCAAACTTCTTTTTTTTTTCATTTTTTTTTCTGTACTCATATGGATACTATGTGGAATATGGCCCTTGCCCAACCCAGATTACAAAGAACGGCTAAATAGAGAACTTTCTGGATAAAAATGGAGAGTTGCACTGAGAGTGGAAACTGACAGCACCAAAGCCAAAATGTACAAATGCTGTGTGGAGACAGTAAGAATCCGGTCCATCCAATCTACCAAAGATGGCAGTGACAAGAGCAGTTATTCTAGGCTACTGGAAGCTAATTTAACCCTTTCCCCAGGAACTAAGACTCAAAGCACATAGATGGCGTGAAAGTTTTCTGCACATTCCTATGTCTAAGAAGTGTGCCTTTTTAATTAATTCCAGAAGGCAGAGTTCCAGGAGCACTTAATAAACTCCGACTATAAAAATCACAGAACAGAAAATAACATTTGTCAATAAGCACTGCCAACTGCATCACATAATGACAGCAGGATAAACCTAATAAAATCTTCATGGTTCCAGAGCTAGCTACAGTACCTGAACTGTAGCAGAACAACACTGAGTATGATGGGATGCCCGTAAGAAAGAAGGCCTGGGGATGCAGCTCAGTTGGGAGTGCGTACACACATGCACAAACATCTGGGTTCCATACCCATCACCATGTAAACTGACATGCTGGTGTACACCTCTGATTCTAGTAACCAGATCAGAAATTCAAGGTCTTCCTTGGATACACAGTGAATTCAAAGCCAACCTACTATACAAGAAACAATTGTGAGAGGGAGGGAGGAATGGTATAAGGGGGAGAGGGAGGAAGAGAGAGAGCGAGAGATATGAATAAGGAAAAGTTTTCTAGGATTGTGTTCTACTCAGACCATTTTTGGAGTGGAGCAATCCGAGTTTAAAACTGGACCCTTACAGGTGTGTTGTCCATACAGGCAGCGAGCCCGGAAATGACTTCCTTGCAATATAGAAACACCAAAGATATTTAGAGATCTTGCACACAGCTCTTATTCCTAAGCTCAAGCTATAGGTATTGTGATATAACAATGAACATGTCTTGTTAGATGACCAAGATGTGGGATTAGAAAGGGAATTTAAAAGACCAGAATAGCCTCTTCCCTATCTTAAATCACTCTGAGGCAGAAAAGTACATGAAGGGATGTCCGGGAGCAGAGAAAGATGAAGGGAAAAAAGAAGATAGTCTAAGCAGTGAACAGTTCCTGGTTCCAGTAATTCTAGATCTGAAAACATTAAAAGTAAAAATAAAACCTACTCTAGTCAAGCATAGACTCTAGGGGTTTAAAAAGTTTTTCTCAAATGGTTTCCAATTAGTTTGAATAGTAGACATAAACTTGAACTAAACAGCTACCATGGCAGAGTCAGACACTAAATAAACAGACAGACAAACAAACAAACAAACAAATCTGAATACATATTCACTACTGCCACGTGTCTGGCTCATTTACTGGGAGTTCGGAGTGATTGTTATGTGATTCCTGCAGTATAGGAGCTTCCAGACACGGACCACTTTCCACATTAAACTCCCTAAAAGTTAGTTTGAGCCAGCACTTAGCGTGACCGGTTGGTTGTCTTGATAGATGCCCCTAAAACAATTCCTGATGACCGCCGTCAGAGCTGTGGAATAGTAGCCATGCAAACTCAATTGCAGGAGGAAATGAAGAAAGAACAAAAAGCAGAAGTGCATGGTGCATCAAGGATGATCGTTGTAAAGCTTTTACCTATAAACATTTTAGTCCATTTCTTAAGGTGGCTAGGCTTTCATACTGTAGTGATGTTTCCTGGGTAACTGACTGATGGTCTATCGAGTTATTCTCATTAAGAACTGCTTTCATGGCATCTGAACAATATGTCCTTCTTTCTCCCGCAACAGCCACATAGCGGTTGGTTTGCCATTCTGAAAGATCAGTGGGTTTGGGGTCTATCCAAATTGGTTTTGTTTTCAGGTCAGCCACTTACTGAATAAGTGCAGGGTGGTTGTGTCCGGTTCCACTCTGGATCAGCTGTGTTTACAGGACATTGCAAAAATTAGATATCAAAGGATAACCAGGGAACAGCAGCAATTAAGCATAAAGTACATTGGTTTAAGAGAGATAGAGCATGGGAGTGTAGTGAGCAAGGGGTGGGCTCAGAGGACATATAACCTCAAACAACATCTATGTATTCTCAGGGTTAACTTGAGCAACTGGATTCACCTCAAACCACCTAGATAATCCAGGTAAAGTTGGAGGAAAGAGTACCACCATCTCTTAACATGAACATACAGAAAACGATGTGCACTTCGCTGATCTTCCCTACCGTTAGACAGCAATACTTCCTGCACCCAGGAACATCTGTTCCTCATTTGGTAGAGGTCCTTTTCTCAAACCCAGACAACTTCACTTTCCTTCTTCTATTCACTGATTACAGATATTAATAATGCCACTGGTGTTAGGCACATGCCTCTTTCCAGCCGCCAGCACTGTAAATGTATGGACACATGTAATGGCTGATCCATGAATAGGAGGCATGGTTGGAACCTGAGTCCAGACATGAGCTGCAGGGCCTTGTTCCTCCATGCAGTCTCCCTGAAGGCAGAAGCTTCTCAAGCTTTTGATCTGGACTATTGCCACAGAATGTACACCTGCACGTTGTAAGCATTTATGAATTTTTTATAAAACAAATGAATGAATCAAAGAAAGACCTCAAGATATTGATCTGTTTGAAGAGGCAATCTGTAAACCTCTTTCAGGTCTTCAATCTGAGATTCTATAATATAGATAATATAGATAATACAGATAATATTTTAAAATGGCTTTTAAAATTTTAGCTACCCCAACCTATGCTGAACTATGGAGTGATAGAGAGATGGATGAATAGTCTGGAACATTAAGAGACTAGGTGACCTAAGAGAGAGTTATAGAGCATGCATCTGGAAAAGAATTGCAAATTCCCGTAGCACTGTATTTGCTAAATTCTATGTCTTATTAACCTATACTTAGGGTCAGAGTGAAATTTTATTGAAAAGTAGGTTCTGTAAGAAGCATGCTTCAGTTCTATGAGATGAACCAGGAGCTAGAATCAAGAAACTTTTTCTAGTGTACTATAGAACACGTCTCTCTGATCACATAATATAAATATCTTCTAAATATTTACAGAAATTCATTGGGACGGTTCAAGTGACCTTTAATCACATAGCATTTTATCCTTCTACACAGTCAGTATCAATTAAAAAAAATAGGCCAGTATCATCAAGACCTAGAAAAAAGCCAATGGGAAAAAATAAACTGAATCCAAAAATATAAACATGGCCTACTTCTTCACCAAAATATTTTACCACACATAACATACATATCAGAACAGAAAATCTTGTGTCTCCTTCACAAGGAGAATGCAGATTTCAGTGGGTTATGCAATACTGATTATGCAAATGAAATGAAATTACATACTGTGTTGTTCCAGGTGAGTTATCTGGTTTTGAGTTTAAAAAATGAAAAATTCATCACATAAGTCCATTTTGGAATCCTAGGCATGCTTCTGAATGGAAATGGTGTAAGATTTTGTTCTGAATAAGTAGGCTTTACAATGCACATTCTCATCCCTCAAGAAATTGGTCACACTGAGGTGTCAAGGCTACATTCTGGAGGATGTTTCTGGATTTGTGAAATGAAAAGGGGAAAAATGCTCAACCCTTTCTGAATCTCTCAAGGACATTCTACCCCTCGAACATGATGGGATACAGGTTAGGATCAAGCCATTCTCATGCTTAAAATAAAACTGTAGATAAGTATAAACAGTATCATATCCAGGGTGGTTGTACAACACACAGAATAAAATATTAAAAGGAAAATACATTTTAAAAACAGCAGATTATAGAAGCCTCCATGTATGGGGATGAGAAAGAAAATGGAACAGACAGATTTTGGTGATTGTTTAAGAAATCACATAGATATGTAAACATACAAGCAGGTCCTTGTCCAGGTTATACACAGTCAGAACCCTGCTCTTGTACTTTATCCCAAATGTAAAAAGATTATTCACTCTGCACTCATATATACTGTCAATTGACTTAAGCTATTTAATTCTAGGAAAAGGGGGAAGGAGGAGAGAGGAGAGGAGGGAAGTAAGAGATAAGAGACCCTATATATCTTCCCACAGAAGTAAAAGAGAAGAGACCATATATCCTCCCACAAAATAAAGAAGGTATATCCTTATTTCTCTGCCTAAAACTCAGGCTGCATTTGGATTCAGTACACGTCCTCAGGCCTATGTGAACAATATTACCATCACAGAGGTAAAATCGGCCAAAGGTACCCAAATTACACACACATACACACACACACACACACACACACAAACACACAGACGCATGCATGCACGCACACACACTTAATTAATAGAAAAGATAGTTAAGATTCATCTTTCAATCTTTGTTTTAATCAGTTAATTCTTGGGCAGAACACCAGCCGTCTACACTGCTGAATATAAAGTAAAACAAAATGTAAGAGCGCAGTGGGAAGTGAGAGTGATAAAGTAGATTTGAAACAGACGGGTATGAGGGCATCATTAAATGTGTACATGAGAGTGGACTGCCCAGGCCTCCTTTAGACTGGCTGAAACACAGGCCCTGGTTCTGAAGGGTATTGGAATAAGTCCACAAAATAAAGATCGTTTAGTAAGTTACCTTGGGAACATGACTTCACCATTCTGCATCTCTTGTTGCTCATGTAAAGCACAGGAAATATCAATCTTTCCCGATCGCCTAAACATCAGAAACCAAATTTTCAGCCTGCTGGACCTGCTTGGCTTTAAACAGCAAAATCAACTCAAGCCCTAGCACTAAGCCCCTCATGTGATGGAACTGCTTCTGCTGATACATTCAATTTCACTTCCTTTCTTCCACCTCCGGGAGCTGTTTGATAGAGAGCTTTGGAAAAATGAGTGGAGATGTGGCCACCACAAATGGCCTTTTACAGAATGGAGCTCCACTGGGAACTTGATGAGAATGACATCCACAAGCAAATCTTGACTCAAAAATGATGACAGAGCGCAAGTCAAGGAGAAAGAGACACGCAGCAGGAGAAGGACTTATGACCTAGTGCTGTCATTTCCCAGTGGACTTTCTTCACTTTCTTAAGCACTGTTCATGCCAGCTCCCTGGTATCCACACTGACTCATTACTATCCAATCAAGTTAGACGACAATGCTCCCTCCAATACTCTTCTACTCCTGGTCCTCAACATTCAAAAAATGGGTTAATATAAAGCAATTAATTTGGACTAGAATGCTACTTTCTCTACAAGTGCACATTAACGGCAGGCAGTTTCAATCAAGAATCAAGTGGGGTGTTGCAGAAATTTGAGAGTGTGTGATTCCATGTGTGTCTAGAGACACGGGTGTCCTTTGATTATGGCTATGGGTAGAGTCGTGTGTGAATGGAACACACATGTGAAAGTTGGAAGACAACCTTGGGTATCATCTCAGGTGCCTTCCACATTTTTGTTTGAGACAGGATGTCTCACTCAGCTGGAATTTTGCCAAGTAGGCTAGAATTGCTGGCCAGTGAATATGGCACATTATTCTGTCTCTACCTCCCATCTTGCTGTCACTGAGCTTATAGGCATATGGCACTATGCCCAGTTATTTATATATATTCTAATGATCCAAACTCCATATTTGTGAAGCCAGTGCTTATACTTGCTGAGTCAAATTCCTAGGTCTAGGTCTTTGCTTAAAGCTGATGTTTCTGACTTACTCATGTTGATTGTTCAGTTTTCTTTTTCCCTCTGTACCTTCTTGACCATTTTTTTCAAAAAAAATCAAAGTATAGAAGTAATTTCAAAACTAGTAACAGTTCCAGAAGAAGTTCCAACTTCGCAGATCACCACCCTTAGGCAAGTGGTGCCCCGATTTTCAGAGCCTGGGATGCATAAAGTCACAGTGACATACCTTGATAAAGTCTATGCCCTACCAAGATAACATCCTAGGTACACAGATTCCATAACATCCTGTGTGAATCCTTTCTGGGCCTGGGTAACTCAGGTTATGTCCCTAGGCTTGTATATACATTGTAGGAGGAAGGAGGAGCCGGCTCAGCTGGCCCTGGAGTGCATGCAAAGCCAGCTGGAAGAATAAAAGCCCAGTCCTCCTTGCATTTCCAGCTTTCCAAGCAGAATTTGCTAGATTTTGAGAATGCTAAAGCATAAATTATTTCCCCTTCCAGGACATTGTAAGATACAGGTCAGCCACAGTACATAAACCACATACACATCAAAGTAAAGTGGCTAACAAGGTTCATAACATTTTTAATAATTACACCTATGGCATACTTCTCTATGCATCATTCATGAGAGCTTTGCAAATGTCTCAGAAAGGCTTTCTGATGGCAAAATCTCCTTACAAGATGTGATGGCTCTTTACCTTCTTAAATGAAGAGAAATTGTGCTCGGTTACTGAATAAATAGAAACATCACTGAGGAATTTATTTCTGAAGCATATTGGCAGGGTGAGCAAAGCAAAATCTTTAGAAAGAGGCATCTTAGTTAACTGTTAGAATTTCTAACTCCTAATGCATACTAAAATTAAATAAAAACCCATTATCCACTCATGCATGCAAATTCATTTGTTGAAGTCTTAATTTCCTATATTTTAGTAAAAGGCTATATTTAGAAATGGAGGCTAACATCTCTGTGTCTTATTAAAAAACAGGAGACTAGGACATATAGTCATACTGAAGATAGATCATGTCAAGGAACACAGGAAAAATGTGGTCTCATAAAATCAAAGAAATGATGCCTCATAAGAATCCAACTCTGTCCGTAGTTTTACTCTGAAATTTTAGTCAACAGAATGAGAGAAAATAATCTCTCAGTGCCCTAGGTACATAATAGGTGGTGCTCTATCAAGGCAGGGTAGCTAATGCAGAGAGCCACACTTACTTTCACAATACAGCAACATGTACATAAACATCACCATCAGAGGGGATGCTTAAGAAACAGCCAGTTTGAGCCAGGGATGGAGCTCAACGGCAGAGTTCTAACATGTGAAAGGCCATCCCGTTCTTCAACCCCCTGCCCTGCCATAAACAGAAACAACCCACTTGATCTAACTCCCATAGTAGGTCTGATACATATGTTCAACTAGAGGACAGCTTCTTCTATATGATGCCCGTTTTGAAACTAATTTTGGCTGCCAGGCATCCCCCAGAGTACTTCCTATTCTAGGAGCTGAAAACTATCATTTCCAAGGTGCTGTGGTCTTAGCAGTTCTAAGAATCCACCCAGCTCCTCCTGCCCAGCACAATGAGTTATGACTTCATATCTTCAATGATGATCCATTAACAAAAATGAAAACTGCTGCTAAGTGTTCATTAAGATAAGTGATATCACCTAACTCTAATTGCATTCTCAGACTATGGAAATCGCTGATGTACTTGGATATTTTACTCACCCTCTGCACCAGTAGCTTTCAAAACTAAATGCCTATCTCAGGAGCGAAATATGCCAGAAAGAAGGGAGCAGGACTTTCAAGCTGACATTTGATCAGCCCCCAATTCACATCATTCCCATGCTAATTTGGCTCCCTAATGCTTGATCTGTAGAAAGCACAATACTGGAATCAGACCTTTATGTCCTTAATGAATCCAGTAAGCACCAGAGGAGAAAAATTGGTTCTCGCTAAAAGGAGAAAAATCACGTAGCCAGGTTGTAGTGTTTGTATTCCTCCAACCACATGAAGTAAACAGAAAAAAAATGTGAGCCACCTTTTGAGATAACAGTAATGAAAAAATCTGAATGACAAGGTCGCAGACAACTAATCATGGAAGTAATTAACATTAGAGAGAAGCCAGCATCAAGTGAAGAGTAGTCTAACACATGACTGTGAGATCTGTCAACTGATTTCAGCTTCCAGGCCAGGCTGTGAAATAGCATTACTATGTTATCGTTTCTGTGATGTAATACTGAAGTCACTTTTCTAAGGTTATATAACAGAGCTCCCTGCTAGGATACATGCTTTGGAAATTTCCCTGCCAATACTGCACTGTACTCTGTTTATATGTTGGTTTTGAACTAGTGAAACTCATTATGCAGAGCAGGCTGATCTTAAGCATCAATCCTCCTGCTTCAGCCTCCTTGGTGCTAGGATTGCAAGTATCCAGGCCATCTATGGCTACTCTCAACAGCTGAGCACAAGAGTGCAAGACTATGTACCATCATCAATACTTCTTTTATTGTTCACTGTAATTATATAATTGAAATGCAATAATATATGGATACACAAAAGAGGTACTCATGAGTTATAATGTAGCTATTAGCTAAAAAAAATAAATAAAAAAACAAAACAAAAACAATACCAAAGAAAACTTCCCACATTTTCTTGTCCCAATCTTTTGTTGTTGATTTGAAGGGTGAGGCGGGGGTGGCAAAAGGGAGGGTTGGGAGAACAGGGAGAAATGTGGTGAACATAGAATGGAATTTGCATGAAACTTAAAAACAAAATAATAGGAAGAAATGTAATAATAAACAACAGCAATATTTTCAAAACCATTGATGATACACGGTTAAAAGTACTGGTGAATTGAGGTTGAAGGGAGACAAGGTGGAAAGAATCTTAAAAGTCTCATTTCAGTGGAAGAGAGAAAATGAGAAAGGAGAGATGACCCCGAGTGGAGAAAGCAAAGCTGCCTTAGTCAGTAGCTCTGCGAAAAGACTGAAACCTGGGCTCCACCACCTGGTGAGTTCATGTCAAACTACGTATGGTTTACCTCTATGCTGGCATTTAATGTTTGCTTCATTTTAATAAAGTAGCTACCAATTTTGTCTAATATTGGGTAACTTTATTACAGTGGCAATGTTCAAATGCACAGAATGCTACAGTGAGCCTTAAATATCAGCTTACTGAGGCAAAACACCCCAAGCATATGAGAGAGAGAGAGAGAGAGAGAGAGAGAGAGAGAGAGAGAGAGAGAGAGAGAGAGAGAGAGAGAGAGCGCAAAAGAAATTAACCTCAAAATGTCCATCTGTGAGTTACTGTAAGAAACGTAAATCTGAGCGCAACCTAAACTCCTGGTGCCTTTAGACCAGAGCAAGTGTTGGAAGGACACGAGTTTTAATGGAGTCAAACAGAAAGATGTGAGATAGTGATGTTAAGGGAGAAGAGGGCAATGCTGATTTCCAGGCCCATCTTCATTAGCAACCAGATTCACTGCAGTCATTCCCCCAAAGGGCTAGGATTAGCTAGGGGCACTTACTGTGCAACCCGGGAGAACCCTGTACTCTGCACAGAAGAGTCCTGTCTTGGTAACAGGACTGAGGACCAAGCACCTCTGGAAAGTACAGCCCAGTGTCCCCTTTTGTTCCCTAAAGTCTGCATCTCAGATCTTAACACACACCCAGGAAGGGAAGGCCAGTCCAGACCCTCACTCTGCAGTAAGTCCTTTTTGAAAATAGCTCCAAATTGCAGCTATTTAGAGAAATTCCATTTATCTGTACCTATTTATTGACTCTATAATTAGTCTAATTAAAACAATAATAAAATATATTGTTGAAAACATCCATAAGCTTCCTTTTATAACTTTTATGTGGGAATTTTCAAACAATCTCTCAATTTCTCCACTCGTATCAATTGGCAAAAATAAATGCAACCCACAGTAAAAATTCATCCTTGGTACGACCTACCAAAAATTGTATTGTCAAAGACATGGGATAGATAGTAATCATCTGTCCTTAAAGTGTGACCTACCAGGAATGATAACGTCCATGATGCGGGCTAGGTATAGTTAGAAGCCAAAAGACGTCAAATATAATATTTTTGAAATATTTTTTAAAGTCCTTGGAAAATGTAGTCTCAGTTGGTAAACAGAATCAGCGCAACAGAGATGATTCAAACATTTAGAAAACACAGGAAAAATATTAAAAGTAATTCAAGCTCTGGAGAAAAGTCGGAAGTTCGACTTTGAGTTCTGACTATTATAGGAATGTAAATGTGTCGCTCTGCTTTCATTGCCACTGCTCAGGGCGCCCTCACAGAAGTGGAGCCATCCGTTTGCCATCTTTGAAATGTGTGACAGTCTTCCAGCGCCTCCATATAACCAACTACACAACATTCCACAACAACAATTCTTAAACCTATTACACAAGTAAAATGGCTTCTTGAGATTATTTATCTCATCAAAATACTATAAAAAGCAATAGAAATAAACATTGAAAGACATATAGCTTAATACAATCAAAATATCCCCAAATTACAACACAAGAAAAGATATTTTGTTACTTAGAAATCTGTACTATTTCTACAATATTCCAAAGTATCTTATCTGTTCTTTTCACATCATCATAAGAAAGCTTCTATTGACAGTGAGCAATAATTTAGCAGCCTTCTGATGTGATTATCAGTTACCCGGCAAATCCTAGTGTTCTAGAAAGCACACATACACAGTCTACCCTGCCACTATACAAAACAATGCCCAGGACTTCAACTTGCCTTTTCCTTACAGCACAAAGGAACCTCCCTCTCCTCTCCTCTTCCATTGACTCCAGAAGAATATCTGTATTAGTTCATAAGAGAGCTTGTAAGTGGACAGTGCATACCAACCAGCTTCCAGGAACTCAGAAAACAAAACACTCCAATGTTCCACCTGCATTATTTACCAGAGAGAAAAACAGGGATGAACTAATAGATGACTCTTGGCAGAACATCAAAACAAGAGGCCTCAACAACGTTGTGCCCCGCTCATAAGAAAGAGAGGCTATTTGATTTGGGAAACCTGAAAAACTGGAGAGAAAGTTGCATGAGAGATAATATATGTTTGCCTATTTCTATATTCCAGTGAGCTGTAAGAAAACTATCTTCAGGCGTCCTCTCCCCCAAAACACAACCCAAGAACATCATTCATCCAGAATTAGGGCAGATTGTTCTGCCTTGTATCTTCCAATTGATTATTAGTCTCATTCTCCACAGCAATAAAAGATCCCCACACAGAATCCCATGCCCGAAAAGAATCATCATTTATCTCGGGCATTATAAACAACTTTTTCCCAGTAAGTTGCCATACCGTTGATGTGACAAAAGCCACTAATGTGAGAGTTCACTTGCTAAAGTATAATTGCTCTCTTTCCAATTCATTCATCGAAAATAATCAGAATGTTGGTCAAATTATACTTCTCTGCCCCGAGTGTAGGACATCATTCTATGACTCTCACTTTGAAGACATCAAAGTCTTGGATGAACTCTGATGCAGACAAAGGGAACAGAGAATGTAATCAGTCCTGATTTCTCCGATTTGTTCTTTAAGCTACAGGGTGCTTCTATGAGATCCGAAGTGCCATCTTCCATTTCAAATGACAAAAAGAAAAATTAGGGCAGGAGGTGGAGCCAGCGATACAGTAAAACCCCTTCCACAAAGAGAAATCTAATTACAGCAAAAGGATTGTCCCAAGGTTATATTAGCAACACTGTGACTCTGAGAAACTGGACCAATATTTGAGAAACACCTTGATCAGGCAAAAAACACAGAAAATCATCAAATATACATATCTGAGAAAAATTCATGCATACTTATCTTCATTTACAGTGTTTATTTATAACAACCATATATCTGAAGAGATAGAATATGACTATATACTATCGATGAATATTTAATGATACATTTTGTTCATATTTATACATGGTTCAAAAGGATTGATCTATAATGACTAAGAAGTATTGTTGCTTGAGACAAGGAACCCATCCCCCAGTCTCCAAAGATCACTTGCTTAGTGTTAAGTGTCTTCTGTGGTATTAAAGGAAAACTTTCTCATTCATGAGTATTCTTGTCTGGTACAGGGAAGTACTCTCCATAGTCATCCCAACCTCGGAAGTTTAACAATAATGATGATGATTAGTAAAGATCTAATATTTGTATTCAACTCATCCATTAAACAATATTCTGATATACCTCATTGAATATATCTCAGTATCTTGAAAGCAGTATCATCACAGATCTTCCTTTATAAATGACAAATCAGAACCTTGCCAAGGATTTGCTTAGTCTGTTCTAGGCAATAGGCACTAGAGCTTTGAGTCAAGCCATTGTATTCTGTTCTTTCTTTTGGGTTGGCAGGATCTTCAAGGTTTAGTTTTTGGGCCACTCATCTCTGGTACCTTGCCATTAACCACAACTGAACCATGATGGATCCTATTAATGAGAGAATGCCAGGTTTCACAGCTGATGAGTGATAATGGGTATAATTTTATGCATACAAGTCTGACTATATTTCAGAACCCTTTTATGAAGTTCTGCCCTCATTTAAAATTGAATGTGACGTTAAAGTGACTTTGTCTGGCAACAGTGAAATATCTTCCTCCTGAGTTGAGCTACAGCAAGTTCATTTGGTCCTGATGGTATGGAAAGCTCTTCACTGCCCCTCAGATGACAGATTCTGTTACAGGTTTCTTTCACAAAGTGCTTCCCCTGGATGTTACTTGCACATTGTGCATTCTATAACTCCTTCAGCACTGTCATGTATCCCCTATCAACCCAAACGTATTATGCTTAGTTCCTTTCTTTATGAACTTAACTGTGTCCCTCATACACCATCCTTTCTCACCTCCCTGTCTATACTAGGATCCTGCTGCCATTTGTGCCTTTGTATTCAAGCCTCAACAACACCTTCAGAATATAAAATGTGAAGAATATGAGCCATTCTATCTTGACAAAAGGCTAAAATTGTCACCTAAAACACATCCACTAAGAATTTACACCAGACAAGACACTGCAACATGAAGAATAAGCCAAAGAGGGGGCCTCAGGCTAAGTCAATCTCAAGGATAAAGGTGGTCAGGTTTCCACTGTTCCAAATCTCTTTCTAGCACTAGAAACTTACCAACTTCCCACCTGATCTTGCCTTTGTTTTCACGTAAATTGTAATGCCTTTACTTCTTATTTTGTAGTTACACATAGTTTAGCTCAGATCAACTGAATTAGCTATGGATATGCAGAGTCTCATGGTCTAATTAAGTCTGTGTTTTCATGGACTCCTACTCATGATCATCTCTCCTTTCCCTGTCCTTACCTACCTATAAGCTTCTTCTATCTTTCAATTTTTTTTGCATCTGTCTACTTCCCAACCCCTGAATGCACCACCATCAAAGGAAAAGAAGACACACACACACACAAAGGAAAGAAGACACACACACGCAAAAACATACACAAACACACAGAGAAAACTATTAGATCAACTTAATATCTATTCATCCAGTCTAATATGTTACAAGAGCAAACAAACATGTTTTAAGGTAAAGGGAGTAGTATTCTATTCCTAAACATTTTTAATAGGTGTGTGCTACTGAGAAGAAACTGAAGTTTACAATGTTTTTTTTCTCTCTCAATATAAGGTAATAACAATACCTAACTCCTGGAATTACTTTGTCAGTTGAGAATACCAATATGTTTTACTTTTGGTCACTACCCACCCCACTATCTTTGCTAAGTACTGTGTGTGTGTGTGTGTGTGTGTGTGTGTGTGTGTGTGTGTAAGTGCATTTGTATAGCTTATATTCTTTTAAGACAAGTCTCATTGTATCTGGAACCTTAGATTTATGTTTTGGGGGAAATAGGCTGATATTCAAGAAGCCGTGTCTCTGCTTCCTTCAGTACTAGGGTTATGCATATGGTCATGTCCAGCTTTTGAGCAAAATGCTGGAGCTTTTCAGCTCCATTCCTCATGGTTGGTAAGAAAGTACTTTTAGTCTCAGAGCCATTTCCCCAGCCCTAATAAAACATTTCTTGAAACTTGTTTAAGGAACATACCCATGGGTAGCAACAAAAAAGACTGTTTCTGAATCTGGGCAAAATGTTTAGTCTCTTAATTCAAAAAGGTCACCTGAATTCCAACTGCCACCTTAATATAAAGAATAACTGTATCCCTCTTATTCCAGCCCAAGGCATAGGTGCACTGAAAAGATTGGACATGGTTAAGTCAATTATACAGCATGTATAATAGAAAGAGGAGACCCTGGGTTCTAGGCTTTAAAACTTTATTTTGAATCTGTCATTAACTAAATATCTTAGTTGTTTGGAATTGTGTATTTTGAAACTGCATCAGGAAGGAGTCTTCATAATAAGTAAGGTCTCATTCAATTTGAGATCCAGAGTTCATTGATGGATGGACGGCTCAGTATACCATCAAGTCCGACTGATAAGAAGCCCTAGGACCTAGAGAATGTCTCAGAGCATCTGAATGTCACCAGCAGAAGCCAGAGATTATGGTGAATTCACTGATCATGAAGCATTTATGAAGATGACAAAAAAGGCAATTCCTTGCACATCTTTTGAGATTCTGGGATTCCTTATGAATTGTGCCCAAGACTTAACTTGAAAATCTAAGAGAGTTTTAAGATTCCAGAGTAATCTGTTTACTCAGCTAAGAAGCCTACTTAATACCAGGATGATTGAACATAGTCAGTCAGATTGTAGATCCAAACACTGCTCTGCCATTAATGAGCTGAGAGCAAATATTTAACAAGTCATTTAACATCTGTAATGCAACATTTCCTTGCAGCATAGTCTTAGAGATTAAATGAACAAAGTTTTTACTGAGTAAATAGCCTAAATGGAGTAAGTGTTCAATAAAAGACAACTATTATTTTTATAATAATACATAGGTTATGTCTCTATGGAGTGACCATCTTAACACTTTTGAGTGGAGCACCTTAATTAAAATAATGCTAAATGTACACAAGGCATCAGAGACAGGTTGACAATGGGTCAAACAAAAATGAACATATATATTGTAACTGTAAGTATAGAAATGTTGCTGGTATAAAATCAGTATGAACAATATCTAACTTCTCTCCAGTTCCACTCAGCTATAACATCTAATATTGTATAATTTTAAGCCAAATATTACTAAATAAAACTCAGTATCTATATTTATTTGCAAGAGTAGAAATCACTGAAAAGAAATGCATAACAGCTCGATGAGCAGATTGAGATTCTTTTGTTTGTTCTAACCCATTAAATATAAAGACAGCTGCACGCTGATATTTCTTGAATTAACCTTTCAAATGAGAAAAGAGAATTTTTTTAAATTAACTTAGAGACTTTTGCTATCTTACTGAGATTACCACCAACAGAATTTAGAAAACAAATAAAGAAATTAAAGTTCTAGTGACATTTATGCATAATATCTCTCTCCATAATTCAGCCAAACAACTCCAAATGACTGCATTTCAGATAAATTCAGGTCTGGTGTGTGAGTTCTGGTGCCTTGAGACTTAAGAAAGAGGAAATTGTTCTAGAATTCCAAAATTTATAGAACATTTCAAAACTAAACTTTATCTTCATAGAACTTGGCATCAAGACAGGCAGAATTTAGCTGCCCCAAGCAAGCTGAAGGAACTCATATTGCATTACAGTACATATGGATTATGGCTAGCTATACTGTTCCTGAGCTTTCTCTCATTCATGGTCTAATGTCCTGGAAAATAGTCAGGCCATCGGATGATGGTACATAATTCTTGGGTATCTGATTTAGTGACTTTGCTTGTCCTATAGCGCTTGTGATGTATACTAAAATCATTTGTCAAGCAAGATAGTAGCTATGACCAAGAAGCCTCTCGTTCTGACAAATTCCATCCTTACAATCTTATTTTAACACAACCACAAATTTCTCTAGATTGGGAGAAGAATGTATTGAACAATATGTATAATATCCTTATAATAAAGTTTCCTTCTTACATTTTAATTTACATTTGCATATTAAATTTTATTTGATGATTTTTGATTTCAAAAACCCTGAGGTAGTCATGTTATTATAGTGGCGTTTTATGTCATATCTGATTTGACGTCAGCTTGGATAGCTAGTTCTGGTTTTCCTAATTATATTTTCATAACAGCAGAATGAGCCATTTCTAAAAATAAGGAAGGAGAAAATCACTTCTGCCATTAAAACATCCTGACTTCACCTTGATTTTCGCTATCAGGAAAGACTATCATTTTTAAATGTTTGCTTGCATTCTGAGAAACAAATCATTAAAGCCATATGCTGTATCCCTACTCAACATTCTCATTACCATTTAAAGTGTGCTTAAAATCAACTGAAAGTCAACACATCATATAATAAGGTACAACTAGCACGTTTGGATCCGTGCAATTTCGAGGAAACACCCAAATTCTCCTAGGGATCATGATGACAGGCAGAAAGAACTAAAATGGGAAAAAAAAGTCCAAAAACATAATCAATTCTCAGGAAAGATGATGGGTAATTGTACAAAAATTTCTAAACTTGAAGTTCTTTTATCTGCTCATTGAACAAATCTAGAAAATATCCTTTCCCCTAACATTTTCACATTAAAAATTACTTCCCAGGCTGAAGAAATCAGGTAGTAGAACTAGTACTTGCTGTAACAAGCAAAAGTACCTGAGTTCTGATTTCCAGGACTCATATAAAAAGCTGGGCACTGCAGCAGTGCCCATAATGCTAGGTACTGGGCAACAGAGACAGGTAGACCCCAGAGTTCTCTCATGGGCCATTCTGTCTTCATCCATCAGCTAGTTCAGTGGGTGACCTTATCTCAAAAACCAAAGTGGAGACTGGTTGAGGAAGACCCCTAGGATCAGTCAGGTCTAGACACATATAATCATACAAACCCACATCTATAATGTATACATGCATGCCTTTGACACACACAAACACACTACTTCAAAATCAGTTTATCTTATGCTACTGTCTAATTCTGGCTTCATCGACAATTCCAAAAAGCAAAGATGACAAATCGTTGAAAAATATGCTTCAGCTTCAAAAATTAAAAAAAAAAGAAACAAAAGAAAGGACAAACACACATAGAATGTGTGTGTTTAGCTGTGTTAGATTTATATGATTCATTTTAATTTTTGTGTATGTGTGTGTGTGGAGATAAGAGTAGTCAGTTATCTTTCTGACTCCACCCAAACCTGCAAGTACAGTTTCTGCATCCGGCTCCAGATCTGCAAGAAGTAATAACCAGTGAAAACAGAGACAGCAGTTCAGACGTGCCTGCTTCCTGCACCCTGGGTGAGAGGCAGCTCCCTGCCTTGTACAGCGAGATGCTGTTTGTCTTAGGGGCAGCAACATTTTTAAAAAGACTCTTCCTGACGATGGAAAAAATGTTAATTTCCTGAGACATGTAGTCACAGGTCTTTCCTAATATGACTGAACATAAGTCTAATGCCAACTGCAGAATCCTCAGAGGTATTGACCTTCCCCTCCCCAGGGATTTGTACAGACACCCTAAAGGCATACCAAAGAACAAAATCATCACACGCCAATCAAATGACGATCTCAAATTTTCATGAAACCAGGAAAACATGTAAATTCATAGGTAAAGTCAAGAAAACATAATTGACTAAAAATAGCTGAGATTTCCTACTGTAAGTGATTCTTATATATTCCCTTATAGGAATAACTATAGATTTTACTTCTAGGCTCTTCTGTATTAGGACTTCAAAGAAAATTTTAATATTAATCCTATTGGTAGATACCCTTTGAACATGGCCTGCATTTAGAACTTGGATAAAAGCAGAGTATTAATTTCTGAGCTCTTTTCATAGACTTCAAAAGGCTCTTTATTTTTTGCCATTGAAAGAAATCCATAATTTCTTAGGGTCATGTCCAAATACATACACATAAATAAATAAATATTAAGACATCCTTGAAATGTGTTCACATCAACTTCTGAGAACATTCCCCACATCAGGCATCTTGTTGAGCATTTTTTATTATTACATTTTCTTAAGAATCTTCAGAAATATTCCTGGAAGTCCTGATTACTCATGCATTTATGGGGCTTTTAAGACAAAAGAAAATTAAAAGTCATTCAACATGATGGAATTTATTTGAAAAATCAGCACTTGGTTTTATGCATACGAGACTCCCAAAACCAGGTTCATAATAACAATTTATAACACTCATTTAATGTGAGCTAATTACTAGGAACATTCATAGAACTGCTAAGAAAACTTTAGCTCTTAACAGGATTGTAGGAAAAAATCAATGTGATGTCTGAGATTCAAAGGTTTTTAAAACATAATTGTATATGTGAAATGTGAATCAACTTCAAATGAGCAAGACAGAGACAATCCCAAAGGCTCTGCTTCTTGCAGAGTTTAGGAAGATATTTCCCATGTGTTTTCTACAAATAAACATAGGTTAAAGAAGTTTAAGATGTGTAGTAACAGGGTGTGTGGGGATAATTTTACACAGTTTTGGTCAAGTTAAACCACACCAGGGATGTTTAACATAAGGGACCTGGGTCAAAGATGTCTGTGGGAATCTCTGCCAGTTCACACACACCTACAGGCAAAGACACACGTGCATATGCATTCTACACTATACACGTGCAAGGTTTCTTAGCTCTCAGAATCACGACCCATATTTCTCCTTGTCTCCCTTCGCTAAGAGCAAACTTGGAAAGCAATCAGAACCCGAGCAAAATCCTTGTGCTCTGCTAGTAACCATATTCTATAATTTCCAACTTTCTGCTTCTTTTGACAAGCTTTTAGCCCAGGACTTAACTTGAACCGTGTCTGTAAAATTTCTTCTGTTACTGCTTTGTGGACCCATCTTGACTTAGCTGCCTGGTTGCATCTCCCTTTTCTTTCCTCAGACATCTTTCACAGTCATATATCTGTCCTCCATTAGTAGCATTCATTACTAGACCTGTTACGGTGATAAAACACGCGCGCACATGCGCGCACGCACACACACACATAAGCAACTTAAAGAAGGAATTTTTCACTCCCCAATCAAAAGTACAATCTGAGAAACCACAGCAGCAGGAGCTTGTCAAAGCTGGTCTAATTGCATCTGTAGTCAGGACCCACAGAGATAAGAGTCCTATCTCTCTCAGTTCACTATCTCATTTTATTCCATCCAGGACCCAGGCTCATTGACTGGTGTCACCAATGTTCTAGGCATCAGTCAATCTAATCTAGATAATTCCTCACAGGCACGCCCAGATGTGTATCCTAGGTGATTCTCCAGACTGTCATACTGAAAATCAATATTAACCACCACACCAGACATGACATCCCAAAGACTGCCTACAGTCTTTATGAGTTACTTTTAGTCTATTTTTGGGTGAAAAAAAAAAAAAAACCCAGAGCATTTCCAAGGAAGCTGATCTTGTTGTTGAGTAAGATACACCTGGGCAAAGGTTTGAGGCAGCCAGCCAGACTCATGTACCTCTGAGTACAGCATGGTGTCAGAATCCTCCTCCCACACAGGTCATATCATGTCCTCAATCAGAGAAAGGCACATATTTTGGTCCTGTCTTCATTCTCATTGTAAGTAAATTGCATGTGTCTACCAACTCAATGCTTATTTGAATTTCTTGCAGAAACTTGATTCTGAAGCCGAAATCAGCTCCTGGAAAAACTATAACATGAGCAGACTTAAGAAACCCAGACAATGATGAGGACCCTAAGAGAGATATACATAGATCTAATCTATATGGGAAGTAGAAAAAGACAAGATATCCTGAGTAAATTGGGGGCATGGGGACCTTGGGAGAGGGTTGAAGGGGAGGAGAGAGGTAGGGAGGGGAGCAAAGAAAAATGTACAGCTCAATAAAAAAATAAAGAAACTCATATATACATACATACATATATATAAATTTTAGCTTAGGTAAAAGCTAATTACTTACTATGAAAATCTCACTAGTTGATTTATCTGAGATTGTTTAAATAATCCTATTTCAATCCTTATGTACACCATGTATGTGTTCAGTAGTAATTTTAATATAATTTATATTATATATTTATATTATATATATAATTATATATAATTATAATACCTGAATATTCTTAGAAAAACAGAAAGTTGATGAGATCATAGTCTAAGGTGACTAGTGACTTAGATACCTAACTTTCTGGGTATTAATAAAAATATTATTTATTATTTTCATAGAACTCTCCCACAAACATTTTTTTGCCAACAATATTTCTTTTTTTCCCTTTTTTATTTTAAATTTAACTTATTTTTAAATTTTATTTTATATTCCATCCACAGTTCTCCCCTCCACCCTTCCTACTGCTCTGCCCCAACCTCCATCACATCTCATCCCCCACCTACTCCTCCCAATCGGTAAAGACTCCCAAGGGAAGTCAACAAAGTCTGACACATTAAGTTGGGAAATAACTTTATAAGAAACAGGTAGTAACTATCTTTAGTATTCGGAGCCAGATGCAAAATTATTTCAAGAAAAGGGAGAAATACGTAGGCAATTAAGAATCATCTAAACATTGCTAAACAACCAAAAGAAATAGTTGAGAGTTGATAATGTTGTAGAATTGTTGACAGGCTACAAAATGTTACTCATTAGCTTTCAGAAATACAAAATACTAGACGATACTTCATGGTACTGACCCTTAGAAACCACACACGACCCAAGTAATATCCTACTAGCATGGGCTAATTTTTGCTCCACATTTTCCATCTTATAAAGGTACCCAACTTTAGGGCTAAAAGAGGGACCTTATGAAAAATATGGCAAGACTTAGACTAACTCTAACGCCTAATGGTCAAAAGATGTGGAATGGAAGAGAGGTTGGACATAGATGAAAGAGGGGATAAGTGGCTCGCTCCATGGACTTTCCAAAGCAACACGAGTGCATATTAACTAGGAATACATGTAATGCAAAACCAAAATTTAAAAAATTAGAGGGTGAAAAACAAACTGATTAATCATCAAAAGTCATATGTGCAAAAGGAAACAAAAAACAAAACAAAATAATTAAATATTGTATAAGCAACACTATGTAGACGCCTTCTAAAATACCACTTACAGCTTTTCTTATGCACCTAACCACAACATTCTCAAAGAAACATAATATAACCCACTGTCAATCATCTATCTGAGAAAAGAAGAAAATATTACCTATATCCAGATCAGAAATGAAACAGCAGATAGTAAGGGAAAGAATATTTTCTGTATTCCCATCCATTCACTGATCTGAAAATTATGAATAAAATATTTAGGTAATTTGGGCATATATTATATTTACTCTAAAATCCCCGGTGTTCATGAGACTAACATGGTAGCTTATTTTTTACACGTAAATTCCCTAGAACAGCATATAATATCCCACATGAACCAAGGCAGAATTCACAGACATAATTTTTGATGGATCAGATATCTCCACATTATGAGTATATTTATTCTTACAGAAAATCCTATAATTTACTACAGACAGGAAGAAAGGCGGATCCCTTCATTTATAGGCTGCTTCACTATTTGCAGATAGATTGCTACTAGACTTGGAGGTAAAAAAAAAAAAAAAACCCTGGATGTATGTGTTAAACAAACTGTGGGGCACTAAAGGGGAGTGTTTGTTTTTCTCTGTACTCACTTTTATACCTTGCTGTTTTACTTATTCCTATAATATATACTGATGAGTATTAAGATATTAGAATGGAAATTTTTAAATATAAAAATAAACCATATATAAAAAAAGATATTAGAATGTCATCTTTATCCTGTTGCCCCCACCCCCAAATAGTCTAACAACAAAATGTTTCTATTGGATAAGCAGTTGGTGTGTGCTTTCCTGGTAAAGACTATTTCTCCCACTCTCAGTATTCCTTAGTTGCCTGTAGGGTTCTTTTGGGGGAAGGGGTATGCCTGTGTTTTCCCTCATCTACACCAGCATGACTATCTTTGTTGTCCTTGTTTGGCCCATGATTAGGAGTCATGTTGGTGAGACTTCACGGGTGTAACTTCTGATATTCTTAGAAGACACAATCTTAGAGCAAATCCCTGCTCTTCTGGCTCATAAAATACCCCCTTCCCCTCTTTTGCAATGGTCTCTCATCCCTGGAAACATACATATAATGTATCATTATGCAGACAGAGCATGTTTTACTTACGTCTTTGTGAAAAATATGTATATTATAACATTTAATGGGTAAAAGAGGGCATGAATTTGAAAAAGAGCAAGGAAGGACATATGGGACAATTTAAAGGTAACAAACTGAATGTGATAAGGATACAAATATAGTTTTTAAAAATTAAAAAAAATATTTAAAAACAATAAAAACATCAATAATATTGTTGTCTTACAATGCTGATATTTTGGAATATTATGTTAAATAAAACTTATTCCTCATTTCAAAACATATTTCATATTGTCACATTTATTTTAATGACCAATTTCAAGTACTGCCAAATCTATTATTGTGATGTAAAGAAATTGTTCATTTGACAATTCTTAAATCACTTGGTAATTTACTTTGTGATTTTTCAATTAGTGTAATAAATTATTCATTTCTTGACTGTTATGAATGATTTAAACAATAAGATGAATGTGCCCTAAAATTATATAACAGTCTGTGTGAGGATAAGGTCCTCCTATCCTACATGTCTGTAAGAGACAAGGTTTACCTGGCAAAATATTTATTAAACAATGAGAGTACAATACATTCACCAGTCAAAGCAATGTCTGAATTATAAATTAGGAGCCATACTCACCTGTCTGTCAATAAATCAAAGATAATTGAGGAGAAAAATGTAGTTGCCTATAACCCTAGATGTATAATGATTTATCTTATTCTCCGATAGCATGTTGTATTAATTGGCCAAAGCAACTTGATAGTTATTTTGTAGGCTATAAGTAATGGCTCTCTCCACCTCCCAAGTGGTCCCCTAAATTTCAAGTGCATAATAAGAAACTGTTCTGACAGGTGTCAAACAAGGGACAGTGAATGCTGTGTTGTATGCTTAGCCTGTTTATCTTCAGAATACAAATTCCTACACACTGCAGACTTTCTAGTCAGGAGAAGACTTTACTTCAGCTCAGTGCATTTCCAACACACCTACACTGCATGGAGTCTTGTTAACTTCTGTGACCATCAGCTGGCTCTAACACCAAGTCACCACCTTCTAGCAGTTTTCCTTATGGTTGTATTCTTATTGTTCAAGATTGGCTTGTTGATTTCAGTTTACTTATGAAAAGTTTGAATGATAGTCTTTCAAATATGCAGTGGTGAATGTGGATTCAAGGAATGGAAATAATTCCAAATGGTCATTAGTAAAAAATGCATGGGAATGAGAGAAATAGCAGGATATGCTTGGGCTGGTATGTCAGTGGAGCTGCTGGGCTATGCTTGGAGTGTGAGGAGTATGTGTGTGGGCCTGGCCCTTATGTACTTACTGGTAAGGACAGCATAAATGCTGTCGTATAGAGGCTAGGCATGAGAGTTGAGGATGGCACACACAGGCAAATTTCTAAGCAGTCAACAGGCTGGGACAGTTCAAATGTAAGATCCAGACTAAGCCTAGAGATATGAAATGGTTTTGTTAGAGTCACAACAGGCTAGAGTCAGGAAGGCTCTGCAGCTTGGTATGTCACAAGGATGCTAATCATGGAGGGTGGGAACGGAATAAGAGTTCTATGGTCCACAGCACTCACTAGACTCAACAGGCACAGAGAAAGTGTTACCTGGGTGAGGTCTAGAGGTCAGTCTTCAAGGATTCCAACTCCTAAGAAAATGTCTACACTGAGAAAACAGATGCCAAATGGTAGCTTGCAAGTCTTTGAAACTTCCCTTTTCTAAAAAAGATGACTCTTTCACACCAAGATTTAAAGTCAAAACATTTGATGCTTTCTTTCTCAAGCATGATATTAACTGACTTGGAATTTCTTTCAAACTACCTTGCTGTTAGCCCTTTGCAACTTACACAAAGACAAAGGTAAAAGAAATATATAAAAAACAAAATTCATTTCCTCTACATAAAAAAAGAAGGAAATGCAAGCAATTCAGTGACCTACTCAACGCCGCTCGGCATTCAGAAGAAACAGTGATTTAACGTCTGACTCAGCGAGCTTATAACAGCCACAAATGCCAAGAGCACTCTCGGTGTGAATAATCATTTGGCACTTCACACATGCCTCTTCATATGACAGTACCTGTAGATGCCATGACCTTCAGGTACCCAAACCTCTATACTATTTTTAACTGAATATATTGACAAAGACATGAGGGGAAGTGAGTTTATCCATGTGCTGAACCTATCACCTTGATGAACAAGTTGATACTAGTGATTTGGTTTATTTATTTATTTATTATTTATTTATTTTTAATTAAAAATTTCCACCTTCTCCCATCCTCCCATTTTCCTCCCCCTCCCCCCATTCCTCTTCTCCCTCCCTTTCTAATCCAAAGAGCAGTCAGGGTTCCCTGCCCTGTAAGAAGTCCAAGGTCCTCCTCCCTCCCTCCAGGTCTAGGAAGGTGAGCATCCAAACAGACTAGGCTCCCACAAAGCCAGTACATGCAGTAGGATCAAAACCCAGTGCCATTGTCCTTGGCTTCTCAGTCATCCCTCCTTGTCAGCGACGTTCAAGTTCAGAGAGACTGGTTTGATCACATGATCCATCGGTAGAGCATGAGACTCTTAATCTCAGGGTCGTGGGTTCGAGCCCCACGTTGGGCGCCAAAATGATGTGGGAGATTTGAAATAACCAAAAATAGTCCTTTTAGAATAAATCAGTTTTAATAAAAGGAGAAAGAGGGACACTTACAAAGCCAAGGCTCCAGCGAAGCAGAGGGTCAAGCAGAGAAAAAACAGGGCGTCTCTCCCCAACCCGGTTCCTTTTAAAGGTACCTCTCTCCCCTGGGGCAGCCATGCCCCTGAACACAGGGATTGGGCCAGCTGCCCCAACACAGCTGGCCTTGGTGAGCTCCCATTAAATCAGAAAAGCAATATACAGCAAGCCGACAGCTAACATTAAATTAAACGGAGAGAAACTCAAAGCCATCCCACTGAAACCAGGAACAAGACAAGGCTGTATACTCTCTCCATACCTCTTCAATATAGTGCTTGAAGTTCTAGCAATAGCAATAAGATAGCATAAGGAGATCAAGGGGATTTGAAATGGAAAGGAAGAAGTCAAACTTTTGTTATTTGCAGATGATATGATAGTGTACATATGCGACCCCAAAAACTCTACCAAAGAACTCCTACAGCTGATAAACACCTTTAGTAACATGGCAGGATACAAGATCAACTCTAAACAATCAGTTGCCCTTCTATACACAAAGGATAAAGAAGCAGAGAGGGAAATCAGAGAAGCATCACCTTTCATGATAGCCACAAATAGCATAAAATATCTTGGGGTATCTCTAACAAAGAAAGTGAAAGATCCATTTGACAAGAACTTTAAGTCTTTGAAGAAAGAAATTGAAGAGGATACCAGAAAATGGAAGGATTTCCCTTGCTCTTTGATTGGGAAGATCAACATAGTAAAAATGGCAATTCTACCAAAAGCAATATAGATTCAATGCAATCCCCATCAAAATCCCAACAAAATTCTTCACAGACCTTGAAAGAACAACTTTATATGGAAAAACAAAAAACCTAGGATAGTGATTTGGTTTTTAGAGGATAAAATGTCATGCTTAGAATTCAAAATTAAAAAAAGCAAAAAGCAAGGGGGGGGGGGTGAGAAGACACAAGCTGGTACTATTATTACCCACGAATTAAAGAGAGAAGCAATTTTACTCATGAATTAAGAAAAAAAAATAAATTAGTCTACAACGTTACCCAGGCTCTACCACATAACATAACTATCATAATCGCTGTCTGTTAAAACTATTTTACCTCTCAGCCTCCACTCTCTGAGCCTGGGCCCAGGGGAGGAACTTTTGACAGTCACAGCCTTGGGTATGATTAGCATTGGGTGGGCAGAGAAAGAAGAGATGGCTAACTCTCCTACAATGCTCAGCACAGCATGACATTTTGAAACAAAGATGTCAATGTTTGGGAGTGTCACCTTGGAGGAGTACTGAACTGAGGTCAGGAATTGGACTAGGTTATTTATTTTCTGGAACCTTTGTATTTCCATCTACATAATATTACTAATACAACAGCAGATTTGACCATGAATGCTACATGTTGGTGTGGCTAGAAAAAAACCCAATCCAAATACTTCATTCAATTACTCAAATCTCCTAAAAAATTTAACACTAATACTACTGAAAATGTTAAAACATATATAAAAAAAAGAGAAGAAAATCTAACTCCACAAAAATAAACACTAGTCTTAAATTCATAACACTGAGAAAAATGTCAAGTATTGAAAAAAAAATACTTGATATGTTTTAGAAGACCTTTGTCTAATTCAATCACCACCAATAAGAAAGGATGCTAAAACAAACAACCCTAGAATAGTCCCTCAATAATTTCTCATGCCACAATTCTGAGTATTTTGCTGAATGTAAATGGTAATTAAAAATTATGGCCAGAATTTAAGCTGGCAACATTCACACCAAAAAAGGATGCAAAAATTGTAATTATATTTGTATCATCTTTGAAACACGAGTTCCTCTGCCAAGGCTAAAATTTTTATTTAGTCTTCAGGGATCCGATATGGTTTGTTTGAACTGTCAACGGTGACCACATCTGAAGAGGCAGTTTTCATTTGTCTATTGAACTTGTGGTGAGTTTTGAATAACAGGGATGTCTTCACTTGGGCATCAGGGGAGATGGGGGGTGGGCTTCCTCCATGGTCAAGTTATTTAATTTGTTGAAACAGTTGGCACTTGAAAAGCAAGTTCCTATTAAAATGACCTGAAAACCCAATATGTTTTTCCACTTTAAGAGGTGTAGAGAGCCATCAACCACAAGATTATACAGTCAACGAACAAACAAAACAAGTCAAGAGGACCCGAACAGCAGAAGGAGCTCATCAGCAGAAATTCACTGAAACTATTAGCGCATTGGTGTTTGCTGTCAATGCCAATTAGAGGGTCCAAGACGATCTCTGCTATTAAATTTTCTTTCATTCCTCAGCCAGTACAAACTAGATGACAAAGCATTTGCAGTGCAAAAACGCACTTGTGCCCACTTCCTGAAATGCAGAAAGCCTGTGTGTGAGCCAGCATCCATGTGCATAAGCATCGCTTTTGGAAACAAGGCTAAAATGAGCTTCCTCCTTCGATGGTAAGAGACAATCATAACACCTTTGTCCACAATACTTTAAAGTTGCAAATGCCGTGTGAGACGCTGATTATAAAAAAACAGCTCAGGTTTTGCTGCAGTTAAAGGGGAGACTATTGATCTGGAAAGGAAAATCAGTGAAAATAAACACATAAACATAGCAAGCATTTTCAAGCTCCCTGAGAACTTCCTTCTCCCACCAAAACTCCTTAACAACCCTTCTGTGTGTGTCAAACATTTCGTTGTGGATTTCTTTCTTATTACTTTGAGGCCACATTGGACAAGATGCTAAGTTCATATCCAAACTGAATATTTCTATATTGACCATTACCAAGAAAATGTGCATTTTATATATAAAAGTTATTCACCTATTTCCATGCATTGTATGTATTACATATGCTTATATATGCTATATTTGAAGATTTATTTTACTTTGAAATTTATGTGTTTGGTTGTTTTCTTTTATGCGTATAGGTTACAAATGTTTATGAGCAGCCATGTTGGTGCTGGGAATCAGGCTAGAGTCCTCTGCAAGACCAAGAAGTGCTCTTAACCACTGAGCAATCTCTCCAGCTCCACTAAATACCATATTTTAAAAAAACTGCACAGCTTAAATTATTACATAAACATTGGTTTTAACACCACTCCTCATTTTAGAAATTTTACTGTACTATAGCAATCACATCTAACATGTTATCTACCCACTTATCAAACTTTTAACTGTTCAGTATGGCATTTTAACTACAGGGCAAAGCTGTACTGTAGACTTCTATAGTTTGTTCTTGTTTCATCCCTGAACTTTATGATTGCTGATGGAAGATGATAATTTGCACCGACTGGCCAACTGAGATTAGAGAAAAGCTCGGGATCTACCAGTACAAGTACAGTACCTCACACTAACTGTGTGACTTAGGGAAAAGTTATTTAAGTTCATGGTGACTTATTTCCATCATTTGACAAACAGAGATGAAATACTTATAACACAGTTATTTAAAGAATTATCCTGGGCTAAAGATATACATTAGTAGCAAAGCACTTGGCTAGGATGTACAAGGTCTTAGCTTCAATTCTTAGTAAGATTTAATACTATATTGAATATTTAATGCATACATAAATACATGCATAACATATATATGTCTATACATTATGTAAAAGTTGATTACATTAAATACATGTTAGTTGTAGAAAGTATTTAATGAAAACATTCATTTACTCATTAAAAGCACGTAGAACTGATGCCAAGGAGGAAAATATATCAAAATATTTACTGCAATTGTCAGCAAAACTAAAGCACTTTTGCTCTTCTACAGCATCAGAAAAGGACACAGAGCCACTCATCTCTGGTCTGACATCCTCTAGACCTAATAGCAAGTTTCAGGAAGAAATACAAGGGACCTTGTGGATTTATTTCTCTTTGACTTCGATTTAGGTAATGGGGGAAAAATCTACCCTCCTTGCCTGAAGCCTAAACAATACACTAAGAAATACAATACCTAATAGATTATTCTATATCTACAATGGCATGTAGATATAAAAATAAACACACATATACACACCTAAGCACGCACACAATGATTCTTTCTGCATGCTAAGTTTACAGTTGCTGCCTAGTTTACTCTTTAGCTTCGTATTTGGAAAAGACATCAATCATACAGTTCTGTTTAACATCTAAAATTAAGAGGCTTCCATTTTTGAAATGTGGATGGATTTAGTGTTTCCATTACACTGAACACTAAGCTTCCCTTTGAATGGGGAAGTCAGGGTAAGTCTAGTAGAATTTATATCCTGTCCTGAAAAATGACAGTCAGGAATCACACAATCCTGAAAGAGATTAGGAGGGGAAATTGAATGTCTCAGCAAACAACTTCTCTTTCTCAACTCAGAGGTAGACAGTCAACTCAGTAAAACCTGATCAGAGATGGTTTGCAAAGGGCAGGGCTCCCAGAGAGCTGATGAGAGAAAAGGCGGCCTGCATTACCTCCCTTAATCACAGCCCTTGTAGGTATCACTAGAGTACTTCATGAGGAAGGCAATCAGAGCTCAAAAACACACAATGGGTCACAAGAAGACTTTTAAATGCCTCCATATTCCTTGGAAGTAAGTCAAACAGCCATTCACTATGTCACAGAGACCTAGGCTGTCTCTCGTCTTTTTCTGGTCCATCTATATCTGTATTTATTCCTTTGCCAACCTCCCAACTCATTCTCTCCAAACTTTTTGGATGTTCGCCCTTTTCAATGAAAAGTAAGCAAGTATACCAAACCCTCCGCTGGCTCCCACACAGAAGGCCTGCCTAAGGTGGGGCCAGTGACGCCTGGACCCACGAGCGTCCTCACAGAATTGCAGCTGCAGACAGGCACACCCACTCTGCACGGCTCAGAAGGCAGCTCTCAGCAGTACTTAGCACCCCGTGTGAGTGTGCATCTGCAACAGCAGCCAGCCACTGCACAGTGAGGTATTCTCTGCCAAAGCCAGGCAGGCCTGCGTGTTAGCAGAGCAAGGGGCCCGGGAGGCAGAGAAGGACGTCCATTCTCTGTGGTTCTGGAGGCTGTACTGTCACATCCTGAAAGACAGGGAGGGGAAAGCCTGCCAAAGGCTGTCCATGGACGAACCTCAGCTCCACTGTGGCTCCCAGCCTAGGCACTCACTATCTGATGCTTTACAGATACACAGAATGAAGATGCGGAGTAAGAAAGCTTTCTGCAGCTTGCATCGGCCCCTCCATTTTTCTCACTTATAACTTTCTGTGGTTTGGTCACGAAATATCTTTCCTAATTATTTAAACAAGGAAATAAGTATCATGTCCTGAATCAATATTCTACAACCTGGGAAGCGCACAACCCACTCAGAACAGACACCTCAAGTCTTATGCAAACATTAATCAACTCACTCATTCATGTTATGAGGTAAGTAGCTCAGAAGCCCTAGTTCAGCAGTGCTTAGAAAGGTTAAGACAACAGAGCAATTTAATTGAAGAGCCTTCCAGAGCCTTCGAGCTGACTACCAAAGGAACGCGGCTGTCCACATTCCCGGAAAAACAAATAAATCTGACTGCAATGCTAAAGACAGTTCATACCGTAGAGCTCAGTCGATAACAAGAAACCAATGCCAGTCACGAGCTGTTCTTATGCCATTCTTAAGCTCATGGTCAGATTCTGATTAGTTTAAGAAAGGTCCCTGTTCTCCTAACTGATCCCTAGGAGGCTCTTGCTCTCTGTTTCTTACATTATGGCAGACAACTTTCTGCACTCCCTGACAATAAACCGAACCGTATTTCCTTCTTTTAACAATGCCTTGAGGCAACCTTCCTAAATGGTGCCAGGGGGTGTGGTTCTGCCTTTACTATCTAGGAGTTCAGGAATAGGCTCCAAGGAACTCTCAGAGGCATCAAGGGCTGATTCTGGAAGTACTTGCGGCTTTAAGCACCTGCTGCCAAAATAGAACTAAACTCCTAAAATTCGTTGTACGAACCCACATTTGAATTCTGCTCAGGAAGGAGGGCCCATCCATTGCTCAATGGATTAACTCCTTAATAACTACTATCTGAAAAAATGTGGCTCCCAGCACCAAGAAACTGGGAGGGTTTAAGAATATGCGCAAAAATAAAAGACACACACTGACATTTTTTAATTTCCACATTTCTGAAAATGTTATGATACACTTCACAAAAGTAAGACAGACACCATAAATGGATACATATCTCTAAATATTGTTGGTAGAAGTCCTAGGGGAAACAGTCTGATCCTCAAAGGGGAACCTTGCCTGCTATGTTCATTACACACAGAGATTATCTTCCATTGACATTTCTTCACACAGATCTTAGAATCCTTGACGTCAACTAGAAATTCCATTCCTCAAAAAAAGGGAATTTTTTCTAGGTTCTTTCCGATTTTAAATCTTATTATTATTTTATTGTCCATGTGTGCCTCTACTTAACAAGTTATCAAAATGAGGGGGTTTCCTACTGAATTGATAATAAAAAGCCTGAATTTACTGGACACTTCTTTAAGTTGAAAGGGTCTCTCCATGAATTTCTCATGCTGTCCCCTGAATGGCCACTTGAGATCAGCCTAATTACCATTGCTTTTATACGCTCACAGTAGCGACTACATTAGTAAGATCTGAGGGAACTTAGCTGGATCTAAATGAATGTGCCTTCATTGAGCTCATGCAATAGTACTGAAGTTGGTTCTTCAGTTGTTTCCAATGTACAACTCAGAAAGTGACATCACAGAACATAAATGACTCCGTGCCTCTGGAAATATGTGCCAGGATTTTAACTCACAGTGCCTGGATCCTAGAATTCATAACCTTTGTGCAATGCTACCTCAAAGAAATGCTAGGTACAAATGAAACTTAGTGAGTAGAATTCAAAAGGATGTCTAAATTTATTGAGTAAATAATTGCCCAGGCTTCTATTTTGAACTTTTTGGCTATTTCCATTATTCTTAAATCATAATAAACCATAGCTACATTTCACTCAGAGAAAAACATTCATGCAAATCAATGAATGCTAGAATATTTCTTATAACAAAAATAATGCTCATATATTATAGCCAAATTCCACTTGTTTTACCTTACTGCAAGCCTGTAGTATCTAATAGCAGGACCTGCACATGCATTTTAGTCTGTATATCACAAAGGCTATAGATTAGGAGTCATTGTTAAAGACAGATTTCTCAATACCAGAGGTACCTTACATGTCTCTAATAGCATGTTTATATTGAATAACATTTGCATTTGCCTGTACATGTGCCTATCATAGCCAAGATTGCATCCTTTCAAAGGCCATAATCTTGGTAGAATATAAATGACACACAATTTTGTGTATGATACTTCCAATATGTGAGCAGAATAAAATGAAGGAACAAAGGAAGGAAGGAAAGAAGGAAGGAAGAAAAGAAGGAAAAAAGGAAGGAAAGAAGGAAGGAAGGAAGGAAGGAAGGAAAGAAAGAAAGAAAGAAAGAAGGAAGGAAAAAAACAATGTAAAAATAGGTTTTAAAATTTTTATCACATTTTTCTTTAAATGAAATATGGAAAATAAATATTGGCTTAGCATTCTCATAAGTTCTGTAAACATGTGCACTGTTTTCTTAAAACCAAGCAATATAATTTCATCATTTAAAATTCACTGCTATAAATTAAAACATAAAAGTGTCTAAAAAGCAAACCTTTAGGAATTTTTGCAATGTCACGTCACCATTTTCTAGAGAGAATTTTTCCTCTCGTTTCTCTTTTCATTCCAGCAGAAAATGAACACCTGCATCCTGGACTAAACCTTTAATGCTAAGATTACTGTAAAGACAAGCACGCATGCCTAGGAAGACCGGGGTTGTGAACTCTGAGGAAGGAAACAAGTTCTACCACCACCACCACAGGCTTCCAAGAAGTTGAGAAGTGGTAGAGTTCCCTGAACAGTTGCAACCAGAACTCCGTGACACTACCCAGCTACTGTTTTCTTTCTTGACCACTAAAGCAGGCCTTTTCTGAGCAGAGCGGCTTTCTTCAATGAGCCACCAAGACCACAGGCATCCCATTCAACACACGGTTTGTTCTCTTCTGGAATGCGGGATACTGGCTGCCCTTGCTGCCGCCTCCAGACCATCACTGAACAAATAAGAAACGAATTTGCATCGGTTTCATTTCCATTGTATTCTGCTTTTTGTCCACATCTAGATCAGGATGGTTAGAAACACCCCAATGTAGAGGTCACGATATTCAAGGGTATACGGGGTGAGTAACTAAAAGGAAAAGGTTCAAGAACTACTGGAAGCTAATAGCAGAACAGAAAGGAAGCCTATCGCAAGAAAGGAATAAAAAGACCCAGGTGACAGGGAAACATGTCAAAATGGAAGAAACTGGAATTACTCTATGCTGTCCTATTTCTGATTAGGCAGCATTTATAGAGTGTTTATGAGGTATCCCAGGTACTTCATTTCCATTTCTGCACTTAATATGCAAAAGGGTCTAGAATTATGAGGATATGCAAAATACTGTAAGAGAAGAAATAAGATACAAATGCAGTAATGATTGAATTTAGACCCATTTTCTTAACTCGCAGTCACGGTTTCTGATCAGTCATTTTTTTAAGAATCCTTTCCCGTGATAGGAATTGTGTTGCTATATGCAACTAAGCCCTTCAGCAAATCACTCAGTTTTCCAGTGATCTGCTACCATGAATATTAACTAGCACTGAACTATGACTTTAAATTAAATCCTACTAAGGTTATGTGTAATAAGCGGGTCAAAGCCATAGTAAAGGTACATTGATAGTAGCATATGCATACATGAATAGATATTATCCGTGTAAACATACTCATCAGGGGCAAAAAAACACATTTCCTCTGAAAGTCTGTAAAAGTCCAGCAATACCAACAGCACCTCCCCTGGATCATTAATTCTGACCCCATTTGTTATTGTCAGAAAAGCAGTCACACTGTCCAGTCAGACACACAACTGCTATTAGGCAGAATGTGCCTGCCATCTTGACATTCTATTGATTCTCGTCCAAAGCTTATTCAAAAGAGGGGGGGGGGGGGGACAGCTCATAGTTAAAAAGGAATCTCATCAACAAATACTTTGGAGGAAATCCAAGCAACTAAAATCAGGAAGAAGAGAGAGAGAGAGAGAGAGAGAGAGAGAGAGAGAGAGAGGAAGAAAGAAAGAAAGAAAGAAAGAAAGAAAGAAAGAAAGAAAAAAGAAAATATGCAAATCTGAGTTACAGAACTGAAGCAAGTCAAAACAGACTAGTGCATGTTCAAGGGCAAAAATGCAAAGATGCAGACATCTACTTCTGGCAACCACACATTCAGCAAACTCCAGCACTGTACATATGGGATGGCCGCCCTCGGCCATCCCATCTGCAGTATTGTTTGCATATTCACTAGAAAGTGTTCTCATTGACCCCAGTGGCATTGCCTTAAACCCTTTCACATCTTGCTATTTCAGCCTCTGTGCATATCCAGTAGCACCTGCCTTGCCATGAACACAGCCCTGCTTACGACAAATGATTGAAGTCATTGAGCAGTTAGAATAAATGAGAAATTATATAAAGTGCCTCAGCACATCACAACTTTTAGTCCTCAAAACTACAGTAGGAGCAATAGGGTTTTTGTTTGTTTGTATGTTTCTTTCTGTTTTACAGATAAAGAAAACTGAGTTGGGGGTAATTTGATCCATATGTAAATTAATGAGGAAATAGCAAGGAGAGGGAAATAGAGCCTTTTATGTGTTTTTGTGACACTTTCCTATCTCTCCCATTCTCAATAACCTACGTCCAAGTTCCAAATCCTGGCACCAGTGGCTTTAGATAGGGGTGCTCATCACATCCAACTCTTCACAATCAAACTAAATACCAAGGGTTACTGAAATCCTGATGTCTTTTTCTTTTATGTTAGCAAAGAGAAATTACACATTTCACATCAAAGATAAACAACTGAAAAGGGGGAAGAGGAGGAAGCTGCAGTTCCATGGAGCAATATGGACTTCTGCTGGCTCTTATTTTACTTTTCAGTGTTTTACTTCCCCCAGCCCACTAAACAACTCCCACTGCCTTCCAAACCAGCCCCTGGGGAAAAAGAAAAAAGAGCAGTGAGGTCTAGCAGGGTCAGTGGGAGGAGGCGCTGATCTGGAAGGAAGGCAGGGAGAAACAGAGATTCATTGCAGATGCCAGTCACCTCAAATCGTGCGTTCAAAGAATCCTCCCAGTGCTGATTTCTATCAGGGATCTGGGTTGGCTCAAAAAGTAAGAGTTTCCATCTGGGAGGGATGTGCTTCTGCTGTGCAGATACTTCCCAGGTTTCTAAGACCGTTCCAGGTTCCTGTGGGCCAGTCTGAATTTGACGAAGAAGGAAAGGCATCCATATGTCAATTGGTCTTAATTTACCCCTACCATGACAAGGCAGCCTTAACTGTGCTTCCCACAGAGCTGACCTGTCTCTATTTGCACATTTCTGTAATTTCAAGAAATCCTATTTTTTTCATAGAGGGAAAAATTGACACTAGATTGAGCTAATACATAAAAGAAACTTGTGATATCACTAGAACACTACTTACAAGAGGTTTCCTGTGTTTCCAAGCTCCAGCCTCTCTACATTGCCTGGGTTTCTGTTTCTTCTGCTGTATCAGGGATTGGAGTTTGCCTGGAAGTCACATCAATGCCTCCCTCCCTCCACTCTGCCACTGATTTACAAGCTGACTTCTTTGAAACAGCCGAGTAGGCTTTTATTCTTATTTTATCATCATTGTTACTTTTGCGTCATTATTCAAAATCATTACAGACTTAAAATGATGTGCGTTCTGATAATAATGTTTGCAATAAGCTTCCTCGGTGCTTAGCTAATACAGCATGCCATTAATTTCTGTTCTGCCACAAAAGGGTTTCCTGTTCGGCAGCTTTCTGCATGGTTACATGGAGAGTTGAGGGGAACAAAGAAAACAACTCCATGGCCTCTTTGAAAAAAATAGAATGAGTGACCTTTCATGTAGCGATGTCAAGAAAAAGGAATACAGATTCCCAACACTAAAATCCACTGGCCCATTTGTTCTCAACTCACTTTTTGAGAAACTCTCCAAGGATGTTGATGCCATCTGCTGAATGAAGGCCCAAGTCAGTCTTTCACCTTCTCATACATGTTCTACTGAGAGTCCAGGAAGTAAAACACATTCTGGAGGGAAGGTATGCTCCTCAGAGTCTAATAAACACACCAAAAGACAGTATACCGCCTAGAAAGTAAACGTGGATAGAGCGTGGCTGCAGGGAATTAGTAAAAAACCCATGCATCTCCTTTGAATCGTAGCAGCAGTGAGCTTGTGACTAGACTCCTGTCTATAAATGCACTCCCTTCCAATGACAACAGGAGGTTTGTTACAGCACTGTAGAGAGAAATGGATTCATACGTCATTCACAATGATTCATTTTGCTTCCTCGGCTGCATTTTTATACATATTGACAAAATATAAAAATACATTCTTAAAAAAATCAATTTTGTGTTATAGTAGCCTCCTGAAACATTGAAAGTAGCCCTGAGAATGAAAAGGCTTGACGGCCTGTGGGGTGACCCGCAATGGAATCCCACGGGCCTGAGACAACCAGCTCACAAAGAAAAGTGCCGGTGCTTAAGCAATGCAGATTGCTCTTGATTTATTTTGAGATTTGAATTTCCATTTTATTTTTAACAAGAGCTTTACAGTTCGCTGACAAATGTCCTGCACTATATTTAGAGGAATAATAATGTTTAAGATCGGGAGCGCACACTGACAGAGCTGGCTTCCCATTTTTCCTCCGCAGACAGAGAAAGCAAAGGCACCGAGCAAAAACATTCACGTCCGCACTACACATCTTCCCGCAGAATTGTCAGTTCGACTCTGACCTCTGTAGTAAATTGCCTTGTAGGTGTGTCGAGGATGCTTTCAGAGTTCCTCTATGGTGTCTTTTCCCCTATGGACCAAAAATTTCCCACCATTAAACAGGCAATTACTTTTATCCAAGGAGAGCTGCAAAGCTGACAGTGAGTTTGAAAACAAAAATAAAAAGGACAAATAGCTTGTTAACCTAGCCCTAAATAACATAAACAGGGTGTACTGCCTTTGCGTTTAAAGTTAGATTTTTCAGCAAAAGGAAAAACACTGTTTTTGGCTTTCCTTGAAAGAAAGCTAGAGGCAAGCAATATGCTGATTAGTCTTCAAAGAAGAAAGGGTGTTGAAAGCTTCTAATAACATGCAAAAATCTCAAGTTTGCCAGCCACACACAGCAAAGGACGATAATGTTTTATCACATTATAAATGTAAGTCACTCTGTCTACTGTTTGGAGACTGCACATACTTTCAAACAAACGAGAATGCCTTTACTTCTATGCTCAAACGGGAGCAAACAGTCAGACACTTTGAGGTATTCAAAGATAACTGTCATGATAAAAGTATATAATATTCATCCTAAAGAAGACATAATAAAGACACCCTAATAAAAAGAACACCGAATAAAAACAAAACTGAATAACAAAGATTGGTCATAAGTTTCTGGGGCTCCTTCTGTCAGTCAGAGTTTCAAGTATAGCACAGATTGTCATTGTTTTCCTCGGGACGGTCCCTGTGAGTTCCACAGTACACCATTAATTGGAGGAAATACAGCACATAAATAAATAGGCCCATGGGTTCATGCACCAAGCATCCACTCCAAGTCTAGAATGTGCTCTTCCAAGTAGCAAGAAAGCATTATGATTTCCTGAATCCTTAAGGGCTATAGCCCTGTCCGGTAATGTGCTATGCTCTGAACTGATACTATTTCCTTTAATTGTTCCCATGGCTCAGCTTAGTAAGAGAAGACACCGTTTCTCTTGTTATGAACACTAAACACTCAGAAGTGAAGGCTCTCTGTGCCTGTGCTCCACTAGTAAGAAGGTGAATAAAAGGTTCTTTACCTTCCCTCCTAAGCATCTTCAGTATGTAGGTCCTCCATTGACCCTTGGAACTGTGAAGAAAGTTCTTCCTCTACTAATCCCCTGTACCCATGGGAAGGAGCACAGAAGGAAGAATTTTCTACACAGACCATAAAACATGCTAGTGTGGGGCATGAGAGATTCTACTTTTCAGTTTGTTTATATGGTGGATTGCATTGACAGAGTCTCATATGCTGAACCATCCCTGCATCTCTGGGATGAAGCCAACTTGATCATGTGGATGATGGTTCTGATGTGTTCTTGGATTTGGTTTGCCAGTATTTTATTTAGTATTTTTGCATCAATGTTCCTGAGCGAGATTGGTCTGTAATTTTCTTTCTTAGTAAAGTCTTTATGTGGTTTGGGTATCACAATAACTGTAGTCTCATAAAAAGAGTATGGCAATATTCCTTCTGTTTCTATTGTGTGAAACAATTTGAGGAGTATTAGTATTAGTTCTTCTTTGAAAATCTTGTAGAATTCTAAGCTGAAACTATCTGAAGATTCTAACTGTTCATCTCCCACTGCTCCATGGAGCTCTGGTAAGCATGGGTTGATATGCCATGCCAAAAGCAGAAACATATTTTCTTTCCCTACTTCCAACCTAACTTATCATTCCTAAAAAGGTAAAGTCAGTTAATGCTTGGAGATTCCAAGTTCCTTGATTTTTTTTTTCTTTTAATAAAACTACTTTTAAGGTGATAATATATATGTCGATGCATTAGAGTTGAAAGAAACATTTCAATAAAAAATGATCAAACTATTAATCTTTGAAAGAGGACATAGGGTTTGCTTCTACTTGTCTCTGCATCTATAATACATCCTCAAGAAGCCAAATGCAACAGATACATGCACTCAAAGTTTTTCTGCAATATAACACAATTCGTGCTTTAGATATAATATTGGTGTGCAGGTTCATCTGGTTCTGAGTTTCTCTGTCTCGGATTGCAAATGTTTGAGGACAAGCACTGGAGATAAACAAAGATGATGGTAAGTCTGAGTCTGGCTAGAACAACTGTTTTCCCTGGCCATCCTAACTAGCCATTCCAAGTTCAATATTAGAATCTGATACAAGCACAAGGCAGGTATACTCATAGATGAGTATAGAAAACCACATGTGATCATGTATTGAAGGCCACAGAGAAAGCATTTACTTATCCAGGTCACAGGACTTTTCTGTTGGGTGAACCTGTAACATGTGTGGGTGGTACCCAGAGTTCTGAGTGGAAATGAATCCTGGTATTGTTGCTATTGACCTAGTTTACTCTTGAAAGGTGGCCAAAGTCTTTGTTTTGTGCATTGCCTAAAAATCATCTGGATACTTTTTTTTTCCTCAAAGGGAGACTGAAAAAGCATAGATCAATTACTGTGAAAAATATTCCATTTGAAATAATGACTTGAGAAGACAAATCAGTCTATAGGGGCATTGTGAACTCCTCATAAACCTCTGACCAAAATAAAGTCCTGCAGTTTATAACGGATTGCACCGAAATGAGAAAACCTGGGGCAAACTACCATGCGCAGTGAGGACTTAGTAAGAGCCATGGGGCTAGGCACCTTTGTACTCAGTAAGACAACCTTCAGTTTATTTAAGGAACAAAAGTATATGTGAAATTGCCACTGAGTGGTAAAATCAGAGGAAAAGGAATGAAATATAAATAAGATATCTCTAAATTTCTAATATAATGATTCTATAAAAGTTATCTTGACAAGAGTCCATTACAGGACCAATGCCTTTACAATGCCCTTGCCCTATCCTCTGCAATCTTTCTGCATTACCATTTGAGAAAAAATGGAAATTTTCTTGACTTTATATCTCACAAAGAGCAAGCATAATAAACAAGCTATAGTTCTCACACGAGACATATGGGTACAAAACACACTCACTGCCAGAAATTCCAATGTAATCTAGTGTAACAAAATTTACTTATTAACACCAATATTGTATTAACAGGAAAACCTGGCAGTCATGAGTCAAATACTAACGGGTGTGTTCTAGGTTAGGGATAGAAGCCAGAGGTCCTTATCTAAGAGAGCACTTCCCAGTTTCCTGGGACATATTTTGAAAACACCCGCTGTTGGGATCAGGATTCTTGTGAATCAAGCACCATTATGTTTATATGATGTTTATAGTCCCTCTGCACATTCATCCAGGAATGAATGTTATAATCCAGACCAATAAAAAGAAAAAAAAAATAAAGAAGAAAAAATACACTAAGGTCCTACAGTGGCTCGGATTGCTTCACCAGGAATATAGAATTACTTTAGAAGTCCCAAGCCTTCCGACAGCATCACCCTGGGAATGATTAAAGAGAACGAGCCAATGCAAATGACAGTCTGCTTCTTTAGCTCCCAGATGAGGACACTACAGACAGTCAGCCTCACCTAAAGTAGGAAGCCAGAAGCACCAGAATAGAAGCCGTGGGACCTGACGTCGGAGCTTCCACATGCTGTCCCTGCTGAACAAGCCCCTCTCGTGTCCTGTTTCTGCAACAGCTGAAAGAACTGGCACGCCCAGGAGGAGTGGAGGCATTTTTCTCTGCTTAGGTAATGTGCGAACTCCTTCATCGCACGGTGACTGTCCGGTCATAATACGGCATAACAAAATCCACATTGGAATTAGGAATTATCTCAACAGATGTAAACTGTTTCTTCATTTTATCAGCAAAGGGGCATGCAGCACTAAAAGTGAGGACAGCAAAATATAATTGCAATTCAATAAAAAGAAAACAAATCCTTTTCTGCTATGGACATGTATTGTATTTGTCCATGTGTGGAAAGAGATGCGTTGTGGTGTAGCAGGGTAGAGAAGGGAATAGCCTTTCTTTGTTTCTCTTCATAATATCATTTTGCGACTAACATCATTAACTTTTTACATTTATTTTACTTTTAAATTAAGTATAATTACATCATGCTCCCATCTCCTATCCTTTCTCCAATACTTCCCAGGCCCTGCCTCAAATTCCTGGTCTCTTTGCCATTAACAATTATTGTTACATATGTGTGCCCATATTGACGAGTAAATATATAAATACAACTTGCTGGATCCATTTACTGTTGCTCATATGTGTATGTTTTCCAGGCTGATCACCTACTATTTGATAGCCATTTAAATTGCTCATCTCTGGGGAACACTGATTCTCTCCCTCTCAGAACACATTAGCTGCCTGTAGCTCTTCATCTAAGGGTGGAGTCCCGTGAGATTTCTCTCATCTGTGTTGGCATGTCAGCTGGTGTCATCGAGCAGGTCTTGTTTAGGCAGCCATACTGTTGAGATTACATGGGTGTAGCTTCCCTATCATATCTAGAAGACACAATGTCAGACTCACCCTTTTGATATGGTCTCCAAGCCATGGGTAAAGGATTCCAATATAAATGAAATGTATCAACTGGATCTGAGCAACTCACTGCCCATTGTTTATCTCTGCATTTGTACCAGCTGTGGCTTCCTGCAACTATCTGCCGCTGCTACAAAAATAAGCTATTTTGAAGAGGAGTGAAAGCTACAACTAGCATCTTTGTGATTAACATACTAGGCTTTTAGCACAGCCCATTATATACATGGTCCTTTATAATTGATGGGAACTTTCCTGTGTAAGGGTATGGATGACAATTCTGTTGTGCTGGGAATTCCAAACTTTTAAAATGACGACTCAGCCAGTGAAAGCTATGTAAAGGAAATTCCTTGCAAATCAAGGCAAAGAGTGGCCAAGGGCTGGAAAGCTAAAGCTGAAGTGTAGATGCCCATGAATTCAAAACTGCATACAAAAAGCAGTGAGTCACACAAGTTTCCTCTTGAAAGTTATGCAGACCCATCCTACAAATCAAGTTCCCCCTTCCCTGGCTAATATACAGAATATTCAAACCCAAACCCTCTAAGCATCTTAGCCATCAATGAAGAGTAAATAATTTGATATATGCTAAGTACCCACTGCACAGAATAACATGTGTCAGTAAATGATCTCTAAATGACAAGAATGGAAAGCAACAGAGTATATTTCTGTGCATCCAAAGGATTTTCCAAATACTATACATTTACCAATCCTCAGGCACAAATTTACTTAGTGCTTAGCTATGAATGTAAGATTGTTCCTAGCTATTAACAGGACAAAGGAGCAACAGGATAGAATCAAAATCTATCACTTCTCTTGCCCATCACTGTCTTATAACCAAGCAAATCAATGCATGCTTAAAACAAACCCATGCCATGATCTTGGCATAGGAGTATTCAGATAGTACACACATCTTAAGACTGTTTCGCTGAACCTCCATATCATGCATGAGAAAATAATGTATGACTGGCTTGAAACATTAACGGGAATAATTAAAATAACAAGTACAAAAAAAAAAAGAGTAGCCACTTAGCATTAGCCAAAATCAGTACAATTAGATATAACAAAAAGTTATGAGCTCAGAGGAGAAAGGAGCTACCTTCACTGAGAGAAGTCTGGGAATTCTTCATGGAAGATAAGCCACTGAAGGCAGGCTTGGCAAGAGAAGTAGAGTTCAGATACGCAGAGAAGAGGAAATCCTTTCCTTATGACAAAAGTGAAGCCACAGAAATGAGAAAATACAGAGTCAAAGGATGGCGGGGAGACACTGCAACCCATGATGGATGTTGTTCTTATCTTCAAAAGCAAATGCCAGTGCTGAGCCACTGATGTTTACGGGCTTCCAAGAGTTTGGTGTCTCCCCAATATATTGCTATTATATAATAGTCTCCGTATTGTCCATTTTCAAACTAAATGAAAAAGCCAATGAATTAGAATTATATCCTCTCAACAATTTAAGCATTCACTCATGCTCTTGTTCTATGGAATGCAAAGTACAAGAGTTTCTGGACACATGGCTTACATCACCACCCTGGGAAACAGGAGCCACTGGATGCTTTGACAAGGCATATCATAAAACACTCGATAAAGAAAGAAGGTGCTGATGTTGCTCTTCAGGCATCACTTACACAAGAAGTCAGGCAAACACAACTTTCTACAGCTCTTCCCCCATCATCCTAAGCAATTCCATTTGCTAGAATTGCTGCCTCAGAACCACTGTGACAACATCATAGAAATAATACCAGATGAATATTGGTTATCCTACCTATTTTAAGGAACTAATTATTGATATAGCCCTGGGACATGTCAATCAGTGAAAGGAGAGATCTCAGAAATGAGATGAGCAATTTTTTCCCTACTCCTTTACCAAGCTCTATCAACAGGACTGGATTGTATTTATACATTGTCAACTTTTGTAGGGCATAGGGATGTCATAACGCACAGTATTCAGACATCTGATAGTTCACTATTCCCCCTACCCTCTACAACTTTTGGTTAATAGATTTTGAGCATTTCTGAAGTGTGTGTGTGTGTGTGTGTGTATAAAAATGTAGTCATTTTAATTTTGAAAAACATGCTAGAGGGTTTATATTCTATAGACAAGATAGCTGACCCCACGTTAACATCACGGTACTCTTAAAGTGACATGTTTACCTACAGAGACACATCAGTCTTCTGTGTAGAAGGAAAGCTTTGCTTTTTAAAACCATTTCAACCCTGCTAAAAATATATGAAGCAAAGCACGGCTCCAAATCTTTAGCATGTGGCCAGGACCAAAGATCCACTGTTAGTAATTTACGTCACTCTAATAAAGACTGAGAAACTTAAACAGGCATCGTGTGAAGAGAGGTTCTTGGCAGTGGCTAATAGAAGCAACAAGTTTGATGTCTGAACTCCTGCTGTAGCACAGATTTGAGAGAAAAGCCTAATGAGTCTATTTTATAGAGTATTCCTGTTTCCAAGAAATAATGAAAATTGAAGGGAATATACAAAATGTGTTTCAAAACCCTGAACACTGACACCATGGTATTGCATGACTATTATTTGGCATTTGGTAGGTAGAGGAAGGAATATCAAGAGCTCAAGGCCTATCCAGAACACATAGGAAGTTGGAATCTTGCCTAGGATACGTGAGACCTTGCCTCAATAAGACATAACATAACAAACCAATAAGAACAAGAATAGAAAAGCATGTACTTCATTCTTTGCTTCCTCATTTAATTGTGTAAATTAAAGCATGCCAATCCAAACTTTTAAATAAGCAATGAATCCCTAAATGTGAAGTCATTTAGCTGCTTACAATACCATGCTCACATTGAGATGAGAAGGCACAGCCAAGGATTCTAATGTCTAAAACAAACAAACAAAAAGCTGAATTACCACTCTTTCAGTTCCCATATGTGTTTTGAATTATTTACACTATCCTCACACAGACTCTAATCTGAAGTTGAGTTTCGAAACCTATAAAAACCAAGGTCTTTCATCTTTAGTGCTCAATGGAAACTTGACACAGAAGTCAGAAAACATCTTTGAAAGGGCAGCGATATTACTCTTGTGTTAAAATGACGATTCTGCACTCCTGGGTGATGGCCATCAGTACCAGAAGCCAGAGAGAATGGTAGAAACGCCTATCTTACTTGGTGTGAAAGCTTGTCACTTTCAGCTCTTGATTTTCTCTAAGGTTGAAAGATGATATGCCCATTTGGAGAAAGACAGCTTAAAGAGTGTGGCAGTAAACAAAATGAGCATAGCAACAACTTATAAATACCACCGAGACTCACTGTCACATTTAATTAACCTGATACCAAAGGTCAATCTTCCAAAAATATTTAAAAGAAAACAGCCTGGTCACCACAACTCCGGTGATGTTTTTCAGTATTAATGCAAATACCCTCTAAAAGCACAGGGAGAAAGAATAAAGCCTTAATAACATTATCCCAGGATTGGCATCCTGTCGTTGGCTCACCACGCTTCACCAAGATACATATATATTTTTAGTATATGTAATGAAATCCTAACAAGCCATAGTTACAGACAACCAGGGACAAAATAAACCTCACCTGGAAGTCTCCAAATCATTCCTTACCATGACTGTCTACAGTCTTATACTAGGACTCTCCAGTACACTTAACGCTATCCTGGCCCTGAATGGTCCCTTGCTGTAAACTTTTGCCTGCACAGCTGAAATGAATGCATCCAGTGAGGGTTCATGCAACATGAAATGACATCTTGTCCCTGTTGTCCTTGCCCTGCTCTGGCCCCACCGTCCCAGGATAGAAGATTCCATTTCTGACTCTGCCCTCCTCCTTATTTCGAATGCCATTTCCTGGTCAGCCAAGGGAACCAGAGGAGATCAAATTTCCCCTTCGCTCCAGGTCAGGCTGGAAAAAGAAAACCTGCATTGACAATGGTAGCCTTGACGGTAGCTCTTCAGCTGCCAAGGATGTGGGGGAAACGGCAGAGCTGCTCTGGGCAGACACATTTTCTTCTTTCTTTCTAGGAGAAACCCAAGAGTGGCACTCAAAGACAAAATGGTGGGCACCTGTGGCTGTTTCAGTGCCCTTATTTCCTTCCCACGGGTCCCTCACAGCTGTGCCACATGCCTGCCTATGCAACACACCAGTTGAAATCTACACCACTGTGTGGACCTTCCTGCTAGCAAGAAGCTGCAGTTGCTAGGAAATTGCAATTAAACTGTCGTATCATGAAAGAAATTGCTGATCAAACTTATACTATTTCTAAAATGACAAATCCATTGACCTGTATATCATTTAAGAGAACATAGTATCAAAATCAAGCAAAAACGTGGTTAATAAAAGTCAGGGATAAGGAGTAAAAAAAAAAAAATTGAGGCAGACATTATGCTGAACACTTTAAAACACACTTGGCTTTCAACATCTGAGGGTTACTGGTGTCAAGACATCATTCTCCCCTGGGAAGGGGAAATAGACAATATCTCCTGACAAAATTTGGAGCATGAGGGTGGGGGGGGGGGGACAGGGAAGAAGGGAGGGTGGAAACAGAAGGAGGAGGGGAAAATGGAAATGGAGTGGAAAACTTAAAAGGACAGGATCGTAGAGATGGAGCAAGGACAGAGATGAGAACAAGGAAAGAGATATTTAGATTGAGGGAGCCACTATGGGGGTAGCAAGAAACCTGACACTAAAGAAATTCCCAGGAATCCACAAGGATGACCCCAGCTAAGACCCTAAGCGAAAGTGGAGAGGGTGCGCAAACTGCCTAGCCCTGTAGTCAGATGGACGACTATCTTAAAAGTCACTATAGAACCTTCATCCAGCAACTGATGGAGATGGGGCAGAGACCCGCAGTGGAGCACAGGGCTGAACACCCAGAGTCCAGTTGAAGAGTGGGAGGACTGAATATGAGCAAAGAGGTCAAGGACATGATGGGGACACCCACTGAAACAGCTGACCTGAGCTAATGGGAGCCCACCAACTCTAGCCGGATAAGGAAGGAACCAGCATAGGCTTAAGCTAGACTCTCTTAATATGGACGACAGCTGCATGCCTGGGGCGGACTGAGGGGCCACTGGAAGGGGTACCGGGATTTGTCCCTGTTGCTTGTACTGGCTTTTTGGAAACCTACTCTCTGAATGGATACCTTGCTCAGCCTAGATATATTAGGGAGGGCACTGGAGAATTGCGCCTTTCCCTCTCTGGAGAGTGGATGGGAGGTGGGGTCAGGGAATAGGTGTAGGGATCTGGAGGAGGGAAGGGAGTGAGAACTGGGATTGGTATGTAAAAGGAAAAAGGATAGCTTGTTTTCTTTTTAAGAAAGCATAAAATTAAAAACAAAAGTGAGAAAAAAAGACATCATTCCAGCTCCAAAGACTCCAACACTTCATTCCCTTTTTTTAAGTTGATAATACTTAAATAAAATTTATGCCCATCCATCTTCATATTTAAATTATCTCTTAATGCCTCGTAATACTGAATACAACATAAGTGCTATATGAATAGTTATTGATTATGTTTGGGGGGAATGACAAGTAAACTTTCCAGGTTCAGCACATTGAGATACATTTCTTTTAATCCAGAATCAGTTAAATGTATGAATGCAGAACACACAAAATTGCCATGCCTGCACCTCACATCCATTACCTCCCAAATCCAGAAATGTCTGTTTCACTGCACGAACTGTGGAACTGGAACTCAAACTGGTAAGTAACTAAGGGCTGGTGGTGTGGCTCAGCAGTGGAGTGAAAGTCTATCTTTGTGGTGTTTGCATGTGCATGCACACGTGCATGCATTATATCTAATATTCAGTACTTACTCTCATTCCTAAATTTAAGCAGAGATTAGGTTAAAGGAGAGTAAGAATAAATGGAAGGCATTCTCTTAATGGTAGTGTACCAAACACATATTGATCAGCAATTCCTTTTTTGGCTTATAATACAGGGACAGAAGACATTGGAGAGGTAAGAGAGGGCAACCAAACAGAGGTTGGGTCCAACTGTAAGTAACTGAATGGGAAAGGGGACAGGATCTGAACTTCTACCCTAAGAAACTTCATAAAAATTAAACATAAAAATGGCAAAAAAAAACCTCTCTGTAGGTAAATTGAATGTCTTATGATTAGTCAAGAGCTAGTCAAGGCCACTTGCATGAAATATTTGACATTGTGATCCCCAAAGATATTGTGCAACATAAGGAAGATTCACTTAAAATGAAGACCAAGTTATCTAGGTATGACTGTTGTGTTGGTATTAATACTTAACATGTAATTTAAAAGGCCAATTATTTCATTACAGATTAGCACAATATGTCTCTAATGTACAAGTAATAAAGGAATACTTTGCCTAAAACGCAAGTGTTCTGTGCTTCAAAGCCCCCACTCTGCACTGAGCTATTTCTGCCTACACAGAGATCAACAGGGTTTTTATAAGAATGGCTTTAATTAGTCTTTATTTGTCCCATTATGAACAGGAGAGCTGAAAAATTCTCAAGGAACCCAAGTCAAGAACAGAGATGGTTAATTAGCCTATCAGCTGCCACACTCCATGCTCATGGCGTCATATAGGCAGAGCAGAACATCTGTGATGAGCAAACGATGAGGTTTTACAGGTGTGTCAAGCCTTCCCCTACTGTATACACCCCACTCTAAACCATTTAAAGATACTTATGAATTCAGGCATTACTGCACATGAAGTCAGTGAGATCTTCACCCACTTTACAAGGAGAAAAAGGTGAGATGGAAGGCAAACACCTGAACTTTCAAGAAAAGCAAGTGGACAATTTTAACCAAAACAATAAGCAAACACCCATTGTATTCACAGAGAGCAGTCTTTCTTCCCCCCCCCCTCTCTCTCTCTCTCTCTCTCTCTCTCTCTCTCTCTCTCTCTCTCTCTCTCTCTCTCTCTCTCTCTCTCTCTGTGTGTGTGTGTCTCATGTCTGCATTAAATGCAGAAGGAAATGTAGGCTTTAAACCCACTAAGATCATCTTGCAGATTCAGGACAGAAAACACAGAGATCAATACTATGTCTCAGGGTTCAGGGCAAACATGTCAAGTAGAGCAGCTACATTTGGATCGTACCAAATTTAAAATGTTAAATCTGTAATTCTCCTACTAGTTTATGGATATGTGCATACATATATGATATATATATATATATTTCCTCAGCTCTAGTCTCTTTCAAATAAATAAAAATTCAAAACAAATATTAGCATAATATATATTTAAACAAGTTTTAAAAGATAGTTCCCTCCCTCAAATTTCAGTGATGTTGTAGGATGAGAAATTTTGTATAACTAAACTAAGCTTAGTCACCCTTTAATCCCAATACAAATATTATTAGTGTCTGAAATGTCATAGTATATTATCCTTCATCTGGCAGAAATGGACTGCTCTTTAATTGTGACTAATTCACAAATTACTACACCATGAAGTATTTATGATTTTTTCATTTCTTGGAAGCTGATTCATGGACAGGATAAGTTCCTTTTTCATGCCAAAGATTTAATAGGAATGAACACTGACATTATTTTTCAGCCAGTGGATAACATTTCCTTTTCCTGCAAAGTAGGCTAGGAATTATAAACCCTGTAAACACCACCATGCACAATTCTAGCAAATAACTAACAATGCCAATTATTGCATTTTCTAGAAGTCTTTCTCCAAAGTAGCAGAAATGTCCTTCTTGTTCTTGTTCTTGCACCACACACATACACACACACACACACACACACACACACACACACACGGGATAGAGGAGAGAGATAGAAAGACAGAGAGGCAAAGTAGATGTAGGCACACATAGAACGAAAGCGAGATAGAGACATATACACACATACACACACAGGACTATAAAACTGTTTAAAACCAGCTTGTCTAGGATTAGGTTTGAGAATTCTGTCAGTTTTTTATTATGCTCTGAAAAATCAGGATGGATACTTCACTTAAAAAAAAAAAAAAGGTTTCATCCCAAGAGAAAAATCTCTGATTTTTCAAAAATGTAAAAAAAACACTTTGTTATGTTTGCATTTTTCTCTATGAAGCCTTCCATTGCGCATTTCTCGAGTCAGACTCCTCTACTATCTAGTTGCAGGATTCTAGTGAATGCCACGGTCCCAGGCCAGGTACATGGAGCACATCAGGTTATTTGGGCCTTTCCCCATCTACTATATCGAGATGTCACTGTCTGTTTGGCTTGAGCATTTTTTTAAGGACCCAGTACCGAATAAATAGGCGAGTACCATTACAAGCACCAACCCTAATCGAGGTCTAACTCTTCTGTCCCCTAGTCATCCCCAGTGTGTGTATCATCAGATTAGACCAGGAGAACACTACTACTGACAGAATAAAATTTATAAATTTCTCCAACTTGTTCATTTTTCTAAACGTTTTTATTTGTTATCATGGTATATATTTAGCAGAAGATAAATACGTTTCTTTCGTAGTCTAAAAGTTCGCAGGAGGATCCTATAAAATTAAGTATGTGCGTTTATTCAGGCTCAATGGCAATCTCTCCTTAAATAGAGCATTTTCAGTATAGGATGCTAATAGAAACATCTTTTCTCCCTGAACATAAAGCTTGGTGGTATTTGTAATAAATTCCATTACAGATTCCGTGGCCCTATGGATTCAACCTGTGTGAATACATTACTGTCACACCAAGCACATTTTCCTCCGTGTCATGTAGCAGCTTTCAATCTGGGAATCCTTTTATGCTATTTCAAAATGTCTTTCAAGCCAGACATCCCAAAATAGCACCATTTATTTTAAGACTTAACAACCTATATTTTAAAACCTGTAACCAGATTTCAAGGACTCTCTCTCTCTCTTTCTCACACACACACACACACACACACACACACACATGCCAATACATGTCTTTGTACTTGGTTCCTGATATCATGTGGAAGGTTAAGAGGTAAATTAGTAAATAAGGAAATAAATTACCAAGCATGCAATAGAGATGATGATATTCTTATTAGTAAGATTAAGAAAGTGTCAGGATTTCAGATAGTATATAACACTCTGAACCATTACTGTCAGATACTTTTCTACCCACAGACAATTTTCAAAACCTGCATGTTCTCCTTGTCTCACAGACACGTTTTAGCTTAAAATGAATGTGACAGATTTCTTATGAGAAAAGTAATAGCACACCATTGATGTTATGACAAAAGATATTTTTATTATCCTATATAGTCTGATTAGTTTATCATCAATCTATGCAAAAAGATACACATCATTCACATCACACACACACACACACACATACACATACACACAACACTCCTGACTGCTCATCACTTGAGTCAGAGAGACTTTCATTATCCCCATTCACTCAATCAGGAAAAGAACAAGAAACAAGCCCAAAAAAACAAAGAGTTCCAGGACAGGCTCTAAAAAAGCTGCAGAGAAACCCTGTCTCGAAAAACAAAACAAAACAAAACAAAACAAAACAAAAAAAAAAAAAAAAAAAAGAGCAAAAGAAACCAGTAGCCAGGATTTCAGGATTTTTTTTGTTTTGTTTTGTTGTTTTGCTTTTTTAAAAGAAGTCATTTCATTCCTGTTCCTGATACTCTTGAAAAGAAAAGCAGTGGCAATGAAACTGAAAGTGTAGCTTGAACTAGAATGCCGGGATGTCTAGGGCTTTGTGTTTGACGCTACTACGTATCACCTTAGACTCCCTACGTGAGACTGGTGCAATTCCAAGACTCACTGCTTATTTCTTGCTGTCACCGACAGTAAGAAAAGACAGGATAAAATTATTATTCGTGTGGTAATGACATCTCTCCTCTGCAATAAGAAATCACCAGTATGCATTCAATAGCTCTCTTTATTATATCATCGAAGTTAGGTGACTCCATCAAATCACTAGGTAGAATTCCCTTTTAATGTTGAAAAATAAAATTGGAAAAAAAATCCCAAAGACCAGTCTAAGTCCTACATTTATTTCCTTCTCAAGGAAGCCAGGAATGTACTGAAGAACTGATCTATAGCTATACAAGCTAGACGGTAACTGGAAGAGACATCGGTGAAACAAAAAGAAATCAAATTGTTATTACTACTTGAAATTAAGAAACAAAACATCACGAGAGACTGAGAGTTTGAATCACTTTAAAGACTCACAATAATTATCAAACATGGGGTTCACATGTGAACAGGACTTTTTTACTTCAAAGTCACTTCTACAGTTTCACAAAAAAATATCCCTTGAGTTGGACACTGATACTGACCTGGTGGAGTGGATGAAACAGCTGGTCCCCAGAGGATAAAAAGCTTCAGTTCAAGAACTACTGTATTAAGTTACATAGTGTTTATTTCAGTAAGAACAGGAATGATAGTATACAGATAATAAGGTTACCAAGATGTAGAAGAGACCTAGAAAATGGTCTAATAGAATCTTGCTTTCAAGTGCTTTCTTTTAATGTTATTTGAGAGCATTATCTATATGTGAAAACAAGTTTTTCTTGATGACATTAAAATATCTCCAAATAGACCTCTATAAAAACATGTTAAATGGTACTGGTTGGTCCAATAATGATACAGTGACTTAGTTTTATAATCACATAAATAACACTCTCAGGTTTCTAGTGGTTATTTTTGTCCATTTTTTAAAAATTAAACTCTACCTTTCTATAACAAATATTTTTTTACCAAAATGAGATAAACCAGTGCCTATTTTATTGTTTTTAAATTCCTGCTTGACACAGGGTTTAAAGAGTGATAGTGTTTCTAAACTAGCAGTCCATCCAATGAGTATTCAATCCATTAACAGATGCTGGCCAAATCAATTCATGAGGAATGAAGAAAAGATTTTGGCTTTAATAATATTCTTATATTAGACAAAAGGAGGGGGTAGTCAGTGAAATGTATTTTTGCCATATGACTAGCAAGCAAAACCTATGAGAAAGGACACTACTGTGAGCAGCCATCCTCAAATGCAAGTCACCCTATATATGACAAGGGCCATTACCCTGCCTCCCCAACTAAGGATCATACTCATAACTACCCTTTTGAGGATCTTTCCGTGTAAAGCCTTAAGAAGAATCCATCATCATCTTCCCCTACCTCCAGAATATTAATTGGGATTGACAGTCAATCATCCTCCATGGACTTATAAAAATGTAAGAGACATTCCCATGACTTCTGCCTATGAGGCAATGTTTGTACTGCTTTTACATCTTTGGGGAGAAGCTCCATGTTACTTTTTTGTTTGTTTGTTTAGCTGATTTGTGCCTATTTGTCTGTATGACATAAATGACCAGGGCTTGATATTAACATAAGATCTGATTTAAAAGCCAGAGCCAGGATTCAATAAGCCTTTGGTGTCTTGTTACAAAGCATAATCTATTCAATCAGTTGAATTGTTCTTATTCCAATATCCCTTCTTTTTGACTATGCAGCCCTGACAATTGAGTAATTGTTAGGATATTACCCCCCAAAAAATACCTGTGATAATTTATACTACATTTCTTCCCATAATGACTAACCTGAGAAGGAAGAATTGTCCATGCAACCTTAATTTCCTAAAAATACAGTTCTTTAAGTAGTAGGTACATTGCAGCATGTATTCATGAATTTTAATAAAAGACTTAAAGACACATTTTTCTATTAATTATTTAACATTATAGAAAGTCATAGAAATGTAGAGAACAGGACCAGGGCATGTCCTATGATGCTTCACAACCCCTCTCTCTTTCTATGTGACCAGAGAGCATCTCTTCATAGAGAGTTCTGTTACCATCTATTGATTTCCACTCTCAGTATAAAATTTCCTTTGCCTAATTTCATTGGGCTACTTCCCCTGGGTCGTTCTGACCAATTATGTTCTTTGCTGTTTACACTGTTGAATCATCAATAGATTTTGTTCTTGAGACTAGTGGAGCAATCATGTGATTGTATTGTTTCCTGGCAGTGAGCTGTTACAACCTGATGAATGCCCCAAAGAGAAGAAACATGAACTGTGCTCGTAAGCATCAGACTCTTTGGAAAAAAAAAAAAAAAACAAATTATGGAACTTAAAAGGAATGTGACAAAGACCCAAGCAAATCTTTGGTAAAAAAGCACCACATATCAGACAGTTTCTAGTGATCTATTTTCTATGATGATATACAGACAGTAGCTCATCACGTCCTTGCAATTCATCTATGTGTCCATATCATTAAAATAAATGCACAATGGAGACTCGATAATTGGAAAATTTAACAACTTTCGGTAGACCCCGGACTCAAAATGTAGTAGATAATACCCTAGACACTAACCAGGAGTGTGACGAAGTCTTTCAGAAGCCAATGGCTGTTTTGTGCCCATGAATATTTTTCCCAATTCATCAGTCATCTTACAAAGTCTTTCAGAAGATATTATAGCTATAAAATGTAGTACAAGCATCCTGATTTTGAAGGTTAAATACTTTGGGGAAGCTCTGTTATAACGTGCGTTTTGGGTCGAAGTCACTATCATGAGAACGAGTCTCCTTCTCAATGAGACTGGCTTCCATCATCAGAAAATATTAGGACACATGTAACACTATATATGTAATCCAAGTGCCTCAAAGGTGCAAGGAGGAGGCTCCCTGTAAGTTTAGGAATAGCACAGCTGAGCAATAACAATAAAAAACAAATACAATAACACAAAATAATTCATTATATGTCCTAAACTCAGATGCCTGAAGAACTGATTATTTTTTATTATTTTGCCTGTAAGAGTGTTTTGACTACATACATGTCCATGTACTACATGCGTGTGATGTCTGTAGAGACCAGAAGCTGGTAACAGATCCCATGGATCTGGAGTTGTAGGCAGTTGTGAGCTACCTTGTAGGTGCTGGAAATTAAACCCATGTCTTCTGCAAGAACAGTAAGTGTTCTTAATTAGTAAGCCATCTATCCAGCATTGGGACTAGTGATTTTGAGGGCTCCATTATAATACATTTAAAATTAGGGCAATTTCTAATAGCATATAGAAAGTGATTATATTTTATGGCATTTCCAATTATCACTGTCTTGGGGGCGCTGTTCTGTAACTTTTTTGGTTGTCAGTGGTATCATGAGATGTAACAATGGAGGGAGAGCTTCCACCAGGGCAGGAGCCATGCATCAGGGTGCCTTGTCATCCACCTGCCAAGGTTCAGGGAGGGTTCTAGTATATTTCCTCGGCTCATTCCGTACAATTTATAATCTAACAGATGGCGTCATTAAAGAGTGTCCCTGATAGTCAGTCTCATTGAAAATGAGGTCAAAGAAATGAATGAAATATAGTTGACTAGAATAGTCCGTATTCTTTTTTCTTATACTATGTCGACAATGGCTGACAAATTTTTAGGGGATGTAATCTCCCCGAGCATGCACAGTAATGTTTTATAACAACATAAGCTTGTAAGATACCTTGATAAACAGCACCTTTCTCACCCCAGGCTGTATTTACTTCCCTCCATTACACGTACCGTTCCCATTACCATCAAAAAGCCAGAGAGAATTACATAGTGCTCAGGAGACGGCTTCAGACACTGTGGAGATGTTCAAAAAGCTATATTCAGATCATGAGGTAGTGGAACACAAACACACTGAATATATTACCATTTTCTGAGGCAAAGAAATATGTGCTGTGTAAGAGAAATGTAATGGAGAAAAATTTTAGCATCCTAAGACTTGACAGTGAGCCATTCACACAGTAATACAACCAATATTGGTGTGATTTGGAGCTTGTGTTTTCTGTTTGGAGAATTATGAGAATAGGACAAGGCTATCATTATAATTAAGAGAGCAATTATCATATGTGGGTAGCTGCTCTTCTGTCTGAAGTTTTATCCATCAAAAAGATCTAATGTTAGGAGAAAATAAGAGAAATGGATAATCATATAATCTTTTAAATTTTCCTATAACTGGCCCAAGAGCTCAAGGATGCATGACTAGCCTTATGGGCACAGACACATTCCTTCTGTTTGCTCTTTGTGGATACCTTTTTTTAAAAAATTTTTAAATTTTTTTTAGCAGTTACAAATTCCTAGGCATGTGTTGGGTATGTAAGGAATCAGTCTTCACTTGAGTGATACCATGTCTAATTCTGTTACATCTGTTTCTAAATACAATCATTCCAGTTAACTGAGGGACTACACCCTTTTATCTACAGAATCAGGCAAGGTGAAGCAATTTTCTTACATTATGTATGTCCATGTAGAAAAGAATGAGAATTTTAATAAAGATTCAGAGGTGGTTCAGGCAATGTATGTCTGGTAGGAAATTTTTGAGGTATGGAAATGAGGAAATGGCCAATGAGAGATTTATTGAAATTCCTGGTGATTTGGCAGAGTTGACAGAGAGTCAACACTTTAGATTTCATAAGATGTCTGAAATAGTCCAAATGGCAATCCTAGGAATGTCACTAGCTAGATGTTGATAACGACCAGAGGACCAAGGTCAGAACTGCCTTCTGCAATCTATAGTTCAACTTGAGGGTCATAGTAAGGAAGATGAACCCCTAAATTTCATGGGAAGAAATAATCCCTATAAAATTGCAAAAGTAACACTGTCTCCATTCCTCCATATCCCGCTCTGGAAGATAATTGTGCCATTAATATGATTCATTGGTAGTGAGGTTGAAAAAAAGGAAAAGGGGGAGGAGAAAAGTAGAATGTATAAAAGTTTTATAAGCAGCACATGCACACACATATGCACACATGCTACACATTTAAATAAATATGGACACGGATGTGTGTGAATGGTTTTTACACACTACACATCCAACTTAGCCTTTAGTCCAGTCACCATGGCATAAGCCAGTTCCCTGACTCATTTTCCTCAAGACATGAACCCAAAAGACCAAAATAACAATGGATTTACTTGAACATGGAAGACTATTTGCTCCTGAGTAAATTTAATCCCAACCTCTATCAAGAATCAGCTCAGAGGCCACTACTTCCTAGAAACTGCCAAGGCTCCCAGGAAAAAATGCCTCACTTTGCTCTGTTCCCACCTATGTGTTTATATCCTCGATCATCAAATAATGATCTGTGCTCCCATCATTGTTCACTGCAGAAGCAAGCAAGCTGAGAAAAGAAACTGTGTCCTCTAGACACAGAGTTCCTTACACTAAGGGCACATGTAATCTGTGTGTGTTCGCATGTACATATGCATGCCTCCATGTGCATTTCTAGCTCTGTAAACACATTTTAAACTCAAAGTCTCCTGATTAAGAAGCTAAAGCCCCAGGAAGCCACTAGCCACCTTGCACAAATTATCCTATCTAGAAAATGCTATGCAAATAATGAGCTCTTTTATTTCGGGATACACTATTTCTCAAAAGTTGCAACCTGCACAGGTGATGGCGGTGTCACAACAAACACTGCAAAGCAACATTGTGTCAGATACGCAAGACACAAACGCATCCCCCAAAACACAATGTTGATCTAGACAGGAATCATGTAGCAGGGACTCCCAGATGAATGAACACCTCCATGCCGAGATGGTGCTCTGCAGACAGGCAATCACACTCTCTGCGAGAGGATTTGAAACCTTAAGCATTAGGCAGCAAGAAGTCCTGTAATTAGAGCTTCCCAGAGACTGAAGGAGCACTGTGAGAAACTTCTCCTTTGAAACCACATTTCAATTTTTCTCATGTCTGAAAGGAAAAAAAAAGCTCTGACAGTCCATATTTTATCTGTTTCATTTAATAATGCATGTCGACATTTATCCAGGAATATTGGCTCCTGATATACTTTTTTCAAATCAACTGAGCATGTGCCCATTCCAAAAATTTTGAGTCTTCTCGCTGCCACCCGTCTATTTTATCTTTTTCATTTCTTCATATTTGATTATTTTTCCAAATTAAGTTTAGAAACAAGGTTAACTATTGCAAGGCAGAGTGAAAAAAATTTCTCTCAAAAACTTCAGTATGATTCGTGGGTGCAATAAACACTTCAATTCTCATTCTGCTTACAAAATAAAATGTTCACTAAACCTAGAGAAAGGGGCACAAATACATTTGTGCACACACACACACACACACACGAACACATATACTCCAAGGGCAACACGCAACACCTGGAGGATTCATTATCATAATAACTGTCCCTAGATATTGTGAAAGAGAAGCTTTCTGTGGAAACCCATTCTGTGCTTTATTTTCCTGAAAATGCTCCCAGGCAGACCAGTTCAATTGGTCACTACTCCTTTCCTTTTAGTATGAACAAGTAGAAAGGAAGGGAGGAAGGGAGGGAGGGAGGGAGGGAGGGAGGGAGGGAGGGAGGGAGGGAGGGAAGGAAGGAAGGAAGGAAGGAAGGAAGGAAGGAAGGAAGGAAGGAAGGAAGGAAGGAAATGAGAAGAATCATTTTGGGTTTTGGTATCATATATTTTCTAGGCCTATGCATGACATCGTCATTAACATTACTCATATTTATAATATAAAGTTAGGGAAAAGGACATTAAGGAAGAGATTTGGTCATCATTTAAATGCTCAGATAGGTACTGCAGAGGTATCATGAGATGCATAAAGCATCATCCTTGGTTTTGCAATATTTTAAAACTAGCATTTCAGTTTTCTCATTAAAAATGCTTTAAGAAAGAACACTGGAAATCAGTGATTTTTTTTAGCTTCCATATCAGTAGGAATATGTTTTATACTGGCATTTAATACGCAAACTAAGAGTGGTATAGAAATTGTGCTGAGAGCATCATTTATAACTACAAGTAAAAGCTAATACTTACCATGCAGAAACCATGTTCTGAAGTCATCTGAATGCTAACTGATGTCATCTTCTCCACTACCACATAAGATAGGCATCCCATTAACACCCACATGCTCTAATAGGAACTTTACGAGATTCAGGGACAAGAGGCTTGTCCAAAGTGACACCTTGCTTGCAAGAGATGTGAACTCAAACTAGGGAGTCTGATTCCCCAGCCTGCTTGACATTTTCTTCAGCTTAAGTGATCTCCCAGAGGATATTTAATATTGAGGATGAATGTGCCTTTCTCCCAAGAACATGCTCCAACCCTAAGCTACATTCCATTTCAAATGAACATATTTTACAAATACAATTTTATTGATGCTTTCCTTTTAATCAACAGCATTATTTAAATATGAAACTTATGTCTTTTTACCATTACTTACTTACCATGATATAAGTATGCCTATACACATACCCATGAGCACCCACACCCAAACTTATTGTACAAATATATACTACACACATGAGCATAACAGGAACTTCCATGATTTAAAAACAACGGATTGCATACTAAATAATTCATGCCACACTTTAACATCACACAATGGCAGACATGTTGCTGAGGCTAAATTTTAATTTTTACTATATGCATTAAGATTTATTTACTCAAATGTCAATTTTCACCGAAGAAATAAAGATACCTAGTGATGTACATTACTCTTTAATGTATAGAATAATTAAGACATACTTTGTTTATTTTTCTATTTGTTCTATTTTATCTATTGTTATGTATCTGTTTGTCTGAAAGAAGGTTGTGTGTGCTTGAGGCAGCCATAAAAGCTTTTTGATCACCTACATCTAGAGTTATTGGTAGTTAAGAGTCACCTGACGTGGTGCTAGTAACCCACCTCAGGCCTTCTGGAAGAGTAAAGAGTGTTTGAAAACACTGAGGATCTCTTGAATTTTTAACATTGAGTATAATTGCACATAAAATTACCTTGCAAGCAACCATGGGATAAAAGGAATTAAACAATCCTACCTAGCTGCAGTATCCATGAGCCATGATAATCATCAACATGGCAAAACATGCATAAAGGTGAAGTAAGTCACACTTATCAGTAACAGCCAAGAACTATATAATTGGACTTAAGGACCACTCAACAGAAAGGAAATCCTGCCAGGTCCTTACTAGCATAACTAGGTCATAGACCTTAGAAAAGAATCTACTACTGCCACTTTGTTAGACCAGTATAATTCCTTATTACATTCTAAATCTCATCCATTCTTGTACATTAAGTAGAAGAAAGTTGAAGTTGACGGGGAATCCTTTACTGATGGAGAACTTTAGCCAATCACATTCCATTTAGGATGTGTCCCCTTGGGACACAGAAAAACAGATAAAACATCCAGGTGCTCTTGCCTCTGCCCTTTTGTTTCCTGTGCTCCTGGATTGCTGGAACCCTGGTTTTGCAAGTTTTCTCTTCTTCCATTTATTAAAGCTAAATATTTTATATTTAAAAAAAGAAACTCAGAGAAATGAAACAAGGATATTTGGGGAGTAAGTGGGAACTTTGAAAGGAAAGTTTTTTGTTGTTTTTGTTTTTCTTGGGGGGGGGTTCTTGTTGTTTGTTAATTGCTTGTTGCAAAAATCGTTGTGTAACAGATGATCCTATCCAAGCTGCTTCCCAAAGACCCAGGTGGCATTCTTTCTGCATCGTGGTTACTATATACAGAATCGACAGACTGTCTAGGAAAGGATGCCTGGTCATTTTAGATGTCCAGACAGCAGGAATTACTTCTGATGCTTTGATTTTCATTTTAAAAGAGTCATCTAAATATTCCATTTAGTTCTATGCAAATAGATAACTCCATGACTAAGTTATGCATGCTTCCATTAAACAGATGCTCTTAGATGAGGCCACAGTTTCAATCCACACCAGGGCACTCTTCAGCATATAACAGATACCCAAGGCAAATGGTAGGTTCTGTGCACTGGCGAAATGGCTTAGGGTGTAATGGCATTTCACACCAAATCTGCTAACTTCAGTTTGATCTCACAATTCCCCATAATGGAGAGAGGAAAATCAATTTCTCTAAGCTCTCTTCTGATGTCTACATGTGCACCATGCCACATGCCAAGCACGTGCATACACACACACACACACACACACACACACACACACACACACACAGTACAGTAAACAAATATTTTTAAATTACAAAAGAATTTGAGATTTGCAAGGTAAGATGATCTGCCAGTTTAATGGGATGCCCTAATTCTACTCACAGTGAACCAACATCTTACCGCTAGAAATCAGAAAACTAGATATCCTTTTGTGTGTCATGTTCATGGTCAGGAACGCCACAGCGTACATATGTTGAGGTCAGAGAACAACTTCAAGCACCAGTCCTCACCTTCTGCTTTATTCTAGTTAGTGTGGTTTGCTGTTCACCACTGTGTATGCCAAATTAGCTTGACTGTGAGCTTCCAGATATTTCCCTGGAGGAAATCACAGTATGTGCTACCGAGTCTGACTTCTTAGAGCGATTCAGGGGTCCAGACTGCAGTCATGCTTGTCTGGCCAGTGTTTCCCCTACAGAGTTGTCTCCTCCTATCATGTGCTGTTGCTGTTTTTCTTCTTGTGTTCTTTTTACTTCTCCTTCTAATTTGTAAAACTGTTCTCAAGATTTTTAGTTGCCTGTCTTCATTTTTCCCAAATCCTCAGCTGATGAATTTTGTCATTTCAGTGGCAACACACTGAACTACAAGGCCCCCAGGTTCAATTCAGAGCAACAGCAAACAATAGCAAAAGAACATCCTTTATTCTGTTCCTAAGTCAGGCTTTCTTTTCTCCCCCTCTATTAGAAGAACTTTTAAACATAGAGCAAAATACAATTTCTAATCACTTATCAAAGCTCTAAGGAACAAAGCTGCACTTCCAAAGTCCTGTCTGTTCTCAGTAGACGGACACTATTAGAGGATACACTGGGTTTTTTTTTTTTTCTGTTTCTTTTGTTTTGTTTTTCACCTGCATCACAGCATTTTGCAGAGCATGACACATATTCAAGGGGTGAGGGGATGTGGTCCAAGCACAAAGTAAAGGCTAATCCCAACCCTATAGGACACCAAACTATCACTTTCAGCCATAGAGACAAGAAACCATATAGTCAGAGGGTGGCTTTTCATGCTGTAATGGTGCTCCACCAGGCTAAATTCATTAAAATTCAAAGCAAAAGCTCTTCTTTTTTTTTTGACCTTACATCCAGAAAGAAATTACTAGAGGGATAAACATTGTTTGGACTAGGTTAAAAGCTACACTAATATTCATAATGCTAATTGCTCAGGTCAACGAATTGAACTGTACAAATGGTTCAAATGGAAATCATATAGCTTAAAGAAGCCTCTTTTTATTTGATATGTTGGATTCATAGTCATGTTTTCATGCAGCACTCAAATTGAACATATATATGTGTGTGTGTGTGTACATATACTCTCTTTTACCCTACAGATCATTTGCATATGTATTATGGCTTTCAGATTAGTGCTTTTATGGGATTCCTGAGTTTTTGATGACTGGTTCCCTCTTTCTTGTGCCGTCTCTTGGACTCTCTTCCTTTTGCTTGTTTTGTCCAAATGTGATGTTAGTTTTTGTTCTATCATATTTTTATTATCATCCCATAGAAGTTTGTTTTCTAATGAAAGGCAGAAAGTGGGTGGATCTGGCTGAGTGGCTAGGTGGGAAGGAACCTGGAGGAATAGAGGGAAATGGAATCATAGTCATCAGAATGTATTTGTGAGAAAAAAAAATCTCTTTTCAATAAAATGACAAAAATAAAAATCAAGAAGTCAAATGAGTGCACAACCACCTAAGACCTGAAAGTCATCTGTCATCCACTGGTACTTTTCAAAAACAAATGAAAATTATGGGCATTCTGGACCATAATTCATAGATATACTACTATGCTGCAAATGAAGCATATACCGGTAATTGTTAAAAAGGGCATCACAGCCGTGACAATGCCTTGATTAATGTTCATCTTTAATAGTTTATTCTTTTGTTAACTAAATGACAGACAGTGTGGTGAATCACTCAGGAAGACCACTGAAGTAGCTTTAGAACTTTCTGGTATTTGGAACTTCAATAAATACTTGATGATAACTGTCTCTGGCAAGAAAAGATTTTTTTTTTTTTTTATTTTTGCTTAAACATATATGGTGTCCTGCAGAGTGTCATAAAACCTTCTACTAAGTAAAGCTCTTAAAAGAGAATAAAATAAGAAGTTTTCCCTTTCTTCTCTCCATGAATGAAAAGGAAGGCTTTGCTTTGTGTTTCTGATAAGATTTTCTTTCCAATTTAAATCCTCAAAGCACACTTGACAAGTATCTACCCAACCCTGTAAGTCAACGAACATAGAATCTATTGTGTTTCTTTGGGCAGAATTGCATTTTATAATACGCCTTGAAAATTCCCACTTAATTCTATTTCTTTCACAGCCCTCACAAAGTCTCTATCATTCTCAAAAAAAAAAAGGTGGAGAATAAAAATAAAAACAATTTACAATGACTTGTTGGAGGAAAGCTTCACTTATCCCTAAAATCTTTCCCTTCTCCTTTATATCCCCCCAATCCCTGCCTTCCACAAGTATTTGCTGAATCTCCATTACTGTCAGGATCTGAGGGAAAAAGCATGGATTTCACATCTATAGGCCCCAGGTGTTTCAAGAACAGGTAGCCTTCAATGTTACCAGTGACATCACAGCAACAGTTCCAAGAGACAGAGAGAACTCATGGGTCACAAGGAAAACGCAGTTAAGAAAAAAAAAAGCAAGCTTCCATTTCAGTCTTTCAAATATGTAATCAACTACCTTACCTATGAGCAATGGTTAGATACAACCTATATATCGTGTCAGACATCTACTAATCATAAACAAATATATAATAATTTATACTCTCTTTAAAATTAAGTATAAAGAATGAGATCACTCTAATTTACATCATAGTGTCTCCTAATCTAGTAGCGTTTCCTGGCAATCATTTGTATCCACATATATTAGAGCTACCTCATTTCTTTTCAGCGGTGTACAAAATTCAATCATAAGAAGGAATTTTAATTTCTCTAAACACTGCATCACTAAAAGCCATTTAATTTTGCTTTCTGATTCTGTTCTTTTGCCATTGATTGAGATAGGGTCTCCTGTAGCATTGTAAGTGAGGACGATCTTGAACTCTTGACCTTTTGGTCTGTACCTTCCAAATTAAAGGGATAATTAGTAGGTACCACCACATCTGACCCTTTCTATTGATTCTTTTATTGTTCTACTGTATTTTTGAGACAGGTTCTCTGTAAGTAGTTTGACTGTCTACTAGTAAATACCCTGTATTAAGCACCATATCTTGTCTTCACTCACGTTTCTTGGCCCATCAAATTTCGTAAATGCAATATTCATTGAATCCTTTGGCCTTCCTGAATATTGCAAAGGATAGTCAGGAACACATTGCATAGCAATCTCTAACAATGATACTCACACTCTCTTACCTGAATCAAAAAGATAAGAACCAATATGCAAAAAAGCAGCTGCTCTTGACAGTTCTATCTGATCAACCTTATCTGCTTTGAATGAATATCTTTAATAAAAAAAATCCCATCATTGAAATTCAGTGAAGGATTCACATGCCAAACACTGCATGAGAAAAGATCATTGCTCCTATAGTCTTCGGAACTCTATCCTAGTAATTAGGCTGTAAATTTCCAGATACTTAACACAATGGCAGACAATCAGATGTATCATTAGGACAGCAGCTTAGGTGTCTTAGGATTTCAGAAATAGCTAAGTTCCTTCCAAAATACATAGGTGTCCCTCACAACCTGCCATAATCCTACAGGTCTCCAGAATGTACCTGTCATCACCTGGGAGCCTCATGCTTCACAAAAGCATCTCAAATTCTCAAATCCTCAGTGCCTGGAAAGACTTACTTTCCCTTTGTGGAGGCCCGTGAGACATGTTAGGATTAGTCATGATGGCCCAGCCCTTGCGGTGCTTCATTGAGCATGGTTTAGGCTCCTGGGTGAATAACACAAGAATATACCAGTACCAAAGCTTTCTGAAACTATCAGAGATACTTGTCTAAATATATTTTCAGGAAAAGCTTGGTGGTATTTATTCACTTCTCACCTGTACCGGGTACTCTGGCAAAGGTTTCCTACTCAATTGCCATTTAATCCTCAGGCAACTCATTAAGACGTTTGTAATCAATGCTTCCCACACTGCCCACATAGGAAAAATGAGGGTCACACATAGGTTAAGCATCCTGTCAACGACAAAACCATGAAACAATGAAGGCAATTATGAATCCAGGATGACTAAGTGAGGAGCCACGTCTTCATCTGCCATTGTTGGCAACCTAGACTGAAAATCAGAGATTAGTTCTAACATATAAACTGAAGCCCGAGCTTAAGTCATTTCACGTAACACAAAGAATTTTTTAGAAGCAGTATAAAAATTAGGAGGCAGTATTACCTATAATAAATATTATTGGTCTGTTGAGAATCCCACATAACTTGTAGGGCTCCATTCACAGTATCAGTTGTTAACAAAATGCCTATTGAAACAGATATAGTTGGAGAGATAGATAGACAGACAGATGGATAGATAGATAGATAGATAGATAGATAGATAGATAGATAGATAGATAGATAATCACCTTCAACATTCCCCAACAGGGGATCCACATGGAGGAGAAAGTAAAATGTTATAAGCCCAATGGACACCAGTCAAAGAAACACAAATTACAGGGGAAAAAAAGGATTAGTCTCCCCTCCTAGTTTCTCACTGCATGGTTATATGGATATACTTTCTTTTTGGTAATAATTGAGTTGAATCTTCAGTCATCCCTTTGAACCCCTTGTAATCTGAAACAAAATAAACCTTTATAGACTTTGAGGGCCAAAATCTCACACAAATACATTCAGTCTCTGCATGCAGGTCTTTTTCAGTAAATTTATGAAACAATTAGGATATAGTACTCAACAGTGAAGCATACATAATACCAACAACAATATGCTATATCCCTATACAGAGCGCCGTGCTCAGCCTATTTCTCTTCATTTGTCTATGAACTGCAATAAAATATTCTCACATTATAGGAGTGGCTCAGATAAAAATAACAATATTCTCATGTTTTCAGGACTATTAAATTCTAAGTTCATGTGGCACCTGTAATTCCACCCGCATAGTCATGCCAGTGCCTCTTCAGTCTTTTCTTACTGAACAAGACACACAGGGAAGACCCGGAGTCTCTATTGTTATCACAAGGGCTTCCAAGAGATAACAAGATGAAAGCATGAGTTTCACCTTCTTTTAAATTTTTCAACAAATTAACAGTTAATGCCTCTTGGAGAAGTATAAGGTCCATTCTTTAAAAATGAAGGATCTTTTTTTGTATCCCTAACATACCTGGACCTTTCTTGAGTATTCTCCTCTTCATCCCTCCACTCATTTTCAAATCTCTATGCTCAATCTTATTTTTCATATTACTGCAACTATCATAAAGTGCTCCCATTCATCACCTTCCTTCCAATACAGTGCAGTATTCTTAATTTCAAAGAGAAAAAGAAATGGAATTTGAAGATTAAATTCCCTTCATCTTTCCATTAGGAGTTCTGATATAAAATTGTAGTCAGTGCTGTATCCAATCGACCAGTCAAAAGAATCTAAAGGCATCACTATAGTTAATTATTTAGAAGTCTCTCCTGGGCACAAGGAAGAGTTATTTGAATAACAATTTATTTCAGGAATTTATATGGCTATATTCAGAGAAATTCCATTAATGATTTAGCAATTTCAAAGCAGAGAGCTGGATAGGACAATAATGGTCAACTTGTTTGCACACTTGTCACAAGACCACTGAAATGATACTAAATTATTTAAACGACACCTCATGTTCTTAAAATCTCTGATATGGTGAATGCTTGATGTTTCTCAGGATGCCACTTCCAGATCTCCAAAGTGTGTTATGGGAGATCAATCCTCCCACACAAGAAATATCCAGCATTCTTTTCCCTTGGGTCACAAACATGTTCTATAAATCACTGTATTTATATCTGACATTGATATTGCAGATCATGGGTAAACCTTTAAGTTCTGGTAAAAAAGAAAAAAAGGAAAGAAAAGAACATTGGGCTAGAGCAACAGCTCAGTGGCTAAGAGCACTTGCTGATATTAGAAAAGACCCTGGTTATGGTCCAGCATCTACACAAGAACTCGTTCCTATGCATAACTCCACTTCCAGGAAATGCCAGGTCCTCTTTTGGCCTCTATGGGAAATGCACACATGTGATGTCCATACATACATACATACATACATACATGGAGGTAATAACGCATACATACATGCAGGTAAACCCACACGTACATTAAAAAGCAATAAATCATTTTCAAGAAGAAAGGAATACAGACCACATTTTTTTCCAACCAGTGAAAAGGACAAAAACCTAACATAATTTTGCATTACTAAGGAATTTGGAAACAAAAATTTCATATAGTTTCAGATGATATTAACATCATGCAGAAAAGCAAAAGCACGCATAGGCAAACTATAAATTCACATTTATCCTACATACTATGCAAAATGAAACATATCCCATGTCATAATGTGATAGAGAATGTATTCAAATGATTTACCTATTTATTATTTATTGTTTCTTTCTGCCTTTCCCTTTGCAACCACTCTCTCTCGTTTGTTCTTCTGTCTGTCTCCTAACAGTCACTCCCTCCCTGGGGTTCTCTAAAATACATGCTCACCTCAGACACTCTTATGGGAGAACTGCACCTAGTGGAAACATTCACAGCATTATCCCCATAGAATACATCAGGAATCCTTTCCTGGCTCATTTATAGTGACAAGATGAAATTTAGTAGAAAAACTCCCTTTTCTCCTGTTATCAGCAGCCTTCCTCTACAGCCAGTTACTTTGAAGAACGCTTTGTTTGGGGAATTCCTTTCTATCAAACCCCATTATCCCCTGTCTGTGAGATGATGAGACCACTGGAAAAAAATTCTCTTTCTTTTATCTTTCTTTCTCTTTCTTTCCTTTCTTCTTTCTTTTATTTTTTTTTTCATTTTGTTCTCAGAAAGAGAATTGATTTTACGAGCCAAAAGGATCCTCATTGAGAGAGAGCAGTAACTATTTCCAGAGTATCTCACCTTCCTCTGGACCTCAGAAATAAATATTGTTATAGAGAAATGCATGGTGGCCAGACAGAGGGTTCCTTGGGGGGCACAGTAACCACCTGGCAGAATGTTCTTATCTACGCAGGAGAAAACAGTGACTAAAAGCCAAATATCCTGTGTCAAGTTGGTTGCTAGATGAGAAAGGCTTTTGTTCCTGGTAGTCATGATATGTGCCAGTACCACATAAGCTGTCAATCCAAATGGTCGTATGAGTATTATATATCCTCTAATTAAAAAAGTGAGAAAACAGATATAAAGAGAAAGAAGCATGCTAACAGGCTGAGGCCGAACCAGGGTTCAAATCTATTCTATGTAAATCTAAGCCCTCTGGCCTTCCTCCTTCTCCACCCTAAGACGGGTTCCCTGTATACTATGGAGATAATCAAAATATGATTAAAAAACATATGGTTATTGTATTTTGCAAAATACCATTTTGAATTCTGGTAAGGATTCTGGCAAGCTGGCGTCTATGGTTTTGCAATATCACAAGTATTTCTTTCACAATAAACTACCACGCCACTAATTTTGGCTATCAAGCTCCAGTGTTAAGAATCCAATTCAACATAATCAAGTTCTAATGTCTCTGATTACTCCCATTTGCCTTTGCCTGGAGGCCTGGAAAGAGTACAGGTTCGCCAGATATAAACAGAGGACTCATGATGCTGTTGGAATGCTCTACCTTCCTGTTTTCACAGCAAGAGGCCACACTGCTTTGAAAAGTACTCCACGGAGAGAACAAAGGAAGCTTCTTCTCTTAGGTCATTTAAAACCTTTGTACATCAGCGTTGTTTGTACAAGCTCCATAAATACTAGTATGCTCAGCAATGAAAACCTCATTGGAGCAAGTATCGCTAAAGATGGGTTCAGCCTGTAGCAACACTTAAGTTTCAGAGGTAGAGAGACAGACACCTGAGTGTTCAGCTCCTCATTTATGCAAGTAACATTTGCTCTGAGTGAGTTCACCATCAGAGAGTAGAAACAGAGCACTTGGGATCACTTTATACCCACATTGAGACTAGCAGAAAAATAAGTAAAAGCCTGTACTTAATTTAGTTCAGAAAAGAAGAAGAATAAGTGTCCTTGAAAGACCAGGGAAGACTTTGGGAATAAAAAAATTTAGTTTCAGACCCTGGAAATCAACCTGAACTCCACAATTAATGCGAACGAAGTGTAATTATCAGGAAGAGTAGAAGTCACGTAACTGCCCTTGCGGTCAGTGAAGAATGCATGAAAGGAGGGATTAAGTGGAATTCACTACCCTGGTCATAATTTTAAGTCTGGTAAGGGCACGAAGGAAAGAATTCCCTCATAATGCAAGAAACTAAAGATGGGAGGAGTAGAGATGAATAAGGAAGAATGGTAACAGTTTCTCAACGTCGGCCATCCACTGTAGAGAACACTTGTACTTCCAGCACTTTGGAAGCTAACACATAGGCTCAAGAGTTTGAGGCATACCTGAGCTGCAGACTGAAACTGGACTCAAAAAAAACAACAAGAACAGCTGACGCAAAGTCATGGTCCTATATAGGCAGCATCTATTGTTCATAAGATATCTGCGAATCGATGAGAGGTGGCACATGCCTTTAATCCCAGCTCCCAGGAGGCAGAGGTGAGTTCGAGGACAGCTTGGCCTACAAGAGCTAGTTTCAGGTTAGGCTCCAAAACTACAGAGAAACCTGCCTTGAAAAAAAAAGAAAGAAAGAAAGAAAGTAAAAAGAAAAAAAAAATATCTGTGACTCGATCATGAGTGGAACTATCCCAATAATGATTAGCTAACCTAAAACAGACTGACGCTGAAATCTGAAAAGTTTAGAGAAGTTCAGCAATAAGAGGGAAGAGAGTCCCCATGCCCTAGGCCAACCTACGGACGCTTGTGGTGCAGAGAAGGGAGCTGGCCAGCCATTCTCAGAAGAAATGACAGAAGTCAGTGATGGGTCGTGTTAAATGGGCTTGGTCCTTTCTAATTATAAAACCTAGGTAACCAAAGTTTATATCCCCTTCAGTGCAGCGTCCGAGATAAGAAACACTAAAACATTTACAGAGCTCTAAAATGAGCTGTTGTTTCCAAGGAGTCACAGAGTTGGGTGGCTGTAAGGATGCTCTCCAAACTTTTCCCACACCTGGGTATCGAATTCTGTCAGACAAGCCCATAAGTGAGCTCATCTAGACTGACCCAGGTCAGAAATAATCTGCAGTGGCCTCATGACTCACTGCAGCTAATGGGGTAGGGTGACAAATGTGTGCAGGAAGAACAGAAACTGCAGCCTACTGCCTTAAGGGAAGGGAAAGGAATGGTAAACAGATCCCTTGGTTTCAACCGTCTTAAAAGTATGTACGTGCAAATATAATGAAGACGTAACTGGGAGATCTCAATTCTAACTCTGGATTTTTTTTAAAAAAATTAAAAATTTTACTTATGCAGAAATAAACTCCACTGCAAGCAAGTCAAGAAGAAGGGAGGATGGCCAAAAGAATTTAACAGGCAGGAGATTTGAAAGCTTAGACTTTGCTTATTTTCAAGTCACCAACAGAGAATAAGTCTTTCCCAGCCCATCTCTGGGTCATTTTTTCACTCAATAAAAGTCTACCACCCGAGCAATTACATAGATTGATAAAAAGGAGCAGACCTGCCCTATTTATAACACAGTCAATTCGCCATTATTCCAGGCTCTCTCAAGCTATACACTTTATGTTGTTATCTGCCCTCTCGTCTCTTCATTGCCCATTATCACCTCCACAGGGAAAAGAGGTGAATCTCAAATCAATTCATTTAACTATTTATTAGCAATGCTGGTAAGCAGGCAAGGGAAAAAAGAAATGAGAGCCTCCTCTACGTTTAAACCTAGCCCTCCACCTCTGGTTTTTATCTGCAGACTCGCACTCCTATCAAAAATGTTGCTAAACATTGTTGTGCTTTATTTACAAATAAATGACACTTCTGCTATTCCCACTTCACTGAATTATATTAAATGATTCAAAAATCATTTTCTTCACTGAAAACAATGGCAAGGATTCTATCACAATGTCTTAGATGGTTCCACTGTATAAACAAAAATATTAATAATTATAAGGTAAGGTAAGGAAACTAAACAACCCTACCCTTTGCTCTAGGTGCAAAGCAGAGCCTTTACAGTGTCAATCATAATAAGGTACTTCACACATGCTTTGTAAAGAAGTTAATGTGTTATCATGTATGAATTGAATAAGCAGCCTTCTAAAAGAATAACTCACTCTATGATGGATAGCATTACCACTAACCTTTAATGGTGGTGTTGTGATTATTGATCCTCTGGATGAGACTGTGGCCTCTCTAACACCCTTTGCAACTCAACAATAGGAAGACATTACTGCTTCATAGCATCTAAGAGATTAGAATTAAAAACGTGAAATGCCATTAGTCTGGGGTGTGAAAGGCCTTGACCTTGTGGAAAACAATCTTAGGGTGTGAAAGAAAGGACAATATATATGCAACACTAAGGGAACCTTAAAAGGTGCATATCAAAATATATGCCTCATTTTCCCATACTTTTTGCCTCTGCTTTGTTTGTTTTTCTGAAAAACAGGTGCAACCATAGACACAGCACTTACAAGCAAGCCGTCCCTAACCACCTATTCATCACCCACCATGAAATCAGAAGAGTACAGTTAGAATTGTCTTTTGGCCAACAACAACAACAACAAAAAGATCTATGATTTACCCACTGTTGTTGTCATGGTTAGCTGGTCAATCAACTTATGCTACACATGTTTGGAACTCATGATAACCTTCACATGCCCTTTGCTGCACTCAACATGCAAATCCAATAGACTAAGCAGACCCTGTTGTATGGAGAAAGAGTGATAAAGAAGTTGTGATTCCTAGTCTTCTTTTGCCCTCTCTGGAAAGCCCCTACCTCTCAGAGAACGCTGTCAAAAAAGACTATGCCTCAGACAGAATACATAAAATCAAAGAACAAAAATTATAAAAGGAGAGCAAATGTACAAACCCTCACGTGCGCTTTGCTTTATTCTCTTTAATGCTGCCAAGACAGGTCCATAAAGCTAATTTCAGTGAACTATTAACTTTATCCCATGTGAAAATACACATCTAATATGAGCACCCATTCAACAGTTTCATTTGGCATTGGGAAAGACATATCATGAGACAAAATTATCTCTTTAAACAGATATGTGCTATGTGGCATCTGAATTACCTCACGTGTGGGTTGGAAAGCCTGATGCTGATCAGGGTTTGGTTAACCAGCAGGCGTTTGCTTGTAAAACCTGCTCAGAGCAAGTCAAAAAGGTGGAGGCTCTATTTCTTTCCATTAGGCAATCCGTGTAGGGGAGTGAAATGTGCTTCTGACAAACAGCCCTTCTCTGCTACCCTATGAAGAGCTTGTCATTCATGATCAGCTCAGAAGGTTACAAACGAACTCGTTTAATGACATGGATGCAGAATTTGCTGCACCAGGCATTTTCATTATCACTAGGAAGGAAGAATGACTTAGTCAAAGATCTGGAATACAGTGAGGGACACCAACACGAGCGAAAACACATTAAAATAGAACATGAACCAGCAGGCAAGGAAGTTTTAAACGATACTTGGAAAAAACAAGCTTACATCCCAGTGACTTTTACAGGAAAGGTTAGCTAAAAGAAGAAGAATTGGTTAATACTCTGCATGAAAGATAAATACCATGAAAAAGGTTGATTTTTCTTAACTTACTTAAGTACATGGGATGGGTGTTTGAGAACAAATGAGAGCATGGTTTGAGATCTGGATAATCAGAGATCTTGCAAGACAGACCAACATATTTGGACAGACTTTGTCTAGAAGGACAGAGAACCCAGGAAACTCGTGAGGTGATGAAGACTACGATGCAACTATATCTTTTGGCTTCCTTGATGTTTTAGTAAATTAATTCTGAGAATAATATAAACAGGATGAGAATTCCAGGGGGTGGGGAGAGCAGGTACTGATAGAAAGAAAGAAAACATAGGACACTATTGCTTCCAAGAGTGAAGTCAACCCAGATATCCGAAAAATAAAAGACTATGGAATAGTATTCTTAAGTGGGAAATGCACACACACACACACACACACACACACACACAGAAATTCCTGTGGTTCTCAACTAGACTATCATATATCAACAGAACACTGAGGTTAGAAGAATGAAATCTCACAGTTACAATTAAGGAGTTCTTAAGAGCCCATACGTAATCCCAGGTTCTACTAAAACACAACGTCCAATGCATTTTTATCCAGTGTCTTCACTTAATTCAGCTGTGTGTTAATCTATTACCATTGTGTGGGCAAGGACGATATCCTGCATGAACTTTTATCCCAAACGCCCTGAACAAAACCTAGCATGGTGCATAGCACATGGGTAAGGTTCAGTCTTTGTCCGTTCCTCACTTATAAGCTCCTGACTCCAGCGGAAGTCTGCCTGGCATTCCTTGGAGCCTGAGATTATTAGACTGAAGTTTTAAATTCCATTGCTGTCAGCACTACTGGACTTGTTCCTTACCTATTTGGGTAAAAAGAAAAATATTTTTCAAAAAAAAACTCACTTTCCAAAGAATTTTAATCTCTCCTTCATGTTCTAAAGTAGCAAAACAGGCTCTTATTGTTTTATGTTGGGTTGAATTGTAGCTAAGAAGCTACTTAAAAGTACATCAACAGCTTACAAAGGGAACTCTGGTGCCTGCTTCTCACTGCACCAATTTGATTAATTACATGTATTTGTGCTACATTATATATTATGTGATCTTAAAATGAAAAGTTACTGTTTCCCTACTTGGTGGCTTGGGCCTACCTAACATTCTGTTAAAGATCACTATTAGAAATCAATAAATTTACACACTCTTAATGTTAAAAATAAGCAATTTTAATATATATATTATAAGAATTTATACTAATTTCTACATTATGGTCTGTTACTTTATATATATATACATATATATATATACATAACAATATATAATGTTTTCTGCATATATATGTGAGCATAATGATAAATTAAAATTAATTTTTAACAGTGTATCTGAGGACTATATTTGCTGAGAAGCCTGTTGTGGAAGCCATGCAAAGCCCTACTTTTAAATTAACTGAAACTGCTTTTGAGAGAAATGGTTTCACCCTGAAATGATAGCCCAACAGCACCATGCCACACCCAATGTCCATCATTACATAAGGGTTCTAGTTTGTTTTCTGTTGACCAAAAGCAACTTAGGGGGAAAAAGGGGGATTTATTTCAGTTGCTTACACTTCCAGATCACATTCCAACACTGAGGGAAGCCAAGGAAGGAGCTGATGCACTTGGGGAAATTCTTACACAGCTTAATTTGCTTCTCTGATGATGGTACAGTCTACAGTGAGATATCCCTTCACACATAAATTATCAATCATGACAGTCTCTCGCAGAGGTGGTCACAGATTCATCTGAATGAGGTGATTCTTTGGTTGATGTTCCCTCTTCGCAGCTAACTCTAGATTGCACTGAGCTAACAATAAAAATGAACCATGAAAACTATGGTAATAATCATTACACATGGACAGAACAAGTATTAAGAAATTACAACAATTATTATACTGTTAATTTTCTACAGTAGAATGGAGCATTCCATGACTCTGTCAAGGGTCATGGGTAAAGTGAATTGGTCAAGGCAAATGCTTAAAATTCATTTTGATAAAAGTCGCTGTACCTTGGCAAAGACATCATCACCATAGCTCATTGTGCTCTGTGTCCCAGTCTAGAACCTGGGTTTCTCTCAAACATTGGCAAAGGGTGTAAGGGTATACTTCTAGGTGTGAGAACACATTATACAAAACTGTTAATCAAAAATTGGTGCTTTCAATGAACTCATTAGTGTAACTGTCTGATTTCCCAACTTGATAGAAATTCTTCATTTTCTCTCTCTTTCCCAGCCCCATCTCAACCCACTTTCTTACTCCACTCTGCACTAGCTGAACTTTTGTTACCGTATAAGATTTTATTTCCTTTCTTGTTTCACTGCATGCATCTCCATCCTTCTTTCCCAGTCCTTCTTCAGCTGGAAATAGACAGCACAACCTTATAAATACTAAGCAGTTTCTAGACCACAGAGATACATGCCCAGCCCTCCCATTTTCGACTTAGAGACTGAGAAACATTTTAAAAATTGATACATTTCACCAAATTAACACGCAGAAGAGCCAACATTAGGACCTAAGGTTATCCCTGTCGGAAAGCAGAGTTCCTTTCATTGCATATTCCTGGCTCACTTACTCCGGCTGACAGCAAGATCTTCAGTCATGCATAAACTACTGATGCAACAAGGCTTTGCACCACCCTCTCCTGCCATGAGCTTGGAGTCTCAGCATAGGACTCATTCACTACTTAAATCTTGGCTTTCCCGTCATACTGGTTGTTTATGCCTGCGTTGAGGGCCTGGCCCATGGCAAGCACTAAAGATCATCTTCTGAATGAATAAATAAGATTTCTTCACAATCTGTAGTATACCTTCTGCTTCTAAAGAATCACAGTCTACTTCAAAAGAGACAGATATGCCTGTGGCAGTTGGTATTTTTCTTCACAAACTGTTTCCTTCACCCTACATGGAAAAGAAAAATCTCCAATTAAAGAACTACAGGCACCTAAGGAATGCTAAGTGGGCCTAAGAGTCTTCTCCAGAGATGATCACACCAGTTGGCTGTCTGATATAAATATTCAGTCCTGAGAACATATTTATGAGTATGCAAATTGTTCATTGTTCATACTGAGCAGGTTATGTTTGAGACTATATGGGTGTATACATAAACAATACATATATGCATGCAGCGGTAATATAAGGCCTGAATTTGAAAGAAAGCAAGGTGGGGTGTATGAGAGGGTTCAGAGTTCAGAAAGGGAAGGGAAGAAGTGTAAATTAAAAAAGAAAGAAAAAAAACATGGGACAAAATAAAACTTTTAGTGAGTTTTTTTATCTTATTTTTATTTTATTATCTCAAGGAGACAATGGTTAAATTAACAACAGCTTAGTACTTCCTCTCCAGTCTCTAAGATTTAAGATCATATTTATACATAGCAAGGTTACACACTAACATACTAACTCCCCACACTGATACATATAAGGTTTTTTCATTTGATTATTTTTAAGTAGTAGAAAACATCTTCTTTCTTAAAATCTTATTATTAAAGTATTTAACAAGTCCATAACCAAAATTACTTTGATCCATTTTGCCGAACTAGCTATGATCATGATCTTTATGAGGTACTATAAAATACAAAAATTCAGGAAGACTTAGTAGTAGTGATACAAACGTTAACCTCAGCACTTGGAAGCAAGGACAGGCAGATCTCCGTGAGTCCAAGGCCAACTTGGTCTACAGAGTGAGTTCTCGGACAGCCATGGTTAAACAGTGAGAACCCCTACTTCAGTAATCTCAAAATAAATAAATTAATTAATTAAAACAAAGAAATAAATAAAACAAAAAGACGAAGTTTTAAAACTTGGAAAGCTAACAAATCAGAAATTAGAAAGAATTTAGAATCATTGGTTAAAATATTAATTCTGACCAAGAATCACCATCTCAAGAGAGTTTTGTATATTTCATAAATGCATTATGCTTGTAAAACATTGCGTCATGGGTCATAAAACCAATCAGAATTAACCTTCACAATGGCCTGCATGCGAACAAATTAGCAAAGAGCAATAAAGGTGGAAACAACTGTTTAACATAGGACAACTGCCCAGATATAAACCGTAAAACACTGGGTCACTAAAAGTCAGTGACACTAACACCATAAAGTTTTGTAATATTTGTTTCCTTCATATCAAATCTGACTCATTAATAATGAACGAATTGTTTTTCAACCAAAGAACTACAATGACAGTCTTATTTTACAAGATAAATGTTTTACTAACAATGTGTCATAAATTTTTGTTACTGCTGTTGCTTTCACATGAAGTAACTCTCACACACACACAGTTTAAGCTTGGTCAGAAACAGAAGCAATTTAATTTCAAGGGAATGTGCAGCTTCTTCCAATAAAGATCTGTAACAGAATGCATCCATGATTAGTTCAGCCTCAGTCAGTCCTTCAGTAGCTCAAGGGAAGGAAAGGCTAGTCCTTGAACTCATCTCACCCTTTCTACGGCTTGCAAGGAACTTCATCAAAACAATGAAGCTCACCAAAGGAATCACCAAAAGAATTGAAGAAGAAAAAAAGAGACACATGGATATATATATAAAAAAAAAAAATCATAAGTTAGGTGAAACCACACACAGAAGAGCCAAGGCTCATTAAAGAGCAGAGGAACCTCTTGGTTAACCTGTTAATTAGACAGAACCCAGCCTATCCCAACATAAGACAGACATGCAGTGATAAATGTTATCCACGTGAATAATGCCTCTTTATGAGAATATAACACTGTATTGTTATCAAGGCATTCCACATACATTAATCTTATTTGACCTCTCAACAACTCTGTTGAACTCTGCAAAGAGGAAATTAAGTCTCCAGGAGATTAAGCAAATCCTACAAGGTCAAATAGAGGAAGGAATATACTGACAAAAGAATATTCACTGTATTTCTCTTTTCTCAAAAAAAAAAATATCATTTCTCATGCCCTGTCGTGGTTGAAAAGCCAAATGCCTACACCACAAAAATATTCGGCATAGAAAAACTCCTAATCTTGTACAATAGTAGAAAAATGCTAATGTTTAAAAATGCAAACATATCAAAGACTGCCATGAAGATTTTGTATTTAAAAAAACAAATTCTGATCAAGTCTGATGGTTCTATAAAGAATGAAATTTTTGATCTATATTTGGAGAGTTCTGCATCTGCTTACTTAAGATTTAAAATGAATTAAATGAATCCATACCGAGCCCAGTATCCCTTAGCTTCAGAATATCACTTACATAGAAGTTGGATCACGAGGGAAGAAGAAAAAAAGCTGAAATTTCTAATACAGTCTTAGACAGCAATGTTTATCTAAGCATTCCTCCTTAGCTCCCCTTTGCTCTACATGCCATTGAGTACTAGAACCCCTTCACAATTTCTTTACCCAAGGATCTGTGTCCACGTTGAGGAGCAAAGTAGGATAGGAATCTCTCACAAAGGCTGTCTTGACACTAGAGTCTCATGAAAGTGACACCCACAACCTGCTGCGGATGAGTGACACCAACACGTGAACCTATTTCAGGACTAATATGTACCCAGTGTTTCCCACTTGGCCATGTGACCTGCGTGGACTCTGGAGAGCAGTGTATTCGTAAGTCTACACAGGAGCTCCTGTTGTTTCACTCCCCGAAAAGGTGGTCTCAGTGACCACCGGCATCTATAAACTTCGAGACCTCCTATTTTTCAGGAGGCTTAACTCCAAAACCTTGTAGGTTCCCAACAGTTCACATGGGGAGTTCTTTTATCTTTAGGAAAGCCTGGATAGAAAGAACTGAAATATAACGATATGATTGAAATGAGCAATAGGACCTATAAACTTATATAAACTAAGGGCAACAGAAGGCCGCTTTCAAATTTCTTGCACATTCTTCTAAAATCAACATGAGAAGAAAATGAGAAGCATCAAGGAAATGTTTGCAGCTCCAAAGTCTTATTTTGTGAATGCTTCCAAAAATGGCTGAAGTCTTTAACCGCTAAGCTGCTGGAGGGAAATAAATGTATGTCCTTATTAAATATCAGCAGAGTAACTGACCAGCGTTTGAGAATTGTGAATGAGGCCTTCTGACTTCCTCAATTATACCAGAGGATTTTCGGTGACCTTCCCTTATTGCAGTTTGGTAACAATGATACAGCTTTGTTGAAGGGACTCGGGACACACAAGGCAATGCACACGTCTGCAGAAACACATCCCACATTAAATTAAGTTAGAGGTGGTATTTGAAAAATAAATAACGGAGTTCCAATTCACTGCAAATGGTACAGGAGGCCAGTAAGTAGGAAGCCTTCGAGAGAAGGACTTCTTTTACAAAGATGTTTTACAGGACTTTTTCTGCGTCATTAACTCTCCTGGAATCCAGAACATACCATGATGAATTTCCCTAAAAAGTAGCTACTGTTTAATTTTGAAGCACTTCAAAGAGCCACAGTAGAAAGAAACAAAGAAAACCAAAAAAGACCAGTAGACATGAAATTTGCCAAAGGGTAGGGAGAAAGAAAGAAAGAAAGAAAGAAAGAAAGAAAGAAAGAAAGAAAGAAAGAAAGAAAAGGGAAATAAACATGAAGGTTCTAACAGATTTTGACCATGCACTCAAAATACCACTGATTATTTTGCTAATACAGTATTTTACTGTTTCACGAGACTGAAAAAAGCCTCTGTATTCATCAGAACACAGGGTATTCCTATTAACAATATTAGTGTCATAACCCTTAAAAAAGAAGCATACTTAGACCCTTGAAAATAATGTCTGAAAATAGCTATTGAGGTGTGTATGTGTATGTACTTTATTATAAACTTGAAGATTAGTTTTTATTAAAGAAGTTCACAGCATTACTGATAATACCGCTCTTACCCTCGACATGTAGTTGTAGAGGAAAAAAATATGATTTCACAAAAGCAAATAAAGGAGCTCAGGAACAATAAGAAAGGAAGCCCGTGCAGATACTATAATGGGCTTAACTTCAGTAATAACAATAATTGGTCTTTAAAAATGTCTCTTGTATAAAAACTTGAAAAAATCCTAAAAGCTCCAAATCCCAAACACCACTACATGAAGAACATGTGGAAAATGTCAAATAACGATATCCACCAAAGTTAAGAAGTACAGCAAACTTGACTTCAATTAACATTTTGCATAATCAACTAAAATTGGACTTCTATTCGAAAATCCCCAGAAGATACAGCTGGATTAGGAGTCAGGCTTTTCGAGTCTCTTTAAAAGACCACTTGTTTATAGATATCCTTTTTGTATTCCACCTAGTCCCTCATCTGCACCTAAGTTCACAGCAGAAGCCAAGCTGAATTTAAAGATGCATGCATATTGCAACTAAGAAGTCCAGTTACCACATATATGTTATGGGCCTGTCTCAAGTTTCCCTTGTTATGTAAGCACTTAGGGGCAATAAAATTTCACAGACATTCAGCAGCATTGTGAGTCTCAACATAACAGTCGCCTCGAGTGTGCAATTCTTTCAGACAGTATACGTTGCTGGGATTTAATTTATGTTGATCATATTGTCTATGCTTTATGGAAAAACCATTTAGTAGTACTGTTCCCTGATACCATTTTATTACTGTTATTAAATATCATTATCTGCACTGAACTCTGTATTAGAAAAATCAAATTAGAAAAAAAAAATATGAAATATTCAGAAAGATCTATGGAGTTGGTAGGTCCCCAGACACACATCATCTGTCTGCAGATGCTGATGAGAAGAAAGAAAAACAATGAGTATTCACTTCTCACAGATAGAGGTCACTAATGGACTGAATTTGAATCAGTGTGGCAGAAACCACAAAGTTATTAAAGCAATCCAGTGTGTGCGGGGGAGAAGGGGAACTTGAATTAAAATTAAATATACCAAAAGATGATTATCCAGAAAAGCATGAACCAAACATAATCAATGTTCATCACCTTCACCTTACTGGAATATTCTAAACAGACGGCAAAATCTCTGAGCACCCTCACTCTTTCTGTTTATTTCTTTTGAACCTAAGGTGCTGCTGATCTCAGGAGGAGCCATTCTTCCTTGCAAAAGTATAGAGCTGAAGAGTCAAACCAGATTAGGTGCTCCAGCAGAGCCTCTACAGAGTACTCTGGTTGTGGATGTACTTGAAACCACAGCTTCAAACGGGGAAACTTAATCGCTGCTTTAGGAAAATTGGTCCAAATCCTAAGTCAAGCTATTATATGCATCGGAAAAGGTTCAAATGAGATCCAGCAGTTCAAACTCAGACACGATCACATCATCCCAAATCTTGCATACAGGGAAAGAACACGACTGCTCTAGGAACCCCAGAGTAGGCCAACATGGCATAATTTTATTTCCTTTAAAGCATCTTCTAGAATGTAAAACTATAGTGAAACTGGTACCAAAAACAGACAGACAAAAAGGAATGGAAAGGAAGAACACAAAAAGTCTAGCATTCCTTCTGTGCTAAGTCTATAATAGGTCTACAATAGCATTGTTGGGCCAACTCTTTTTACAGTTCTGTGTTTCAACTATCCAACACATGGAATAATGTTTGAAATCACATTTCCCAACTTTCTCCAGTCAAAGATATTTGCAACTTGACATGACAATGTGGTGCTGTATCATCAGCAGTCATTAGTAAAGATCCTTAAGGGTTTTGCTCTAGCCTGTTTTGATTTCCTCAGGCTTCTGAAAAAAAAATGAGGAGACAAGGGAAAAAATTGTACACATTCAGGGGCAATAAAATAGATAAAACAGGCAAATGGGCAAATTTCCTTGGTGCACATATTCCCCAAAGATTGATTCTCCTCTAATATGGTGGTCAGCCAAACCACATGTATCTGGTAAATATCCTTGATGATTTAAAAGACATAATCCAGTTCTAGTATTTCAGATTCTGACCTGAAAATGCATATCCATACGGCAACAATCAAATAAAGCACTGGATAAATGCCAACCTGGCATCCTATTTATTTCCCAATTTTGGGGTAGATGCTTCTTGGCTTATTTAATAAGGTCATACCAGGTAGGACTAGAGAGGATCCCGCTCTGATATGGAAGCCATCCTTCATATTAGCTTTGGACTGGGGGAAGTTAGGCATAATAAATTTAGCAATAATCCTGTAAGCGAGTGGACATGCTCTGAAGCTCACTGGAGCCCTGTGTGATTTAAGTAGCCTCCCAGCTGAATAGGGAGCAAAGGCTCCCATTTACAAGAGGCAATACACAGCAGACACAGCATGCAAAGAAATCTGATAGGCACCTTGCACCCCTGGAGAAGCATTTGCCTGCATTTACAGGGATTTTCGCCTTGCATTTACTTGATTAGTTTACTGTTAGCTTAACGGGAGAGTCCCTCTATTAGAACTAATCACAAGCTCTCAGAGAGATGATTTTCATTCAGAGAATGTCCTAGGAGGTTCCAGCAGAATTAATAGTGATCATCATAATAAAAATGATACCAGGGCCCCCAAGAGTTGCTTCAAAACTCTATAGTGTCTTAAGGGGTGGTGCTGCTGAATCTTTTCTGCCCTGGGAGCAAGCAGAAGCTGTTTTATTAGCTGAAGTGCCCGAAGCTGCTGTTCAGAACTGTGTCTTCCCTCTGGTACCCTAGCCTCCTCGCCCACATGAAGCCATTCTCAGTTCACCCACACCACTGAGCATCAGACCAAAGAAGTGGGGGTGGGGGCTCTCTGCAACATCACTAACCCCAGGCAGTGGAACTTACCAGGCACATCCATATCCATTCCTCTTCTCTTTCCCCTACTATACACACATTGATCAAATTTAGATCTCCAAAGGCTAACGTATTAGCCAATTTTCATATTGTCCTTCAATGAAAATGTGACTTTTATAGTTCATATTTTATGAGACCTGAAGATGAATGAAATTAGGGAAGACTCCGAGGATGTCAAAGGGTCGGGGGGGAGATATTTTTTCCACTTTGCTTCAATATTCATATCCCTCTCTAAATCTAAGATTCAGAGAAGGCTGCGAGAAGCAGGCAAGCAAAAGTAAGCTTTTTATATGAAACAGGGCAGAGAGAATGAGAGAATGGGGTGAATGAAATCCATCAATCATTTCTGTGGATTCAGGCACACTTAAAAGTCCTTGAATACACTTTCTAAATTTCCAAACTATACAGAATCAGACACCAGCTGGGGCCCAGGGTTTTCCTCCACTGAGAGTGGGGGGTCGATTTACACAGCTGCCTATCTGGCAGGAAGAAACACCAAGACACCTCCCACCCCCGCCGCCACAGGCTCCCATTCCCACCCCCAGCTAACACGACTGTAGAACTGCCAGCGCTGGAAACCCATTTCTGGGACCTTGAACTTGGCCCCCAGTCTTACTTTGAGTCAAACCTAAAGGATCCAAAGCCTGGGGGGGGGGAGGGGACACGGTAAAGGGTGCTCATTTACCTGCTAAGGTTTTCCAGGTCTCTCTCCAGCCCTGCTGGTAATCCCGCTCAGCGCAACGCCCTCCCCCAGATCCAAACTTTTGCTGGGTCCTCCAGGTGGCGGCGGTGGCTGCTGCAATCCAGCTATGTCTCTGGCTGTGTCGGAGCTCCGGGAAGCTGAGGCCAGAGCCTCCGAGCGGTGTGCGCCTCCCGGCAGCTTGCCGGCGCCCAAGCGCCCTGTTCGCCTTGCCTGTAGTCGCCTACGTCCCCTACGGAGCCGCGGCATCGTCTTCCCCCGTCCTCCGCCACCTCCGCCTCCAGGGGTCCAGCATGCCACTTTATCTAGGCTCCGGCTGCCACAGCTCCGGGTCTCCTCTCTTACTCCGTCTCCCCCCTCTTCGCCTCGTACCCCGAATAAAGTAGGGCGATCTAGGAGGGCGGTTGAGAGCGTCCCGGTCGAGTTCGGGACTTCTCCGAGACCGAGGACCACGGGAGTCGGCGGGAGAACTGGGCGGGCGGCGGGCGTTCGGTCGCAGCGAATTTGCGGACCACGCGCAGCAAGGCGTGCAGTTCGGGCTGCGCGGGGGCGGGCGCGGGGCTGACTCCAAGTGCAGCGTCTGCGGGGCGCGAGTCTGGAGGCTGCTCCAGCCACACTGCTGCCTTGATCGGACCGGGTCCACTAATGTAGAGGCCGAGGTCCCCACCCCCACCCCTCCTGACACCCCAGAGAGATGTTTACTGTAATGAATTCGCGGGGTCGGCTTTGCAGCTTGCACGCCCCTCCTCTCCCTCGGTCCCTCGTGCTCTGGCGCGCTCCCCTCTTCTAGCCCTCTTTCTTGGCCTCCCTCTTCTCCTCCCTCCCAAGCAGAGTCCCTCCCACTTCTCTGGTTTAAAGAATGCTTGGGAGGAGCCGCAGCAACCCTAAGCTTTCCAAGAGGCAAAGTCAGATGGGGCTTTTAACCCTGTCCTCCCTGGAGAGAATTACGTGCACCCGGCTAACCAGGGAATGCCAACTTGACCTAGCATCGCGCCTTTCCCCCCCCCCCCCTCTAAGCCTCAGGCATCCTCCCTACCCTCAGTTTCTCAGAACGGTGAATAAACCAACCGGTAGTTCGACCGATGTACGTCCACGCAAGAGGAGCTGTTACTTAGACTCAGAAATGATCGAAAATGTAACATTAGAGGGTAAAAATACAGCAAGTCTCTCAACCAAAATGGCGTTATTTTACTGGCAGGGAACCTTGGGGATGTGTCGCACCCCCAGCCCATCAAAGGTCTACTCATCAAGCTTTCTTCCAGAAAGTTTAATTGGAGGAATTAGAGTTTGGCATCGTATTTAAACAAACACATCCATTTTCCCCTGTCACCCTGTCTACTCCTGGAAAGAGTGATGATCAGTAGGTGAGCTGTCTCTAGAAATTACAATGGACACCCGACAAGGTCCGCTTCAAAGACTGAAAACAGGCTGCGTGGTTAAAATGTCCAATTGGCACACCTTTCCCACTTGGAATTCTCTTTGCAAAGGTTAAAAAGTAATCTAAGAAATCTGAGACATATCTCTTTCATTTTATTTTATGTTTTTCCGTCTCTTTTTGGCAAAGGGGATGGTCGCCTGGTTTGCTCTTCCATTCATTGTTGCCCATAAGTCTCCAGCAAGTTGTGATCGTGTTTTAACTAGTCTGTAGACTCGGAGAAAACTAACAGAAAGGGGAGAACAAGCACGCACCGAGCTGTAGGCTGCAGTGAGGCGCGCTGTGGGTAGGGCCCCGGGAAAGGCAATTTGCAAGTTGAAAGCTCGCCCTGGACCAACTCCCTCGGGATCCTCTCAGCGTTCAGGGCTGACGACTTTGGCAAGGGCGTTGCCTGTAACACGCTGGAGATGATTTCCGGACGAACCCCAGGCGCGACCGCACTCCTTGTCCTCAGTTCAAAGTCTGAGTCACTTGGCACCACTCCCCCAATTGTTTTTATTTCCTTGCTTCGCTGTTGTGTCTGCTACCTTCATGGATTTGAGTGCTTAAATCCTGGTAAGACGACTTGGAGATACGCCCGAATGGTCTCCCAGGCCACACAAGGATCCACCCAAACGCACCGCGACTCATACATTCACACACATTGACACACACCGCTGAGGTACAAGAGAGCTTGCCACTCTTGTCCTTTATAGATACCAAGGCGACTAGAAAACACATATGCGTAGCCAGTCTTTTTTCCAAACTCGAAATGTTAACTGACAAATATCCAGGAGAGAATGGGGCACGAATGGAGACTTTAATCGGAAAAGAACAAATAGTGAGAGTCATCTTGGAAGCTTCTGAAGAGAAGCGCCAAAATGACAGCGGCGATTGCTGTAGCCTTCAGCAGCAACTGCCCCTGCCCAAGCCCTCCACCCCCCCCCCCCCCCGGTAGGCAAGATGATTTATCCAAACAGCAAGTTTAGGACCAGTCCTTTCAAGACAGGCTCTTTTTCTAAATGTTCCCTTCCCTCATTAATGCAGAGACCTTAACTAGCTTGGACCCTTCATCGTGGAGGATTAGCGAAACAGAAGTGATTCGAGGCAGCGCCGAAAGCTCCAGGAAGAGCCGTGGACTGGTAGCTTAGCAGAGGAATCTTTCCAGGAGGTCCTAGTCTGGTGGGGACTCCAAGGGCAGCTAGATGGGTCCTTGCCCTTACTACTCTGGGCATCTGTTCGGCCTTGCGTTCAGCGCCGCGGCGGGGGGGGGGGGGCGTAGAAGGACCCAGATCTATGTCCCAGGCACGCGCAGGGAAAGTGATTACAGAGTTCCGGGGGACTTCTCTATCCCCCGCCGGTGAGTCAGGAAAGCACAATTACACCAACCCTGGAACTGCCAGTCCCCAGTGCAAGAGCAGAGCAGAAAGGGTCCTTGGTTTGGAAAAATCGCACTGGATCGGAAAGAAAACAAACTAGCATCCTCGGTTTAGTAGCTAATTAATCCTGGATTTGGGGCACAGGGCGGGTAGAGGCTTCAGACACTTCTGGGATTCAATTCGGACGGGTAGGGGAGGTTGCTACTCACCGGACTTAAGAGAATCATTCTAGTGGAAATGAGAGGCTGGAGTTCGAAAAGCATGCGGGATTTGGAAAACTCCATTTAGGATTGATGTTTCTGGCAGGCAGCAAAGGAGCGTTTTTACCCCACAACTCAGTCACAAAACTCCCTAGAAGACGTGGATTCGACTTGAGAGTATCCCCCAAGTCGGGATAGAGAGAGGAAAAAAGCCTATATTCTTTGGGAATGTAAAGAGACAGTACTTAGAACTCCCACCCGATGACTATCCACCACTTGTACAAAAAAAGGAAATACAATCAATTTTCCCAGATAGCGTGGTGCCCACCTAAGAAAGCTAGGGCTACCACTAGAAACTTCACCTGGCTTTGCAACCCCTTTACCTGGTGGCCTTGTCTCCTTAGTTCATCCGAATTCGACTGGGTCGGGGAGGTGGAAAGGGAAGAAGCTGGCACAGCGGCAGCAGAGGGACTCCCCGGGCATGGTATTGTTTTAGGGGTCGCCGCCGAGGTCCCTCCTGCCCATCGTTGAGAACTTCCACCCTGGTCCTGAGGCTCCGTGGACGCCGTGACGGTTTTAGACGTGCTGTCTCCAGCGACTGGAAACTCGAGACGGAGGACCAGAAAGGAGCGCACCTGGGAGCAGAGCAAGCTCTGCGTGTTTGAGAGGCCCTGCGCTTGGTGTTATCTCTCAGCGCACATTCCTCGGTTGTGACAATGGATGACGCCAAACTCACAAGTGCTGGCTACCGCTTTCAAATGTACTGCTAACTGCACGGTACCCTGCGAGGCAGAACGCTTCGTTTCCCCTCCCCCTCCTTTCCCTCCTGCCAAGGAGGGAACTAGCTTAACCCTGTGTTCACCCTACACTCCAGATAGAAGCTAGATTGCACTGAGAAACCGCAGGCGGTGGCTGTCCGGGCAAAAGCTTTGTTCACGTGCAGTTCCAGTGGGCGTGTGGCTGTCTAGGGGCACTTGCGTGGCAAGATGCCAGTGGCGCTCTTTCTGAGCCAGACTCGGGAATTGGGAAGGAGCCTAGCGTTTCATCCGGACCAGACCCAGCCCTCACAATCTATTTTTTACCTCCAGTTACCGGATTTATTGAAGTTGCCAGAAAAGTTGGTTTTTATTCCTCTACTTCTGCCCCCCCCCTCCGCCCCTGGTATCATTTCCTTTACCAGCTGCGCTTTGAAGACGTGGAAATCTCTGATCTAGTTCTAACTCTTAGCAGAATTCCAAGTGCACTGCGAGAGGAATGGAGGAGGGTACACACCCACTCCAGGCAAATGTAAAAGAAACCACAAGGACAGCCGCCTCCCAACTATCCTTCTGAGGCCAGTGTAAACTCAATGACATCACTTAAGTAAGAAAGATTAAGACACCTGAAGACCCAGTGGAGAAAAAAAAGGAGATTGATATGTGATTGGGGAAATGGGAAGAAAGGGAAAGGCTGGAGTGTAACTACTCGGGGGAGGGGGGGGGCGGCAAGAATAAAAATGCAAAATATAAAATAGGCAAGAAAAGGGAAATAAAAAGCGGGGCGGACTTGAAACAGCAGGTCAGTTTTAAGGGCGATTTGACCCCTGGAACAGGTTAAATAGATAATAAACTCCTGCTTGGATTTAATAAACAGCTTTGTAGATGCACTGCATTCAGAACTTCCAGGAAGTTAAAGGATATATAGCAGAGAACCATCTCGCTGACCCTGGAAAGAAACTTAGTCCCGAGAAAATCGTTCTGAGGCGCCTCTACTGCAGCCTTCACACTAAAATGAGCCAAGACTGATCTGAGCGCAAACCCAGATCAGTGGAAGGACAGCATCGCTTTTTCAGGCTCTGTTCTGCACTAAAGAAGCAGGAAGCTGTTAGAGAGCTCTGAGAGTTACAAGTAAATCTTGCTGGAGCCGGATTGTTTCTAAAAGGAAAGCAAAGCATGCTTTTCCACAGAATAGATGCCAACGTCCCCCCATTCCTCCGCCCGGCAACACATTCAAGCCAATGTGAACAGCAGTCACTCCAAATGCCTGTCTGAGCCCTGCAGTCCTGAGAGGCCGAGCAAGCAGCTTCCAGACCTCCGCGTGAAGAATTCCGTTGTAAATCCTTCTGATTTGCCAAGGTGGCAGTAGAACACAGGGATAGCTCCTTGGGCTCTTCAGTCCATTCGCGAAGAAAACCACACTTTTAGGACAAATGAGCTTCCAACTGCCTTTAAATAGCCATTCTCCTATGTAAATGTGTCTATGTGCCTGCGGAAGAGCTCTTAGCCTGCATCCTTCTTCTGACGAGGACGCTTTATTGAGTTTCACCCTTAAGTACATATTTAGGTTAACTGGCAAGATGGAAGCCTAAACAGGCTTTACTTTCAAATTTATGCTGTTGGGAAGAGATGAACAGTGAAAAGGAAGAGAGAATGGTTATCAATATTTAAAATTTTATCTTCAAGTATTGGTGATTCTTAATTAAAATAAAACAGAGAGATGGGCATGCTCTTCTTTTTTAAAAAGTCACTGGTACAGTTATTACGGTTATATTTTTTAAAAAATATAAATACAAATAACAGTACAACAAATGTATGAAGAGAGGCGATGTAGTAAGTTTCTTGTCCACATGACTTAAGCATGAGCTTTAGAGGAGTATGAGGGTGGGGCCAGACAGAGCAAAAGGAATGGATATGGTCCAAGGGCTCCTAAGAACAATAGTTTTGTAAATTCACAATCTATGATAGTTACACTATTTTACTTCTATGGAGGACCAATCATTAATAAATCAGAGTGTTAACGGTTGTCTAAAGAAAGGAAAAGAAGCAGAAAACTAGCTCAGTAGTAATCTTTAAGGCGTTAGCCCTTAATGGAGCCTTTATTGCAACTAAACTCAGATTATTCTCCATTAATAAGAAGCATGTGCACATGCATACAGGAGCAATGGGGGGGGGGGAGGCTGACCTTTCTAATTCTAGGTAACAGTTAAAATAACACAATACCCGGGCCACCGACCACAGACCACAGTTCACACCTCAAGTGTTGAAAATTCCAATGTTGTGTAAATTCAAGTCTACACTGAGCCCGTGTTACTTGATTTAGAAAACGGACATGTAATATTACCGCACCACCGGAAAATCAGCATAGGCAAGGTGTACTAGACATGAGTTTGCTTATTATTGTTGATGGGGTTATCCTTACATCACATACTCCTAACTTTCACTGCATAGGCAAAGTCCTTCAATTCTGGTATAGGCGTCATCTATTAACGTTCTCGCCTTGCTTCCACATGTTTATCAAAACTGAGAAATCAATATGCCTACATACTGTAATAAACTAAGTTCAGATGTCAGCATTTTCCCATTTTCCCCTTGCAGTCTATTCCCATCTCAGGAGCCCTTAAGGTTGACTCCTCCTGTGCATTCACTCTGACAATTTATCAGTTTCTCCTTTTTTTATGAGGGAGGAAGAGAGAGAGAGAGAGAGAGAGAGAGAGAGAGAGAGAGAGAGAGAGAGAGAGGGAGGGAGGGAGGGAGGGAGGGAGGGAGGGAGGGAGGGAGGGAGGGAGGGAGGGAGGGAGGGAGGGAGAGAGGGAGGGAGGGAAAGAGAGCACATACATGGGGAGGCCAAAGGTCTACTTTGGCTTCTTCCCCAATTACTCTCCTCCTTATTTTTCAAGATAGTCTTTCTCAGTTGAACTTACAGCTTACCAGTGTGGCTAGACTGGCTAGCCTGCAAGCCTTGGGGATACTCCTGTCTCCTTGCCAGCCCCAGGATTGCAGGCACACATGCTCCTGGCTTGTTATACAGTACTTTAGGATGCAAACTCACATTCCCATGAATGCATGAGAAGCACATTAGCATGAGAAGCCACCTTTCTAGCCCTTGATCCTAGGAGTTTTTAAAGTGAGGATTAGAGATTTTGTGGAATTTATCATTTTGGGTTTTTAATATTTTTCATGCTCTGGATTTCATTGTAGGCCTTGTGAATAATCATTAATCATTCTCATGGGGGTCAGGTATCACTTATTACATAGAAATTCTAATATTCTTCACCAGTTTTTCTGCCATGAGAAGTAAAATACCTGTTTTACTTCTGGTATTCTCTTCTTGGGAAATAAATTACTAAATCCAGCCTTCACTAATAAATTAAAGATAGTCAAAACAGAAAAAAAAAAGTATCCAGCGTGATGGGTAATAACCCCAAATACAAAGAAGACTGCCTATGAGATATTTATAAAAATCTTATATTCTTCTCCTTTATTTTTTAACACTTTGGGGCATTTTATTTTTTTATTTTTGAGAAATAAATACATGAGTACTACTATCTACATCATCCCCATCCAGCTCTTTTCCTTAAGTCCATGGGCCCCTCAATCAGTAGACTCATTAAACATTATTACACACTACACACACACACACACACACACACACACACACACAGGGCGGGGAGAGAAACCATTTAACATTGCTTGCAACTCCACGTGTCCAGGATTACCTACATGGGATTGGAGATCCTGGGAAGATCACCTTGCAAAAAACGGATTCTACCTCTCTCACCTGTCATTGAGAAACCACTTGTAGTTCTTCTTCTAGGTGTGGGTTGATGTGGTATTTCTGCTGTGCGCAATATTATGTCAACTCACAATGTCATTAAACCACATTAGGAAATTTCAGGTGTACATTTTCCATGTTATGTTTGGGATAGTATCAGGCATCCTGGGATTCTGGATCTTACACCTTTTTCAGACCCCTTTTCCATAAAGTCCTTTGAGCTTTTCTTTTTTTTTTTCTGAGAAACCTTTTTCTTGTTTTTTTTTCCAGTTTATTTATTTTTTATTAAAAATTGCCATCTCCTCCCCTCCTCCTCCCCCTTCCCTCCCCTCCCCTCCACCCACACCCCACTCCCTCCCTCTTGAGGCCAAACAGCCATCAGGGTTCTCTACACTATGTTGAGTCCAAGGTCCTCCCAACTCCCCCCAGGTCCAGGAAGGTGAGCAACCAAACTGACAAGGCTCACACAGAGCCCGTCCATGTCGTAGAGACCAAGCCCATCGCCATTGTCCTTGGCTCCTCGGTCAGCCTCCACCATCAGCCACCCTCAGAGAGTCCGATTTGGTCGCATGTTCCATCAGTCCCATTCCAAGTGGACTTGGTGGTCTCCCATTAGTTCTGTCCTGCCGTCTCAGTGGGTGAACGCATCCCTCATGGTTCTGACTTTCTTTCTCATGATCTCTCTCCATCCTCTCCTCATCAGAACTTTGGGAGCTCAGTCCGGTGTTCCAATGTGGGGCTCTGTCTCTATCTCCATCCATCGCCAGGTGAAGGTTATATACATGCTAGAATACTACTCAGCGGTAAAAAACAATGACATCTTGAATTTTGCATGCAAATGGAGGGAAATAGAAAACACCATCCTGAGTGAGGTAACCCAGGCCCCAAAAGATGAACATGGGATGTACTCACTCATAATTGGGTTCTAGCCATAAATAAAGGACATCGAGCCTATAATTCGTAAAAATCCTAGAGAAGCTATATAAGAAGGTGAACCCAAAGAAAAACATATAGTTATCCTCCTGGATACTGGAAGTAGACAAGATTGCCGGACAAAAAATGGGAACATAGGGGTGGGGTGGGATGGGGGGAGGGGGGATGGGGCAAGAAAAGTGTGAAGTGGAGGATGGGAAGAGCTTGGGGGAATAGGATGGTTGGGATATAGGAAGGGTGGATATGGGAACAAGGAATTATATGTCCTTTGAGCTTTTCATGTGTAGGGCTGTCATTACCAATGTTACAGTTGGGATTAACAACCAGCAGACCATATTCTCTATATTTTGACAAGTTGTAGATCTTTATAAGAGTCTTCATCTGCTGCAAATGAAGCTTCTTGGATGAAAGGTTACAGTTACATTCCTCTGTGGATTTAAAGACAACTATTTATAATAGGTTTAGGATTTATATTAGTTTAGAAAAATGACAGTACTAGGCTCTCTTTCATGCTCTATGTCATCTCCAGGCATAGATAGCTAGCTAGGTTTATAGTACTAGGCATTAATTGCTTACTGTTGAGCATGCCTTTAGTCCAATTGCACCATTAGGTGATGTGGGGTTGCCCTCCCTTTGCTATGAATATGTTTTATTACCATTGGTTAACAAAGAAGCTATTTTGGCCTATGGCAGGGCAGAATATAGGTAGGCCAGAAAAGTAAATTGAATGCAGGGAGAATAAAGGTGGAGTCAGGGGAACGTTATATAGCTGCCAAAGGAGAATGACACCAGGACCTTACTGGTAAGCCACAAGCCTGTAGCAATACACAGATTAGTAGAAATGGGTTAATTTAAGATGTAAGGGATAGCTAGAAATATCCCTGAGCTATCAGTGAAGTAGTGTTGTAATTAATATAGTTTCCATATTAATATATTATGTGATTATCTGGATCTGGGCAGCTGGAAAACAAAGTGCAGTCTCTGTCTACAAATGGTGGCTAATGTGAGGCTAAAGACCACAACCCTGAGATTAAGAGTTTTATGCTGTACTGAAGGAACTAACCAGGCCTTCTCAGTCATCCCAGAGCTATTTGTGGTGGTGCATTCTAGTAGGATTTGCTGAAGGAGGATGAGGCTGGAGGATCCTGAGTTTGAAACCAGTTTGGGCGATACAGCTGTTTCAGCACAGGCTCCAAAGTTACAGAGAAACCCAATAACACATATTAATAGCATACAGAGGGGAATCTCATATCAACTGGAGATATCTTGCAAGTACAGGCATTGGTGTGGTTGATGTGGATTATATTTGGATAGGATTATCTATTCATCCCTTCTCTTGGCAGTGGGCATTGCATAGCACTGTCTGATATTAAGAGAGCCTCCAGTATTTATCTGGAAGAGTGTTCTACCTCCTCTTTTTCTACTCACATTGAAGCAATTTTCAACTAATCTGTGCTAAAAAAAAAAAGTGCTTCTTCAATCTTGTTAGTGCTTTTTTCTGGGTATTCTGCATTTTCCTCTGTATTCCTACATCATATCCCTCATTTATTTTCAAAATTTCAAATTCTTTATGCAGAGATGATAGTTTTTATGCCCACTGATTTCTATCTTTCCCTCTCACATTTTCCCACTACTGTGCTGCTTCCATGAAATGAATTTATCTACATGCCTATCTGTCAACTAGATCTTAGCATCTCGAAGAATTACATTGGTTACACTTTTCTATTTCAGTCATACCCAGACCATCACACTTCTCCAAGCAGATGCTCAAAGATGGTTTGACTGCACAAATAAGCCTTCTTTGACATGAATAGAAATGCATCCCTTCTTCTAAGGTGGGTATCATTAGAAGGAAATCCATGCCTGGAACACAGTGGTTAGATTGATTTTCTTCTCTTTCAGGAGCAGAAAATACAACTAATTTATGAAATTATTTTGTGAGTGGGGTTGTTGTCCTGCCATCTTCAGCTCCAGGATATATTCCCTTCTGATTAATGTCACACTATAGAGTGTAGAGTATACCCACAAATATCTAAAGAAAATATACGACGTGTAGCAGACCTTTGATGAATAGATTTTGTGTCTACCCTGTCAAATTCTCAGCCTAGTGGAGACCCAGAGACACATAATTATATGTTCATTATAGAAATAAAACAACTTTAGTATGTGGAAAGTGCTTTAGTGATTTGCAAGACATTTCTCTAGAGAGAAGGCCTCATTGAAATGATGATGAAGTTCTCTTGACAGTGTACTGATGTTATAGGGGCCTCTGTGGCATTATTTTATATCTACCCTTTTGCATGTTGCAACCCTGGCTACTGGAGTCTCTGGTCCCATGAAAAGCCCCTTTGACCAAAATTGGAAAGCCAGCCTATAAGTAATTGCTTGAACATCCATTTTCCTAGCTCTGATTTTTTTTTCATTTCTGTGTAGGTTACAAGATGATTATGCGTGAACAAAAACAGAAGGTACACACTGACAGGAAACAAAAGCACATTAAACCATGGAGATTTCCTCTTACATAAACCTGCCATTTGTTCTGCAGTTGCTCTGTTCCAAAGGAAGGCTAGCAAAAACTTGATGTATATTCCCCAACTGCTCTAGTGGGAATAACTGAGAGACACACCTCTTTTAAAGGGGGTATAAAAAGAAATGCAAATCTACCAAGGGACTTATTTAATCTTAGATGTTGCCGTAACCGAGTTTCATATGTCTAACTGTAATTCTTATGAGCAGAAGCAAAGACTTACAATCTAAGAAAGCACATTTAATTGAATGTGTCTACCTAAGATTCTGAATTAAAACTGATATATGTTTTCTCAGTTTCTGTGTATTGACATGCTAGAAAAATAAACTTAATTTCTTAGGAAGGCAGAGACAGCATTCAAGGTTGATTTTTATTAGGAAAACTAACACATCTTCACTCTGGCTTGTTCGATTACAGATATTCCAAACTTGGACTTAGAAGATCTTATTTCAAGTCTCCATCAATTTATCAGGTAATCTTTAAATGGCTTTCAGCCCCAAGCTACTTCCTATCAAGTAAGAAAAGTTAAAGCAAGTCTGCCATCCAGAATGCATGTGTAAAAATCAGCTCCAGTGAGGCAGCTCAAACCTCAACATAGGAAGAAATTGTAATGATGTATTCTTCAAAGCATAACTCAACATCTGATATATTTCAGTCCAGATAATCCAATGTTTTTTCACTGGATTTTACTTGTGTGTTGTTTCTCTCTTTGCTGGTCAGTTAGTTCTATACAACCTCTCTGAAACTTCCCATGCATACAACCATGACATTCTTGCAAAGTTACTTTCCACAATGCCTTCAGGTATTACATTTGGTATTAAAGCTCACTCATGAAATAAAGAACCTGACCTCAGAGACATTAACCTGTCACCATGTTATTAAAATCTTCATATTATTTGCTGAGGAAATGTTATTTCATGATTCCTCCTTTTACTAGTAGAGGTTTTAAAGCAGATCCTCCACTTGTTATCTTTTTCAGGTTCTTATATTATTTTAGTGACTGAATTTCAAAAATGTAGTTTTCTCCTTTACTTACCAAGTTGGAACTACTTGGGTTCCATGTTTCCTCCTTTTTCTACTTAAAACACATTCTGAAAATTAAAATTATCACTAGAACATGGTACTAAAAACCTTAAATAGTTTCTCATAGATAGTGTTTCTCAATCTTCATAACTTTATTTTGAAGTTTTCCATTATGCCTTAAAGAGCCACTCTGGAGCTGGGCGGTAGTGGCACATGCCTTTAATTCCGGCTCTTGGGAGGAAGAGGCAGGTGGATCTCTATGAATTTGAGGCTAGCCTGGTCTATAAGAGCTAGTTCCAGGAAAGGCTCCAAAAAAAACTACAGAGAAACCCTGTCTCAAAAAACAAAAACAAAACAAAACAAAACAAAAAAACAAACAAAAAATATATATAGAGAGAGCCACTCTTGATTTCTAGTTTGTTTTTTTCAGGTTGACAAAATATTTTATTATGAAATAGTTGTGTCACTTGATATTTTTGCTGAAACAAAATACCAGAGATATGCACACTTTATTTGGGCTCATAATCTGAAAGGACAGTTCTTCATGGTAGAGAAGGCATGGAGACAGGAGCAGGAGGCAGTTGGCCACAATAACCCAAAACCAGGAAAAAGAGAAAGAAGAACACTCACCTCATTCTCTATTTCTACTTCAGCCTGAAACCCCAGCCCACAGGTTCATTAGAGTCACATTCTGGGTAGGTCTTCCTCCTTCAGTTAAAACTTCTGGAAACACATTCTGAGCCTTAGAAGTCTATTTCCATGGTGATTCTAAATCTTGCCAAGTTGAGAAGGAGCAATCATCACACCTCCGTACCTTGTCAACCTGACACCCAAACACATCAATTTTATAATAAAGCAATCCGCCTCTGGTTCCTGATGCTTCATTTTCATGTTATAATGTAAAGTATATTTAGATTGTCTCTGAATGTCCTCTTATCCATTGCTGTTCCCTACATTGCTCAATATGCTCAAAATCTTTTGAGACTCAAGACTATAAGGCACTAAAAACTAAGTTGTATTCATCATATATATATAAGGGAATAAACATTCCTCGAATAACAAAGAAATACTAAACCAAAGGCAGAAATAGAGCAAATGCCAAAATTTTCACCTTCATATACAGCATATGGAACTTTGGATTACATCTCTGAGCAGCCCTGGTACTCCAACTCCAATGAAGGCAGCATACACACTCTTTCTTGGGAAGGCTCCAATCCATGCTTGCAATTTTATGTGGTGACTATGTCACAGTTAGAGCATATCTATCATCCTGAGATATTCACTGTCACTTGAACCTTATACTCTTAGTTTCATGGTCTTGCCCCTCAAGACTTCCTTAGAGGGAATCCAATACTGCAACACATTGGCTGACCTCAATGGCTTTCTGAAAACCTTGTAGCAAGCCTCTATAATATACTTATTTCTGCATTTCTTATGCCTATGAAACCAGAATTATGTGGGCAACACTGTCAAGTTGTGCTGTCAGCTCAGTATATAACCTGCATTCCTCTGAATTCTATCTTGTTCATAGTCTCAGGACATGGCCAGATAAAGTCAGGTTCTTGTCAGAACTGTAACCTAGTTCCTGATATACTAGGTTATAACTCTAAAAACTAAAATAACTAGGCTTTTTACTGCCCACATATCTGACTACATTTTCATTTTCAAAACTCCTCATAATTATGGTCTGCAAAGCTCTCATTAACAGTATCTAGAGCTTCTCTAGTCTGCCGCTCTGAAATCTTCCACATTTTTTCTTGCAAACCAGATCCAAAGGCTCATGAACACAATCACCGTTGTTTTCAACACTACAAGGCCTTCATTTTCCCCAGAAATTTCATGGAATCATTGAAATATTGTATCTTGCAGGCAGGACTCTATTGTCAATCAGACTGTGTGTGGCCTGGTTCATTTTTTACATTTGTCTTTAGGTAACATGCTAACATGCAGAATATCTTCCTAAACCAAAGATGCTAAAAAATAGGATTGAAGGAGTAAGCAACAACAACAACAACAAAAAAGCTTTGACCTAAGGCCAACTCCCTGAGATGGAAAGATGGAATCCATACTCAATGTTGTCTTGGATACCAGGAAAATAAGACTAGACAGTCTAGGGATAAATCAAATACTACTGTTCTTAAAAAGTCCATAGAATGAGTGCTAATGCCATTATGCTATACACATTGATCACCTGTTCAGTCATTGTAATAGTCTCTTCCTCTCCTGCCAGCCAGCTCCCAAAATATGACATGGAGATTTTTTTATTAATTATAAAAGTTTGGCTTATATTTTAGGCTTGTTTTTAACTAACTCTTAGAACTTAAATTAATCCATTCATCTTAATCTACATTCTGCCACATTACCTCCCATCATGCTTCTCCTGTGTCTTCCCTTGTCAAACAAGATAGGCTAACCGATGCAATCATGGCACGACACTTGTTGAAATAACCAACCATTTTTTTAAGCTTTGAGACCTGATCTACAAGAGGGAATAACTGAAACTTATAAACCTCTTCAAAACTCATGGCTGGGCACATCATAGAACTTATCAGGGAACTTCCTGTTATTACTTTGTCAAATGGTCAGATTTTCTTATTACCTTCTAGTATTTATACTCATACACATAGAACCAGACTTTTCTCAACTCTTCAGAGCAGCTTCCTTTTACAGTAGGCAGCCGTCAGTGCCAAGACGTAGGACTGTTCTAAGGGCTCCCAAAAAATGACAGTTGAGTGCTTACACCTAAATGGGTCACCTGCATTAATTATCACCCAGTGCTTTCCTTTGCCAACCATGAGTCATGAAACAGCATAAAAGAAGGAGCAGAAGAGAATAAAACACTAAGAATGGGAAGGATTGTTGTTAAATGCTCTCTTCTGTACATGAGGTGACTGCTAGACTCATGAACTGGCTATCTTCACATAATCTGCATAAGACCCAAACAATAGAACTTACTAAAATGGATGGGGGAGAGCTCAGGAGGTCTTTCCTTAGATGAGAAGCTAATGACAGGTAATGACTGCCTTAGAGAGAGTCCTTTTTCTTTGGGAGTGTGTTCCATTGGATGGCCGCATGCCCATAAACATATGGGCAGCACTAATTGGACTCATTAGAACACCAAACCATATTAAGTCAAGCAAAAAAAAAAAATAAGAGAGCATGAAATTGGATGGATGAAGTTTTGAGGGTGCAGTTCTAAGAGCTGCAGGCTAGACTGAGGGTTGGTAAGATCAAAAAAACATGTTACACATGCATGATATCCTCAAGCAACAAATGAAGGTAGTATGAAAAGTATATGCATGGTCACAATATTATGGTGATGATGTTCTAAAAAGATTCTAGGTGAATCTTTATCTTAAACATCACTAGTTAAGCTTTTTAGAAAATCATTAGCTGTTACACTCAATAATAGTGAGTTGTATGATAAAAAATATGCCGAATGTAATTATTTTCTAAACCACTAACAAGAAAAATGCCAGTATCTATGATTATTTAATCTTGGAAGATTGTTAAATTGTCTTTCAGTACCAATGTATAAAATTGAATCTTAAGAGTATTAAACGAGGGTTTGGGTGTATACTACAAATAGCAAACTAATGAGAAAAGTAATACAGCCTGTGATTCTCAAGTTCCTTTTGTTTTGGTTTGGTTTGGTTTGGTTTTGGTTTTTTGAGACAGGTTTTCTCTGTAGCTTTGGAGCCTGTCCTGGAACTAGCTCTTGTAGACCAGGATGGTCTCGCACTCACAGAGATCCACCTAACTATGCTTCTCAACTACTGTTATTAAAGGCATGCACCACTGCTGCCTAGCTAATTCTCAATTTCTCTTGAGCAGCAGGTGATCAGAAATTTTATTGAGTCCATCCATGTGATTTGCGAATATCAGAAGAAACATAAGCAAAGTTCAAAGTGACTTATCCTTCCCACTATATTTTCTTTAAAAGCTACAATATTTTTAAAAGGTATGTGAGCCCACATGCAAAGGAAATTTCCTGGTTTTGTGTTGCCATCAGCACCCACATACAATGGCAAGATTTCTTCTGCTAGTACATCCTTAGGGATCTCTGTTTACTAGGCTTTAAGTACAATGATGCAGGAGAGTTATCTGTCTATGTTACTTTCATTGGTTAATTAATAAAGAAAACTGCCTTGGCCCTTTAAGAGACAGAAAATTAGGTAGGTGGAGTAGACCGAACAGAATTCTGGGAAAGAGAGGGGAGACGCTTCAGGAAGTCACCATGATTCTCCTCTCTGAGATGGATGCAGGTTAAGATCTCTCCTGGTAAGCCACACCTCGTGGTGCTACACGGATTACTAAATATGGGTTAAAGGAAGATGTGAGAATTAACCAATAAGAGGCATACAGATAATGGGCCAGGCAGTGTTTAAAAGAATACAGTTTCCGTGTAATTATTTCGGGTGTAAAGCTAGCCAGCGGCCGGGTGGCGGGACACAGCCCCGCTGCTTCCTTCTACAGTACAATGGATGGTTGTTTCTTATGAAAATTCTATCTTTGAACACAAAATTATGAATTACTTGCACACAAAGAAGTTTAATTCTTTTATATATTCAAGCACTGAGCATCAATCTTTGCCCCTGTCCAGTTACAGAAAACGTTAACTCTCAATTTCTGAGAATGTCAAAATTTTCTTTTTCTCTTCTGGCAAAATAAGAAACAAAAGACAGATGGTTTAAGAAGAAAATCAGACGTAGTATCTGTTGCCAAAGGGGAAAAGCAAGGACAACATCTTGTCCATCAAGGACCTTAGATCAAGGGCCTTTCTTCACTCAAATGGTGACAGCTACAGATCTATGAGCAACCACAAAATAAATAACCAATGCCACCAAAGGTACTGCTTCTTCCTGTTTTCCGCTGAGAAAGTTAGGTCTGTTATTTTACCAGGAAAACAACCTGAAAATTTTAACTACAAAAAAAGGGAAGAAAATCCAACAAGGGTGTGTCATGTCTTTTATATTTGGGTAGCTGTCATCATGCTTTTCGGGGGCACTGTTGAAGAAAATCTGCAGGAAAAGTAACCCCCATCTACCTTCAATGGTACAAAATGATTCACTACATAGATCAGGTTTGTCACACCAGGAGTATCAAAACACTAGACTCGGGGCCAGTCAGTGAGGACAGCTCCTGGTTGCTTTTCTCTGTTCACTTTTCTCCAACCAAATATGCGGTAAAATCAAGTTGGCAGGCCCTTTAGTGGCTTTCTACAGCTAAAAAAGACTTTGATTTTCAAGTCTGAAGCTTACTAGGATGAAAGATGTGAGAACTGGATCTCCTGGGCCTGTGAGTCACCTATCAGTTGTTCTGCAGGAAGCAGTCTCAGTGAGAGGAGGGGAGCACATTTTAAAAGGTTTGAGGCTTTGTTGGACAGAGAAAACACAATTAGGAACATTTAGAGAATGCCTAATTTTATTGAAACAGTAAACTGTTTCCTTACAAATATACATCATATTGCTTTTATGTTTCTTTTTTTTCATGGTTTATTTTTTATATTTAAAATTTCCATCTCCTCCCCTCCTCCTCCCCCTTCCCTCCCCTCTCCTTCACCCATACCCCCCCCTCCCTGCCTCTCCAGGCCAAGGAGCCATCAGGGTTCCCTACTCTATGTTAAGACCAAGGTCCTTCCAACTCCCCCAGGTCCAGGAAGGTGATTGACCAAGCTGAGAAGGCTCCCACAGAGCCCATCCATGCAGAAGAATCAGAGCCCAGCGCCATTGTCCTTTGCTTCTCAGTCAGCCCCCACTGTCGGCCACATTCAGAGAGACGGGTTTGGTCGATGTTCCATCAGTCCCATTCCAACTGAGTTGGTGATCTCCCATCATATTTCTGTTCCCACCGGTCTCCATGGGTGAACGCACCCCTCACGGTCCTGACTTTCTTTCTCATGTTCTCTCTCCTTCTGTTCCTCATCAGGACCTTGGGAACTCTGGAGGTATTACCATCCCTGACTTCAAACTCTATTACAGAGCTACAGTATTGAAAACAGCTTGGTATTGGCATAAAAACAGAGAAGTTGACCAATGGAATCGTATAGAAGACCCGGAGCTTTTATGTTTCATATTACTTTGGGTAAGAAGGTTAGAATTCAGTTTTGGACGAGGTTAGGAAAACTTACTAATTAGCCAGGTTCTTTAGCTAGGGCCTTATAGGATGTACATAGGTGAAAGAATGTGTCAATATATTTTAATAATATATAGATATATATGCTTGTATATTTATGCTTATTATGAATTAGGAAGGGAATAAACAAGAGTGGAAACGGGAGGAAAAAGATAAGACAAAACAGGGTTGAGCGGGAACAAATAAAAGAGTATAGAGGCATAACTGGCATAAGAAAACCTATTATTTTGCATAATAATTAAAAGCAAAAATGAAATTGAGCCAAACTGAATTCTAGCATCAAACACGTTCCGAACTATAATAATTCAAGAAAGTCACTTAATGGCCTGTGCCTCAGATACCTCAGCCACCGTGAGAGGACAGTGATTTCTCGCAATCTCTCTTTCCACCACTCTGCATATGTAGAAGAACATGAATGATGTGAAAATGTTCGAGGGTAAAGTCTCTTACAATGCAAAGGTGTCTAACTCATTTAGAAAATGAGACTGCTTCCTTTTGAACCCTGTAGCTTACCGGAGGATGGAAGCCAGGCTTACCACTCTGGAAACGACTAAGTTCTGGTTTACATTTCTGTCGTTATTGGGGTGATAAAGGTTGATCTGTCGTCATGACAAGTGCGGTCTTATGCTGGGGTTAGAGCTGGAAGAGCCTCATTAATCATGCTCCATTGTGTTAGAGGTTCTGTAAACACGGCAGAAGCATGAAGTACAACCCTACTCTTAGTAACATCTTTCCAGCCTAACCCCAGGAAGCCTTTGAGAGTTCCTTAAATGACTGGATTTCATTTCAGTCATTAGTTAACCCTGCCTGGTGGGTGACTCTGAATCCCACCAGGCAGAAGTAAGGGGATATGCATTCAAACAGTTCAAACAAGGTTTGTCCTGCCACATAACCGTTGAGATCCGTAGGAGGCCTTTCCTTTCTCAGGATCAGTCAAGTTGTTTATGGGAATCACAGAATATCTCACATTTATTTGCTTTTAGATACTTAATAATCTGAAGCTATAGTTGGGAAAAGAGTGCTAGCAGCCCTTCCTGTGAATATTCTGAGGGAGACTGAAAGGAAAGCATTATTTCTACCTGACTGCTGAAGGCATTGGTAAAAGCTGCTTCTGGAGGAACCGGGTTAGGTACACAACCAAGAGTTCAGGTCGCCCTTGTTGGCCAAAGGACATTTGAAATTTAGTACGAGTCTTCATCCAGTACTTCAGAACCCTCTCTTTTGCCAATGTTTTATTTTTTTCTTATTTACAAATACTTGCGAATACTTTTCTTACTAGAAATGTCTGAAAACACATCTAGTTGGCACCAAGCGACTTTTCAAAAAGCTGTCGCAAGAAGTATCTCAATAAAATTAATGCTAACAAGAATACTGACATGATTCTTTGAACAGAATTTGAGTAGAACATATAAGTATTTATTACAGTATTAATAATTTAATGACGACTGGAGTTTCAATATCAACATTGCTTTTGAAGTTTTGACCGTTAGGTAATATTGAATAAGATTAAGCACTAATGTTCGGGCAGTATTTCATTTCATTGAGCATCTTACTGAGCTGTTGTCCAGGTGACCTTATAGCTACCGTAGTTCAGAGACTGGTCTAATAAAACAAATGTTTCAGTCATTTAACTTTTATACTAATTAATACTTTTTGTTTTTTACAAATCGGGGTCTAGGTAAGCAGTGATGAAAATAATACTAATAAAAATATATATCTAAACAATAACAATGGGTAATTAATAATCATTATAATAAGTATGACACAAGTAAGGAAATGCTAATATATGCAGCTATATACTAAGTATATGAATAATCAGCATAAAAGACACAGCTATGAACTTGTTCGCTAAGTTCTACATGTGATGAACCAACACATATGTATTGTCACTACACCATTATCTCTTACAGCTTTACCGTATTTATTTCTAAAACTTAACAAATGTCCAATAAACTTATGTATCCTTTTAACCACTCTTGAGGCTTTTTCTGATTCCCTTCAGCTTTTTTTCCAATTGTATTGTTTCAGAAAAATCTTCATATAGAAATGGATTTTTTACTTTTCTTTAACGTAATAAAGCTGTCTCTGTCTCTCTCTCTCTCTCTCTCTCTCTCTCTCTCTCTCTCTCTCTCTCTCTGTGTGTGTGTGTGTGTGTGTGTGTGTGTGTGTGTGTAGGTATGTCTGACCTTAGTGTATCTATGTGTACCAAATGAGTGCAGTTCACCAATAAATGCCAGAAGAGGATGTCATTGTGAGTGACCAGATGTGACTACTGAGAGCCAAACTTAGAACATCTGTAAAAGTAGCAAGTGCTCTCAACTACTGAACTATCTCTGTAGCCCCTTTCCTTTTTTTGAGTATGTAAAGAGTATATAGATTCTATTGCATATTATTATTTGCATCAATGTTTATTTCTTAAATCTTTCATATACATGGAAGTGTAATGTTGCTCGTGAATGGGGAAGTAATTTGGACAATGAGTGAAGCAATAGAGAAACTCCAGAAAGTCTTAGAAATTTAATGTTTTATGGCATAACAGTGGGAGGCCCCTTATGCACTCTATCAAAATTAGCCGCATTTTCTAACATGATGTGGGATACTATGGAAACGTATTCAAAGTTGTTCATGCCTAGAATCTCTATTGTGCAGGAAGGAAAAAATAGCACAGAAGTAACAACAAGCCATACAAATTGAGGCTAGGTAGGGAGTCCCTGGGTATTTCGAAAGGATAACAATAAGTTCCCTTTTGTGCTGCAGCTACACATTCTACCATAGCCAGTCTGAAAGTGAGAGAGCACGACTATAGTCCAATAAAACTTCATTGTCAAAAAGCAGTTACCGGAATTTGAATCTCAGGTCAAAGATTGCAAGAATTAGCAAACTACTTATGATATAAAATTGCAAGGGATAGGATGGGTAAAAGTAAGGAAGAGGAAGATTTGTGCAGATTCTGACCTCATCAGCGTGTAATGATAAATACCAATGAGTAATCTTAAAGTTCACATAATAATATACAGAGTTTTTTGAAAAATTTGATATATTAATAATATGTAATTATCAGTTGGAGGATACCTTGAAATAATACTGCCAAAACCTGGAGTAGAATTGTAGAATCAAAGCCCAAAACATCCATTCTACCGCTTGTGTATATTATGATGCAACTCTACAACCTGCTAAACAAATAAACACTTTTAATGCTGCACTGAGGAAGCTGGCACTTGTTTGAACATACTAAATCCCCAAAATAAAAAAAAGGTGTTAGGTACAGGGAAACTATTACGTTATGTGTAATATTTTGAAATGCTCTGCTCAACAAAGAGTCACACATAAGCTGTAAAGAAAGGGAAATATGGAAGCATTTAAAGAAAGGATGTGACTCACCGGAAGAAAGCCAATGTGAAAACTGAGAGAAACAGAGGGAGGAGGCCACGCAGAAATCCAACTTGATAGGAAATAGCGGCTTGGAGAGCAGATGGTGTACTATCTCATCTGAAGAGATAAGATGAGGGAAGGAGCAGAGTGTAGCCTAAAAACGTTACGTGCTTTCTAGTCCACTTCTTTTATTTAAGGAATGCCTCTGCCGGTAATCTGTCTTTATTAAAGATTTCAAATCCATCATTGTTTTTTGTTTAAAGATAACATCGCTGCTATCACCTTAGAGACAGAGTTTTCTCAGGCTATTTCCTCTCTCTCTCTCCCTCTCCCTCTCCCTCTCTCTCTCTCTCTCTCTCTCTCTCTCTCTCTCTCTCTCTCTCTCTCTCTTTCTCTTTTTCTCTTCCTCCCTCTCCCTCTCCTTCTCCACTTTTGGCTCCCTTCATTCATACTTTACAGATGAATGCAGAGACAGGGTGGTATTGTTGCAATTAATGTTAAAATGTGTGGCAACTCCTAATTATTGTTTCCTCAAGAAATTGGCAGATGCTCTTCTCCACTGTAAGTAACTGAGATCTCTGTACATCTCCTTTCTAGCAAGCTTCTTTCTTGGGTCATCACAGACAATCAGTGACAGATGTTGCTTTATAATTCTCAGAGAATGTAACTTCGAACTTCAAGTTTTCATTGTTTTTAGCATCTAAAGTCCAAATACCCTCTCGTACCCAAGTTTGCTCTGACTCCAGCAATCTTTGTTCTCTGCACACTTGGCATCATTACCTTTAAAGTCTGAATCTTTTGGCATGTAAACCACCAGCAAACAATGAAACATTTCCTTTTCATGTACACTGAGCTGTGTCAGTGTGCGTTAGATCTCAAACACCACTCCACAAACTGTTTTCAAATGCTCTCCATCTCAAGCAATGGCACAGATACAAATGTCAAAAGCCAGTGACAGCAGAGCAGATTCCACCCGCAGCTCTCAGCTCCAACATGACGAGCCCTGAGTACGTCCAGATGTATGCGGGCAAGGTTGCATGGAGCTTGCCAGAATGAATGTGCAGGCACACAGAGGATGATTAGGTATTCAAAGACTATGTATCTTTGTACATGTGTGTATGTATATGTATGTCTATTATCTATACTTTCAAGGAAAAAAAGGTAGAATAGAGAAATTAAATTCAGTTATTTGCATTTCTAATTGTAGATCCCAGATCATGTTATTGTTATTATTACTATTTTGCATGAACTTCAAAAGCTCCTTCTAGCTTTACTGTCTATCAAATGATAGCAAACACACAGACATAGCAACTGATGATTAAGTATTTTGAAGACATAGTTAACTTTTTAAAAAAGTATGACTACAGTTAAAAAACAAAAAAGTGCCAGCGTTTGATCAAGTATATTGTTAAAGCATGGAGTTACTTGTTAATGTTTAATCCTAAATACACTTTGTATGTGGACCATTACAGAAAAAAAATGTAAAGTATAGACTGGATATATTGCCCATTAGTTAAGAACACTTATTAACAACTTGCATTTACATTCCAAAGCCCATGTCACAGGGGTCCACCTTCTCATACATGTCTGTAACCTCAGTGCTCAGCAGGACAAAGACTGGAGGATCTCTGGAGTTTGTTGCATGCTGACTACCCACAAAACACAAGCTTCAGGTTCAGGAGAGATCCTTCCTCAGAATAAACTGTGGAGAATGATAGGAGACAAGATTTGATGCTGTCCCCTAGCTTCACATACATGTGCATATATACCATACGTACTCCCACAACACACATTTGTAATGTAAAAAATGTCGTCAGTCAAATATAAATGCAAACAATACTGAGCGTTCATTTATAATATTTCAAACACTCATATTTATGATATATTATTGTTTTAATGTGTCTTAGCCCTAACTTAATTTACCCAGTGCTACACAAAGTGGATAATTTTCCAAATCTCTTCTTAGTTTCATTAAAACTGCTAAAAGACAATATTCACAAATAGTTGTAAAACATCATTGTTTTGTCTGGAATAGATCTAGAGTAAATAAGATTGTAATTTAAAATTTTATAACTGCAGAACATCAAATGCATTTCAGACAATATAAAACACAAAATCAGGTATTGCTTTACAAAGTCTTACCCTGTCCAAAAATTACTTGAATCATCTGGAGAACACTCAGAAATCCACTTTTTAGGATCTGCTTATTTAGTCCATATTATTCCAGGGTGATGTTTGTAATACAGACCAAATCATCTTATCCATATCAGTTTTACAAATTATGTCAATCAATCGATAGCCATGTATTTCTAGTGACTAACTTTACTGTTAGAGCCCTCTTAGAAAGGACATGGTTTTAGCACACATGTATTTCCAGGTACAGAAAGGAGAATAAAGATTCAAGAATAACTTTGTGTACATTGTTATTTTGATGCCTGCCTACCCTTTTACACATACACACACACACATGCACACACACACACATACAAAAACAAAACAATATAAACAAACAAAATACAATGTGAGGAAGAATAAGAGAAGCTATTGGGGCAAATATCAAAATAAATTACATATATTTTAAAATTTATTCTTATATATAAAAGAATAAATTTAAAACATTTAAAAGAAAAAAAACTAAAGAAAAATCAACAAACTGAAATCAAAAGCAAAACCAAGTCAAAAAACCTGTCAGAACATCCATTTTGTTTATGGTCTACCCAACCTTCAATTTTATCTTTCTAAAGTTCTATAGGAGCTATCCCAAAAAAAGAATGTCATTTTTCAACCTCCTTTCATTCCCAAGTTTCTCAGAGGCAATAACTGTTGGTATTGCACTTGGCCAACTTGGGAAATAGTGACTTCTAAAATACTGAGAATTTTCTATACACATCCTGAACAACCAGACCAGGTAGTAAGAGCAGAAATTTGACTAGGAAGCACATCTAGCCATGCTCCTTTAGCATTTCTTCTTTTGAAACAAGAAGATAGAATATTAAGTTGCTTAAGTTGGCTATCATGATCTACATATATTTGATAAGGCCATCAATTATTATAATCTATAAATAGCCAATTTTCTTTTGTTCTAGAGCCTGTCTAGAAAAGGACTTGCTAATTTTATTAGCAAGCTGAAGTTTGGCAGAATGACAAATAATTCTTGCAGAACTTTCCAGTGGGTGCTAGAATTTTAAGATTCTTGTTACTCTGTTTAGGTAACCACTGAAGATGCAAAGAATTCTTTACTGAGTAATTTAATAAATTATAGAAGCAAGACTCAAAAAGGTCAACAACCAATAAGAGAAAATACAGCCGATTTTATCATTGATATCTATATATGTTTATACCTACACACACACACACACACACACACACACACATATACATATATAATATATCCCTCATAGGGTTTTCTCACTTCCTCTGACTTTACACAGCCCATCTTCAAGCATTCAATTACTCTCTAAATGGGTAAACAATATTTTTAATTTTTGATTTATTTTTATTTTATGGATATGGTTATTTGCTTTACGTACGCACAGGGAGTTTATGTTCCACATCCACTCCCTGTGCGTACAGAGGTTAGTAAAGGACTTTGAACTCCCTGGCAGGAGATACAGATAGTTAGAATCATCATGTGGGTACCAGGAATTGAACCAGTCTCTGCTGAAAGAGTAACCAGTGCTCTTAACCACTAAACCATCACACGAGCCAAGCATTAATCTTTTATATCAACACATTTATATGAATCAAAATCTACCCAACTTGATAGCCTACTGATAAAACTCATTTTGGCTGGAAATTTCCCAAATATTTACTGACTACTAATAAAGAATAAATGAGAACCAAATGTAGATAACAAAAGAGAGATGCATTTTATCTGACAAAGTAGAAATGTTGGTATTCGTCAAATCTAGGGGTTTTTTTTTTTTGCATCTTTGAGTTTTATCTTTTTCAATTAGCTAATTAACTCCAGACCCCATCATAAGAAGTGATGTCAGAGGGTAAGGAGATATGACAGAATAGTGGAATGGGTTGGGTTTCTGAGTTAGTTGCTTTTTAAACAATTTTTTTCTTCTATTTGCTCTGCATGCTTAGAAATTAATAGGCTATAATATTTCCTTTTAAGAAAGAAAATTGAATCCACTAAATAAGTTCTCTGATCTATGTCCTTCTAGTATGTGTGTGGCAAATACATTACATGGACACTACTTAGTATTTTCCTTGCTTCCATGAAAGCTATTCCTAGATTCAAGTAATTACTTGCTGTTCCTCAATATATTACCATAATCCATAAGAACAAATGCTTTTATACAACTGAAATCCCAAGGAATATTGGAACAGAAGTTTTATTATCCTACTTCTGGTATTTTCTTAGAGTTTTTTTTTTCTATTTCCTCTTGGAAGTATGTGCACAAGATCCTTAGCTAGGCACAGAAATATCTCTGTCCCTGTTAGATTCCTTAGTCACAGGCTTATGCTTAGCATATCAGGTGCAAGTCTAAGTAGAATGGTATGGTCGAAGGGAGAGAGGGACAGAGTGGGCAAGCAATTAATTTTAATAAAAGATCTTGGATTAATCTGCTGTCATCATTTTTTAAATATATTTTTTATCCCTGTTGAGTAAGTTTTGAAATATTTCCTTAGGTGAATATATTTGGAAAATGCTACAACTTGCAGCCCGCAAAAGCAATCAGATTGTAAAAGTCAGAGGTGATGGATGACTTCAATTGTGCTCTCCGGACACAACAGGATTGATATACATATAAACTGACCTGACAGAGACTGTGGCAGTATACACAGACCCTTTCCAGACTCAAGCCATAAAGGCTTCCAGTACTGAAAGCGAGAAATGGACATGGGTTCCCATCCCTAACCAAGAAGCTCTCTGCAGTAGGTACTTGCATGCAAGGAAAAATAGTCCTCCTCAATGGAGCAGCACTGGATTTGCTAATCAATATTCAGGGTTGGTCTCATGTTCAAGAGTAGATGGCCAACACACACACACACACACACACACACACACACACACACATACACACACACACACACACACACTAAAATAACAACAAAAAACAAAGCAAAACAAAACAAAAAAACCCTCAATGGTAAGACTGTAGACACTTTCTGTCTTATAAAGCTTTATGTGGATACTTTTTTGTTTCATTGGTCTTTTATATATTTTTGTTTCTCTGTTTTTGTGTGTGTGTGTTTGAATTTTTTATTTCTGTTTGCTTTTTCGGTTTTTTTCTGTTTTTAATGAGGAGAGAAAGACAGAACATAGAGTGGTTGTGTATGGAAGCTGAAAGAGTCTGAGAGGAGATGGGGAAGGGAAAATAGTGATCAGTTTTGAGATAAAAAATTAACAATAAGAAAAAAGAAGCAAACCTACGCAATTATTGCAGGATTTGTCCAAATATATTTTATTATAGAAAATGATCTAGTTACTTTTCTAATTTTTTTCACTTTCACATAGCTTTATGTTTAAATGTTTATTTAATTGATTGATTATTAAATTTTTGGTTTTTCAAGATGAAGATTCTCTGTGTAGCAACTCTGGCCTTCCTGGAACTCTCTTTATAGATCATACTGGCTTTGTACTCACTAAGTTCTGCCTGCCTCTGCCTTCTAAGTGCTGGGATTAAAGGTGTGCACTACCAAGCCTGACTTGATTATTTTAATGTATGTGTATATTTATATGTCTGTTGAGTTTATGTGCAAGAGACTGAGGAGGCCCAAAGAGAGCAATGTATTCCTGGCAAGTGGAGTTATAGGTGGTCATGGCTGCCACACCAGTGCTGGGAACCAAGTCTAGACCCTTTACCATTACAAGCAAGTGCTCCTACTCACTGATCTATCTCTTGAGCTCCACATTCACATATATGTATTAATATTTTGAATTGCTATCTCTACTTATATAAACCAAAAAATTCATCTAAGTGAACTGAAAGATAACTATAGTTTCAAAAACATGTCCAAATCCTTAAAGGAACAAATCCCTTCAGATACATTCCCATTATCCTTTGATTAGACCTCTCTACTTGAACACTACTTCTTCATAGCTGGATACCTTCTTTTTTTTCCTTTGGAGGTTTGTCAGCCTCTTTTCCACTGAAATTTGGGATGAGATGCTACAATAGAGAAACTGCCCCAGAACATTGTAGACTTATCTATTCAAAAAAAAAAGAGAAGCTCATATTTTTTTTCTTTAAAAGTGATGTCTTGTGGATGATGTCTCAATAAAATCATAGTTACATTTCTTTTATCCTCATAGAGCTTTCTGACAACTCTAAGTATTTGAATTGAATTTGTTGATATCTTACCTACCTAAGGATTTCTTACAGACTAGAAGCACATCTAGTTTCTACTCACAAGATGTCGGTTATACTTCTACCAGTTGTGACAATAATTCGGAAAAGTCTCTAGATAGTCCTAAGGACTTGGTGGCTTTGAGCCTTTTTTTGTGGTGATGGAGGAGGTTCTTCTTCTTGGTCTATATTTTATGGCTACTAAATATTCTTTGAATCTGCGAATTGTTCTTATTTACCCTCTTAAATGTTTGATTGCAGTTGACAAGATAAGAGAGAGAGGGAGATAAAAAATGACATACTTTAAAATACTTTTATCTGGCAAATGTTGTGAGCTCCATTTTCTGCATTCAGATGTATCAAAGCCAAACTTGAGAAAATCCAGGACAAATCTTCCCCATCCAAACACTGGGCAGAGCTTCCAAGGCTTTTACTAATGGATTATGCATTTAAAAGTCATCTTCTTAAATTCAGATATATGCTTCCCTGCTCTCATATCCACCCTTCCTATATCCCAAGCACCCCATTCCTCCGAGCTCCCCCCGCTCTCCCCTTCACACTTTTCTCTCCCCATCTTCCCTTGGCCCAGTCTTGCCCAACCCTCAAGTTCCCAATTTTGCCTGGCGATCGTGTCTACTTCCAATATCCAGGAGGATTACTATATCTTTTTTGGGAGTTCACCTTCTTATTATCTTCTCAAGGATCCCAAACTTATAGGCTCGATGTCCTATAATCATGGCTAGAAACCGAATATGAGTGAGTACATCCCATGTTCATCTTTATGGGTCTGGGTTACCTCACTCAGAATAGTGTTTTCTATTTCCATCCATTTGCCTGCAAAATTCAAGATGTCATTGTTTTTTACCGCTGAGTAGTATTCTAGCATGAGGGTTGTCAAGAGACTTGACCCTAGAGGGGTTCCCAGGTTTCCAGGGAGACGCCCCCAGTTGGTTCCTTGGGCAGCTGAGGAGAGGGAGCCTGAAAAGGCCAGTTCCTATAGCCATACTGATGAATTTCTTGCATATCACCATAGAACCTCCACCTGACAATAGATGAAGAAAATGACAGAGCCCCACCTTGGAGCACCGGACTGAGCTCCCAAGGTCCTGATGAGGAGCAGAAGGAGAGAGAACATGAGAAAGAAAGTCAGGACCGTGAGGGAACCTCCAGCTGGCGACAGATGGGGAAGGTGACTGAGCCCCACATTGGAGCACTGGACTGAGCTCCCAAGGTCCCGATGAGGAGCAGAAGGAGCGAGAACATGAGGGAGAAAGTCAGGAACGAGAGGGGTGCGTTCACTCATGGAGACGGTGGGACAGAACTAATGGGAGATCACCAACTCCAGTTGGAATGGGACTGATGGATCATGCGACCAAACCCGTCTCTCTGAGTGTGGCCAACAGCGGGGGCTGACTGAGAAGCAAAGGACAATGGCTCTGGGCTCTGATTGTTCTTCATGGACGGGCTCTGTGGGAGCCTTCTCAGCTTGGTCGATCACCTTCCTGGACCTGGGGGGAGTTGGGAGGACCTTGGTCTTAGCATAGAGTGGGGAACCCTGATGGCTCCTTGGCCTTGAGAGGGAGGGAGGGGAGGTATGGGTGGAGGGGAGGGGAGGGAAGGGGGAGAAGGAGGGGAGAGAAAGGGGAGAAGGAGGGGAGGGAGGGGGGAGGAGGAGGGAAGGAGATGGAAATTTTTAAATATAAAAAAAATAAACCATGAGAAAAAAAAAAAAAAGAATATAAATAAAAAAGAAAAAAAAAAAAAAAAAAAAAAAAAAAAAAAAAAAAGTCATCTTCTGCTTTTGGCTTTCTCAGATGCTCAGGGTTTGCTGAACTGAACACACAATTGAGCCATTAAGACTGGCTAACTGCAGTGGTTTGTCTTTTTGCTTTGTTTCTGTTTCATTAATGATGCTTAGCAATTTGTCTCCAGAGATGTTTTCTTTTCATATATTCAGAAAGAAGAGAAACTCATAGTTTTCTTTAAAAGTGATGTTTTGTGGATGAAGTCTCAACAAAATTATAATTACATTTCTTTTATCCTCATCAAACTTTCTGACAACTCTAAGTATTTGAATTGAATTTATTTATTTCTTACCTATCTAAAAATTTCTTACAGACTAGGGACACATTTGGCACTCTTTAATTTTTCTGGATACATAAAAGGGTAATTTATAATCAAATAGCTGACATATGTATACATGTGTGCATGCAAGTGTGCATTCAAGTATTAAATTTGCATAAGTGGGATGGTAATATCCATATTTTCCCACTTCTCATTTCTCCCAATGCATTGCATCCTCTAGGTCTGTGTATTTGTTTCTGCACATGCCATATTTCATAGCATAAAATAATCACTATTTTACATTTTTGTCTTTAAAAATTACTAAAATATTTAATTTTCTCTTAATCTTCATATATACCCAAGAACTTTGTCTATAACAATGATCACTATGGTTTATTCTCAGTATCTGTCTCCCACTTTAGAGTAACAGGATGAATTTACAAGACACAAAATGTTGGGATTTTCACCCAAACCTTATCTGAACATCCAGTGTTTTAAATTTCACATCACAAACACTGAGCAATACCTTTCTCTCCTCAGCTCCTTGATTTTATGAAAATCAGTTAATTTTGGGGGAATTTTTTTATTTAAAGTACATGTTAGCCACTAATACGTAATTAAAATTACAATCAGAATGTTCTTAATTATCATTATTTAGTAAAACAGATGTTGAACTCAATCTAGGGTCCATTCAATCAATAACTTTTGAAATCCTACACAAATTTGCTACTTGTAAAGAAAGTAAGTAGTCAACATACAAAGAAAAAGTCTTAGTAATATCTTTTCTCCATGTTTGACTCTTCAAGGTCAGACTGTGAGCTTTTAAATCAAGTCGAGAGACAATCAGTGGCAGACACTTTTCATCTTATTTTTTGAAATATTTTTTGTGTGTTAACCTAAGCACAAAATAGTGAAAAATAAATTGGCATAGATTTGGTATCCTCTACAACTTAACTTTTGCTTCTTTTTACAGTTGTTTTATACTAATTCCGTGTAATAAGACAATCAAATACTCAGTCATGCCTGGGTTTACTTTCATTGAAAGAAGACTTGCCTATATTCAATCCCCCCTGCAGCTCCACATTTATCACCTTTAAACATCATAGTATCAGATGTCGATTTCCTGCCTCAATACTGAAATGAATTCTTCATCTAGAGATTTTCATAAACACACTTTTCCATAGTTTAATTTTATTTCTTCCCCAAATGCCCAGATTTTTTAAAGTGAGCACATACAGCTTCTATTACTGTTTTGGGGAGAACAGTTGCACAGGACAACCAGAATTATCAAGCAACCTATCAAGAGAAACCAATTCCTTTAAGTGCCCATTTCATAGTTAGTGAATGAAGCTATCTTCACATAGATGCCAGTTCTATGTACTTTAGTAGGTGCCTTTTAGGGGCTCTGGTGTAATGTCACATTTGAGGCAACTGTCTTTAAAGTGGTTCTGGGATTCTAAGTGTTTCCCAATGTGGTTACGCTATGCAGTTTAGTCTAGCAATGTCTTCAGAGTCCGTGCCCAAATCTGTCACCTGTTTGAAGCAGACCCAGAAAGGACTCTAAGATTTGCTGTATAAGCGTGTTCAAGCCACCACTGCCTTTTTCCAGGGTCACAGCTTCTTAGTCCTTTCTTCTTTCTCTGCTTGTTATAGTTTGGTCTATATCAGTACAGAAAGGTCTTTAATGTAAGTGCAGTCCTAACCCTCCTTTGCTCAAATCCTTTCAGTAGCTTCTTGCTCAGAGTGGAGGTCAAAGTCATTGCAACGCCCCACTCAGTCCTTGTGATGGGAACCATGAGTGATCCCCCTTTCTCATGGCTCTGCAACCCACTGCTCCCTTGTTCTTCTTCCACATGGCACACAAACTTCTACCTTTGGCTGCCAAGGTTCCAAGTTTTACTTCTAATTATCTGTCCAGATTACCCATTTACTGTTTCTAAGTCTTTGTTTAAAACTCCTAGCAAGGCTTTTTCTAAACAACCCTACTTAAAGTGAAATTCTCCAGCACCTGCGGACTTTCTTTCTATGTTTCCCAGATTCCTTTTGTCTATATCAAAATCTCATCACCTATGATTTCCTACCTTTTCTTTAGTTTATATATTCTCTCTTCTTTCAGCTGTGAGCCATAAAAGCTAGACACTTTAGTAAAAAAAATTAATTCAATTTCTTCACTTCCATATCACAACCCTAAGGAATGGGAAGATATGATACCCAATAAATATTTATTGTATTGAATGGATAAAGTATCTCTTTGTAACTATCCTACAAAGCACTGTTATCTCCACTAACAGATAAGGAAACCAAGACTTATAAAACAGAAATAAATAGCCTCCTGAAAGTCCCGGAGCCCATAAAAACTGAGCAGAGTTTTTCTCTGAGCCAAAGAAGCTGTCCTTGTCACATTTTCATAATGTTTTCAGGATTCTCTTCATTCAGTTTCTACAGTGCTAAATAAGAAAGTGGTTTCTGCTTAACCTAGCACCTCATCAAAATGAAAGAACAATGCAGACTGCAGCTATTTTGAATAAACAACTGCCCCTGTCATTTTCCAGCCCCTTTCTGACATGACCATGAGTTCCCAAAGCCACTTTTAAGGGTCTTCTTGTTAGAACACAAGGCAAGACATTGCCACTTAAATTCAGCTACACATTTTTTTCTCTTTATGATTATTAGGTGCAGGGAATTGATAAAAAGCATTTATTATTTCTGTGAAATTAGTATTGTGAGACATCTTAAACTCAGTTTTTCTTTTCTTCAGAACTTCATTGTCATTATTTCCATGCTCTGGTCATTTATCACCACACACATGTATATATTTGAGCATAGATGTTTTCAGGTGAAGAAAGGTAAAATTGGTACTCCTGGGGTGTATATGTATGTATGTATGTATGTATGCATGTATGTATGTATGTATATATAATACATATATGTATGTATGTATATGTATACAAGTGTGCATTCAAGTGTTACATTTGCATAAGTGCAAAGGTAATATCCATATTTTCCCACTTCTCATTTCCCCCAATGCATTGCCTCCTCTAGGTATGTGCATTTGTTTCTGCACATGCAGAATTTCATAGCATATTTTCTTAGGAATTGACCTAGTTCTAGGTCTCAATTCATGCTATATTTTCTATTATTGTCATGATTAAAGAAAACTTCAGATTTTATGTGATTTGTTGAAGTTCAGGAAACTGTTGCATGGTAAATTTAGATCTGCTCATCAGAAGGAACTCTCCTTTTAATGTTCTATGAAAGCAAACACATGGATGGAAAAAATCTTGAGAAGGTGTTATTATATGATATTTTAGAGAACCTATTAAGATCAACAACGTAAATTCCATAATATTCACAAGAAATCAGACATGGTATGCCCACTGTAGCCCTTATACATTTTATAAAAGAAATGATGTTTGTAGACCCAAGTTTGGATAAAACACCATAAAGATAAAATTGTTCTTTTCTGACAAGTAAAGGTTATGTGACAGAGGTCATCTGATGAAAGCCTTTGAAGTACATCATCGTGCATTACACTGTGAAGAAGCACTAATGGAACACTCTAAAACAAAGAAAAGACTTCACTTGTAATTTTTTCAGTTGGGGAAACTTAAGACCTGATTAATAGTAGTAAAGGATTCTATAATGTAGTTTATTTACCTTCAACATAGCCATGCCATTAAATACCAGGCAGTATTGGAGCTAGTTACTGAAGGAAAACTAGCTAGCACCAACATCAACTAACTATAAAATAAGAGTTCTATTTTTCAGATTTAAGGAGTATAAAAGTTCTCGGATTTTCTATGAGTATAGAAATTATCGATAGAATTCACTTCTCTTTTACTTTTATCATGCCCCACATTTAGTCATAAATGAGTTCCTGAATTGAGAGATTAGCAGAAGGGATTTTACCTTTTATGTAAACACCACAATGTGTCTAATTCTCAATCTTTTTCCCTCAAGTTCATTTCTTGTGTATTATACCTGATGTTTACTGAAGACAAGGTCCTGCAGGCAGGAAGTGAGTCTTAACAATATTGGATCCACCAGAAGGCTCCACACTGATTAAGCTCCCAGGATGAGTATACAATAAAAACACAGTGGCTTAGGCCACAGAGAAATGAAATGATTTTTGCCCAGTGAGAAATGACTAATATTTTAATTGAAAAGACTTCATTTATCCTGAGATCCAGAACACACCCAGGTCTTGCTTCTTAGTGGGAGTTAAAGAGCTTGTAAGAAAGTGATAACTTACACTGATTCTCAGGAGTGCCTGCTAACAATTGTCACTAGGTTGAACACTTGAAAAGCATGAGCAGAAAGTCCCCAGCTGCCCCCCTTTTGAGCCATTCACACTCCATCTCTGAGCTACCTTCATGTATGTTAACCCCTCTTTTGTTCTGCTAAAACATTGATAGGAACAAAGGAAGTTTTTGAAAGTGTGAATGGCTTTCTCTGAACAGAGCAGCACAGATTCATACACAAAAGCTATTGCCCTTAACTTCCCCCTGGGCCTGATTGTATGACCTCTATTCTTGGGTAATAACTCTAATTTGGTTAATAACTGGAATACGAAGAAAAAGAAAAGGAAAAGGAAAACAATTCATATAAACACTACCCGCTGCCCTAAGACCGATCTTTGGATAGACTTAAAATCTGAAAGCCAAGGACAGCTTTTTCATTCCATTCTTTTCCATACTTCCTTTCAAAAACTCTCAACAGGAAATTTAAAACATATGTACACAAAAAACCTATGCCTTTTTGACATTTACATAAAACTTGTCCCTGTTGGTTTGATATTTATTTCAATTTTAATACACAGTAACAATACATGTTCAAAAACTCCAAAGGGGCATATCATGCTGTTTCTAAGAAAAATGGCATAAATATTATTGATAATATTCATTTTTCTTTCAAGTTTAATTTTTAAACTTTTAAGTATTTTAATGACCATACTTTTAAATCATTCATTTCAAATATTAATCTGACAAAATAAAAATTTGAAGAAATGAACATAGTCCAATTCGTAAATGTCTTTGTTACGAAGGGAGAAAATAGACCCTTTGTCTTCCTTGACTCCAGTATGTAGCAGTTTGCATCTAATTAAATTGGTTATCAGGGATGGAATCACGGAGTAAAGCATCTCCCTTTTCTCCTGATTGTGGATTCCTGTTTGATGGTAAAATTGTTGGCTGTATCCCTATATCTTGACAGATTTTGTGTAATTAATGTCTTTGGTATCATTTTTTCTGTCACCTTCACACAATAGATGCCACAGAATCGCATCACCAAGCAAAATGTACCCCCACCCCCTTGCAAAGGATTGTTTTCTCTCTTCCCTAGCTGTGGTGGATCTTTAACTTTATGCATCAGAAAATTCAGGACAAAGTGACAGATCACAGGGTCACTGGGGTTGATATGTTAAGTTTAGTTTAAAATATGGTTTGTACTTCTGAGCTTCCCTGTTTTTCTTAAATACAGACAGAACCAATTACAATTAATACATTAGGCATACTTACTTAATAAACTGTTATTCAGCAAAATACTGTTGTCTGTGGTTGACCTAAGAACTTAGTTATTGAACTGGGATTCTGTGTAGGGTTTTTTTTTTTTTTTTTTTTTCTTTTTTTGGCGTCCTCAAACAAACACACCCGACTTCTCAAACATTTGCTCAAATGTATGAGTATGATGCATCTCTTACATAGTGGATGCAAACATAACCCCATAGTACACTCAGCCTGTGGATTTGTTTACAATAGCCGTAAGGAAAAGAGATCTTTCAAGTTACCTTAAAAGCAGTGATTTATAGACACAGACACGCGGAGGAAGCAAGGCTTCTCCAGAGACGTCGTTTACTCCCAGACGTTGTGCTCTTCTGTGTCCCGGTTTCATTCCCCCGTAAGCCGATTTCCTGTATTTTCATATGGCATTTCATGCAACTTTCTCTTATCTTAACTGTCCACATGGATTTCCATTGCTGTGCCTGGCTCTTTGTCTGCTCAAACTCTTTAAAATTGTTTAGTCTCTTAGCGTCTCATAATCTAGGTCTTTTGAATGCAGATAGGTGTGTTTACAATGACTGTGGATGCAGGTTAGTTTACAAGACTGTGATTTCACCGCTCAGGATTATAGCCCATTCTTTGTCTAATCAGTTAGATTTAGGAACAGCGTCATCACATAGATTAACACAAACTCTTTCTATTGTATGACTTTATCTTCAGAGGCATGGTCAAACATCTGTTTACCCTGGGTCAGGCACTGATGACAAATCCAAGAAACAATTCTACCCATGCCTTTCACTGAAGGGGTGAGATTTCTAGCCACTGATATGGTTACAGATGAGGACTTCCGTACAGGAGTGTGGATGGTTCAAACCATCTGTGTCACTCTGAAGTCTACCTCAGCATTGACAAAGACTCATGAGAGCTTCGTCCCTAGGATTCCCTATACCACACGTGGACAGCTCTGCCAGGAAAAGTTACTTACCACAAATGTTTATGCCCACAACCATGGGAAGGGGTGTTGCAAATTTTGTACCTTTTATAAGCTTCCTGAAACTTGGACATTTTGTTTACTCCCTGGTCCTTATGAATTTCCATCCTCTGAAGAGGGTGCAGTTTACTTGGGAGGAAATAGATACACATGTGTTCTAAGTCAAGTCTAGTAAGTTGTACAAGTAGAAAATATACTTTCAGAAGAAAAGGGATCTTATATCTTAGTCCATATAAGCGATATTTCATCCATTATATGTTGTCACAACAATACTGAACACCTCACAAGAACAGAATTTCTTCATAGGTCTTAAGGCTGGGAAGTCCAAGATAAAGTGCCAACATTTGCTGAGAATGTCCTTGCCACATCATTCCATGTCGGATGGGAAAGGAGAGGAAAAGAGAGAGCGAGATATTCTGAATTTAGTTTGTAATCAATCAGCATAAATTCAGTCAGAGGAGAAAATTCTTCACAACCAGAAACACCTTCCACAGTGCTATGCCTTCCATGATTATCTGCACCGCCAATCACTCTCTACTATAGAAACTTGAAATTTCTTGAACTACCCAACTTGTTGTGAGACTTTCTAAGCTAAGGAGAAAAGAGGCAAAAAGGAAAGAGACTTGTATTACGTACTTACTGCTCTAGCATTTGCCTCTGTTTTCTCTAACAGTAAAGTTCTTTTTTTGTTTTGTTATTTATTTATTTTTAATTAAAAATTTCTACCTCCTCCCCTCCTTCCATTTCCCTCTCCCTCCCCCTTCCTCTCCAGTCCAAAGAGCAGTCAGGGTTCTCTGCCCTGTGGGAAATCCAAGGTCTTCCTCACTCCATCCAGGTCTAGGAAGGTAAGCATCCAAACAGTAAAGTTCTTTAGAACCATGATGTGTGAAGGACACCAAATTTGGAATCACAGAACATAGCTGCACATTATTAACCTTGTAATTCTGATAACTTTACAAATTTCTAGCCTTTGAGATTTGCAGCTAGGCAGTAGAGAAAAATGTTACATATTATTGTAACTACTATCTGAAATATCATTGTCTGGCACATGTTGTAACATTTTCTTCAGTGAAACCAAAGGCTGTGTGTGAGTCTTGGTACTTTAGAACCATGTGTTAATAGATTGGTCCTGACTTTTCTGTGAAATACTGGTCATTTTAGTAAAAGAAATCAGAAGTCTCGGGAGAGAAGGTGCCATTGCAAAGAAAAAGAAGAATCTAAAACCTCAATGTTACTTTAGAAGTAGGGGCATAATAGGGTCAGGAACTGTTGCTATTGAGTGCCAATAAAGAAATACAGACGTGGAAAGGAAAGTACTGAAATTTATGGTTCATCTACAGAGATATAGTAGACCAGAGTATTTGACTAATTCTGCCACTGTTTCTTCCAAACTGGGATGGGTTTGCCCTTGGCTTTCTGGTCTTATAAAACAATAGCTGCAGGTTTAGAACAAATTGAATGGAATCAATTTTACTCTTGACTTTATGGACAAAGGAGAAAACAGCAGTGGGAGGGGATCTGGAAAAATGATCCATGACAAAGCGAACTCCAGCACTGTGATTTATTTTGCTGTTGAATATAGAAAACAATAACTATAGAAAAAAGCAGAACATGAATGAACATTCTTTAGGACAATGAAAGTATGCTTTCCTTTTATTATATCACTGTTTTCAGCTAGCCTCAATGCATCAGGTTTCCTTATAATTTAAGGAACTCTAATGTATACTTTATTCTCATTTACAGAATAAATGCCTTCAGACAAATAACAGGGAAAGCTAATTAACAACTTATCAGCCCTATTTTGGCCAGAAGCCACCTCTACAGAGTTTACTACCCTGTGAATGAACCTTAGCTCTAGGAGTATTAATTAAGCTGCTCTTTCAATAGTCATACATTTTTAAAAGGTGAGGTTATTATATTGTCCCGGTTTAAAGCAGCTGATGTCCCTTTTCTTAAATTGTGTGTGTGAGGGAGGCATTGTATTGAAAATTTCATAGGATGTTCTAAAGAAAAACAAGAGCCTGAGAGATTTTAAATGACTTTCAAAATTATAAATCATCTAGATAAGTCCGGCTAGTATACAAATTTATAATGAATTTCAGTGTGTCTACATATTTACATTGTGGGATAGTAGAAATGAGCAATGAGTAAGAACAAAGAGTTAGAAAGGGGAGGTTGAGGAAGTAGTACAAGAATATTACAGCAGAGACTCAAGCAAGAAGACATTATGTACTATATTCTACAAAATAATCAAATCTACCCAATAGTGAGAGTGTGTCGTGATAATGGAAAAGGGGGGGGGCACAAAGCCACACACAAAATTGAGTTTTTCTTGTGAATTTTAAAATTTGATAGTTTACTTTTTCAGAAATTGGGTATAACTGCCTTGAAAGATGGAACTTTCTTTTTTTTTTTTAAATTTTAGAATGCAAGCCTGATTCATATTATTCAAAGTAGAAGACAGTGGGTCTCCATAGTGTAGTTAACAGCCTTTCCATGCATCTGGGACAGTGTGAAAGCCACCACTGGCCTTATGTCACAAATAAGCCTGGCAGTCTTCCAAACAAACTTCATACACTGCATTTTGAATAGCATATCATTTTCACATGTAGTGATATCATGGAATGTGCAACTATGTTATTCTTTTATACTAGTCCTTTGATAGTGTGGAAAGGCATTCTGACTTACATAGTTGTCTATAAAAGACCACTCTCAGGCTTTATTCATAATTTGCCCATCTGAGTATCTCAAACATTTTGTCTTCTTGTAACTCAAATTCTGGCCTATGTTCACGACAGAGTTTTAAGAAATGAGCTTTTCCTATTCCTTCCTTACACCCAAAATTACATGCAAACTCAGTGCATGGATTTGCTTTGCGGATTGAAAGCAGTGAAGCTCATTTATTGGCTGGTGTTTCTGCAGAAGAAACTGACAACTCTGAAACCTTTCTTTGTTTAAGCACGTCAGTCCGCCCAGAGGATCATTCTTAATCACAATCTTGCTTCACTGAAGATCTGGCCACCTTACTTTTCCAAATCCCCCCCTCTAGTGACATAATAATAATTCTGAAGAACCAGGGACTTCGAGGTCATAGCCTGAATTTGATTTTGTTCACAGCACTGGGTCTTAGTTTCCCTGTGGGTGGTGATGGATGTGTCATAAATAACATTTCTTGGTTTGGTTATTGTGAGAATTATGATGAATGGTGCAAAATGCTAAGCATGGGGAATTCTTTAAATACTTGTTATATGTCCATTATTAAAATTAACAAAATTTTATGTACATTTTAATTTTATAATCTTATTTTTAATCTGTAGATGGACCTAGATAAATGACAACAGGTTTCAAAAAAAAGCGTTCTACTTTTTTATTTTGTTTGTTGGTTGTGTTTGCTCATGTTTATGCATGCATGTAGTAGCCTTAGGTTGAAGTTCAGTGTTTTTCATCACTCCTCTTCATCAATATCTTCATCATGTATTATTACTGTTATTATTTTTATTATAGCAAAATCTGTCACTGAGGCTCCCTTACTGTCTAGATTGACTGTCTATGGTGCTCTGGGAATCCGTCTGTCTTTTCTCCCCGAGAGTTTAGGTTACAGTTATATGTGCTTGTTCCTGAACATACAAAGTAGAATACAAATGATGCATTGAGGACATGCTGGCCATTCAAAATAGATCCTTAGGCTTTCTCAACAAGCAGCTTAACACCTGCACCCCTCTTGGCACTTGCACACAGATTTTTGATTCATATCTACAAGGTCTTTTATCAAGCTACCTAAAAATTACTAGAAATCATTACTGTGTGCAAAGAGGAAAGCTGTGTTTTCTGCAGTGGAGTCTTTCCTGACTAGGGAGAGCATCAAACTGTCAGAATTCCTGGACAGTTTTCAGTGTGCTGTCAAGCCCCTTAATTTTCCAATCTCTGTTACCTCTCATTTCCCACAATTGCAGCTTTTTTAAAAAATATCTCCCTTGTTAAGTTGGTCTTTTTTTAAATTCTGTGATCAGTATATACTAGAACTTGACTGAGTTTGAAGAAATTCCCAAGCAACTTTTTGGTTAATGGCCTCAAGCATCCCTAATGATAGTCTTTAACCATTTTTTGACTCTGAGGACTTTGTTCAACTGTGTCACTTCTGATGTCTACCTCACTGCTGCTCCGTATTTATTTTCTAGTCACTTCTCTAAGTGATCCTTGGAATTAAGGTCTTGATTATTTCTTGAAATTTCCTGTCCTGAACATTTCTGTCTTACTCGTAAATTATATAATTTCACTCAGATTCTGTCATTGACTAATGAAATTATTTTTCCTTCTACCAATTATTAGCCTTCACTTCTCCTCATTTACTTTCACAAATTTCTCCGTGGCTGTGTTTCGACTCTTGGCTGTCTTATTCCACTGACTGCTGTTCTTGGTGATGCCCTATCCTACTGGATGTTTGCATATTTGTGTGCGCACACACACAAGGCAGTATTCACTGTGTAGGATAGTCATGACACTAAGGGTAATACAGGTGTGGCGTGTCAAGGTCTAAAAAAAGAAGGGATTGAATGATAGGGTAGAGGAAGAGAGTATGAGATGATTCAACAGAACTAAGGATGTAAGAGAAAAGCACTGGAGACTTGTGACTTTATAAGAAAATTAAATATTTTTTTTTTAAAAAAGTTTAAAAGAGAGAACTCTAATTGTTAGATAATGCCAACCCCAGAAGCCATGGATGATCAAATAAAAAATTCTCTTGCCAAGTGTATGATAGTTCACTAATGAACTGTTGCTCAAGAAATCCCAAACAATATATGCTTTTGATGTTGTTCTAGCATTCCCACTCAAACAAAATGGTAAAAACTTATGGCTACAGGCATCACACACATTAGATATAGTACATAAAGAAATCAAACTAGAGCTGACCTGGAATCTCCTTCTTTGCTGGAACATAGTTCTAGAGGTCAATATGAAGGCTACTGGGGAATAAATCATAATTGATTTCATAAAACTATAATACCATATGCCTGACAAGAGAGGCCCATTGGTTCTATTGTGGCCTGTCTGTTATGGGGGTAACCAACTGCTAGCTCAGTGATTGTGTTTGAAGTCTATTCCACAGGAGAAAATTCATGCAAGTTTCTGTAAACCTGCTCAAAAATCTGTGACTGAGGAGGTCATAGGTCCTATAAGGGGACCGACTACTGTCATTTTGCTACCTGGACATGTCAAACTGCATTCTAAGTATTTATGTTTCCATGCTTAAATGAATGGTACTCTCAGCTTGATCATAGAAATTTCTCTTCAGTGAATGCATGATGAATGATGAAGAGACTCATTGTTGTTTAAGATCTGATAATAAATGGCTGTTGAGTATATTCCTGTGAGGGATACTTATACCTTTCTGATGCTCAAGAAACATTGTGAAAGATGGAGAAGAGTTGATACAAAAAGTAATAATGAATGACTTCTAAATACTGTCCTCTGAATGGGACAGAATCACTGCAATTCTGAACACACAACATCTGTGTTTGCCAGCACTGGTTTTCACTAGACAAGTCTATCAACTGTCAGTGATATGGATGGGAGGGAAGAGACTTTATAGGGCCACTAATTCTTTCTAGAACATGAGTTTTAATAGTAACAAAGCCAGGATCAACAGTTGTGGATTCACCGATGATCCCACCTGACTTCAAAGGATAGGTTTGTATTCATGGTCATGAGGATAGCTTTGGTTAAACTGGAAACAACACAGAGAAGTATAAATGTGGGGAAGAGTCTTTTAGAGAGGAGGACCGAAAAGGTGGAAGGGAGAAGAGAGAGTGTAGAATAATCATAATCCATTAAATGCATGTATGAAATTATCAAAGAATAAATTTAATTGATAAAACTTGCCAAACATGTCTGAGAAACAAAGATAAAACTACTAGCAGAAAATATAAAAGATGAGAGGAATTGTTACTAAAATCAGACTAAGATGATCAAACATTATCTGGGTACAGGCACAGGATGGAAAACTGATTTGATAAATAAGTTCATCAGACAAAATAAGTACATAGATGGGCTTTAGGAATGGTTCAAGAGACTAACATAATTTTGTTTATGCAAAGATTCTTCGTCAGGTCTCATTTATATGTAGTGAGATAGCAGCTGAGGGTAAAGTCAGTGGAAGTGCAAATGGCCAGATGGATTCAGGTGACCATTGCCTTCTCTGGTAGTTGATTCTGGCTGTGGTTGCGAGCTCAGCTTGGTCAGTCTGAAGAGCAGGTGCACATGCCCTGTCCATCTGGCTTCTGCTTGTCTCAGCATGGCGGTAATGTTCTTAGGGAGAGTGTCCAAGAACAAAGATTCTACAAAACTCAGGCAGGGGTTTCTATTGCTCCTTAAAACCCTGGCACAAGTCTCAGCATGTTGCTATTGTCTGTGGTCATAGCAGTCACAGACCCACAAAGACGTAACAGTGATACAGTGATATAGATCTCCAGTGTGGTGGAACACATGAGAAGGCCGATGCATTGACTGTCTTAGGGGAAACTGATTGCCACAATGCAGCTCTGAGAGTGACGTCTAGCTCCGAAGAGGCAAAACTTCCCTGACACTCAATGAACCCTGCTAGCTGTCTAGACAGAGTAACATGCTTGTTACAGGTATGGCGTTTAAAGCCAGAGCTACCAAAGTTGGTGCTGCAGCTATAATGTTCTCGCTGCTCTAAGAGCTGCTGTGAGGTGTGCCTTACTTACCACAGAGGTGGCACAAAGATTGCGCTGATGGTGTAGTGTGTGTGCCCGAGGACTGTCCATTATGGACAAGATAGAGGACAAACATCTCTTCCTATAGCTGTTCCGCAATTTCCAACCCTAGTTTCAAGCTTTGCAAATATATTCTTTATATTCTCACCTATTCTAAACCCACGGAAAGTGCCCACCCTCATGCCCAGACAACAGAGAAACTAAGTGTCTTAATGCAACGTTAAACTATGACTTTCTAAGACATACTGCATATTCTACAATGTATAATAATGCCCACAATTTAAGTTTTTATTATATTATCATTATGTACATTTCATTTCAAGGTTGTTTGCACGACTTTTAAACAGTCCTGTATTCTTTCAAAGGCTAAGTCTGTGTCTGTGTTTCCTTCTATGACTTTCACAGAGTCTGACATGGTGACAGAGACATGCCAAGCAGGATGGAGATTCTTGACTTTGTTATATCAGACCATTTATATGTTACTGTAGTAGGAGGTCGCTTGTTTGTTTCCCAAGCACCCAGCAGTTCAGACCATAAATAATCAGACAGAAGCAGTATTCATTAAATTACTGCTTGGCCCATAAGCTCTAGTTACTTATTGGCTAGCTCTTCTATTTTAACTTAATCCATCTCTATTAACCTATGTATCGCCACAAGACTGTGGCTTACCAGGTAAAGTACCTGCGTCTGTCTCCACTGGGGCTACAGTGGCTTCTCTTTGACTCTGCCCTCTTTATCCCAGCATACAACCTAGTTCTGTTCTGCCTTGACATAGGCTCAAAGCAGTTCTTCATTTACCAATGGTATTCACAGCATACAGAGGGGAATCCCACAGCAAGTTACTAGAAAAAAATCCCAAGAGGAAAAGTCTACATAGAACAATTTAATAAAGAAATGCTTCTTGAGATTTGCAAAAATAAAAAGAATATTATATATAACATAGGATTTATATATAACATATAATTTATATATAACATAGGATATCACCCATAAGAAAAAGACAAAGGGGCCCAGTCAGTTCTTTTCCACAGTTTCTAAAATACACTGTCTTCATAGTGCTGCAGACACTCACACTTGTCCTGGAGCTGGGTCTTACCAGCTAAGTCATGAAGAGAATAAGTACCTTCTAACCAGAAGGTGTGGATTTATGCCATGTTAGCCCCAACCCTGTGAAATACTAGGATGTGAGTCTTTTCTTAGACTTAAATTTTCTTAGGACTTGTGAACACTTTGACATTCCATGTCAGATTTTATGTATATGTGTAGAATTATATTTATTCAGAGGAAAGCCTTGGTTCTCCTGAAGCTCCTTGAGGAATCCTTAAGAAATGAAAGAGAACAGCCATTGGTCAAGAAAGTCCAGCAAGGTCCTATTCAGCTTGCCATATCCTGGAGCCTATTTTTATCTGATCATCGCCTTGTAAGTGTCCTTAGTTACTACTTTGCTCTCTTTGGGCATAAAATTTGAGAACTTCAATTAAAAATTCTCATAAAGTCTACTTACATTATTTTCGTATTTCAGTGGTTTGAACTGTGCATAAAAAGGGATTTACTAAAAAAAAAATAAAGAAGGAACTTACTGCAGTATAAAATTAGTCTAAAGTTCAGACCATAGGGATTTATGGGTAGAATGCTTGTCTATTATTGAACTAGCTTTATCTATCTGTCTGTCTGTCTGTCTGTCTGTCTGTCTGTCTATCTATCTAAATCTATCTTTGTAGTTGTAGTAGAAGTAGTACATAATTTTGAACTATTTAAAATCAATACAAAGTACTTTACACTATAATGATTAAGACATTTCTTTTTAACAAACACACATGAATATGAATGCACAATTAGTATACTTTTCTCTGTATATTTGTATGCGTGGCTATAAAATGTTATACAATATTTGTAATGTTTTTAAAGTACATTATTTATGGGAAGACATATTTATTTGAAATGTTCAGAAGTCCTTTAGTTCTGCTAACTCTCAGGGAAAACTTTCCAAATACATACCAGAGCTCCTTCTCTTGGTGTCCAGAGGCAGAACTCTTGGACAGTCTAATTCTCTACCTCTATTGCTCAGAAAGCACGTGGACTTACATTTCAGTCTCTGAATCTCCTTTAGACAAACACACAATATTTATAATTAAGCAGAGAATTGTGCTTGGAGTTAAGTATTAAGTATATTCTAAGTGCTAGATTCTAGATTACAATACTGAGCAAGACAGGAACTGTCTTGCCTTCAAGTGTCTTATAATTGGGTAAAATACAGTGTGTACTACCAACAGAGCATATCCATAGTGCACATTTCAAACTATTAGGCTGGACAAAAGTTATTGCACCATTTTTAGCAGACAAGAGAAAATAGAATTGTTTTCGATTGTTCTGTTTTTGCGGAACACATTACTGCCATTCTTTTATTAGAGATGTCAGAAAAATTCAAATTAGGTCTGCCTAATTGCCTCTCATTGTTGATTAAAAGCTTTCAAAGAAAGGAGGCTGTTTTATTAATATCGCTGAGACTGCCGGTGAGCAGGAAGGATCAGGCCTGCAACTTTGAGTCACTGTTGCGGATGCTGTGATGGTAAACAGATTTTGTTCTGTTGCAAGAAAAATGGTCTTATTGGTGACACAACTGTTCATGAACATTTCTAAATATCTTTATTCATCATAATACACACACACACACACACACACACACAGAGACACACACAATATTTGAGTTAGGCCTCTGGTGGGACCTAATAAGGAAGATTGTTGATAATACTAAAGCTGCATTTCTCTGATTATAATCATGAAATTCTGTTATTAGTTTCTGTCTTCATTGATGTAACAGAATACCTGAGGAAATGTCTTGGCAAGGGAAAAGTTTATTAAGGGGCACAGTTTCAGCAGGGATATGATCTAACCATCATGGTGAGAACAGAATGATAGCAAGAAGGTAAGGCAGCTGGTCACATGGAGTCTGGAGTCATGAGGCAGAGAGAGATGAATGCTGACAAGCCTATCATTTTTTATTTTTTATTTATGTTAGGACTGCCTCTCCCATTCAGCATGGATCTTTTTTTTTTTTCCAAGAAATCTCTGGGAACACCTTCACAGAGACAAGAGGTATGTTTGCACAGTAATTTAAAGTTGGCCATGGTAACTTACAATTGTAGTTAACTATCACAGACTTCATACTTCAGATTCCCCCCGGAAAGTTGTACAATTACAGAGTGCCATATGTCATCTAAAATCCACTAAACTTCAGTGTCTGGGCTTGAAATATTAAATTGTGACTATGAATATAGGGATAACTTTCATGATGAGGAAATCTGCAAAAGTAACCCCGAAGGATTCCCCGCGGCTAAATGGTGAGTGAAGAGAAAACTGACTCTTTGGAACCACAGCTGTTGGTAACTATCTTGGGATAGCTTGGGATTAAACAATTTTAGTTATCTGGCTTTGATTATTTAGTCCTCTTCCTCAACCTCCTCTTTATACTATCTCCAATAAGTTGTATAAAGACATGACACTCAAGAAGTAACTGTGAGTAATTAGGAAGTGTTATTCATAGACACAGTGTCAGACCAGGACCCATTCTTCAATCACTTAGTATTCAGGGAAAACGTCGTGTCGGAGATTTGATAGAAGTAAAGACAAGGTCAGTGTATTCAAGAACTCACCATCTGCGTTTTGAAAATAAATTTCTTTTAACCCCGATCAAATATTATAATTCTAAGACAGCAAGTACAGAAGATTACTGCATGAGATCAGAGATCAGAGAAACCCCTCAGATTGTGTTGTCAGACGCGATGTCATCAAAAGAGATATCAGATGACACTCACAAAACAACTAGATATAAATTCTTGGAACGTTCTGATTGACTATTTATATGAAATTATCGAAGCATGTTTTCATTTTCAAAAGGGAAAAAATACAGTGTAGAAAAATACTGCCAGGTTGGCAAACTCCGTTGTTAGTCACAGATCTTTCAAAGAGTGTTCCTCTAACTCACCTAGTCATTATGTCTGTTAATGGTAAACTATATCTACGACAGTTTAACTACTGCAATCTGTCCTTTGATGCTGACTGTGAAAGAGAGTCAATATTTACTCCATGGCAACTAATAGTACCAGACAATATAGCAGGGCATCTATAGAGCTCAGACGATAAGGCTTTGGGAGGAAGGGAAGCGTATCCACGCTGGACTATTGGTCAGGATGAGGAATATTGAGACTTTCACTTCAAATACCCTACCTACTCCTTTCAAATATGCCACTGTCATGGAATATAGTATCATCACCTTCAATCATCCCCTTCAGGCTGTAATTATAGTCTGAGAAACTCATAGGAGAAGACATACTACTTCTGAGAAAGAGCTAAGATGATATGAGTCATCCATTGTCCAGATCCATGGAGATTTCCACCTAGTAGGTAAAGGGATTTTTCAGTAATGTATAAGCAAAGTCAGAAGAATTGACACCATTACAGATTAATGGAAGGGTCACTGATACCTAAGCAGAGTTGGAAACTGGTACATGTATATGAGGGGAGCTTTCTGGTAATTGCTTAATTCTTCAAATGCTTCTCCTTGGGGGTGTCACCTGCACCCCACTTCTCGGCAATGTTTTTCCCTAAATACGAGTGGTACCTGATACCCCATTTTCTCCCTTTTCCTTCCTCCAGAGAAGACCAGATCTTGAAGCAGACCAGCTCTCTTTCTTCCCTTGAGGGCTTGCATAACTTTAGGGAAGGTTTACTAGGTCTAATAAGCAGGCTTCCCTGCCTTGACAGAGAGGCCCATTTGGGAAATCCCATTGTGAGTGCTCAGTACTGTCTGGGCTTGCACAGTAATTACTTGTGTTTTTCACCACTAGCAGTGTGCTGTGAAGGTATATAAATTCATATTTATATCAATATAAAGCTACTGTCTTCACTTGCCTGACTTTCTTGTATATATTCCAGTTGTCTCAGCACTGAGCAGGAAGAACTTGATCAGTCCGAGCTAACCTGAGCTATATAGAAAATTGTGTTTCATATACAATTATATTCATTTTGTACATTTTATTTTAATTCATAGACAATTTATACATTACTAATTAACCATGTCAAGATGGTGTTAGGATATCCTCACACTGACCTGACATTGACCTGTTTTCAAAGAAGAGATTTCTATTGGGAAACAGCAGTAGTACATGGCCAAGATGGAAGAAATGATTGGAGAAACATTTCATGGTCAGTAGCACATAATGTTTAAAAACCATTCCCTTAATCCCCTATATACGTCAAGGAAATGGCACTAACAACAGAGTGACCAGGTATCTGTATTTCAATAAAGTTTAGACCTAAGAAACTTTGGAATGCATGGAGGGAAAAAATCAGCAGTTTTGGTTTATATCAATATCTCTAGAAATTGGAAAACAATTTTATGTCTGGGTTTTCTAGGAATGGCAAACACCTCAGGATACTGCAGTATTTGCCAACTTCCACCTATTTACCACCTATGATGTGGGATATCCTTCTGTATATGTGTTGCTTTTATTGTTTGACAAATAAAGCTGTTTCTGACAACAGCTTAGCAAAGTAAAGACAGGCTGGAAATCCAAATAGAGACAGAGAGAGAGTGGGCACATTCAAGGAGATTCCATGTAGCCACCAAAGGAGAAAGATGACAGAACATTCCACGTAAGCCACAGCCTCGTGGCAATACATAGAATAAGAAAACTTGATTAATTTAAGGCAAAAGAGGCAGCTAGGAATATGTCTGAGCCATTAATAAAACAGTGTTGTATTTAATATAATTTCTGTATGATTATTCTGGTATGGGCAGCTGGGAAATGAAAGTGTAGCCTCTGTTTGTACACTTAAGAGGGTTTTCCAAAAGATCACCTTTAGAAACTAAGTACAGGTTTATTTACCTATTTTCTGAGTGATGGAGATCACAGACATGCTCAGTGTGTTTAAAATCAAAAGAGACTAATGGTTAAATCTTTAAACCATCCAAAGAGTTAAGCTATGTTTACTAGGTTGGGCTGAGTAGTGGCTTTGGAATTATTTAGTGCAAAACCAAAACTCACTTTACGATAAAGCAAATGACTTTAAGCAAATCCTCCAATGAATATTAAGATAAAATGTATGGTGTTCAAATTAAAAGAGGCCTTGCTATTTCTCAGGACATATGAGTTCATATTCAAGATGAGGAACACAGAGTAGTGGCTTATGGCATCGATGTGAAATTTCTACCGTGTTGTCCATGAGACACATGCTTATGTGCTCTCAGATTTTTCTAGGAAGATCCTATAATTATCTGTAATTTGAGGGGAAGCATCCTACCTTATCTGTGGGTCCACATGATTAATCTCTGAGTCACTGACCTCAGGGAGTTCTCCATCACCAACAGTGGAAATCCTGACAAATGCGTGGCTGTCCTTTAACTCCTACCACATGCCAGAGGGTATTAATCCAATTGTAAGCTACTTTTCTGGGCTAGTTTTAAGAATGAAAAAATATCAATTTCTGCTTTTTCTCTGTCTAGTTTGTGCTCTCTTGTCCTCTATCCTGATAGAAAATCTTCCAGTTAGCAGGAGAAAAACATGATGCACAAATATGGGCTTTTTCAGTCTTGTCTTTGACAAACTTGCAAAGCCCATCTCTAAGCCCTCAACTGCTCTGTGTATATGAAAACCAGACTTTTGCTATTTTTCCATACTTTGGTCATTTTCACTGTATTATGGATTTTGACAGGGATATCAGACAATCATATTCTAAGCCTGTCAGTCCATGACACTTCATTTCTAATTTACACTGCTTTTACTGGGTCTTCCCTCACGCCTGGGTGTCAGGCTGATGATGCATCTATTTACTGAACTTGAATCAATTCAATTGAATCAAGGCAATTTTAGACCTTGTTAAAGCATTTGTTTTACTCTCCCAGCCTCAAATTTATCAGTACTTTCTTCTCTTTGTTTCTCTGTTTCTCTGCTTCTCTCTGTCTCTGTGAGGGGGTTGGGAGGAAGGAAGTGATTGTTCTTAAGAACCCATTTCTCTTCAGAAATGAGTCATGCCTGGAGAAAAGGAAACCCAAGTAATCACCCTTTATTTCAGAGGTGATGGACGGTGTTTTCAATTTTTGAAGCTGTAGTAAGTCAGAATGTCAAACCATGACTCAATGCTTGACTACACACAGTGAATTGTAACCTTCCAAACACACACTGGACAGTATGTATTGGGTGTGTTTTTATCTCCCTGCAGGCAAAATAAAACAACTATATTTTGTAATGAGATAATTTATTCCAAATAATGGTAAGGGAATGCCCTCAATAGCTATGAGTAGGCCCCTGACATTTGTATGTATAAATAAGAAAAATAGAAAACAGAGATGAGTATATCTTGACTTCATATTTACCTCTCAATTAAAGACATTTGGAAATAAAAGAATCACAATACCAACTTGCACAATAATAAAAATATATAATAATATATCTTTAAATAAAACACACAACTTTTGAACAGTCCCCACTCCTCTTTAAACCATTAGTTAGAGCAAGACTGTCAAACTCTGTTTACAAAACCTGAGTATACCCTATCTCCCTTCACAGCATAACTAACCCATGCCTTCTACATTCTAAAGCAAGAACCATTCACAGAATGCACATTTTCATCTTTTCTCATTTAAGTGAAAATACACACTGATTTTGTGTACGTGATACTAGGGAGTGTACCTTGAGCTTTGTGGACTGAGGAAAATACTTTACCATTGAGCTGCAGAGCCAGTATTGTTTGACTTTTCACTTTGGGACAAGATCTTATTTGATTTCCTGAGTTTTTTTTCTTCCTAATATAGATATGGGTTTGGGGGAAATATTGGGGCTGGGGCAATGGCTAGGCAGTCAAGAGCACTTCTGCCTTTCCAAAAGTCATGAGTTCATTTCCTAGCAACCACATGGTGGCTCACAACCATCTGTAATGAGATCTGGTGCCCTCTTGAGGAAGAAATCTGGTCAGTTATCCTCATCAACTTAGACTATGAAACTCAATATGAAAACGTTCAACAGACCCGCCATATATTGGCTGTCCATGCATGCTTCAACATTGCCAGGGCATACATTTCATTCACTCATTCATTTGGGGAAATATACTGGTTCGGCATAGGAAATTACAAAGTTACTTGATTAGTTAGTTCTTCTTGGTTAAGTTAGGCTTGGATTCTGGAGAACAAGGAAGAATACTTTAATCCAAATTTGCTTTCCTTTCTTCCAATGGAATGTCAATTTTGTGTTGAAAGTTCTGGGCCCTGCTATTGGGAGACCTGCAGCAGAAGCTAGCTGAGCACTTTGGAAAATTCCCTGCTTGTTTTCTCACTGAAATACCTTGCCCCACTAGACAACACAGCATTCTTCGAGACATAGCCTCAGCCCCTCATGGAAATACAGGGCTCTAAGGACTTCGGGTAATTCTGTCTGACGTGTAAAACCTTTTTTACAGTCTCTTGGCTACAGCATGTCAATTAAAATCTAAAAAGTGAAAACTTTTGAATCTTGTTTCAATTAGCTTGGCCAGGTTTGTCATGCATTACCCAACGAGATAAGCACACACAAGACAACTTAGTCTCCTTGCTGATGTTGAAGTCTCTTGTCTTCAGTGTGTACTGAGAAATGGATGCCACAGGTCAAAATCCATTAGAAGTTCAAACAGTTACTGAAAAACCAGCACCACTCAGATATCAAAGTTTGTGGTCTAGTATCTTAAACCTGTGTGAAATAAATTCTGTATAGAGCTTGTCCTACAGCATGGATTAAAATGTAATGGACCTTACTTGTATTCACAAAAATTATCCTTTCTTTTAGGGGGTGAAAGAGGGAATTCAGATTCTATATTGCTAGGCACACTCTTTACAACTGAGCTGTGTACCTAACTCCTCCTCCACTTTTCTTTGAAGACATAGGCTTGCTGTGCTGTAAAGATGCCCAAATTCCCAACATTTCTAATTTCTCTGGTACTGGAATGGCAGACTGGCCCCACCTCACTCAGTTGTGTTATTGCTGCTATGGTGTCTTCCTCTCTTTCAAGCGCCTTAGCAGAATAAGTATTTTGTGGTTAACTTCGGACCCATTGACTCTAATATTTTGTTTAACTTAGAGGCTCTTAAATGACTTCAGATTTTGATTTTCTCTTAAAGGTGCTTGACTGATCATGACTGGAGTCATGCATCAAAGGCCTAAAGGACACATACTGTTATAGCTATCGTTTTCATTGTTACTATGGGAGAAAACACAATAGAGAAAAAAAAACACAGAACTTAATACCCAAATATCACATGCCCCAAATATATAAAGCCATGTAAATAAATTTATTTATTTATTTGCTTTTTGGAAACCGATACTTTATTCATACTCTGTTTGCTTCATTCCTGGGCCAGAAATCTGGTTGTAAAAATCTACAAGTGTCCATCCACACAAACACTTAGGTATCCCAATGTTTGAGAGTGAAGTGCCTAACTACAATGGTGAGAGTGAGTAGGAACTGAGAGCTCTTCTGGTGCTAGGCCCTGAGCCCAATACCTTGTCTTATTAAACAAACTGATCCTTACAGTGAGAAGTTTTTAGATGTACAATAACCAAAAGATCATTCAAAATCAAATGTGTGATCAATATGTGTTTCTGTCACTGATAGCCTATGTTGCCCAATGAAACTTCACAAGGTTTTTGTGGAGGGGGGGATGCAGAGGGGGGAAGCATAAATGTGTCATGAGTAGAGAAGATACTGATCTAGATCAGTTTTATTTTGGCATTTTCCAGGACTATATGCTGGCTTATAAATTTACCTCTTCCTCCCATCTGCATTTTTCACATACAGATTACTTTTTTTCACTCTTTAGATGTCAAAATTGGTTTGGAATTGCTTATGTTCCATCTAGTTTCCAATCAAACTCTACTCCTAGAAATCAGAGTTCAGTCTCCGTATTGTCACAGCCTCCCCTCCACTTCCAGCTACTCTCCTCCAGTGTTTATCCTTTACCTTAGAGAAATAATTATCCAGTATAATCATGTTGCCGCCATGTGATAATCTAGTGTCTCTAACAAAGGGGTGTGGTTTTGAGTTACAGCTTCAGCTTAATGTACATTAGCTATGACTTCTCCATCACAATTGTGTGAAACGGCTTGTTTTAGGAATATTTTAGGAAAGGTGTGCAACATTTGGGCTTTAATGTAAATTCTAAGAAAAGGCAGACTATTTCTCATACAAACTATGAAACAGCACTTGTGTCTCTTGACTGAGGCTTATAATTTAGAAACCTACTTGAATACAACTTGGGAAAAATTATTGTCTCCTCAAATTTAAAAGTTTTAAACTTCCATGCTAGAGTCTATTGTTATGCTATTAATTTAGAATCTTATTCTATTGTGTTCAAAATCCAGAGGAATTTAACCAATATCGCCCTGTCATCTTTCCTTTACCTCACTACTAAAAGTGAAAAAAAAAATTAGAAAACCCCTAGATGTCAGTTTCTGAACCAATCAAAAAATATTCAGACATAAATCTGTTAGCCCTGTGGTACTGTAGAGGGATTTTTGCATGTGGGGATGCATGCTAAAATCTTGCATTTTATTTTTAGATAAAGTTAATGTAGGGCTCATATAATTAATCTTGCAAATTTCCTGAAGATATTCCCTAATTCCTGTGAAGAAAATTGGTATTTCCTGAACCAAACGAGTGTTGAATACCTTGAGAAGTCAAACAAGAAGGTCCACCCTTATTTCTCTGTTCAGCATGCTGAAATTTCTAGAAGAGTTGTTTTTCATTGTTTCAGTCCGAAGTCGACATTTTTCAGATGCCAACTTTAAGAAAAATTAAACCAAAGGATTAATACCTAGGTCACGGGTAATAGAAATTTCACCGGCTTGGGAGCACTGGGCTTACAAAATTGAAACAAGTGGCCCTATTCATTATTAATAAGAGTATACAGTTGTGTTTAAACTAAATATCAAAGTCTGTTTTGATTTGAAAGGACCAAGTGACTCCATGATATAAAGCCCCTTGCTGACTTTTTATGAATTTTTTTTAGAGCTCTTCATACAATTTATAGCCTTGTAATCAGCAGGGTCCTATAGATCAAGGTGTAAGGAGAGTAAAATATGTTTTGTTAAACAAAAACTGTGAAATACTTCATTGTGGAAAATAAATTATGATCTCTTCCCCACTTCTCTGCTCCCAGATTTTCAACTTCTATTTGGCATATTTTTTTTTAATGCTGAAGAAAATCCAATTACTTACATTTCTTTAAAGGGGAAGTATGATTTAAAAATACCAATACTGAGATGTTAAGCCCTTGAGCCCATACTTGCAGTTGTGTTTCTGCAATATGTTGATGAATGGCTTTAGTCTTTAAAAAGGGAGTTTTCCCATAATGGATGCTTATACAAACTGACTAGGTAATGGCTATGACTTACTTAAACATTTCATAGAGTCAATTAATTTCTTTACCTACAAAGAAAATTGAACACAGTATAAAGTATATCTTTTCACTGTAAAGCTATCTTTAAAAGTACTATATAAGAAAAACAAGCAAACATATAGATAAATATGTAAATAAGCCGTTAGCAAGTATAGAAAAATTTGCCATTCAGTTTTTTCCCATATTTGTAAAACTTAATTTGAAGTCATTGAAAATCTGGTCAAGTATTTGTCCAATGCTCCATATTACCAGATCCACATATTTGACATTCTTATTAATTTTATGATTTATAAATTGATGAAAAGAAAGATTTTTTTCTTGCTAATCTTATATATTTGGAAACTCAACATAACATATAATTTGAACATTAATTTGAACAGATGCCACTAGCTTGAGAATTAAACAAGAAAATGAAGAAAGAAGAATTTAGCTAATGTCTTTTGGTCATCATGAATTATTATTTAAGCAATTATTGTGAAGGGATTTTTATATGTGGGTCTGAGAACTCTAATACTCCAGAGAACCAATAACTTCCTAATTAGTTTAGATTAATCTCAAATTTATTATAATTTAATAATATTAATTAATATAAATTAATATTAATTAATAATATAATATAAATTTAATATTATAATATTAATATAAATTTAATAGCATTTAATAAGAATAATTGTTTTGTAAAGCATTTTACTTACATTATCATATTGGATATTGGTAAATAAACTTGTAAGACAAGCATTATTTGTTCCTTTCATGTATAGAAGTACTAAGTCCTAATATGTTTTAGTAAAGATTCCAGTTAACAAATTTGTTATCACTTTTAGATCTTTGTATATATTTATTTATATTTTGATGGGGTCAGGGAATAATACTTATTTGTGTTCAAACTCAGTTTTGTAAATGGTCTCATGTAGCCCAGGGTGGCCTACAACTTTCTACGTAGCTGAAAATGAATTTTTTATCCTTCTTTCTCCACTGTGGAGCAGACCACCAGGCTAGATTTCTCCAGTGCTGCGAGTCAGACATAGGAAGTAAACTGGGCAAGCATTCTACCACCTGAGCTCTACCTTCAACCCCAGGGGTTCAACTTAGGCTTTTTTCTTTTTCTTTGATAATAAACTATCCAACTGTAGGTTAAGCTTTCTTAAACTTGTTTGAGTTTAGTCAAATGCATGAAGAAAGAGCAGAAAGTGACCTAGAATGGATTATTTTCACTTGTTTAGTGACTGGGCTTCGTTCCTTACAGCATTAAGACTGCAGAAGTTGGCTAGAAAGGTTTTGATAATCTCACTTAAGAGAAAATTAAGATTTAAAAAATTAGACTTGAAGCTACATAAAGGAGCCTACATTAGACCAGCTTCTGATGCTACCAACTCTTTCTGTATCATGGTCTCCTACAAGATACCTAAATACCTTTAGCTATGTATCTTTTTGCCCCATTTTCCTCCAAGTATTCACAGTAACTTGTTCATCCACTCATTATTTTATATATTACAATCCTGCTCCCTCAGTAAACCAAGTAAAATACTAAAAATGAGTTATGTGTGAAAGGCAATAATGACTAATTTCAGCATTACCATTAAGGAATTCATTTTGTAACATAATTAACATTTTTTTCATCTGTGGGATTTGTTAAGATTTGAGAGACTAGTTTAAACCAAATGTGGAAAAGACTGAAACTATTTTATAATTAAGCCCTAATGCTTTGATTCTAGGTTAAATGGCTTAGTGAAAACCGACATGTAATATGTGTCTAAATGAATCTTGTCTCTCAGCACTATATCCTAATATTTTTCAGTGTCTACTTAGGTTAGAGATTTTGAAAGCCAATGAATTGAAATTCAAATAAGCTCTGTACTAAGCTCCACTTATTTTCTGATTCTTTATAAAGACAATGTAATTTCATTAATTAGCACCAGTAAGAACCATCACTTACTTTTGTGTTCTTCCTGCTTCATGCATCTGTGATGTTGCATAATGTGGCATTTTTGCACATTCCTCAACCAGGACTGTCAGCGGTTGAATTACCATGTGTTGGCAGTATCTGTTAAAACTAGATCAGTGTAAGTCTTGAGAATAAGAAGTGTGAAACTTTCAATAAGATGACTTATCTTGGATAAAATACACTTGTTTCTTATTTCTGTTGTTAGTAATGGCATCTGACATGCTTTGGAGAAATTGTAAACCAGTGCCCTAAGACACTGAACAATTAAGTATTTTTCTACATTTTCATAAATGTCCTCAGGATATTTATCTTCTATCCATTCCGTGCTTTTGTGCTTGTTTATCATTTGATGAAACATTTACCTTTAAAAAGGGCAGAAAATAGGGTGGACTGACTCCTATAAAACATATAGAAACTATTTACAGTATTTCAGGTTTATGAAATTTATGTTTTCAGAATTAACATGAAATCCATTTAATGCAAAACTCACTATTTCTTTGTCAGGAACTCTGCCAAGCTGAATAAATACATAAAGGGGGAATCTTGGAAGTGGGAGACAGGCTGGTGACTCATGATGGGGTCAGAGCCTTTGCTATTTGCTTAGAAACAGAACTCTTTCTGGCTGCTGTGGGGAGGAAGTGATGATGGAGAGCCGTTAGTTCCTGAGCAAGAGGCTTTGGCAGTTGGAAGGTCAGGGGTTAAACATGTGCTATCTCAGCTATGCTGGGTGCAATAACAACATTAGGCATCGGGAGAATGATCTATCAAAGCAATTAGTCAAACAGGCCTGTGGTAGCCTAGATATGCCCAGCTCTGTTTACATCTGTTTATCAGCTTGAGATAAGGATGCTCACAAACCTTTTTGTTACCTTGAGAAAGTAGACACCTGGAGGCAAACATTAGGAAGCAGTGTCTCCAGAAATTCATTTTGAAAGGATGAGAACTGCTCCCAGATGTGATTAAACAATATTTACTTCAAAATGCTAACAAAATAAAATAAAAAGAAGAGGAAAAAAAGAGAAGCAGGTAAAGAAGTATTTATTGTATTTTCCCTACTTATCAGTCTATTCGCTTGAGAAAAAATTACAGAATTGTATGGTTTTTTGATCAATATGAAAAGTTTTCTTCCTGCTGCGTAAGAAGCAGGGAAGGCCATTTACATGCTTTTAGTTCTTCTTTTTAATTAACTATAAGTTTTTCTTTAAATACTGCCCATGGATTCAATTCATTTGCCTTTCATAGATTTTGTTGACCAGATTACTCCATGATTCTTTCCTCTCAGAGGACTGTACCCTCCTAGATAATTACCATAACACCTTTCTTTCCCCTACTTGATTATAAAAAGAAATGTAAAGCAAGCACTTAGGAAGGGGCTATTCATAAGAATATTGCATAGGGTCGAGGGGATGGCTTAGTGGGAAAAGCTTGGTTAACTAAGATGAGGACCAGAGTATGTTTAGATCTCAGAGTCCGTGTAATAGTCAGGTCTAAAGACAGACGCCTCAAAGTTCAATGTGTTGAGTGGGGAAGGGTAAATGAGCAGGCCAAGACACATAAACTAATCTTTCTGGCCATCCAATTAGTAAACTTCAGGTTTAGTGCAGGATCTTTTCTCAAATAAATACTGTGGAAGAAGAGAAGAATACCATATATTGACCTTTGTTCTCTACATTTTGACAAATAGACTTGTGCACACATGTACACATGCATATACACAGAGAATAGAGTAGAATGTTTCAAGGTTGTTGATTATACACATGCTGAATTATAGATATTAATTTTTGCTTCTTTTTAGAAAAGTTACTTTTTTCTTGTCTGTGGCATTAGTTTTTGCTAATATTTTATTATTTACTCTATCAAGGGACTTATAACCCAGTGTTGGCAATTTTTAATCTAAAGTATGCCATATGACAATTGGTTTCTTAAAGGGTATATTATTTTACAATTCAGGTGGAGCAGAGATCTACCAGGTCCAAATCCTGTAACAGCATAATCAGGAGGATTTTAACATGGAAGTTTTGTCAAGATTTAAACGAATGTGTTTTCTGAATTTTACTATTCATTCATGCAGTAAATATGGAAGGAGCTTTAATTCACAGCCCTGTTCATTTGCTACCAAACAGCATTTTAAATAAGGCCCTATGAAAGTTTTTCTAGGCAGATGCTTGCTTTGATTTTAAACTATTATTAGATTTGCAGAATACATCAAAGGCCAACTACAAGCAATCTGCTTTAGCACTAGATTTGGGATGATATGGAACCATTCAGGTCCTCAGAGCTATACTTCAACAACAGACCCCATTTAAAGTCCTGTGTAATCACTTCCGCAGAGACTAAGTTTCATGAAGAGTCTATGAATAAGGAAGAGTGTGGTATGGGCAGGAGGTTTGTATAGAAGAATGCAAGTTTCTATATCAACCATCCAGGCAAGAATACCAATTGTGGGATACACTCATTATACTAAGAGAGGACTTCTGGTATTTTAGAACCTTCTCTCTGAGAGAGAGGCAACAGAACAGGATGGCATTAAATGGAAGATTATATTAGATGGACATATCCAAAAGTGTAGTCTCCTCACAAAACTTGCTGCAGCCACTCAGACTATTTCAGTGAGATGTCTGTGCTCCTATTACAGGATTTTAGCTTTTTTTCTGACTTCAAATCTTGTCTTCCTCTTGATTTGATTAAGTGATTCTTTCCAGTTCTTACTCAAATACCACTTAATTAAGAAATTCCAGTGTCGAGATTAAGTCTAGTATTTCTCTTTTGTTTTATAGGGTGTCCTGAAATATTAATGTGAGTATTTAATGAATTCTCATGTCATCCAGGAGAATAGAAGTTCTCACAAACATATCTTGAATCTCCTCAGTCTTTGTTATGAATTGGGTATGAAATTTTGCCTCAAAAGCTTCATGTGTTTCAGACTTTCTTCCCAACTGATATATCCAGTCATTGGGAGGCGATGGGAATAGGGCTCTGGTCTAGACTGTTGGTCAATCAGTAGATGAATTCATAATTGAATGAGAATTTGAGAGGTGATAGAAATGTTCACAGATTGTGTCTATTAGGAGGAAACAGGTTACTAGGATGTGTCCTTTAGGCTCTCAATTATCCTTGTTCCTACTCTATCATCCATGAGGCCTCCAGGTAGCTATGGAGTGAGAGGCATGAAAATTGATAGATGTTACTATAAAATGTGACTTTATTATTTAAAACCTTTCACCTCATTTTTTGATAAATTAGTAAGGCAAAAATCTATTTAAGCTATGGTATATATTTCTGTCCCACCAGCCAGTTCCCAAATAACCACAGGGAGACATAGGAGACATTTTTGTTTTGTTTTCTTTGCTTTGTTTGGCTTTTTGAAACAGGGTTGCTCTGCATAAGAGCCCTAGCTGTCCTGGAACTTGTTCTGTAGACCAGGTTGACCTCGAACTCACAGAGATCTTCCTGCCTCTACCTCCCTAGTGCTAAAATTAAAGGCTTGCACTACTGTGCTTGGCAGGACTTCTTATTAATTATAAAATCTCACGCAATAGGTTAGGCTTATTACTAACTAGCTCTTACTACTTTAATTAACCTATTTTTAGCAATTTATCATTTGTCTTGTGGCAGTATTTCCTTTACTTTGTCCTGCTCATGATGCTTCCTCTCCATCTGGCTGATGACTCACTGAGTCTCCACACTTCTTCCCAGATCCTCTCTGCCAGAAAATCCTGCCTAGCAATTGCTTGTTCAGCTTTTGATTACAGCATTCCAAGTGACACATCTCCACATTGTATTAAAAGATAATTCTACAAAATTTTAAATTATAAAAGTCCATTGTCTAGATTTTACAACAGATTAATATATTGTTATAAGTAAGAGTATTTTCCCTACTACCTATCTTCTTAAAGGAGCCACACCAAATATAAATAGGTAGCAGATATTGACTAAATTTGTAAGAAAACTAAGAGAAAAGTTAGTATATATTCTACACGCTTTAATTTCTACCTAAAACCCGAACAAAGTTCATGATACTGCAATTTGCTAATGGTTTAAGTAGTATAAATACTATTTTTTATTTTGGAGTCTATTTGAATGTGTTTACGTATGGGTGTGGTATATATGTACTTTTGTGTGCAAGCTCATATTCTCTGTAAGCATGTAGAAGGAAACAAGAGGAAGACAATGGATGTCCTGTATCATTTTCTGCCATATTAGCCTAAGGCAAGGTTTCCCATTGATCCTGAAGTTAAGTTTTCTGCCAGTAACTGCTAATGAATAAATTAGTAGTTAAAGGTACTTGTTACCAATCCTGATGGCCAGGATTTTATTCTTAAAACTCATATGCCTAACAGAGAGAAAAACTTCTATAAGTAATACTCCCATCTCTACAAATATCCTTTGACATACATGTGAATATGTATGTACTCACGCATACGTACATGTATACACAGGAGTAAAACATAATTTATTAATCAATGTAAAAATATATTAAAACTAAACTACTTATGGGATATGAATTCATTTTAATTCTAGCACTTTCCCTAGGGAGATATGGAAATAAAAAAGGATAGAAACACAGACATATGTACAAAAAAGCTGAAACCAGGTGGGTTTTGTTTACACTGATGGAATGTACTACTACAAACAACCTGGAACCTCAGGACATTGATAATGTACAGCACAGGCATAAGTGGTCTTGGTAGATGGTGTCCATAAATTAGCAGTTTCAAGCTGTAAACATCCAGAAGGTAGAAGCTGTGAATGAGAGTTTTTGCTCATACTTGTCAATCATTCTTAATGAGTCAAGGTCCATACATTCACATGCTGTCAACATCTACATTGGAATAGAAGAAAGATTTGTCATCCATCTGACACTCAACAATAAGGAGAAGGCTTTGTCATACCCATGGGTCTTAGTTATTAGGTCTTTGTCATGGCTTATTGCATGACAAACAATAACATTCACTCAGAACTTGATCTGCTCATTACATATTGACTCAAGAACTTTCTAGTCCCCTATAGGCATCTCTTCTGGAAATATTTGTTACTCATAATATCATGGTGCTACAAAGGCACTGGGTTTTTCAAAGGATCATGAAATTTGACTACATTAAAATTTTTTTTTGGATGGTGCTTAAATTAGTCAACTGAATTATTGAAGCAACACGGAAAGTTATTGAGAATCAGGTTTCAATGCTGGTAGGAAAATGCAATAATCAAAAATTTAGGATTAATAAAATTGTCCTGGGAAAGACCATATATTAAGATTTCTTTATGAAGAATTTCTGACCTTGCAAATGATTTAAAAGGCAGATAAATTTAAGGTATATTGTTATCTTTCATGTACAAAAGTTATAGAACATTCCATATCTGGAGATAAGTTATGATTTACTACTGTTTCATACATTTTCTATGTTTAAAATGAGAAATAGTAGAAAGCCTTGGCTCAGGGTAGAGTGAACTAAAGACTTAGGCAGCCTTGTGCCTTTTCCAATAAGAACAGAAATGTAGGAGGGAGGGGAAGATGAATGAGCAAGGTGAGACAGGTAGAGTGCAATGGGACAATCCAGTGATAGCATGGGAAAGGGAAATGGATACATCAAGGAACCTGGTGCATAGATGAGTCAGTCCTAGAAGGCCAAGAAAGAATATATAGAGAAAAAAGTGAACACAGTCTCCCTGGTCAGGATAAATGAACAGAGTCTTTGGGAAGAAAACTATTGACATTCATGATTTACATCTCTTTCATATTATTGACTTATGTTAAGCTCAAGTTTTCTAACTTATATTTATAAAAAAGCATATGTAAATTATATGCATACATTGTTTGTATTTTGAGTTAAATAGTACTGATGAATTCAATAAAAACATATGGTGAATAGGAGGTCCTTCTGTATTTGTGTTAATTTCATTGGTTGAATAAAGAAGCTGCCTTGGACTTTTGATAGGGCAGCCCTTAAGTGGGTGGAGTAGACAGAACAGAATTCTGGGAGGAAGAAGGCAGGCAGAGAGAGCTGTCATGGAGCCAGTTACCAGGTCAGATATGCTGAATCTTTCCTGGTAAGCCACAACCTCGTGGTGACATACAGATTATTAGAAATGGGTTGAATCAAGATGTGAGAGTTAGCCAATAAGAGGCTAGAACTAATAGTCCCAGCAGTGATTTAATTAATAAAATTTCTGTGTGGTTATTTCGGGGGCTAAGCTAGCCAGGTGTTGGGAGGCAGCCCGTACTCCTCCTACTACAGATATATGGCACCCAACGTGTGGAAACTACATCTACATAAAGCCTGAGATAGCTTGGGAAGTAATTCTAGAACAAAATAACAGCATTACACAGGGTTTTTCAGTAGCTATGGAGCCTTTACTAGAACTAGCTCTTGTAGACCAGGCTGGCCTTGAACTCAGTTTATAATCTTATGGAGGCCACTGTGTGATTTTCTTTGGGCCTTGCAAGCTGTGGAAACTGGTCAGGATGGAAACTCCAACTAGCAGGCCCCTCATGGTACAGAATGGCACCCACATGGATAACTGCATCCACAGGAAGCCTGAGAAAGCTTGGGAAAGAATCAAGTAAAGCATGTTTTCTTCATAGAAGCAATTTCTCAGGTATGCTCTGCTTGCTAGAGGCAAGCATGTGCTTTCATCTAAGAGAGGCTTCCTGACTCAGCTTTAGCTGCAAAACCCTACAGCTCTTTAAGAGGTCCTGCCACAAAGCACTTAATGGTGTTGATGAAAAGCTGACTGCATGTTTTTCAGTTTTCAGCCATAGCAGGAGAAAAGCTGCGCCATTCTAAAATGCCAGCTTTCTGGGCTGTCCTGCCAGGGGAAACTGACTATTTCAGGCAGGCGGTCTGACTATGGAGCATTTGAATGTGGTCTATGAGCAGGATGCTGCAGCTTTCTTGCTGGCAGGGACCTTGAAACACCGTAGAGTTGTGGCAATAAACATGGATACAGCCAGTACCTCAGCCATAAGGCTGAAATCTCAGAAAGCTAAGAAATGAGCTGGATCTAGCCATCAAAGCCATGGCTTTAATCCTCTCCATACTGCTTAGCAAATTAAAGACTCATGTGGTCAGAAAAAGGGAGATATACAGTAAAAAGAGATTCAAAGATGAAGAAAACCTCTAAATGGTTTACAGTGTGTTAAAATATATGTAGGCTAAAGGTTAAAGTTCTTAAAGTAAAAAAAAAAGAAAGAGAGTAGTTGGGTGTGGTGGTACACACCTTTATTCCCAACACTTGGGAGACAGAGATAGATTGACTTCTGAGACTTCAAGGTGTGGTAGCACACACCTTTAATCCCTGCACTACAGAGGCAGAGACAGGTGGATCTCTGTGAGTTCACGGATAGCCTGGTTTACAGAGGGAGTTCCATGGAGAACCTGTTTCAAAGAGCCAAAAGTTAAAAGTATAAATAAAAGAAATAGAGGTTAAAATAAAGCCACATAAAGATGAAAAATACACAGAGAATCTTGATACTGTATGTTATTATGCTCTCTTTGAACTGTTTGAATGCTGAGAAAGGAGCAACAGTTGCTAAAAAATATTTGCTTATAAATGTTACCGAATTAATCCAAGATAGGTATTTTGAAAATACCTTGACTTCAAAATTGAAGTAAAAAGGTATGTTACTTTAGATAAGAGATTTTTCTTTTGTTTCCACAGGAAATGAGAGAATGTGGATTCATTCTGAGTTAAGAAAAATCAGGTTTGATTAAGGAAGACCACCTGAGAAATCTCTGGTAGGAACAGATGGCCCAGCTGTCTGAGTTCTGCATCAAGAACAGATTTAAGATGCTGCCTGAGATGATCAAGCCTCACAGGATACTCCAGTCAGGACTTGATCATAACTCTAAATTTTCTTTAGGTTCCAGGAAGGTGAGCAACCAAACTGACAAGGCTCACATTGAGTCCGTCCATGATGTAGAGTTCAAGCTCATCGCCATTGGTGTCCTTGGTTTCTCAGTCCTCCTCCACCGTCAGCCATATTCAGAGAGTCCAGTTTGGTCCCCTGTTCCATCAGTCCCATTCCAACTAGACTTGGTGGTCTCCCGTTAGATCTGTCCCACCGTCTCAATGGGTAAACACACTCCTCACGGTCCTGACTTCCTTGCTCATGATCTCCCTCCTTTTGCTCCTCATCAGGACCTTGGGAGCTCAGTCCGGTGCTCTTATATGGGGCTCTGTCATTTTCTCCATCCAATGCCAGGTGAAGGCTCTATGGTGATATGCAAGATATTCATGAGTATGGCAATAGGATCTGAACATTTCTGGCACCCTCTCCTCAGCTGCCCAGGGAACTAGCTGGGGGCGTCTTCCTGGACACCTGGAAACCCCTCTAGAGTCAAGTCTCTGCTAACCCTAGAATGGCTCCCTTAATTAAGATATATAATTCCTTGTTCCCATATCCACCCTTCCTATATCCCAGCCATCCTATTCCCCCAAGCTCTTCCCATCCTCCACTTCACACTTTTCTCTCCCCATCCCCCCATCCCACCCCACCCCAAGTTCCGATTTTTTGTCCGGCAATCTTGTCTACTTCCAATATCCAGGAGGATAACTATATGTTTTTCTTTGGATTCACCTTCTTATTTAGCTTCTCTGGGATTTTTTACGAATTATAGGCTCGATGTCCTTTATTTATGGCTAGAAACCAATTATGAGTGAGCACATCCCATGTTCATCTTTTTGGGCCTGGGTTACCTCACTCAGGATGGTGTTTTCTATTTCCATCCATTTGCATGCAAAATTCAAGATGTCATTGTTTTTTACCGCCGAGTAGTACTCTAATATGTATATATTCCACACTTTCTTCATCCATTCTTCCACTGAAGGGCATCTAGGTTGTTTCCAGGTTCTGGCTATTACAAATAATGCTGCTATGAACATAGATTGAAGCATATGCTTTTTGTAATATGATTGGGCATCTCTTGGGTAAATTCCCAACAGTGGGATTGCTGGGTCCTGGAGTAGGTTGATCCCAAATTTCCTAAGAAACCTCCACACTGCTTTCCAAAGCGGTTGCACAAGTTTGCATTCCCACCAGCAATGGATGAGTGTACCCCTTACTCCACATATTCTCCAGCAAAGGCTATCATTGGTGTTTTTGATTTTAGCCATCTGACAGGTGTAAGATGGTATCTCAACATTGTTTTGATTTGCATTTCCCTGATTGCTAAGGAGGTTGAGCATGCCCTTAAGTGTCTTTTGGCCATTCGAACTTCTTCTGTTGAGAATTCTCTGTTCAGTTCAGTGCCCCATTTTTTAATTGGGTTAATTAGCATTTTAAATTCTAGTCTCTTGAGTTCCTTATATATTTTGGAGATCAGACCTTTGTCTGTTGCGGGGTTGGTGAAGATCTTTTCCCAGTCAGTAGGCTGCCTTTTTGTCTTAGTGACAGTGTCCTTTGCTTTACAGAAGCTGCTCAGCTTCAGGAGGTCCCATTTATTCAATGTTGCCCTTAATGTCTGTGCTGCTGGAGCTATACGTAGGAAGCAGTCTCCTGTGCCCAAATGTTGTAGAGTACTTCCCACTTTCTCCTCTAACAGGTTCAGTGTGTTCAGATTGATATTGAGGTCTTTAATCCATTTGGACTTGAGTTTTGTGCATGGTGATAGATACAGATCTGCTTTCATTCTTCTACAAGTTGACATCCAGTTATGCCAGCACCATTTGTTGAAGATGCTTTCTTTCTTCCATTGTGTGCTTTTAGCTCCTTTATCGAAAATCGGGTGTTCATAGGTTTGTGGGTTAAGATCCGGGTCTTCTATTCGATTCCATTGGTCGACTTCTTTATGTTTTATTTCTTGTAATTACATGTAATAGGTTTTTATGTTGCACCACCCATCTGCTCCCCAATTTCAATTTTTTCCAGCATTGTTTCTCTCCATCTTCTCCCACCTGATTCCTCTTGTTCTCATCCCCACTTGTCCCCAATCTACAAATAATATCTATTATAGTTCCCTTTCCCAGGGAGATTCATCCATCCTTACCTGAGTCCTCCTTGTTAACTACCCTCTCTGGGTCTGTGAATTGTAGCATAATAATGTTTTACTTTACTGCTAATATCTGTTTTTAAGTGAATACATACCAATTTTCTCTTTCTGGGTTTTGGTAACCTTACTTGGGATGATTTTTTTTAGTTTTACCCTTTTACCTACAAATTTCATGATGTCATTGTTTTTAAGAGATGAGTAATAATCTATTGGATAAGTGTACATTTTTTTAAACCATTCTCTAGTTGAGGAACATCTAGGTTGTTTCCCATTTTTGGATGTTACAAATAAAGCTAGGGTAATTTGTAATTTTGTAATTACAATTTGCTCAATTGTAGTTGAGCAAGTTCCATTGTGTTAGGTTTTAGTGTCCTGTGGGTAAATGCCACCGAGTAGTATCACTTGGTCTTGAGGTAAATTTACCTCCAATTTTCTGAGAAACTGTCAAAGAAGCAAGATATGAGGTAACACCATGGCCACATGGCAATACATTGATTAACAGAAATGGATTCTTTTAAGATGTAAATCTTTTCCCATTCTGTAGGCTTCCGTTTTGCACTATTTATGGCATTCTTTGTATTACAGTTTTTCTTTCAGTTTTATGCAGTCCCATCTATTAGCTCTTGGTGTTCGTGCTTGCAGGAAATTTTCTCCTGTGCCAATACACTTGCTTAACTATGTTCCTAGCCACTTTATTCCTCACAGTCAGACACTGGAAACAACCTAAATGTTCCTCAACTGATGGATGAATAAAAAAAAAATGTGATCCATTTTGCACAATGGATTACTATTCAGTGTTAAAAAAATAACATCAAGCCGGGTGGTGGTGGTGCACGCCTTTAATCCCAGCACTCGGGAGGCAGAGGCAGGCGGATCTCTGTGAGTTCAAGGCCAGCCTGGTCTACAAGAGCTAGTTCCAGGACAGGCTCTAAAAAAAAAAAAAGCTGCAGAGAAACCCTGTCTCGAAAAACCAAAAAAAAAAAAAAAAAAAAAAAAAAAATCATAAAATTTTCAGGCAATTAAATGGAACTCAAAAAAAATCATCCAGATTGAGGCAGCTGAGACCCAGAAAGTCATGATATGTATCCATCTTTAGGTGAATATTAGTTTTGAATAAAGAATAACCAAACTACAATCTATACAATCTATGAACACAGAGAAGTTAGATAAAATGGAAATCTGGAGGGAGCAATGCATGGATCTACCTGGGAAGGGGAAATAGAATAAATTTTGTGGGTGGTCTGAAGCTGGGTAGAATGGAAATGAGAGGGACCATTTGAAGGAATGATTAGTTGTTGATCTTAATGCCTACACTATTAGTGTTCTGTACAGGAACTTGTCTCCTATATCATTGTGTTAAAGGCTATTTCTTATTTTGTCTTCTATTAAGTTCTGCATATCTGGTTTTATAATGAGGTCTTTGATCCACTTTATTTGAGCTGTCTGCAAGATGATAAATAAAAATCTATTTGTTTTCTTCTACATATCAACATCCACTTAGTCCTATAACATTTGTTGAAGATGCTTTCCTTTGTCCATTGTATACATGACTCCTTTATCGAAAATTAGGTATCCATAAGTGTGTGGATTTATATCTATCTGGGTCTTCGATTGGACTCCATTGATCAAGCTATCTGTTTTATGGAAATATCATATGTTTTTATTGCTATAACTTTGTAGTAGAGCTTGAAATCAGGGATGTTAATCCCTCCAGAAGTTTACTATTGTACAGGATTGTATTAGTTACCCTGGGTTTTCTGTTTTTTTTTTTTTTTCATATGAAACCTCAAAACCTTCAACCTATAATTTGTCTTTTTAACAACATATGTTGCTATAAAGGTGCTGCAGAAACTGGGGGAGAGGCAAACCAATATCAGTTCAGCTTGAGACACATGCCAGGAGAGTGAGCCCACACCTGACACTCCCAGGAGGACTAGGAAACAGAGGCTGGGTATCCCACACACCTAGAGTAGAACCAAACATGACCTTCAAAAAAAAAAAACCCAAAGAAACAAATAAAGAAAATGATTCTTACTGATATTCTGCTGTATTCATAGATTAGAACCTAGCATAATTATCATTAGAGACTCCATTAAGCAACTGATAAACAGATGCAGAGATCCACAGCCAATCATTAAGCAGAGCTTGGGGAGTCCTGTGGAAGAGGGGAAAGAAAGATTGTAGAAGTAGTAAGGGACAAAGAAAGACTCTAGAAGAAAACTCACAGAATCAGATAGTCTGGGCCTATAGGCACCCACAGAGACTGAACTGACAATCAAGGAGCCAGGATGAGCAAGACAGGTTCTCTGAGTATATGGTATGGGTGTTTAGCTTAGTCTTATAGTGGGTGCCCTAACAATGGGAGTGGGGCTGTCGCTGACTCTTTTTGCCTGCTTTTAGGACTCTCTTCCTCCCATTGGGATGCCTTACCCAGTCTTAATATGAGAGGAGGTGCTTCATATTATTGAAACCCGATATACCATGCTAAATTTGTTTGATATCCCTTGGAGACCTGCCCTTTTCTGAAGGTAAATGGAAGAGGAGTGGATCTGTGGACACTGGGAAGAGAGGAAGGAGGGGAAACTTCAGTTGGGCTGTAATATATGAGAGAAAAAGATCATACTTTTAAAAATTTTTAGTTTTATTTATATATTATTATAAAAGCCTATAAGTAAATAGTCATGTTCTATATGCATGTTATGAGTATATATATATATATATATATATATATATATATATATAATGTAGAATAAATAAATTAAGGTAAAAAATATTTATGATTTGTCAGATTTTTGTAAAACTTCTTATATTTAATTTCTTAACAATTTTGAAATATGATACTTACCATATATATAACTCTGAAGTACAATTACTCTTAAAATTTCATTCCATCTAGAAGAAACTCTATACCCAGCAACCCAGTCTTTCTGTTTCTCCACATGCTGGTATCCAAGATGTTACTCTCTACATTTCATGACTTTATTTTCAAACACACAAGTGACATGAATTCGGCATACCATTCATTTTGCTTTGTGGACAGATTGCCTACATCTCCCTTCATAGACATATCTGACTCTAATCCTCTACCCACAATTCCCCTTTTAGTCTTGGTTGCCATTTTAGTTTCTATCTTCTAACTCTCTCCATACTCTTCATTCATTACAACACTAACATCCCATAATGAGCTTGTCCTTGATAATCCAATATTTGTTGTGGTAAGCTCCCTTCAAATTATTTTCAAATGACTAGTGAATTTAAGTGCCTACCATAATCTAATAAAATGATATAACACCCCTTCCCATAACATTTTTGTTCCTCACATTTCAAAGGGCCCATCTCCCTAATAAAACACAGATCTAGTTCCATAGATCAAAGCATCTGGGTTATGATAAGAGAGAAGTATATGGTCTCAATAAGATTTGAGGTTTAGGAATTTGCATAAATTCATACCTAGTTAATCTCATGAGTTTCAAAGAATTCTCTAAGGACTGAAACTTGAAATGCATGTGTGCTTGTATCTGGGCCAGTTGAGAAATGAAAACATTCTTAATTATTTCAAGTCCGTCGGTGTGTTGGTGTATAAGGTAATTAACTGTGATATGCGTTTTACACCCAATTAGAGGGCATCTTAGCACTAAGATAATTGGAGCCAGCAGCACCTAGGAAGTGCAATCAAACAAGTTTATCATTACATCTTATTGTTCTATGACCCTATGAACTTTTATATTGCCCAAGGGCATGAGAAAATGCTGCTCATTATTGAAACTTTATTGAGGCCTACAGGCAGATCAACGATTTTCTGTTTGTTTAAAACTCCCTAACCTTCACTATGGCTTCATAGTCTTTTCCTAATTTTTACTAAAAATTTATTCATTATTTTGCTAATGATTTATTCATTGTTTTTAGGATGATGGCAACCTATTTGTTTTGGTAGTTAGTATGTTGTGAAATTTTCTTGGTAACTGGTATGACCTGCTAGCTTTGTTTTCTTTTTTTGTTACCTGAGAATCTGCTCCAGGACTCGGGGGCTTTAACTGTGCTGCTTGATTTTCAGACACTCTCAACTACAGATTCTAAGAATTCAACTAGAGATGTGTGACTATGAAGGTGTTCCTGAGCCCTCTACACAGCGCTTCCAGTAGAAACACCAGTGCTCAGATTGTTATAAAGGGCCCACTGCCTCTACCCTTTGAGAATATCTAAAGCACACACCTGTAAACATTAGCATTTGAAAAACATTCACAAAGAGTAATAAATATTTCACTAGCATAATATTCATGGTTTTTTTTTATTTTTTATTTTTTTTGGTTTTTCGAGACAGGGTTTCTCTGCAGCTTTAGAGCCTGTCCTGGAGCTAGCTCTTGTAGACCAGGCTGGTCTTGAACTCACAGAGATCCGCCTGCCTCTGCCTCCCGAGTGCTGGGATTAAAGGAGTGCGCCACCACCGCCCGGCTCATGGGTTATTTTTTAAAAATGCTCTTGATAGTAGCAAAGTTAGGTGATAAGTATGAAAGCAAAGAATGGGGGAAAAGAAAGAAAAAGAGGGAGGATGAGATAGATAGAGGGAAGAAACAGGGATAAAAAGAAAAAAATGGATTCTGGGAAGAAAGAGACTGAGAGAAAGATGGTGAAGAAGTGATGGAAGAAAGGAAGAGAGGGAATGAAGAAACGGAGGGAAGAGAAGACAGGAGAGAGAGAAGACAGAGAGAAGGAAGAAGGAGAGGGAAGAAGAGAGAATGAAGGAGGGAGCTCATAACTTGTCCTCATAGTAAAATGCTTCCTTATAAATGGAAGAGCCACATCCGCTTAACTGTATTTGTACAAAGCTGTTGTCAGAGTCCTTACCTCAATTCTTTTTCCTCTCAGAGTTTTAGCTTGCTGCTGAGTGAAAACCTTCACATCATGTCCAACTTGCAACCTGTGTATTCATCACTCTCTTTATCAACATGAAAGTGAACTACAGTTTCTGTTTTTACAAAGTTATAAACAAAGATAAGACAGGGGTCATCATTTCACCCACAATGATCTAAGAAGTAGCAGCTACATGCTGAAATAAGCTTTCTTAGATAAATGCTCCCCAACCCTTCATCTCCTTTGGTCTTTTCTGTTCTTGATTTGAGGAGCATGTCAAGAGAAAGTCCAGAGACTCACTTTAAGTAAAAGTTATGGTACACTTTGCTCCCTGGTGTGGAAAAACAGAGCTCCCCATAGTCATGGGTTTTACATTAGACAGATACATCAGAGTCTGACAAATTTTAGCTTTGTTCCTACTGGCAAGTAAGAACCTTCTAAATTCTCCATATTATTGTTTGAGACTGAAGAATCACTTATACTTATGTTCAAGTGTTTTCTAGCTCTGTGATGTGGAAACACCCATTTTTGCAGCATGAACTGTATCAACTGATAAATACATATTAATGGCAATGCTCAAGTTAATAGAAAATTTAATGTCTTGGCCCACCCTTTTAAAGTTTTGTTTTTAAATGTGGAAGTCAGCTGACTCTTAGAGACAAGAGAGAGAGGTTGTAGTAACAATATAGTTTATTTCTGAAAGGAAAGACATTAGCTGTAAATTGAATAGATGATTTGTATCATAAGAAGATACTTATTTATTCATTCTTTTATATATTTTGAGAAAAGTTTTTTCTATATAACCCATCCTCTGGCCTGAAATTTGCTGCCTTCCAATATCAGTTTCACAAGTGTTGGGGTTACAGCTGTTGCATCATGTTTGACTTTTAAGAGACTTTGAACACTAGAAGAAAGGACCACTGCTGTCAGTTGAATAGTTCTGTAAATTATCCAGGCAGGGGGGATAACAAAATGCCCAGATTTTACAATGAACCACATCATCTCTTGACCAGAATTTAGATGAAGAACGTACTGGCGTGGGTGTTTGTTTGCAAGCTTGTTTTGTTTCTCCACTGAAAATGTCCTGAGTGAAACATGTGAGAAGAGAAACTTCTGAGATGCTACAAAATGATGGTACTGCTCTATCCATGCACACTTTCAATGTCCTTTCTGCTGAGAAATCGAGCAAGCAATACAAAATGAAATCTTCAAGGTCTTTTCATATATTTGTAGTGTAGCTGAATTTATGAAAAGGAACAAAAATGGATTTAAACTATGTTCACTTCAACAAAGTTGCACATCTATTTAGAATAGAGGGGTGTTTTGTCCCTTATACTCATTCGGCACCATGATTCAGAATGCATCATTTGGTGGGCGGCACAAGTCAAATAACCCCAAGCTAACCCAAACAGAGTATTTTAAGATTTGTTTTAATTAAAGGCGAACTATCGGATCGCATTAAGGAACTAGGAATGGGGTCTGAACATCCAGGTATGACTTGCAGGGAGAAGAGACTGAGCAAGGGTTGATCGTGGACTTTTTGGTACCCTCAGTCAGGTCCCAACCTGGTTCAGCCACTTTAAGGCCATTGGCTCACCTCCCTCTAAATAAGAGAGTTCCAAACCTGTCAGGAACCAGCCTCAATAATAATAATAAATACCTCTCACCAGGGTAGTGGCGTGGGGATTTAGAAATATAGTAAAGTATATGAAGATGCAAAGGATAATAATAAAGTGGAGACATGTAGGATAGTATCGGGAGGGAACTCTAGTGAGTACTGAAAATTTGCCAGTGTTTAATTTCCAACTACTTAAAATACCCCTGGCCCCAAAAGGTAGGAGTAAGACAAAAGACTGCATTAATATGATACAAGTAAATGAACATACCATTTAAAAGTTGTGGGCTGCATTCATAGCTAAATATTCTGCTGCTAGAACAAAACGAGTCATGCTACACCCTAGACCAAAGCATTCTGTAGGCAAACCAACTCCCTGGGTGGAATCTCATGTTATCTCCATAAAGGAAACTCCAACTTAGTTGGAACCTTAAACTCTTATTTGGGGTAGGAACAATCTACATCTCTATTCCTGGAGTAAAGGTCTGGCCACACCTACTGACAATATCCTTGAGAGTGCAGAGACCATATCTAGGTGGGACCTTTGTTTGTGATGGAATCACAATAACCTTGTAGGAACTAGAGGAAAGTTCCAACTCTCTGGCCTATGGTCAAGATAGAAAAAGGCTCACATTTTCAGGCCTCCATACAAACCCAATACAAAACTATATACACTAAGAACAGATATCAAATATTAACATTAGAATTACAACCAACATACACAATATTAAGCACAGAGCATATGCTAAATATTTTAATAATCATTTTATCCTAAGGAGTCTAAGTCCTATATTAGGAATGGCCTGGCTAGATCTCAAGAGAAAGGTAACTATGACTATCTAATATTCAACCCCATTGAAGGCCTTAGAAGAGAGATAATATTACTTGAGTAAGCAGGAAATACAATCGAGCAGCTTCCAAAATGTGCAGCAGGTGACAGCGACAACTACCTGGGCAATCACCCAAAGTCTCATTTGCAGTGTTGAAGCAACCAACTTTAGCTAAGCTCTAGAGTAACTGGCAAACCAATTTTACAGGCAGGAAAAAAAAATTAAAACCACTTTACCCTGTCTTGGCAAGGTTTGACAGTCTTTTTCCTTGTATCCTGCTTGTCAAGTCCAGACACCATGTACTTTGTCAGTGGTCGAGGCATGGGCAGTACCTTGCCCAAAAGCCAGTTGTGCCAAGAAGAAAAGATGCTCCAAGTAGAGTGTCTTCAGTGCTCAACATTCTCTAGAAAATAGATTGGTGCTGTCAGGAGCAATCGCGTCTCACATCAACAGAACACTAAGTTATTTAAATGCCATGCTCTATAGATCTTTGAAGTAGCTGAAAATTACCTGTCTATGCATAATAAAACCTTTATGTATCTAAGGAAACTAATTAGTTTGCCTATAAGTATGACAAACATGAGTGACTTTTGACCTAAAATACTTAATACCTATATAATTTAAAGACTAAGACTTCATATCAAAATGTTAAAGTCTTTAAACAACTGTGCTGTACATGAGGACAATGACCTCAAAATGTAAACAATATATAAGTATCTTGATCAGAGGTAGAAATATATAATGCTATATGATAAATATATCCTAAAATTGTATAAATATACAAAATGTCTTAAACAGATGTAGAAACATGCATGCATATAATCTGACAAAATAATTTTGCATAGGGGTACAAATATCCTAAACAAGTAGGAGCATATTTAATATAACAAATATAATTTGAACTTGTATCACTAGACAAGAATATATACCAATGTAAATTGTCCATAAATAATAGCTCACAATTATTCACTCTATTACTCTCTATTATTATTAGTGTGAGTAAGCTCACACTAATTTGCCTATTATCCCATTCATTTTCCCCCCTTTTTGTCAAGGAGATCTCTGGGCCTACATAATTTCCACCTCAACCCTGTATGAATAGTAATCAACCCCTAAACAATGTCACTAACCCTGAAGACAAACTTTGTTGGGAAAGGGGAGTATCACAAAGTAAAGAGAAATATGACTTATAAAGTCATCTGAGGGTAAAAATTTGTATATATAGATATCCTTCTTTAAATTCAAGCATGTTGTTAAAAGAAAAATTCAGAGTTTCTGTCTCATGTCAGGAGCCATTTGGTATAGGACAGAAGAAAGAAAAAACTTAGGAAAAACTTTACTTTTCTTCATACCTATTTTGTCTCTATTGTGTCTTTTGTTGAATATGTGTCTATATGTCCATATTTATAGACATCCCAAATTTCTTTATGATTGAATTTTTAAATAGGTTTAGATGACTTCACTTGTTATCTCCTTTGTCAACACTTGATTAGTACTTGGCCAAACCCCACAGGTGACTTGAGAAAACTAAGATTCTCAAGCAAATTCAGCAGTATTTGCTTCCTATCACTAAAAGGCCAAAAGCTCTTTAACAGCATGGACATTTTGTCTTCGGGAGCAAATTCCATTTATCCACAGAAGGAATAAGAATAAGGAGAAAAGGAAATGAAAGACAAACATCAGAAAAGATGTTGAGAGGTTTGGACACCGGCCCTCCCATATTTCCTTGTGAAGAAATCAAAATAGCTAACTATTGGCTGTCAAGTACAAAACTTCAAACGGATGTTGTCAGTTTCTCCATCACCCTGGTCAGAATGAGTTCATATTCAATCACCTCTTAGTGTAGAAACTGCTGCCAGCTTATTGTACACCTCTGCTTCCATGCCCATTTTGGTTGTGCAATCACTGAGATGTGTATAGATGTATTTACAACACACCTGGGGAAGGTGCCCCCCTTCTACTATTTCCCCGCCACTCTTCTAGCTGCCAATTCTTTACTTCCTCCGTGTGGAAATAGCCTGAGCAGGTTTGCAAACCTCCCACGGTATTTGGCCAATATAAACTCATTTTCATCCCATATCAACAAACTTGCTACAATCTAAAATTCTCTCATCTCTGACATCTCCCCTCCCTTCCTGTGAATGACTCAAGGCACAGATTTAATGATTTTGAGGTTCCCAGGATGCCATTCTCAGAAGCAGATGGGCTAATAAATGTGCATAATATCTCTGAATCCAAATAAAGAGACGCACTTAATTTTAGAACTCATTTGGTGATCCAAGAAAATACAAGGTTTGAAGCATGACTCTGTGAAAAGCATTTAGACTTAACCCTTTCACTACTTCTCCCCATCCTCTCTTTCTCTCCTTATCTTTCTCCCCCCTCTCTCCTTCCACCCCTCTCCCCTCTGTGTGTTTGTGTGCATGTGCTCATGGGCATATATATGATAAATGAGGCATTACCAGCAATAGGATATTAGAGGATAAAATGCAGGGAAAGTGCTGGAATCTCAAGTACTTATCTGAGTGATTTCAGTTTTGAAAAACAAATAGGAAAACACTTGGAAACACTGTCTGAAAGGTAGCTCCCCAGGATTTTAATTTTTGATGCTGTACAGATTAAATATGAAATGTTATGACATTTGCAGACTTGTTACTCAGAATTCTTATGCTCACAAGGCAAAAGTCTCACTGCTGCTGAGGTTTGATATACAGCTGTTTAAACACACGAGGCTCAGACAAGTGACCCAAAGGAACATTTGCACTTGAGCTCGATTCTCAAAGGTTAAAAGTTTCATTTTTAAAACAGTGGCAAAGGACAGCAGGAATATTTCCTCAGCAAAGGGAGTTGAGAAAAAGAATTATGTTGAGCAGACTGAATACAGGCTTTTACAAGGCATGAATGCATTTCTTCTCTGCAGCAAGATCCTCTAACACATGGCCTGCTTCCATTAGGTGCTCAGCTAGAAGAGGTAAAAAAATCTTTCATAAAATCACCGTGAAACAGAATTTCCCCCATCACACAACCACTGTGTCTATTAGATTTTTACCGTCAAAGATAATATCCACACTATAATCTGTGTCCCTACGGTTCACTTAAAGTTGTGCTCATATACAGATAATTTGTCTATACTTTGAGACTCTGGAAGGGGTACCTTTAGACAGATACCACATCTCTAGAGTAAAATGGAAATATGCAACATGTTCTTCTCTGAGGTTTCTGTTTCTGTTGTTGCCTAAAGATTGAGAGTGAGTAAACCAGTACCTTCCCCTGACTCTCAGCTTTACAGATTGCTGTTAGCACACATGGGTTACAATGTATTCTTTATTAAGTGTAGGAATCTAAACAAACTCTATGAAAACATCTAAGCAAATTCTATGAAGACACCCAAGGGAGCATTCTGTGTTCCCTCACTCCAGAATACCTAAATCTTTGAATCTTGATAGTTACTGAAGTCTTAATGCTAGTCACAACTCTTTTCTCCTCTGAAATATTTCTACAGTCCACTCTGCCACCGTACAGAGTATGGGCTTCACAGTCTTAGATGTGTGTTCTCTGACGACATACTTACTTTGTTTATTCTGATACAGAAGGAGTAGAGAAACAGTGGCATTCTGTCTCTTAATATGAACTATTTTCCTGCAAGAGACAGAAATGACAGTGACTCCAATGGTACAATCGGGCCTATCGTAGAGATGTTACCTATCAGAATCTCAGAGTACTGGGTTAGGACACTTACTGTCGGTAGAAATATACAGTAGTGTATTTACTTCCACACAGAAATTTAAACCAAGCCCTCAAATAGTCTTTAGCACAGCTTCTCTACCTCTAGCAGAATACATTTAGCAAGCAATGAAAATTTTGGAGGATTATTGCTGTATAGTGAAGAATAAGATACTAATAAAGCACTTGATAATACTAGAAACTGATTTTACTAAGAGGTTGCTATTAACTGTGAAAAACCTGCCTGTCTTATCATAATATACTAACTTTAACAATAGAGATTAGGAGAACTGAGGGGGTTAAAAGACAAGTTTAAATGAACAGATCAGGACAATTAAGGAATTAGTAAGACAGGTCTGGAACCTTTGCAAAAGGCACAAACTGCACTGGGGAACACTAGTTTGCTTCTGTAGGTGAAACCCTTATGACCTTGAAAACTGCCTCTTCATGTGCACAAGCATCTTCACTACCACATTTATCCAAGTGCCTCTCTGCACTGCTGTGTTTACATATTACCCTAGAGTGTCTAGAAATACTTGATTTCTATATGATAGGAGGATCTTCTAGGAAAAGCAGATGATGTATACATGTAACACCACTGCGCTACTTCCTAGCACACAGTAGGGCGTTTCCTGTTTCCTTTGGATTTGTAGAGAACTCTGTGCAGTTCTTCCAATTGAAAACAAAGTGATTATTCCCCCCCCCTCGGGGATGGGACATTTATTTGTCATTGAAGAGCCTTCAAAGCATTCTTTTTTTTTTCTTTTTTCTTTTTTTTTTTTTTCTGGTTTTTTGAGACAGGGTTTCTCTGCAGCTTTTTTAGAGCCTGTCCTGGAACTAGCTCTTGTAGACCAGGCTGGCCTCGAACTCACAGAGATCCGCCTGCCTCTGCCTCCCTAGTGCTGGGATTAAAGGTGTGCGCCACCACCGCCCGGCTTAAAGCATTCTTATTTGCTCAAGGAGCAAGCTGGGGACATCTCCTTGGACACCTGGGAACCCCTCTAGAGTCCAATCTCTTGTGTACCTTCAAATGGCTCCCTTAATTAAGATATATACTTCCCTGATTCCATATCCACTCTTCCTCCATCCCAACTGTCCCATTCCCCCTGAGGAGAGGGGGCCTAAACTGGCCCTTTACTATGGCCACACTGATGATTATCTTGCATATCACCATAGAACCTTCATCTGGCGTTGGATGGAAATAGAGACAAAGACCCACATTGGAGCACTGGACTGAGCTCCCAAGGTCCAAATGAGGAGCAGAAGGAGGGAGAACATGAGCAAGGAAGTCAGGACCGTGAGGGGTATGTCCATTCACTGAGACAATGGGACTGATCTAATGGGAGCTCACCAAGGCCAACTGGACTGGGACTGATGGAGCATTTGATCAAACTGGACTCTCTGAACGTGGCTAACGAGGAGGGCTGACTGAGAAGCCAAGGACAGTGGCACTGGGTTTTGATTCTACTGTATGTACTGGCGTTGTGGGAACCTAGTCTGTTTGGACCCTCACCTTCCTAGGCCTGGATGGATGGGGGAGGACCTTGGACTTCCCACAGGGCAGGGAACCCTGACTGCTCCTTGGACTGGAGAGGGAGGGGGAGGGGGGATGGAGAGAGCGGATGGGAAATGGGAGGAAGGAAAGAGGTGAAAATTTGTAAAATTATATAATTTAATAAAAAAAGAAAAATCATAAAAAAGCATTCTTATGGGCAACAACGAACTGCAATTTTGCAGATTGTGGCTATTTTCTTTGCCCTGTTCTCATCATGAAGTTAACAGTGACATTGGACAGAACCTATATCAATGCATATACAGAAGAAACAAGCCTTCGTTATCTATGCGACTGTGGCTTATTACACACACACACACACACACACACACACACACACACATATATTTCATAAAAAGTGAGATGATGTACTATATATGCACAATGTATTGCTCTAGAAAGTGTATCATTTCTCTGTTACATATAGTCTATAATAATCATACTTATATATAATTCAGGATAATTTTACAGTTTGTGAGTTTTCCCCCATATCTTTTGGCATGCCTATTGTTGGACTTACTCAGCTCATGCCTAGGCACAGTACTTTCCTTTTATAAATAACTAAGCCACAGTACCTAGAAAGACAGAATGTGGTTAAAGAAACAACTCAGAGCATAGTGATGGATGGCTTTATAGACATGTGACAATGCTCTGTATTGATAATATCAATCAGATTATGATTGCTATGTTTTAGAGATAAAAATAAAAGTAAACTATAAAGATTTTCTTCACATGATTTAGTTGTAGTAAAGGATTTTACATCTCATCTATATTGGTGAACATATGAAGTCTATATTATGGATACTTATAGCTAGGAAACAATTGAATTTTTCATGGGAAACAGTTGATCTTTTTAAAAAGCACATCTGCTCTGTCAGATATTATTAAAGGAATTAAAGCTTATCTTAAAGAGAAACTCAACTTAACAATGGTCTTGTAATTTCTAGTATGGATTTTATTCTTTTACCTAACACCAGAACTCTATATTAGAAAACAGAAAATCTACACTCTCAGGTATGAGGGTTATGATACTTGTTTATGGAATGACTGAAATTTAAATCTTAAGTTATACGTGCAAAATACCAAAGCATTAAAGGGTGTATTGAATATAGATTCTCGTGTGATCATTTTATTTACTTTTCCTGATTAATATCTAATTAGATCATTGTATGAAATTAAAGAAAAATATTGCTCCCTAGGTCTGTATATTTAGTCCTCTTCTCCTTCCTCTTTCTGTGTGTGCATGGATATACTTCTGTTTTATTTAAAATTATTTTTCATAGAGTATATTTTGATCATGTATTTTCCCTCCCATGTCTCCCAGATCCTCCCTACCTTCCCACGTACCTAACTACATGTCCGCCCCTCTGTCCTTACAAAGATAGGCATATTTTCATGTTTCTTACAAAGTTGTCACTAGTGATGGATCTCTTTTGTTAATCAGGCCTTGCAGTTATGACTCTGTCTGAAAAAAAATCTTTCTTGACTATATTTTTCAAAATAGGCACACTTATTTCTAAAAATTTAAGATTAAAAGTCAAAGTCAGTAAGTTTTTAAAATACATGGTTTCAAACATGTCTGTTTGTTTATCTTGGGAGTATGCAATATATAATGAGTTTCTCTTTTAGAATATGCATTATAAAATGTCTCTTAAAGAAAAGCTGTATTAAAATCTGGATAATAAAATTACCATGACTCATTTTTCCCCGGAGGTACCTGAAAGCTCAAATGTTGTCATCAAGTGAATGATAAAGTTAGTTCTGTAGTCCTGAGAGAGGCTAAACATTCACACCATTCTTTATGTCTTTAATTTCCTGTTTTTATTCTAGTGAGAATTGTATTATTGGATATACCTTTCAGTGTTTACCACTTTTGAAATATGTTTTAGTGAGAGGAATTATAAGGGAATAAATAAATGACAGTCATCTACTCTATGTTACCAGGCAATATCTTTAGGGTGGTCTCCCACTTCTGTGTGAACTTTTGAAATACTTTGTGTTGCCGTGCAATTTAACATCTCTGCACCCCCAGGCATCTTAATGTCTAGGAAACTTTTAGTGTCCAATCACTGTGTGAAATAAGTATAGGCCCAGACAACAGTAAGCCGGAGACAAAAAAATAATTCCTCCGATGCCATCATCTCTTTTGGAGAGACAAAAAAAAGGCACAGCAGATTTATTAGTAATTGATTTAACATGACCCAGGGTCAGCTCTGTAGAAGAGATATAGTTCACAAGTAGAAAAAAAAATGAAAGGAAGACTCTCAGGTTAGGATTTATAGCTGGCCTCCTTGTAAGTGGAAAAGAAAAAAAAGGGGGGGGGCTATCACAAATGGAATCACCAGCTGTTTTGTGTCTTGTGTGGCGATCAATAATTCAGGTAAACATTAACTCACAGAAAATCCTGTTTCTTGCCACCTTGGCTTCTGTGGGTCTGTAAAGGCCAATCCTCCTCTGAGAGAGAGAGAGAGAGAGAGAGAGAGAGAGAGAGAGAGAGAGAGAGAGAGAGAGAGAGAGAGAGAGAGAGAGAGAGAGAGAGAGAGAGAGAGAGAGAGAGAGAGAGAGAGAGAGAGAGGGAGGGAGGGGGGGGGGGGGGGGGGGGAGAGCTGCTTTCTTGTTACTTCTAACAGAGCAGAAACAATGTGTGCAGCATCCAGTGCCTTCGGCAGGAAGACACCTGTATCTTCATGCTCTCTTTCAAGACTTACAGATGACCCAGGCCACCTTTCAACTCTTTGGAAACACCATGCCCAGGCAGTGTGGAATAACATATGTCTTAATTACATGGAAGTAGTGAAGAAGTTACCTAAAGTAGCTTATATAGTTTAGTACTTTGTTTTAAAGATGATGGTAAAAATATGAATGAAATTACTCAGTCATTAAAATAAAACTTCCTCTCATATTTCTTGACATTTCCCAAACCAGAACGATTTTTTTGAATTTGTGTATAAGCGACATCAAATACACTGTGGTATCATCTAGAATGTTCTTGTTCCTGTCGGCACCTACTGTGACTGCTAACAAGAAAATACTCACCATGTTAGCACATATTTTCGGATAATTAGCTGTTTCTCGAACATACTGTGAGTTATCCAAATTCAAATTGTGATGCCAGATGCAATAGGGATTTGCTAAGACAATTCCTTAAAACTGTCATGTGAAATGCTGCTCGTCCTCAAGTGGAAACATGAGTTTATCATCTTACTGAAGAGACACTGTTTATTTTTCCTTCATCTCCCCTTCATTCTACAACCTCCACCAAAGCTAGGGAACCTTGACCATTTAACTTCATGTAATTCTGCTCTTTAAAAAGTAATGGTTTTGCTAAAACTGATTTTGCTCCTGGTACTAGGGCCTTTCTTTCCCAAGCTCTTTTTCACTGAATAATTGCTACATCAGAGGAGTATGTAAACTCGGTTCTGTCTTGTCATTAAAAAGCAAACGACTGTTTTTGGTCCATCTATAGTTTGTTTGTTTTTCCTTGGCACTTCTCTTTAACTAATGTTGAAGAACTCCATATTTCTCAAATCATCTCCCAATACCTTCTTTATCCACGGTGTTCCTGATTATGGATCTCAAATGTAACATCTGATATCATAAGCCCTGAGTGTTAGCTAAGGAATGTTGTTGGCATTTCTAGTGTAGTTAAATATGTCATTAAAGAAATGGAAGGGAAGGAGAAAAGGCATGGAGAAGTAGAGAGATGGGGATAGAGAGAGGAAGGGAGGGGAGGAGAAAGGGAGGGGAGGAGAAAGGGAGGGGAGGAGGGAGGGAGGGAGAGAGAGAAAAAGAAAGAGGTTTCATGAACAAATTCAGAAAGAAAGAGCAAAGTATAATACTTATTTAGCGTTTTCCCATGGAGGCTTGTTATAGCTCCATACTTCGTAAATGATACGTTGAGACCTTTTAAAAACAACTATTGTCACGTTTATATATTGACATTGAGGGCTAATTTAACTTCCATAAAATTCACACATTGTAAGTATAAAATTCAACAATTCCAGTGAGTTTATTGAGTGTGGAACCATATCACAAGCCACCTTTCATGGATTTTCATACATCTCCCACATCCCACCAAGCCCATTTATAGAAAAGCAGACATTACTTCTGGATGGCTCCACAGTGCAGGCTGAGAGGCACCCAATGTGTAAAGCCAGTACTTGCACCGAACTTAGCGTTTCATCTCAAACAAATGGAGATGCTTACAGGAGAGTTAGTTTTAGCTCAGAATTCACCACCACAGGGACAATGAAAGGGAGTGAATCTTGATAAATATAGAGAGGATGATAAGGAGAGCTAATATTTAGCACATAATAAGCGTGTTAGTAAACATTGGCTTGTAAACTTATGAAACTGTAACTCTGCCCCATTTGACAGAAAAGGAAACTGCAGCCCAGCCAGGTAAAGGAAATGAACAGATAAAAGTTGACTCCCAACTTTAAATTTAGACATTCTGAGTCCCAAATCCACAGTTCTATGGAGTCCTACACACTCCCCAACATCAGTTTCGAAGAGGTAGAACATCATTAAACCAACAGCAGACATTGATGAAATTGAAGCCAACTAGCTCCCAGAACGCAAGGCACTGGTGTTAGTAGATGCTGCCCAGAGGAAGGAGCTGTCTTACAGCATTCTAAGGCTATTTCAACTTGGCTGTGCTACTGACGCTTGTGGAGGTATTTCTGTGAAAGGACTATGTTGCTGAGCGTAGGAGAGAACTGGGCAGTAGACAGAAACCAGGCAGAGAGAAATGCAAAATGTCTTGTCTTGGAAAGTTTTCTGTGGTAAAGTTCTATGCTCTCTATTTCTAAAATAAAAGTAAGATTAAATAATATTAAAATAGCAATTATTTGCTAATGACTTTTTATCCATGTATTCTGATATTTTCCTAGTCATCTTTCCTTTATCTGCTCTATTACTATTTTCTTTTCCCAACACACTCTCTCTCCTCACTCTTTTTTCAGATTTGTAACAATGGCTTCGTAGACTTTGAACAGGTTTAAAGTTTTAATTTTATGTTAATTTGTTTAATGGCCATATTTTCTCTTTCTCTCTTCTCCCCCTCTCTCCTTTTTTTGATACTGGAAGGTTTCAAAAGTCCAGCGATATTATTGTAAACATTGTTCCATTGTAATTCAAATCCCAACTTTGTAGATATGTTTCTTGGCAGCATTGTGAGTTCTAGGACTTCCTGGAGTCTAGGGTTCAAATGTTAAACACAGCTGGCAGAGATGTAAATGTCGTCTTCTTGTTTTTGAAAAACTGAGGGAGCTAAATGTTTCAAAGAGACTGCAAAGCAAGCCATCTGAAAAGGTGGGAAGAAAGCAGTGCATGGACTTTCATATGCACACTGTTAGGTGGTTAGTACTGCTTTAGTGTGAGCTAATATAATGGGCAGCAGATTTGATGCCTAAGAGGGAAAGGGGGACAATGAAAGAAAGATGGAGTATTACAACCAATCATAAATGACACGTTAAAGCTATCTCTATGGAATATGTTAAGTCTTGGAAGACAGTTTCAGGAAATGGATTCACCCATCATAAATCGCCTAGGACATTCTAACAAAGGTGCATTTTCCAAGAACAAATGGAAAAGAATACCCATTCTGGTGGCATTTCTTTTCAGTGATGTAAGGGTAATTTCTGCCTCTGGGAAAGTGGAATTGGGTTATTCACAGTTGTTGTTACACAATGTGTATAAGGGGGAAGCAGTCACTGCATCCTCTTCTGCCTAGCTACCTTACCAAGCCCATGCCTCTGCTGTGCGGTGGTGAGTTAAACACAATGAACTTGCTTTGTTCTTTCCAAAGGTAAGAAATGTTTCAAATACAAATAGAACTTTCCCATGCTTCATAATAAAATTACTGATGCCTCTTAAAGTCTCATGATCTGTCCCTTGCTGTCCTGAAACTTCCTGTGTAGACCATGCTAACCTTGAACTCACAGAAATCTTCCTGCCTCTGCTTCCAGAGTGTGGACATTAAAGGCATGTACCACCACACTAGCCAATTATTTTTATTAATTTAGGTGTTTTGTGTATGCATGTGCACACATGTGCCAGATGTTATCGTCATGTTTCTTCCTCAATGGTGACCCATTTTTTTTTTTTTTTTATTGAGAAAGGATCTCCCACTGAGTCTGGAAATCATTGATCTGGCTGAGCTGATTGGCTAAACAGCTCTACCTCACTCTAGCATTGGTTCTACAGATGTGCACCAACATGCCTGACTTCTTTTTTTCTTCCAGTGGGTTCTGGGAATCCAAATTTAGGTCCTTTTGCTTGTTTAGAGGGCACTTTACTGACTGAGCCATATCCCCAGCTCCCTATCATAATTTTTATTTTTGATCATTGGATACTCAAGGCAGACATTATCAGTCTCTGTGATAAGTAAGGAAAGTATTTGGCAAGGTTGTGCCAGTGTGGTTCTCTGAGCAGCAGAGAGAGTGTTAGATATTGAGCTTCTGGTGCTCAGGCAGCAGTTCATCTTCACATTCGCTTGGGAGAGATTTCCCTTTTCATAACAGTTTCCTGAGGAAGACAGTGAGACTCGATAAGGAATGGAAAGATACAATTTCCACCATCGAATTCTGAGGACAAACCTCAGGCAGTTTCTTCAGTTATCAGGCAAAGATTTGCACATCCATGGCAGGCTGTACTGAAGGGTACTCCACAGTTCCCAGATCTATAGTTTTAAATGGTCTTTCTCTTGATTGTGTTCTGCTAGGTTCTGACCTGCGAATGCTTATGATGCACAATACCAGAAAATATAATCTAATGAGTATTTTAAACCACTTAAAAATATTCTATAGGTTGAGGATATGTCTATATGGGTAAGAGTGTTTTATATCCAAGTATAAGAACTGAATTCAACAGTGTGGCGGTTTTTCAGGAAACTGGGAGTCAACCTACCTCAGGTCCCAGCAATTCCACTCTTGGGAATATACCCAAGAGATGCCCTATCATACTACAAAAGTATTTGTTCAACTATGTTCATAGCAGCACTATTTGTAGTAGCCAGAACCTGGGAACAACCTAGTTGCCCCTCAATAGAAGAATGGATAAAGAAGGTGTGGCACATATACACTTTAGAGTACTACTCAGCGGTAAAAAACAATGACATCTTGAATTTTGCATGCAAATAATGGAAATAGAAAATACCATCCTGAGTGAAGTAACCCAAACCCAAAAAGAGGAATATGGTATGTACTCACTCATAAGTGGATTCTAGCCATAAATAAAGAACATAGAGCGTATAATTCGTGATCCTAGAGAAGATAAATAAGAAGGTGAACCCAAAGAAAAACATATTATTATCATCCTGGATATTGGAAATTGACAAAATTGCCAGGCAGGGGTTGGGAGCACAGGGGTTGGGGTGAGGTGGGGATAAAGGGAGATGGGGGAGAGAAGGGAGAAAGAGAGGATGGGGAGAGCTTGAGGGAATGGTATGGTTGGGATGGAGGAGGGGGTGATATGGGAGCAGGGAAGTATGTATCTTTATCACCAGAGCCAATTTAGGGTTGGCAAGAGACTTGACTCTAGAGGGGTTCCCAGGTGTCCAAGGAGATGTCCCCAGCTTGTTCCTTGGGCAGCAGACGAAAGGGTGCCTGAACTGGCCTTGTCCTATAGCCACACTGATGATTATCTTGCATATCACTATAGAACTTTCATCTGGTGATGGATGGAGATAGAGACAGACACCCACACTGCAGCACTGGACTGAGCTCCCAAGGTACTAATGAGGAGCAGAAGGAGGGAGAACATGAGCAAGGAAGTCAGGACCACGAGGGATGTGTTCACCCACTGAGACAGTGGGACAGATCTAATGGGAGATCACCAAGGCCAGTTGGAATGGGACTGATGGAGCATGTGATCAAACCAGACTCTCTGAATGTGGCTGACTGTGGAGACTGACTGAGAAGCCAAGGACAGTGGTGCTGGGCTTTGATTCTACTGCATGGACGGGCTCTGTGGGAGCCTTGTCAGTTTGGATGCTCACCTTCCTGGACCTGGGGGGAGTTGGGAGGACCTTGGACTTCCCATAGTGTAGGGAACCCTGACTGCTCTTTGGCCTGGAGAGGGAGGGAGTGGGGGCATGGGTGGAGGGGAGGGGAGGTAAGTGGGAGGAGGGAAGGAGTTGGAAATTTTTAATAAAAAAAATAAAAAAAGAACTGAATTCAAATCTATACAATCCACATAAAAATTCAACACATACCTCTATGCTTAGTGCTGTGGACAGCAGAGTTAGCTTAGCTTGGGCCTCCTGACTAACAACATACTCCTAAGTTAAATAAGAGAGTCAGCCTTGTTGGAATAAGGCAAAGAGTAATTGCATCAGGAAACAGTTCCCACTTGTGCACACACGACCTCAGGAAGCACATGTTTATACCACACATCCATACAGACATAAATGCCCTGCTTCTCTTAACCAACTTAGTATCTAGTATGTTAGTTACATTTCCCGTTACTGTGATAATATACCCTGACAACAACTGCTTAAGGGAGAAAGGTTCATTTTGATTTCCAGTTCAAGAATACAGTCTGCAATGTGGGCGATCATGGCAGCAACATTTAGTTATCCAATAATGCTGTGTCTGCAGTCAGGGAGCAAAGAACAATTATTAGTGCTTAGCTTATTGTTTTCTTCTATTTTAGTCCAGGGTACAAGATCTGGAACAGTGCTGTCCACAGATAAAGTTGACTTTTGCACCTAAATCACTACTTCTAGGAAATCTCTTATTGGTATGTCTAGAGGCCTGTCTCTTGGGTAACTCTAGATCTTCATAAGTTGACAATATGAATCATGACACCTAGGGTCTGGTACTCCAGTTGTGATATACGATGTAACATCTAAAATGCTCAGATTGAGCTGCTGCCCATGGCTGCTTTAATTCTCAGTGAAGACAGCCAATTACGGGAGCGACTAAGATGAATGGAAACAGGTGATCATGGCGACAGTAGAGGGGTCAGGAAGAGATCTCAGCTAAGTTTGATTTCCAGGGAGCCATCTTTCAATATAAATGTTTCTACTTTATACTAAAGTAAAGAAATTTGACAATCCATGGATCAAAAGTGAAGGGGGGTCTGTCCTTTACAGAACGTGAGTAGCTATGTGAACATTAAAGACCCTTTAGGGCCTGTCAGCGTCACCATATATCTGAGCAGTGGCTGCAAGAGGAAAGACACCATTTTCAAGAAAGATCATGATGTATCTTCTACACTGAGGTCACAATCTTGGATTCTTTTATGACACATAGAAATATAAAATATTTTCTATTCTGTTTCAAGACTAAGATGATAATTTAAATGTCAATCCAATTGCTAATTGTTAATAACTATCAAGTATTATCTATATAACTGCTTTTCCAAGTACTTTATAATTATTTATTAATTTTGTCCCTATACTGTTCCCAGGGATGGGTGAGTATTTCTTTTCTCGTATGTTGAAAGATAACATTGGAGCATAGTCCTGTTATAAGAGTTGATATCTGCTGAGGTAGAGAGAATAATTTTTCCTTGGCGATATGAACACTGTTAGGCTTCCCATGCTCCATTGGATGGTTCCCCTAAACCATTAAATATGTACATGCACATACGGGAGAAGCACATATTGTAGGGCACTCAGGGAGAACTAAAGAGGGTGGAGTTGGTAAACCCATATGACCAAAACTCATGAATATACATATAGACATCTCAAAGAATAAAGTAATATATATTGTTATTTTTAAAAAGATATCATGCCATAAGGCATATGGAAGTGAAGTTTGGGCCCACGTAATCTGTTTCTGAAGTGTTTGCTCATAGACATTATAGAACTCACTATGTTATCTAGTTCTTAAGTTTTGCATTTGCACTTATGATATCTCCCATCCCACAAGAAAATATGTCCATATGAACTGTTAAAGCTAGAGTCTTACCCCCATGCTTCAGAATCTTCCTACTTACTAATCTTATACTAAATTCACCACAAAGAGAACGCTTCTGACTCCTATGAATAATTCACTTACATTGTAAATCCACTTTGAAATTTTGTTTTTCATGTGTGAAACAAAGGTGATCATTTCTTGTTATTAAGCGGGATGATTTAAGAGAAAGTGGCACATGCATAGTCTCAATGTGACGTGTGAACGTGAGCCTAGCGCTGGGAAGTCAGTCACATGTGGCACTCCTAGGAGAAGATTGAATTTGCAGAGGGGTTATTTGTTATGGAGTGGAGGACAGAAGACATCTTCTTGGGCTTATCATTTAGCTTCAAGAATGGTAGCATGAATAGTAAAAACCCACAGATGGATATTGGGGTTCAGCCTGAAGATCAGAAAAGTAAAGCAGCCAGCCACTAGCTCTTACCTCTACCTCAGACCAAAATGGTGATCCTGCTTCCACAAATCCTCAGAATGAGAATGAGAATGAGAATGAGAGTTGTCTCCTCCCATTTTATATTCCTGTCTGGTGCTGGGATTAAAGGCATGCACTCCTACCGCCCGGCCTCTATGGCTAACTAGTGCAACTGCTGGGATTAAAGGTGTGTGCCACCAAGGTCTGGTCTGTATGGCTGACCAGTGTGGATATTTTACTCTCTGATCTTCAGTCAAGTTTTATTTGTTAAAATACAAATGAAATATTACTACAAAGAATGTTAGAAATTTATTGATAATATATTTGCTCATTGGATAAATTTGCTCTGAAAAAATATATTCTGAGTGTGACTAAGGCACAGTGGTAAACCTGAGTGTCCCTGAGTATACTTTCAATTTTATAGAAGAGTTAACCACCAGATAAACACAGATTTGAGCAATACGTTAGACATGCTGAGTGAAATATTGAGAATTTAATATTATACCAAATTGAGGAGACTCCACCTAGCCTACACATTTATGAGAAAATTCACAGTAAAGTTAGTATCTACAGATAATTTAAGAATAATGGTTAGTATGACTTTAGTAATCAGAAGGATAAAACTCTAATCTTTTCCTCTGCAAAGATACAGTAACCATATAAATTACAAAACTATCATAATTTCTTCTAGATTTTTCCATAGGAAAAATTATGAACCTGAATTTTCCAGAGGAGCAGAACAAATAGAGTGAATAGACATCAAAAGGGAATTCCTTATGGCTTACATAATAAGGCATGAGGAGTTCAACAACGGCTATTTCACGAAGGAGAGACTGAGAATTCAGAAGCTTCTCAGTCTACCAGGTTGGATGCTTTGACACTTCCAGTTCAGTGCTGAAGGCCTGGAAGTTCTCTGAGGAGCCGATAGTCTTCATCCTACTTTGGTACCCTGAAGAAACTGAGTTTCCTGTGGAGAAAAATGGAGCAGTGCAGCAGTAGCACAGGTGAATTTGTTTGCCAGAGTGAAGTTAGCAGGCAAGTTTTCCATCTTCTTTCGTCTTTTTCCCTTGGCAACCACCAAAAAGTCCTGTTCATGCTTGCACTGCGTTTTCCCAAGTCAAATAATTGCATCAAGGAAATCCCTCACGGGAGCTCAAAGTGGTTTATGTTTACGTGTTCCAGATCCAGGCAAGTAAACACTCAAAATTAATACCCCAGCCGTAGTCACCAGTTCTATTATCTTGATCTCTACAACAGTGATGAGATTCAGTATGTAACTGCATGCATGTCCCTTCAACAAAACTGCTTAGCCACTGTCTGTGACTGACTATTGCTTTATATTGTCACCAGTAGCCATTACAAAGTCATGTCAACCATGGAATGGTTACGTAAAATACAACACAAACTCAAAGCAAGTTTTCCAAATTATCCTTAAAAAAAAACAAAAAACAAAAAAAAAAAACATTGCAGGGCGTATGATGGAAAGATATTTCTTTTTAAAGCTAGAATTATTCCATCCACATATTCCTTCAGAGAGTTTATAGTCCAATGAAGGACCCTAAAACAACACATGCATTTAATTTATTATAAGAAATACTATTCAGAAACACATGCAAAGAATTAGAACAGAGATTAAATCCTACTTCTTATTTTAGGAATTATAGGGATTCTGGTATTGTGTTGTCCATCCAAAAATGATGTTATATTCTTAAAAATGCATACTTATCTACAAGTGGCTCCTTTCATATTAATAAGAAGTATTTTGATCAAATTCTCATTTCTCTTTTTTCCCATAGTGTAGGGCCCGGGTCTGCCCTTGTTCCTGGGGCTCATCTTGAGGACGGTTTCTGGTCAGATGACTAAGCATCCTGTTTGTTCCTGTGCTCCCTCTGCCCTGCCTGGTGATTTGTTGTAGGGCATTGTTGACTCTATTGTTGGTATGGTAATTTCCCACCTGCCTAGGTGGAAGTCCTTGTGCAGCAGTTAGATATGGTAATTTCCCACTTGCCTGGGTGGAATTCCTTGGGCAGGAGTGGGGTATATAAGATTTTCCCCAAGGCTAAATAAACGGCATTCGGCTGATCTCCTTTCGAATGACCCAGGTCTCTTTGTGTGTTCTTTCAATCTCCAGGCCCTTGCTCGACTCGCGTAAGGTACAGTGGCGCGCGAACTGTACCGAGGGGGTAACACAGAATCGGGTGTTACAATTGGAGGCTCCGCCGGGATCATCAACTACAGTCGGAGACCCATCTGCGAGATCGGGAAGTAGGGATTCCTGAGAGGTCGCCCTCGGAAGTCTGGCCAGCAGGTAAGAAATTGAGTGGTGAGGGTGTATTGGTTATGGGTGCAAGTAACTCTGTTCCAGTGTTAAGGGGCCGGTTAACAGGCCAGTTGTTAAGTCTTTTGGAGAAACAAGGCACCGGTATTAAAGTTGAGACAGCACAAGAGATCGTTAAGACGGTTTTAGAGTTTAGTCCCTGGTTTCTACATGCAGGGGGTTTTAATATTACTGATTGGGAGCAGGTAAAGGCTGACCTTCAAAATGCTCTAAAAGATCGAGGGCCAGAAGAATTCCCCATAGCAATATTTTCGCTATGGCGCTTAGTCAGAGATGCTCTTCTCAGTGATGATGTTAAAGTAAAAGAGCAATTAGAGAATTTGAACAAAACCCTTGAGGAGATTCAGGAGGTAGAATCTGTGAGTTCTATTAAGAGTTTTGAGGAACAGGAAGTTAAGAGTATTAGAAGGGATATAGAACAGGAAGAAGAAATTTTAGAAAAGGAGATCGCACTGATAAAAAGGAAGTTAGAAAAAGAGGAAAGGAAGGAAGCAAACAGAGATGTCTCCATGAGACCTCCACCGCAAAATACATTTCTTGACACTTCAAATCCTTATACCAGTGCTTCCGCCCCTATAGACTTAGAGGCAGAAATTCGAGAGATCCAAAACAGATTAAATAATCTAAGTAGAGAGAGGCAGATTTATCCTGTTGTGGAAACTATTGATCCGCAAGGACAGAAGGTCAGGCATCATAACCCCCTGGCCTTTAAGGATATTAAGCAGTTAAAAGAAGCAGGTATGGACTATGGAGCTCATGCTCCTTTCACTATAGCTTTTTTGGAATCCTTTGCAGAACTCAACCTTATACCCAATGACTGGATGCAGCTTTGCAGGGCTTGTCTTTCACGGGGAGATTATTTGTTATGGAGAGGTGAAATGCAGGAAAATTACAAAAAGACTGCACGGAAAAATGCCGAGGCGGGTTTCCCCCAGCATAACCTTGACAAGTTAACTGGTGAAGGACAGTATGCTGGTTTAGCAGCACAGATTGCATATGATCCTTGTCATATGATTTTTGTCAAGAGGTTTTACGCCCCCATAGAGATGGAGATTTAAATGACTTTATCCGGTTAGGCAGGGACATTGATGGCACTCACGTGATGGGTAGGGTAATTGTTTCTGCCCTTAAGGAAGGTCAAGGTGGAGCCAGGTTAAGGAATTGTTTTCAATATGGAAGGTCAGGACACAACAAAAGGAACTGCCTTGCAGGTAAAGGGATGGTTAATCAGCCCAGGAAAAAAGCCAAGTGTAGTGGCACGAACCTTTAATCCCAGCAACTAGACCCAGCAACTAGAGACAGAGACTGGTGGAACTCTATAAATTTAAGACCAGCCTGGTCTACAGAGTGAGTTCCTAGAACAGCTAGAGGCAGGATGCATAGTGACATCCACTTCTCCCTGGAATACTCTTATCTTTGTTATTAAGAAAAGGTCTAGTAAATGGAGATTGCTGTAAGATCTTAGAACAGTAAATGATTATGGACATTCTGCAGGGAAATCCAGACCCAACCTCCTTTCGTGAGTTGACACCTCAGGCAAGGAAATGTATTACTTTAATTGAGAAAAAGCTTGCCTCTGCTCATACTCATTATATTGACTATAGTCAGCCGTTGCTATTGATAATTTTTCCCTCTCAGCATAGTCCTACTGGAGTTTTTTGGCAGCGAGGACCCATCCTATGGGTACATGAACGCGTGTCACCTGTAAAAATTGTTATCTCGTACCCATCAGCTGTGCTACGTGTTATTCAGAAAGGGTATAAACTTAGTTTGCAAACCTTTGGAATGTTACCTGATAAGGTTATTATGCCTTATACCCAGGCAGAAATAACTTGGTTACAAAATTTTGCTGAAGATTGGACCTTGTTTTTATGCACTAATCCCTGCAAGTTTGATAATCATTATCCTTCTGATAAGTTGGTCACCTTTTTCAAAAATCATCCGGTATGTTTCCCTAAAGTTATTTCTTTGCAGCCTCTGGCAGGGGCTCGGAATGTGTTTACTGATGGATCTTCCACAGGGAGAGCTGTGGTAGCCTCCCCTCCTGATTTTGATATTCAGCCTGTTGATACTAAATCTGCTCAGGTGGCTGAATTGATCGCTGTACAAATGGCATTAGAGAAATATGCTGATATTCCATTTAACCTTTTTACTGATAGTCAGTATATAAGCAAAATTCTTGCACCTTTGGAAACTGCAGCTTATATTGCCTCTGTATCTCGAGTCCAGTCGCAGTTATTGGCTATTCAAACTTTGCTTTGGGCCCGGTCTGTTCCCATTTACGTAGGGCATTTACGGGCTCATACTGACCTCCCTGGTCCCTTGAGCGAGGGGAATGCATTGGCTGATCAGCTTACCCGCCAAATTTGTGCGGTTAGTCTAGAATCTTATGAAGCCGCGGAAAAAGCTCATAATCGTTTTCATCTCAATGCTGGGTCGTTAAGATTTCATTTTAAGATATCTCGAGAGCAAGCCACTGACATTGTTAAAAAATGTTCTCTGTGTACAGAACTTTTAACTGTTCCCCATTTGGGAGTTAATCCTCGTGGGCTTGCTCCTAATCATTTATGGCAAATGGATGTTACCCATGTTCCTTCTTTTGGGCGTTTGCAATATGTTCACATAACCGTGGATACATATTCTCATCTTATTTTTGCCTCAGCTCATACAGGAGAAAAATTACGTGATGTTAAAAGTCACTGTCTCCAGGCCTTTGCCTACATGGGAGTTCCAAAAACTGTAAAAACTGATAATGGGCCAGCCTACACCAGCTCTGGCTTTACTAAATTTTGTTCTGACTTTTTCATTTCCCATAAAATGGGAATACCTTATAATCCTCAAGGACAAGCTATAGTGGAACCAGCGCATCGTACGCTCAAAGCCTATTTGCATAAAACAAAGGGGGAATATGGTTCCACCCCCAGAGACCATTTGTCTTTTATTTTATACATTTTAAATTTTTTGACTGTTGATGCTCAATCTCATACCGCTGCTGACCGGCACTGGCGGCCAGATTCTTCCGGGATGCCTCATGTTAAATGGAAGAATCTAGCAGATGGCACCTGGTATGGTCCAGATCCTGTACTGGTGTGGGGAAGAGGGGCTGTTTGTGTTTTCCCACAGGATGCTGACAATCCAATATGGGTACCTGAGCGTCTGGTGCGTGCTGTGGATTTTCCCGTCTAGAAGCCTGAAGACAGGACAGAGCCAAGAGATCAAGTAGATACTGGCTTGTCAACTGAAGAGTTGCTGGGATCCTGAGGAGCTAGCTGTGGTGGTCCTAGTGCTAAGGACCTATCTACCCATCCCGTGATAATGCAGCCATTGCTGCGGCTGCCAGAGCAGCTAGAGCTGCTGGATTTTCCATTAGTCAGTCAGTTGCTTCTGCTTGCACAATGGATACCCTCTCAGGGCAGGTTGCAAATGCCTTGGCCATTCAAATTGAGCTAAATTTACAAATGAATATTGCAGTTAATTTTGCTATTGGTTGTGGTTAAAGTCCACTGCTAGGTTACAGTAAAGGCTTATTGCTGTTTTTCGTGGACCCTGGAGTATACAATTTACTAATTGGCTCTTGAGATTATTCTAGTTTAATATACCAGGGTTCCTTTCACCAGTGCTGAGACCTTACTTAAAGGACTCCAATTTGGGCAGATTTATTAAGCAGGCACAGTCTCCTAAGGAATGCTTATATGCACTGGAGCATCATCTTCATGGTTTCATGGTGCCAGAGCCAAAGGCAAACTCAGGTCAATGTTGCCACGTGGCAAGTCCTGTTAGCAATTGCCCCAGAGAATCTTTCAGCACTAATCTGGCTGAACTCGGTGTTGGGTGACTAGTGAGCCAATGACGGGAAAGGTTTTTGGGGGGCTACCCCAACCTAAGACAGGAAATGTGTTTTGACCTGAATGCTTTCCCATGACGGGTAAGGGGTATTGCCTGACGTCCAATGCCACCCAAGACAGGCCTAGTCATAATTTATATAAAAGGGAGACCTGTAGGGCCCGGGTCTGCCCTTGTTCCTGGGGCTCATCTTGAGGACGGTTTCTGGTCAGATGACTAAGCATCCTGTTTGTTTCTGTGCTCCCTCTGCCCTGCCTGGTGATTTGTTGTAGGGCATTGTTGACTCTATTGTTGGTATGGTAATTTCCCACCTGCCTAGGTGGAAGTCCTTGTGCAGCAGTTAGATATGGTAATTTCCCACTTGCCTGGGTGGAATTCCTTGGGCAGGAGTGGGGTATATAAGATTTTCCCCAAGGCTAAATAAACGGCATTCGGCTGATCTCCTTTCGAATGACCCAGGTCTCTTTGTGTGTTCTTTCAATCTCCAGGCCCTTGCTCGACTCGCGTAAGGTACAGTGGCGTGCGAACTGTACCGAGGGGGTAACACAGAATCGGGTGTTACACCATAGATTATTCATATATATATGAATAATATATATATGTATATGTATATATATATATATATATCCTGAATATATCTTATAAAAAAGTGTCTTCATGTTTCTTCCAAAATATCAAGTATATTTAGTATCTGCATTTAGTTTTACCTGGAATTTCAAACTCTCCTTTTGTAGCCCAAGTTTATTTTTCATTGAAACTGGGCTTTCAGCTCATACCCCTCAAAAGAGTATATTTGTATACATTGTCAATGGCTTCAGGTTAGTTTCCCTGGTTAGCACTCTCTGATGTTGGCGTAAGACTAGCTGTTTCACCCATGTTTTTAGGGGATGGTATGGGTATGATGTGGAGACCAATGATTTCCAAATTTTGGTCACTGAGCAACAACAAATTTTTGTTTCAATAGTGCCTCATGACCTGGTCCTGATTCTGCTTTGTTTCAATGTGTCACTCTGATTATCACTGAAGTCACTAGTGAGACCCTTGCTAATAGTGTAGATATGGTTGGGTGGAAAGGAGAGAGTTGTACTCACACTAGATGCTCTAACCTGAAAGGCATACATGACACTATACTTAGAACTGATTGGCTGACACCCTCAGGGCTTCTCCTGATCACAGAGGAGATAAGAAGGATACTATTACCATGTGCCTAGGAAGCACTTACACAATAGAGCTTTCTTGGTGGCTTTGACAATGCTTGATGACAGACATATCTGGCTCTGGTCAAGTGGCCTAACTGCTAAGATGCTTTGTGTCTCATCGTCTTTTTATAGAAGGTGAAGATCTTTTGTTCTCTATCATACAGTGGCAAACAATGTTTGACTATAGAACGCACCTAACAGATCTAATTTCCTGGTACACTTTGTCCTCAATTGTGTGATGAGTGTGTCTGGTTTCCCCCTAAGAATGGAAGCTGGTTCTGTTGAATTGAGCTACTGTAGCATTAAACACAGCGGTGTATGGGACAAGTTGTCAACAGTGCCAACAAATGCAATTTGGCTCTATGAACTTTTTCATTAAGGGAAGAAAGAGAAATTTGAAGGAGTCCGTGGTAAGTCTTCAGGACTGCCAGTTACAAACATATGTTTTTGTCTCAGAGAAAAAAAGTATCACAAAAATGTCCCTTATAATTCAATATTTTGAAAGAACATTTTATTCAGCCTATTCTTCTCAATGGAGTAGCTCTGTATGAATCAATGAAGGGTGCTGAGTTCTATGGATTTGGTAATCATGTTCCAATTTCTTCTCGGTCATTTTTAATCGACACTCTAGTTGCCTCTGTTGCTAAAGCACAGATTTATGCACTGTTTGTTGTCCGATCAATGAGCATTGCAAGCAATAGGGGTAGAGAGTTACGAAGCTCTCTGTTATTTTTCCTAAGATATAAAAGTCAGTCAGCGTCTAGTGAGAATTGGGTGAATTATTTATCTTAATATTGTTGATTTAAGCCGTGTAAAGCGTTAGCCTTGCTGACCCTACAGTAATAGTGGCGTTGTCAGCGATTTCCCTCTTCTCAGAACTTCCTGCAGTTATTCAGGCTTTTGTTTTTGTGCCACCTGATTAATAATTCTATATAAAAAAATAAATAGACCAGCTCATAGGTAACAGTGTGAGTTAAGAAGTTCCTAAGCTTACTTTGTGATTTTTTTATGTACATAGCATAAAATGTATGACTATTTTAAGTCAGAATTAAAATGCATTGTATTTCAAGGAATCTATTTAATAATGAACTTTAAGTTAAAATATAATACTTTATAAACTAACACTTGCCTAGCTATCTTTACCTTTTCTAGGAAAATAGTTTCCACATCAGGTGAAATGACTGAATTCTCATATTACTATATAGGAATGATGTCTAATTGACATCTCTGAGCCACAATATAGGCAAATGGGAAAAATATGTCTTATTAGGCTTACTTCACTAGCCGCAGTCAGAATTTAGGAACTAATCCCTCAAGAATGGGACAACAGAGTGCTGAAGAAAATTGACAATTGCAAGACATTATTATGGGACCAGTTTGTTAAGGTGCCCCCTGTAAACTACCCACTGATGGCTTTAGTTTTACTAACTCAGGCCATCACATTTCTGACACACTACTATATGATGGGATCAGCCTCTTCCACTGTCTCTTCATAAGGAGTCATCAAAGATGCAAAACTTGGGTCTGAAAACACAACTTCCAGAATGCCTTTCCTGAGTTCATTTCAACTTCCTGGTTCCATGTTCTAGTAAAGAACCTAATAAAAGACCTTTTCCCACCACTGAAGCACAGGTTTACTTGGGAGAATCTAAGCATGTGGAATAGAAGTCCTGGGAATTATTGAACTGTGAACATTTCCTTGCCATGACATAGACCTAAAAAATACTTGTCCTTCAAAAGACAGGTGTTACATTTTCATAGATAGACTGAGCCATTGCACAAATAGTAAAATCCCAGAGACAGATATGGGGCTTCAACCTGAAATCAGAGAAGCAAAGGAGCCAAGCCATTAACAGAGTTCTTACCTCTACCAAAGCTCAGAGAAAGGAGCAGCCCTGTCCTCAATGTGACTGTAGACTGCAATGGTCTCCACCATACCTCAGATTGAAATGAGCTCTTGTCTCCTCCCGCCTTATCTACCTCTCTCTGCCCAGCCATAGCACTCCTGTCTCCACCTCCCTAGTGCTGGGATTAAAGACATGTGGCTCCCCAGTGCTAGAGGCACCTTTGCATGAGTTCTATTTCTCTTTTAGACAGATTCAATCTCGTGAAGTTTAGTGTGGCCTTAAACCCTGGGTTTAACGTTGTGTGTCACCACTCCCTAGCCTCTAGTGGCTAACTTTGTACTCTGATCTTCAGACAAACTTTATTTATAAAACACAAATAAGTTATCACTATATTGAGCCACATAACTAACTTGTCATTTGTCATACGACTGGTAAGTGCCAAACTGTTGTTTGTTTCCAAACAATTTACCTTGATGACCAGTAAGCAGGGCTCCCATGCTATATACCCTTTTCTTCAAATTGCTAATGGGCAATAAGATGCCTATGCTAGAAAGAAATTCCCCTCTCTTCACTTTCTAACTCTTAATGCCTTGCTTTTCAGCACATACAGAAAATAGAGTAGTAACATGTTTTTGTATTTATTGTAGCTTTCATAATTTCAACTTACAAATTTGCTTTGAAAGCCCTAGTGTTTAAATATTAATCAAAACCATGGAGTCTTCCAAGCAAGTGCTGTCAGAGAACAATCAGCATTAGTTAGATTTTTACTTGCTGACAAGTTAAAAATGAGGTTATAGTAGCTTTCTTTCTTCCTGGGAATATGTTGGTCTCTAAGATTATCATAAGATTCAAAGGAAAACGTTGGCACTCAACTTTAAAGCATAGTTACTTAAAAATAAACAAATAAATGTAAAAGCAATTTTCTTCTTTATTAAGGATTTGTAAAAAATAGTCTTTTAACTGTAAAATTTTATAATTGTTTTCTAATATAATCTCCCTCATGTTTAGGTAAGTGTACTTAGTAAATATGTATCAGTGTGTTGATCTTCTGGAGATTGTGTCATCATTTTATCTGAGATCATCAATATATTACAAAATAAATAATAATACCAAAGCTATTACGGCACATATAAATCTTTTATAATTTGCAAAGAAAGCTTTCAAATGTAAAAAAATGCAGTGATTCAGTTTTTTTCCCCAGAAAAATAGCAGGATTCATAAGCACATTATTTCATTGCTCAACTTATTAGAGTACTCAGTATTTTTCATAAATTTCTTATAAAGGCTTTGGCTTACTTTCTTGTTTGTAAAATAAAGATAACAACTTACTTGGTGAAATTAGGATGCTTAGAATAATATTCAAAAATGGATGCAACTGTAATTATGAACATGAGGAAAGGTACTTTTTATAAATGTAGAAGAAAGTAAAATGAACATCTTTTTATATTCAGGTTATGTTTTGTGACTATGTGTATGAATTCATCAGCCCATCCCATCATAACATAAACACAGACTTCACAGCTTCAGTAACAGACATTTACTGACTCACAGTTTCCAAGGCTGGAAGTCAAAGATCAAGAAACCTGTATGACTGAACCTGGTACATGCTCTCTCCATATCTTGTTTGAAGCCGTCTTCTAGTGCTGTCTCTTGACCTTTCTTCCAAGCACACATATTATGGTGTCTCTTCTCCTTCTCGTATGGATCTTACACTTATTATTTCATTAGACCCCAAGCACTACACTAAATATCTTATCTTCAAATACAGGCAAATTGAGATTATGAGTTTCAACATATAAATATTAAAATCCAATCCATTGTAAGGTAGAAAATCACTTACAATGGTTTTAAAAAAAGCGATTACTTGTTTTTCAAACAATTATCATTAAATTGTTCTGCAGAGTTCATAATCATCCTCTGATTTCCATTTTAAAGAGTCAACTTGAGCTACTGCTTAGAGTACTATTTTTTGGCATCCTTTGCTTCTGCCTGCCCTGAATTTCCAGAATTTTTCATTGGGTCTTCTGTGAGTATTGTTCAGTTTCTTTTTGCCTCTGGGATTGTAGGAAACTTAACTACTACTCAACATCAGAGACTAAGGAGTTTGGAAGTAAAGTCAAGGGAGAGTCGCTAGCAACTCGCCTGGGCATGCAGTCAGCCTCAAGCATGTGAAGAATGCTGCTGGATTGTATGGCCCTCACTGGAAAAGTTCGAGTAATACACATCAGTCCTCAGTTTAGGTAAGTGTGAAATTCCTAAGGTCTTAAACACAACAGAACAATGTCTCATTCTAACTAATTGAGCCCTGTAATTATAAAAATAAGACTTGTATGATGATGACATTTTAAATTAAGAGCGAAGTGTCTGCAACCAGAAAGTGGTAATGACTTTTTCACATCATGCGAAATAGCCCATTTGTCTGTGGAGACACAGCTCCCAAGCTTAGATTCACATTTTTTTTTTTTTTCTTGAACAGAGTGTCTGGCTGGTAATGATACCCATTTGTTATTTCATGTAATGTTAACAGCTCATCACATACAATCAACAGTGAGCTAATTTTCTGAATGTCTGCTAAGAAATACTGAATTCTAACTCATGCTTAGGTAATGTTCTTTAGGAAGACTTCACTTTACTTTCCAATATTCTGGCAATAATAATCTGAACAATTCCCCAAATCCTTATGTACTTGAATAAAACCATATGAACCTATCACTTTATTTTATATGGATGAAGACACCATTTTTAAGTATTCTCATATTCTTCTGGTGAGTTAGATAAAACATTAACTATATAATATCTTTTGCCAATTATAATTTTATAAATGTGAGAAAAGCTATATTAAAACCAAATGCCTTTGGTAAATATTATAATGGTGAATTTATACAGTAGCATGCATTAGAAAGAGACAAACATTACTGCTTGGAAGTCCTATTAATGTCAAAATAATGCTGGAATGTTCTTATTGAGTTTCTTTAAAATACGGGCTCTCTATTCTTATTTTCTTTTTACACACCAAAGAGACTAAAGATAGCAGAGACTAGACACTAGAACCACCAACTCCTGGCATATTTCTGGCAGCAGAGATTCTTAGGTCTGTCCTGGAAACAACAACCTGTAAGGAAGCATGAGCTGCAGGAGGGGCAGAGAGGAAAAACAAGGATTCATTACAGTGTTAGGAAGAAATCTGGTGCTAGGGAAACTCCCAGGAATCCTTAAGGATGACCATAGCTAAGACTCCTAGCTGTAGTGGAGAGGGTGCCTGAACTGACCTTCCTCTGTAATCTGATTAATGATCACCCAATTGTCACCGTATTCCATCATAACTGATGGAAACAGATGCAGAAATCCACAACTAAGAAATGGGGCAAGCTCCGGAGTTCAGTAGAGAGGTAGAAGGAAGAAGTCAAGTTCATGATGGGGAATCCCACAGAGACAGCTGACTTGAGCTAGTAGGAGCTCACTGACTCCAGACTGAAAGCTGGGAAGCCCGCATAGGACTGAGCTAGGCCCTCTGAATGTGGCTGACAGTTTTGTGGCTCAAGTGGTCTGTGGGGCCCCTAGCCGTGGAAACAGTATTTATTCCTAGTTGCATGCCTTGGTTTTTTGGAGCCCATTCTCTATGGAGGGATACCTTGCTCAGTCTGGATACAGAGTGGGATGGGCTTGGTCCTGCCTCAACTTCATCTTTCAGACTTTGTTGACTCCCTGTGGGAGGCTTTACCCTTCCTGAGGAGTGAATTGAGGGATTCAGGGGAGGGAGATGAGAGGTAGCAGGAGGGAGGAAGGGGGAACTGTGGTTGGTATGGAAAATGAAAATAAAATTAAATAAAAAAATTAAAAAATAAGTAAAAATACATAAGTTGGGCATAGAGGAGGATCTGTGTATGAAGAAACAAAAGTAAATCTCTGTGTGATTCTAGCCATGGGTGGTTTTGTCTCTCACTGTGGAGTCCTAGATGCTATCTTTGGCTCAAGCCCAGTATATACTGGGAGCTTCTGTTGGTGATGAGCTCTTTGGTATCTTGTCCCACTTAGCGGTCTACCTAATAATTTGGTCTTTGTTCCAGACTCTGCCTTTCCAAAAAAGCACATTCATCTTTTTAGTATTTGGAGTCAGCACTAGTGACGCACAATACACAGAAATAATGTCCATTTTTCATGGGAAGGGAGGGACGATCATGTAATAAGAGTGTCTGGTTTTAGAATGCCACCACCCCTTTACCTACCCAGTGGCAGTTTTTAGGTAGTGACTCAGTTGTCTGACTCTACCTTTCAGACAGATGTAGAGAGCTGGAGCTAGACTTGGCATGAAGGCTTATTTATTCTTATGCTTGTCTGAATGAGCTAGATCCCATTAGTATACAGAGAAAACAAATACCAATAACTGAGTCAAGCAAATTCTACCTTCTGCATTTGAAACTTCACTCCTTGATTCTTATGAAGGTTACCCAGGCATATCCACATATACACCTCTTCTCAATATTTCCTTTTAGAAACCATGGATCTTTATTCTGTTCATGTACAAAATGGCTGAATTGTGACAAGTGTCAAACTTGTCTTTGATAGCTGAACTTTCTTACTTGATATATAGATGAACAACTTGAGGTTTAGCTAGGATAAAGGTTTTCTTCGAGTCAAGCATTTCCTCAAAAATGCTGTATTTTACAGGCATCTAGACTGAACACCATTGGCCTATTTCTTGTGAAATTCATACTTAGTTTTAATTTTTGAATTTTGATATTTTGATTTTATCCTTCAGGAACTTACAAGAATATTGATGATCCATAGTGACAGCAAATGGTCATTGTCAACTTGAATGGATTAGAATAAACAAAGAAGTGCACCTCTGGGTTTATCTATGATGGTGATTTTGTCAAGGTTTAACTGAGGGAGGGATATCTACTCTAATTATGAATGCTACCAACCCACAGCGTGGGTATTAGCATGAGGGGAAAGAAGAAAACAATCAGCTTTCATCTGTCTCTGCTTCTTGACTGCGCATGCACTGTGATCTGCTATTTCCAGGCTCTGCTTCAATGATTCCAATGCTATTATGGAATACACCCTCATATTATGAGTCAAAATAAGTCTTCCCTTCCTTAATTTGTCTTTTTAATTTGTCACAAAGTGAGAAAAGTAACTAATATAGCCACCATAGAAGAAGTACAATGAATACAGACCCAGTGCTGAAACTGAGACAGCCACATGCTGAGAGCAAGAAAAATGATTGGCATCTGGAATCTTTGATGCAATCCTGAGAACACTTATCTTAATTTCAAGAGCAAGGAATTTCCATGGCATTACTGTTTGCTTAAAGCAACAATTCATTATCTCTCTGCCTGCCATAATAGATTCCTTTTAGGATAAGCTATAAAGACAGCACAATGGCAACAGGAATTAAAATTAAAACACAAAAATCCAAAAGCAAATCCATTTAATTTCTGAGGTGTAAGGAAACTGTGTTTCAGATTTTTATACAGCAGGATTTGTGGCAAGAGGCACTATGCTATTCATATAAAGTTGTTTATTCAACCTTTCCCAAGTAGACGTATTTTCAAATCTGTTGTAGAGAGACGCTGGTGATGGTGGAAACTTTTGCAGTTTCTATCCGTGAGAATTGAGGACAGGGGATTTAGTCTGTGCCTAGTAGGGAATACTCCACAAGATGACTCGCGTAGTGTGATGATTTGCCAATATGAAATAAGTGATGCATGATGCCATTCTATTGCATTCTGTATAGGAGAAACATTCTGCTGGCATCTGTTTCCTGGGATACCAATATTAACACGCCAATAATCAGATTTGTCTAATAAACAGTTGTCGTAGGATACAAAATAAGATTTGACACTTCATGAAAATACATTCATTGACATTAATCAGTTAGGATATTTGTTGGCACTGATTTTCCAAGTACGACAGTAAGTGCAGTCCGTGTCTTATCCTACTACAGGTGCACATCCTGTCCTTGAGGATACGACTCTTACTGTCCCTTCTACTTATGAAAACATCTCACCCCTGACCTTAATCCAAATCACCTAATCAGCTCTTGGTGAGACTGAAAGTATAATTCATTCATCCTGAGGTAAATTCTCCAGTTTAAAGGAGGAAAAAAAATAAGTTAGTAGACTATCTAGGATTGGAGCATGGGCATGGAGAATTAAACTTTATTAATTTGATTATCTACTATCAGCTACAATTTATAAACATGCACAACTTACACATATTTTTTATTATCTGATGTGTTAGTCAGAGTTCTATAAAGGAATATAGCTGATAGAATTAATAAGACATACACATATTTGTATGTATACACACATACATATTCATATATACTATGCATTCATATATTACATAGACATATATATATAGTGGGATATTTATTTACATTGTGTGAAGATATGTCACTATGATTTCTTTAATAAAATGCGGAATAGCCAATAGCAAGCAGAACTTCCTGGCAGAGAGAAGAAATCCAGAATGAATCTAGGCATGCAGATTTTGCCAGCAAGACAGACAGAGTCAGACATACAGAAGAAAAGAGAGTTAAAGAATCATGTGGCAGAACATAGATTAATATAAATGGGCTGTGAAAGAGAGAGAGAGAGAGGAGAGAGAGAGAGAGAGAGAGAGAGAGAGAGAGAGAGAGAGAGAGAGGAGAGAATAATGGGATTTGTTAGAGTGACTAACAGATTTTGGTTCATCAATGTCTTTCTCCTGATAGGAAGGACAAGAATATGGTAGCTAGAGTTGCTAAATCTACAAGACTGGATGTTACTGCAGTGCCATTCTGGTGTTAGAGTTCTAGGGGATTCCTGGATAACTGTTGGCCTTCATGCTGGTCTTCACTGGATCTTGAAATCCCAAAGTAGGTTCAAATACCATTGTGTCCCAGAAAGAGGGTAGATTCATTTGCTAATGAAAGTGAGAGAAAGGAGGCAAGAAACAAAAGGTTGTTTTTTCCATGTTATTTTATGTGGGCTGCTAAAGGTACTGACCTGATTTCGGGTGACTCATATGATCTAAAGGTCTCCAGATTTCGAGTAGGACTCCCATCTCAAATGGTCTAATCAACAAAATCCTTTGCAGGCATACCTAATTACTTTGATTTCAGTTAATTTCAGATGTTGTCAAGTTGACAACCAAGGTCAGCTATTGCATCTATATACTGAATCTCCACTGAGATGTACCATTTTTATGTTATGCTTCTACAACATGGACAGTTGGGATTTCTTATTCTTCTTGTAAAATAAAACAGTCTCATTTTGTTCTATCTGGTAGAACAAAATGTCTTAAACTGAGTTGTCCTAATTAGTTTCATTACCTATATGATATAATATAAAGTCAAGTGAGAGGAAAGCCTTTATCAAGATATTTCCTAGACCAGATTGATATGTACTCATGTCTATGGAATTATGTATGGAATATTAATTGATGCACAGAAACACAACCTCAGAACAGTGGTACCCTCTCTAGGCAAGTTGTCCTGGACTATATAAGAAAGCTGATTAAGCAACAGAATAGACGTAGACTGTTGTGAGAACTCCTTCAGCCGAAAGCCTTTTAGATGCCAGCCCATTTGGGCATGGTCTGAGGTACTATAAATGCAGACAAAAAGCATGCCTGGCCCGTTTTTAGCTGGATTGGGTTCCCAGATTCAAGTGCCCATAGAGGACCATAGATCTCTACCCTTACTGTGAGTTTTGTCCCCAAATAAATAAATCTTTGTTATACTTCATTCCAGACTATTGTGGACCTCCTTAATATGCCTACAGAAGATCATGAAGGATATTTTATAAATAATAATTATACATATTTGTAAGCACTTATACATCTATAAATGCAAAATAATATAATTTAGTGCATAACATTTTAAAAATTGGGGAACCCAAGACAAAGTACCAGAAGAAGTGCAGTGAATGATGAGGGCCTTCTGCTTGTTCAACGTTGTTTTGTTGTATCTTCATAGGCTACAGAGCCAGAGCAATGGACAGTAGACACTCTATGGAGCATTTGGAAGTGCAAAGGTGTCAGGTATCATCCTTGTATCTCACTTCAAATTCATTAAGCCAATCTATGTGGATTTTGTTCTCATGACTCTGTCACCTGGTAACATTTTTTCTCTTAAAGCTATCATACTGAATATTGCTTTAATAAACTTGTTTAGGGAAAGAGGCTTATTCAGATCATAGTATTTCAACATGGGCCCTTTAGAAATTTGTTTTTTTTTCACCTCCGAAGTATATCCACTTCTTAATAACTCAGACAATTATTCTTGCAACAACTCCAAATGTGATGGCCGAAGTCTCATCTGACTATCACCTAAATTAGTTGAGCGGCAAACTCAGAGTATAATTCATCCTGAGGCAAATCATCCTTCAAATGGTCACTTTTAAAATCAAACAAGTTAATTTGCTTCTAAAATACAATGGTGAGGCAGGTATAGCTTGACATGTGGGTTCCAAAATAGAAAAATTGACAAGAATAAATAAGAATCAGATACTGAAAAAAATTCAAGAATTCAGCAGAGCAAAAAATCTAAACACTGAGTCTTGAGATTAATCCCTTAGTTCTATTCATTTTCTGCCTTTTGCAAATATGTAGACAGGCATGGTGTCCAGAACATTATGAAAAACCCTACTACACCAACTTTTCTCGATACCCACATAGCAGTTTTCATGGTTATTATCTCAGGATGGAAATTGTTTTAGATTTATTGAGAATGTTTTGTTCTTGAGCCTTGGGGCTCTTCCGGTCATCTCAGATATAGAAGAAACTAGCGATGACTCTATAGACCCTGTACTCTGTAGAGCATCAGAATTATTATTTCATACAAACTACCAAAGTTTATGTCCTCTGACTTTTAAAGGGATGAATTAAGATATATTTGAGTTTGTTTGAGCTCCAGGTCAGAGCAGCAAATAAATTTTGGATCTGAGTGTGGGGGTCCAACACTTGAGATGCAGTACATAGTAAGATCCGTGGTACTTTCAACTCTTCCTTTGAAAGTACTTCCACCTTTTGGTGTTTGTAGCCTTGAGAATCTCTGAACTAGTTCATTCTCTTACAGTTCTTTCCCTGTCTTGATGAATAGCAGCAAGCTTTTGTGTATTTAAGTAGTCTTGTAACAAATGTTGTCTTAGCCACATTCCTACCTTTTTCCTCTGAACAGGATTGAAAGTAAAGTTCTCGGGTGCAGAACTTTCTGTCTAAGAGTTAGTTATTTCTGTGTTTACTATATACATTCAAAAAGGGTCATGCAGCTACTTTAACATTTTGTTCATTAATTTCTACCAACAAGCCAACAAACATCTTATTTCACCTTTATCTACATTTTCATAGTTCTTTTTTTCCTATAAATCATTTCAGGATGAGTCCATACCAGCCAAATTCTTTGTCTCCATTTAACAAGTGTGGTGTTTGCTCATGTACATGGCTTCTTTTTTATGTATAAGAATTGACCAGCATTGACTAGACCACCTACATTTTTACTAGCATTTTGAACTTGACATAACTATTCTTTGAGATAAATGATGGCCTCAGAATCTCTTCTATTCTTCTGACCTCCAGGTATAGCCTCTATGCACTGCCTAGAGTCAGAAACATTTCAACATAGTTAGGCATTTATTTTAGTAACAACCCATGGCTTAGTAACAATTTTATTTTTTAATATATTTGTGCTACTAGAACAAAAAACTCAGATTAAGTTTTAAGTAATATCTATGTTGCCATAACTCTGTAGTCAGAGACAACCAAAATCAAGTCACTCTCAGATTGTTGGGTGAGGGTCTGATCCCACCACATAGACTCTTATATAGGCTCAGTACAGAGGCTTAGCCAAATGTGTATTATCACAGTGGAAGAACAAAATGGGCAAGTTGTTGCCTCCAGAATCTTTTATAAAGGCCTAAATCTCCAGGGGCAGATCTCTCAAGGTTGAATCTCCTTCTAAATCCTCATTAATATAAGAACATTGGAATAGAAGTTTTAATATGATTTAGGGGAAAGTTTTGGCAGATACCAAGGCCTTCAATTTGTTACTCTTGAAAGGAAAGGAACAATGCCTTGGTTATGGTGGAAATGGGAGACAAGGTGGAACCAGAAATAGGAATACTGTGCAGGTTTAGAGGCTTTAAAAAAATCTCCTCCCAGTGATGACATATAAAATCATGTGATTAAAGGAAAAGCATATAACAAAATATGCAATATAATACTTCTCCCAATGTATCAACCACATACAATGGCTTATAGGAAAGGTTAGAATAAACAGAGTCTTCAAGACCAGATAAGTGCAAGTTTAAATAACATGTAGGCACTTTATAGCCATGTCTTAGTTTCCTTATGTGCAAAAGTATGATAAGAATGCTTTATAGCGTCTCTGAATATGGTTATGTATGCTTGTGGATGTCTGTGTATACATTTATCAAAAAAATGCTGGACAGAGATATGAAAAGATGATAACCGTAAATAAATCTGCTATAATAGCACAATTGCTTTCTTTTATCAGCTACTAGTGTGCTGTTGGCCCCATGTCTCATTTTGACTTTCAGATCTCACCTATGTGCTCTGGCTTTGTTCACCTCTCTTGGGAGTTCAGTGATTTTTCTTTTCTTCATTTTCAGCTGGAAGGATTTATTAACATCCTTTATTAACATCCTTTTCATGGTTTGAGTAGGGAAAAAATCTGACTCAAAGTGTTCTTAAGGTCAACCAATTCAAGTTTCTGGCCTGTCCTTATTTCCTCTTAAATGTTACCTCCTTTGACAGTGGCTATGAGAACAGGGTCCAATGCTTGCATGCCTGTGGCTTTATTGTCCCAGTAAACAGATGCTGCTGCTTTGCTCCTTTGATGCAGTAACTGGTAGATAAATATAGCTTAAGGAGGTGTTTCCATAGAAAGGAGAAAAATAAATGATTGTACAAAGGAAATACTGACTGAAAATCCATGAGAATAATCAGTTTGGATAATATCCTTCATGGTTCATAATGACGCCTGTCTCATTAGATATGTCTTAATAATTAAATAGGACAGCAGAGACATAGTACTTAGCATAACACACAGTGTATATTAAATGCCACCAATTTACCAATTTTAATTTTCTCTGTTTCAGAACCATTAGCTTTGCAAACAATAATGATCTGTGACAGACAAATTAATACATTTTTGTCTTCTGTGCCAGTTATTAAACCATCGTTTAATAACTCTTAGCTTCAAAAAACTCCTTTATTATTTTGCTTTATGATGATTTTTGGTAAACTACTTCTTCTTAGTTAGCTCTCTTCTTTTCCTCTCTGACAACAGGGGTCCCTGTAGAAGACATGGAAGGCAGGAGGATGATGAGGAATGGAAATATTCTACATGTTCTTAGCAGTTTTCAACTTGAACCTGAAATTGAAAGTATTTTATAGTTTTAATACACCATATAAAAAGTTTTAAAACCTCCTTACATTTTTTTTAAACCAGGTAATAAAACCTCAGTTCAATAAAGCCCATCCTCTGGGGCCATCCACTACCAACACCCAACTGACAGCATGCTACACTGAATCCTTAGACCAAATTCTCCAAGACATTCTGCAAACTTAGATAGGGGTATAACCCCAATAAATTTGTTTCCTGAACTCCAAGGGTGATGGTGGTTTCTATTAGTAATTGCTTAGGCACAACCACTGGTGGATAATGCTCCTTTCTTCTTTTTATTTTTCCTGAAATACCCAGTTGACCATTGTTCCTCTGTTGTTTTAGCCAGTGAACTTTTTTTTCTTGTGACAATATCTAGGCTAATAAATGAACACTGTCTTACACATGATGCCATGTTAGCAAACACTACATTAACTGATAAGTCCTTTGATCACACATAGGTTGAGTCTAAATTATACTCAGTCATGTTATTAATGTCAGTACAGCTAAAAGTTATCTGTCAAATAATTATGTGTACAGGGACCATCTTAAGACATGTAATATGAGGATACATCTTATGAATATATATATATATATATGTGTGTATATATACATATATATATATATATATATATATATATAAAACTAACATGTGGAACCTGTTGTGCATAAGTGCATAAAGAATTTCCTTATACTTAGAATGCCTAAGAATGTTCTTGCATTGTTCTAAGAGTTACATTATATAAAATTAAATTTTGTATAGAAAACAAATATATATATATATTTTTTTTTCCTAGAAAGGATTTCATTGACTGTTTAGCATGAAATTGTAAATTTTAGAGACAGGGATCCTTTCCTTTAATTTCCATCTTTTATTCACACATTCTCTGGGGGATTATCTTTCCACTAATGTTACTACGTTTTACTCACTTGTAATCTTTACTTATAAATTTATTTTTTTTTCAAATACATTCTTATTGTAAAGTTCTTATTTGTTACAGACTAAAGATTTAATACTGATGTGGCAATTGTATTCAAGATGATCAAGATGATGGTTTCAACTTGGTAAATAAAAGCAAACTAACTATTGTATATCAGAAAGGGAAGAGAACCATAGTTACCCTGTAGTGAAAATGACTAGTCACAAGACAATCTAATGGACTTTTCTTTTTTATAGAACTAACACAGACTCTGATGCTTTAAGAGTTTAAGACAGTAGCCAGGCATGGTGGCATATGCCTTTAATTTACACACTTGGGAAAAAAAAGGTAGATGGATCTCTTACTGGTCTACTCAGTGAGCACCAGTAAAACAGAGCTACTTAGTAAGAACTTGTTCTAAAACAAGTAAAAATACAGACAACAAAATCACTTACATATCTGCTACCATTTTTATTATCAGTCTGTCTGCTTGCATACCTGCCTGTCTGTCTATTTTGTCTGTCTAATTTATCTGTATTTATAACTGAATAGGTTCTATAAATAATTATAACTATAAGATATATCAACTCTAAGCAGTTGAGGGTTGGAGTGATGATTTAGTGATAGCAACTGCAGCCACGGTTATAATTTCAACTTTGTATATAAAAGCAAATTAAATACTGTAGATAAGGAAGAGAAGAGCATCATGGTTAAGAATGTTTGCTGCACTTCTAGAAAACCTGATATTGGTTCTGAAAAGCCATATCTGTTTCTCAATACAGCATATAACTCCAGCTCCAGAGTGTCTGATATCAGCTTCAGGACTCCTTGGGGGCCATGTACACATGGACATATATTCAGAGACACACACATATACAAATAAGCTTAAAAGTAACTCTTTTAAAAAAGAAGAAAGTTGACACTTTTCGTTTGATTAAAGTAAGTTGTGTATAGTCTGGACATTTCCACATAACTATCTATTTGAGATATAAATCTAATGTGATAAATATTTAGAAAAATTTGAAATCTAAATATAGTTGAAAATATAAAGGCTTGGTAAGGAAACCAAAACAATAATATCAGTTACTTTGGATTACAAAGGACTGTTACACTCTGGCCTAGACTAGTCAAAGCACAGTTTAAATGGGAAACAGAAAGTCTTTCTTGTATGATATCTGAGTTAAAATGTATAGGATAATCTAATAAAATAAATTAAAATTACTGGACAGTATATACAAAGCTTCATTGTACATTTCCTTTAGACAGAATTAGAAACAAAAAAATGACTAACACACCGCATGTTATTGGGATGTTTGTGTTTACAAATTAACTTAATTCTATAGCCACTTATAACAATCTTGTTTAAAATGCATGTGAGTATACTGATGTTTGCTAGTGTTGATAAAATATCCATTTAGGTTCATGAAATTTCCATCCTTTTATTTATGGATTTTTTAAATTCTTTTTTTCTCATTTTTTATTAAAGATTTCCATATCCTCCCCTCCTCCTCCCTCTTCCCTCCCCTCCCTTCCACCCATACCCCCACTCCCTCCCTCTCCAGGCCAAAGAGCCATCAGGGTTCCCTTCACCATAGTGTCTGGTTTAAAGTATCTGATTTTAAGCAATATTTCTTTCAAATGAATGTACTTAATTAAATTACTATGGCTCTTTAATGATGAGACTGTGTGAAATAGAATCTGTAGGAAAACAAAGAGCTTAGTCTTAATAATATTCTAGAAGTATTCTGCCAAAATGGTAGGTGTTCTATGACTAGTGGAAGAATTCAAAAGCAAACACTTCAGAACCTCATTTTCAGGTGCAAATGTCAGTGAAAACATTATTATTTACTAGGTCTGTGCTATGGATGGTCTGCAGCAGAGCTGCATTTGAAAGTTATTGACACTTGAAAATCATTCTCACCCATCAGCATATAATGACTTACATTTGTATTTTGTATCCTGTTCAAGTAAATAGGCTTTGTGATGCAAAGGAAATACTTTGAGCAAAGCAGCACTTTCCCAAGTAAGTCATATTTTATTTTATTTTATTATTTTATTTTTTTTGGCATGCATTCTCTTTTTGTTTTTTTTTTCATGTTTTTTTATATTTAAAAATTTCCATCTCCTCCCCTCCTCCTCCCCCTTCCCTCCCCTCCTCCTTCCCCTCCCCTCCCCTCCACCCATACCTCCTCTCCCTCCCTCTCCAGGCCAAGGAGCCATCAGGGTTCCCTACTCTATGTTAAGACCAAGGTCCTCCCAACTTCCCCCAGGTCCAGGAAGGTGATCGACCAAGCTGAGAAGGCTCCCACAGAGCCCGTCCATGCAGAAGAATCAGAGCCTAGCGCCATTGTCCTTTGCTTCTCAGTCAGCCCCCACTGTTGGCCACATTCAGAGAGACAGGTTTGGTCGCATGATCCATCAGTCCCATTCCAACTGGAGTTGGTGATCTCCCATTAGTTCTGTCCCACTGTCTCCATTTTAAAATACAACAGAATACTAGTGCACCCAATAAATCATAAATAAATAAATTTATATTTTTAGAAGCTGATTATATTGATTAGCTCTTTTTTAACAGATACAAACTTTATCTTAAGTGAAGACATGTTGTGTGTGTGGGGGGGAGAGATGTGGGATTCCCTTCTGTATTCTATGAATATTTTTTTTAACAATTGGTTGACAAAGAAGCTGCTTCAGTTATAGCAGGGCAGAATATAGCCAGACTTGATAAGATGTATAGAGAGAGTAGGTGGAGTCAGAGAGACACCATGTAGCTCCTGAAGGAGAAGGACATACCAGAACCTTTACCAGTAGGCTACAGCCTTATGGTGATACACAGATTAATAGAAATGGGTTATTTACGATGTAAGAGTTAGTTAATAAGAAGCCTGAGCTATTGGTCACTCAGTGTTGTGTTGTAATTACTATAGTTTCTGTGTGATTGTTCATGTCTGGGCAGCCAGGAAATGAATGAACAGTCTGCAATTACGTGTGTGTGTGTGTGTGTGTGTGTGTGTGTGTGTATTTGCACAAGCCTTTGTACATGTGTGTCAGCCTCAAGGTTTTCATGTACATGTGCTCTTAAAAGTCTTTGTGATTATATCCTACTTATATTTTTTTGATTTTGGTTTCCCAGACAAGTGTCAGACACTAGTTTGTGAGTCTGTTGGGATTATAATAAAGCAAATATATAGGACCTGACTCTACCATGTATTAATCCAGTACTCTCTAATGCCCCCTGCCTTTTAAAGTTTAAAGGAGGAAATGAAAAGAAGATAGTAATAGTAAAAGAAATTTGTGCCCTAGGCAGAACTCCTTTCTGTAAGTCTTCCGATAATGAAACACATTATAAGATGAATTCACTTAGTCTTGTGTTTTTATGGGTTGCCCTTAACTGAGTTGTTCATCTTCCCAAGTTTCAACATGAAACACTATATTTTGAGAACGCCAAACAACTCCAGAGTCTGTGAATCCCACTTTGTACATTTTGCAACACAATAACCTATATATTTTCTAACTCTATGAGTAGGAGAAACTTCTTTATTTGGTTTTTCTCTATAAAATTCTATCTAGAAGCCCAATATACTCCTTTTCATCAAGTAGGTAAGCTGTTATGACAACATACTCCTCAGAACCGCACTAAAACTACAGAAGATAGTATTAACTCTTTACTCTCCACAGGTCTTCTTTTAGGAATTAAAGCAGGAACAAGAGAACTGGGATAATGCATGTCTTAAGTACATGTATCCAGAGCAATTTAGGTGGAACCCAGCCAGAAACAGACATAACCTTATGAGTTATTGTGAATTCTAGTCATTAGATGTAGCAAGAAGTTGGAGATTATAAAGATATTTTTTTAGTTTTAAGTGCTTTTAAACACTCAAATTATAAACTGTCTTGTTAGTCCTAAAGCAAAGTAAGTAACCATTAAGACATTAAGATTAATTTTTTGCATCACCTCGTCCCAAGAAATTCTCTTCTGACCCTGCCCAAGAGTCTATCTTTGGGACAAGGGTGATGGCTCAGTCATTAAGGTGTTTGCCCTGCAAGTCTGAACACCTAAATTCAATCTCCAATACCTATAAAAATATACAGTACTGTGACAAGTGCCCATAATCCCAAACGTGAAGAGGCAGAAATTGGGCTATTTCTGAAGTTTGTTAGCAAATCCATATTCAATAAAAAAATTGTACTGAAAGCAAGGTAGGAGAAGTGATTTAGGCAAATTTTTGATGTCTACATGTGACTTCCAACGTATACATACATGTTCACATGTGCTGATATACACATATGCATGTACTCAAACACACACACACACACACACACACACACACACACACACACACTTATTTGAGTAAAGGTATTCAAGACCTGGAATCAATAGGAGAGAGACATCATTGTAAGAAAATGCATGCAAGCACTAATTTATGGTAGAAGAAAATATACAATGCAATTTGTTGAAATTTGATGGAGATGATTGTTTCAAGGTTTCCCCCCATATCTTGATAGCCTAACATTGATAAGTAAGTCTATTAATTCCTTATTATCTTACTCAGGAAAGTCTGTTGTGTAATGTCTCTGTTTCTATGTAATCAAAATATTCTCTCCTAGATGAAAGTGGGAAGTTTACAAGATCCATCAAACTGAAGAATCTTTTATTTATTTATGTATTTATGTATTTATGTATGTGTGTATGTATGTATGTATATATGTATTTATTTACTAGTTATACAATATTCTGTCTGTTGTGTGTCTGTAGGACAGAAGAGGGCACCAGACTTTATTTCGGATGGTTTTGAGCCATCATGTGGTTACTGGGAATTGAATTTAGGACCTTTGGAAGAGCAGGCAATGCTCTTAACACTGAGCCATCTCTCCAGCCATAACTGAAGAATCTCATAAGGCACCTGAAACTTTTAAGAATCTCGAGGTCACTCCCCACAGCATTCTAAGCATTAAAATATTTCTGGGTGGGAAGGAAGCTTTCATAGAGTATCTTTATCCAAGATAAACAGGAACCTCTGGTCATGAAGCTTTCATACAATGTCAACTACAAAGAGTTGGGATTTGGGGGGATTCAGCAGCATTTAAGTCATCCATGCTTCTGTAAGTAATCCTTCACTCATGACCTAATAAGAAATCCCAATATATACTCTGGTCTTCATGATACACTACAATGGATTTATTTTTTTTTACCCGATGCTGATGAAATATCTGGGGTAAAAAATAATTTTCCATGTTACCCCAGGAAAAATCATTTGAAAATTATGAAAAATCAACATAGAAATTAACCTTAAAATTTAAATTTTCTGCATCTTTTGTTCTTATTTGTCTACTTCTTTTCTATCATATTTAGACAAATTCTTACAGCAACGTCCAATGTTGCTTGGAAATAGTTCTGATTGGAACTTCTGAATTCTAGGATTATAGACATATGCAACTACAACTGATTCATGTAATTCCCTTTTATACTTTTTTAAGTTATGAATTCCTGAGAGCATATGATATTCAGAGACAAGCGGGAATCAAAACTGTAAATCATTACTACACTCTTAAGAGTATGGTATTCTAAGAACTGCATTGGGAGACTTTAGTTTTTTTTCAAATGTTTGATAATAGTGCTGCAATTAATACTATTTATTATATTAAAAATCACTTCATATTTCTGATCTCCAGTACAAATAATTTATAAGAATTACACATCAACATCATTATATCCAACAGTATACTCTTTAATAAGGTCATAGATAATCACATTGAGGACCAATTTTTGACTATCCACTATTATTAAAGTCGTGGCATTATATACAGAAACACAATTACTTCATTGTCACGACCCTAGAGGCAATAGAACCTAGGAGGATGAAGCCAATAATTGAGGCTGGCTAAAGACTCATATAATAGCCAAATTTATTCATAGTATCAAACAAGATATACTCTGTGTTAAGAAGAATCACATGAGTAAAGTGTATAATACCAAGGACATGGTGTATGTGGAAAACATATTTTTTTCATATAGGAATGTAAACAAATAACAGTATCTAATTATAATGAAAAATCTGATGTAAGCTCACTTGTATCTTCCTACACACAGGAAGATCATGAAAATACAATTCAAGAAAATTCTGTGTTTTAAAGAAATTGAGGTTACAAGACTTATCTTTCTTTACTGGAGTTTTCTTTTTTTTAATTTTAGTTTTTTTATTTAGTAACAATTTCTGCCTCCTCCCCGCCTCCCATTTACCCCCCTCCCTTCTCCACTCTCCCTCTCTCTCCTGTCCAGAGAGCAGTAAGGGTTCCCTGCCCTATGGGAAGTCCAAGTTCCTCCCCCCTCCATCCAGGTCTAGGAAGGTGAGCATCCAAACAAGCCAGGCCCCCTCAAAGCCAGTATGTGTAGTAGGGTCCAAATCCTGTGTCATTGTCCTTGGCTTTTCAGCAGCCCTCATTGTCTGCCATGTTCAGGGAGACCGGTTTTATCTCATGCTTTTTCAGTCCCAGTCCAGCTGGGCTTGGTAAGCTCCGAATGGATCAGCCCCACCATCTCAGTGGGTGGGAGCACTCCTCGCAGTCCAGACTTCCTTGCTCATGTTTTTCCTCCTTCTGCTCCTCATTTGGACCTTGGGCGCTCAGTTCGGTGCACCAATGTGTGGCTCTGTCTTTATCTCCATCCATCGCCAGATGAAGATTCCCTCACGGTCCTGACTTTCTTTCTCATGTTCTCCCTCCTTCTGCTCCTCATCAGGACCTTGGTTACTCAGTCTGGTGCTCCTATGTGGGGCTCTGTCTCTAGCTCCATCCATCACCAGATGAGGGTTCTATGGAGATATGCAAGATAATCATCAGTATGGCTATAGGATATGGCCTTTTCCGACTCCCTCTCCTCAGCTGCCATGGAACTAGCTGGGGCATCTCACTGGATACCTGGGAACCCCCCTAGAGTCAAGTCTCTTCATAATTCTAAGATGGCTCCCTTAATAGCCAAAACCTGGAAACAACCTAGATGCCCGTCAGTGGAAGAATGGATGAAGAAACTGTGGAATATATACATATTAGAGAACTACTCAGCGGTAAAAAACAATGACATCTTGAATTTTGCATGCAAATGGATGGAAATAGAAAACACCATTCTGAGTGAGGTAACCCAGACCCAAACAGATGAACATGGGATGTACTCACTCATAATCGGTTTTTAGCCATAAATAAAGGACATCGAGCCTATAATTCGTGATCCTTGAGAAGACAATAACAAGGTAAAACCAAAGAAAAACATATAGTTATCCTCCTGGATATTGGAAGCAGACAAGTTTGCCGGGCAAAAATTGGGAACTTGGGGGTGGGGTGGGTTGGGGGCAAGGGGAGATGGAGTTTTCTTACAAGCTCTCAAAATTCTGTTCACATGACTCTATTCTTGGACCATGTTATGACACTTCATCTTTCCTTTGATATTCTACTTTGTTCTCTTTGATTGTTTAAGGTGTTTTTTATCTTTTTTTTCTTTTCATAAAATTTATAGTTTTGGGTCATAATTTTGCAGCAACATCATAGACAGTAAAGGGTCAAATATTGTATAAAACTTAAGGGTAATTTCTTATTTATGTGCACGTGTGTGTCTTCCTCTACCACTCTCTTTCCCTCCTATCCTCTCACCCCCCATGCTTATATACATGTGTGACTATATGTATGAAGCCTAGAATACTTATATACATGTGTGACTATATGTATGAAGCCTAGAGCACAACTTCAGGTATCATATTTAAAAACCCTGCTTGTGCCGGGCGGTGGTGGCGCACGCCTTTAATCCCAGCCCTCGGGAGGCAGAGGCAGGCAGATCTCTGTGAGTTCGAGGCCAGCCTGGTCTACAAGAGCTAGTTCCAGGACAGGCTCTAAAAAAGCTACAGAGAAACCCTGTTTCGAAAAACCAAAAAAAGAAAAAAGAAAAAAAAAACCCTGCTTGTTTTCTGAGTAAGAATCTCTCATTGGTCTGAACATAACCATTTGGTCTACACTGATGGGTCAATAAGTTCCAGGGCTCCTCCTCTCTCTACCTTGACAGCCCTGAGATTACAAGAACATGATGAGAAAACATCTATAACATTCTTTAAATAAAAGTTTTTATTAATTCTTTGAGAAATACACACACACACACACACACACACACACACACACACACACACACACACACACAAAGTTTTATATGAATCCTGAACGCTGAGCAGAGATCCTTACGCTTGTGCAGCAGTACATTACTGAGTGAGCTTGAGTGAACTGATTACCCTTCACGAGGATAATTTAAAGTAAGAACATTTGGTATTTTAGTTACCTGGAATAAATTAAAGGATATGAAATCCACTAGGGCAACTTATTATATCTAATATTCTGAGGCCATCGGAAGAAAAATTCATTCAGCATTCTCAAGAGAAGAAAGCAGACACAGGGAAACAAAATGAGAAATATGATGTAGGAGATGAAAATATAGCTGAGCCACTTGAGTAGGGAGAGGTAACACAGGCAATAGTTCACATTCCTTAGTATCCTTTCTACACCCCCCTCTCACCTTACTCCCTTACTTCTTCCCTTCTTCCCTTTTCTCTATTGTTTTTCCTTAAACATTTATTGAAAATAATATCACAGTTATCAGAGTTAAGAATACACTAGGAGTCACAACAAAATAAACACTACTTCTTGATAGATTCTTCAGTATAGTGTGTTAGTGAATATGGTACACACGTATAGAAACATACCATAAATAAAATTTTATAATCAATTGGCTATAATTACTAATAGAATCTATAGAGGACTGAGAGAAGGAATGGGACCAGGAAGCCAAGAGATAGAATTCTGAAGATAGTGGTTCTCATTACTATTTTTGGTGATGAGTTTTGTACTTCTTCCACTGTTTTTTTTTTTTTTAATTTTTCTTTCTCTGTGTCTTTTTGTGTTTTATTCTCTCTGCTCAGCAACATCTGCGTCCATGTGTTATATGTTCTGGTCATTTGTCTACTTGGCCTGAATCCACACAGTCTTTCAACTTAAGTGCCCATTATTAGTGCAGTTTAACTTTAGTGTGTCTTAGTGATGCACCCTGAGATACTTTGAGCCATTCTACTGGAGACTGCCCTATCACAGCATCTATCCACAGAAAGCTTTTCACTGAACAGATACCTTCTGTTTGCTTATTTGTAGTGAATCAAATAGATTTATCTCCAATTCCATAGTAAAAGGGCATAGTATACCCTACAGTGGACACTAATCTTTTCTGTTCCATGGAAAATTTAATATTCTGGAAAATTAAAGAAAACTACCAAGTTCCTTTTTTCCATTTATTTTGGAAGATTTTTTAAATATTAGCCTACTACATTTACTTGACGTTTTCTGCTCATCAATCACAAATAATTAAAGAAAAATACTAAAACTCATTTTTAAAAATTATTTTTGTGATTATAATATGATCATATCAGTGTCTATTTGATATAGGATTCCCCTTTGTATGTTGTGAATATGATTGGTTAATTAATAAAGAAAACTGGCTTTGCTTGATAGGGTAGAACAGAGGTAGGTGGGGAAAACTAAACTGAATGCTGGGAGAAAGGAGGCAGAGTCAGGAAGAAGCCATGTAGCCCCGCTGGAGATAGACACCGGAACTTTTCCTGGTAAGCCATGGCATACACAGATGAATAGAAATGGGTTAAATTAAGATGTAAGAGTTAGCAAAGAAGACACTAGAGCTAGCTGGCTAAGCAGTGATTAAAATAATATGATTTCTGTTTGATTATTTAAGAGCTACTGAGCAGCCAGGAACCAACAAGCAGCCTCCATTCAACAAACTAGTGTCAAAATAATTGACTAAAATCCACTCTAACCTGAGAGGGCTTGAAACAAAATTCTAGAAACAAAAATACAGAGTTTAACACAGCTCCTTGCTGTTTGATGGTGGCATGAGCAGCTCCTTTAAGAGAGGTTTTCCTGACTCGGCAGCATCAGAAAAAAAAAAGCTGTGCAACTTTGAAATGATGGCTTTCTGGGTTGTGCTGCCAGTGTGGCTTCTGGCTCTTTCAGAAGGCCAAGCATTTAAATGGGGTTTGTCAACAGCATGTTACAAATCACTTAATGACCTGATAGGGTAGAACAGGGGAAGGTGGGGAAAATTAAACTGAACGCTGGGAGAAGGAGGCAGAGTCTGGGAGAAGCATGTATCCCCGGCAGAGATAGATGCTACAACTTTTTCTGGTAAGCCACAGCCTCATGGTGATGCACAGATTAATAGAAATGGATTAAATTAAAATGAAACTAGACCTAATGAGTCAAGCAATGATTTAAATAATGTAGTTTCTGTGTGATTATTTCTGAGCTGCTGAGGAACCAGGAAACAACAAGCAGCCTCCCTCAACATCTATTTGGTGCTAGAAGGGGCCAAAGGAAGAAAGGGACAAACAATCCTACAAAGCTATAACCAAAAGCTCATTATTAAAAATTAAAACATATTCTTAAAACTTATTATAGTAGCAAAAGTTTAAAGTATACCATTTTGTTTTACTGTGAGGGGTTGATGCTTTATAATAATATCCTAGTATGATGAAGAAAGTTTAATAAAAATAGATTGGAAATAGTTGTTCTGTGTTTTTCCAATGACAAAGGATAATGTATCTAGATTGGGGCCTAGAGTCTTGAAAAAGAGGAGTTCTGATATGCTTGTGGAGATATCTGAGGGCCATGAGCTCTGCTACAGTCTCCCTGATACTAGATGACTGGTTATGAAGGTGCTCTCTGAATCCTTACTCTGAATGGAATCAGGAAGATAAGAACTTTTTAGAGAATACTTCCTTATCTTTTGCCATTCTAGAACAGTGCAGCAACAATTCCTGAGAAAGTTTCCTAATTCAGAAAGATTGGATAATCCCAAAATTGTTTCAAGTTTCCGTTTATTAGAAAATGGGACAGAAAATGATCTAGAAGTTTCTTATAGTTTCTCTCATGCTGAGGATTGTGAGAGTGGCTGGAAAATGGACAAAGGAATTCAAGGTATACCATAATAATGATGCCAGTGATTCAGAATAACCTCTGAAGTAGCTGCCAACAATACTAAAGTAAATTGCATGCCTTGCTATGAAAAGAGAAGAGGAATCCTGTTGGGTGGTACATCACTAAGTGGATGATTGATTCATGCTAGTAAATTATGAGAAACCCACACAATTAACATCAATTTATTTTTGAGTGTTTCCTTCCAAAGTTCATGTGTTGGAAAGAATTTCTAAAGCATCACTGTCAAAAGTAGGTAAAACAACCATAACATGTATGCAAAGGACATAGCACAGATCCATGCAGGCTCCGTGTTTGCTGCTTCAGTCTTTGTGAATCCCTTTTATACCCTGTTTAATTGATTCTGCTAGCTGTCCTACTAGGCTGCCTTGTTTAGCCTTGAAATGAGGGTTTGTGCCTAGTCTTATTGTATCTTGTTATACCATGCTTGGATAATATCACTAGGAAGCTGATTCTTTTCTGAAGGAGAACTGAAAAGCAGTGGATTTGGGGTAAAGTAGAAGTAAGAGGGAAACTGGGGGGAGTGATTAGAAGGGATGCTGTAGTTAGCGTGTATTGGATGAGAGAAGAATAAATAGAAAAGAAAGAAAGTTAGTGGGGTTCAAAAGTGGTTAGTCTCTCACTAATGAGTTTTTGCCACTATTGTGAGGACAAGCTTGTTAAAACAAACAAACAAAAAAGGAGTTGAGCACTTTCATATTTTCTCTAGCTAATTTTTAAAATCCTGAGATACCACAATATCATGATATCTACCATGATATGATAAAGTAAAAAGTTTCTAAGAAAATCTTCCTGCTCTTAGACTTCCCAGCCTCTAAAATCGTGAGTCAGAAAGATTTATATTTACTATACATTACCATTAAAAAGTTTTTTTCTTCTTTGTGAACATGACATGGTCTATGGAATGCAGCATGAAAAAAAAATCTAGACATAACTGAATTCACTCAGTGATAATTGGTAATATTTATATATAATATATTGATTTAATATTGATAATAATAATGGTAACAAAAAGAAAAGATTGTAGACAGAGAATAATAAAATGGAAAATAAATTATTGCTGCATCCTTGCCATATTTGAGCATGCGACAAATTCTTTCACCAGCACACACATCTAATTTTACATGAATTTTATTTTTAAAATTAAGCCTGTGCTCTGGTCTTATCAAGTGTGAAGTCTCTTATTTCTCTGGTAAATGGTGCATGTTTGACAATCTTCTGCAGTGGTTCTCAACCTATAAGTCATGACCTCTTGGGGGGTCAAATGACCCTTTTGCGGGGGTCACCTAAGATCATCAGAAAACATAGATAATGTTACCATTTGTAACAGTAGCAAAATTATAGTTATAAAATAGCAGTGAAAATAATTTTATGTTTGGGGGTCACAACAACAGAAGGAAATATATTAAAGGGTCACAGCATTAGGAAGGTTGAGAACCATGGCTCTTAAATTTCATGCCTTTCCACATGTGTTTTTCCTTCTGTCTTGTCTCTCCAGCACCATCAGTCACACAGCAGATATGTAATGAACTTGCTCTCTGCCAAGGCCAAAAAGAAAATGTGACATCATTTTTAAAAGGGGGGTCAGAATAATCTCAATGAGATAGAAAATACAAAAAAGGAAATGCCTGGCAGATCTAAGAGAGGGAAAAGCTAGGGATGAGATGCTCTCTATCTGTGTTTCTCTGGGATTAGTACAATGTTCATTAGAAATTTGAAACCACCTAGTTTCCCATCCCTCTAGAGCTTTGCAAGGCATGTAGAGTCTTGTCTGCAATCGTTACTAAAAATGGTAAGTCAGTCTGTTTCTCTGTCTTTGTCTCTATCTGTTTGTCTCTCTGTGTGTTTATGTGATTGTGTGTGTATGTGCATGTGTCTGTCTGTTTCTCTGCTTTTGTGAATTTGATGTTATTGGATAAGCATAGTCCAATTCAGATTTTAGCACATGGTTTGAACATGCACGATGCTTTTCTGATGTTCATTTGCAAGAACTCACTATCTCATGCCTAGCCAGGCAGGTGTACTGTAGCTATTTGCATATTAAAACGCGAACCAGAATATGGAGAGATGACTAAGGAAGGAAGAAAGAGTATGTTGTTTAATAGTTGAAGATCCCATCAGACTAAATTATAGACCATGAATCATAGGTAATGTGGAAATAAGCACAGAAGGCCCAGAAGTTGAGACACTAGAACAGATATTTACAATAACTTAAGAGATATAATAAGAATTACTTTACGTAAAGGTCAGTCCAGTGAACAATCGAGTTGAAAGGAAATAAGGTTTTTTCGACAGTTTCTTTGGGGTCATGTGCAGAAGATTGACAATCAAACTGTCAATGAGAGAGACGCCTGAGGATAAGAGGAATGAGAGGCTTGATGTAAAGATTTCTTCCATATTATCTTTCATAGCCATTAAAAAAAAACTAACAAGATTTTTATTTCCTGATAGTTTTATTTAAAGTCAACTCACACACTAAAATTCCCCTTGTGTATGCTTTGGCAGTATTACTTCAGGCAGATTGTCGCAGACCTGTCGAGTGTGCAGGGTGAGGATGGTATTTCAAATGAGTGGTCTTACTTCCATCCTTGCAAAAGAGAAAATGATTTAGTATTGAGTCTGATTTGTTGCAGTGGGCAATCACCCAGCTGATCATCAGTTTATATGAGAGTAATCTCAGCTAGAAAGCCAGATTAACAAGATTTTATATATTCTAATGCCATCTGTACTAGTTATTACTAATAGATGCTTGAAAACAAAATCTTCAGGCTCTATTTAAGGGATAACATTGTGCACACTAGCAGATGCACAGGTTAATTTGCTGAAGTTAAAGACATCTAGAAATTGCCTGACACATATTCATGCTACTCCCTCCTTTATATATACATATGTATATATGTATATATACGTATAAGCTGACAGTATCTAGTGAAAAAAAAACACCAAAATGTTCATGTCTTTAATTGTTTACACATATTCATGCTACTCCCTCCTTTATATATACATATGTATATATGTATATATACGTATAAGCTGACAGTATCTAGTGAAAAAAAAACACCAAAATGTTCATGTCTTTAATTGTTTACAGACTTAAAAATATTCTCATCTTTCATATGAAAGGAAATTGCTACATAGAACAAAGGATTATTTAAAATCTATTTTTGGGGTGAGAGAGCTGTTGAATGGTACTTAAAAATAACTGAAGCTTAATGAAATATAACAGGATACAAAATACAAATGTAAGTCATTATATGCTGATGGGTGAGAAAAAAATGTTTGTTAGGCTACATTATATCCAATAATAATATGACTCATTTTTTTCTTTCCTGTGTGGCTCTTCTGTTCTCTTCTATCACCTTCAGTGACTTCCCGCCTTTGCAGTGAAGTAGTCACAGAAATATTATTTCTGCATCTTACATGTCTGGGTGGTTTCTATCCTCACCATTGACACTCAAATTTATTTTACTATTATACTTTCCCATTGATATTTCTAAATAATATATGCTGTCTGCCTTGTCCTCTGTTTATTCTTCCTTTCCCTCTTGGGTCCCGTTTCCTGTAGGATAAAGACCACCCGCTTACCTAGCTTCCAGACAGCCTCTCTGCTCTTGCTTCTTCCCAAACACTCCCTCCCGTTACCCACCCACTTGATTCCTTAGGATTAGTCAAAATCTGAAGGCACTTGGTATGTTCAATAATTTTGTTTTTCCTTTCCATTGATCTATCCTCTTGGGACTTCTAATTCTATAGTCACCTATATTTCATTTCAGCCTCAGCTCATAGACCATTTCCTCTATGAAATCTTTCATTTGCTCTGGAGGAATTGATCATAGGTTATTTCTCATCACATACGATCTTCTACCAGTTCTTTGAGTTTAGAGTATTTATTATAGTTTTAGAAACTTTTTATCTCCTGATTCTAGGGATAAACTTCACCCAGTAGCAATCAACATGTCTAGCCACAACCTGGTGCTTGTTCAATGAACATTTGGTGTGTCTAAGTTCCTTGCTACTCTGCTTTGTCAGGCTTTTATAAATAACTATTAGAATATGTGTGGAGACTATTTCCCTATAATACATTTATACATATAACAGCATTAATAAATTGGAAGAACATGAATTTGAAAGAGTAAGAAGGAAATATAGAATTGTTTAGATGGAGAAAAGGAAAAATGATACATTATAATATTAAAAATAAAAGAAATTACAAAAGGAATGATAAATGTTAGCAGTAATGTTTCTCAGTGGATTTGGATCCTTCATGAATGCTTTCATAATTCACTTGGGCTTCCTTATTTTCTCACTTATCCTAGATATGTACATTTCTGACTTTGGTCTTAGATTCTTGGACAGTTATTTTTTTACATTTTCATAGTGGCAAAATTTTTTCAACACCCTCCACCCCTGTTTTTAAAAAATATTAATTTTAGATAAAAGAAAATAAAGTATAATTGAGAGAAATATCTTGGGGATGTTGTAAGATACTTATATTTAATTTGGTTTAACAAGAAGTAAAGCAGAACGAGAGACAAGGGTTGTGCTTCAAGATACTTACTGGGAATATAATTCCTCAAAAAAAGTGGAAGAACTCTAGGGAAAGAAGGGAAATATGAACAGTAAGGCAAATTTTCATGATAGGTTCTCCTTTGATCTTCGTAGGCTCTTCTGAAGCCAGAGCTTTGTGTCTGCTGATTCATTCATCTGAGAGCTGAGGTGGTTGAAAAATTTCACATTAACTCCCAGTTGGTCATTGGGTAAGAATGGCTACAAGATTTTGTTCTCTCAGCATGTCTATAGGCTAAAATGAATTGTTTGTGGCAGAGAAGTGCCTTGGGCAGAGGCACACAGACAGTGCAAGCATGGGCATGACAAGACTTTCACAACCTGGTCTCCTTTGCTGAGGTTATTTATTCAGTCATGACTAACTTAAGTCTCTCACCTATTAATTTATATGGCTGCAATCACAAAATCTCTTCTGCAAGTAAGGTATTCAGCACATCACAACAGGACACCCAGCGAAGACTACACAGCAATGTTGTTTTTATGTCTAAATTCCTACATGGAAAACTCCAGAGTACTTATAACAAACTCATGCACAACTGCTTTGGAAGTCACCTTCATATATCCAAAACCCAACAACCAAAAGTAGCCTATTTTCGGTCAATTAAATTTATTTAATTTACATCCCAGCCACAGTTTCCCCACTTTTCTCTCCTTCCATTCCTCCCCCCTTGTAAACCATCCCTCCTCTGTTTCTCTTAAGAAAGAGGCAGGCCACCTATAGGTATCAAGAAAACATGGCATATCAAGTTGTGGTAGACTAAGCTCCTCCCATTGTACTAAGGATGGGTAAGGGCCACCCCGTCTGGGGAATTAATTCCCAAAATACAGTCAAAGAGTTAGGAGTAACTCCTCCTCCTACTCTTAACAGTCCCACAAGTAGACCAAGTTACAAAACTGTCACATATATGTAGGAGGCCTAGGTCAACATCATGTCAGTTTCCTATTTGTTTCTTAAGACTCTTTGAGCTCCTAGGAACCAGTTTAGTCTGTGGGTTTTCTTGTGCTGTTCTTGGCCCCTCTGGCTCCTATAATCCTTCTTCCCTCTCTTCAGTAGGATTCCCAAAGGTTGGCTTAGCATTTGGCTGTGGATCTCTACATCCGTTTCTATCAATTACTGAATGAAGACTCTCTGATGACAATTGGGGTAGTCACCAATCTGTTCTTCCAAGTGGTGTGGACTGTCCAAAAATAACCTTATTACATCATTCGTATGTTTTTCTGTTACAGTTAAATCATCTTAGAGGCTTCAAATGATGGTGATGAATACATAATAGACACTTAATGCATATTTGTAGAATAAATTATTTTTTGAGTGGATTTATATAGATCATTAGATGACAAATATAGATTCATTGTACAAAATAGTAGCTGCAGGTAAAGTTGGAATTAATAATTTCATCGTTGCCTGCAAATTATATTCATGCTTTCTGCAAGTTAAGTGACAATTATGACCCTTATAGAACTTGTCATGCCACTGTAATTCTTGACAGTATGAATGAGAACATAATGTCAGAGTTCAGAATGAGATTACTTCTTCTGAATTTACTTGTAGACTGCTGAGCAGTATGTCTCTTAGATTATACTGATAGAACTAAGGGGATTTATAGGTGCTTGATGAGCAGTGCTCATACCAAAATATGTTCTTTATATTTCTGTTATCCTGTGATGAAATTTGTTGGTCAGGGTATCTTCTTTTCTATTGGTTGTTATTGAGCTCTCCATTTTTCTCTGCTCCCCTCCCTGCCTCTAAGATGATTTTGCATGACAAATTTAGATTGAGTGGAGGTGCTGAAGACTGACATGAATGCCACAGAAAAAAGCAAAGAAATGCTGTAGCCAAGAAACTGTGTGAAGAATCCATACACAGTACGGTGTTTGAGCTCATCATCCCATGTAGAAAATTTCCATAGAGTTCCTGATATTATTGGCAATAAAACTGGGATGTAACAGACAAAATTGATGTCAGAAGTTGAATAATACTATGTAAGCTTCCTTTGTTGCTTTTCACCTCATTCATATTTATATCACTTATGCATTGACGTAAGGCATACCAGAACATCTGTGTATGATGTGTATATAAGTACAGATGGGTTTATGAATATATGTGTATGTCCACATCTACGAGTGATCATATGCGTGAACGTCAGGGGTTGAAGTCCTTACTGTCCTCAATGATTCTCAACCATTTATTAATTTTTATTTACTTAATTAGTTCAGTTTATTTTGCGCCCCTGTCCCAGATCATTACTTTTTATTTACTTTTAAAACAACCCTATTTTACATACCACTTCTCTCATCTCCTCCCCATTCACTCCTCAGAGATGGTGAGGCATCCTGTGGAGAGTCAACAAAGTCTGTCACATCACTTGAGGCAGGACCAAGGTCCTCTTTACTATATCTAGGCTGAGCAAAGTATCCTTCCATATGGAATGGGCTCTAAAGAGCCAGATCATGCATTTAGATCTGCTAGTGGCCTCACAGACTGCCCAAGTCATACAACTGCCTTCCACACTTAGAGGGTCTAGTTTGGTCTTATGCTGGTTCCCAGCTGTCAGTCCAGGGTCAGTGAACTCCTAACAGCTCGAATCTGCTGTTTCTGTGGATATCCCAATCATGAGCAAAGGGACCAGATCATTACTTTAAAGAAATATAGTTAATATGTATGGATTGGACAAATGTATGCATTGGCACATGTTCAGGAAACAATAAGACATGTATCTCATATTTTCACTTTGTTCTTTTATAAAACTGGATTTTCAGAAAAAGGTATATGTTCTTCAAGTTTACAAATAAATAGAAGATCTTACTTTTCTGGATATGGTTAATGCTTGCTTTAAGAAAGTATACATTCTGTTCATTCTGTTCATCTGTCTACATGACTTTTCCCTAGTTCTAGAGGGTGTTTTGGCATTTTTTTCTTCATAAATTTGTTAAAACTATAGCTTCATCATCTAATGAAATAGCTGCTGCTTTTGATTGTATAGTAGAGGGAGAAATGAAAGAACGCTGTGTTAGTTTGACTTCTCTTGTTATGATTAAACACTCGGAAGAAACTAATTAAGGAAAAAGGATTTCTTTTCATTCACAGTTCCAGGATATGTTCCATTCTTTTGAGCTCCCACCACCTGTTCGGAGTCCCTTCTTTCAGAACTTCTGTGTGCTTTTACTTTGGCATGAATTGCTAGAGCTGGGCAATCAAATTGTTTCCAGTATTTGCTTAAGAATTGTCATATGCAAAATTGTGTAATTAAGAAATGGTTTGTTTTTACTATTTGTAGTTTTAAAAGTATTCACATATGTAAAACTTCAGTTTTTAATGGAATTCTTTTTTATCGAAGACAGTTTTTTAAGAGAAAAGCAACACTTTTTAAAAGACAAACATATTTGTTTGCATATAAAATATAATGTGGAAATTAATATTGTGTTGTGTTTGAGATACTGTGAAAATACAGGGATCATGTTTTGACTAATTATACATTTTTACTTATCCTATAATGAAGCACTCAGCTAAGATATATTCTTGTTTTGCACTTTCCTTTGAAATGGAGGTGTGAGATTTTATCTTGGCTCTGTTCCAACTTGTGAAATAAAATTACATTTTCGCTGAAAATGTCCGCTGTTTTTAAACTGACTTTGATTTTTCTTGTATAGGGCTCAAAATTTTTCTAGGGATGAGTGCTGGTTAGAATAAGATGATAAGCAAGCAATGATCTAGAGCACCTTTGAGATGAAAAACAGTAAGTCTAGTGATTATTTTGTTACTCATGTGGTACAAACCAGGATTCAGGCTTCTAAACAGAAGCCATTTTCTGCATGGAATCTTTCTGTATAAAATTCAAAGGTAGTTTTCATTTTTTTAATCACTGGGAAAATAAAAGAATTTTGAGACACAGATTTATATAAAATTTAATTTTTAGTGTCTATAGACTGTTTTATTAGAGTATATGTATACTGATCCATTTGTATATTGTTTACAACTTCTGAATACAATGGGAAAAAGTTATATAATCATGGAAAAGTCTATATCTTTATAAAATCTTAACTATCAACCACTTTATCTTTTACTTTAAAAGTTTCCTGGCCTTAGTGTCCCCTCCCCCACAGTCTTCTGCTCTCTTTCTCCAGTATTTATATAGATAAAAAGAGATGGTATCCTCATTTGGTTTTTTTTTGTTTGTTTGTTTGTTTTTTTTTTTGGTTTTTTGCTGTGGTAAACAGTATAACCAAAATCAACTTGAGAAGGAAAGAGTTTATTTCATCTTATTTCACCTCAAGGTCACAACGGTTCATGACTGAAGGCAGCTGTGGCAGGAACTCATGTTTGGCATCTGGGGGCAAAACCTTGGAGAAACTCTATGTACTGACTCCCTTCCTCTGGATTCTGCTCAACTATCTTATAAAACCCAGAATCTTCTACATAAGGTATCAAGATCCGTAATTGGTTTGGCCTCCCATATCAATCAATAAGTATTCCCCAAAGTTATAAAAAAAAGATCAATTTAATTTTGTGCACTCTCTCAGTTGAGACTCACGTGTCTCAAGTAGACAAAAACAACTAAGCATGGTGGATGGGTGGGTAAATTTATGTTTATCTGTCTGTCTACTTGTCAGTCTACTGATATCTATCTCTATCTCTTACCCAGTCTATATACCTATTATCATATATCATCTGATTCGTGTACATCTACTTCTAAATATTCATATATTAAAAATAAAGAGATGACATTCAACAATATGTTTGTGTGCAATAAATATACATGTGCATGTCCATCTTCAGGTGGGTACATGTGTGTGCATGTACATGTAGAAGTCAGAGATCAATTGATCATGGGTTTCCTTTCTCAAGAGTCCTCTAGCTTTTTGATTCCTTGAGGTAGGATCTCTCACTGGCCTGACATCGAGTAGATTAGGCTAAATCACTGCTGCTCCTCTGGTCTCTTCCTCCTTGATGCTGGGATTACAAACATGCATACCATCTTGTCTGTTGTTTTTTAATTAATTTATTTATTCCTTTAGTTTACATCCGAGCCTCAGTTTCCCTCCCTCATATCTCCCCATTCCCCTGCCCCCACCACTTCCCCTCTACACTCCTTCCCCCAATCCACTTCTCTGCTTCTGTTCAGAAAGGGACCGGTCTCCCATGGATATCAACAAAATGTATGCCTGACTATTTTTTGCATGGGTTCTGAAGCTCAAACTTGGGTTCTAATGCTTATTCTGCAAGCAATTTACTGACTGAGTTATGCTCCCTGCCTGTTAGTAAAATATAACAGCAATTTAACTTCAAGTGTATTTGGGTATAGTATCTTTGTACTAGTATAGAGAGCAAGAACGAGGGCCATCAATATTCTTCCATTAATTCACACATCATGTGAAAATGACATCAAATTAACAGACTGAAGACTCGGTTTCATTGTCAAATGAACAGAGTGCCAGCACATATCCATTTAGACAGATGTATTGCCTCTAGGCAAAGATAGGGTTTGCACCATTAGGCAAAGCCCGAAGTTTAAATAAGTTCCTTTTCAACATGTTATTTTTTTCAGCTACCACGTTTCTGCCTCACACTGGCCCATAAAAGCTTTATATTTAGTACATTTCTAAAGGATACACTTTGTGCAGTAGGTAGTTGTCATATCTATATAGACACTGGTGAAATACATTCACAAAGCAAATCACTTATTCCTCTCCTTTGCCTAGAAATGGAAAATCACTAGGTCCCATAAAATCTGTCTGATTTTATTTTGTGTTTTGTAGCCAAAAATATGAAGCTAAGTGGTGACTTGGGTGGTATTTGTTGCATTTAAAATGTCCTTTCTTGAAAGTCTATTCTTAATTCTTATAGGAGAACAGCAAATATTTCTGCATGCAGAATCATTACTGAGTGTTTAGAGGCCTTACTCAATTTCGTGAACTAGGAAAACTACAGACCATGTGTATGTGAAGTTTGTGCATGTATGTTCATTAAGTTATGTGCAATACAAAAATACTTTTCTAGTATATACATAGTATGGATGACTAAATTATGGGAAAATAAATTCTTTGCTCTTTATGCTTCCTAAATTAATGCTAGCACATCTAATGACTGATAATAGTAGCTAAACAAATGATATTTTCCAAGGATAATTGATATTGGAAACAGTTGACCTAGAATCTTTGCCTCACTACATAAGTCAGGCTAGTATCCAGATGAACTGGTCATTGAAAAAAAATCACTCTCCTTTAATGATTATAAAACAATGTTAGAATCTGAAAGATAAGCATTAGATGCCTTTCTGCTAAAATAATTCCTTTCTAGTTTCTTACTGAGAGTTCACCTCATAGGTAGGCTGGCATCATCACAACCAGGATTCTCTGAGATTGTTGTTTACTCTGTGTACTATTAATAACAATTTTCCCCACTGAACAAGCCAAAGATGCTGATCTGCTCTGCTCTTGGCATGGAAGTTATGTGTAATCTTTGAGGAATGCTGAGAGGAGGCAAGGAAGGAAATGAGGGGATTTACATTTCTGAACAGTGTAGAACTTGTTCAGCAAAACAAAGGTGGGGAAAACACCCTGAGAAGGATTGCTACCTGAAACAAGGCTGCCTTCATTCTCACACAGCGTGTTCTTGGTGTCTCTCAGAAAACCCATGCTATTATTTCTCCACTCACTGAGCAAGACCCCCTCCTTCAGACTCTGCACACATGTTGTATTCCATACAGACACATAGAAACTTGTCTGCAAGCTGTCGAGTGTGTGTGCGTGCGTGCACACACGTGTGCACATGTGAATATGTAAGTCAGAGGTTGATATCAAGATGCCCTCTCTAATCCCTTCACTTCGCAGTTTCAGACAGGTTTCTCCCTGTACCTGATTCTTGGTTTGTGGTCTTTCCTACACAAGCTGGTCTGTGGAGCCCTGAGAAATTGCTCATCTCTACCCTACATTGCTAGGGCAACAAGAATGTGCAGGGTATCTGAAATAAGGTCTCATGCTTATATAGCAAACACTTTATCCACAGAGACATACCCCGAGCAACAGGGATCAGTTTCTTACTGGAGAAGGACTGCCCACTTGAGAATCACTCAACTCTTTTTCAGTATAGGGAACTGACATTTATATTGTCATCGAAGTCATGCCTTGCAGTTTCATGCAGTTTACTGTTGAACCTAAAACAAGTTTCACTATTTAAAAGTGAGATTGAGCACTATTTAAAAAAAAATAACATGAGAGAAATCCAAAGAAACATGATCTTAAAACCTCATAGTATATAATATTTCTCCTCTCCTGATGTATCTATGGAGTTACTTTTGCAGTTTCTTTTCAAAAGATTTAGTGAGATAAAGAAGCAATGTCTGCAGAAAGAGGAGCAAGTTTTCTTGATTTAAATATGTAACTAGTTACGCTTCCAGCACTTGGGCATGTTTAAGCGGCACACAACTACTTATATTCTCAGACATTTCCTACTGTGTTGAGTTTATAGTAACTTTAAAAAAAAGTCCTAAATGTTTTCTGCCTAAGTTTTGGAAATACACAAATTACTTTTATATTATGTGCCTTGAAGAAGAATAACCTCTCACTTGGCCATATAAACATCAGCCATTAGATAGTTGCAAAATGTCTTGTAATGGAAAAGCAGTTTCTAATTCCTACTTGCATTTGGATAAGAGAGTCTTTAGGTTGACTACGGCTAAAATCCTCACGTAGTTCTAAGATGAATTAGTTTCATTTTTATTTTTGTGACTATATTCCTAGCTTCTCTTCCAAATGACATTTTTAATAAATTTGATCCATAGCCATTCTGAAGGGTGAAAGCTCATAAACACGTCTTTCTGCTTTAATTGCCTTTATAAAGTACTTTCTCCAAAGGGTAGTTTTTCTTCTCAATTCTACTGCCAGTTTTTATCAGTGACTCTGCCTGCCTCTCAGCATTCACTGGAGCTTGGTCCTGAAAATGAATGTTCCAGTGCGGAAGGATAATGCATTCACGTCTAAATTTATATTGGCAGAGAGGAGAAGGTAAATAATCAGATTTTCAGGGAGATGGTGTGACATCTCAGGTAACATTGATTTTCTAATCTATTTGTGGTGACACATATCTACTTTATAAATTGGGGTTCCCTTGCCAGTTCTTTGCTGTCTATCACTTCCAGAGAGTTAAATAACCTCACCCATTGACACAGACAGCTGGTTTGGGCTAGTTCTTACTGGACAACTAGCTGCAAGGATTTTCGTTTCTTTACTTGCCCATATTCACTCAAGGGAGCTTGTGCAAAGTCCTGTATTTTAATTTCATTGCTACTCATATTGCTGTCATTCACATCTTGTCTTGGATGCTTCCCTGAGTTCTCTTCATCCCCTGCTTCTCTGCTCTCCCTCCACACACACTCACTGTCTCCTGCTTTTGCATTTTCACTTGGTACATGTGGATTTGCAATCTGTTTTCCTCATCTCAGTACAAAGCTCCAATATTGAACACATGGATCTAAAGCCTTGTAAGAATCTATAATCCCCCTTTATCTCCCACATTCCTCATCTAATCTGTTTCTAACTCTTAAGGTTTCTAGGTTTCTATATTCACAACCAAACACGTCTGCACAGAACCTCGCCATGTCTCTACATCTATCTGTTAACACCCATGATAATACACCCTTTCCTGTGATGTGGATGGGCTATCGTAGACTAGTGCTACATTTCCCTTGTTTTAGACAATTGTCTCAGTGCCAGTTGCAATGATACTGAAAATTTTAACTCAGTTTACTTCTCATGCTTTCTGGGAAACCCCTAAAGGCTCTATCCCACTCAGCTGAAACATGAGCACAAGATCCAGAAAAAGTCCGTTTCAGTCTAAATACCTCTCCTTCCTCATAGTGTTCTACATGCACTGTCCTTCATTATGTCTATGAAGAAACCATATCTACTTCTACCAAGGGCTTTTTGGTACATCACAGGTCCACTGTCTTGACCTCTATTTTCTAGAGTTTAGTGACTCACTCCTTTGTGCACCCCCATTTCAGATAAAATGTCTCTTCTTCCTATGGACTATCACTATTTAACACAGTACCCTCTACCTCACTTTCATCTTCTGTAATTGATTCCTTCTCTCTCTCTCTCTCTCTCTCTCTCTCTCTCTCTCTCTCTCTCTCTCTCTCTCTCTCTCTGTATGTGTGTGTATGGGTGTGTGTGTTTCTATCTAGCTCATATCACTCTCTGACCTTGTATAAAATGTATTTATTTTTCCACTGGTTTATTTTGTTCAGCAGACTTTTGGCTCCGGAAGAATGGGAATTAATTTCATTCTCCCTATTCTAATATCTTGATCACTATATTATTGGAAAGAACAGATTATACCACATGGGATATTTGCTTCTCTTGCTGTGGAATGTAATGCCAGATGTGGGCACATATCGTAAACGCAACCATAGAAATCATTGGCCTGGGTTGGCAGAGGTATTTCCTGCCTTTGTTTGTGACCCCTCTCACATTGCAAAGGAAGGAGGACTGGAGGAATGGGAGAGAAGGACAGGGTTATTGTGGCCTTGCCATCTAAGTTGGATAGTAGGAGTGTATAGTGCAGACAAAGCAATTATAGCTCCAAAACCTCCCAATTAATGGCACATCGACAGGGAACTGGACAGAGCTGACGATTTCAGTCAAAGAAATATTTGTACTGTTACTGTATTTAAGTTATCAGCTGTACCTGAAACTCACAAGTCCTCAGAAGCTGGCAGTGGAAAACATCCTTAGGAATCCTGTAAACAGCACAGGCCTTTTAGCCCCACCTTGAAAGTCAGGCTGTGAACTTCAGAGGACTCCATGGTGGCCCAGCACAATGTTTTAGAGAATGTCCACAAAGCTCAATGAGTGTTCCATTTTATCTCAGTAAAAAGAGAAGTGTATCTAATTTCCCTTAGGTTCTACGGGACCCAAGACAACATGGAACTCAACCTGTGGGTTATCAAACCGTGGAGGTGTAAAATGACCCTGCCACAGTGGTCTCCTAAAACCTTAGGAAAACACAGAGATTTACATTATAATTCATAGCAGTAGCAAAATTACAGTTATGAAGTAGCAACAAAAATAATCTTATGGTTGGGGGTCACCACAGCATGAGGGGCTGTATTAAAGGTCACAGCATTAGGAAGGTTGAGAAGCACTGGATTAGGAATACACAGACATTTATTTTTCAAACTCATTTGTGATTTGTGACTTGCAAATGAAGAAAAAACGGTTTATGAATTGTCAATCTTGCCAGAGTCATTGCACTGGTATCAGAAGCTACATACTCTCGATGTATGAACTTTACTAGAAGGATCTGTCATACCAAGGTTAGAGCATTTACGTCACACGATTTGTCACATGATCAAAGTGATATGAGTCACTGAAGGTCCTCATAGAGAAATCTCAGACTATAGCAATCTCATCATATAGTAGTAGTCTCAGCCTGCAAAACTCTCAGCAAACATCGCTTATTGTTATTATTAATAATTACTATTAATAGAAATAGCATGTAGAAGTTTTAAATTTTTTTCATGCTATCATTGCATTCTGATTTTCTGACCAAAGCTTATGTTTGGGGCACAAACTGATACCTAAATTGCCATAAATTCTAGGCTCCTTAGACTTAGAGCATGCTATACTTGAAGCTCATAAACACCCTCATTCAGTAAGATAATCATTCTAATTCGTAAAATGCAAGATAATTTTTCTTTTGCACCTATGCTGTTAAAATTTTAAGCTACATACTTTTTCTATTTAAAATTTAAAGCATACTTTACTATAAAATCAGAGAATGAATAAAGAAGAAATATTACTTATAATATTCTTATGTAACCTATTAATGTCCCCTGTAAAATTTAATCTTCTTTTTGCATGAAAAAGTTTGAAAATTTCATTAAGTGACACGAAACTCTACATATTTATTCATTTTTAGAATAAAATATATTTCAAAATGTATAATTTTTTTTGCTTCTATTACGTGGGTCTTGATATTTAAAACACAGTGGGTCTTTATGGTCACAATAGAGTCACTCTTTCATCTGAGAATAAACAAAAATAAGCTATCTTTTTCCAATTTAAATGCATCACATGATTTTCTAGCCTTCCTCCAAGAAGACAGACTTCTAGCGGAGGGTCTCCTGAGTGATGCCGGAGCGCAGACAGCCAGCAACTTCACCTGGAGCTGCCAAAGGCCTGCTGCAATGATAACTGCTAATTTATTTATGCGGAATGGTAATGATATACATTTGAATAGCAACAAAAGGGAAGGCAACTCGCACTTAATCCATGTTAATTATGTACTATTTAGAGGGGAGTAGTTCTCTGACAAGGAATCCAGTTCAAAATTGCAGCTCTGTGTCTGTTGTTACGAGAGGCATGCGGCACACTGCTCCACTCCCCAGACCCTACATGGTTGACACACTTCTGCATAATACTGTAGAAGCTTTTCTTCTAACTGACAAGTGTGTAGGAATCATGCCAACATGCCCTCTTTTTTTTTTTGAAAATTTGTTGCAGCCTTGTGCACTACAGACAATTCTCCCATCCTTCAACCAAACAGCTTCAATATAATTGTATTTCCCTTTATTTCTCACTTTTATGTCTCTGTTTTGAAAGGCAATGGTGTGCAGATAAAAGCTTAGGAGTGACACACAGATTCGATTGAATTTCAGCCCTTGGCTTTAGGAATGACCTTGAACAACTACCTACCCTGCCTAATTCTGATTTTCCTGATTTGTAAGGAGACAATGGCATATTTTATAACTCAGCATCAGATTTGAATAATAGGAGACATAAGGATCATCTGTCACCCTGTGCAGTGCTGTTGTAACTTTTATTTTGCTATGTTTTTGTCTCATAATTTAAACTTTCTCATCTTCTTGGTTTTCAGTATTTCCAGAATATTGTCAGCTATGTAATATATGAATGCGTTATATAATCCCTCTCTCTTTTACCCCTTTTTTTCTTCTGATTTTCTCTACCACATTATTTTCTTTCGAGTCACATTGGTTTTTATTTGGAATAGTTAAGAAATTTTCATATGTAAGTATGTAACCAACAGTTCTCAGCCACTTGGTTTGTTTTCTGTTTCCTGGTGGTGACAAGGGTTAGCTTTATAGTATTACAACCACATGTGCCCCAGCTTCCCCAGCAAATGTTCTCCATGGGTTCCTTAACCCAGTAAGTACAAAATCATCTTAACGCTACACTTTTTTGTCAGGACACTGGGGTAGGATCCAAATACTGTCTGTGTGGGATAGCATCCTTTGCTTTGATAAATTTGCACTGTTTCAAGAAAGATCTTAATCATTGTTCCCACATTTCCTACTTACAGCTTTTTATAACTTTCCAAGTGTCTTTTTTAAAATACCATGAATCTTTATAGTGATAACTATTTCACTTTTTATATTTTTTCTTTATTTTGGAAGTTATAATTAGCATCATCTTCTCTCCTCCTTTTCCTCCATTCAAGCCCTTCCAACCCACCCTCCTTTCTCTCTTTCAAACTCACGTTCTCTTTCTTCATTAATTGCTAATGGATGCTTAGATGTGCATGCATACACATATATTTTTCTAAACAAAAAATCTGCTCAGGCTGTATAATTTTACTTCTATGTAAGTTTTCAGGATTAACCATTTAATATGGGAAAACCAGTTCGTATGCTCTTCCACGGGGCTGAGATTTTTTTACCACTCTCAGCATTCCTTAGCTGTCTATAGTTCTTTGGGGTGTGTTGATGCCTAGTGGACTTTTCCCCAACCACTTTGGTATATCTCAATTACCAACAACTTTGTTTAGCTCTTACTCTGATTTTTTAAATGACATTTACATGCCCATAATTAGGAGGATGGTGGGCCTATTAGCTCAGTGGTTATCCCATCTCTGGATTGTGGCAAGCTGTCACACACTGAATCACCGAGTTCTTCACCTTCCCTTCTTTCTTGGTAGGAATTGACCTGATTTCATTTAAAGTACTTCCCTTAGAATTGAAACAGTCTGATTATATAATTCTTTCTATACCATTTTTCTAAGCATCCATTTCAATCTTGAAACCCACCATTTTCTCCTCTCTTTCCAAACAAAAATGAGATTTATATAATGTGTCCTAATTATTTTTTAATTAAATTTCTTCTTGGACAATAACATACATGTATGAAACACGTTCTGATTATTCTCATACTCTATCTATCTTATCTCCCTACTTCCTCATCACTCTTCCTCCTTCATATGTGTTTGCTTCACATATTCATGCTCTCCTGGTTTTGTTTTGTGACCTCCCTGAATTTAACCAAGGCTTGGTTATTACCCACTGGTGTCTAATGATCTTATCAGAGCATAGACAGCTGAAGATGTTAACTGGACTTCTCTCAATTTTAAACAGGAGCAATGGGATGGGCTCTTGCTTGGTGCCCCAAACCTCTCTCTCTTCTGGCTCTTTAATCTTACTTTCTCTGATTTTCACTCTAATTTCTTGCCTTTGATTTCTCCCTCTAGTTTTAGAGATGAATCTGGCAATACCATGTCCACTATTAATATTTTGATTCTAGCCTTCTCATATGGCTTTTTTCAGAACTGTACTTAGCACTACCCTGGGCCCTCATTTACCAACAAATGAGCTAAGGGTCTCTGTTGTTTTTTTGTTTTATTGCTTTTTTTCTTTTATTAAAAATGGTCTTTTTTCATACAATATAATATGATTATATTATCCCTTCCTTCCACTTCTCCCAGATCCATTCCACCTACCCTTTCATCAGGATCTCTCTGTCTTTCATTAGCAAAGAACGGGATTCTACATGATAAGAACCAAACATTACAAAATGAACTATAATAAAACGAACCAAAAACTATCATATCAAAGTTGGATATGGCAACCCAATAGGAGAAAACAAACCACATGAGCAGGCACAAAAGTAAGAGACCCGCTCATTCACACAGTCAGGAGGCAAATAAAAATATTAAGCTAGTAGCTATAATGTATACATAGATAAACTTGTAGGTCTACACCTATATGGTTTAGACCCATGGAGGCCCTGTGCTTGCTGAAATAAGTTCTTATCTTCATATTCCTTCTGCTATTTGAACAAACTTTCACCTATAGGAATGAGCTCATCTTCCAAACAGAATGTCTAAATTATCTTATCCAGCATTTAGGGAAAGCAGTGGTTATTTGAAAAAGAAAAAAAAATTCTTACCTCATAAAGCTAATTACATTGTGATTCACCCTTTGTGTTTTTTTCAGTCCTTCTCCCTGCCTGGACATGGAAACACTGCAAATCTTATGCTACTATTAAGCCAATTCTATGTATTCCTAGTGATTCTTTGTTTAGTTTTTATTTATTTATTTATAGTTCTTTCTATTATTTTGCCTAAATGAATCATATTCTTCTCCAATGTGACCATTTTTCTTCTTTCAAAGAAGGAGACGAGCGAGCCGCGCGGTGGCTCACCATGTAGGGCACGTGCGAGTGTGCGTGCGCGTGTCCGCAAGTTCGAATCCCGTGTGTTGTGTGTGTGTCGTGTGCTGCTTGTGCTGACGTTGCGCGCGCGCGTGTGTATATCCACGCCGCGTCTTGTGAAAAAAAAAAAAGGAGACATATCCTTAAGTAACCTATCCATTTATATTTCCTGGGGCAGTTGACAGGGGGCATGAAGGCAGCTGTGAAGCAGGCCACATGATACAGTGTCTTTTTTCTTCTCTGTTCCCATTTATAGATGACTCATTTACCTCTCAACTGTCTACGTGCCCTGCCTAGCTACCCTGGTCATTCTAGATAAGTGCACTGCAACTATTTCCCAATTTTCAGATACAATCAAATAAGTTATTTTGGTTCGAGTTCCAAAGTCTCCAGTTCTGATTGCTGAATCCCATTGTCTGCTTGGATTACCTTCCTTTTGGCTGGGATATGCATATACTTATTCTATTCCCCTATCAACATTTTCAGTCAAACCTGTATTTTATACTGCAAAGTCTATCCTTCACATTTAAGGAAGTATACTATTTCTTTCTAAGCATTTTTTTTCATAATTTGTTTTCCCAGTTGGAGTTCTTTTGTTTGTTTTTGGTGGTTTGTTATATTGTGTTTCTGAGATAGGGTTTATCTACATAGCCCTAATCCAGGAACTATCAATGTAAACCACACTTGTTGAGAACTGAGAGAGATCCTCCTCCCTCTGCCTTCCGTGTACTAGAACTAAAGCTGTATACTATCATAGTTACCTCAAACTTGAATTTTATTTATTTTGGGTGTTGCCGGATTTTCTTTCTTATTTCTTTGTAATGCTCTTGTTCTCCTTATTATTCCTGTGCTCTTCTCCCACTGTAAATTACCTATGAATTTATGATCTGATGCTCATGTGTTCTCCTGTTGAGATGGCTCTTTCTGCTTCTTCTTTTTATTTGTGCAACTCTCAGTTCTCATTAGAGATTTCATGTTTTTTTTTTCTCTTTTATCACTACAACTTGAAATTGCACTCCCTCTTTCTCCTTTTTTGCTACTGGTTTCCGAAACTTGTGACTCATGACTGCTAGCAAAAGCCAGTTCTTGAGCATTGAAAAACATCTTGAGCTCTATTTTTTCTTCCTTCCTCCCTCTCTCCTTTCCTTCCTTCCTTCCTTCCTTCCTTCCTTCCTTCCTTCCTTCCTTCCTTCCTTCCTTCCTTCCCTCCTTTTGAAACCTCATTAAGTTTCCCAGTCTGTTCTTGACTTCACTCTCTGTGACCCATGAGACCTTGATTTTGCAATCCTCTTCCTTCATCATCTGAGCAGATAGGATTACAAGCATGAGCCACTGGGCATACTTGAAATTGTTCATTTTGATGTCACCTACATCTTTTTCTGAAGCCAAAGAGAAAAAAAAAATAAGGTTTAAAAATATTTTTAAAAATATGATTAATTCGTTGAGATTTTCAAACTCTGTAATTTAAACTAACATTAAAATAACATTTTATTTATTCTTTGAAAATTTCATATGCTGCATTTTAATCACCTCCTCCCAGATACCCCCACCTGCCTACCCACCCAACTTAACACTCTTTCTCACTCCTTTCTCCCTCTAGTTTTTTAAACCATTGGTGCAGTTTGCACCAGCTGACTGCTGGGGGCTTTGTAGGGTAACTGATATACCTGGTATCACTCCATTAAAGAAAACTGACATCTCCTCTCCTGGCATCAATCAAATGCCAAGAGTTTCTCAGCAATGGGCGGGGCTTCGTGCCCATTCCATCTTCCATGCTGGAATGCTCGCTGGCCTGTGCTTGCCCAAGTCTAGCACATGCTGTCACAATATCTGTCAGCTTTATCTGCACATATGCACTTTGTGTCTGGAAAACACGCTCTTCTTGCAGTTATTCCACCTCTGGTTGTTAAAATTGTCCCATCTCACTTCTTCCATCAGAATCTCTGAACCTTAAGGAAATGGATGTCAGTTTAAACACTCAAGTCCCATCCCTGGAAGATATATCACAGGAGGAGAGAAACAGCTGCCCTAAGCTGTCCTTTACGTATACATGAGCTCTATAGCATGTATAAACACCCAGATGAATAGATACACACAAATAAATATAAATTATAATAGTTTGTCTCCTTTAATACATTCTCTAACCTTAGTTATCGTTCCCAGTTTCAATTTGTTTTCTTTCCAGACAATTTGGTTGCCAAATTCAGAGAGTTTCTGTGATAATGTATTTACTTCATTTCAAAATTTATTTATTTAGCAGTCATAGTTCCAGGAAGAACATTATCTTCAAAACTTTTATTACTAGTAAAACTTAATACATGATGACATTGTGCATTGTACCATCAAAAATCTAGAAGAAATCATTTGTAATTTTGTTATTTAATTATTTCCTTAAAAATTTACCTCTAGATGCTAGTACATAAATATAAAACCATTTGTGCATCTGGCAGATTCAATTATTTGTAGCTGATGTCTGAATCTATATTTGTAAGAAAATGTGAATGTTTCCTTGCGTATGTGCAAACAAAGAACATATGTAGTTGGTTATCCTTGTTTACTGTTAAAATGTTTTGCTTGCTTTTTTGTTAGTTTACTTTGTTCTGTTTTTAAGTTTTCTTCCCTTGGTCATTGATAAAGTTAATTTCCACTCAAAAGAAATGCTGTCAGTTTGAAGACTAACAATTCAAACTTACATATGGACAGGAAGATATACCGAAATGTCATTATTGCCCAATATTACAAGTGTAGCTAATGACATATCACTAACGGGATAAGGAGTAGGGAGATGGTTCTTTAGATGAGTATTTACCATGCAAGATTGAGGACAAGGGTTCAGAGCCAGAGAACCTAAGTAAATATTGAGTGGGCATGGCAACATCCTGTAACTCCAGCCTCAGAACTTGGAGACAAAGGATTTTCTGACCAAGTTGGCTAGCAAGACTAGCCATATCAATGTGCACTGAATTTGATTGACTCTGCCTCTGTGAATTAGATGATTGAGCAATTAAGGATTATTACTGGCATCCATCTTGGATGTCCACATGTGCACACACACATATACACAGATTCACGTACATGCACACCTGTACATATACAACAATATACATCTACACAGACACACACACACACACACACACACACACACACACACACACACACACACACACATATATATATATATATATTACATAAAAATGTTAAAAGGAAAAAATACTATGAATGTGCCCTTTATGACTCACACTTTGCTGACTGGGGGGCCATGCTCTCTGTGTTTCAAATCCCATGTGCATTCACAGTAACTGCATAATTACCAAAGAACATGTTATATTTGACCTTCTCAAATAGAGTACAGTAAATAATCACTTGTAACCAAATGACTCTCTAATTTGTTTTAATGTGTTTTACTAAATTGTGAGAAATAGCATAATTGTTAAAATGTATACTTATTTTTTAGTAATATTCCTTTATAATGTACCTAAGAATTTAATACCAACTACATGTGCAATATTATAAACGTTTAGGTGGAAAAGAAGAGTCTGTTATTATTGTATAATTGAGTTTTTCCCTAATAGTTATTAAACAAAGATATAAGTATATGTGTGTATATCTATCAACCTGGCATATCCAATGAGCAGGACTTTTATAATGTGACCAAAAATGTAGATGTTGATCTATCTCACTCTTTGTAATTACTGTATTTTTTTATTTTATTCACAGGAAAGATACTGGGGTTATAAAGACAGTTGCAATAACTACTCATTCATGGAAATAAATAGCCTATATCCACATTAAGGTAAACAACAACAACAATAGCCCCCCAAAAACAAAAAAAACAACCCACAAATGATATGTTCTGAACCTTCAACTGCCTTAAAATCTTAATGTTTCCTCCCCAAGCAGCTAGATCTGACATTTTTTTCTGTTCAGCTTCTCCCCATTCACAAAGACAGGTGAGAAAGAAATGAAAGGAATTCAAAGGGACACAGGCTAGGCAGGATTTCTGTTCTTCATCCTTGGAAATGTGAAAAGTCCATAGTTTTCGTTTTCTTCATGCCTTTGTATATCATGATTTTTTTCCTTTAGCTGTTCTTTTCCCTGAGAGTCTTTCTATGCAATTGTCTCTCATAATAGACCCCAAATCTCCATAACAGGACTAGAACTGTCTTTTTCTCACTCCCTCTACCTTGATCAGTGTTTTAATTTACGTTCATCTCTTATTCTTTCATTCATACTTTGGCTTCATCCTTCTTCCGCTGCTCCGCCCCTTGAGATAGAATCAGTGTCTGTTCATTATGTGTGCCACCTGTAAGAGCCCAATCTCCAACTCCTACTTCAAAAATCTGTTACGCGACCAATAGGGTAGGTTAAAACCCAAGCTTTTCAATATGGCTTTACAGAAGGTACTCAAGTTCTTCTGTGCCTCACTCACTTATTTGCCAGAACAGGAATGGTGTCTGCATTACAGAGGTTTAAGCATTTACTTCTTATCCATTGACCTGGAGACTGAGTGAGTGGTGCTACTTGTCTGTGATGTCAAACATAGATCTCTTCACAAGACGTTCAATGGATCAAGTAGGTTAACATTTGTGCATTTAATAAACATTCGGAAAAATAAGAAAACAATCACTAGAATTCTTGTTGAGATCTATCTATTAAATTGAAGTCTTTTATGCACTAGCTTTGGGAGAATAGAAGAATAACCTATATGATTTCTATAGCCTCATCAAAAATAATATTTGAATGTTGTTTTAGCATCCTAAAGTATTGAGAATCTCCAAAATGCTTTTGTTTTCTTAGAAATAAAATACTCCATACCCCATATTTTTAGAGACATGTCAGCTCCTGAATGTGCTCCTCTACATTGTGAAATAGGGTAGCCTGCACATGTATATGGGGCAGAATTATGTTGCAGGTTCTATTCTGGATGTCATGAACCATTGTCCCAATACTGTACTCATAAGTATATCTATCTTGTCTTTACAAAAGTCATTGGAAACAGCTTCTGAAGCTGTCTCAGCAAACAGAGTTCTCAAAATTATGTTTGTATAAAGTGGACCTAGGTAGATGTTTACTAAAGTGCAGCTGCATACAGTGCCTTTAAAAAATATAAGGTGCAAAGATCTCCAATGAACAAGTAAGAATGTGTCAGAACTCTCACTGCAATCAGGGACAACCTAAGAACTGGCTTAAAGAAAACATTTATGAACTACAAACTGACCTTGAAATATTTGAGATAATATATTTTCCAACATACTTTCAAGGGAGGCAACAGTATTCTCTAGTATAAGTATTTCATATTACCTAAAGTCATTCTAGAGGCTAGAGAGACGGTTCATTCAGTTAAGTGGCTGTTACACAAACACGAGGAGCTGGCTTCCAGGATTCACATGAAAAGGCTAGGCATGGTGGCACATGTCTGTCACCTCAGTGCTTCAGTAAGAGGCAGTGATAGAAGTTTACTGGTGAGTCTAGCCACTCAATGAGTTACAGAGGAAGACATTCAGTGTCAATCTGTGACCTCCACTCCACTCAATGCACACACACAGACACACACACACAGACACACACACACACGAGTGTGCTCACACACACATGTTATTCCAGAAGATCTTCTCATTTGATTGTGTATGAGAGATTAGAAATTCAGAAAATTTGTAGGTTTATGTGGATAAATCAATAAGTGATATTTCACCTGGGAAAATAGAAAGAGGTCATGTTTGTGATTAAAGCTTTATTATGTACTCATCAAATTTATCACTTATTGTAGTTCTCTAATAACATTTGACTTACAATTTCCTCTTGGTAGTTGTTACTTCATCTTAAAATTATTAACATATTTATCATCAGGTTGTATATTGCTTATGAACAGACATTATCTTTTCTCTAGAGTTTCTCTGTACCAAGTAACATGTTATATTTCTTGTAAAACAATTATGTTTATGGAATGAATAAAAAGGTGTTTTAGATCGTGTGTGTGTGTGTGTGTGTGTGTTTACCCCAAGACATTACTTACTTGCTTTCCATCAGTGATCTAGTTCTGGTTTTAGTATAGTCTCATTCCTATTTAAAAGAAGGGGGCAGGTAATACATACACATACATGAGTAAGTGCATGTACATATGTATGTATGTGTGTGCATTCACACAAACATAGGAATCATAGACTATAAATGATTTAATGTCAGTTTCTAAATCGCATCCATATATCTACTGCAGTACTTGACTAAAAACACTTTCTAGTCACCAATCAAAATATAAGTATGCTCATTGTAGACTATAAATCCCTCTCCCAAATGGTTTCATCTATAGGTTAATCACAGATGTAAAAGGAAGTTTCAGAGTTTTTTGTTTTGTTTTTCAAACACAATGATTACATACTTGATCTCACTAGTTCCTGAGACAAACTTGTTGTTCCAGATGAATCTTCTTTGCATATGTATTTTGACTAATCTTTGTTGGTAACTTATTTTTTAGCTTAAATCTCATAATATACAGGTTTTAGGAATATTTGAAATTCTTAGTGCATTCAAAGAAGCTGTTTGTCCTGTGTGACTTAATGGAATAAATGATTTTTTATTTATAAAATAAAAGCTATAAAGAGCTGAGTGACGTTGGATTGCTTCCTGAACCCTCTTTCAACCCTTTTCAGACTGAACTTACTGTTCCCTTTTCCCAGGTAATGTGATCTTCCTTCTATGCTCATTATTCTCTTACTTGATCATGTTCCTGTTCATCTCCAAAGCCGGGCAGCCCTGGGTTATCTTTATCACCTTCTTTCTTGTTACCAGTGAACATTAATGATCACTTAGTCTTGAAAACTCTCCTCTTCTCATTGCCACTAACTCAGGCTTCTGTCATTTGTTTAGAAAACCACTATAATCTTAGAACTGCTTGCTTAATTTTTCTTATAGGATAATCTTTTGTATATTGTGAAGATGTGTCTCTGCTAAGGAGCCTTCTGATTATTTAATAAAGAGCAGAACAGCCAATAGCTAATCAGGAGGGATTGGCAGGACCTCTGGGGAGAAAGGATATCAAGAAAAAAATCTGAGAGGGGGAAATTCACCAGCAATACATTGAAGAAGTTAAACATACACTATATTGAGGAAAGGTAACAAGCAGCACGCACAGGAAGTTGACTGTGGAACTTTGCCAAAACAAGGTTGACCAGTCCTTCAAAATTTCTGCTTCACAGTAAAATCTATTAGATATTCTAGACCTGTAGTCTGTTTTGGAATTTTGGGAAGTTGCTTGCTCTGTAATTACTCTTTACTTAGCGAATATTTTATCTTTCTCAGATCTCTGATGGTGTTGAAAACTAGATAGTAATATCTTTATGGGTTTTTGTTATCAAATTCAGAAGGGAAATTTACAAAAAAAAGATCTAAAGCTTATAAGGTCGAGAGATATAAAAGCTTAAATTTTTCATTTAAACTTAAATATTTTAAGTTCTAAAAGGATATATTTAGGTAGGCAAATCAAGTTATGATAGAAAGCTTTGAACTCACCAAAGTAAAAGAGAAGGTAGAGCACTTTCTCCAAAGTTACCAAATACAAATGAGCTGGACATTGTGAGTATAACTCGTACCTGACAATTTTTCTTATTACATATAGTTTTACTGTGTTAGAATTTAAACCTTTAGTGGATAGTCTTTTTGTACAGTGTGAAGATGTTCTCTGCTAAGTTCATTTAATAGAGAGCTAAATAACCAACGGCTAGGCAGGAAAGGATAGGAAAACTGGGAAGAGAAAGGAACTCAAGGAAAGAATCAATCTGAGAGGCATAGAATTTGCCAGAGAGATGTGAAGGAAGTTAGATGTACACTGTATTGAGGAAAGGTAATGAGACATGTGGCAGATCATTGATTAAGATAAACAGGTTAATTTAAGTTTTAGGAGTTACTTGGGAACAAACCTAAGATAAAGCCAAGCTTTCAAAATTAATAGAAAATCTCCATGTTGTTATTTTCGAACTGGTGGTCAAAAAATGTCTGACTATCGCTTCTCAATAATCTTTAATATTTTCTATAATTGTGTGTGGTTAACTATTAGTACCACACTAATATGCCTACTATTTGTCAGGTTAAAAAAATAACAATCAAGTGTTTTTAAAAGCACTTATCTCTCTAACTTGCATTCTAGACATTGGTAGACATGTTTTGTTTGGTCCACTATTATTTGCTTACTTGTTTGTTTTGGTTGTTCAATATTTAATAATTTAGAAGATTAATTGAAATTGTTATTGTTTTTCCTAAAATAAGAAAAACCCGGGATTGTTTTTCTCCCTGCTCCACCTCTACTGACTTTCTGCCCTCTTGTCATGTGTTAAACAAACTCTAATCTGTCTCTACAGTTCCCATTTCTCTCTCTTGTCCCTAAGCAGCAGTAAATCATGCTTTTTTTCCTGTATATATTTTTCTTTCTATATCCAACATGCTTCCTTATCTGTGAGCAGAACACCTTAGCACAGCATTCAATGCTCTCATGAGCTGGTTTCATTCTCTTCTAGGCCCCTCCTTCCTACTTTATGTCTCAGTCATATCTCACTGCTTTCTGCTCTCAGATCAGGTGTAAGTTGAGGGTAGTTTTGTAGAGTTATAGTGTTTGAGTTCACATTTAATGTTTATTCTCATTGAGTCTAATCTCTTGGTGCTTAGTGTGCCTTTGGTTTAGTATTTGAAAACTGGAAAAAATGGTGCCTGCCCAATGGTTATGCTAAAGGTTTTAGAAAATAAAGACATGAAGCTTTTATTATTTTCTCAATGCTCAGCAAAATTCAGCTATTGCTGATTTCCCAACCAACATCTTAATCCCATAGTTTCACAGCGTAGTCTTTCCTCATTATGTATTTTGTGGTCTGATATATATCTAGGTTTTCTTTGATGTCCAATTTAATTTAAATGCTGCCATTGGAAGCATTTCCTGCTTTCCCCTCTGGAATTCATTCATCCTTTTGTATACATGAATATGATAAACTTATTAGATATACTTCTTTTATGAACTTACCATTACTTTTACTGGAGTTTTTGGCTAATTCAGGGAAATTATGAAATCTTGCAGGTATCTTTGTCTTAACAATATCTAGCTTCATGGAGTGCAAATATCCAGCGCTCAGCAGATGCTTATCACTTGACCCAAAGTGGAGCCATGTGTTTACCTTTGATGCGCCAAGCAATTATAAACTGCATTAATCTCAAACAGATCAAGTTCAGTCTGCTTATTGGAAAAGTAGAAACACAAACAAATGTGAAAATCAAACACTTTTTGCAGGTATAATTAATATGACAAAATAAGTGCCCAATTCCCAGCACTGTTACTCTGAACTTGCACCTCCATTTCCTTTTTATATAGTCACAAAGGGCAGCTCCATTCAGGTGACAATGAGGCAATACAAGTCAGGGTTTGTAGGAGACAATTATCTGCCAATGTTATGCTGAGTCATGTATCCACCACTACCAGATGTCATGTCAGGGTGAAGATAGTGGCAACAGCCACACTGTTGAAGCCTATAGTTTATAAGACACTGAGCTACAGCTACCAGCATATTTCTGTGGGGGACCTTGCAAGTCATCTTTCTTACCTCATTAATACATTTCTCTTCTTCCAGCTATGGCATTAGAGTCAGTCTTGTGACATAAGATAATTGCAGTGAATATTTGCAGAAGGACTAAGGAGTGAGTCATGTGCCCGGAACCACCCATCCACAAAAACAGCGAAACAATTTGTTGTTTCTATGACCTTATCTGATTTTCCAGCCTAACTTCGTTTCAGCACAGCCCATGATTTGATATAGCCACACAACTGATTCACATAGGATGGCTTCTAGTCTGCTAAGAAACATAGAGTTTGCTAAGTGTCTTTTGGAATTTTGTAACTCATATGCATTTTTCATATATGTAAATATTTGCTTTGGCATACTTTTTAAAACCCAGCTGCTGCACTCAGGAGGCAGAGGCAGGCAGATTTCTGTGAGTTCGAGGCTAGCCTGGTCTATAAGAGCAAGTTCCAGGACAGGCTCCAAAGCTACAGAGTAACCCTGTCTTGAAAAACCCCAAAATAAAATAAAATAAAACCCAGCTGTTGCATCTTACCCTCCCCTATAGCCACATAAAGGTGAGATGTCATACATCTATTTTCCCACAATGCCACTGGCACCCTCTCCTCTCATCTCTTTCCACAGGACATGTGTTGTTTTGGGAAAATAAAGTACTTATCCTCTCTACTTTGTTGTTACAGATTCTAGCACAGTTTTTGGTGAATAAAAACAATATTGATATTTGTATATTAAATGAGGAGAACAGAGGGCACATGTCTTCTTGAAGTAGAACTTGGAAGCACAAGATTACAACACAGAGGCAATTTATTATCAAAGACCAGTACTGCTTTTTCTAGCACACTGTCTGCACACTTCCTCCTTTCCTGAATGGACAGACATGATTTAGTCCCAGTAAAATGTTTCTACCTGTGCTGTAGGATGTTGTTTCTACTATCTATTACATATTTAATTTCCCACCATATTTCAATTTCCTTTTCTTAGCCATGGACATTTTTTTTCAAGAGCAGAACAATTTCAATTTAAGTAGAGGTTTAGGTTTTCCAGCCTCCCCCAAACTATAAAGCTGGTGTGTGATCACCGGCGTAGGTGGTCAGTCACATAATAGTTGTTCTCTTTGGTACAAAGTACTCCTTTAGTCATAGATATGAAAATGTATGCATCTAAGGGGCTCAGGTCTGAAGTCTAGAAGATATCACTAAAATGGAAAACTGGAAAATCTTAAAGGAAATTGAAACACAAGGCTTGTGTAAGAAGAGTAGTTAGTGTAGTTCAGGCTTTTTATTTCTAGCCCTAGATCTTCTAAGAAAGTAAAGCAAGTCGAGAATTGTGCAGCTTCATTCTATCAAAACACATTGCTACTCATAGGTTTAGGGATGCTGCCAATAAGATATACCTTCAATCCCCAAGGTTCCACGAGAATAGACTCTTAGAAAAGATTATTGTTGACAGTGCACATGTTGATATAGCCAGGAGTTAATAGCTACTGGCAATCAGAAGCCTTTTTAGTTCTATGTGAGCCATTCTTCCTCTGTTGGTGAGCCAAACAAAGCACACTTAGTATGTTTTCAAAGTAGCACATAGGGGTTGGGGGTCACTCATTAATCATTGCCACACAGAGTCCTGTCTGGGAAGCTTCTGGAAATGGGGTCCTTTCTATTTCCAGTTCTGAGCTAGAAGTTGATATTTTTCTTCCCAAAAATTATTTTCTTTAACTGCTTCTTCAAGAGTTTGCATATTTCTCATTTTATTCTATTAGAACTACAACCGTATCAGTTTTCTGTAGACACAGAAGTGGGGTTAGAAAAGAAAGAAGGCATCTTCTCAAAGTCTCTTTTTATTCTGTTCACATACAATATATAAAATACTTAGCCAAAGTTTATATTTCTAAATTATTCCCTCCTAAGAAAGCAAGGGTTTTTTTTTTTTTTTTTTTTTTTTTTTTGGTGGGGGGAGTGCTCTAGTGGGATCGATATTCAGCAACAGTATGTCTATTGTAGGTAGCTAAGATGTGAATGGAAATAATTTAGACCCCCCATATTTAAACTTGCTTAGAAGTATGAGATTTGAAGCCATGTAGACTTGAACGGGAGGTCTGACTCCAATTTTTTCTAATGATGAGATTTAGGTAACATAACTTCTCAAAGCCTACTTGTCCTTGCCAAAGTTAGCGTAATTATAGAACTGAGCTCCAGCAGGCTTGATCTGTGAAGTCAAATTTGATAATTAATGTATGCCAAATATTCTAATACCTGGGGTCATTCCCTCACTGCCTTTTCTCTTTTTCCAATGCTTGTCCTTACCTTTTCTTTTTTCCATTCTTTTCAATTCTCTCGTAAACTTTACCCCCTTTTCCGCTGTTCTCACTTTCAACAATTGAAGCCCATTTCTTTGCTCCATGCGCTGATAATTCCCCTAAAGGAAACTATACTTTATTGAGAACTCTACACAAATGAAAGAGAAAGGACATTTTATTTGTGTCTAAATTCTATTTACTTTGAAAATAAGCTAGATTTGTATTTTGGCATAATCTTCCCGAGGCTTCTCACTGGAAAGGACCCCAGCTCTCCGAGTGTACCCACACAGCCGGCTATTTTGTTTGCTAGAAGGGGAGTCATAGAGCATCAGCTCCAGTGTAATGTCCGATGGAATACAAAGCCCTTTCCTCTAGGCTCTCTGGATTTCTCTGAAATGTCCTGTTTGTTTGTAAGGTCAAAGGGAGTTCGAAGCAATAACTGAAGGCAGAGCATTGCAAGATTGCCCACCTACGTTGGAAGCCTCCAAGTGGCGTCAGGCAACAGAACTCTGACATTTTGCTTGTTTTTATTCAAACATAAATCTCAACAATTTAAGTGATTTTGAGCCATTCTGATACGCAGTTGTATCTTTTCTCGGGATCATCTTCCTCTCCAAGAATGCCTCTACTCCTGGCATCTAGATCTCCTGTGGTCCTCAGACATTCTGATCCTTTAGCACAGCCCATGTTTGGCTAATCCTTCACACACTATTTACAACAAGCAAAAAATAAAATAAAGTAATTTGGTAGAACTAATTACTTTTTATTTTAACCCACTTCCAGTGTGCATGTTGAAAGTAATCTTTTAAATTATCTCCTTGACTCCCTTCACTTTGTGGATTTAATGAAAGACCATGTTTCTCAAAGAGTAACTAATGCCAGAGTTCTTTCTCAAAATGAACATGACCATATTTTCTTAGTAAATTATATCCATTTACTAAAATAAATAACCTATATGTAAATCTGGTTAAGTGATACAGATATTATTTCTCATTCACTCAAAGAAAAAGCTTCATATATTGGCTGTTGCTTTATCTATAGTTAACTGTTTTCCCGGAGAGACCTGACCGGTTCATGAGAGTCCTCAAAGCCCTCAATTTCCTTGAGGCTCATTCAGTTATCAGAGCATGTGTTATACTCTTAATCTCTTGTTACACTCGCCTAATCACTCTCTCCTGATGCTTATATTGTTTCATTTCTATCGACTTCTTTTTCATTTCCTCCAAGTGTTTTTTATGTGGGTGCTGGGATGGCTTCATGTGAAGATATCCATCCAACTCCAGGAAACCAGGTTTTATAAGGAACAAAACCACTGTCATTTATGACAACAAGAATACCTGTACCCGGGGGCTCATCATGTGAATGTTTCTCCCACGTTAATATAATGCCAGGGTCATAGTGACAGCTTCCTGAGTGGTTAGATGAACACTCTTTGTCTTCCAAAAGATAGAGATGAACATGCAGAATGAGTTTGGGCTATCTATGTTATAGCTTCATACTCGGGCAATATTGACCTAATGGGGGCAGCTAAGGGTTGTTCTGCATTTATGAATTAATTATTTCCAATTTTATTTATAATTACAGTCACACATATACAGTAAGAATAATGTGTTAATGGCTTGGTAAAACAATTATGTCCCAAGGTCATAGAAATTGGAATTCAGCTGCCTTGTATGGGATCTCTCTAAGGTAAGACAGTGCCTCCATCTTGGGTACCTTACCCCATGAATTCTTTCATGATGCAGGCTGCACACACTGGATTTTTAATCTCGGTTCGTTTTAGTTGCAGCACCCTCAGGAAGACCCTGTGCTGCTCCATGCATTGCTTATTACATTTAAAATAACGAATGCTAGCAGTATCTAGACCAGATTATTCATTTGAAAAGACTGTTACATATTAATATTTGGTTATCGAGCTTGGGATTCTATATGTAAAGCATTAAGCACACTGAAACATAGAAATAAATATTACTAATTATATATAATAATTAGTGGTAACATGAGCTCTGTTCTCATTCTTAGCCATATTAAGTAGACTCCATATGTTTGCTGCCCACACAAAGAGAGGCACACTGTGCATACTATTGTGGCTCAATTATTGAGAAGAATACCATTTCATGAAGTAACTATCACTTTACTTTCTGGATCATAATAGGAACAGAATTGTACATTTTTACTTTATTATTATATTATTATTATAAAATGTGCTTTTAATTTATTTGGGAATTATTTGTGAAGAACCCCGTGACATTCTTCCTAAAGAGGAAAAATAATATTCCTCTCTCACTGTACTTCAGAAAAAAATGATTGTTTTCTTCCCATAAAAATCAAGGCTTTTCTGGGCCTTCCTTGCATTCTCTAACCATTGTCTGCACCTTCTGACAGGCATAAGGACATTCTTGAAGTGGGCGCAGTAGGGGATGAAAAAGGAATGAAGATCTCTGAGTGCTGCTGCACGTGGGTGGCCTGCCTCTCCCCAGGCCCCACCCTTCCCCAGAAGACTTGCCAAAGGCATTTTACAAAAGGGAAATAAGTCTCCAGGGTGGCATTCCCCTTTCTAAAATGTGAGAAAATACATGGGGAGAGAGAGAGAGAGTTTTCAGGTCTGATGGAAGGTGTGAGACGCAGGAAACAATTTCTAACCTCTTAATATAAGTTCCTCAGAGACTGCTCTACATTCTAGCTTTTAACCAAATTGATACGATAGTCCTGAGAAAAGATAATAGCATACGTTCAGTCATCCACCAAGCATTTACTTAGATTCTCAGCAGCATAGTATCATACAAGAGTTGAAAAACACTCATTCTGGGGAAGTAGTGGTGGGGGCAGAGTTGTGTAATTGCTATATAATAGCTACATATTTTAAATATGTATTAAGGGAGGGATATGGTAGGAGACACTCTAGGAATTTCTGGGTGAGGCAAGCTTGCAAGAAAGGACGTGCTTGGATGCTTACTGTGAAGCTAAGGAAGAGCACAGTGGTATGCTTCTGACAGAGCACAGGGAAGACTAAAGGACGCCAAGCATAGGCGTAGGTCAAGTATTAATGCTAAGACACTAGGCAAGGGACAAGGTAAAAAAGTCATTTGACTATTCAGAGTTCTAAATATAGTACATTTGGAAGCTTTTAAAGACCTTTTTAACAAAACACAAATAAAAGTGTTTGCAATTTAGAAACCTAAGTCTGGTGACAGTTTTAAGGTTGGGTTGTGATTATGGCTGGAGTGTTCAGGGGGTCTTCAGAAAGGCTAGTGCGAGAATGACTATACTGAAAAGTATTTTAATTCTTCACTCTCATAAGAAATGGAGGATGCACAAGAGAAGAGAGTATGAGATGTGAAATAGTACTCCAAAAAAGTCTAAAAAGGTTCTGACCTGGGATCTCATCTCAGAAGCATAGGGATGCTTATTACCCGTCCCAGGGAGTCAATGTTACATGAGTCCCTGCTCAGTTTGAGAAAATACACAGATGGTCACCCAAGCCTTTAAAATGAAGCTTGTAAGAAAGGCTTTATTGGTAAAAGGGCTAAAAGGACAGATCGGCGTAGGTCAGTTTATATGCTCATAATACAATTGTAGAAAGATGGGCAACTGCTTCTTGAACGCATAATGCAGACAGCATAATATAGAAGCTCATAAAAGATTCTGGAGCGCCAGTGCTTGAACTGAATATTCCTGCCTCATTACTTACCAGCTGTTTACCTTGGAGCAAATTGTTTAGCATCTCTGAGCACCGTGTTCTCCTCTGCCATGTCCAGGTAATAATGTCCACGGAAATATCTCATAACCCTGCTATGAATGTTGATTAAGCGAATACTTCTCAAAAGCTTGCACCAGCAAGCAAGAAAGTTAAGTATTAATACTGAGAGACACTGAATGGGAGGCTTTAGAAAGTGCATATCATGGGAGTGGAAAAGGGTGTTAAGAAGCATTCTACGCAGCCCAAAAATATAAATGTGGCAAAAGAATTGAAAAATGTATAAAAGGAAAAGAGGGAGAGAGGAAGAACGAGACTTAAAGAAAATTGCTCCCTTGGAGACAATGGAGGGAAGCCATCCCAAGAATGTCTAAGAGAGGCAAATGCCAACGTATAATTCAATTAAAATTGAAATTTAGGAGTGTCTTTGAACTAGGCAGTTCTGGCATTTTTATTGAAATTTGGATGTTTTCAGCAAAATGGCCATGGTTTATGAGAGGAGTATAAATAAAAGATGTGCAAATACTCGCATAGTATTTTTTCAAGAAGCTTGACAGTGCAAGGGAGGAAGGAAATAAATGGGCAACGAGGGGGCAGGGAAGTATCGAGGGAGGAGTACCAATCCTTGTTGCTTTTGCTTTGAGAATACATAATTATGCTTGTAAAAGCAAGAAGATAGGAAGCCTGAAAATTAGCAAAAGAGAATAAATATGTCAGGTAGCTTTGCACAGAAGACATACAAACTTTTGTTTGCTTTCAGTAACTCTAGAAAAGCACTTAGGAGCAGTGCCTTTCTTTATATTTCCCAGTTCATTTCGACCCAGATGGTGGCAAGGTCCTACAAAGCCGGATGTCCAGTATTTGGTGATCATTGCTCTCTTAGAAGCTGCTGTTGAATTGAGGCTTCTGCTGCTGTCGCTACTGCTCTGAACTGTGCCGCCTACTGCAGTAGTGGTAGAACACATAACTACTTCAATTTCAGTTTCATACAGAATCGGGTTTCTCAGTTGTCCAACCACATCTCAGTTAAGGATGTGGTTATAATCCCTGAATTAGAGAGTATGGCGACAGAATACTTTCTGAACTCAGAAAGACACTGAAGACCATACTGTCTCTGCTCTAAATTTCTGGTGTTTATTATAGTCGGAGCTCCTGGTGTTGCTCATGTCATCACCCTGCTGACCTTGAACCTGAGAGTCATCTTGGCTGCTTGGCTTCCCTGCTGTGCTCATGGCCCTTTATTAGTTTTCGCCTTGAGGTCCTTCTGTCTTTTCATCTTGTACAGCATCTCGGGTTACTGTTCTTCCTTCTGAAATGTTCTTTTCATTAGCTGCAATTGCCACCCGTGAAGACTTGGTGACTACTTTCTTGTCCACTGACTTGTGTGATACAAAGTCAAATTGCCCTTGTTGTGTCTTACAGTTCTTTCCTTGACATGGAAGTTAAACGCTCTGTATGTTCTGAGATTTGCCTTTGTGATACTGCCGTGTGATTCTCCCATCTTAAAGCAAATGTTATTTGATAGAGCAGTTAGCCATGTGTACTTTGAATCAGATACAGACGCTATGATGACAATCAGTATGTCAGATGGGCACAGTTCTTAACCCTATAGAACTTTATTTACTGTATCACTTAAAATAGCCACTTTCATAGTTGTGAGTGAATTATATGGTACAAATTAGACTTTTCACCTCCTACCCACTTTGTCCTTCTCTTCTTCCCTCCTTCCCCCACATCCTCTTTTCCTTCTTCTCCCATGCTCTCTGTTCCCTTCTTTCCTTCCCTCCCCCTTCTCCATCCTCCCTCCCTCCTTTCTTTGTTCCTTTCTTCATTCTCTCCTTCTTCACTCCTTCCTTCCCTCCCTTCATTTCTTTATTTTTTTCTGTATCCTTTTTTGGGGAGAGGAGCATCTATACTCAGAACCATGTCTGCGGTAATATTTGATTGTAGGTAAAGAAGCTAAAAGACATATCTATAGTGAATCACGGCTTGTGATTTCTAATGCCAGATGAAAGAGAGGGGTGGCCAGAAATGACCCAGTAGCTGAGAGGTTTGGACTCTAGTATTTATTTATTTTTATTTATTTTTATTTTTTTGGACTTTTCTTCCTGTTGTCATGTGTGTGACCATCAGTCAAATTATCAACACTTTGCTCCACACAGGAAGATGGAGAAAGGGCTGGTGCTGTTTGGGGAAATAAAAGCTTTCCTAGAAATCCTGGAAGAATCCTCAGTGCTGGTTGTCAGTTGGATAGCCTTCCCTGTAGAGAAAAGGAGGGGAAAAGAGGAGTCAATGAAGCAGTGAGAATTTTGTGTATTCATTGTACTGACTACTCAACACAGACAAAGCATCAGCGGTTACGGTCCACATTTCTTCTCTGATTCCAGTCCTCTCTTCAGAGGAAATTCTTAGTGTTCATGCAACCACATGTGAATGTCTGTTGCAAGAATCATGCAGCCCCTGCCCTGCCTCTTGTTTTCTTTTTCTTGCCTTGAAATCTCAACTGTTCTCTAATGCAGACTCTAATGTTTTACTAATAATTTTGACTAAAGTGGGTTTCTGTGTAAAGTAGATTCTTTATTGCAATCATTGGAATCAGCCAGCATTCATATAGTTTTCAAAAATATAATCATTAATTATAATCATATAAGTTCTTCTTGCAACTCATATTTTGCATTTATTCAAATCGTATCTTTATCATAGACAGGAATGTAATATTTTCTTATATGGAGAATTAATAGTTGCCATATTGTAAAACATTTTTTCTGCAATTATGTTGGCCATAATTTATGTGTATTTGATGTATTTTTTTCAATTGAAGTAGATATTTGGACGCCGTTCAACTTACATATTTAAAATTTACACATGTGTTCACTGATATATTTGTGTGTCATGGTCTGGAAATAGTGACAGTCACTTTCTGTTCATCTTCAACCTTTCACATTTTATGGGTTTATGTGTTCTCCCAATTACACTGTCTGTTGCTTAAAAGGAAGGAAAACTTAAGAAGAAATGCATAATTCATAGATAGTTGGACATACTAACTTTTCTCTATTTTGGGTTACCCTGTGAGTAATGTCAGAACGTATCCCATAAAGAGTTTTACTGTAGTGTGAATATAAAGATTGCACATAAAGTCAGGACTCCATTTGGCACCCTGCGAGGACTGTCTAATGGCCTCTCAAACGCCAGGCTGAAGCAGTACTGGAGCATGAGTTAAGAACATCTGCTTAGAATGATTTTCCAGGAAGGTCTGCTTCGTTTTACAAGGAAAACTCTGAAGAAAACATCAAGTGCTTACCATTACATCATGCTACAGACTCTACACCTCTGTAAGACACACTGTTATATGAGCTTAGCCCCCATTCCCAATAAACCCCCAATAAAAGCTGCCCCTTGTAGTGCTCAGTGGACATTCTTGGAGGGTTGCAGTTCAAAGAAGGGCATCTCAGCTTGATCTCGAATGGAAAATACATTTTCTAACCCAATTTGAAAAGAAAAGCTGCATTTGGGAAGGCCCCTACTAAGCAAACTTTGTTGGATGCAGGAGGCAAACCTAATCAAACCACCACAAAGAAAAAATTAAAACAAATATGATTCATGAAATGGCTGGAATGGGAATGATTTGTTGACCCATAAATCACATAAGGGTGGGGGCTGGCTTTATCCCATACAAAGTTCTAAGTGGGGGGGGGCGGTCTTTCCTGCTGCAATGAAAAATTTTCAAAACTGACAAACCATGTATGTGCCCGTGCAGCAGAAATCACTTCACTGCAAGAACAACCTTCTCGCTGGCACATGCAAAGCAGATAGGAAGGCAAAGACAAAAGTCTCAGACTTTATGCTTCTAAAACTATTCATCACTCAACCAATGAAACAAATCAAATCAACTTCACTTTCATTATTCTAAAATCATGTGAAACCAAGCCAGAGACACCCAGTTATTCAAGGCAGAGGTCTATCTCATTGCGAGAGCCACATAGTATATATTTTATAGAAGAGTTTTATAAAATGTACAATAGTACAAAACAGTTGCTCTGACTTTTTAAAACGGTTTTAAGAAAAACCAACAAAAGGTATTTTTTCAAGAAAATCTGGATTATGCTTTTAATTCTTGATTAAACTGTAAAACAGTATTATAAATAGCTGAAACGATCAAGTTAAATGCTAAGATATTTACCACAGGTTTTCAAATATTGACTTTTGTTTTCTTAATGGTAATCAACTATGTTCAGTAGTCCCTTAAATAGTCTGCTAAAATGCAAAGGAATTTTTAAAAGTACGGTATACAAGATGTTGGATATACAGGCTATGTGTTTCCAAACACCCAAAATAATCTCATTATGACGAATGATCTTTCTTGGCACCTCAATGGGATGTAGTCTCAACACTGAAACAAATCTTGGCATGTCTGTGAGGGTATTTCCAGAGAACATTGAAGAGAAGAAGAAAGCCCAGTCCTAAATGTGAGTTCTACTATTATTCCACAGGCTAGCTTCCTAGACTGTGTTTAAAGAGGAAGAAAAAAAAAAAAAAAAAAACCTGAGTACAAGTGTTATATTTTTTCTCCTCCTTGACTGCAAATTCAACAAAACCAGGTACTTTAGCTTCCTGCCACCATAACCTAAGTGATATAACTGACTGTATTCCCTGTAAACTATAATAATGCCCTCTTTACTTAACAAGTCGCTCATATCAGGTAGTTTGTGGCAGGTATCACACAACTCACCTACAATACAAGTCTATCCCCTTCCTTTTCTTTCGCTGCTTTTATTAAATTTTATTATTATTGTTTTTTTAATATACCAGAGACAAAAGGGACTCAAGATGAGTATGAATAGCAACCCAAGCCAGGAGATTTTCACGAGGAACACTCCTTTTTAATGGACAAGAAATAAACTCAGTTTAAAAATAAATTAGAGTGTAGGGGCTTGGAGACATGGCTCGGTGGGTATGAGAGCTCACTGTGCTTACAGAGGACTTGAACTCAGTTATCACTGCTCGTGTTGAAGTGGCCTTGACCAGTTCTCACTTCAAGCATTCAAGTTGTTGGTATCTTATCTCCTTTACGGGCACTTACACATTCACAGATATACATATACATAAATATACATAATCACATAAATAAAGAGTAATAAAATATTTAAAAGATATTATCAACATGATTATAGTATCATATAGTTAATCCTTAGTGTTATCTTTTACATATTAAATATTCTACCATATATCAAATATCTACAAACTTATTTAGCTTAGCTATTTGCATATTTGAAGACAACATGTGATAAACACATATATGTATATTTTAAAGTAAATATTTGTTAAGGAATTAAAGGTCGTTATAACTACCCATATCAGACCTCCATCGCATATGACTTGATTCCCTATGAAAATGTCCATTTATGAATGGAACTAGAAAAAAATAATCCTGAATGAGGCAACCCAGACCCCAAAATATGAACAAGGTACATACTCACACATAAGTCGATATAGCTGCAAAGCAAAGGATAATGAGCCTATAGTCCATAACCTCAGAGAAGCTAAGTAACAAGGTGAACCCTAAGAAAAACAAACATAAGTCCACCTGAAAAGGAGAAATAAACAAGATCGCCTGATACAATTTGGAACATAGGGGTAGGGAGAGAAGGAAGGGTGGGAAGGGAAGAGGAGGGAGAAGGAGGTTGGGAGGAGAACTTGGGGAAACAGGATAGTTGAGATGGAGGAAGGACAGAGATGAGAGCAGAGAATGAGATATTTTGCTTAAGAGAACCATTATGGGAACAGCAAGAAACTTGACACTAGAGGAATTCCCAGGAAATTAACAAGGATGACCCTAGATAAGACCCTAAACAATAGGGGAGGGGGCCCTCCAATTGGCCTTTCAATGTAGTAAAATTGATGAATATCTTAAATGCTGCCCTAGAATCTTCATTTAACCACTGATGAAAATAGAGACAGAGACCCACAGTGGAGCACCAAACTGAGCTCCTAACGTCCGGCTGAAGACTGGGAGGAGTGAGAATATGAGCAAAGAGGTCAAGACAATGATGGGTACACCCACTGAAACAGTCTATCTGAGCTAATGGGAGCTCACCAACTCTGGCTTGACAGGGAAGAAACCAGCAAAGGACCAAACTAGACCCTCTGTATGTTTTTGACAGTTCTATGTCTGGAGTAGACTATGGGGCCACTGGCAGTGGCACCAGGATTTATCTTTTCTCTCTCAAGCCCATGTACATGTGACCCATTTAGAGGTCTTTTTATTTTTTTTTAATCTGAATCTGTTTTATTGTGTATCTGTAATCCTTTTCTTACCAGAAGAATTAAAATGCTAAACCTAAGCGTGCCTAGGGCCAAGGCTGCTTTGCCTTTTGGCTCTGCCCAGTTCAACATGGCAGGGTAGAGGTCTGTTTATCATGAGCCATATTCACAGCCCCATTTTCAGGCACACAGCGGGTCTATGCTGTTATTAAGCAAGTTGTCGTGCTCTCCTCACAAACCCCATTTAATAATGCTCCGTAGCTGGACCTCGTCAAAGTTCATACTGGCAGCACGGCCCAGGAAGCTGCCATTTCAATACCACACTGCTGTTTTTTTTTTTTTCTTCTACCACTGAATCAGGAAGACCTCTCTTAAAGAGGCTGCAGCATGCTGCCAGCAAGCAGGGCCCATCTGGAAAACCAATGCAGCTCAACTTTATTTTTTAGTGTCTAGAATTTCTTTCCAAGCCCTCTCAGGTTTTATGTGGATTTAGCTCTAGCACATTTTGGAGCACCAGTTCGTAGTAGGAAGCCTGCTTGTTTATTTCCTGGCCGCCCAGACTCCCAAAAATAATCACACAGAAACTATAGTATTTAAATCACTGCTTGGTTTATTAGCTCTAGCTTCTTATTGGCTAGCTCTTATATATTAATTTAACCCATTTTTATTAATCTGTGTATCACCACGAGGCTGTGGCTTACCCAGTAAAGTTCTGGCATCTTTCTCCAGTGGGGCTACATGGCTTCTCTCTTCTCTGCCTTCTTTATCTCAGCATTCAGTTTAGTTTTCTCCACCTCCCCCTATTATGCTCTGCACAGGCCCAAGACGGTTTCTTTATTAACCAATGGTGTTCACAGCATACAGAGGGGAATCCCACATCATCCAACAAATGAAACAAACCAAGCAAAGAATGAAAAAAAATAAATAAAACCACGAAAATGAAAGGAATAGAAAATATCATTATGAGAAAAGCAATTCATGATCTTTAAAATCTTTGAAATCTTTAAAAAACTAGCAAAAACAGCTTGACTGACTTTTTACTTTCTTCAGTAAGCTCACTTGCGTCTGCTTTATAGGGTGAAGATACTCAGGGCCAGTGTCACCAGGTTGCAGGTTCGTGTTCGTATCACGAAAGAGTGTCATAAAAGAGACTTAAATCCGAGCTCACTCTTTCCTGGCCTGGAGCTTCCTGTCCAGTGCGATAGCACTGCTTCTCATTCGTCATACACCTGCTGACCACGAAGTGCGGCAGCCTGAGATTTACTGACTCTGACAGTAATCCATTGGTAAACTGAAAGCCCATTAGAGCATGTCTATGAAAACACACTCACAAGGAAGCCTCAAGCAACATGCCACTTCATCATCACAGGTGAGTAATCAAAAAATTAGTTCTAGAGATTGTTGAGCAATGATTTCCTATGAGGAGTGTGACACATTCTGTAGACACACCATTTTAGCACCATAGTTCACAGCCCTATAAATTAATGTTCCTGTGTAAGTTTTTTTGATTTTTTTAATATGGTTTATTTTTTTTTTATATTTAAAAATTTCCATCTCCTCCCCTCCTTTTCCCTCTTCCCTCCCCTTCCCTCTACACATACCCCCCCTCCCTCCCTCTCCAGGCCAAGGAGCCATCGGGGTTCCCTACTCTATGTTATGACCAAGGTCCTCCCAACTCCCCCAGGTCCAGGAAGGTGATCAACAAAGCTGAGAAGGCTCCCACAGAGCCCGTCCATGCAGAAGAATCAAAGCCCAGCGCCATTGTCCTTGGTTCTCAGTCAGCCTCCACTGTCGGCCACATTCAGAGAGTCCAGTTTGGTCTCATGTTCCATCAGTCCCATTCCAACTGGAGTTGGTGATCTCCCGTTAGTTCTGTCCCACCGTCTCCATGAGTGAACGCACCCCTCACGGTACTGACTTTCTTTCTCATGTTCTCCCTTCTTCTGCTCCTCATCAGGATCTTGGGAGCTCACTCCGGTGCTCCAATGTGGGGCTTAGTCATTTTCTTCATCTATCGCCAGGTGGAGGGTCTATGGTGATATGCAAGAAATTCATCAGTATGGCTATAGGATCTGGCCTTTTCAGGCTCCCTCTCCTCAGCTGCCCAAGGAACTAGCTGGGGGTGTCTCCCTGGAAGCCCTGGAACCCCTCTAGAGTCAAGTCTCTTGACAACCCTCAGATGGCTCCCTTAATTAAGATATATGCTGCCTCTCCCAAGCTCCTGTGTAAGTTTTATAGATGAAGGAACAAACTTAAGGAGGTAAAATGACACTCCTAAGATTACAAAGCTTCAACACAATAGATGTAGCAACACTTTAAGCCAGTAGTATTTCACTCAAAATCCCCTTTGCCCCAAACAGATCCTCCTATGAGTAATCTCCTATGAAGAGGGACCCAGTGGAAAGGCTTACACACTTCTAACTGTCACATGAGAGTGTGTATGCTTGCCTGTGTGTGTAAACAAGTACCTTTCATGTCCTTCATATAACTCAGTACAAATTTTCATTGTTATGGACAAGTTTCAGGACAGTTAATTTATATGCTAAAAATAATGAGCAGAAGAAGAGTAATAAAGGGAATGATGGGAATGTATTATTTTACTTAAAAGATATTTAGCAGATGCAAAAAATTTTCTTTCCCTTCCCCTGTTCTCTTTTTTTTTTCTCTACTCATACTGAAGAGCAAGGGTTTGACATTTTAAGTATGGAGTAATTATAATATACAGTAGTCACTAAATGTGGTGCTGCACGGCCATAATACCAGCCTTTGAGAGACAAAGATATCAAGAGTTTTACAATTCCAAGCATAATTCTATGTTCTACATATCAATTTCTCGGTTACCATGAACTACTTAAGGAGATTCTCAAAAACACAACAACCAAACAAACAAAACTGAGAGATATGTTGCTATGCATAGGATTGTGGAAAAAATTTGTTTTGTTTCTATTGCAACATGTACGTTATAGAAATATGTATGTTATAGAAATCATGTTGGTGTTTAGAGACAGAAAGATAAATTTAACAACCAGCACCAGTGGACCAAAAGACTCTATCTAGTCTGTCAAATTGATGATGAATTAAATAATACCAAACGTCAAAACAAAAAAGCACAGTAAACCAGCAAGTAACAAAAAAGCAACAATAGTAACAAAACAGACAGCATGATCAAAACAGGAGCCACATGGTCTTCCTTCAAAAAAAAAAATCTTAATTCTCCTGAGTGGTCATCCATACCAAGAAGAATAGCAAAGCTATTCATTTCAGTAGTTCCACCCTGCCATGTTTAGCATTCAAAAAATAGGGAGGAGCCGGGCGGCGGTGGTGCACGCCTTTAATCCCAGCACTCCGGAGGCAGAGGCAGGCGGATCTCTGTGAGTTCGAGACCAGCCTGGTCTACAAGAGCTAGTTCCAGGACAGGCTCTAAAGCTGCAGAGAAATAGGGAGGTGTATGGAATTGAAAAGTGTTCATGCCTCATCTTTGACATGTACACCTTAAGGACCAGTTTCCTTTCATCACATGAGTGATTTGACTTCTACCTCATTGCATCTGGAGAGCTATAATGAAATAGTCACATGTGTTAGCACATATGCCAATACCTTAACTAGGCTTATGATTATTCTCAGTCTGGAATTGTAACATTACACTATGGAAATATGCACAGTTTTGTATTTTAATTCATCCATATTAAGTATGCACAGGATGAAAACTTTGTCTAAGTCTATTCAAGAAGCAAGTGTGATATAGTCAAAGAAATGCTCCCCTTAAAAATCCTTTGTCATATACAAAATATGAGTTGAGAGTTAGAAATTCTGGTTTCCAGATGAGAGAAATTAAAAGAAAAAACTCATTCTTTTAAAGCTATTTTCATACCACTGTAACTTCCAATTAAATGCTGAGAATTGTGTCTCTCAAACCATGTGCTGACCATACCTTGGCATAGAGGTGACGGTGAACTTTTGGGAGCTGATTAGCAGGACTTGTGGCCTCCGCATCGCTCATCCTCGGAGAAGAGGGCAAAGCAAAACTGACTGCCAAACACTTTGGTTCTATTTTTCCATTTATCTGTTCATAAGCTTCTATTACAACCAAATTTTAAAACCATACACAGAATACAAAATACTAATTTAAAAGAACTTGAGGGAAATCATATTACAACTTCATGGTAAATTTAATTTGAAATGCTAAAAGCAACGTTTTCCCTGTATACTGTGCTTGCCTTTTCAGAAAGAGGAGCTTTGGAAGTGAGTCTCATTTTGATTAAGTGACTCTGTAATTGCAGAATTCTCACATAGTCTGAAAGCAAAGCCCCCACACCACAGGAAATGGGCAAGTCCTTGTTACTTGGCAATTTATTTTCCCAGGGTGTGCTAATCATCTTACCCAACAACCAATTGGATTTATTTAACTATAATCTCCTCATGCAATAGTGCGTGCTTTGAAAAGCAATAGCTCTTAGTGCTTTATTCAGTAACAGAAAGAAGCATTGAACATCAACGACGGTCCTTGTAATATGTTTAAAATGTGAGGAGGAGATACAATAGTCACTGGCATTCTATTTTGTTATTTAAACCCCAGTATTTTGATTTGACAACATTACTATGTTAGTCCCGCTTTCAAAATAAATAAATAAATAAAAACAGATTGAATTAAATGTTTACCTATATGAAGGGTTTTCTTAGTGGGCTAGCACACATCATTACTGAAGTCATTAGAGAGAGAGAGAGAGAGAGAGAGAGAGAGAGAGAGAGAGAGAGAGAGAGAGAGAGAGAGAGAGAGAACTTGCAGCCAACCAATAGCATGGCTCTAAGAAGGTGCAAGCTGCAGAATCAAGGAGGCAAACTAGGTGTCCCTGGTCTGCGGCTGAAGTCTCCAGTACCGAAGAGAACCACTGGTGCAAACCTTAGCCTTAAAGTATCAAAGGTCCTGGACTCTGATGTCCAAGAGAAGAAGCAAGAGTAATTTTGCCACTTTGGATCTGCTAGAGAAAGTTTCCTTCATTTAGAATTTCCAGATCCACCTAAGTCCTTTGGTATTGGAGTGTGCTTCCCACATGGCAATTGTAGGCATTTTTTCTCTCTTGATTTGATGATATAGAAATCATTTAAAGGAAACGATCACAGACACACCTAGACTCCATGCTTCACTGACTCTCCAGGATCCCCTCAGATCAGTCAAGGTAACACCCAGAACTTGTCATCACAATGCTTTGCCCTGTTGTCTCGGTAATATTTGCAACGCACAGTTGTATGGACTTTGCTTATTGTTTAAAAAGAAGACAGTTTAATAAGGTCCACCATTTCAGGATGGCTATAACATGCTGCTTCTAAATAACCTGGTAAACTTTCTCATTCCCTGATGAATATTTGGGCTTCTGGCTCACAGTTTCTTGGTAAAAATTGGTTATGACTTGTCATTCCAAATTCAAGTCTACCTGCAATCCATATAAGTGAAGGGACTGCTGGGTTTGACATGATGGTCCTTAGAATCTCTAAATCAATTGCAACTTGGTTAACTTGGTTAATAACTTGTGGAATATTATTTAAAGATACATTGGATTAATTTATGTTGTGGATCATTTGTCTAAATGATGCAAAGACGTGTTGCATTCTTTTATATTGTATTTGTTTATTTCTGTGAAGTTGTAATTATTTGCATTTCTAAAACACCCAATGATCTAATAAAGAACTGAATGAACGATAGCAAGGCAGGAGAAAGGATAGGCAGGGCTGGCAGGCAGAGAGAATAAATAGGAGGAGAAATCTGGGAGGAAACAAGAAAGAGCAAGATAGAACAAAGAGAGCAGGAAGCTGTGGGAGGAGGGACAGCCACCCAGCGACACAGTCAGTCACACAAGTAAGACTGAAAGTAGAATATACAGAAGTTAGAAAAGGAAAAAGCCCAAAGGCAATAGGTAGATGGGATAACTTATGTTAAGAAAACTAGATAAAAACAACTCAAGATGGGACATTTATAGGAAAGACTACGAATGCGGTATTATTTATTTGGGAGCTGAGTGTAGACTCCCAAAATAAAAAGGTAAGAGAGCAAAGGGTGAAAACAACCAACAACATTTGGCATTCCACCGCGGGGCTAGAGTAAAAGAAAATACAACAGCTACCTGCTTGCAATCAAGCAATTTTCAGAATAACTGGAGTTAGTAAAAAAAAGATTGTCCATTCTTGAATACCTACTGCTACTAACTTTAGTTAATAATGGATGGAGAATGTTTGTGAATACACTTTGATCATACTGTAGATTCTGCTTACTTCTTTCTAATTTTACACTGATGTGAAGAAGGCAGACCGGGTGACAACCGAAGATGTTGGCACAGTGATCAAACTAACGTGGAAAAACCGCATTAATATATTCATACTGTGTTGCTTCCACTTTTACCAGAAAACGAAGTCTTGGCTGACTTAATGAAAGATAAAACTGAGTAGTAGAGTGGCATATATGGAAGACTAGGAAATATGAAGGTATTTGTGAGGAGTTCCTAGTTAATTAAGTCCTTTCTCAAAGAGGCATCATCCAGTCTTTGGATCTCTTGCTTGTACGCCTTGCTGCCCTCTGTGATGTAAAAACAAGACTTTTCTCCAGAGGACAGAGTGACATCCCAGAGACAGAGGGCAGCCATCACCAGACAACTGAAACGCCCTATCACAAGTGTTTTCAGACTTCCGAACTAGAAGAAATAAACTTTTATGGTACACGAGTTTCCTGGTTTTGGTATTTTGTTGTACCCGCACAAGTGAAGTTTGACAAGAAATCTAATAGAGAAAGTGGTTTAGATTTATGGGATTACAGTGGAGGGCAAAGAAATTCTTACATTAAGCACGTTATCTTTCTAAATCATTTAATTCCTGTACTACGCATCTTTTCAATCCTAGTTTTCAGTGAAAGGACGAAATGAAGTCCCTGGCAGACTCCACTGAAAATAAAAAAACAAACCCAAACTGAGAGCAACCACTACACACAATGAACACAAAGCCATAAAGACTTACAGCAAAACAAATTGTAAAACCAAAACAAAACTCACCTCTCTTTCCTTTCCTTCACGGATGCTGATTATCACAAATACACACGGCCCAAATGTCACTTCAGTAGATGTTCAAAAAGTCCATCTTTGACAAGGCCATATGCCAAAGATTAAAAGATGATCTAATGAAAGAGAAGGAGCTATCAGCCAAATAGCAAGTGTTTATCTATCCTCTCCAGCTAATAATGCCAACAACGCCCAAATGTCTGTAGTCTTTTCTCTATTTTATTCTCTTCCTTAACCAGTGAGGAATCAGAGGTGTAGAGGGCTGCAGACCTCATGCTAAATACCATATATGGTTCAATGGTAATGTTTCTTGAATTTGTGCACATTCTAAATCACAATGATAAAATGAATGTTACACATTTTATATCAAAATACATAGTGATTTAGATTTACTTTAAGGATTTTTCAAATTCCCCTAATTATGGCCATTTTATTTTAATTGTTGACTTTCTTCAGGAAGGTAAAACAAAAGAATTTTGTGAAGTAGATGAAAGTAGACTAAGTCTGTCAAAGATTAAGGCTTAGTCTAGTAAAGTAATCTATTTGCAAATCAGGGCAAACTATTAAAGTAAGACTTTGAATCTCAGTGAAACTTAAGTCCTTTCAAACATGTTAGTGACTAGCCGGTCTGCAGGTGAACATTTACCCTTTATTAAAGGATTTAGTCCCTGTTGTGAACCAAGACAGGGTCTCAGGTTTGTTGCACAAATGCTCTGTCTCAGAGAAGCTTGAGTTTCAAAATATTCTGGACTATAACATTTATGCCCAGCGCATTGTTTCTCAAGTGAGAGTCATTTTCCATCTAGTAGTATATTTGAAACTTTTCTATTGCTCCGACAAAACATCATGGCCAAGGTAACTTATAGAAGAAAGGATTATTTGGGCTTACAGTTTCAGACAAGTATAGTTCATGATGATAGAGTAGAGGCATAGAAGCAAGAGCAGCCGCTGAGAACTTACATTTGAATCACAAATAGGAACCAAAAAGAAAACACACAAAATAAACATTCCCTTGGTATTCTTCTTTAAGCAAAGCCATACCTTATGTGCCTTCCCAAACAGTCCCAGGAACTGAGGACTGAGTATTAAAACATTTGAATCTATGGGGGACATTATCTTTTAAGCCACCACATATAGGATAGCTGGTTATAGAAAGATTTATTTCTGTCTTCTAACTAATAGATGCTTTGGCCGGGACTTCTGTTAAAGTACCTACCATGCACAGAACAGACTCCATGACAAATATCTTCTGGCTCAAACATCAATTTTAGCTGTTGAAAAACTAATGTGCATCATTGACCCCCTCGCTGGGAAGGAGGCTGAAAATAGAAGGCCTGAAAATGAGGGTTCCTACCTTTACTTCTTGTGACAGACATTCTAACAAGCATTTGACTTGTGTACTTTGCTTCAGTGGTTTTATTCTAATGTCTCACAAAAGCTATTCTTCCTTGTGGTAATTTGCTGGAGCTCTTGCTTATGTGAATCAATGTTCCAGGAGTGCAAGATCAGAGTAGTTGACACCATGATAAAATGCTCTGAAAGTGAGTCCCTACCAACAGAAAGTCAGTTCAAATTTCTGTCCTCTAAGACAGGAATATTATGTACCAAAATATTTTAGGAAGAAGGCATCAGTAATGTGTATTCTACTTCTCAGAGAGATTATTTATGAGCATTCTTTTGCATATATGTGCATATATTCAACCTATTGTGTCTGTATTTGTGTGGATATATGTGGATATGCAGGTGCACATACATGCCTTTGCACATTTACATGTGTCTGGATGTTAGAGGTCAACATCTGATGTTGCTCCTTAGGACCTGTCTACCTTATGTTTTTGGAGACAGGGTTTCTAAGGGGGGTCTGGAGCTCAATGAATATGTTAGACGTGCTACTCGGCCAATAAATACAAATGATTGACCTGTCTTCCCCCCTCCCCACTGCAGGGATTACAAGCATAGGCCAGCACATCTGACTTTTACTGTAGTTCTGGGGAGCAAACTTGGGCTCCCATGGGACGCAGAAAGTACTTTACTGATTGAGAGATCTACACAGTCCCTTTAATGTCTGTTTTCTTAAACAATCCTCTGAGTTTCTTTCAAACCTATTGTGTTTCTTTCAATTCCATGTAAGTCAGGGCCAATTTTATTAGGTTGAGAGAGCATTCCATTTTGTTAGCATGAGGACATCCACTTGCCCCTGTTTTTATACTCTCCTTCATATCTGAGCTGATCAACAAAACACCATCATATTGTTGGGATGGACATTTTATACCCAGGGCCCTCTGTGTCATGTGTTCTCAAACAGGCCTCTGGAACATTCGTTTGCTCTTATTTATACAGAGCATGAATAAGTGCTGTGATGTGTTGGGTTAGATTGTATATTGGAATCACAGAAGGCCATCATAAAATTAAGAAAGCATCTTTTAAAATTTCTTAAAGCAGATAGATGAGCTGAAACTAAAAAGCCTCATTAATAAGGCAGAAAATGATGAAAGGGAAGAGGGAGAAATGAAATGAATATAACCTTGAAGATAGGGAAATCTTATAAGACAGACATGTAAAAACTTCAACTAATTTTCAAACTTAGATTCAGGTAGAGAATTATGTATCTATTATCCTCTTGGTTCCAATATGAATAGCTGTTGATCTGACTTTTCTGGTATGAGAGTTAAATGAGTTTGGATGTCATTCAAAAAGCTTCAAATGAACAGTAACCAAGAGTCATTCCAAATTCAAGAGGAACAATCTTATCTGTAACACAAATTTTAAATATATTCAAGTTTAATTTTCTGACATAGACTCAGAGGGAAACAGAAAATATCCCCATAGCTGAGTTAAAGGAATTGCCACCATAGCACATTTTACCAGGAAACCTGCTCCTTAATATTAAGGTGCCACCTAGGAACTGTTTATTTCCTGCGCTTCCAGCCACCCAGCTGTTACTTCCATTTTTGGTCTTAGTACTAATTGCATAATGTCCTTAATTTATGCCTGCTGGTAGATCTGCTCATCACATTACCTGGAGGGCAGTCTTTAATTAGAGGAATTTCTAAACAAATTGTCTAAAGGGCTTGTTTAGACTGATTAAATGTAAATGACTCCCTCCCTTTCTAAAAATGAACATTATCCACATACTAAAACATCTCAGATTAAAAAAAAAAAAAGCAACATTGGTCCTAATTAAGGTCTTTAAAATGAGCAGCCGCATTATCCACAAAAGCAATTGAGTCTTGTTGCCTGCAGCTGAAATATATATGACTCAGTGTGATTTTTATACAAGGGTTTCAGCATTTCAGCTTTGCCTCTGTCCCAACTAACAAGGTGAAACACAAAGTGATTGAAAAAGGATAAACTGCGTAAAAAAAAAAATGATATGGCAATGCGTAATGCTAATTCAGCTGTGGCTTATACAAAGCGATTAGAATCATGTGCACGACACCTGTGCACTGCCAGGCACTTTGAAGAAGTAAACATCAAATTAAACCTTCCATATTGTGAACAGGCAGCAATATGCTACACGAATTAATAAGTTGTCATTTCGCATCCAAACAAAGTGCACATAAGATAAATATCATAAAGAGGGACAACAAACTTTGATAATCCAAAAAGGGAAAAAAAAAACAATTAAAGACAACTTCAGTGTAAGATAAAATAATTTGGACAAATATCAATGCCATAATAGACTGCGAAAAACAGATGTGTCTGGGGGAGATTAGGAATTTCAGTCGCATTGTTATCAACTTCTTTGGAAATTGTTTGTGCTATTCTTAATCACCAGAAATTGCATGGCGTGGTTTCTATGGTGTCTCTGCGAGAAAATGCATTAAGTATCGAAATGGCATTCCCTGTTTGAATACACAAGTGGGGTATAGTAAAGTGTGATGGATGATTTGTGTCTTCTCGGCAAAGCTTGGAAAAGTACTTTCTTTTTCTCACTCTCATAGCCAACTAAGTCAGTACCTGTGGTCACCCGTGAACCTTGGAATCACTTCTGCTTCAGTCCAGTCTCTAGAAATGTCCTGTAAGTAGATGACCTATAGGGGGCATATTTACGCACCTGTACATGTACCTGCAGGGGTTGGAAAGAGAAGTGTCCTCCAGAGACACACATATTTCAACTATCTGGACCGTACTTTTCGATGTACAGCCTCTAAAGGATATCTATCGCAGGGACTCAGCTCTGTGAATTCACAGTCTGCCTAGATATCTAGTTTGCCCTCTGCTTCACATTTGAAGTTGACGTTGTGATCTCATCTCGAGTGTTCCTGCTTCGGCCACCATGCCTGATAATTGCTGCTTGCTATGCCTTATTGCCATGATGGACTCTTATCTCTCTGGAAGTAAAGGCTAAAATCTCTCTTACGTTGCCTTGCCTTCAGTCACAGTTGTAACACAGCTAAAGGAGAGTAATTAGTACTTAAACACACACGCTTCAATGAAGTACCTCTTGTCTACTAGTCAGTCGTTCATCAGAGCTCTGGATTGAGAACTCAAGAACCAGAATCTACATCGCACTTGGTCATTATTTTATCAGGCCACTCTCAAGAAGAAAACGATCTCACTTTTTCTGTGGAGAGAGGGGCATCATGAGATCACTGTTTATGATTTAAACTCAAAGAATTAATTTATTTTTATCATACGTCAATTGCCTCTGGCGAACAGTGTTCAAAGGAGCAGAATGTGTTACTTTTTTGCACTCTGTTGTCTTTTGTGAATAAATGGTTTTTAGGTTACAGAGAACCAGTAACCGGAGAGTGAAGAAGGAACGCTTGACCTTAGATAAGAAATTGATATCAGACAAGCAATTAATATTAGACAAGCAATTCCTCCTCTTCTTCCGTGTAGAAAATGGTTTTTCCTACTCTGAGTATCCCTTGGCTGCCATATTTTTGTATATAATTGAGGCCTTTTGAGCTTTCTTTCATCCTGTTTTACTTATCTCTTGTTGTCCTTGTTGTGCTTCTGTTTAGGCAGCCGAGTTGGTGAAACTTTATGGATATAGCTTTTGAAATTCCCAGGAGATACATTGGTCCAGCAAACTCTTTGATCCTCTGGTTCTGACGATCTTATCCCTATTTTCAGCAATGGTCTTTGAGCCTTAGGTGTGGAGGTTGTACGATAAATGTATTCACTGTGTCTGAACTCCACAACTCTGCATTTTGTTTGGCTGTGATTTTCTGAATCCCAACAAATAATCTCCATTTGTTGCCAAAAGATGTTTTCTTGATGAGGGGTTAAAACCACACTTAATCTGCGTGTGGAAGAACGAATATTTAGATTATAGGTAGGAATTGTTCAGGTTTAGTAAAGTGATGGCTGTAGATTCTTCTCCAAGATCTGTGACTTCACTAGTCCTGAGCAGTGGTATAGTTTCTCTCTTGTTGAGCATGTCTTAATTACAATTGGAGAGCTGTTAGTCACTTCCAAGTTATTCATCCCACTGCTGAACCCTTTGTGTTACAGTTCCATGCTGGTTGCCATTATGGGTTATAAGCTTCCTAGCTGGGTAGCATTGTTGGCTGCTTCCCTCCTTTGGAAGCTTGCATGGTTCCTCCTGGTACCATAAAGCTTGTCCTCAGGAAGGAAACATTCCTAGCTGTTCCAGTTCAGGTGCCTTTGGTTTCTGTTTCTGAAGTGAATGGAATATCAGCAATGAAGACTATCTTCTACCTCTACAGAGAACCCAAAGGCAATAGTTGTAAGATTTAGCTTGTAATATTTGGGAAACATTTGGATAACCCAGATCAACAACTCAAAATGATTTCTCATGCTGGGTCTTCAGGTTTTTGTTAGGTGGTATTTGGCTTTTGAAGGAAACATTGTCAGTCAAGATAAGGAAATTTTATTTAAACTACATATGTATAATGATAAGCATACTTATATCTATTATAGGTTCTTAGGTAAATGGATAATGATCTGACTTCTCCGTTTTCAGACGTCCTTGCTGTTATTTTAGCCTGTATTTACTTTTCTCCTGCTATGTAGTTAGAGTCTTCCCGCTTTTTCCAGTTTTCCACATCAGATCATTTGTATCATGCTATTAACCTCACTTTTGCTCCCTGTCCTGAGAAATGGTCCCTTCTGACTTTCCTGGCTTCTGTGTTTATTCCAGAAACTTGTGACTTCGGAAGATTTGAAGCCAGGTGCCTCCCATCAGAGAGAATATGTGACACTTGCTTTTCTGGGTCTGGGGTGCCTCACTCAATAGGATCTTTTCTAGTTTTATCATTTTTCCTGCTATGTTCATTATTTTACTTTTCTTTACAGTTGAGGTACCACATTTTCACTCTCCATTCAACAACTGAAGGACATTTAGGTTGTTTCTCACAGGCCTAGAGGCTAAGAAGTCTCAGACTAGAGTTCAAGGAATTTGATTCTGGTGAAGGTCATTTTATTTTGGATTAAGAAAATTTTATTTCACGATTCTGGTGACAATTTAAAAATGTAATGGACATGTCACTTAATTGGTGAACTTGAAGTTTCAATCTGAGGCTACTTCATTTAAACAGAAACAATAAAACTGTGTAAGAATAACTTTGGTTAAGATTTTTAAGGTGAAATCTCAGTAATACATGCTCCATGTGTCACGAAAAATATTGAGAACTTATGTGCTAGATACTTTCATTGTGTCTAATTGAACAGTGTTATACACATTGTTTCAGCTGTGGCTGTTATTTTTAATACATTTTCTTATTATTAAATAAAGCAAGCATCTTTATGTCAAAAGTACAGAAAACAGTAAAGGGCTAAATAAAACTGCCTTTAATATTGCTACTGTTAGACTTCTGTACTTATAATATTTGCAAATTTTGCTTTTATGGAATTAACATCACGTTGCACATGTATTGTTGAACCTTATTTTTTTAATATTTAGCAGTATCCTGTTTTTTCTACTAGATTAATAGTTTTGGAATTAATCTTTAAACATCTTCAAGTAATAAAAAATTTAAATTATGGCAGATCCTAATATTTACAAAGGTGTTTAATTTTTAAATTACTAGAAGCTGCTTGTGGTTTTCTATCGTACAGTCACTTTGATGAGAACTAATTGTACAGATACCAGCAATGTAGTTGTGTTATTTACTGACAATGAATTTTTGGAGCCCAATTCTTCCATAATTGAGTTCTGACTAAGGCCATTGATATTTAATATTTAATGAAATGACTGTTCAAAAACTACCTTGACTTGTGATTCCCTAATGTTTTGGAAATTACAGTAAGCCGAGAGTCTGGTAGAAGATTAAAAGTTCTCTTTACAGTTAAATGAGACACATATATACACAGATGAAATGACTTTATTGAAAAATTACTTTATCACTATTTTTATATTTCTGTTTTAAGAACCCAAAATACATGAACATATGGATATAGAAAAATAAACAACAGCAGTTATTAAAACAAATCATATTATATATGCCTATTTATCCAATAATTGCTTTTGTGGCTATAACTGACAAAAATCATCAAATTTTGTCATCAATATTTGTTACAATTTCTGGCAAATTTTCAAGAAAATATTTGAAATCTCAAGATGTTAAGAAAAATCACATATCGATAGATAGTTTCCTTCAATCAGAGCACAGCCACTTTGTCAATGACTTGATGTTTGTGTCAAGATGGTTTCCTTTTCATTATCTCATATCCATTTTTTTAATATGAACTATTTAGACAATTCTAGATTTAAAGTCTCCAAAAAATTATCCAACCAATAATAGCAGGAGAATCCAATAACTCTTCTAGATGTCCATAGCTGGCTACATTCCATCCAAGGGACATTACTAACACAAAATCCTCCCATATTTTCTGGGAGGGAATACCTAAATGTAAAAAGATTAGGGTTGAGGTTAGGGTTAGGGTTAAAGTAGGGTTAGGATTAGGATTAGTGGTTAAGGCTAAGTGTTAAGGTTAGGATTATGGTTTGTGTTCGGGTTCGGGTTATGGTTAGGGTTAGGGCATTTGGTATCAAGATTGGTCTCTCTATCTCTCTCTCTTTCTCTTTTTGCTTCCCTCCCTCCCCTCTCTCCTTTCTTCCATTCCTCCTCCCCTATCTCTTATTATTTTTCTTCCTTCCCATCTTTTCTTTCTCCTTTCCTCTACTTTTCTCCTCTCCTCCTTTATTCCCTCAGTTTTCTTGTTAAAATCTTAATGTTTATGGAATTTATCTTTTCAGAATTCATAGAAAACACAGTTACCAGCTATTATGTGTTCACAGGTGCTGGTGTTCATTTATTCACCTTCTTACTTAGATTATTCTCTTTGTGGGGCACCTAGGGGTGGGCCTAGGAAGGATCTGTCCCTGAAACTTGAACTGACTTTTGTTTATCCTCTTACCTTGATGTAGGAGGAGGTACTTGGTCCTTCCCCAACTTGATTTGCCAACTACCATGGGAGGCTGGCAGCTTTCTGAACAGAGAAAGAGGAAGAGTTAATGGGGGTTGAGGGTTTGAGGGTCGGTCAGTGGAATTGGAGTAGTGGTGTGAGGAAAAACTGTGATCAGGGTGTAAAATAAATGAGGAAAATGTTTATTTAAAAGAAGAAAGAACATAGAAACTGTAGAACTAGCTCTATCAAATAATTGCTCTAGTGGTCCTACCCAAGGTATGCTAAATCCTTAACCAAATATGCATGTGCATGTATTTGTATTTAAATTACCTATTGTTGCATGCCTTGAGACATGACCCAGAGGCCAGAAAAATAGTGTGCTCACCCCGAGTACACAGACAGAGATGGCTACTTGGAAAAGAAGAAAATAATTCAAGTAAGGTTGCTCCTCTGCAGGTGGCTGCAGAAAAGTAGAGAGAGTGGTTTTCTAGACAGGATTAGCATAAGACCTGGCAGCCAAAGAATGAGTCAGTGCCTGTAACATTTCTTTGAATAAAAATTTAAAAAGAACTGTCTGATTTCATTCCTGTGTTATAGAATCAGGCATCCATGAAAGCAAAAATTCAATCTGATTCGACTGGGGGGCATGCACCTGCTAAAGCCACACTTGGAAAACTTGCTGGGAGTGTCAGGCCCCAAGCACTAGTTAGCAGAATACGGCTTAATTGGCAGACTCTTTCGGGAGGAACGGCAGGCGCACTGGCCCCTGAAGAGGCATAAAGGAATCCACAGTAGTCAGGCTCAGGAGATAAACATTAAGTAGATCATCATCACCTAACTGCTGATTTTATATGACAGTTACTTTGGAGCGAGAAAGCAGTCCGTGTGCACGGGTCCTTTTGGCTCTCTATTTCTCAGGAATACTGACTAAAACATTTACCTGGAACTAAGAAGAATTAAGACCAAATTACTTTCAATATAAATAATGGGGAACAAGTGGAAAGAAGGGGGCTTAAGGGTTCAGCTCCCTACTTTCTTGGGAGGGAATACCTGAATGCAGAAAAGATGAACCATTACACAGGAACTCAAAGAACTTGACTTAGAAAATGAAACACATTTTAACAGAAACCTAAAAATAACTACAAGTTGAAAACTGATACATACATAAATATAAATATACTTGTACCTTAAATTTTGCTGTCAGTGTTGGGCAGGAAAGAGAAATGGAATAGCCGGCTCTCTAAAGATCTAGAGGTTATATAATGACAGAGAGAATCAACTCCATGAAGGTGCCCTCTGATCTTTATATGTGTTCGTAGTGCATGGGACTTTCTTCCACAATTGTGCTCACAACACAAGCAGAGACAATAATAATAATAATAATATTAATTTAAATACTAAGCTTCATACATGAAATTAGTGCTGCTCTCAGCCTTTATCAAAGCATCTTCTTTTTGTATTGGTAGCTGTCAACACAGAGACTCACTGTTGGTCAAAATGTACAAAATAACTGACTAAAGTGTTCTGGATTCTCATTGGGATGTCTATATCCTCCCATCTAAGTTTTAGGGAACATCCTGGAAGAAGGCACAGAAAGATTTTAAAGAGCCAAAATAGGAAGAGAAATGTCGCAAAACAAGATTTTTCTGGTTATGAATTATTGTTAAATAAACTCACAGCAGCTGTAAAGCCACAGTGGAGGGGTTCACAAGGCCCATCCCTCACTGAGGATCTCTGCGTGAAAAAGGAGAGATTGCTGTAGCTGTGGATTATAGGAAGAGAGCAAGAGTGAGAAAGGATGAGAGAGGAAAGTATAGGGAGAAATCATGCAAAATGCTGTAAGACAGGTAGAAAATTGTCAGAGAATAAAATTAAGTAGAAGAAGACACAAGTAAATCTAAGGAAGACACAACAGTATAAGAGGAGTCCTACATTGAGCTTGTCTTGACAGGCAGACAGCATAAGAAAAGGTGCAAGAGAAAGAACAAGCCCTTAGTAGTGGGCATTAAGGATGGTGTTTAGGACTTGGACAGGGTAGAAAGGAAGTCCCTAATCCCATCTGGGATACTGAGGAAGCAGGATGTGAATGTGTTGAGTGGGCTGAGATTGGAGGACAGGCCCAGAGGTCACAGAATTGGCCTCTCGAACCCAAGTGAGAATGCTTTGTCCTGTTTCCAAGGACTCTGCCCTTTGGAGGAGTCCCATGATCCAGATGTTTGTTATCCTTTCCCTTCTGTTTCATGATTTATTTGTTCTTTGTCTCATTTAATCAGGAGCCTAGTTCTCTGCTAAAATAATACACTCACAAGCAGGTTCTAAGTCGTCGTAAGCGTCTTTCAAAAGAGACCTATACAAATTGCTTTAATTCCTCAGTTGGCATTAGCACAATGCTATAATGTATCTATTAATGTTAGTTACCAAACATGACATGGGAGAGATAAGGAAGATGGAATTTCTGACTTGAAGGAGAGGATGCACACTCATCAAAGCAGATACACAACACAATGCGATAGGAGCAAATTTAGCATTGTGGCAGTGCTAAGGCCCCCTTTAGAATGTAGTGGTGAATTCTGACTGAGAGTATTAGCACTGAAGACTTCATGGAACAGGGAATGGTTATATAAGAAGATTTTGTAAAGTGGGAGAAAGAAAAATTATAGACAAATCAGAGAAGAAAACCAAAGGAAAAGTGAATAGAGCAGAGAATGCTTTGTGTTCAGGAAAAATGATACCATTTGTATGTAGAATAGAATAGAAGAAAGGGTAGAAGAGGCCTTTTATTAACTACCTCACAGGTCATATAGCATATAAAATGCTGACTCTTCCCCTACGCTCTGGGTAGCTTTCTCAATAACGACAGCCATCTAGGATAGCGATCATCAAATGTTCCACATGGTTGTATGCTTTTCACGCTTGTGAGTCTGTTACTGCTCTGCTATAAAAATAAGAAAACAGTCAAAGCACATATGCAGAGGACCTGGTGCATACCCATGCAGGCCCGGCACTTGCTGCTTCAGACTCTGTGAGCCCACAGGACTCCTGCTTAGCGGATTCAGTGGGCCATGTTTCCTTCATGTTCTCCATCCTCTCTGAGTCCAAGGGGAAGGACCCAATGGAGACCTCCAACTTAGACTCTCTCTGCATAATGTCTGGCTTCCTATCAGTGGGAATGTGTGTGATTCTCATTCTTTTGCCTGCTGTTGGTACTCTTTTCCTCCTATTAGGTTGTGTTGCCTCAGTATGAGGGCTTTTTGCCTTGTTTTAGTGTGTCTTGCTTTGTCCTGTTTGGCTTTTGTCTCTTGCCTAGGCATGCTTTTTTTTCTGAAGAGAAAAACAGAAGGGGAGTGGATTGGAAGAGAGGGGTCCTAGTGGGGAGCTGGGAAGACTGGAGGGAGGGGAACAGTGATCAGGATGTGTTGTATGAGAAAAGAATCTATTTCTAATAAGTAAAAACAAATATGAAAGCAGCTACAAGCATATAGACATAAATGAACAGCTAAAGTGCCAAATGAAACTTACAAAAACAAGCAGCCACTAATGCACCATTTGATTGCTACCCCTGGATGATGTACTAAAAATTAGAATTTTCTGTATGCCAGGGCAAGGAAATGGTCTAATATTGCAGGTCGGTGATTCAAGTCAAAGAGCTGTTATATGTACCAGATTGATTTGTGTACCCTTTGGTTCAAATCTTCTAATGTCTCAGAAGTTAATATTTTATGAATTTGGAAAGGGACACATGGTACAACTGACTCATTTTTAAGTGTAACTTTAAGTACATATTTAGTTAGCAGAAAATATCTACTCCGGGATAGCTGTCAGGAGTTTTAAGTCCCTTTCTGTTTCTTTCCTTCCTTCCTTCTTTCTTTTTTTATCTCACCATTCACTGCAGCAAACTGAGGAAACACTTTCTAGTAAAACCTCACTTTCCCCACTCTTGATGCCCACGATTTGCATTTTATTCAGCTCACGATTTTACAACTTCGTGTCTTTTAAAAATTAGTTCAGAAGCCCAGCGAGGGAAGAAAACAGAACTTTCTGGGAATTAAGAACTAGGAAGGTTGAGTGTGAAAGCAATCAATGTAGTTTTCCCCAGAGCTTCCTAGGTAGAACACAGGAGATCAGATACGTGGTTTGCTTGGAAGGGATAATGGGCTATGTCTCCACAATGGTATCAGAACTGGAAGCCCTGAAGATCTTTCTATTTCACATGCTCAAATAACTGGTCAGACACATTTTCCCACCCCTTTAACTTTTGTTAAGGCCGCGACCTCCACTGGGACCATTTCTTTTTGTTCCAGTGCTTTCATCTAAACAATGCAAACAGTTTAAGTAATGGCTCAGTCTATTCCATTTGACCGATGTGAATTTCTAGTTTTCCCTTGGATGGCACAGTGTCCTTTTGCAGTCTCCTTTCTCCTGCGGCCAGTTGTCTTCCTCTCCCACACCCTCCTGTCTCAATATCTTTGGTGACACTCTGACTTAGATTTCTTGTTGGTCACGTGAATGCTTTTTTATCCCACTTGATTTTGTCTCTGTTGAGTTGTTTCCCACTGCAAGCTTACGCTCGGGCTCAGGGCATCCACAACAATCCCCCCTCCTTTAAACAATCCCCTTAATAGTTCAGAAAGCAGACTCAATTTCCATGTGTGTAAGTGACAACAACTGTGGTCACGCTGAAATTTGTGACATTAAAAGAGATTTTATGTAAATTTTAGCTGCACGAGGAAGAATGTAATTTCAAAATTCTAAAACCATATTTACCTAAAGTACATTTTAAAGGTTAGAAATTTATAGAAAAAATGTTTTCCTGATATTAAATTGCAAGAAATTCATGTCGTACATTTGTATGAAAGAGCAACTTGAACAGTTTTCTAACAATGGGCTTTAACCTTATCCTTTACCATCTTCTTAGGAAGCACATAGTCACTGTGTCTCACGAGTGTGTCTTTTTGGACTTTTTAATTAAAGAGCTGAAAGCATCTTTCTTCATCATTATCTGAAGGTACCTCTGACCTCCCTTTAAACCACGTTTCCTTTATGCTCAAGTTGTGCTTTGAACATAATCTGTGGTGGCATTTCTATTTTGCTGATATGTTTACAGTTCTCTCTTCTCCTTAAGTGGTGAGATTTTTTTTCAAAAGCTGGGGTCATGCTTATTAATTTTGGAACTTCTAATCATTAGGACTGCACCTGGAAATGACAAGTAATTAATGCCCCAATGCACACACCCAATATTGTTCATGGATTAATGTGTTATATGGCAACTGTCCAAACCCTGGAGTCAGGTATTAGCTTTGTGGTCTTTGTTTTGGTGTTGAGGCATCTTTTTCTTCAAGACATGGACAGATAAGTCAAAGAGGAGAATGTGTTTCAGTGTTGAACAAATGTGCTCAGCAGTTCCTCAGATTCCTTTCCATGGGCTGGGGATATCCACCTCTTCATAGGCTGGGGATACCCATCTCTTCCTTCACTGCACAGATGGAAATGCTTTCACAGCGCAGATCTGTTCCTTCCGTGTCACTGATGGAGAACGATGAGCTGAAGAGTTTCTTAACAAGCCCATAGTTTTTTGTACTCCAGACATGACAAGATGGGCTGAATTTTCTTTAGGTCGTACTAGATGCTGACACTGTTGTGATAGGAAAATAGGTACTTCTCCATAGAGTCAGCCTTTGCAGCAGGAAGAATTCCACTTACATTAGTTCTGTATTACTTGCTGATCTATTGTAGGGGGTAACTTAAGGAGGGCTATGCTTATTTATTAAACACAAACAGGCAGCCTCAGCTTCCTAACATCACCTTTTCCAGAATTATTTCCTTTTTTACAGAACTATTTATAATAACTGGATGAGGCCCTGAGTGATGGCTTAGTAGGTAAAAGTGCTTGCCAAGTTTGAGAAATCTGACTTTGATCTCTGGAACAATGTGATGAAAGGAGAGAACCGAGCTCTGCAGCCTGTACTCCAAGTGCCACATGAATGCCATGGCATGCAACCACAGGAGTACACATGCATGCGTGCATACACACGTGCCCACACAAACAAAGAAGGGGGAGAAACAAATAAATTGAAAACTCTTCGGATGAAATAATTAGTATAATACATGGCTTATATGTTGTAAATATGCGCTATGATGTAACCATCTAGGTTGTATCCATGGGGAAATAAGATAAATAAGAAAACAGAGAAGATACTTTTAGCTGGGTAGTATCTTGTTTATTTTCTTGTTACTGAGATAAAATATTCTAAAAAAAAAAAAAAGGATCTTAAGGGAGAAAAGATTGATTTTGGTTACATCATGGCAAAGAAATCAAGGCAGCAGTATCCTGAAGCAGTTTTCCATACCTTACCTACGATCAGAAAGCGTGCAGAGTTGAATACATGCTAGCTCTCAGCTTACCATCTCTATTTTTACAGTCCAGGACCTGCACAAGTATCTGTACTATCTTCAGTTAAGATGAATCTTTCTACATCAAAGAACACATTCAGGATAATCTCCCACAGGCTTGCACATAAACTAACCTAATTCAGATCACTCCCCACGCAACATGAAGTTTGTTTCCTAGGTTATTTAAGATCCTAGCATTTTCTAGTTAGTGTGCACCATTATAGGTAGATAGTAGGCATCTTGAGAACTTCCCAGAGTTTACTTATGTCCAGAAAAAGAGGGACCCCAAACACAAAAATATCACCTCTCATTGATGCAAATGATGCATATACAGCAGTTTAACAGAATTTGGATCATAAACCACTCATATAGCATCTTCTTCCAGACGGTCATTAGACACCCATACTTCTAGAGTTTGGAGTCCTGACATGAATATAAAGCAGAATTGTAAGCAACCTAACTTTCATTCCTTAAGGAGTTTGAAAATCCAGAATCTATGAGGAAAATCAAAACCCATTCCTGATTTTTTGGGTGGTTTGGAAATATGGTCTTTGTTTTTTCTACACTTGCTCTTCAAAGAGTCTTACCAACCACTACTGGCTAATGCACTATTGAGTTTATGGTAAGTGGCTGAGTGGTCCCTGACCACAAATAGGGGAATCCATGTGGATAATGTTGTAACACTGCATGTTCCTGAACTGTGGCCTTCCTTCATTTGGCAAAAAAAATGCAATGTGCATTTCGAGAATGATGGGAAACAATACTTAACTTTATAACCTTGAATCACATCCTTTTTCTTAATGGCTCTAGCAGGACAACTGAAATTTATACTGCCTGACTGCAAAGAGGCTTTATGTGACCCAAGCTCAACGTTAGCTTTGCACTCTTTCACTAACCCCCATGCCATGAAAGATTAAGTGCCTAGACTTTGTACCGTACAAGGTAAAATAAATGAGATAACATTTTACTGATAAACAATCAATAGCCTTTAAAATAACACAGAATCTTATTCCCTAATTTTGCAAGACAATGTTTGATCTGAGTCATTTATGGTTTTCCCAGTAGAACTAGAAAAAATATGTAGCGTGGGCTCTGGAAGTAGACTATTCAGGGATAAAATAATGCAATGTGTTATAACTCAATTGAATGAGTTTATTGATTCTGATAATGCTTGGAATATACATCCTTTTTTGAATAAAATTTTTGAAACTCAGGTTGACAATATTAATGCTTTTTATTTAAGGAATTTGAGGGATTATGATATTGAGAAAGGTATACTGATTTCCTTTGAAGTGAAGCAACTTACTGGTTGTAAAATATGCTTTGGCTGTGGAAGTCAAAAAATTGAGTTTTAAGCCTGGCTTTTTCATTGGTCATATGACTTTAGACATAAGTTGTATTTTTAATTTTATCAGAAAAAAATAGGCATAATGATACCAGGTGCCCTAGTATTCTGCAAAGAGAAATGAGAACAGCAACATAAAGCTGCACATTGTCAGCATTTTCAGAACTTTAAGAAACTAATAGAATCCTGGTTTCTTAGAACTAGAAATTCTGATGGAACATGTCTTGAATGGGACTGCAATGAGGTTCTTTTGTTTTGTTTGTTTGTTTTTATTTGAAGGAAAACATACCACAGATGGTGTCCTGAGGAGCAATGGGTGACTAATATTGACCCATTTTTGTGTATTTGGGAGTCACTTAGGAGACAAACTGTGGACAAACTTAGGACAGGACTGTGAGGGACTTTGAAATTGTGTTAATTGAGGCAAGAAGAGATAACCTACATGTAAGCATAGATGGAATATATGGAATAACAAGAAAAGCAGGCTGAGAACTGGCATTCAATGTTCTCTGCTTCCTGGCTCCAGCAGCAATGGACACAGCTTTCTCATACCCTTAGTCATAGATTCCCCGCCTTGAAGGACTGAATCCTCAATCTGTGAGCAGAAATAAATATTTTCTTCCTTAAAGGTCTTTTGTCAGGTATTTTCTCATAGCAATAAGGACTAGCATGTTCAGAGTGGATGCCATATAAAATGATACAGATAACTTTAAAAATTGAATTTTATTTGTTGTAGAGCAGATTTGTACAGCTTACTAGGTTAGTGTCTTGAGACAATAAATTTGCCTGAGTCTCAGTTTTTTCATGTATGATATTAGTGTTGAATAATTATTAATATTGAAAATAATGTATTTTTCTCACTTAATATTATGGTTTTGAAAAAAATCACATACTTTAGGCATATATAGTATTGACAGGTGTGGGGGGCACATGTGTAAAACTGGTTTTCTGACCTATCACTTTTTGTTTTATTCTCTCGAGTGAATGTCTCTGGCTGAATGTGACGCTTGTCTGAAAGCCAGCAGTTATAACAACCCTCCTCTTTCTTCCTGCTTGAGCTACAGGTGTGCCAGAAGCCATACCTGGCTTTTTTTTTCCTGTGACGCACAGTGTCTTGCCTTTTGTTGTTGTTTTTTCCATTATTAATTTTTTATTGATTTTATTGAGCTCTACAATTTTCTCTGCTCCTCTTCCTGCCTCTCCCCTCCTCCTCTTCAACCCTCTCCCATTGCCCCCATGCTCCCAATTTACTCAGGAGATCTTGTCTTTTTCTTTTCCCCATGTAGATTATATCCATGTATGTCTCTCTTAGGGTACACATTGTTGACTAGGTTCTCTGGGATTGTGATTTGTAGGCTGGTTTTCTTTGCTTTATGCTTAAAAAACACTTATGAGTGAGTAAATGTGATAATTTTCTTTCTGGGTCTGGGTTATCTCACTCAAAATGATGTTTTCTAGCTCCATACATTTTTCTGCAAATTTCAAGATGTCATTATTTTTCTCTGCTGTGTAGTACTCCATTGTGTTAATGTACCACATTTACTATCCATTCTTCAGTTGAGGGGCATTTCAGTTGTTTTCAGGTTCTGGCTATGAGAAACAATGCTGCTATCACATAGTTGAGCACATGTCCTTGTGTACAAGAGTATCCTTTGGATATATACCCCAAAGTGGTATTGCTGGGTCTTGAGGTAGGTTGTTTCCTAATTTTCTGAGCAATCACCACACAGATATCCAAAGGGGCTGTACCAGCTTGCACTCCTACAAGTAATGCAAGAGTTTTCCTTTTACTCCACAACCTCTCCAGCATAAGTTGTCATCGGTGTTTTTGACTTTGGCCATTCTTACAGATAGATGTATGATGAAATCTCAAAGTTGTTTTGATTTGCATTTCTCTGATGACTGAGGATGTTGAGCATTTCCTTAAGTACCTTTCAGACATTTTAGATTTCTCTGTTGAGAGTTCTCTGTTTAGGTCTGTACTCCATTTTTTATTGGACCTCCTGAAATTGAAAAGCTTCTTTAAAGCAAAAGACATGGTCAACAAGACAAAACGACAGCCTACAGAATGGGCAAAGATCTTCACTAATCCCACATCAGAGGTCTGATCTTCAAAATATATAAAGAACTCAAGCATACATGGCTCTTTACAAGGGTGCTATAGATTTGAATTTTACATGCTTCCTCATTAAACATTGTTACCTATTGAGCCACTTATACAGTCTGGATAATAACTTCTAAATTATTATTAAATAAAGTTTTATGTAGGAATTACAAGGCTCATTTGTCAAAGCACAATTGTTAGTTGTAATATTCAATTGAATAAAATAATAATTGTTGCTTTCAAAATTAAGAAAAACCACATTTCTGTCTTACCAGTAGTGAGACAGATTGTTGAAATCTTTTTCCATGCAAGCTTATTACCACTTCTGTCTAAACTTTGCTCTGAATTTGTATATCCATATGCCACTGCATAGAAATCACTTAAAATTGATTTTTCTTTCAATGTTAAATTTTGGTGATAATATTTATATTATTAAAAAAAATCCATTCTATGTGTTTTGAAATTTGAACTTCTATTCTGGTCTATGTAAGGATGGTTCCTAAGAAGTCTGAACATGTGGAGGAAAGAAAACTTGACACATTCCTTCATTCAGATCGATTTCAATTCTGGCTCAATTTCATTTTAGCCTAATACTTAGAAACGGAATCCCTCACAGGTTAAAATCACTATCAAGTTGCCCCAAGGAAAAGACTGATTTTCCATATTTTTTTTTAACTTTTGCAGAGTTCCAAAGTATCAACATTGAAGTTTTTTTAAAAGATTTTACCCATATATAAGCAAAAAGTGATTTTTACCATATCAAATCTGGAATTTATCATTTTGTCAGTCTCAGACTGCAAATGAAATTTCCAGTAATATTATGAAAGAAAGTCATTGGTGTATATAACATTCCTGGTGTAGAGTATGAAAAAGTCCTTGGTTTTAATATAATCCAGGGAAATCAGGCTTAATTCCTATTTTTCTCTTAACTTCCTAGCTTAACATAGCTAAAATAAATACTTTAATTTGAACAATCAATTAAAAATCATTGACATGTCTATTCCATATCAAGACATGGTTGAGGATCCAATTCTTTAGCATTTTTCTTTGTTTAGTTTTTGACCAAAATCAGAACATATGTACAAAGGCTAAAACAACATTCTTTGTCATTAAAATGTAAGGTATAATTATAGAGTAATACAGCCTATTTCTGGTGTTTTGTACAAAGCTCAGAACTGTGAATCATCATCAAAGGGGTTATGAAGCAGATGCCAGACGTGTCTCAAAAAGTCAGATTCTGTTGACCTTAATTTCCTGAAGCAGATAATGAGTTCCACCAAGTAAGAATCGGCCTCTCATTTTAAAAAGTTTATTATAAATTACTTCATCCCAGAGGATAATTTTTTCTTTTTTCACTTAGATGAAAACTTTGCTGACTTCTGAAACTGAGATTTTTTTCCAACATGTTAATCAAATCACTCCACTATTCTTCTCAATCCATCCAATCCAGAATAAACTCATCCTCTCTGCTTAGAACTGGTCCCAAATCATTAGTAAAGTCTCAGCTTTTCAAATTTTTCAGTTTTTTCTTGAAGTCAGGCCAAGCTATTCACAATGTCCTAAACATATTTTATGCATTCATCTCCCGAGCCTTTATGGACATAATGAAATAATAAAAATGTATGTTCATTACTTTTTTCCACTGTCCCTGGCACACACTTCTTGAAGCTCTTGTAATTTCCTGATGGTGGGCATGCTAGGAGAAAATACTATTACAGTATATGGTCTTTTCCCATGCACCAGAGATTTAGTCACCTCTTGATATTTGAAGACAGCAGCATAAGGAGAGTATTTCATCCTAGTATTTGTTATTTGGGTTTATATCCTGATACATCTTCTAAATACTTCAGAAATTCATGACTCATGGACAATTAACTCTTGGTCAGCTCCAGGGAAGCATGCAGATGAGGTGATAAATACGGGTTGCCAGGATAACCTACTATGTGTTGAGAGGATAGGAGCTTTTAGCACCTTTCCCTCAACCTCAGAAAGGATAGGAATCAGAAGATCGAGTTGATTAGCAGTGGTCAGTGCAATAAATAATCAAGCCTGCATAGTGAAGATTTTAGATAACCTTGAATAACAAGGTCTTAATTGCCTTATTTTAGCCAAGCCTGTGAAGGTATTTTGTAGAGCTTGGCATGAGTATGAATGTAGGGAGTACAAAAGCTCTAAACTCCCCCCTTTCTCTTCTCTTTCTGTTCATCTATACACTTTAGTGTGGTGTTTGTTATTAAATCAATTAACACAAGTGTTCTATGAGACCTCTGAGCCACCCTACCAAACCATTAATGTGGGCACAGGAATAAAGACCCATAACCACTCAAAAGTCTGGTTTACAACCTCTGTTTCTCTGGAAATCTACAGTGGGAACAGTCTTATGTGACTGGTCCTTTGACCTATGGTATCTTCTATGTTCTCCTAGAACTCAGTGTCAGATCAAGGGTGGTGTGGGTAGTCCTTCTGTGTATAAGTTGCTATTATTGGCTCATGAATAAAGACACTGCTTTGAGCCTGTAGCAGGGCAGAACAGAGTGAGGCTGAGAAAATTAAACTGAATGCTGGGAGAAAGAAGGCGGAGTCAAAGAGAAGCCATGGAGCCCTGCCAGAGACAGATGCCAGACAAAATCTTGCAGGTAAACCACAGCTACATGGAGATACACAGATTAACAGAAATTGGTTAAATTAAGATGTAAAAGATAGCCACTAAGAAGCTAGAGCCAAACAATGTTTTAATTAATACAGTTTCTTGTGGTTATTTCGGAGATGAGCAGCTGGGAACAAACAAGCAACCTCCTACAACACTAGGTTATCTGCTTGATATCTTCTGATATATTTCCAAAATCCTTTTGTTTACATGTTTGGTAGCCATACATGAAATATTTAGTATGAATACTACTTTTGTTTCAACTTAGTCATTTTTTTTTATATTTTTGTGGTAAGTACAAGAATAAAAATGTAATTGATAGTGAAGACATAAAACTCTAAAGTGAAGCTCCATTGTTTCAGCATGGTCATTCTAACTATATAGAAGTTCCCAGGAAATATAGCGTTTTGCACTGGACAATAGTTTGGATGAGTTTTTCAAACTAAGGGATTGCTTTTAATGGGTTAGTTAGAAGAAAGTGATTTTTTTTTTCAAAAAATAAAGGAACTAGGATACACCAAAAGCAAACCATTCAGAGTAGAAAAAATTACTTGCACAAAAGATCCACAAAGAAACTGGGACTATTAAATATTGTTACTGGTGCCAGCAATCTTGATGACATGGCCCTAGAGATGACAAAACATGAGGACTGAAATTCATGAAAGAACATACATTGATATACGACATAAATATTTTTTCTTATTTTTTTCCAGTTTATTTATTTTTTATTAAAAATTGCCATCTCCTCCCCTCCTCCTCTCCCTTCCCTCCCCTCCCCTCCACCCATACCCCCACTCCCTCCCTCTCCAGGCCAAAGAGCCATCAGGGTTCTCTACACTATGTTGAGTCCAAGGTCCTCCCAACTCCCTCCAGGTCCAGGAAGGTGAGCAACCAAACTGACAAGGCTCACACAGAGCCCGCCCATGTAGTAGAGACCAAGCCCATCGCCATTGTCCTTGGCTCATCGGTCAGCCTCCACCATCAGCCACTTTCAGAGAGTCCGATTTGGTCGCATGTTCCATCAGTCCCATTCCAAGTGGACTTGGTGGTCTCCCATTAGTTCTGTCCTGCCGTCTCAGTGGGTGAACGCATCCCTCATGGTTCTGACTTTCTTTCTCATGATCTCTCTCCTTCTGCTCCTCATCAGAACTTTGGGAGCTCAGTCCGGTGCTCCAATGTGGGGCTCTGTCTCTATCTCCATCCATCGCCAGGTGAAGGTTAAGGCTCACAGTGAGCCCGTCCATGCTGTAGAGTAGACATTCATTGCCGTTGTCCTTGGTTTCTCAGTCCTCCTCCACCGTCAGCCACATTCAGAGAGCCTGGTTTGGTCCCCTGTTCCATCAGTTCCATTACAACTGGACTTGGTGGTCTCCCGTTAGATCTGTCCCACCGTCTCAATGGGTAAACGCACTCCTCACGGTCCTGACTTCCTTGCTCATGATCTCCCTCCTTTTGCTCCTCATCGGGACCTTGGGAGCTCAGTCCGGTGCTCCTATGTGGGGCTCTGTCATTTTCTCCATCCAATGCCAGGTGAAGGTTCTATGGTGATATGCAAGATAACCACTTTGGAAAGCAGTATGGAGGTTTCTCAGGAAATTTGGGATCCACCTACCCCAGGACCCAGCAATCCCACTCTTGGGAATTTACCCAAGAGATGCCCAATCATATTACAAAAGCATCTGTTCAACTATGTTTATAGCAGCATTATTTGTAATAGCCAGAACCTGGAAACAACCTAGATGCCCTTCAGTGGAAGAATGGTTGAAGAAAGTGTGGAATATATACATATTAGAGTACTACTCGGCGGTAAAAAACAATGACATCTTGAATTTTGCATGCAAATGGAGGGAAATAGAAAACACCATCCTGAGTAAGGTAACCCAGGCCCAAAAAGATGAACATGGGATGTACTCACTCATAATTGGGTTCTAGCCATAAATTTTTTCTTATTTTAAAGACAAAATGTGAGAGTAAAAGTGCTTTATATCCAATTTTATTTTATTTTATTTTGGTTTTTCGAGACAGGGTTTCCCTGTAGTTTCTAGAGCTTGTCCTGGAACTAGCTCTTGTAGACCAGGCTGGCCTCGAACTCAGAGATCTGCCTGCCTCTGCCTCCCGAGTGCTGGGATTAAAGGTGTGCGCCACCACCGCCCAGCTATAGTCAATTTTAAAAACATCCTCCTCACCTCTATCTCTGAAGTCCACTTTATTCATACAATCATTCATGCACACTTCCGTGACCATAAAGGGCAAAAATTCTTCTGTCCTGTTAATTACCCACTACTCTTAGACCATTTTATACATCTACTTCATTTCTCTTTAGTTGTATCAATGATACTTAAAAGTAAATCTAGCAACAATTTTTAGTTCAATCCTTAAAACACAAACTTTTCATTTAAACTAAATCCTTTGTTATATGTCAGGTATCTTTTTCAATGCTTTGAGACACACTAAATAACCATGTGTGCTTATTTTCAAAAACTAAGAAATTACAAGATTTTTAAAGGTCAGAATTGGCTGAATATTTAACTAATTTCTAATAGGCAAGTACTTTTTAAGACATCCACCAAAGTACTTAATTAATTATTAATGATCATGATGGTTCAGCTTATTATTAGAAGTTTCCAGAAGGAAGAACTATAATAAAGGTAGCAGTTATTGAACAATAGGACATCATTTAATAATTATTTTTATTTAATTTTCAAAGTCATTTTGGAGATAATCAACCTCTTATAAGATATCTGTCAATGTAGTAAGAGTGGTATGTGTTTCAAAGGGCAAATGACTTTAGCAAAAATCTCCTTCTGGTTAGGCTTCCAGTATCCGACATTGTTTGCCTCTTATTGACTGGGTCTTAATCCCAATCAGAGAACTATTTGTTACTGCTAAGATATGAGTGTCACTATGGCACCTTAAGGTTATCGTGCCATGCAGATAATTTTTGTAGTTCATAGTCATTATGAATGGATAGGATTGTTAGTTGCTTCCCGCCCTTGAATCTTTCATGGTACTTTCTGGTACCATGAAACCTAGTCCTCGGGAAGGAGGTTTTCAACTAAGATCCTGCTTGGATCCCCAGGTCCTGTCGATACTGCATACTGTAGTCTGAAGTTGGGACTTACCTTTAACTTCCAGGAGGCAACATGAAAGGAATGGTATCCCATAATGTCCTGGAATATCTCTTGGACTCCTCTGATCAACAAATTGTAAGAGGCCTCTTATGCTCAGTACTAGGGTTTCTGTTAGATAGTCTATGCTACTTGAAGGTGGCAGTCCCAGCTCAGGATGGAAAAACTCACTTAAATAATATGTGTATATGATGTATATTATATTTGTATCTGTAAACAGATAGACTTATATGTATTATGTATAACTTTAGGTAAATAGATAGTAATATGACTCCGTATGATGCTGTCAATGTCTTTATTGTTATCTTACCCCTTCCTCCTTCTATATCTCCCTAACTTCTTTTGAGTCAGATTCCCCATTTTTTCCATTGCCCTTTCAGATCACTTCTGTTTTGCTATTTTGTTCTTTTTTTGCCCTCGCCCCACCCACCACAATGATAATTTTTGATTTTCCTTGATTCTATCATTATTCTTGGTTATGTGGTCACAGCTGAAGATTTAGAGTTAGGGATGACCAATGAAAGTAAGCTTGCAATGTCTGTACTTTTGGAACTGGACTATGTAACTCAATATAGTCTTTTCTACTTTCATCTTTTTGCCTGAAAATGTCACGATTTTACTTTTTTTTTACATCTGAATCGTATTCCATAAGATATACAGATACTTTTTCTTATCCATTTTTACTAGTATGACATTTATTCTGTTTTTATCTCCTAGTTACTGTGAATATAGTATAAATGAACATGGCTTAGCAGCTATCCATGGAGTAGGAGTCATTTGGGCATATTTTAAGGAGAGGGTATGTGGATCATAAGGTAGATTTGCTTTTAGGTTTTTAAGGATCCTGCACACTGTGATTTCCAGAGTGACTGGACCAGCTTTTCATCCATTTTCCATTTTCCCAAGCCCTTCTCAGTATTTGTGGTTAGATTGTTTTGTTGATCTTGTGTATCCTGATTGGGGTAAGATGAAATCTTTTAAGGTCCACTTAGCAAGAGGAAAGTAATGCTTGGTAATAGAAACCAAGCCAATAATTCTGCACATAGATGTTTGATAAGTGTCTACTATTCCCACTATACTAATAAACAAGCATCATTCCTAACTGTAGTGTAAATATTTATCCTTTTCCCACAGATAAGTGTCTTACAAAGAAATTTCTATTAGAAAAAGGCAGAGACCATCTAGAGAGCTATAAGTGAGCAAAATGGAGAGAACAAGTGGTTTCTAACCCCACCTACAACCAAGTTCCTGTACATAAGTCTCAGGAAACCTCATGTACAAACATGCAGACGGATTGTAAGAGCCAGAGGAGCAGGATATTTTCTGCAAGACTGTGTCTCCTAAGAATGATAGGGAAACTCCATCCACAAACTTCCAATAACATGACCACCTATGGAGACAAGGACCAGGATGACACCAGTAACTTCCTAACATGGAAGAGAAAAGTCTCACAGGGTGGCTTCACCCTATACAAAGAACTAAAGGCTACTAATGAATACATAAAGCAAGAACAAATATCCCTGCCCAGGTAACAGACTCCCATTGATTATCCAATATGAAGAGGTCATCCCTGAAATTATGTATGTGCAAGTAACATTATACAGGAAATGGTATTGCCATATTTAGGAAAGTGTGTGTTTGTGTGTGTGTGTGTATACTTATGCATACATGCAGCAGCAATTAAAGAGAAAGAGAGCAAAGGCCATGAATTTGACTTTAAGCTGGAGAGAAGAAAGAGAAAGGGGAAAATAATGTAACTACATTTTGGGTTTAAAATTAAAAAGTCTATGTTTCCTGAAGCACTTTCTTAATTATAGATTAAAAACACTTGTGTCTTCTGATATATGTTATAGCCATACATTAATACTTTCCAGTAAGAGTTGGCCTTAAAAAATGAAATTCTGAAGAATTTCCCAATCAGTATATTATATAATCTTGTTCAGCATTTGTAATTTTCTTTACAGCAATTTTCAGTGTCATAGCTACAATACTAATGTATGTCAATATCAACTATCCAGAGTGAAAACATATCTGAAGTACTAAAAACTCTACTCATTTGCTCCCACTTCAAATACCAAAGAGAAATAGTGTGTCCAAGAATTTCTGGTTAACAATCAATTGGTATGTTTGTTTGACCCTTTCTTGGCTTCATAATTTATGATATTGACTCATGGAATTTATGAAACCTCTATACTTACAGTTATATTATATTAGAGGTTACAACACAGAAACTGATACATGGAAGAAATACATGGAACATGGTATAGAACAATGAGTGCTTCCATGCCCGCTCTCTTTCCACGCTACCTCCATGCACATCTCTACCACATAGTAGCATCTTATATGCTTTTGTTGAAGAGTTTTGTCAAAGTTGGATTACCTGAATCAGAGTCATTAAATCACTGATCACTGAATGATTTCAAGTCCTTGCTTCTGTTTCCTTTATAGGGTCAAGGATAGGAGGAAAAATCTTTAGGATTTTAGTAAAATGGTTTGTTTGTCTTGCGGCCAGTTCCAGTTCTGAAGGTACATGGCTAGTAATGAGAATCAATGTATTAGGAGAAGTCCCGGTACAGGGAAAAAATATAGGGCTTTTATGAATAAAAAGAAAAAAGGTACTTAAATCATTTAGGAATTTCTAAGGTATTAAGACCAGAAGGAATGGGAGTCAGGATGGTATATTACATATGTATATAGAATACTACCTTTCAAAATACCAGAGCATCTTTCAAACAAATGTCTGGATTACTCTGCTAAAGTTTTTGCTTTAATTGGCTTGGAGTGAAGGCTCATTATGGCTGTTTATCAAGGATCTTCAGATGATTCATATGAGCAGCCAGGCATGAAAACTATTCTATAAATGTCTAAGGAACAAGGTATAATGAGGGGGATGTTAAATAGTTGATAGTAAATCTATTGAACAATTCTCAGTGCTGAGGAATCCACAGTTAGCAAGCCAGACATGTATCTCCCTTTATAGAGATTATAGTGCAATAAAAATCAAAGAGCAACCACATATATAAAAAATAGTACAGAGCTGAGGTCAGGTGCAGGGACTCTGCGTGCTTGGAGAGTGGGCAAGGAAAGGTTCCTTCAGGAGAAGATAACAACAGAGCCCTGGAAGAATAAAATAAGATGTTGCTCAATTTATGACAGGAGGACTTCTTTTCTTGGCAAGTGATATTCAGTGCGATCCCCTTGAGACAGTGGACGGCTATCACCTAGAGAAGTTCCACCCTCAAATCACTGAATCAGCATGGCAGTTTACTCATAGGCCAAGGTGAATCTTGTTCAGAAAAAAAATGCTTAGATGTTTATTTCTTGGCCACTTCCCAGAAGGAGCTGAACATGAACATCATATGAGATCCCAGAGGCAGCTCTACTGCATTTCCTATGGAAATCTAATTGGACCAATATTCCTAAACTTCTAGAGGCTATCCCTAAAACTTTCCAATAAAATTCTTTTTGATCTTACTTGTAAGATTATACAGTCTATTCTTTGCAGGAAAAGTACCCTAACTAATGCAGTTTCCATTTCCCGAATGCTAGGAAAAAATGACCAAACATATATTATATAGCACATTTCAATTTAATCTTTGATCCCATATTTCCAGTACTTTACACAAGACCTGGTATACTCCTGCTTTTTATAATTCAATACACATGTAGTTTAATACTAAAAATCAATTAATTTTATATGATATTTTAATTTTTTTGTAAATTTCATATGTGATTATGATATAATCTTCATCTATTTATTCCCCATTACTCTACCCAAGTCTTCCCAATGCTTATTAATCTGTTTTGCACTAGATATATTATTATTATTGCAATCATTGTTGATCATGAACATTAGTTGAAGCGTGAGCAAGGTATCAGGAGCCTCATATTAAAAAAAATAAAGTCTCTGCTTCAAGAAGCCACAAACTGTCAATTCTTCTCAGCTAGGAATCAGGCCTCAAAAACACTGCCCCCATCCTGATATCAATAATTTGGTGTTTTTGACTGCCTTGATAATCTTCAGCAATTTCCATTCATATTTATTTTGTTGATAGGAATACATTAGTATTACATAGTTATATGACAAAATAGCTGGACATATAAGAGTTTAAGATAACAATATGTAATTTTTGTCTCAGTTTCCATGGGAAAATTATTCAGAAATGACTTAGCTTTATCATTCTTGTCAACTTCCCTTAGGAAGGCACAGCAGAGATGGCGGTCAGAGAGCTTCAGGTGTCTGAAGACTGGGGATGAAGAAGGCTAACCCATGACTGATACTTAAGACATAGAAACTCACCACATAACTTTTGTATAGGTATTCCTGAATGTGCTTATGTTTGGGGAATGATTTCCCCAGTGATTCATGACTCAAAGCGAAACTGCCCAACTTTCCTGAACTAGCCTAGCACCTATGACTTCATATGCCACCATTCCTCCAATATCCTGTTAATTATACATTTGCCTTACTCAGTGTTAGCAGGAGCTATGGGATCATCAATACTTTAAGGGAAGAACCAATGGAGGGCATCTCAGAGTTATGTTAGTAAAGGGTCTATATTTCACAGAGCTTCAATTTCTTGCCTCCAGATGTTTTATTATTTTTTAAAATGACTTACCAAAAGCTATAAATGGAAAGATGGTAACTTTCTTCAGAAAGCCAGGTAGAAATTCTAGATAATGGCTATGTAATGTATATCATTTTACTGAAATATAACATCCATTTTGTACTGAAACTCTCAGTGCTAATAACTGAACAGCTTAAGTTTGAAGACCTTGGAAATTATAAATTCTGATTATCTGCAAAATAAATAGAAGTTTAAAAAAATATAGCCATGATGACCTACTCACTGACTTCACAAAAAAGGGTTCAAAAGTATAAGGAGTTTAAAAAGCAAAGGGTACTAGGAAAGTTTATGAATATGTTCTTAAAAACATGCTGGATGACTGATCATCAAACGAAGGCTTGGCAAAGTCTCCTGGCCATCAGACAAAAGCTGCAGAATACGTGATCAAAGCATATAGTTGTTAAATAAAGTGAACTTCTCTCTAAGCTTTTCAACTAGCTCTTTATGGAATATATTTAAATGTCAAGACAAAATTAGACTGGGTATCAGTACTTTGTCTATCCAACACAAACAAATACAAAGGCCAATGGAATGATCATCATAGCAGAAAGTCTTGAGGTCAGGAGGAATTCAGGAGATCACTTTACAGTTTCCATCATGATCAAAACAAATGCACATGGGAAACACTGGACATTTTCAAAATGATAATTTTACAAACATCTACAGTAAAACAATGGCTAATGAGTCATTCTCAAAGCCTCAAGTGATTTTTTTTCTCTGCTACATATGAGATCAATAAATCTCAAGTGGAATAATATAAAAATTTGTGCTCCAGACCAAGAAAAAAAAATCATGAAGATAACCATTCTTCTTGCTCCCCACCCATTTGTCAGATATATGAAATAAACGGTGAGAATGAAAGATTCATTTACTGTCAGAGGGGACGTTAGACTCAGTGTTAGTGCTGAAACAGCACTGAGAACTTCATCAATTTTCATGTGCTTTTCTCATGCTAACGTAAGGACAGGGCTTCCCTAAATTCATTACTGGAGTTCTTCAGCTAAGTCATTGTAATAGAAGGGCTTCTACTGACATTCTCTAAGGGTAGGTACTGTGAAGGTGGGCAGAATGGAAGATGATTAAGATACCATTTCCCTCTCCTCTAAGGAAGTACAAATCCTGGACTGTGTCAACTTTGCAATGTAAGGGGAAAGACACAAAGAAACCAATCTGCTTCGTTCATGCCCACATCCTCAAGGCTGTGTCATATGTGGGCATGTACAAGATGCTTGGTACATTTGCACTAAGTGAGTAATTTCTGCCTTTTACTTCTTTTTGTTTTCAATCTGCCCATGTCAGTCTCTTTCTCTGTCTCTGTCCTATCCCTGTCTGTCTGTCTGTCTGTCTGTCTGTCTCTCTCTCTCTCTCTCTCTCTCTCTCTTTCTCTCTCTCTCTGCCTGTGTATGCACATGCACACGAAGCATGCCTGCTTATTTACAGGGGCACATGCATGGAAGAAATTGTACAACCTCAGGTTGTAGTGAGGAGGCGAGCAGGCCTGCTTTTCGTTCCACCTGTCTCCCGCACGGCTAGCTTAACACCCAAAATAACAACACACAGATTGTATTCTTTTAAACACTGCTTGGCCCATTAGTTTCAGCCTCTTATCGGCTAATTCTCACATCTCTAACCCATATTTAGTAATCTGTGTAGCACCACTAAGTGGTGTCTTACTGGGAAAGATCCAGCATGTCTGACCTGGTGGCTGGCTCCATGGCGTCTGACCCAGAGAGAAGAGGCATGGCAATTGCTTGAGGCGTCTTCCTGACTCAGCTTTCTTTCTCCCAGAATTCTGTTCTGTCTTCTCCGCCTACCTATGTTCTGACCTATCAGGCCAGATAGTTTCTTTATTAATTAACCAATGAAAGTAAAGACAGATGACTTTCCTCCATCATCAGGTGTTGGTCCTTGCCTTTCACCTTGTTTGAGACCAGGTCTCTTGTTGGTTTTCTCTGTATGTATTAGACTAGCTGACCTACAAGCATTTGGGGATGCTCCTGTCTCTGTGTTGCATCTTGCCAAAGAAGTAGTTTAATTAAAATCATGTGTTACCATGTCTGGATTTTGTATGGGTTTTGTATGGGTTCTGGAAATCCAAATCAGTTTAGAAAAGTGTAGAAAAAGCTTGACTGGCGAGTCCCCTCTCTAGATTAGATTTCTCCATTTTGAAAGGCAGCTTAACCTCAATATTCACCAAAGAGAAAGTCACAGAGATAAAACTAAAACCAGAAAAACACTGTGTCTATAACAGTCAGCTTCTGTCAGGGTGAAAACAGTTTCAAAATTCCTACCTGAACTGAAGAGATACCCTAACAGCTAAAAGAACTTTGTGTTTTTGCTTGACTTGGGATCAGTCCCAACAGCCATATAGAGAGGCTTGTGTCTGCCTGTAACTTCAGTTTCAGAATATCCAGCATCCTTTTGTAGTTTCCTTGAGCATGCATGTGGTACACATAGAGACAAGCAGGTGCACACAAACACACACATATACACATACATACACGTATTTTTTTAAAAAATGCTGTATGTAAATTGATGATTGAAAATCACTGTGGGAGCTTTTAAATGCAGACAACGAAGAGGTAAATAAATTGTGGAGGTACTGTCTTCCAGATGCAAGAGGAGAGGAAAGTATTGTGATGACTGATGAAAAGATATAAATGGAAGAGCCCAGGGACAAACTCAAACACAGCCTGTTACGTCTGCTGGCACCTGCCTGAATGCACCTCTGTCCTGTAGTGCTTACTGTAAGTGCATTTCTAGGGCAAGATGTTAGGTAATTTTGATTCTTGAGAAATTCTGCTTCTAAGACCTCAGGTTCAATAAGATTTAATAATCAATTTTAAAGGAAATAAAATGTTGCAATTATGCCCCCCAATCCCTAACAAGCACACTTACTTTCCTGTCTAAAATCACAGTGGAATTCAGTACTGTAACACTGGTTTCTCAAGATGAAGCCAGACCAATAGCAAATGGTGAAATGCTGAAGTATTCTGTGTGTACCGGAATCTACTTTAAAGCTTTAAACAAAGGCTGAACACCCTTTACCCCCCTCCACTCCAGCATAGCTACTTCACTGGCTCTGAGTATATTTGATCAATTCACACTTTTTAGCAATTTTGGACTTTTTTCTCCCCACCATGGTTAGGTAATAATTTATTTCCAAGCAAGTGACTATAACGGAATCTTATTTTTAAAGATAAATTTTGTAAAACTTAAGGCCATATGCTATCTGTTAAATAACCTCAGTTCACCCCAGTTAGAAAGAAAATGGCTTCAAATAGGATGCAAAGATTATCAACTTACTGAATCTTTAAGTGGCGCATACACTTAAGTGGAGTATCCCACTTACGGGATGTTTCACAAACATGTTCAGCAATGTGTACTCCCAGAAATGAACTGTTTGCCCTTTTGTTTATCTCTGTTTTGCCTGGTTTAAGCACTGCTGCAAGATGAAGAAGGCACTTGATTTGAATACAACATTTAAGGGAGCACAAAAAGAAAAACAAACAAAATGAAGCAAAAACAATCACAAAACAACTCATTAATTTCAAAGAAGACTATTAAGATCGCTTCTCAAGTCCAAGAGGAGTCTGAAAGAAAAAAAACCAAAACAGTAGCTACATTCTTCATTTCCTTTAAAAAAGATAATATGCTTTTGTGAAACTTTATTCGCATTATTATTGATTTTGACAATATTGACATTAGTTTTTATGTTAGTTAGTGAGTTTTGGAACCCCTTAAGCTTAGCCCTTTGGGAAATGTCCTCATGAGTTTCAGCTCCTGTTGCTCAGTTGGACCTTTATGCTACCTGGAGCTATGCTTTTAATCAAAGGTAATGATAAAAATAAACAAAGCTTCAATTTCATTCTATGCCTCCAGTTCCTCATCAAATATTAAGAATTTTTGTCTCATAGGCATGGCCCCTGAAAGTGTTGTTATTGAGGATTTTAAGTCAATGAATGCTAAGAGAGAAAAAGTCAAACATGTTCTGGTATCCATCAGAATGAGAATCAATGACTCAGTGAGGACCTCCTTATCTTATTTTCTTTTCCTGTTGCTTTGATAAAAATGCCCTGACCTTGGCCTGAAGATGTGGCTCAGTGCTTAGTAGCATAAGATGCACTTCCAGAGGTCCTGACTTCAATTCCCAGCACTCACAACCATTTCTAATGGGATTAGTTGCCCTATTTAGGTGTGCAGATGTTCTGGAAGACAAAACTATATTAATAAATAAATAATTTTTTTTCAAAATGCCATGACCAAATTGACTTAACGGAAAAATAAGGTTGATTTTAGTTAAAAGTTCAAGGTCCAATCCTTAAAATTGGGGTGGCAGGAATTTGATCAAATGACCACAATTAAAAGAGCAATTAAGGCATACAAATTGGTAGTCATCTTGTTTCCTCTATTTTAGACAGACTTAGATCTCTGGCTCAGAGAGTACTCCTGCCCACAAATAAATTATGATACATCTTTTGAAGTCAATTAATACAATCAGGTAATCCCTACATGCATGCCTACCCATCACAGTCCATCTAAAAGACACCATTTCAGACCTCCTAGGATGTGGAAAGAGGGCCATATTCTAACACTGAATCTTCTACATGACATTCAAGAAGAAACACATGTAAACAATGTCTATATTAGAGAATACTGTTTCCAAACCCAGCCAATTTTAACTGGGATCTCATAGATAGTTGTTTCTTAAACTCAATCAGTTGCAAACCTTCTTCTATTGTAAAGTTTAGCACAATGCTTCACCTTGAATCCTTATCATGATAGCAAGTCTAATCCTCCTTCATTCTTCAAACACTTTCAAAATTTGAGGCCACTTAAAACAGCCAATGTGTTCCTGAAGCAAGTAATGTTCATTTGTTCATATATCCTAATGGATTAATGAATAGTTTCCTATTAAGTGGTGTTTTGGAGCTGAAACTGTATTGAAATAGGAATGAAAGTCTTGACATCCATACCCATCCTGTTTGGTTCCCATACGGGTTTCCTAGGACTACATTCTGCTCTCCTCAGTTGGTCATCAGGAATCTCTAATGGTTTTTAAATAATAGGAAATGAATATTTCTAAGATTTTTTTGTAATAACCCCTAGGATATTTTAGTGTTCAGATGAGTGCAGACATTGTTTTCTTACTCAACTGTGTAGGGGCATCTACCTGACCTTTACTTTCTCTAAACTATGGTAGAAAGACTTGTATTAGAATTGCTGATTTACCTTGTCTTGAATGAGATTGACCCCCAAGGTGCATATATTTGAATATTTGATTCCTAGTTAGTGTTACTGTTTGGAAGGCATTGGGAGGTATGGCCTCGTTGGAGCAGGTGTGTTCTAGTTGACAGGTTTTGTGATTTCCCAGATTGTTACTGATTAGCTTTCTCTGCCTTGTACCTGTGGATCAAGATGCAAACTTTCAGCTACTGCTGTAGCACTATGTCTTCCTGCCTGCTGCCAGTCTTCATTCCATGATGGTCATAGACACAACTTCTCTGAAACTATAAGCCTGCAATGAACTCTTTCTCCTATAAGTGAAAGTCCATTATCACAGAAATAGAAAAGTAACTAAAACATCTGGATCTTAAACAAAACAAAACAAGAAAAAAATGTTTTTGACAAGATCTTACTGTTAGACCATGATAGCCTAAATATCTTTGACCTGACCTTCCACATTCTGGAATCACAGGTACACACCACCATATCCAGGTTAGTTTACTTACTTTTATAGAGTAAGCCTCTTCTCCATGCATGCTGGTCCTGTAAGTACAATAATTGTTTTATTGCTGAAAGAGGCTATGTGAGGATTAACAACCTTTTCTACATTGCCCATGGGGAGAATAATTAGGCAAATGTACATAGGTATCCTGAGGCTATATGTGACAGGTGTTCCAAGAATCAGACAGAGCTCAATGAATTTTGTGGAGTTTAATTCAGGGAAAACACTTATCCTATAAAATGCTATAATTAAATATAATTACAGAAATACTCTATAAACATCATATGCCTATGTTGTTATCTCTTTGGAACCTAATGAAACCCCATGGTGGAGATAGTATTCATATGCTTACTTATTCCAATAACCTCTCCATCCCAAACGCAGAAAATAGGGATTCTAATACTAACTTATAACTTAGTAATAACTTCCATCATCACAATACCAGGTCCCATGAAATAAACTGTAAGATATTTTTGGCAGTTTTATAAAATATACTCTCTCAAAGCAAGAACGCTAAAAGGAACTGTTACAGGCTAAGCAAGTTTACATCACCTAATATTTTACTGGAGTTTCAATTTGATTAAAAGATAAGATGTCATCCTAATTACTATTTTAGAGTAAACAGTCATTGGCTTAGGGAAATTTTACCACACCTGATTCACAGTTGAGTTTAAAAAGAAAAGGCAAGTCTTACAACACTGAGAAAAGCATGTGTGGTCTTGCTGGTTGTTTATTTGGGCAGAATCACTAGTACTTTTAAGTCTGGCTGTCTTCCCTATTTTTAAATTAGTTTCCATTTGCAATCACACACACAATGGCAGCAGGAAAATACCACCAAATTTTCTGTCCTCCTTTGAACTGGCTCTTTTTAAAGTTGAAATTCGGGTCTTTAATTGAGTGCAGTTTCAGTCCTTGGATCTAAGATGTGGTACATTTATGAGCGAGGGTTGTTTGTGCCAGTCAAGATAAAAACATCTCTAGATATAGAGAAGAATAAGACACTGGTCATACTTATTCTAACTTGAATTTTTATTACGTGTCTCTGGGGCCAGGATTCATGGATTAACTAGTAAAATCACTTGCTGAGTATATCTGGTAGCTTGAGCTCAGCTCCCCACATTTCTGAAGAAGCCAGATAATATTTAATTATCTGCCTTCTTATAGTAAGATGGGGATATGGATGGTAGACCAGAGCATAGACTAGAAAGTTTCTGGTCAGGTAAGCTGGAGGATACACATGCAAATAAGAGGTATTGCATCAAACAAGGTACACAACAAGGACCTACTACTGAAAGATTTCCTCTGACTCCATATGCAAGTCACGGACACACACCTGTGCTATAGTCTTCCCTTGCTCTCTCTTTCACACACACACATACACACACACACACACACACACACACACACACACACGCACGCACACACACACAGTCACATATGACACTCATGTAATAGCCTTAATACATTGCCAATCCAGGTGATTTCAAATACTATTTGAATTTAAATCAAAGGTCTTCTTATAATGTATAACAAGATTGAACTGATCCATAGTTAGGAAAATATAACTTTGTCTCTTGAGTGTTGATTACATTAAATATTTTCAGTTTTGCCAAAGTGATGTTGATTGTTACGAGATTAAAAATGAGTGAATGAAACCAGCCATATCTAAAAAGAAGCTTCTAGCTTTTATAAAAAATGACTATCACTGCTATACTGCTTGAATCCATTGAGTTAATCAACCTCATTTATACCATTTGTCAAATAACTTGAGGAGTTGGAGGTACACAGATTTACTAAAGCAGGATAGATATATTTATATATTTAGAAAAAAAATGTGTGTGTGTGTGTGTGTGTGTGTGTGTGTGTGTGTGTATTTCGCTATGAATTAGATGATTCAGTGGTGTTATTATTGCTCACTGGAGCCCTCTACACTGCAATTGAACTTCATTGTGGATACAGGGTATCCTTGAGAGGAAATTTCCCTTGAGCTAGCCAGACACACATTCTCCACTCATTTTGTAAAATTATCAGTATAAGGAGGGAATGTCAGACACAAATGAGAGAAATTTTCAATCAAACTCTCCATGCTGTAGTGGTCCAGAATGTCTTTTTGGATTAAGTTCTACAGAAATGACTCTCACAAAATGCATACCAGACTTCTTCCCACAGGCTGTTTGACCATCTGTAGTATTAAAGAATTTCCATTACGTATGTCCTGTGGCTACTGTTTTAGAATTGATTAGAAAGTGTTTGTGATGTATCATCCAAACTGAAATAATTGACATAAAGTACCCCACCAAAAAATACAAAGCAAAACAGCAAAAATAGCCATTTGCTTCTAAAATCTAAAATACAAAAAGCTATTCTTTTGAGTTTCTACTGAGCAGAGATACATACAGTGTTACATTACATTTTCTTAAGACACAACTATGCTAATAGGTTTTCTAGCAAATTCTGTCCACAAAAGATTTATTTAATTTAATAATATAAATTGGTAATAGTATGAAATAATAATATAAAAATATAAAACAATTGATTTATTTGATATGCCAATTTCTCCTTGATGTATCTGTGCAAAAGGACACATCTCAATATGTACAACTAAAAATTGTCATGAAGAGCGGTGATCAAGTCTTGTTTTTTTACCCCTTAATTATAGCTTTCAGACATAGTAGAAATGACTGGATGGCATCATAAAATATACAGAGAAAGTCTTTAAGTGTTCTCAAAAGAGATTATTGTAATTGTTTATTCTTCATTCAACATCTCTGGACTCCTCGTTAATTCTCTATTGTAAAAACTTATTCTCTGCCGCAAAGGAGGAATCAATTTCCAATGCTATCAAAAAAAAAAAAAAAAAAAAAAACTCTAACTAAAATGCAAATCAGATGCTTACTTGCTGTGCACTATTAATCACAGAAGCTCAATTTAGAACGGATTTTAAAAGTCATTCAGTGATTGTGTGTACCTTTCACTTCCAAGAAACCATGACATAGCTCACATAAGTCTGACCACAGTGATTGATATGTTTGTGGTATACCATTGTGTTTGGTAGATAGTAATGTCTTTGATGGAAGAAGGATTTATTTATTGGGAACAATTTTGGCCAAACCTTCTGTGATTCTCATGGGATGAGGACCACACCTCCCAGAGGGATCAGTTTCACCCCGCCGGACGGGAAGACTACATTTCCCAGAAACACCACAACGGACAACCACGCCTACGCAGATTCTTATATATACCAGTGTTAAATCCATCCCCCCTCTCTTTTTCTTGTTCCTCCCTCCCTTGACCCGCACTGTCGAGCACACCCTTCCCTAATAAATAATCCTCCCATGCACGTGGTCGTGTCCTGGGTCTCCCTTCCTCCGGCTCCGCGATATACACCACACGCCAGAAAGAAGAACAACACCTTCTACTTTGGGGTATTTTTTAATACTGAAAATTCATTTTTGAGGTGGGATTTATTTATTGTTCCACTGACCTCTAGATATCCATAACTCTTCTTAATGGAGAGTGATTTTCTTTCTGTATAATACCTTGATGCAGCAATGAGCCAGTGAGCTCTTCTCTCTGAGTTCAATGTCTACAGTTGGTAGTGTTTTCCAGGTATTTCCTGCTCCTGGACTACAGGGAGACATGTGCTGTGCCCATTGTCCACTCTCCCTTAGGACTCCAATCGTGTGATGTATAAAGCAAAGCTGGATCAATAGAACAGATAATTAGGGGTTTTAAAATCTTCTGGATGCTGGTGTGACAAGCAAATGCCTGCTGCGGTTTCTGCACCTAGACCCCCAGTCTTGCTTAAAGGCAGCTTCTTACTAAGTGAGTTTCAGCCTGCATTTCAGTTTGTGTGGCTCCCTCCTCTTTCTAACCCATGGTGTTTGTTTGTGTCAAACACTCTATCTCTTGTCTATAATGCTCTCATACAAGTTCTCAGTCGTTTCCTTCTCTGTTACTGTGTTTACTATTGAGTTAGTGGAAATTCACAATGTAAATGTATAACTGTGCAGAATAATTCCTTTCTCTAGCAATGCAAAAATTACACTTTAATTATTGGAATACAAGACCTTTGCACATTTATAATCACAGTTCTCTTTTCAAGTAGCATTAAATGCAATTGGAAATTACATAAAACACAAAGTTCTCTCCAGCCCTTCAGTGAGAGAGTTGAGCTGCTTTTAATACTGTTAATTTCATAACCATGCAAATGCATTTAGTTTCTCAGCTCAATTAAGATCACCTTGTATATTGTAGTAAAATATTTAGCAATTTATACCTACTAACTTTAATTTTCCTACTATAGTTTTGATGGGATACTTTGTTATTCCTTCTAAATCTTCATTAATTCAATGATAAATGTATTAATTAAACTGTCATCAACTAGCTTTTGGAGGTCAATAAAACCATTAGGGACTTATTGGTGGTACTGTTTTAAAACTCAGATGACTTCACATACCTTCAGATGTTAATATACTGTACTAAATATATTTTTAAAATATTCTGAGTAAAATTTCAGTTCTTCCATGATTTCACCATTCTTTCTCAATGTGTTATAATTTTTTTATACCAATAAATAGTATAAGTAATGAAGAAAGTCCAGTGTGGTTATGACATATACAGTCCCAGCACTTGGGAGATGGAAGGAAGAGGAGCCAGAGGATTGAGATATTCCCAACCATGTAGTGAGTTTGATGCCAATCTGTGCTACATTAGACCTTGTTTTCAAATTTAAATTAATAAATGAGGAAATAAAGAAATATAGTGAAGACATAACAATAACTCAATTACAGATCTGGTCATGAGAAAACTCCTACCTGGGACAGTATAAGCATTGCAGCATTGAGACTTAGGAGTAATCCACTTTCATAAGAAAAATATTTCTGAGTCTTCTTTTTTGGGAGGTGGGAGGGGTTGAGGCAGGGTTTCTCTGTAGCTTTGGTGCCTGTCCTGGAACTAGCTTTTGTAGACCAGGCTGGCCTTGAACTCACAGAGATTTGCCTGCCTCTGCCTCCTGAGTGTTGGGATTAAAAAAAAGCATGTGCCACCACCGCCCCACATTTCTGAGTCTTTAGGATAAATGCTAATACTTAGGTGAAAGAAATTTCATTTGTAACAATGGAATATATATCAACACATATGAATTGTTACCCTCATTGCTAAAACTTCTTATGAGTAAATCCCATAAGGATTCTTTCTCTAGAATTCTGGAAATCAGCTATTGAGCTAGATTGCTTGAACATTTTGTCTTTTTAGACAAAAGATAAAATTTAAGTAAAGATGTATCAAGAAGAGATGTAGCTTTTGTCTAAAACTAAATTAAATGCAGAAGAAAATGAAAATCTCATTTAGTTTATACCATTTAAATATTGGCAAAAATATGTGAGAAATAGCTTTTGCAACAGAATTCTAAGAATCCTTGGGGACATCCTTATAAGAGTGGTATGACCCATTTGAACAACAAGCTCCAAAAGACAGTGTGAAACAAGAATAGTTTCCAGTGTCCCAGCTGGCAAGAGTTAACAAGAGTTGTAATTCAAAATTTTAAGCAATTCAAAACATCTTTTCAAAGACACTAATTCTTTTGGCATCTTGTTGAATTTCCCTAGATTAGAAATAAAAAATAGGAAGTTAAACAGAAACAAAAGTACAAAAATACATCTGAATTGTTTTTCATTGTCTCAGTTGGTTTTAATTGTCCATGTGACCAGGTCAGCAGAGCCACAATAGAGAAACTGCCTCCAGTCAGATTGGCATATCAGTGTATCTGTGGGAGATGGTCATAGGCATTCTTAGTGGAACCATTCCTAGGCAGGTGGACCTGGGTTGAAAAAGAACCCTAGTTAAGCAAGAGAATGTGAATGAGACAGGAAGTGAACCAGAAAATCATACTTGTCCATAGTTCTTGCGTCCAGGTTCTTCCCTGACTTCAGTGATGACTTGGGATCTGAAAGTCGAAGCCAAACACACCCTTTTCCTCCCAAGTAGGTGTTAGTAGGAGTGTCTTATTACAGCATCTAAATGAACCTAGAAGGTATATGTTGTGCCTTTTTAGAAACTCCAGGGGAAGCAAGAATATGCCTTGTCAAGAACTCTTTATATACTGTGATAAGTAATTTACCCTACAGTACTGCTTCATTGCACCAGAGTTAATTTGTCCTTCAGTCTCTCATGCTTCCTAGAAATCATGTGCTCTTTGGAGTCATTACTATGTAAAGTAAAGGTCACTGTAATATGTACAATGTACGGTGTAATACTATCCCAGTCCAGCTCATAACCTAGAGGCTGCAAGTGACTCAAAGGTAAGTCGCACGCACGGTGTGGACGAGGTGATAAAGCAGTGACTTGTTAAAGGCATGAAGCAGAGCAGAGGAAGTCGGATGCCATCATGTTGTGGGAAAGACAAAACTTAAAAATGGCATTTCAGAAAAATTGTGTTTACTATTTTCTGCATCACAATTGACTAAATCTACAGATGTGAACCCATGGTGAAAAGAGATACTGCTATTAAAAAAAAAAAACAATAATTAAGAACGTGACAAAGTGAATACAATTGGACCCCTAATTGCCTTATTCCTCAAACAGCATGATCCCTGGTTGTGGTGATATTTCATTTGTATTTTAATGAATAAAGCTTGCCTTAAGATCAGAGAGTAAAACAGCCCCACTGATCAGCCATACAGACCAGAAAGTGGTGACACACTAATTAGCCATAGAGTCTGGGAAGTAGTGGTGCACACCTTTAATCTCAGCACCACAGAGGAATATAAGACGGGAGGAGACAGCTCTCAGCTCAGTCTCATTCTGAGGATTTCTAGTGACAGGGTTGTCATTTTGATCTGAGGTAGAGGTTAGAGTCAGTGGCTTGCTGTTTTGCTTTTCTGATCTTTAGGTTGAAGCCCCAAATCTGTCTTTGGGCTTTTATTATTCGTGCTACTCCAGGGATATGCACCACCCACTCTACATATGCATGGGGTTCATGTCCTGCATAGATTTAGTGCTTAAAGGCTTTTTCTTCCTTGTGATGGTAGTAATACATTGAAGTACTAAGGAAGGATTTTGCACGTGGTTTGTGCAATTCCTTTAATACTGCCCATATTCTCACCAATCAAAGCACAATAATCCTGTATCACTAAAACATAAGTAAATGTATGTCATGAAAGTCGTATTGAATCTTTCTTAATCACATGTATTTTTTTAATTAGGTACATTTTAGTAGAATTTTAAGAGGACATTGGTTCAACTGTCTTCTAATGATTCTTAATTAGAATAACAATTTACACAGATGTCTTTCCAAAAGCATTGATTAACTCTATTTCAAGATGAATGCCACATGGATACAATTTCCAGCATAAGCAATTGTAATGGATCCAATGTAAAATGGACCCCATAGACTCATGTATTTAAATTCTTAATTTCCACCTGATAAATTCTGTTTTGGGAAGACAGAATCTTTAGAAAGCATAACCTTTCCAAAGGAAGGCATATCCCCGGGAGAGCTTTGACAGGTTTATAACATGGTCCCACTCTTTGTACTTTCTCTGTTTCCTGAGTACAGATACAATATGACCAGCTGACTTACTTTTGTTGCTCCCTTGTTTTCCTTGCCACAATGGGCTCTCTTTCATTGACACTGTTGCTCAGTTGTTCTTGTTGTGATATTTTATTAAAGCAACAAAAAGAAACTAATTCAGTAACTATACCGGCACAGTAACTATGCCCACACAGTAACTTTTGAATCTATCAACAAATGGAGTATCCTTTAGGCACTTTGCCTTACTTTCTTTTTTACTTTTGCTTTTTAATATTATGATTGTGATTTTTCATGTTGTATTCTGTGGCTGTTTCTCACATGTGGGTGATGACTGGATGCATTTTATGTGGGTCGTTTATATTGTCCCCATTGGCGAGTCACCTTCCAAAATCATAGCAGTTCAGATAAATCAATCTGCAACTGCAGCACATTTTTTCCCTTTGAAAGGGAAAGAGAGCCCATTTGGCACATGCAGAAACCCTCCTCTTAACCACCCTTTCTCAGGCCTTTGAGAACATTTCTAATTTGAGCTTCAGTGGAGGACTATGCTCCCATTTATACACTCACAAAATAAATATTTTTAAGTTGTTTCTGATGGAACAGTTGAGAGAATCCAGTGTGGAAACCACAATGAGGTATTTGGTATAACAAATAAACAGGATACACATGTCCCTTAGCCACCAGCATTAGGCACTGCAAATCTGGCAAAAATGCAGTTTCTATTTCACACAGTCAAGATTAATTTTATTTGTTAGGTCACATTAGACATCTCTGTCAGATGAAACATAAACATGTCTTTGCAGTAGCATTTAACTTCAGTATACTTCCATAATGTAGGATTTATTTCAAACTCAATTTACCTAAAAAAACACATAAAATTAATACTATACATATTTTATATCATTATATATTATTGTGTATATATTTAGTCATTACTAAGTAAATACCTTTGACAAATGTGTCTAGCTCTTTAGAAACATCAGCACTGGCAGTTTTGAAGTGATGGGAATAACAAAAGAGTGAAGAATACTTTAGCACTCCTACTAGCATCAGTAAAATCTAGAAAAAACATTGTGAGATTTGTATACCAATAAACTAGACAGACTTTCCCTAAGTGATAAAAATCTTGTGCTGAAAACAAGGTCCTCCACATTCTTATTTCGCAGCAAATAACAGGACAACATACAGAATTAACTTCACAACAGCAAAGAAAGCTCAGCAGTCCGGTTTCAAGAAGCCACAAAGCTCAGGACCTACACAAACTCAGAACACAGAGCTTTGCCATTATGAGGATTCAACTATTTGTCTGCTCTATGTTGTCGGTTTCCAGTTTGTCAAACTCCGTTTACTCTTCTGCTTTGTTCTCTGTACAGAGGAAATCCGATGAACTCAGCTCACATTTTCACAGACTGCTGGCGAGCATTAACTGCTCCCTCAGCCGTGAAACAAATGGAATCACACAAAACTGGGAATGTTAGGGAGAAGATAAGTGTGGAGACCAGTGGAGAAGAATCTTGCTCTAATACCGCTGACTTCGTGAATCAAATACAGTACTGATTCCCGTCACAAAGTCTGCCCCATGACACTCTAAGTTCTTGGCTTCTCACTTCACTGAGAAGAAATATGAGCATAGTCCTTTTCTATACTTGTCTTGAGTCCAATCCATCCTATTTAAGTCCTAGACTGGGTCTAGACACTTATACTTCCTGTTGCCTTTCTGCACACACCTAAATGTACTGGTAATTGCATGCAGTGTCATTGTTAGATTCTCCTCTGATTACCATTCAGAAGCAGCTGCTTTTGGCGGGCCTCTTTCATATTGTAACTATGATATGTATGGTTGAGCTTCTTTAGCCTAGAGAAGCAGGGGATAGGGATCAATGCTGGATCCTAGAAGACTTTAGACTGGATTATGCCAGAAGATAGTTTGAACTGTCATGAAAAGTGAGTGCTCTTGAGTATAGTAAGTAGAGACAGAGTTTAAGGAAATTAAAGGAATCCTATTCAGCACAGAACAACTCCCAACTACTGTATCTGCTTAAAATTTCCTGTAGTGTCAAATTGTAAAGCCACAGTATAGAGGGATCCCAAACGAAAAAAAAATGTGTTGGTTAGTGATGAGCTGATTAGTATCTAAATCAGAGAAAATCTTTATAAAAGAAAAACACCCGTACTCTGAATATTCAGGTCCATTTGATGAATCATTCAAGTAACCTGTGTCACCCCATGCTACATTCATTGCTAGTGTATACAGATTCTGTGTCACATAAGAATGCAGAGAGACTAGTAGACCACCTGTGAAGTTCCTTGTTGTAGAATTCTTTTAATAGTTGCTGTGACAAGAGCCACAGTGAATTTCCCCATATACCATCCCCAATGCACTTGTAGATGCCTCTAAGAAGCTTGGTGTGAATAAAAATTCTTATGCCCAGTTAAGTGAGCACTTGGTCATCAAGCCTGACATAATTATCGACACCTTCAGCAAAACTAGAAATGTCTACTGTTTCATCTTCATAAGTGCATGAAATTCAAATAAATGGGATGATGAGTTAGGGAAGCAACTAACATTATTTCCACTGTGGTGGTGGTGGGGCGTTATGCTTCATAGCAGTCTTCCTGTTGGCTTGGGATAAATTGTAAAACTGAAACATATTCTTTCACTGATTAGATAATTGCAATTCTCAAACGAAATTTGTGTCTCCCTGTGAGTATAATTTTCCTTTATGCCAATGACAGCATACAATGCCAGGACCACCCTCGGTGCTTACTATTTTCCCAATGTGTGAAGTTTCTTAACTCCTTATTGTTCTCCAAAGCATATGGAGAATGCATTAACACCCCCACATTCCCATGCACAAAAACAGAATGGCTATTTTTATGTAGTTATGTGTTAGGTGAAAGAAGAGATTGAGAGAATTTAACTTTTTCAAGTATGTCTGACTTTTCCTACCCAGGAGGAAAATTGAATGCTTTCTTACAAACATTTCTATCATAGAGAACATTCTTCACTACCCCAAACATCTTAAAACTATCTCAAAACTTAGTAAGTCCTTACTTTTGAACTTTTTCAAAATTATAATAGCAATATTATCCAGCTCTATTCACAACTGATTAGGAAGCAAGCATAACTGAAATATCTATACATCCACTTAAATTATATGATGTAGTCATTATCACATTCCCTAAGAACATAAAAGTAAAATAAAGGCACAGAAAGAGGCTCACTGATTGGATCCTGGCCAGCTCTTGCCAGAGACTGACATTCCAACATCTCTGTTTTTATTAATATATTTTGTATTGATATTTATTGAGCTCTACATTTTTCTCTGCTCCCCTCCCTGCCTCTACCCTTACCCCTTCAATCCTCCCCCAAGGTCCCCATGCTCCATATTTACTCAGGAGATCTTGTATTTTTTGACTTTCTACTTCCCATGTAGATTATATCTATGTAAGTCTCTCTTAGTGTCTGCATTTTTGTCTAAGTTCTCTGGGATTGTGATTTGTAGGCTGGCTTTCTTTGTTTTATGTTTAAAACATTTCTAATAATTAGAAAAAATATCCTGGCTTTCCTTTGGGTTGAGGTCCTGGAGTTTAGTTGAAGAGAAGGAATAGGCATCATAAAAATAAGGTCCCCATCATGATGGGGAGGGATAAAACACAGAAACATCTGACCTGAGCTAGTGAGAGCTCACGGACTCTGGACTGACAGCTGGGGAGCCTACATGGGACAGAACTAGGCCCTCTGAATATGGGTGACAGTTGGATGGCTTGATCTGTTTGTGGAGCCCCTGGCAGTGGGTCCAGAACTTATCGTGGGTGCATGAACTAGCTTTTTAGAGACCATTCCCTATGGTGGGATACCTTCCTCAGCCTTGATGCAGTGGGGGAGAGGCCTGGACTTGTCTCAATTTGGTATGTAAGACTTTGCTGATGGCCCAAGGGAGGCCTTGCCCCCTCTAAGGAGTGAACGTGGTGTGCGTTGGGAAAAGAAGAGTGGGGCAGAAGGAAGGGAGGAAAGGAGGGGAAAGTGTGGTTGGTATACCAAATGAATAAAAATTAAGTAAAAAAGAAGAAATTCAGCAGGCTCAAGTTGGGGATCAGCTCAATTGTTAAAATGATTTCTTTTACTTAACAAAATCGTTATGTTCCCTTCCTGATTTCTCTGACCATGTTATAGTACCTCGTTGACTACATAACTTATCAATGAATTCTGCAATCTCTGAGTGGAGAACTTTCCATGAAAGGTAATTATATGTCACGCCATCTTATTTGCATTTGTATCTGTCTGTCACTGTTGTAATCACAACAGATATTGCAGTCTATTTTCTTCTAGGTAGAATTCACAAATAACCAATAGAATGAGAAGCTGGAATTGATGGAACACTCCATGTTCTAATACTTAAGACCTGAACATCTTGCAGGTTCTACCTTCAGGAACAAGGGGCTAGATACTATAGGATGTGGGGGAAGGGGTAAATGGAATCTCCTTGGCCAAGGAAGTATAACACAAGGAGGCAAGCTTGCAGGTGGCTCCATTTTGAACTGTTCTCGCTTTGTTCTGCCTTTCACTACAGTCATAGTCACCAATAAGTGCTGACATTTAGGGGTATTTTCTAGGAAAAAAATAGCACAGTGAATCTGTCTTTACTGTCTTCATTGCCTCACATGCCTGCTCCAGTAATTGCTGGTGGGTTTTTTGTTTGTTTTCAATTTTGATTTTTCTGTATGTGCTTTTTTTGTTTGTTTTGTTTTGTTTGCAAGAACACATTTTGTGATTTCCACTGACTTATTGACATTCCTTCTTGGGTTCTGTTTCAGAGGACAGTCTTGTTAATCTGCCCAGTGTCACTATATGAAAATAGCTGACTCAGGATGCTCATGAAGCTAAAAAGTTGTATTGAGCTCACATTTTGTGAGAGTTTAAAACCCAAAGGGCAGAGCACTGGCCCTACTTGAAAGGTTACCTCTTTGTTGCTTCACATCGCTGTGTGAGTGGAAATTGACAGGAACATTTTCAAATGCAAGTGTGTGATTCTATCTGGGACAAGCACCAGGGAGAGCCAGAGGGGCCAAGCCTGTTCCTTTCATGAGTCTTGTGGCAGTGCAAAGGGTTTTGAGAAAACTTCTTCATATCCCCCTTGACCTAAGGACCTAAGATTTCCTCAACACATCTTAATGACTGGATGGATTTGGACAAGATGAATTACTGATTTAATTTATACTAGACAAAGTCAGTAATAGGCATTGGTTATGACCTAACCAATATGAAATTTAGTAACAGCAACCAAAAATTAAATAAGAAGAAAAAATAGGAAAAATGGAAAGAAAAAGAAATGAAAAAAGACCCTTGCAAATATAATAAAAGGGCTAGGAAATGAATGAAGCATTTGTATAATCAGGATTTAAGAAGGCCTAATACGGGTCTCCTAACTCAAAATCCAAATGCTGGTGACCATATGCAAATTTTACATTTCACTCTTCATGAATGAGAAAAGCTGTGTATGACTTAAGTGTCATAAATATTTTACACGTTTTTTGCCAAGCAGCAGATTTCCTGGACTGGGAGTTAAAGGGCGCGTGTAAACTAGAGAACACATTTTACATCTGTCTGACAGATATAAAAACACTCTGCACAAGCTTTACAAACAATCAGGCTGACTACCTTTATCCTGGAGACAAGAGACAAGACTGGATCTAGTCAGCTATTTGATTGGACTGGATCTACTCAACATCGGGATCAAGTCACTGCTTTTGGACCTCAGCCTCTGCATTTCTTGTGGTCTCCTGTGCAGCAACACTGACAAGTTCTTCATGTCCCCTATGTGACATCAGCTAGGCAGCTTTCGCCATTTCTAGCTTAACCCTGAAAGGTACTCTGGCAGATACCTTATCCAGAGAGGCCCGATTGCTATCTAATTAGATCCTAATGGACTATATCTCTGTGGCTAATTCTACAAGTTTATTATGCTATTCATATTGTAATTGTCAAATATACACAGTTAAGTCCTCTACCTTACAAATACTATTAGGGGAATTGATAAAGTCCTGTTTTCCTACAAAAGTAGGAAAGAGGGAATAAATATGTGATAAAAGATATTTGGAGAATTTGTCCTGAGTAAGAAACAGTGTTTTCTCCTTATACATCCCAGTTTTCTTCTTGCCTTCTGTGTGCCACCCCAGAGAAACTCCTTGCATGTTTTGTCCACCCACAATATAAAAACCTGGTTCTATAAGTCAGAAGAAAGACACAAAAGTTTAAACTAAAGGAACAAATCTTATTTTAAAAGTCAGATTGCAGACTAAATGAATTCAGTGGCCGCATTTGCTTTATTCACTCAGAAAAAATAAAATTTGTGGTGAATAGATTTTGATACCCTGTCATGACATTTTTGATGTCCTCTGGTGTGTGTGTGTGTTGTGTGTTTTATTGAAACACTGCTCTCAGATTGGACTCAGAATGCAACAAAACTTACATATCATGAAAACATGAAGTATCCACTCACAGTGGAGCCATTTGAAATATCGGGAAATCACTTAATTTGAATAGTTGGTATTTCCAGTGATCTCGTTGTTTTACAGTAGTTCCAAAGGGCATAGACAACATGCTAAAAAAAGCCTTCAAGCTCAGCTCACTGGTTTTGCATTCAGAAATCTATACCGTACAAGAACGTTTTCTTCTCTGCTTCAAACTGAAAGCCTAAAGAATGTGACTCTTAAGCATGCCGGATCTTGAGAATTAAGTTATTACATATCTGGATACTCAAGCTATTTATTTTTGTAAGAAACACTTTACAAGGCTCCTTTTTAATGTGAGCCAATAGTTCAGCTTTTTGTACACTGAGAAGACATGGGCTTAAGAATCGCTCCAGCACACTAAATGAATTAAGATCATCAGACATGCCTTGAGACCACTGTGGAATCTAATACATAACATCAGGAGAGTTTATTTTTCCATGTATCTTCCAATTCCCGCCCAAGCTAGCCCTGCCACTTTGTGTAACATGTTGTAAAGAATTCCCTTCTGCAGTCATACCAGTAAATGCTAGTGCTTCTGGTCCACTTTGCATGAGATAAACATGCACATGTGTTATTCATTCCCAGTGCATTTCATCTAGGGCTGCTGTCGTTCCATCTAGATAACTGACAGAACCACGGAGACACTAATGTGGTACAGAAAATATTATTAGTATTATTACTTTATCTGGGTGTTTAATCCAGCTTGCAAGATTGTTTTTCATGTCTGGATGAAAAGGGTGAGAGGTGCTGTAATCCTACCGTTGGGCAATCTGTCAATCATAAACATCAAGGAAATGAAATTCCTCTGCTTTGATAAGTTTTTGAGGGAGTTTTGGAATCAACTCTGAAAATCAACTCTAACTCAAAAGGAAAAAATATATGAAAAAAGGAATTTTTCACTGGATGGGGATACATTTTTGAGAATATATATATATATATAATTCTTCTAAATACTTAGATTAAATATTAAGTATATGATTGCTTACAATGTACTAAGTACTTTATACTTAGTACTATGTATGTACTAAGTACTTGTACATAAAATTAAGTACTACATACTTTTAAAGTCCTGATGGTATTTTTCCCAATTGGGACCAAATATTTGTTTCATATTTTTTATCTAGTCCTAATTTTTCTCAGTATTGTTGGTGACATTCATTTTCATTTACTAGCTTTGACAATTTTCTGATTTTAAATGTTTTATGCTGCTTAATTCATGTCTGTTGCGGGTTGGCAGGAGTGTGCTATTGCACACTTGTCGAGGTTAGAAGACAACTGAGCAAAGTGGTTCTAGATTTTTACCATGAAGTTCCCAGGGATGAAACTCAGTTTTCTGATTTCGCAGTACCCCTCCTCATATACATTAACACTAGTCTTTGTTTCATTTACTCAATTAGAATACTGAGAAAGAGCTGGTGTCTTAGTACATTTCCCATTAACTCTAAGATCGCACTGGGTACTGGCAATATCTAAGAGTACATATACAACCTCCTGCTAATTTTCTACTTTGGAGCACACACATCTCTTTCCTTCTTGACTGTCAGCATCGATTGATATGTCACTATCCTCTGGGCTTGGTACATAGCACACAGTCAATAAGCGTTCACGGAATTCAATTATTGCTCAGTTTGTACTTATTGAGTAGTACACCCAGCAGTATTAGTTGAGAGGAGAGAAATGCACTTTCATTGTTTATCTAGGTGTTAAAATACTTACTTAACCTTTTATCACGGCTCTAGAGTGAGTCTCCACAACATTTGTTTCTCCATGTATTTGATAAAACACCACTCAACGTGGCAGTCTGTACCTATAGTACTTACTTGTAAAGAAGGAACTAAGTAGCACTAGCGTCAAATTATTAAATTTTATTTTTTGGTAGTAATCACTTTCAATTTCATATATATAGTTTTTTGAAGCAAGGCTAATAGGAATTAAATGGTCATAGAGATAATGAAGACACTGTTAGACATTGGATGGACTGTTTCCCACATTGGCTTCACTATATTCTCACTTTTTCCTTATAGTTCTAGATATAGTAAGTAACCAGCAAAACACGAAAAATTGAAGCCAATTGCCCAATATGTTCACATTTTTTAAATGTGTGTGTGTGTGTGTGTGTGTGTGTGTGTGTGAACTGATAGTGTTATATCAACTAGATATTTAAATCCTTATTTGATGGGATTTCAGGTTTCTTCATCAGACTTCATCATAAAGAGAAAACCATCTTTCTCTGAGCAAAAAGTGGGAAATCGCTAATATTCACAGTCCTATCTCTAGAAATATTTGTCTAGTCAGAAGGCAAACATGTGATTTTCAACAGATATCTATAATGTGATTAGAGAGTAAATGCCATGGAAATTGTATGCCTTCACTTTCATACTGAATTGTCCTTCACTTCAGTCCTGGTTTCTCCTCACTCTGAGTCTGGGAGCTGATTTTTAAGACTATACCACGAAATGACCCTTTATAAGTTTAACATAATGCATACCATGAGCCTTAGGTGAACTGGGACTGAGATAAGTTCATTATTTTTTCACTACTGAACTATAAAATGCATTTTAGTTCCTGTCCAGGTTATTTATGCCTCAAAATTGAATGTAATCATGTCAAAAAAGTAATGTGAGATATTGAGGAGAAAGAACCAGATGTAACATTTTCAGATTTCCATTTGTGAGTGGTGTTCTCGGAGCCCAGGGAGCACAGCAACCCAATTAAGGCAGTATCGATCAGCTTCCTTCATTTAACTGCAGACAGAAGGACGGGAGGGTTGCGGTTTACAAGTTTATGTGGGTTTGTCTTGGTTTGGTGTTGTTTTTAAGTGAATTTCAACTTTCAAAATTCTATAAAATTCACACTCTGAAGTTCTCCAGGCTTTTCATGAAATCACAACAAAGACTGTGGATGGCCGAACTTCCACTCCAGATGGACCTCTAAGAATGAAGGCAAGAATTTGGGAAAGCAAAGGGAAAGGCAGAGAAGGCAAGTGGGGCTGCAGTCCCCTGCCCTAAGACTACAGAGCCCTATCCATCACCTTGCTGATGAAAACATCAGCTACTGTTTCTCTATTTCTTATGCTAAAGCCCATATGACCATTCTTTGTTTGAACCGCACCCCATAAATCCAAAGACTGTGTAACACAATATCATTTTGCAGAGGAGAGATGGAGATGGAGACAAGTTAAAGAACACGTTTCCTATCATAAAGCTACTAGGGGACACAGCCAACACTCAAATCCAGCTTTGAGTTTAATGCTATCGCTTTATCTACTATAGCCTTGTTTCACTGGTCCCCGGAGACAACTTGCCTGTCTGGGATCTCAAGTTGTTTTATTCCTTTCTTAAGTAAACAGGTTTTTTCCCAGCATAGCACTTTTTTTCTTTCTTTCAGAGTTTGCTTGAGAGAAACCATACTTTGAATGTGGTTAGACTCATGTGATAGAAGTTTGGTCCCAGGACGACTATATGAAGACAGGAAAAAAATCCTTTAAGAGGCGAATGACTGGAGTTAGGTCATTATGTGATGAGTAATATCCCAAGAGAGTATTATTACTCCCCTCTGGGAATGTGTTCAGTCTCCTGGGACAAGATTAGTTATTGCAATGTTAGATTCCTGTAAGACCAAGGTCATCCACATGTCTGGCTTCTTCCACATGCAGTGTTTAATAAACTCATACACATTTCTCTAGCTTAGAATACTGTTCATGAGATATGCTGAAGCCTAAGGCCTTCATTGGGTTTTACCACCAAAACTGCCATTTTAGCTTCAAAATTGCAAGTCAAAATAAGCCTATCTTATTTTATCAGTATCCTAATCTCATACATTTTATTATGGCAGCCCCAAGTGGACCAAGAAAAGAGAATTTCTCTAAAGGCTCAGCTCCTACTTTTAATTAAACTTGAAGTTGTACCCCCCCCCCATTAAATTAAAGAAGCTAGTCCTTCCTTTAATTGTGCACCATAGAATTTGGCTTTTATCCTTTAATGTTCCAAAAAAAAAAAGCCTTAATTTTGTGGTAGTTGAAAATTTTATACAATGTAAAAGATACTCTAGGTGGGGGTACTGTAAGACAAAGAAATCAGTGGGAAGTCCTTTGCAGATATGTAGGAGTTCGTGAGCACCTCACCACATGCCTTTTCTTACCCTTGCTCTTTTTTACCATGTACAGCCCCCTCTCCCTCTTCCTTTGTCTGTGCCTAGAAAAAAGGAATTTCAGGAAGTAGGCTAGTAGGCTGCATTATCTGTTTCTGGGTAGATGTCAGCCATAGGTTCAATCTGGAGTACCCACTCGGATGTTCCTTGTCTTTAAACAATGACTTCATTTCTTTAAGCTTCTGTCCTTTTGTGCCGAACACAAGAATAAGACTTAAACAGTCCCAGTCATCTTTGACTCTCAGTCTTTTAATTGCCTCCAAGATTAGGTATTGTCACCGGAGAAGGATGCTACACTCTTTAAACTGCCAAAGAGAAGTACAAGAGCCAGCTACTTTGCTATAAGAAAGGGTGAGGGAACCCAGAGTGCTCTTAATATAAAGGTCATGGATTATTTGAAATCTTGGCTTCTAGTCCAGTGTGGTAGAAAAGATGGCTGTTAGATTTAGACATAGCTGAGAGGATAGAGGTTCCCTAGTGTGTTGCTATTGACCATGTGAGCCACTTCTACCAGAAGTAACAGACTGAAAACCATTACAGATCGAATGTTATGGGCTATGTGCTAAAACAAATAAAAAAAGGAGACTTCAGTAATTCCTTCTGAATGTATATCTAGAGGTAAGATTTTCCCTTCTAGTGAAAAAAAATTCCTAGAGAAGAATGTTTTTGAGATAATATATTCAATCCAGTTGAGCACCTTGGAAACCAGGCTCGGTATGGATTTTGATAGACTTGGTTAAAGGGTAAAGTCTGCCTGTCACATATTTTGAAACTGTAACTAGTTCTCAAACCTACCTGTTCCTAACTGCATTAAATTTGCTCTTCACATAATTTTTACCATCTGCAAAAAATCTTCATCTTTAAGGTTTTGTCTGTCTACTTCTTCCCCCTTTGGAGTGTTGCCCAACCATGGGCACTGGCCTTATCCCAGCTCCCAACTCCTCACAATGAATGTTTCTTTGAAGACAATGCAAACTCAAATCCATATTCTATCATAACTATCAACAAATAATCCAGGGAACATAAATAGCAGTTGCGATGATAATGCCACCACCCAAAGTATTTTCCAATTCAAAACCAATGATTAAATCAGAAGGTTTCCAAAAGTCTCTTTAATTTGTATGTGATGTGCCAGAAGATATATGAGAAAACCAATAATTACCCACAGAAGAAAATGCTTCTCAGCTACTTTTTCCTCTACATACAATTCTTAAAATCTAGTTCTGCTCATGTTTGAACATAGTCACAATCAATTATTACACGTTGGTGGTTTAATACCAAATGGTCGGCACTGAAAACATACATACAAATAACATTATACAGACTGAGAATATTGCATTCACATGCTTAGGAATGCATATGCATACACTTACACAAGACGTATGCTGCAACAATTAGTAAAAACATAGGCCTTTAATTTGAAGGAGAGAAATGTACACCTTATGGAAGGGATAGGAGGGGAGAAAGTAAAGGTAGAAGTACTACAATTATATTATAATCTCAAAATAGAGGTTATTTTTTAGAAGATAAGAAAATCGAGTCTCCAGATGCTGCCAATATTTTTTTTTTATTTCTTCTAAAACCTCAAGTGTCTCTCATTGTCATTTCTAGAGAATGCTATGCTAGTATTTTGTCACGGTATGCTAGATTGTTTTATGTTAACTTGACATAAGGTAGAGTTAGCTGAAAGGAGTGTTTTCTGAGGTTTCTGTCCTGCCCAGTTCCTGCAGTTGTTAAGTCCCAAAGAAATCACACAGAGGTCTACATTAGTTATAAACTGATTGGCTTCTTATTAACTCAGTATCTCAGGCTTCTTATTAACTCTTAAAACTTATATTAGCCCATTATTTTATCTGTGTTAGCCACGTGGTCAGAACCTTATTTGGCAGGGCAGTCACATCTTGCTTCTTCTGTGGCTGGGCCAGGATTGCGAACCAAACTTTCCTCTTCCCAGAATTCTCTTGTTCTTGTCACCCTGCCTCTACTTCCTGTCTGGTTGTCCAGCCTATACTTACTTCCTGCCTGGCTACTGACCAATCAGCATTTATTTAATTGTCCCACACCAAAGAAGGAAACCTCAATTGAGATACGGTCTCCATAATATCTAGCTTTAAGACATTTTGTTAATTAATGATTTGTAGGGTCCCTGGTCCTACGTACTATGGGTGATGCCATCCCTAGGCAGATGGTGCTAGGTTCTATAAGAAAACGGACCAAACAAGCCATGTGAGTGAGCGAGTAAGCAGTACCACTACATGGTCTCCATATCAGTTCTTGCTTCCAGGTTTCTGCTTGGTTTAAGTTTCTGTCCTGACTTCCTTTGATTTTGAACAATGTTGTAGAAGTGTAAGCGAAATAAATTCCTTCCACTTCAAGATGCTTTTGGTCATGGTGTAGTGTTAAATCAAAAATAGCTAGAAGAAGATACAAGTAAACAAACATTTTCAAGATAATCATTATAAAGAGAGGTGATGATTATTTTGTCTTACTGGTTCAGAGGCTTTGCTTTATGTTCCTTTGACTCTATTGGTATTAGGCTTGTAGTTTTGTAGAACATTATGGTGGAGAGCATGTGTATAAGAGATATGTTTACATCATGTTGACCACTAAACTACAGAAATGGAGAGAGAGAAGGGGTCCATGCTTCTAATATTATGCCAAGGATATATCACCAATGACTTAGTTCCTTGCAAAGTTCCTACTCATGGTTGTTCCATCATATATCCCCAAAGCACCATTTACTGGAAAGCAGGTCTTTGGTAATAGAGTCTTTATGAAACATTAAAAAGACAAATGGCAGTTGTTTGTATTGCTTCATTGTTGGTATGGTTTTCATCTCCAAAACTCCTCTTCAAATTAGTGCTGTGTCATCACAATTTTCTATCTGACATCGTGCCCTGCTCTTTTGAGATTTCGTGGGATGGTATTAGTCCATTTGCTAATTAAATCCCATCTCAAGGTCATTTGCCTATTTATATTTGTAGTTAATTCACAGTTTTTAAGAGCTGGTATTCAGCCTCATATCAATGGATATATAATGATTTACCAGTGTCTTAACCAATTCTTACTGAGATTTGATATTTGTTAGAGACTCTGACTATCTATTTTTCTCTTCTTTAGACTTAGAATAATCCTGTGACATAGTCTCTGTCTCTCTTATTGCATTGCATAAATGAGTATTCAGAGAAACTGAGAAATTAAGGAATTTTTTTAACAGTAAGAGATATAATCAGGACCTGAAAAATCACATGTTCTGGAAACCATCACCTAATCTTACTATTAGAAACCCCCTTTGCAATTCAGTATCTACTTATTATGTGGCAAAATAATTCAGACTTCAGCTAGCTTTAGGCACGTTTTCTGGCATGAGGTATGTAATGTATATATCCTAATAATGACAGTGTTGATGGTAATAAAAGTTGTGGTAATGAAAATTTGCAAAACAAATACCTTTATTAGGGGATTATGGAAAGGTTGAATTTTCTCATGATGCTGAAGTATTGCATTAAGACACAGAGTGATCAACTAAAGGAGCATTTGAGAAGTCTGACACACAACACACAAGGGCAATAATCCTCTCCTTGGCTGCCATTTTTATCTCACCTTTGCTGTCTGCTCTCAGAATGTGACAATATATTTATTCTGTGACTCTCTAATTATCAACTAATTAAGAAAATGATAGATAACACTGTCTCTTCCCAGTAATACAACAAGATAGGTGGGCCAGTGCCTTAAGCAAACGGGTGTGACAAATGTACAAGCCCAACATCTGTGGTTAGCAATAGCATCTCAGTTCCCAGCACAGTAAACCAGCCAGTCTTTGTAACTATCCTGTGATTAGATTTTCTCTAAATTAGGTCTCTTCTCAGATTTCCAAATCCAGGAAAGCATACATCATCTCACACTTGAGTGAAATAGATGGAAAGTCCACAAATTAACATCTGGGTTTATTAGCAGCCTCAAAAGGAAATGTCTACAGATTCAAACTCAATCATGGTAATTGAATTTCTATTAGCCATCCTGGGGAGTATAGGTTCTGCTCACAGGGAGGGAACATCATTTTAGCTGCTGCCTCGATAAAGCAACTCTCACAGAGGCTAATCTCAATAGCTTGCAGACCTCAGTCATCTAGTATAGTTTCCCAGTGATCCCCACTTGGACCACTGTCCCTCTATCGTTCAGGATTTGAATTGTTTTATTTAAGCATCCACAAACAAACATGTTTCTCTCTCTTTACTATATTCTTTGTCCCTGCGTGTGAGTCAGTTGTAATTCATAACATTTAAATCCTCCCATAAAGAACTTAAAGAAAGGTACAAATTATTAAGATGTATAGGCTGGAAGAAGCTGAACTATCAGCGTTATCAATATGGATCCTGCATGACTTTTAAAGGCTCATACGTTGAAACTTGAGCACTAGCTAGGTGATGCTATTGGGCAGTAGTGGAAAGTGAAGAAGATAATGGGGGCCTTATTGGAGGAAGCAAGCCTTTGTGTATGTCACTCCCTTTTTTCCCTCCATTTACTTTGGTCCCTGACCATCCCTCTCCATCCTCCTCCCTCTTAATTCCTCCACTCCTTCCCACTCCTCTCTTTATTCACTCTTTCTTCTGGAGGCTGTGAGATGCTACAGTTCATGCTACATACAATGATGTTCTGTCTACTACTGCCCAGGAATAGTGGAACCAAATAGATCAAATGGAAAACCGAAAATCTAAAATAGGATTTTCCTATTTTCATGGTATCACAGGTATTTTGTCACAGTGATAGAAAGCCAATTAATACAATCATCTTATCTTACTAGGCTTCTAGCTTAATACAAACTAGAGATATTCCTGTGTTACCACCATGATAGGGAATACCAGGACCCATGAAACTGACACCAAATGATTCCATAAACCTTTCAAGCAAAATTCACAGATATTTATTGAACACTTCATAGGTGATTATTTTGGTAATGCCTTCCCTGCAAAAAAGGGGGGCTCTCTTCCTTCTTGGAGGCTTTCAGGCAGAAGTCTTTCATGTGCTTTCTGAAACTTCTACAACATTAAGCTCTTTCTTTGATTGGAGGCCCAATTCCTTTGCCTTCAAAGCTATTAAATCTATCTGAGGACTTCTCACTCTGATATCTATCAGGTTCTCCTTTATTGTCATATCTTTCTGCTTGTATTTCTCTGCTTGATTACAATGAATCTATCCAGATGACATAAAATAAATTCTGTTTTACATAATCTTTGTATTGATTATTTAAGAATTTCATATCATGTGCCCCATCACACTCACTTCCCATCCTTGAACGTTCCTCCCCTTGTGACTCCCCAGGAGAAGAAGGAGGAAGAGGAGAGAAAAGAAGAGGAAGAGGAAGAGGAAGAAGAAGAAGGAGAAGGAGGAGGAGGAGGAGGAGAAGAAGAAGAAGAAGAAGAAGAAGAAGAAGAAGAAGAAAGAAGTCCAATTTGTGTTGCCCATATACTTGCTGGATCATGGTCAAACTCCCAGTGGTCAAACCCTTAATAAAAATTGAGTCGTTTCCTACCCATACACCATACCAAAAATCCATAAATTGTGGAGTGATATTTCAGAATCCTTATCACAATTTTTAGCTGTTCTCTTTCATAGTTTTCTATCTAGGCTGATTCTTTTGGAGTGTGGGGGAGAGGGTACGGATTGTCACAGAAGTCTTGCGTGTCCCTCTTTCTTGACTCTGAATCTGCAATCATTGAAACCACATCAAACATAGCTTTCTTTCCATTTGCAGTCAGCAAGGGTGTGAATCATGGACTTCCACAAGGTTTCTGGAAACAGCAGCAGACTGTAGATATCCACATAGTATCTTGCAGCAGCACATACCAGGACAACATGATTATCCACATGGCCCTTTGCCACAGTACAGGACCACAGACACTGTTATAGCACTCAGTTGTAGCACACGCCAAGGTCATCAACATGGGTTCCAGAGCAAATGTGCTGTGGGTATCAACATGGTTTCAGTTGGCAGCACAGATCTTGGCCTTTGGTGGTAGCTTTGGTAATGAACATCAACGCTGACCCCAGGTTGCAGCAGGAACATAGAAGCCAATATGGCCCGTGGTATCAGCAAGAACTGTGGTCATCAACATGGTGTCAGACAGAAGTATATGCGACTCACATCAACATGGCCCCCAGCTGCAACAAGAGACCATGTACAATATTATGACCTCCTGTGGTAGCTCAGATTACAGGCATAAACATGGCCCCTGGTGGTAGTATGGGCCTCAGACAAACACATGGTCTCCAAAGGCAGCCCATACCACCAGATATCCAAATGAATTGCTGGGTTGCAACATGATCTGGGGAAGAAGCATGGACTAAGAATACCAACATGACCTCCAGGGACACCACGGACCATAGAGATCGTTCATTGATGTCCAATCCAGAGAATGAACCTAATGTTACCTTGGACATCTTGCTCTTGGTCAGTGTGAGGGTGATTGTGTGACTGGACAGTGTGTTCAGGGGCTGGGTCTGTGTATGTTCCAGGCTGCTGTTTACCATAATGTCATTAATGTCTTCATTTTCCTTTTGTTATGTTCTACAATAGATTTATACATTCTGACCATCAGGATATGGATATCATTATTAAGAGATATGTTCATATGAGAAAAGACACTGATTTAGAGAAATAATGTGATAAATATTGAGCATTCCAATATTATAAATCTTGGCATAATACCAATAGGGGAAATCCATTTAAAAAAACATGCTGAAAACATGGGACTTTTAGCTACTCAATGTAAAAGGAGTCAAAAGCTAATACAGGGATCATTGTAGGAGTTACTGTGGTTACATTCTGCCAGTGTAACTCAGTGTGCTTCCAATATTCAGGTAATTTATTTTTCATAAATTATCAGATGAAAACCCAGGAGTTGTGGGACCTGAAGTGACAGCTCAATGGTTAAAAGAATTTGCTGCTCTTGTAACAGTCCCAGTTTAATTCTCCGTACACCACATGAGCTCATAACTGTCTGTGACTCCAGTTTTTCAGGGAATCTGATGTCTTATCCTAACTCTGGGACTTTAGATACATCATTCTGCACATAGCTAAGCCTGCCCCCCACATACACATAAAATATAACTAAACATTAAGTAAAAAAATTCCATGAGGACTGATACTACTGTCATACAGATAATAAAACTGATAAGTTAAACTAATGTCAGTCAGAAAGAGGACTAAAGTTAAAAAGCGTATTTGCTTTTAGAAATTGGGGAAGTTAGAAGTCCCTCATAAGTTGAACTTGAGAAGTTGACAATGGATCTAATTTTTAATGTAAATATGTTTCTATAAAATGTGCACTTAACAAATATGACACTAATAAACATGTCAAAGTGGATAGAAAAAATCTCAATACTGCATAAAGAACTATAGGCTACTGAAGAAAATTGGGAGTAAGATAGAGTGGTTTTTCCCTGGCAATAGCACATCAGTTGATTGTACAGTGCCAAACCTTTAGCCTTGAAAACATACGTAAAAGTGACATTACATAGGGTGACATTATACATTATGATTAGAAATATAAGTGTATATTCATATATAGATATGCATATAATAACAATTGGTGAAGGAAACCATCATGAATTTGAAGAAAATAAAGGAGGCACATTTAGGAGGTTTAGCGGGAGGAAAGAAAGGGAGAAATGTTGTAATTCAATTATAATCTCAACAACATAAATTAAAAAGCTACCAAACCACTTTTCATGTGTTGATTGTCAACTTGATAAGGTTTAGAATCATCTGGAGACAGGTTTGCTTCTTATCATGATTGTGAGGAATTAGCTAGAATAGATCCCCTATGGGAATGTCCAATATGGATTATCTGAATTAGGTAAATTGACATGATAGAACTACATTAATGGTGGTCAGCACCTTCTCATAAACTAAATAATAAACCTACTCTGAGCTGAGCAGCAGAATCCATTGATTTTTGCTTCCTTATTTTGGACATAGTGATTCAATCTCCTGTGGGCATGTCTCCCCCACTTTGAAGGGCTATACCCTGGATCTGTGAACCAAAACAAGTCTTTTATGCCTTAAGTTTACTTCTTGTCTGGTATTTTATCATAGTTATAAGACAAGTAAAGTATCTTATACATGACTTTCAGGGATATTAGAATGAATTCATGTTTATTGAGGTATTTCTGCTCTCAAGCCATGTGTCATGTGGCAAGGACTGTTCTATGTACTTACTGAACATTTTCCCTGTTTTGTGGAGAATAAATTAATGGTTACACCTACCTGCCTTATATGTTGATGCTGCATTTCTTATTACAATGGAGATGGACCTGTCATGGACCTGTTCTTTCATGTGTGACTACTACTCTATATGTAACTACAAACTCAAGAAAGTTGATATAACTGTGTCTTTTTTTTGCCAGAAAACCAGCAGTATTAACTTTTCCTTCTTAATTCACTAGAATATTCTGATCAGTAATATTATGCCATGCATGTTCTCCCTAATAACATTGTCTCCTTTGAGTCCATTGTTATTCAGCTATTCTTATTCTCCTCACTGAAAGTATCCCAGAACACCAGTTAAACTTTGGCCTCTACTATGCAACCCAATTGCTCTTTTGAGTTTCATTCATAAGTAGGGTGTACATGTAGTTTGTAGTTCAAGCAGAGAGATGTATGGGAGTGGATAGGTTCCCATTTTATCAGGGCAACAATAGAAGAATCATGGCCAGCAATTTGTCTTAAACAAACAAACAAACAAACAAACAGACAGACAGCTATTCAGACAAGAATCCATGCAGATTGAAACACTTGGGGCAATCCCAGGAACTATACCAGTCAGAACAGCGTGGGAAGAATGACTGGGCAGAGGGGAAGCTGATTCTACTTTGTGGGTACTAGTGAGATTCAATCCCTTCTGTGGTAACTTTCTGAGGTTGATTTACATTTTCTTCATATTTCTGATTCAGTCAAGAAGTCTAATCGTCACATTCTCATAGCAGCCATACTCCCTGTTGGAAGGCGGTGTCTTAAATGGGTTAATATGTTCCATGTTGTAAGCATTTTCCTGACTGGAAGTAGGTAACATTCACACTAGTTGATGAGCTTTGATGTCCTTTCTGAGAGAGGATCTATGTGGCATATGGCCCTGTCATTTCTCAGATGACATCAATCTTTTTTGTTGAGATAATTCTTCTCATTGTCTTGAAACTTGCCTATAGGCCAGGCTAGTTTGTCAGGGATCCACAGAGATGTACATGTCTCTGTCTCTCCAGTATGGGGTGGCACCTGTGTGCTAGAGTTTTTCAGTTTTTCCCCCTGGGTTTTGGGGCTCAAATTTGAACCCTTGTGGTGGCAATACGAACATATTGCCATATACAATGTTTCTCCAGCTCTTACTTGATCTTTTAAAACTTTTTTAAAACAATTATTTTCATTCTACATACCAATCTCAGTTCACTCTCCCTAGACAAGATCTCCTGAGTAAATTGGGAGCAAGTATGGGGTGCATGGGGAGCATGGAAGAGAAGGGGGAAGGAAAGAATGGGAGAGGAGAGGAGAACATAAGGGATTGGGATGACTAGGTTGGGGAAAGGACAGAGAGGGAGAGCAAGGAAAGAGATATCGTACTTGATCTCTATTCAACACATGTAGCTTCCTTTCTTGTTAATTATTGTATTGCCTCCGTCTCTGATTCTCTCATGGGGTAAGTGTAATTATTCAGCCAATATTCCTCTTGTTGGCGGCATTTTGTCTTTTGTATTACTCTGTGTCCTACTTATTCCCTTCTTAAGCCAGGGACTGTCAGTTACAATGGTTTGGAAATCTCTAATCTAAGAATTCAGAAACCAAACTGCAGCCAAGCGTAGTGGCACAACGTGTTTAATCCCAGCACTCAGGAGGCAGAGGCAGGCCGAATCTCTGTGAGTTTGAGGCCAGACTCAATTTTATACCTGCCCTCACATGATAAACATCAGTAAGAATACAGGGCACATCAAGAATACCATGATGAGGGTATGTACAAAGTATAGACCAAAAATAAAATAATCAGCTTTTCTTTACATCCATCCACTAACCAATATTTTAATAATCTTCTGAAATCACTCATAGAAACTTTGAAAATTATGATGGAATGTCTTGACATAGTATCTCAAATAAAGCCAACATAAAAATAAGTACTACTCAATCATGTCATGTCTGAATACCTTATTGTCTTCTTCCAGTTGTAATTTAAGGTAGAGTTGCATGGGACAGGGATTCTTGCACATTTGGGTCACCGCTATACACCCAATGTGCCTGGAATACTTGTCTAACACAGAGCTGCTGTTTAAGGAATACATATGGAATGAAAGAGTTTTGGCACTATGAATGTGACCGGTCAATTCATATGTTTTTTTTAATGGCTTTCCTCTTACTCCAGATAAGTTTAGAGAGAGCTACGTCACACGTATCTACATGCACATTTTGGATTTGTAGAATATCTTAATGCGGTGTGGTCATTGGTAGCTCCTTGACCTCACCCCACTTTAGAACTCCATCTCCTTCACTAAGTCCTTATGCTGTTGGGAAGAAATATCCTGCACCAGCTTATGTCTCTAATGCTTGTTTTCCAGATTGTGACTCTCTACTTTTAAAGTGACAGAGAATTTAGAAGGTGGGACGGAGCTGGAAAAAATTGGCCACTAGATTAAGACCCTTGGTATTTTTGTCCTGGACCTTTTCCCTCTTTTCCTTTGCTTCTTGGAGACCAGAATATGAGGTGCTCTTCCTGGCTATATCTTTCACAGGAACACTGTGAGCCAACAGAAATGTTTTCTTCCTTTATCATGTTGTATTAGGAATTTGAACATAATCACACAAAAGTTAGTATAATCTTTCCTTGACTTAAATACCCCTCACCTTCTCTCTTTCTCTTTCCAGTTTCAGTTTCTTCTTGGGCTATTTTCCTTACCAGGGCTATATCTTATATACTATCTAGTTATACTACCATATTTATTGTATTATCTAAATACACTAACCTATTTATTATTATTTATAGTCAGTATATTACGTTTCAGAATTTTTTTTCTTTAGTTTTAAACTGTTTTACACGTTGTCGGCATACCGCGGTCACTAAATTAAATGCCTTGTACATTTTATATAAATACGTATCTTGCAACTCAAAATAAAAAATAAGTGACAAGATACGCTCCAGTTAAAGAGAATCAATGTACTTGAAGACCTTTCAGTCACTCATCTGCCCTGGACGCACTCTTGCAGAATCCAGGTCGTTTTCAGACCTTCCCATCTGTAGACTTTTCTGATGCAACCGCCACTCATCATGTATTTTAAAATGTTTCCAGCTTTCTCCATTAATCATACACTTTTACAGTAAGCTTTTTCCTTTTATATTAATTGGCTAGGAGCAACTGTTAAGCATTTATTTTTTCCTTCTTACTATTCTTTGTCCATTTTAATCAAAAAATTAAAACTGTGAATGTATAACCTGTAGACTTTTCAGGCATTATGATACACAAAAGACAATAGTTAATAAAGTTTAACTGTTTCACGTTAAGTAGCAATTTAATGAAATACTGACGAATGCCAAGCCAGCGTTAATATTTTTATAATCTGAAGCTAGGGAGTTCTTCATCAGTTGCAGACAAGGGTCTTTCCCAGAGCTGTGGGAACAAGGACAATGTTTTAAACAGTCTAGCCAGGGAGAGATTTGTGTGTTTGGACTAGTGAATGTGAGTATAAAACAGTGGGCAGAGACCCTTTAAAGCTGTTCATTGTGATTAGACTTGCTTGTAAAAAGGCGGATAGGCGAGGTAACAAGGGTTCTGTGACTGCTTGGTAACAAGGGTTCCGTGACTGCTTAATGCCATCTTCCCTGTGTTTGTGGCTAGTTCACAGCCACTGGAGGGCATGTACCTACATAGTTTGTCTAGTACTATAGCAGAGGACATGCTCTACCAGGTCACTTTTCAACGACTGCCCGTGGAAGAACTGCAGATTTGGATGTTTGTCAGGTAGGATTCTCAGAAGGGAATCTTTGCGTAGCCCATGTGAAAATGCCTGGTACCATCAGAGGTGTGCTGCAGCCAGAGACTCATGATAATCACTCATTTTTCTTTTCTCCCTTTTCATCTGCCCCTCAATACATTTTTTGTGCTTCTCTGTCTTGGCATCCGCTTCCTGCTGGTGTCAATTGTGAGAGAAGCATGACCTTGAGCTCTTTGCATGGCTTTTAAGTCATCATAAACTGGACCAGCAATGCCTGCTCAGACAGCCTTTTCATTGGATTCTGCACGGCATCGGCTGACTCTGTGAGCACGGTGACTCAGAGGATCTGCAAACTTTGAGTCATTTATTCAAGCCTTGACATAAATAAATTCTATTTTAAATTCTATTTTAGACTTCCACCATTCTCTACATGCCAGTCTTTGAACATCATCATCCAGTTTATTCCCAAAGCCTTTGAGCATCATTAAAAAAAAAAAAAAAAAAAAAAAAAAAAAAAAAAAAAAAAAAAAAAAAAAAAAAAAAAAAACAAAGGTAATACAACAAAAACTTAAAATTTTATTACATTAGGCAGAAACTATCCCTTAAAGTTTTCAATAGTTTTCTCTATTTAATTGAAATATTATCATGGTCAATTGATGATTTTTTTTCTCTTTTGTCACCTAATAGATTTCTGGTAACTCATTAAACAATAAAAATTCTTTGTTATTAATTTATTTAGTCTTATGTGCCAAAGATTGAAATACGTAGGAAATAAATTAAGATACATTAAAGTCTAATAGCAGCTAGTATCAGACATAAAAGTAAAGAGCTAGACCTAAGAACTAATAATGATGCAGTTGTGTTTCTAATTACATTTCAGGTTTGTTAGGATTTTGTACTGTGATTCAGTGATAATGTAAAGTCTGTACACCAGAAGGAAGTGTAATACAGAAGTGGCTTTATCATCCAAATCAAGAAAGATAAAAAACAAAAAAGTCACATACAACCCTGGCTGCTATTAACTTTACTAATGGAAACCACTTTCTGGAGGAAGAGAGAAACAATAATAATCTTTGTCTTAATTTTTTTCAAAGACACAATTTATTTAATGAATTCAAAATGGGATCATTTTCAGGAAGTAAATTTTGACCAACTTATGCTTATCTCCTTTTGACAGCAACAATAAACTTAGTCAAGACAGCAAAGGTCAGGAAGAAAAGACATTTTATGAGTTAGGTGTGTGTGTGTGTGTGTGGCATGTAAGCTGTGTCTCAGAGTCACCACCCATGAACTAGACCTGACTTAGCCGAGGAAATTAGGATGTAACACCCTTAAAGAAAACGAAGGCTCTTTTGTGAAAGACAGCTTGCTTATGACTCAACAAGACAGCATTTATTGGACTTGTGGGAAAGAAAGCAGGCAGTGTTTGAAAGCCTGGCACCCACCACCATGAGAGCCAGTTATTTCCCGGAGGCTGCTTAGGCAGGGGTCAAGAAACTTCTAGTCCTGATCTCCCCTCAAGAAAAGAGAGATCATGACACAGGAAGAAGACAAATAAATTCAAGGGCCATAGTGGCAGTGCTCTTTATTCCCTGACTTTTCTTTGGTTCTTTCCTTTTTAAAAAGGAAACAATGCATCAATGAAAAACTGTTAATGAAAAAGAAAGTTCTGCCCATTCTTACAATTATAATGGCCTGCTGATTCACAAAAGTCCAGGATATCTTTCTCTTTTCTGTGATTTTTCTACAGTACAAACCAAGTCAATGAATACAAGAATTCTTGGGGTACCTGTATTTTCATTTCATCTGTGTTCCCTCTTTTATTTAATTTTTTTCCCAAACCTTTGCTAACAGGGTCCATTTTCCCATACATTATTTTAAGAGTAATTTTTGATAAGTAGATGAGAACACTGGGATCAAATGCCTTTCAGAAAGACCTTGTTAACAAACATGTACCCAAACATCTCATCATCCAAATGCCTTCTTTATGTGTTCTCCAAAAGTAATGCACATTCTTGATTATAATCTCTTGGTGAACAAAATTCATAGTAATAACCACAGAAACTTGGTTCAAGCTTCCTTTTTTTATACATGTAGCATTTCATAATTCTGAGATTAGGTTTAGCTTAAGACAGGTCATTATTTATTCGATGAGTTCAAACTCAGAGTATCTCCTTATGACTTATGACTTCTGCTGTAACAGATGTGGTTTTTTGTGAAATCCTTGTTGCTCTTTTTTATGGAATATGTTGAGGAGGATTAGAGCCTTCCTAGTTCTTCTACAAGTTTTCAAAGTCAGCTCCAGCAAATATGGGCCCATATCACTTTGTTTTGTAGAAAGAAGTGTTCTAGTTGTTGTAATTATCATAGAACCTTCATCCGGTAATTGATGGAAGCAGGATGCAGAGATCCACAGTCAAGCACTGGCTGAGCTCCGGAAGCAGTTATAGAGAGGGAGGAGCAAGATCATATGAGCCAAGGATGAGGTTCAAATTCGTGATTGAGAAAAACCAAGAGACAGCTGACTCAAGCTAGTGGGAGTTCACAGGACACTGGCCTGACAGCTGGAGAGCCTGCTTGATACCGAACTAAGGCCTTCTGCATGTGGCGGGTGGTGACAGTTATGAGGCTGACCTGTGGGAGGGGGGGTCTTACAGTGGGATCAGGACTCATCCTGTGTGCATGAACTGGCTTTTTGGAGGCATTTTCTTATGGTGGGATACCTTGCTCAGCCTTGAAACAGCAGGGAAGAATTTTGTTCCTGTCTCAACGTGGTGTGCCAGACTTTGTTGACTCCCCGAGGGAGGCCTTAACCATTCTCAGGAGTGAATGGAGGGTGGGGACAGAAGCGGAGAGGGGCAAAGGAGGGGGTAACTGGACTTGGTATGTAAAATGAAAAAAAAAATCTTTAAATCAAAAAAAAAGAATTTTTGTTAGTGACTCTTCTACTAAAGTTGTTTAAACATTAAAGCAACTCTTCTTGCTCTACTTCTGAATGAAGCTAGTGATGGTTGCTGTTTTGCTTTATCAGAATTTATGTGAGGTAAAATATGTAGGCCCTTTTTCACTGATTTGGTCATGGATATTTGATGTTTTATGTATGTAGGATCTTAAATTTAGGGGCACGCCCATTAGATGTTTAAGAATCTAAAATATAAATTTAAACCAATATCTACAAGTCTTGCTGACTTAATCTTCTGTGACAATCAAACTAAACATCAGATATTACAGAAATAGATAAAGGGAATACTGTTTAATTTCACATTTTTTTTTTCGCAAAACACCTTGTTTGGGAATCTAACTCTTGTAATGTTTAAAAAAATGCATACTAGGTTATAACCAGAAAATGCTTTTATTTTATTAGAGTAGTTGAGAGTAGATTGTCTCGCTTTTTTGTTTTTTACCAGCTTTGACTTTAAGATAAAACAAATGCATTAGTCACTGAATAATGACATTTTTCAAAACATGAGCCTTGTGGGGAAATGTAACGCACAAAGTTAAGATGTCATCCTGAATAAATATTTTGCCTGTGAATAAAGAGGCAACAAAATTTTAAATTGAAGTCAGCATGAAGAGGAAATTGAGCTTTTTAGAACTGTCAGGTCCTAAATCAGGGACAGCTCTTGGGGATCTAAAATAGTAGAGAACTCAGTAGTAAGTGTGCAGTGTGTCCTGTGGGGAGACCAGCATCCATCTACTCTGGGTGTGTCATATAGCTCTCAAGTAGTGAGCCAGAAGCTCAAGCATGCCACAACCCAATTAAAGTAGCGCTTTCACAATTTTTATATATTCTGTTCATACATGAAATGACAAAGTTTATGAGAATCGCAGAGTGTCGCAACTCTGGCATTCCATATCCCCCAATGGAATTGATCCATTCAAACTCTCTGGCAGGACATTCTTGTGGGTGATATTGATCTATTCTTTCTACATGATTCACCAACCTCTGTTCATAATTTTTTCTTTAATAGGCATAGCTGACTTAGCCACCATTTCTGTTAAGCTCTATAAATCTCTGCCTTAGGTATGGCCATTTGGGTTGCTAACTCCTTGTTCCTGCACCCAGTCAGGGCCCTGAAGTACCACGAGGAGTGAAGGGAGGGTAAAACAAGGTGAGACAAACACTTATCCTGGTGATTCTCACAGCTTCACAATAAACCACTGAATCAGATTTGGATACCACACTGAATCAGTCACCCCCCCGGGTGACTTAACGAGGCAGAATCTCTGATTCACAAGGTCAAGCATAGGGTTACATTTAGGAATCTGAATGTCTAAAGAAGATTACTTCTGATGCCAGGAGATCCTGGCTGTCTCTGCAAAGAAGTCTATTTGAGTAAATGAAGCTTTTGATCTCTTCCCTAACTCCAACTTCCCTTTCAAATTAATCTTGAGTTAGGGAAACCTATAAAGTCATCACCATGTCTTGAAGACAGTAGGTAAGCTGACTCATCTTCTGTCCCATGGGCACTAATTGACATTTATCCTCAGCACTGTGGCTTCCCCAGCCCGCACATTTAATGATGGCGCAAACCCTGCGGTTAGAAGCCTCATAAATAGAAAATATACACAGCAGTGGTGGCCTTTATTTATATACTCATTTCAAAGAGAAGTCAGGGCAGTTAGCTGTGTGTAGTCTGTTTACTAAACAGAGTTTAAGCAATGGGCATAGACGGGATCCTTTCAGCTTAATGTCTACCAGATGATTAAACAAGTTTCCAGTCGGCTTCCTCCTCTCAACCTAGCCAGCAGAGCGCCAGTAACCTGTAAAATAATTAGGGTAGAGCATGTGCTTAATTTATTCCAAAACATCGCAAGATTTTCACATTAGCATTAATGGCTGCTTATAGTGGGACCCTAGAGGCCACTAAAAATAATAGGAGGCTCAAAAGTTACAGCTAAAAAAGGAAGCGTTTTTTAAAAAACTGTGCTCATACTGTTCTGGGTGTGCGACACCAAAAGATCCCTGGTTCCAATGTTCACATTGTTCTCCTTCCAGACAGCACTAATTTGTTTCCAATTAAAAAAAATGGATTTGCAAATGACTTCACAAGAGAGCCTGGTCCAAAGGGCAGAGGCTAGCTTATATAACATTGCCTCAGGAGTAGCATTGTTGCTGCAGGGCACAAATCTAGCCCTGCGTTGTGCAGAATAATGTGTCTGAGGAGAATAAGTTTGCTCTGTTGATGTATTATGCTGTTTGAAGTCATTACCCTGTATTTGGGTAATTTTCCAGAAGCTTGTGGAGTCCATGGATGGAGATTAATTAAACTTACATCTCAATTTATACTGCTAATTATTCAGGTTTACCCTTATTTTTAATAGTATAAAGCTTGCCGCTCAAGCCCTCATCACAAGGAGAGTAATTGTTCTCCTCATGATCCTCATCTCTTTGATATCTAGGCATGAGCTATGGGGCAGGCCTCTGATGAAGGAAGAGACGACAGGGAGAAAAGAAGTATTTCATTGATAAGATTAGACACTCGAGATATTGACCTCTTCAAACTCCCAAGAGAAAGGTTGCGAGAGCGCCTCATTCCTTTTCGATGTTTTAGCCTCCAGGAAGGCAATAGAACTGTGGAAACTTCTCCCCGCAAGAAAGGGAATTTTCCTTGTATAAAAGAAAAACTTGAGATATCCAAAACTTCAGTTACTGATATTCTCTGTCTTTCTTGCACAGTTAGGGAAACTTGGATTTTGACAGTTCTTGCCTAGAAGCACTCTGGCCCTATACTATTCTCTAGGACTGTTGGGTTCTAATGAATGGGTGGGAACATGTAGAATTAATTAATACACCATTAAAAATGTCCTTGCTAAAATCATGTCTTTACGAATTGTTTCTCCGAAAAATTGGGTCACATTCTGGAATGCCTGAACTCAAGTACCCGTTCCCCCTGATTTGTTGCAAGTGGAAGAGTGAGCTTATATAGCAAAGCAGAGGAATTCCAGTTGAACACAGTTTTAAGAGAAACAAAAAGGATTATAGAACAAAAGGATTGTTGGGGGACTAGGGCTGTATTTCTCTGTTTCTTTAGCATTCAACTTTAATTTCAGAGATCCTAATGGATGGCAGAAACAATGACAGTATAAAGCCACCATACATATACTTTTTAAAAATCATTTCTCTATAAGTCAAATTACATTAGGAAAAACTTTTGCCTAGCTTGGAAATAAGGCCAAAAGCAAGTGATACATTAGTTCAATGTTATATGAAAGGATGGAGTCACCCCAATTTTTGTTTTCTACTGATTAAAATTCTCCTTACATATTGATATGCAGATTTTCAACCTATAAAAAGTACAGTTATTTGTATTTTTCAAAACACAAATCCCAAAGTTCCTGCTTTTTATTTTCTGGGACAATAACTAGCCTTATGTCTACCCTAGCAATCTTATCCTTATTCCCTTTAATTAAATTAGCTATATTTCTGGATCAACAAGCATACTTTAAACTGATCTTAATATCTCACTGAGTCTTTTATTAACTACAGAATTAAAGTCTCTGACAATGGCTCATTTTAGAGTTACTTAGATGTTGAGATTTTTAATTTTTGAAAAATTATACTTTAGCAGTAACCAAAATACATTTGTTATAAGTCACTGATGAAATGAAATGTAATCTTAGTCTGGAAATTCCTTTAAGAAATTAGTTTGGCTTTCCAACATTTCCCTAAGTAGATTACTTCTCTTTGGGGGAGGAGAGAGAGAGAGAGAGAGAGAGAGAGAGAGAGAGAGAGAGAGAGAGAGAGAGAGAGAGAGAACCTGTGATTGTCTGCAGTTCCAGCTCTTGGTGTTTCTAAGGCCTTTGAGATTACTGTTCTCTGGGCTACTCTTCAGTGCACGAAGGACTCAGGTCTTCATTTACTCTGGAGGGCTGAAATATCAACTTCTTGGAGAGGCAACACCAACTATGTCTGAAGAAAGATCCTTTCTGTCACTTAAAATAACTTGTCTTCATGGAGATCTATCACTACACATATACATGTTTGTTTTTTAACTGTCTTTCTTCATCAGAATATAAACATAGATCTGCTGCAGATTTACTTTATTGTGTGTGCCTGTATTGGTTTAGAGGCCAAGTTTATATTATCTAATCCTGTGCTTGTAGGAATGCGGATAGACTATAATATGAGCAATATCAGCCATATACTCTATATATGGATTTAAAACAAAGTGAACACTAAGAACACGTGGTACTGCTCATTCAGCATGGAGCAGACTCCTGTCTAAATTTCACCATTTATGTGAGTTATTCATATATTAAACACTCATTAAAATTTGCCATATCACAAATAATTGTTACTTTAAGAAAATGAATGATGACGATCATGTAACTTTCCTAAATTTAAATGAGAAAAATTCAAAATCTTGATGGCAAACCGTCGGTACAACCCCCACTGGATTTTATTGTTTTGTCATTATTACTATTTTGTTGTTGTTTTGGGGGAGTGTTCTCAGGAAGAATTCATAGGTCAACTTTACAGAGTTGGTTTCCTCTTGATTGATTCTAGGGACTGATGTCAGGATATCAGGTTTACACTGAGTTACCTCTGACCTCAAAATAGATATAAATCCTTAACTCTTTTATTCTTGGTTATTGGAATGTGTGTGTATATGTTTTTTTCCTTTTGTACTATTACTCTATACCAAAGCCTAGGAAAGTATTTGTTTCATATTAAATATTTAATAATATGAATTACTGATACCTTGATATAGGATGTCTCTCTGTATGCTGGGAATATGTTTTATTACCTCTAGTTCATAATGAAGCTTTTTTGGCTTATGGTAGGGCAGAATATAGCTAAGTAGAAAACCCAAACAGAGATAGAGGGAGAAAGATAGAGGAGTCAGGAAGATGCCAAAAGCCACCAGGGAAGCAAGCTGTGAGATAACAAACCACGAGCCTTGTGGTAAAACATAGAATAATAGATATGGGTTAATTTAAGTTGTAAGAGCTAGGAAATAATAAACTTGAAGTAATAGACAAAACAGATTGTAATTAATATTAAACCTCAGAGTGGATATTCAGAAACTGGCTGGCAGGAGAGAATCCTCCAGTTACAATACCTTTATGGCCTACTGTGCTTCAGAAACACTCCTGGTACTAAAGATGTGACTGAGGATGTCTCTGGAGACCAGGCATGCTGACTCATACTTCCAACCTTATTGTTCAGGGGGCTAAGACTGGCAGGAGGTGTATTCTGTGGGTTATTTACACTTTAGGGTGCCATGATGTCGCCAGAAGTGAAAATTAAACAAAAAGCCACAGAGAGAGAGAGAGAGAGAGAGAGAGAGAGAGAGAGAGAGAGAGAGAGAGAGAGAGAGAGAGAGAGAGAGAGAGAAATTGGGCTTCAGAGAATGACAAATTCTTCCCTAACCCTGGATATCTGTTCTCAGTCATGGCAAAGCAGGGGTTATCCTGTATCAGTTTAAGGATCCCATCACTTCAGTACACAGGTGCACCCTCAGCTGCCCTTGCCTGTATCCCCTCTGCATGCTGGGGAGACCTGCCAGTCTCTGGGTGAAAGTAAGACAGCTCTCTAAAATGAGTGTTACAACTTTCCATATTTTCCTGATTTCAAGTAGGTTTCTAACTGAGTCAATTTATTTAATAATTTTAGGTTGTAAAGGAGGTAGGTATATCAATTGTGCTTTTAAACTTAGGAACAGAATCACTTTTCCCAAGGCTGTAAGTTCTTCAGTAACAGCCAAATAGTTATAATGAGACCTCACAGTTTCTCTGTTCATAGAGAAATTGCCATGAGATTGTTTTAAACTCAGAATATTTTCAACAGTCTGTCAATTTTTTTTACCATGCCTGGAGACATAAACTTAAAAAAAATTGAGCTGGAACATAAAATTCTGGGTTCTTTGGAAGTAGCACTTCTTGCAAGAGGTGTTCTAAGAACAGATGAACAAACACAAACTGAAAGACAACAGTTGAAGATATATTCAAAATGATGTTTTATCATATGTTTTAAAATATGATGTTATATCAGTGACATTTGTAAGCTGCTCACACACCATGTACTGTTCAATCTAAAATCAAGAGGAGGCTGTCAAACAAATAATTTTCATACATGTGTTTTTTCACCCATTAGAATTCACAAAGCCAGGCTTTGTTCCTCATTGTCCTTAAGCAACATGCAAGAAAATGGGAAAAATAAACAGCCCCTGACCTAAGTTAAAGAGGGAAAACAAAGAAAGAAAGAGAAAGAGAAAGAGAGAGAGAGACAGGGAGGGAGGGAAGGAGAAAGGTAGAGAAGGGAAGGAAGAGAGGAAAGAAAGAAAGGAAGAGAAAAACGGATAAAAACCCTACCCGAGTCATATGATTGATCACGTCTTATTTCTCAAGGGGGGCTTCTTCACCTCAACAACGTACAACAGGGGATCACTATGAAGCCAATTTAATGCATTTCAGAGTCTCTATATTTGAGTTTTTACAAAAGCTAACATAATATAGAAACATTGCTCTCCACAGGAGAGCACTTTCCTGTTTCACTTTTAAATTTTTTTATTTTAAAAATTTTTAAATTTTTTTAAATTTCACACAATTTAATATTTTGAACTTTTATAAAAGGATCTTTGTTAAGGGAAGCATGGTCTGTGAGTTTGAGAAACAACATCTAAACCATGGTTGATAGAGAATAAAAGCTTTCTATTTGAGAGGTATACAATCTATTCTTTATTTAATAACACCGGGGATGGCTGTACAGAAAATTCATGGCTGAATTCTTTCCCTTCCCTTTCTTCAGAATAAGGAATTCTTCATCACGGAGGTCTGATCCTTTAACCGTCTAAACTGAATGAATGACATAGGTACAAGATTACAAAAGTACAGACATTTAGGTATAGTTGGTCTTTATCCTAATAATTACTGAAATTTATTGTTGATAAATTTGAGTTCTAAATTATACTCATGATTTAACTAAATTATGATTCGTTTCAATTCATTGAACTTTGTCAAACAGAAGATGAATATATGCCACTTTCCAGGGTTAATATTACAAGCTGACATACAGTCCCTGAATCCTGACATGTTTAGCTTTCTAGGTTATTTAATGAGATACTATTTTTCTAGGCTCTGTCTTCTCAGAGGATTATGGAATTTGATTGAGTACTTTTATACTGTCAATGCAAAATAATTTTGGACTGAACAAATAAAATTTAATATATCATCATTGAGATCTTTGAAAGATTTTCTTAGCTTTGAAGAAATCAAATATGAAATCCACAGTTATTTTAACTCCTGAGCAAAAAAAAAAAAAAAAAAAGAAAAGAAAAAAAGGAAATTGAAAGCCGAGATTGCAAAAGCCCAGAGTAAGAAAAGGCTTTAAAGCAGCTACCTGCTCCCTCCCCAAACAGAGGCAGAACGGTGAACGCCTCAAATACAGATAAAGGTTCTAGTCTCTGCAACCTGTGACTTTTACCCTAAATGACAAAAGATATACAATTAAGGATTTTTAATAGAATGAACCCATCCTGAATCATATTTGCTAGCTCTAAAAGCAGCCATGTGCAACTCTGTAAGATATACAGATATATTGCATTGCATATCTACTAGTTACTAACATATTTAGTTCTTGGAAACAACTAAGACTGTAAACTTCTTTCCTCCTACACAAACGTTATTACAGGAAGTGATGTATCACCTCAATTAGTCTGAAATTGTCCATATTCAAGAACTGTGAATGAACCTTGGAAAACAATATCTTTGCAAAACTATGGAGAGTTATTGCCATCTGCATAGCTGACTGAGGAGAGGATGGGTAGAGAAAGGATCAGGAAAGGGTAGACATGGCGGGCTTCAAGAAAAGTGGAGTCAGAGATATAGCATCAGGATAGGAACTGGATAAGGGGACCCCTCCACTGTATGTTTAAGTATGTATGTTTAGCTTCTTCTCAGAACCACAGAGCAACAGGCAGTTCAGAGTGCAGTGAGGTACCAGGACCACAGAGTCAAGAACAGAGGGTAGAGAAGCAGCAGATAAAATGGAAACTATTTATCTCCCTATGCCAAACCTGCAATAAGCCCTGGAGACATTTTCCTTGTAGCCTTCACAAGCAGCAAGTCCCCAATCATATGCTATCATCTTTCACATATTTACGTGGAAAGTAAAGTTTATAGAAGATTTACCAATGTGACCTGATCTCATGTGCACTCTATTGCATCCCCGAATGCCTATCAACCTCACAGCTTCTCACTGAGAAGCTCGTATGCCCAGTACAACAGCGTGTGCTGTCAGCTCTGCTTGGAGCACCATTCCTTCAGAGGCACTGTGTGACTCCTTCAAGTGTCATCTTCCCAGTAACCTCCCATAGTGCCCCCTTACTCTAGCATTAAAACCTGAATGTCATGGAACCAAACTCTCACAGCTGTATCTTTTCATAGCCCAACACATACCAGATATTAATGTGGCAGAATATTTGACAGCAGGAAGGTCTCTCTATCTGAACCTGGGCATGTGTGACTCCAATGCTGCTTCACTTTCCATAAAAATGGCAAAGGATTCCACAGAGGTTGAACATACATTCTATTTATGCTAAAATGAACTATGACTTGAAATAATCGGAACCACAAATATTATAATATGAAAACTATAGGTAACCCTCATCCGGGTAGTATAATATGAAAGAGAAAGAGTATTTAGTTACAACTGGAAATGTCAGAAATACTGGCTAGGATTTTGGTACATCAGCACACACACACACACACACACACACCACACAAACATGCACACGTGCACATGCGCACACACATCATCTTCACCATCTCCCGTCACCACTTGTTATTCTTCTTGTGAAAAAAAAGAAATTGACAAGCGCGTTTCAAATTCACATTTTCACATCTGGAGTGGGTGAACAAGGAGGAACAGAGAAGGGATCTGAACCTTATATCCAGATAAGGATTTTGGCACTACTGGGAGCAGATTATGCAGCTCTCCCAGCCAGATATAAGGTGTCTGTTTGCCTGTTCCTGGAGCTATTTTCCTACCACCTTCACAAAAAGAGAAGAGGCCTGGGAGATGTCAAACAAATGTTATAAGTAGCATCATTGGGACAGAGGGGGCTGGTGTGCTACCAGAATTGAAAATTTCCCCTTTCTGCTTTTTTGAGTACTTGTTTTGTAATGCAAAATGTCACAAAAGAGTAACATCACATCACATCACAGAGCAGAATCAAGAACACTTGTGAATGAAGTTCTACTTTAAAGAGGAATGGAGCCTCTTTTGCTTATTCTAAGCAGTGGTCAGTCAGCATTTGAGATGCTAGGCATGTCCACTGTAGAGATATGGACAACTATTGCCAGCTGTATTAGACATTTGGGGCTACTGAAACAAAATGACATATAATGTGTGTTTAAACAATAAATATCTCCCCCTACCACATCTGGAGCCAGGCTGACTCAAGGTCAAAGTGTTGTCAGATCCTGTATCTGAGGAGACACTGTCTCCCATGTTTGCAGAACGTTGTCTTTTTTCTGCCCTTTGGTTCCTGGCAGAAAGGTTGTTGTTTAAAAGGCACACATTTAACCTTATGGTAACATCTTGATGACCTATTCACTCCTCAATGGCCACACCATGCCAACAAACAGTGTCATAATACAGAGTTCACTACATAAATGGTGATGTGATGGGTGGCAACCAAACATTGCACAGTGACAACTAATGATGCTGAATGTGTGGGGGAAGAGAAGTATTTTATTTGTTTTTTGGTTTTTTTTTTGTTTTGTTTTTTTTTTTTTTTGGTTTTTCGAGACAGGGTTTCTCTGCAGCTTTAGAGCCTGACCTGGAGCTAGCTCTTGTAGACCAGGCTGGTCTCGAACTCAGAGATCCTCCTGCCTCTGCCTCCCGAGTGCTGGGATTAAAGGCGTGCGCCACCACCACCCGGCAAAAGAAGTATTTTACAAGTGAATTGTCAATGCTTTCAAATTTCTACAATTGTTCCTCAGTGATGCTGAGTGGTACAACAATTACCTTTTATATTTATTGAATTATAAAGAAGCCCACTATATGAGCCTCAGTAGGAGGCTGAAGGCTATGCTTTTTCCAGCCTGTTCTTTGTGTCATCACTTGCTCGCCCTGAAGGCATGTTCTCATACACTTGCTATGCTGAAACTGCTGCCAGAAAAAAAAATCCCCTTTCCTTTAATTGCTAAGCTTCCTATTACAGCAATGAATACTTTTACCTAGTGTAGATAAACATGTGACTTTGCTTCCCAGGTTTCAAAGTCACTTGTGGCGAAATAACCTATCATGGTAAGCATTGCTTAACATATATGCCAGAATGCAAAGGGAGAAGAGGAAGGGGCTTAGGGGCCCACAATCCCCTCCATGGCACAGTCTCAACAACTAAAAAATTGCCCACAAGACATCACTTTTAAAGCTTCTACAAGTTCCCAATGACTTCATTCTGGGGAGTAAGCCTTTATATAGAATATTGAAGAATTTTCCAAACTATAAAAATCTAATTTCTTCTGAAGATTCTTTGATTATTTTCTCCTCAAAAGTCTCTTCCTTCATGAGAGAGAGCTTGGGTCCTGCTCATGGTGTCAAGCAGTGCAAAGTGGGGAATTCACCTCACTGATACCAAGTTTGTACTCATTTAAAACCCACATCATTTTCCTCATTTAAAAAAAAAAAAACAGTAAACCTTCTTAGTCCATTGATGTTCTACCTGCTAATCTAGCCAGCAGTAGAATAAAATAATTTGGAAAGTATACTGCTTGTGTTGAACATGCATACCTTTTATTATTATTCCCTGAACATTGCATGCCACAGCAATATGCACAGTGTTTCTATTATATCAAGTATTGTAAGTAATTTGGAGATAACTTGGATATATGCAAGAACACCGATAGATTGCATGTACGACACCATTTCCTGAGACTTGAGTAACCATCAACTTTGGCATAAGTGACCGGATCCTGCAACTTTGCAGATGCCCAGGACTGAATGCACAGAACATAGAGCTGGGACAGAGGTAACCATGCCTCGCTCCAAACACGAAGTATTCTGTTTCCTTGAACACTTCCATGGGTGTGCCAGGCCTGTCTCGATGTTGATGAGTGGGCATGCCTGGCTCATACTTCTGCTCTTTGCGGCAGACTTTTCTCTTGTCCTCTCTTGAAGCTCTTGCTCAATGTGCCTTACTGCATACTTTTTGCTCTGCGTAGGTTGTGGGCCTGGTTTGTCTTGTTGGCTCGAGATGTAATATCTACAATTCTGACATGATGTTTTTAGGTGTGTATGAAGGATGATAAGCAGCAAGTGTTGCTTTGTTACCATTCCTTGATGACTCTATGCATCCTATGACTCTCATTTCTTCTGATTGTGTTGTTCAACTTTGTTCCTTTATTTTTCTACATTCAGGAGTTAAATGCCTGCTTTAATTTATATGGCTATAAAATAAAGAAATGCCTCACTACGAAAAAGCATAAGAACATAGAAAAACATACTGTAAAAATATGTGGGTTTTTGTGCAGAGGGGAAAAAGTGGTATTGCAATAGGATAATTTTATTTATATTGTAGAAACCAAGTAACTCTGGAATCTTAATTGAATTATTCAATTGAGAGGGCAGCAGTGTTCAGAAGAGACTTTACATGTGTTTACTCTCTACTCACATTGCTATGTGCCCACAGATGCCATTTAATATTTGGCTTTTGATTTTAAACCTGTAGGACTTTAAGTCTCCCCAAGAAAGCTTAGCACCAGTGTGATTACTAATAATGGGCTTTGCAGCATAATATTATAGGCAGGAAGTACCCATACCTTTACCTCATGCATGCAGAGACTTGCATACATTATGCATTCAGGTTGTATTAACAATGATCATTAGTTACTTCTGACTAACATCACAATTCCTTCCAAGTAAAAACTTACAGTCATTTCTGAAAGTTTAGAAAAGGTGAAGTTAAGAACAAGTTCCATTACTTTCCATTGCATATGAAAGTCATATTTTAGTCCAAAAATCCTAGCCCTCATTCTGTGAGTTGTTTTTTATCTAAGATGCAAACTTGTTTAGAACATGCATATGATTGCAAGATGTGCATCATACCCAGCATCTGATAAAAGCCTTGCTCAGACTGCTCAATGATGCCATGCCCACACGTAGGCTATGAATCATGGAGCTCTATTTAAACTGAACAGCTTCTTTTAGGACAGAGCATAAATGAAAACAGGTACATTTTTTTCAATCCCATAGCTATTTTAAAGCATCAATGAGAATTGTGTGTTATATGAAGAAAGTAAAAATGGATGATTGTTTCAGTATATTATCCCGCACTCTGTGTTCCCTTGTGGTATTTATTTCTCTTGAAATATTTCTGTAAGCACAGGGCAGGTGTTTCATCTTTGTTCCGTGAACGGATGCTTGAATACCTGGAGCAGTATCGTGTGTCACTCACTTTCTGTTCTTCACTGTGTCTGCCGTGTCAGTTGTGAGACGATGGCAGTGAAACCACACCAGCTTCCACATATGTCCCACACTGCATTTTAGTGTTCCTCTCCTTGTACCACATTGCTCCTTCATACCATATATGCATATGCACCCACCTGCAGATGTGTGCACCCACTTGCACATTTGTGAGCCCACATATGCACATACAGACAAGTGATTTTTAATGTAGCACAGCTCTCAGAAAGTAGGACCGATGTAGCCCTGCATATGGAAGCCATCACAAGATATGGTCATGAGAAACAAGTCTGCACTGGCAATGCTGACTCTGCTCTGAATCTACAGTATTAGCTTCAGTATGAACCATGGGGCTGAGATTCTAAACATAATATTGATTTTGATTTTTTTTTTCCCCTTCAGGCTGTGTCACAGCTCCTGGCTTTGATTTCAAAAGTAAGATAGATGTTAGGTTTTATTATCTAGCTGAAGGAGCAAAAATATCTATTTTCTTCCCTGACACTTCATTCCCATTTCCTACCAATGTCTAGGTGGCATCGCTATGAGATTGCATACCAAAATTTACTTATTAAAATATGTCAGGCTGGTCTGGGGATCCACTAGTCTTTATTAGAACCGATACCTGTCTTATATGATGACTGTATAGTGAACATAAGAATGTGTGTTTGCCACATCAACAATTACATAACACCATCTCTATAAGGCATATTTTAAAACTTTACATTGAAGCAATTTTTGCCTTTTAAAAGAGTTGCAAAATTAAATAAGAAACATCATATGTATCACATCAGCATATCTGGGATATAAAAAGGTCACAAAACTACTGTGTATTTCTTAGAATTAAAGAGTTAACTTCAGCATTGTTTCATCCAAGATGTAGGTGTCATTCAGAGTTCTATAATATTTTAATTGATATCATTTTGCTGTTGTAAAATCCAATTCTTGATACTGTACTCATTTTTTTCATCAAACAGGTTTTGGTAAATTCACTTTTGAGTAGGAATATAAGAATTTAAGTGTGGGATTCCTGAAATCAGTCAGTAAAGAAGTTTTCTTGCAAGCACCCGTTCAGTCCCCCCAGTTTACACTGAATATGGCAGATGTGGAAGCATGAGCTTACGTTCCCAGTGCTGGGCAGTGGAGACAGGTGGATCCCTGGGGATCATCTGCTAGCCAGGGTAGCCTACTTAGCGAGTTCCTGGTCAACAAGAGACCTGATCTCAAAAACATATGTGGACAGTGCATGAACAAATGACACCTGAGGTTTCTCTGTCATACACACACATGTATGTGCCACTCTCCACACGTGCACATCTCTCCACTCCACATACAAAACTAAACACATATAACTGTATCGGACTGTATGGGAAGCCGTGTGGTTGCCTAATTTCTTGAGACTTGCCATTTACGTTACATTGCTATGTAAAACAATCAATACACCAGTGGAATGGCTTCCAAGTTTATGGTCAAGACCCACGTGTTTCCCAATCAGTGGAGGGAAAACACATGGAAATTAGTATCAGTGATAAGGTATTGACATTTGAGGATGATTTATTTCTCATAGAGCTGATGTAGTGAAGTATCACTGAAAGCAACCACTCTACTACTGAACCACCTCCCCAGAAGTGAGTGATAATCCTAACAGTGACCCTGGAGTGGCTTGCATTTACAAATACCTTATGGACGGAGACAGAAAGGAATAGCTTAAAACTTGTCATAAAGAAGCTGTTCTGGATGATTGTTACTCCTCGCTTTCTTCATCTTCTATAAGGGGTGGATCTTCCACACTTGCATATTGATGGATGGTGCCATTATGAAGAGATGAAAAAGGCTAAGCTTGATAGTGGTAAATAGGTCACTGAGGCTATGATCTTAAACCCTATGCCAACCTTCTCTTTCTCTTTTTCTATACACACGAATGGAAATCTTTGCTCTATTACTTGCATCCACTTTAGTGTCCAAAAAGAAGCTCAAATGGCCAGAAACTAAAAACTCAGAAACTGTAACTCAAAATTTTCTCCCTGTTATAAGCAGGGAAAACCAGGTGGAACCAGCAGCAATTATCTTGCATTGCCTAATTTAATAGAAGCCAAGGTCTGCATTATAAAAAATACTGTAAGAAAGGTAACTGTGCCAATGGTTAATAGCATAAAAGTAGTTTGAAAATTATTTATTTAGTCTTTTAAACCATTGTGTCAGCAAGGGTGGAAGAAGAGTAGATAGAATGCTCAGACTCTGGCATACATAAATCATGTTTGTAGGCAGAGACTGTTCATTCATTTCCCAGTTGCCCAGACCCCAAAAAATCACACAGAATTACAACACTGCTCAGCCAATAGCTTAGGCATCTTTCTAGCTAACTCTCAGTAAATTAACCTATTTTTATTAATCTGTGAATTGCTTACCAGTGCTGACATGTTTCTCCTTTGGCAGCTACATGATATCTCTCTGACTCCACCTATTCTCTCTAGATATCTCTTCCAGCCTGGCTATATTCTGCTCTGCTTTATGCCAAAACAGTTTCTTTATTAACCAATGATAATAAAACATATTCATAACATACAAATGTGAATCCCACATCACATGTTTTTTTCATAACTCTGTATAAAATCCTGCTTTATTTACTTACTTTTTCATTAGTGAGCATATTGATTATTGCCATTGCTTTTGAAAAGTGGGTTTGCAGCCAGGTGGTGTTGGTGGCATATGCCTTTAGTCCCAGCACTCGGGAGAGAGAGGCACATGAATCTCAATGCGTTCGAGGCTAGCCTGGTCTACAGAGTGAGTTCCAGGACAGCAAAGACTACATAGAGAAACCCTGTCTCAAAAAATCAAAACAAACAAACAAAAAACAGCAAAAAAAGGAAAAAGGAAAAAAAGAACAGTGGGTTTTCATATTATTTTTTTTTTAAATTTCAATCTCTTTCTTTGTCTTTGTCTTTGTCTTTGAAAACTATGGCTATTATGTCTGTTTAATCTAAGGAAGGAAAAAGGCAGTATGAGGCTCAATAAAAGTCCAGACAGACATTTGAGAAGATAAAATGGATGCCAGAAAAAGAGAAGGAACTTGATTTGAATTTGAAGCTGAGATAAAAAGTTAAGGAGCTTGCTGAAAGTTTCTGATGCATGTGACTTGCTGTGAATAAGATATGGAAAGAGGAATAAGAAAAACAATTTGGAATCTTAATGCATGTTTTTATAACAAGGGGAAAGAAAATGATTTCCACATGCACAGACTGATGTTGATATTTCTCTACCAATTCCATGTTACAGCTACCATATTGACTTCCTGTTATTAAGAAAGAAATGAAGCTAAGGGCTTACGACAGTTCATCAACACAAAAGAAATTCAAAGAATGTAGCAAGTGGGTTTGGCAACATTAAATAAATATGCATAAAATAAATATATACAAAGAAAGAGGACCGAATATGACGCATGCAAACTAAGTTAATGAAGGTAGGTCAGTAAATATGGTGGAAGGGATTTCATGATGGATTGGTATTTCTTGTGACATTTTTGCAGCAGACAATTTAGAGAACTAAGGAATAGAAAGGATGGAAGTTGAGAATTAGAAATTAATTTATTAGATTCACAAGAATAGTTCCATTTCATTAACTGTAAGTGAGTATATACTGTTGAATGGTGACACCCACAAAATTTTGAGTCCATCTTTTACTATGTTTTTTTTCTCATTTTTTTAAATTAAAGATTTCCATCTCCTCCCCCTTCCCTCCCCTCCCTTCCACCCATACCCCCACTCCACCCCTCTCCAAGACAAAGAGCCATCAGGGTTCCCTTCACTATGTTAAGTCCAAGGTCCTCCCAGCTCCCCCTAAGTCCAGGAAGGTGAGCAACCAAACTGACAAGGCTCACAGTGAGCCTGTCCATGCTGTAGAGTTCATGTTCATTGCCGTTGTCCTTGGTTTCTCAGTCCTCCTCCACCGTCAGCCACATTCAGAGAGTCCGGTTTGGTCCCCTGTTCCATCAGTCCCATTCCAGCTGGACTTGGTGGTCTCCCATTAGATCTGTCCCACCGTCTCAATGGGTGAACGCACTCCTCACGGTCCTGACTTCCTTGCTCATGATCTCCCTCCTTTTGCTCCTCATCGGGACCTTGGGATCTCAGTTCGGTGCTCCCATGTGGGGCTCTGTCATTTTCTCCATCCAATGCCAGGTGAAGGTTCTATGGTGATATGCAAGATATTCATGAGTATGGCAATAGGATCTGTACATTTCTGGCACCCTCTCCTCAGCTGCCCAAGGACCTAATTTTATTGGCTTGTATTCTGTTTATTGAGGCTGTTTTGTATGTGTATTAAAAGGAAGACTTTTTCTGTACATAATATAAAGGAGACTTTCATGCAAAGAAAGAAATTTGGAGAATAGATATAATCATCAATGAAAATTATTTCCTGAAACATTTGAAAAGCTTGAAATTTGTCCATGAAGTGAAGTGACTGCCAATGGAGAGGAACAATATTAGTCTCATCCTTTAATATCCAATACTGCAACCAAATGGAGTTAAGGAGAGAACTTTGTAAGAGTTCTGGAGCAGATGAGTTACACCATCTATATGACTCAGGAGGAATGCTTACATGTTTAGTACATCATAGGAAACATAATCATAGGATTGTTGTGCAAGAATATGTGCTGGGGAGAATAGCAAAGATAAGGCAGAAGGCATGGAATGTCCAGCAAATGCTGAAGCTCATATACATAGAGAAATCATTTTATAAATGGTTTTATGCTTGCACGTATGACAAATTTACTTTACCATATTTATACAACTACTATTATATATGTATCTAAAGTTGTGTATGCTAATTTATTCTAATTTTTTATATAGCCATTCCTCTGTCTGCCTGCCTATCTGTCTACATACCTATGTATCTATATCTGTTCTATAATCTATCAATCTATCATCTATTTCATCTATTAATTAACCTACCTATCTGTCAGTTTATATGTTTATTAATTTACATGAGGAAGGAAATACCTGGAATGAAAGGGGGCTGAATCAAAATCGAGTAATTTCTAAGGTATGAATGGTGGAAAGGGTACAGCAAATTATAGTGCATTGTGTTATTAATGTTTAAATAAAGAACGATAGTGAGATTTAGATGATATTGAAAAGATCATAAAACCAGGGAAATCCATATAGATAGGAATAAACGAAAAGTGTTTCTAGAGTGGTCCCTAAAGTTTGAATGTAATGATAGAGTTGATTTCATAATTGATAATTAACTGGAGTTGATTAATTTTGTACATTCTCTTTACATTTTCCTTGCCAAGTTGTATTCTATATCATAGAATACAGAGTGTGACTGTACATAAGAAAATATGCTTTACTGCTATATGAGAAAAAATCCAGATTAATAATAAAGTCTCCTATTATACTACTCCTGAAATAGTGTAGGAATGAGGTCAACTAGAAGAATCTGCCGAAAATGAACATGTTACTATTTATTGTCTTCTTGGATAAAAATCCAATTCCATCTTCTGTCAAAGATCAATCTGATGCTATTTTATGGTAAACACAGAAATTGCCTTACAGAAAATTACTGTTTTTAACAGATGCATTCTTGCATTCCGCAGTGATTAGAAAATTGGTATCACGAGTACTTTTCTGCTCCTATCACCAATTTATCCTTAGATATATTTGTATACAAAATATCATTATATGGCATGATTACATTATAGTTAATCACAAGATATTTATGAAAACATCTCTGTGTAGATGAACTTTAGCCACTAATGCATTTTATCTTTTTTATTTTGTTGATGTAGAGGGTATCACACTAAAAACTACTTTGAATTACTTTATAGAGAGAAGGAAAAAGAACTATGACTAGGCATTTTAGAACTTTAATTGTATTATCAATATAAATATATAGCATGTTCACAGAGGCCTCTCATTCATTCCCAGCTGCTCATACCCAAAATAATCACATTGAAACCATATTAATTACAACATGGCTTGGCCAATGACTCTAACGAATTCCTAGCTACCTTTTACATCTTTTTTTTTTTCTCATTTTTTTATTCAAGATTTCCATCTCCTCCCCTTCTCCTCCCCCTTCCCTCCCCTCCCTTCCACCCATACCCCCACTCCACCCCTCTCCAAAGACAAAGAGCCATCAGGGTTCCCTTCACTATGTTTAGTCCAAGGTCCTCCCAGCTCCCCCTAAGTCCAGGAAGGTGAGCAACCAAACTGACAAGGCTCACAGTGAGCCCGTCCATGCTGTAGAGTTCATGTTCATTGCCATTGTCCTTGGTTTCTCAGTCCTCCTCCACCGTCAGCCACATTCAGAGAGTCCGGTTTGGTCCCCTGTTCCATCAGTCCCATTCCGACTGGACTTGGTGGTCTCCCGTTAGATCTGTTCCACCGTCTCAATGGGTAAAAGCACTCCTCGCGGTCCTGGCTTCCTTGCTCATGATCTCCCTCCTTTTGCTCCTCATCAGGACCTTGATAGCTCAGTCTGGTGCTCCTATGTGGGGCTCTGTCATTTTCTCCATCCAATGCTAGGTGAAGGTTCTATGGTGATATGCAAGATATTCGTGAGTATGACAATAGGATCTGGACATTTCTGGCACCCTCTCCTCCCATGTGTCCAGGAAGACGCCCCCAGCTAGTTCCTTGGGCAGCTGAGGAGAGGGTACCTTTTACATCTTAAATTAACCCATTTTTATTCACCAGTGTATCACCATGTGGTTGTGGCCTACCAGTGATGTTCTGCCCAGTGTAAGGCTTCGGGCATCTGTCTCCCATGGAGGCCACATAGCATCTCCCTGTCTCTCCCTATTCTCTCCTCCTCTATCTGCTTGGAATTCCCTCTTGCCCTTTTCTTTGTTGCAATAGGACCAAGGAGATTCTTTATTATCCAACAATATTCACAGCATACAGAAGGGAGTCTCACAATAGCAGGCTTTTATGTGTGCAAGAAATACTTACCTAGTATCTTCAAAAGTATGGAGTTATTTGCTAGAGCATAAGCTTCCCCTATGTTTACAGAATTAAAAATAGTTCTGATGCAAACAGTCCTTCAATAGCATATAGAACAGGGGTTCATTTATTCAAAATAATATATATTTTTCTAGAAAGTATGCATATACAAGGATGGAAATCTAATAGTTTAATACTCTTTCCCCTTGTGGTCAGATATAAGATAGATGTGAGATATATAGAGCTGTGTATGTAAGGATTTACTTATTTTGGTGTATAAATTGCTTCCATAGTAACTTTCCTCTTTAACTACATGCTTTTTGTGCTAGATTTTTTTTTTAAAAAAAATGTTATTCCTCTAGATGGGACTTTTAGTAATTATGCCACAATTCTTTGCATCCTTACGGACTCATTCCCTTGTAATGCTCCCTGTCATGTCTCTACCCAGAAACACTTGATGCTCCACTTGGATCTGGTCTGGACTTATAACTTGCTTTAACGAATACTAGCATGATGTGTCTTCTGAGCTTTTACCTGGGGAAACTTTGTAGTTCCTGTTCTTACTCTGTTGTTAGTAGAGTCCCATCATGTGTAGTAAATGCCTTAGTCTTCTTGAGGATGGGAACTGATGATGGCTAAGGGCAACACCGGAAGTACTAACAAGACTATTTTGAACATCTCACACCAAAGTTCTTAATGAAAGCAAGCCAAGAGTGTCAACCTTCCCCATGTCGAGTAACTGAGTATATCTTGTCTCATGCTCTCCTACTTTGAGGTAGCTTATTGTGCAGCACTACACAACTGAAATCATGGAAGCTCTTTCTAATGATCTAATGTGCCTGTGGTTCCTGAAATGAGGGCCATGTGTCCTAAGCAGTAACTAGTTCCTATTTTCTGAACATCTAGCTTTGTGTTCTATGTATCAAAATCTGAAGCATGTATCTATATTAATCTGAAGCATGTATCTATATTAGTTCAATAAAGCAATATGATGTAAGAAGACAGTTTAAACAAGTACTCACAGTTAATTACAGAAGTTTGACTACAAATAATAATTACAATAATATTTGCTGAGACCTGGCCCTCTATGTGTACTACTGTAGATAACATCTACTGTATCCTCAGTGAAACCCAAAGCACATATTTACAAATGAGAAAGTGAAGCTCAGAGAAATTAAGTTACATGCTCAAGGCCAATCACATAGTCATGGCTACAATCTGTTTAGGAGCCAATAGCACTAGATCCCATTTCTTTAGCATGACTTTCAACAAAATTGTGGTGGCAATGGAAACTGTGGTAGAAGAAGAAAAGGTCAAAGATTGAAGGTCAAAGAAAAGTATGAATTTCCCCCCTTTAAAAAGAGGGGATTTATTTATGTCTCAATGTTGAAAAGAAGGAGTTAAAAATATAAACTGAAAGTAACTGTGATGTTATTAATGGAAATATGATAACATGATATCAAGCTGAGATATGGTGTGGTGTTAATAAATATTTTAATATTTATCTCTTTATTTTTCTGAGATAGGGATTGACTATGTGTGCAATCAACACTTGACCTCACTTAAAACTTAAATCTTCCTGCTTTAGCCTGAGCCACTGTCTTCTTCTTCTTCCTGCTCCTCCTCCTCCTTCTTCCTCTGCTTCCTCTCCCTCTGCTTCCTCTTCCTCTTCCCCTCCTCCTCCTTCTCCTTCCTCTTATTATCTTCTTCTCTCACTGCCTCTTCTACTTTTCCTCCTCTTTATCACCTCCTCATCCTCTTTCTTCTTTTTCTTTTTCTTTTTCTTTTTCCTTCCATCCTCTTCCTCTTCCTCACTCTCATCCTCCTTCTTCTTCTTGAATAGATAATTGTTGAGATTTTTCTTGTATAAGGGTAGTAAGAAGAAGCCTATAACTGGAGAAGGATCTACACCCAAAGAGAATATGCACTTGATACATTCTCGAGTTTCAAACCTGTATTGTTTTCTTGTGCTAGCTGTATATAATCCCAAAGTTTTAAGTCTTGACTTAGTATAATCAGGTCCAAATAAAATATATAAAACTCCTTTTCTTCTTAAGTATTGCTTATTTTATTGATATAAACATATGATATATTGCATTTTAAGTATTTTGATGTCAATCAATTTTAGTTTCCCTATAACCTTTTTTTTATTTTGCCTATACTATGGAGCCTGTAACCTATTTTTAAAATATGACTCCACAGATTAGTTGAAAATGATATTGGTTCACTTACAAGTCTTTATGTTTATTTAGGTGTTCATTTTATCTATCTATCTAGCTACTAGCTATAGTTTTTCTATAAATTTCCATCCTAATTATTCTTTTGAAATGTAGACAATGTTCTATTTTATGTAAGTGATTTCAAGAATGTTACTTTAAGATGAATCCCTTATCCCCTTCAGGTGCTCACAGTATAAGAGGACAAACGTATCAACCACTGATAAGATGGCACAAGAATTTTTTTCCTTCTAATCTGTATATTTTATGTATAACAGATAATTACTGAATGAATGCAACCACTCTTCCTGAAATGGCATGTCTGGGTCCCTTCACTCTTTTGCTAAATCATTTTCCCAACTGGTCTTATGCTCTGCAAGTCACTTAGCACATTATTGTCTTGGGATTTGTAAATTTCTTCTGGATGATTTACTTGCTACACTAAAAGCCACTTCAGCAAACCTGCTGGGTACTCAACTGGATATTATAGACAGGGCGTTAAGATTTTTTTCCCATGAAGTTAACACTTTAACTAGAATGTCAAATGAATAAGAGAAAACACACCATTCAAGAAAAATAGATGGTAAGATAGTCACTATAACACAGGAATATACAAATTCTGTTTTACTCTCAGTGAGAAAGGTACATGCAATACATTGATTTGGAATGTTACATTAGGTTTTGTTTTGTGATTGCCTTTTGTTATTATTGCTGTCTTTTGCTCCTTTTTTTCTATCCTTTTTCTACTTCTTTTGCTATGAAAAACAGTGTCACTGTATAGCCTTGACTGTTTTCCTGGAACTTCATACTTAGACCAGAACTCACAGAGATCTGCCTGCCTGCATCTCCTGGGTGCTGAGATGAAAGGTGTGTGCCACCATATCTTGCCTTCTTTAGTGTTTGTATATTTTTCCATAGGAATTTCCAGTCCCTGATTATCTCTGTCTCTAAATGACATACAAAATCTCTTGTGGATATCTCCTTATAAAATGCTTGTATATTTCCACTCATCGTTAGCTTCACGTCTTAGGATTCTTTGACTAAAGACAGACTTGCAAGAGATGAATATACACAGTTTCTTCATATGGAGTTCAGATGAGAAAAGAGGCTTCAGAAGGGAATATTGAAAGAAACAGAGAAACCCATGCAATTTAATACTTAGTTTTAAGGATGGCTAACAGTCACCAGGGGAAGTGCACTTGAAGAAACTAGGTCTGATGTCATGACAGTATGCTGAAGGGAATTTAAAGAGGCCATCTTCTTCTAAATCTTTGGTTACCAGTATCTTCAGACTCTCAAGATATAAAGACCAGTCCTCTCCTCTGAGGATCAGAAGAGAACTACTACAGTGGTGAACTTATGATTTCTTTTAAGAGAGAAGGGTTAGAGAAAAGAGAGAATGCTGTAGTATAAATGTGAATAGTTCCTAAAGGATCCCATGTTCAATATGCAATTTCTACTGTATGGTGCCAAGAAGATCTGATAATTTAACTTGCAACATGGTAAATACATTAAAAAGCAATTTTTAAATAACTAACACAGATCGTATTAAAGCAGATAGTAAGTGCCAAACTCATGTGTATGACAGTATATACTTTGCACGTTTATGATTTTTAACTTAACACCTACAAAAACCTCGCTAGGTATGTATTCTCATGTGTCTGTGATAGATAAATGATTTTAACTCAGAAAAGAGAAGCAACAATTATGCAACCATTCAACACCATCTGTGTAGAAAATAGTAATTATTTTAATGGTGCCATCCCACAGTGCATTTTACACTCCTATGTCATTGAATGTAGTAGTGAACATAAGAACTTGTCTTTTGATAACTCAAACCATCATTTCAAAGAACATTTATAAGGTTGTTTACAATATGCTCGCTCATGAAGGGGAAAGGTATATGTATATATAATTGCTCTTACCTCAAATCACTACAGCTTAGTCTAACAGTGGATTTTTGGGGCTTTCTTCTTTCCTTCTCTATCAAATCATTACCTGTTATTTTGCTTTGCTCTCAAGATATTGATCACTAACAATAAAACTCTATCCTGCATGAAGATTGCACTTCTAATCTTTGTATAGTAGGAAATTAGTTAAGTAAATGTCTCCCCATATAGATCTGAACCAGGGATAAGAGATCCCGATGGGAAGGAATAAGACAAATTTGACTTTCATTATTGCTGCCCAGAGCTTGCATTGCTTCTTAGACATAAGGCTCTTGTACTTTGCCAGTAGGTTTTGTCCAGATGTGACAATTTCAAGCACAATTTTATAGACAACCTCGTGTTAATTTTTTACTCCTCCATTTGCACTATCCTCCTTGTTTGCCCACACCCTTACTTAACTATTACTTCCACTTCTTACATTTTCCATTTTATTTTGCCTTATGCCTTTCAATAAATATCCCAACTATTTTGGTCCAACAACCCCAATACAGTAGGATTATTATTTTTCATTTTTATAATCTATTGGGTAAACTAAACTCAACAAATCATGTTATGTTGAGTATTTAATGCCCATCATTATTTCATTGTGCTTTCGTAGAAAATGTCTTACATATAAAAGTAGCTAATTGCATCTCCAACAAAATGACAGTGGCTAGTTAGTGCTTGATTTGTGCATAGCTAGTAATTTCCATGTGCTATCTCATTTGATTCATGTAATAAGATAACAAAGCAGACAACATATTGTTACTTTAGAAGTAAAGGGGATAGGTCTGAAATTAACTAGTCTGTCAGATATTTTATAGCTTACAAAATTGAAATTCACATATTGGGTTGCTACACTCCAAAGTTATAATTGTTCTTCTGTGTAGTGAGGAGCGGCGGGCAGGCCTGCTTTTTGTCCTGCCCCGCTCCTGGCCACCTCACTAGCTTATGCCCTGAGATAACAACACACAAACTGTATTCATTTAAACACTGCTTGGCCCAATATCTCTAGCCTTTTAATGGCTGACTCTCACATTTTGATTAACCCATATTTAGTAATCTGTGTAGCACCACGAGGGGTAGCTTACTGGGAAGATTCTAGCCTGTATCTGTCTCAGAGAGGAGAGTCATGGCAGCTGCCCTAGGCATCTGTCCCTGAGAGGAGAGGCATGGCGATTGGCCGAGACATCTGCCTCACTCCCAGCATCCTGTTCTGTCTACACCACCCACATATGTTCTAACTTATCAGGCCAGGCAGTTTCTTTATTAATTCTTCTGAGTCAAAGGCATTCATATTTTTCATGTAGACAAGCATATTTAAGTATATTGAGATGTGATATATGTTTTAAATGTATTTATAATATATATTGAATATCTACATGCATGTTTTTCTATAAGCACAGGTGTAGATATACATAAAAGTATATTTTCACATATGCACATATGTGTGTATGTGTAAATATAGGCACACCTAACAGATATGGAAGATTCATATCTAGACAACATAAAATGACAATAAATTTTGCAGCTAATTTTATTATAAGTAACTCTAATAAAAGTATTTGTTTCCCTATATGTACAAAAATTACATCTATGATGCATCACAATCCTTTGATAAGCAATATAGTGTTTCCTGAAATGTATTCTCATAATTTTATTCAAAATACTTTTACTAAGAATTGTTCAGGATATCCTGAACATTTGGTGAGATACAAAGCTTTAGTCGATGGAGATTGTTGCTCAATATTTGTAACTGTTCACTGCCCAGGGTGGTTGTTGCTAGACTTGGGGGCTATTATAGTGACCTTTTAAAATATTGAAGAAACTTTTATACTGAATGACTTTTACATGAAATACTTCCCTGAAGCATTCCATGATTTTTGATAGCTTTTTATCCAGAGTTAAAAGTTTTCCAAACCGGAGTTGGCGCTCTCAAACACTATTCCTGAATCATCAATTAAGTTAGGACAATGTTTTAAAACCTTTGCTATCATTTCAGCAATAACCACAGTCTCTTACCAGGATGAAATGCTTTGTAAAGAAACCATTTTCCTTGTTTATGCATAAGAAGCAGCTCTTTGTTGTTAAATATTTATGAAGAGATAGAAATAATTTAACTGTATCTTTAGCATGTAAGTACCACATCTGCAATTACTTCCTCAACTGATGTCTTAAACACCACAAGGTCATCAACTAGGGTTGAAATCCATTCCTTCTAAATTACCGTTTATGTGGAAAATTGACCAGCTTCTATGAATCACAAATTGTTTACGTGCAGTCAAAATGATCACCCTTTTCCATAACCTTTTCCATTTTCCCCCTCATATTCATCAGTAAAATCCTATGCAGCAGCTATGGCCTCCTAAAATGTAGTTCTTAAATAATGGCTTAAATATCTAAATTACTCTTTGATCCATGTAGGTGAGGAACGGGAACTGTGTTCATAGGCACAAAAGCCTATTTATGCATTTCTATACAAGTGTCTGAACAATAATGTACATTGTCAGTAAACAGTAGTAGTTAGAGATGTTTTTTTAATTATTTTTGAGGAATATGCCTCAATGGTCATCTTAAGTATGTGGTCAATCATGGTTGAAGGATCTACTTATACCATTAATTTCAAGCGATCTTTTACTATGAAGAAAACACCTTAGAAAATTAAAAAAGTATTTATAGTATAATTGTGTGTGAATTTCATGCAAATGGATGTAATTATATATATGTAATATATATATATATCCATATATATTACATAATTTTTTTTATCCAAATCAATCCTTATTCCTTCTCCAATTTCTCTCTGCTGTTGTATACTAGTTTCCTCTATAATTTAAATGCTCCATCCTTAAGGGAAGATAATTAAGACAGGAAATAAAGCTTTAGGAAGTACGTGAAACTAACCAAATTCATCAGGCTCTTCCTTGTCCAGGAATAAAAAAGTGGTAAAGATTGCTGAGAGTCAAAAAACAAACAAACAAACAAATAAACAAACAAACAAACACAACTCAGTCGGGCCAAGGTGGGGTACACCTTTAATCCCAGAACTCAGGAGGCAGAGGCAGGCAGATCTCTGTGAGTTCAAGGCTAGGCTGGTCTACAAGAGCTAGTTCCAGGACAGGCACCAAAACTACAGAGAAACCTTGTCTTGAAAACTCCCCAACCAAAAAAATTAGATTACTGAGATTCTTACAAAGCCAATCACAGAAAAGAGTCACATCAATGAAATTGCCTAGAAGAAACAAAAACCAATAGAATTGTTTGTAAGAGGCTCAGACCCACTGAAGCACCTGAAGAGATGTATCCACTTTGTGTAGCTGCCTGTAGGCTATTAGGTGTATTCCAGATTTCCGGCTTCTGTGAACTGCCATCTATCCCTAAATGGCTTTGGTGATGTACCTATCTTAGGTCATATTCTTTGTAAACAAATAAATAATTTTTATCCCAATAAAAATAATCTCAATAAAATATTTGTTTTACCCACTAAGTTAGACTTTGGTGGTCTCTATAGTTTGGTGTGTTGTCAATTCCTTATCTGTGCAAGTAGATATTGCTCACATCTCCCCAGGAATTGGGACCTATACCCCTAGCATCTTTTCCTTCCCAAATTCAATGCTCTTTACCAACACACCTACACACATGAACTCATGATTGCACACATGCACTGCACACATTCACCACTGTGTTCATTTAGTGATACTTATATTTATGTGTATAGGACTATTGACTAGAGTGCCTCCAGGCCCTTGTGCCTAAGGAAAATGGAATTTTCCTGTCTACCCACCTTTAGTGCCCTGCTCCCCTACTTCATGGGTTTTTACATTCGATTCTGAGGATGTCAACTATATTTTTCATACTTGTGAAGCAATGCTTGAACCAATGACTTTTTTCCTAGCCCTAATCCACTGGTTTTTATGTGACTATTGCACTGGCAAGCCTTCTGTTGTCGTAACAAAACAGAGGGTGTACTTTGCCCAAAGGATGTGAGTGAGAATTGGATCAATATCATTTAATTCATTTGGGCCCTAATTCCCATGCCCACAAATTGAGCTTCCTACATCATATTGTTATACCAAAGATAACAGACACTTACATTTTTAAAATGCTGTTCAGATAAATGTCATTAGAGAGTATTAACTAAGTATTAATTAAGGTTCCTTCTAGAACTGTTTTTAATCTTCACATGAGATACCAAATAATTAGTAATACAGATGAATAAAGGCAACCCTGTTTTCTCTGTCTCTTTGAAATTTGAGTAAATATTATTCTTATTAAAAGAGAACTCATAATATATTTTAATAATAATCCCTATATGTACCCATACATTCACTAAACATATGGATGCTTACTCAGCATTGTGATAAAAATATAGTAAAAATAAGTTACTGTTATCCTTTATTGTAAGAATCCCTGAAAATTTTCTTATACAAGTAGTTATTGAGTGCAATGCTATGTGCAGAACTGAAGGTTGGAGACAGATCTTTGATCAAGAACTGAGGCATGTACAGACATGGCTTTCACTATACAACCAAAGAAGCTGAGGGTCAGTCCAAAGGCTCCTATGTACAGTACTTGGAGTTCAGTAGTAAGTTCCAAGGGAAACTCATTCAACACAAACAGTATGAACAGTCGAGTATGAACTCAAAATTCTATGAAACTGCGTGACATGATTGCAATCTATCACTGAGGATGAAGTCAAGTGTAAAGAGAAATTATTGTCAGGTTGAGAAAGGACAGGAGTAGAGTATGGGCCAGTCCTGAAATTGAGGTTCATACTTAAGGTCACTTAAATCCATAAATGACAGGAGAATAAAGCTAACCTAGGAACAAAAGATTCTGAGAAAAATGAACACACCAAATGTGAGATACATGGAAAGTGAATCTAGAAAGAAGTTTACACCACACAGAGCTTCATACTTGTAGGTTTATGGAAAGCCCAATGGATGGTATTCTACCACAGGACAATGTGATCATATTTTTGTTTATTCTTCAGTCTTTCTTTTTGACCTCTAAGTATGGGAAAGAAAGATACTGCAAGTCAATAACACAACAAAATACAAAATAAAGAAGTCAGGGAAAATATTATTTATGTATCATATATGTCTCAGAATATATTTCTATCATTGTCTTTATGTTTTTGTTTGTATTGTTTTGCTATTGTCTGTTGAAAACTAGATTCTGGTGTGCTTAAATGAAGCTGATGTAAATTAATTTCTCTGAAGGAGTTTGTAGGTTTAGGTATATCCCCAATGAGACACACTTCAGATAATTATCCTTGCATTTGAAGACAACATGAGTATTTTAGTAACTGGTTGATTTCATAAAGTTAATACTGACAACTATTGAGATATGCAGCATTTCATGCAAGTGTATTAATAACCAAAATCATGGGTGCTCTGAGACCTTTGCACATAAGACACGGACATATGTGATTTTTAAATAAATATGATTTGCAAATATATGTGATTATATATTTATGTATATACATTATACAAACATCTTATATATATTTACCCTAATAAATGAATGTCAACAGACTCACCATTATGATTTCAGTGCTAAGGGCAATGTACACCATATAGTTTTTGAATGACTGACCACAAAGACTAAAAACAACACTCTTTGTAACACTTTAAGTTATATATAAAACATTTTTTAGAAAAAGAAAATCACATAGTTAAGAACATCTAAAAATATTTCATATCTTTTGTTCAAAAGTGTGAAAACCCTAATCTAATCAGAAATTCATTAACTCATCTGGATTTTGCTTCCAGTGGTTCTGAGTACTTAAATTTCATAACTTTTTGTGAATGTAATGACAATTAATGAAGGCAATATTTTTTTAGAAGTCTATTTTCTTTTGTTCTTTTTTTCCACTAGGCTATGCAACCTAACACTATTTTCAATTCTTTGAAACCACGCAGCATGTTACAGTACTTTTCATGATTCTCATTAAAAACCAATCTCATCCGTGTCTTATGTGCAAAGGTCTCAGAGCACCCATGGTTTTGGTTATTAATACACTTGCATGAAATGCTGCATATCTCAATAGTTGTCAGTATTAACTTTATGAAATCAACCAGTTACTAAAATACTCAAGTTGTCTTCAAATGCAAGGATAATTATCTGAAGTGTGTCTCATTGGGGATATACCTAAACCTACAAACTCCTTCAGAGAAATTAATTTACATCAGCTTCATTTAAGCACACCAGAATCTAGTTTTCAACAGAGAATAGCAAAACAACACAAAGAATTGTCTTATTAAGCTAAATGTATCAAAATTCAGCATCTGGTTTATTCCAATGCTTCTCCTTCAACTCAACTATTGACATTATTAATTTTAAACTACAATTTTTTTCTCTATGAAGAAGTGACTCTGGGATGATAAGGGAGAATGTGAAATTGCTAAATTTATTTTCTTTTTCTTTTAAAGAAAATGAACTTTCTTTTTTCATTTTACATACCAATCCCAGTTTCCTCTCCCTCCCCTCCTCTCCTTCCCTCCACCTATCCCCTTACCCCACCCCACCCCATCTATTCCTCAGAGAAGGTAAGGCACATTGCTTTGGGGAAGGTCCAAGACCTTTCCTACTATATCTAGGCTGAGCAAGATATCCATCCAAAGAGAATAGGTTCTCAAAAAGGCAGTACATGCAGTACGAATAAGTCTTGGTGCTACTGCCAGTGGCCCCGAAGTCTGCCCGAGACATACAACTATCACCCACATTCAGAGGGATTATTTTGTACCTATGCTGTCTTTTTCCTTGTCTGATTGGAGTTGGTGAGCTTCCATTAGCTCAGGTAAACTGTTTCAGTGGGTGTTCCCATCATTGTCTTGACCTCTTTGCTCATATTCTCATTCTTCCCACTATTTTCCTGAACTTTGGGAGCTCAGTCCAGTGCTCTGCTGTGGCCCTCTGCCTCCATTTCTGTCAGTTGCTGGATTAAGTTTCTATGGTGACATTTAAGATATTCATCAATCTTACTACAAGGCAAGACCAGTTCAGGCACCTTCTCCTTTATTATTTAGGTCTTAGCTTGAGTCATCCTTGTGGATTCTTTTGAATTTTTCTCATGCCAGGTTTTTTGTTTGTCCCTTAATGGCTTAATGACATTCTGGACTGTGGGCCATTTAGACCTTTTAAGCTGGTCCTCACATAGGTGTGGAGTTCGGATCCATGTGGGCTCCAGATAAAGGTGGACATGAAAAAGAAATCCCATACTAGCTCAGAGTTGAGTATAATAAAGGGTTATTTATTTAGGGGTAGACTCAAAGATCACAGTCCTCTGCTCGAATGGAAAATCAAAAAAATTCCAGGTGAAGGTTCTATGGTGATATGCAAGATATTCATGAGTATGGCAATAGGATCTGGACATTTCTGGCACCCTCTCCTCAGCTGCCCAAGGACCAAGCTGGGGGCGTCTTCCTGGACACCTGAACCTTCACCTGGCATTGGATGGAGAAAATGACAGAGCCCCACATAGGAGCACCGGACTGAGCTCCCAAAGTTCTGATGAGGAGCGGATGGAGAGAGATAATGAGAAAGAAAGTCAGAACCATGAGGGATGCGTTCACCCACTGAGACGGCAGGACAGAACTAATGGGAGACCACCAAGTCCACTTGGAATGGGACTGATGGAACATGCGACCAAATCGGACTCTCTGAGGGTGGCTGATGGTGGAGGCTGACCGAGGAGCCAAGGACAATGGCGATGGGCTTGGTCTCTACAACATGGACGGGCTCTGTGTGAGCCTTGTCAGTTTGGTTGCTCACCTTCCTGGACCTGGGGGGAGTTGGGAGGACCTTGGACTCAACATAGTGTAGAGAACCCTGATGGCTGTTTGGCCTCAAGAGGGAGGGAGTGGGTGTGGGGGTGGAGGGGAGGGGAGGGAAGGGGGAGGAGGAGGGGAGAAGATGGCAATTTTTAATAAAAAATAAATAAACTGGAAAAAAAAATTCCACAGCTGAAAGAGAGAGTGATCACATGCTTTACACTGGCATTTATATCATCAGAGGCTGCGCCCAAGTGGGCAGGTAACTTAAAGGCTATTGGCTGTAGAGAAGAGCAAAACGGCTCTTTGCAATTCCCACAGCAGTAAAGTACCACTTCAAGCAAATAACGAGCATGCTTGGTTGTTATTTTGATGTGGGTAAAATGACAATTTATGATGGATAGCTCTAGTGGAAACTTCAGTGTGCTGAAACATCAATACTAAATCTAATTTGTCACAAATATCTTGTTATACTTAGGTGGACCCTGAAGAATGGTCAGAAGGAATGAATCCCATACTATATGCAGTGACAATTAGAGTTTATACAGTGACCAGATTCATTATGTGCAAATCTTAGACATTTTTAGGGAGTCAAACACTTGAAATCAAATTTGTATATCATGTTTTCTAAACTAATCCAGGAAAGTGGAAATACATGACTCTTGAGCTCCAAATGAAGTTGCAGAAAAACTGTAGAACCTTGTATCTCAGGTATATAGATTTGGTAGAGTGTGTCCATTGCACTCACTAGACAGTGGATTCAATACCCACCATTACCTGGGAATTTTCTAAAGCCAAATGATTGTTGTGGACATGTTCAACCTGATTTATGATATTATATTAGACTCTGGTTTACCCATGAACTTAGCAAGACATATGATTTAAATAAGTTTCATATTTTAAAAGCCAGTGATCAATTACTGTTTATATTATTTTCATTACTAATGGTTTAACAGACTTTAAAAATAAAGGTGGTTTCACATCTAACACACTATTCCAGTTTAGTTTTTTTTATGCTGGATTTCTCAGAACATAACTTTGCTGACATATTAATAAATGCTAAGGCCTACTGGAATCTCTAGATATACTATTTTGGTTCATAAATAACATTATACCTGAGGCACACTTTCTTCTCCAGAAGTTTTCTAAGCTCCTTCTAACACCATAAACACAAGGTAGTAGGGCCAGACAAGCAATAGGTTTAATTCTCTATGGTCTGTGATTCAAATACATTGTGTTTTAAGCATCATATTCTTACCATCAAGTTTTGGAGGGTAGCCAAGAACTTTAGCAATAGCCTCTAACATTTTGAGGCCTCTGTGACTCCATTGGTCAACAATTCAAAATGAACAATAATTCTTAACCTCACTCAGCTGTGAATCCTGCAAGCTACATCAACAGCTGTCATGATAACATATGCCCACTGCTGCAATTCTGATGTAAATATTATTGGAATAACAGAACATTTTGTGATTGGATCTGTGGTCTAATGTATGAGATGGAACTCATAACTAATAGTGCTAAATGGGGCAAATACCAATACCTAAGTAGGACATAGGCCCTAAGGGAAATTCAATACTGTTATTCTGCAAAACTGACATAATCTTAAAATGATTCTTAATGATTTATAGTTATATCTGTAATTAAGAACATTTCTTAGTTCTCATCAGTGAAATGTCTCCTTGCAGTAACTGATATTACCACAAATTGTTTAGGTGTAGAGAATAAAAAGACTTTTGCATATTCAGTCCTAAATGGGACATTCATATAACACCCCTCACTCAAATTGACTATTTGGAATGTATTTCCAGATCTGAGTTTTTGCAAGTAATATCCAACCTCTCTACCAAATGTCATAATTTTATTGGAATAGTGAATAAGAGTGTGGTAAGACTGAAAAATGTTGTATCTCTTAGTATAAGAAAGCCAACTCCTCATTGACACAGATAGAAAATATGTGGGTATTGTCTTTAATAGATAAAACTAAGAGAAGGGTTGAAGAAGAGGCAGCGACAGAAGGGCCCACATGAAGTCATTTAGAAAGAGATTGGTAGGAGCTACAATGCAGAGTAGAGGGCTAAAATGTGATCCATGTTCAGCAGCAGTTAGATTGCCTTTTTGGTGGATGTGAATATTTCACGTTTTTCCTTATGGAAATAGGCTTGCTTGTCATAGTGCTGATGTCTGGAAAGACCATGATCCAGTTGCCATCATAACATGCATCTCTGGAGTGCATAGAAGTTCCCATTCATATTCAGTTGGTCATATGTGTCTTATCAATGTCATAGAATATATCACAGCAGATTTATGGGGACTATACTTTCATTCACTAGTAATTTCATTGAGTCGTAGATTTCAGCATATCAATTTTGTAGAGGAGGGTACCATATATATTATCATGGTTAACTCTGCCTCAGTTTCATGTTCTTGTTATGTGCAGACAGTTACTTGTTACTAATCTCAGAACGTTTGACTTTTTCAGGTATAAAATCAGAAGTCTGAAGTTGAAGCATCTCATGCAAGTGTCAGCTACTCAAAACTTATAGGGAGACTCTGGGTGGATCTATCCTGAACCCAGTTCACCTCCCACTTGGGAATCTATGAAATCAGGTAAATTATTGCTATTCAAAAATTCAGTCATACAACAAGCAAGAAACAAATGTTCCAATTCCAAGGGAAGGAAAACTTGAGAAGAAAGTTGTGACAAACCTTAAAAATTATAAATCCTGAAGCATTTAGATTATATGCCCTTGTCTCTGTATTCCCACTCTCAGATCATGGGGAAGGAAGTCCTACTTTTGAGCTGGAGCTTTGCTTTGTACAGCTAAGCACCCAGGGGTGAACTTTATTTGTTCTTGTTGTTTGTTCATTTGTTTTCTTCAACAGTCTCATGACAACCCAACTGGACTTAAGCTCATTAGGTAGGTGAGGATGACTATGAATTTATGATTCTTTTGTCTTAACCTCCCAAGTTCTGGGTTTGAGGGTTGGAGCCAACATACTGAGCTTATATCTGAGGACTGAACTATGTGTTTATGCATGCTATCTAAGCACTCTTCCAATGGAGCTACATCTCTAGCCTGCTGTTTTAGTAGTTTCTAAGTAATGTACACATAGCTAATTAGTCTATTTTTATTGGTGAGTATAATTCCCTGCTGTCATTTATCTATTAAACTCTTCATGAAAAAATATGATTGTTTGTAATTAGAGATATTACAAGCTGAAGGATGTTGAAATGGTCTCACATGATCTGAATACTGAGGCTCATTCCCTAGACATGAACTGTAACTGATGAAACTTGGAAGCAGCTCTATCACATATTTTATATTTTATATGGAACAGCATAAATCTCCATATATAAAATAAATGCCTCAGTAAACTTACTTTTATTACTAGGCTTATAAAATTAATCAACAAGAGTTATAACTGATTTTGCAACTGTCCTACTTTGAAATGCTTGATTCTGATCCACCAGTCTTCATTTATAACACTGCTGTGGTGTATGGTGTGGGTGATATAATTTGTAAAAGTAAATAAATAAAACCACTCTCCTTTAATATAGTATTCAAAATTGTACTCATATTTGACCCTCTAGACCAATTTTCTAATACACATTTAAAGTCCACTACAATTTCAGTCAAAATTTTTGACAGATATTATTCTCTGAAGCTGTATCTTATGGGCATGCATTATTATTGCTGGTTTCTTACGGAGGAATTGAAAAACTGGCAGCTGAGTGGTTTTATTAAGACATACTGGTAGGGCAGACAGATAATCTATCTAATTTCTCGCATCAAGCAGGCTTTTTTTTATCTCCATCTAATTTGTCTGTTCTGTATTTTAAAATTAATAGGTCTACATAGATAAACTAAGACAAGAATTTGTTCTATTTTTTAAAAAGTGCAGCTAGTCCATATTCCTTGTGTCTATAGATATTTTAATGACTTCACCAGATTTCTTTAAAGAAAAAAACCTGCATTTTAAAAGCAACTCCAGTCACATGTCTCAGAAAGACCACTTTACAGGGAAAATTAAGGTTCTTTGGCATTTTGAAAATTTCTGACTTCATGGCCAAACAAGCATTTTTGGTGTGTTAATTCTTGTGTGCCAATAGGGCATTGAAAGTCATTAAGCATCAGTTGATAAATCTAAATGGATGCACCATGCCCAGAGGCTATAAAACTGTGAGCAATGAAATAACCTCTCGAAACTCCACCCAAGTTGTGGTTAAAACTGCAGTATTTGAACACTGTAAAATTATCAATGAGTTCCTGTGCATGATTTAGTAGCCCATAAATGTGGAGGATTAAATTAGAAATGACCTCTAGCCTGGAATCTCAAAAGGCCTTTTCCTGCAAAATAGAGCATGAACTTGGAATGAATGGAATTGCTATGTTACACATGAGTACATGGACAAAAGTGATGTAATCTAAATACAGATTTCTTAATTTACTTTCCATTTAATGTAGGAAAAACAATATTCTTTCCTGAAGAAGGGCTAGAACAAGTTCCCTGATCCATTCTTTAATCAATCAGCAAGAGACTAATTTTTCTTTAAGGAAAACAAATTATGATGGAATGCTTGGCATGGTAAAAGTCCTGTGACTCAAACTAACTGAACATTGCCATTTCCAAAGACTGGAAGTTGTAGGAAACTGGGAGCAGAACTGTGCCCCCAAAAGTAATGTAACGAAATAGAACCACCTTTTTGGAAGCCTGCCCACAAAACAAGTACTTTAAACACTTTCATAGCAATTGGAGCACTGACGCGTGGTCTTGTCTCCTATACTTCAGGCATCTCTATAGCTCAGCTTGTAAAATATGGCAAAAGGATTTGGAAGGATACTTTTCCTCCCTTCTGGATTCTCTCCTAGAGGTTTTCAGACATATTTAAGCTGGACAGATATTTTTAATATCAATCCTTTCTTTTTAAAATAACCTTGCAAAGATTTTAAGGATAAATAAATCACATGAGTTCACACCAGCATATAGAAAACATTTCTTGCAAAATAAACAAGACAAATAAGATTGAGGGATGACAATGTTTGGTTTTCAATTTACACAGAACCATATTTGATCTGCAATGCTTAAAACAAATTCTAGTCACCAGCCATCTGACATACTCTCCCACATTTCTCACTGTTAATTCGAAAATTCCCTTGATTGGCACCAACCTTGGAGTTAACTGCTTGGAATGAATTTCTGTGAATGGTTTGCAAGGATTCAAGTGGGGTCCCTTGAATTAGAAAGTTACATGAGTATAAGGAGCTGTACCTGTGATTCACATGCTCTAAAATATACTATCATGCGGTATAAAAAGATCATTTACTGAACAGGAATGAGGACTGACAAATGACAGCACTTGAATTCAAAAAAGCCTTAAGTAAGTAGGTACTAAAACATTATGGGTAATTGATTCAAAACCTTTCAACCAGATGTTATCTCTGACTGTGAAGGACCTATGTGGTCCATTTGGATTTTAAAATATTTGTCTGCATTATTCTGACAAGTTATGCTGGAGAGCAGTTATTGATATGTGAAAAATGCTAGTCTTGGGATTTAACTATGGATTGGGGTTAGTGAATGGGATTAACCATGGATGGGTTTGATAAGTTTCAAAAAGTGAACATGTAATCATGACTCAACCTTAGAACTAGGTCACACAGGGTGTAATTTTAGATATTATAAATTAAAACTATGATGAAGATTTTTTTAAGACCTAAAATCTTTTTCTTTCTTTCTTTCTTCTTCTCTTCTTCTTTCTTTCTTTCTTTCTTTCTCTTCTCTCTTTTTTCTTCTTTCTCCCTTTATTTCTCCTCTTCTTTATCTCTCTCTCTCTTTCTCCTTTATTTCTCTCTCTTTCTTATCTCTCTTCTTTCTTCTTTCTTTCATTCTTTCTTTTTTATTAAAAATTTCCACCTCCTCCCTTCCCATTTCCATCCCACTCTTCCCAATCCCCCTCCCATTCCCTTTCCAGTCCAAGGACAGTCAGAGTTCCCTGCCGTGTGGGAAGTCCAAGGTCCTCCTCCCTCCATCCAGGTCTAGGAAGATGAGCATCCAACAGGCTAGGCTCCCCACAAAGCCAGTACATGCAGCAGGATCAAAATCCAGTGCATTGCCCTTGGCTTCTCAGTCAGCCCTCATTGTCCAACACTTTCAGAGAGTCCAGTTTTGTTCACATGCTCCATCAGTCCCCAGTTCCAGCTGGCATTGGTGATCTCCATTAGATCAGCCCCACTGTCTCAGTGGGTGGGTGCACCCTCACGGCCCTGACTTCCTTGCTCATGTTCTCCCTCCTTATGCTCCTCATTTGGACCTTGGGAGCTCAGTCCAGTGCTCCAATGTGGGGCTCTGTCTCCATCTCCATCCATTGCCAGATGAAGGTTCTATGGTGATATGCAAGATATTCATCAGTATGGCTATTGGATAGGGCCATTTCAGGCTTCCTCTCCTCAGCTGCCCAAGGAACTAGCTGGGACATCTCCTTGGACCACCTGGGAACCCATCTAGAGTCAAGTCTCTTGCCAACCCCTAAAATGGCTCCCCTTAATTAAGATATATTACTTCCCTGCTCCCATATCCACCCTTCCTCCATCCCAATCGTCCCTTTCCCAAGCTCTCCCATCCTTCCCATTCTCACTTTTCTCTCCCATCTCCCCCTTACTCCTACCCCCACCCCCACCCCCAAGTTCCCACTTTTTGCCTGGCAATCTTGTCTACTTCTAAGATCCAGGAGGATATAACTGTATGTTTTTATTTGGGTAACATTCTTATTTAGCTTCTCTAAGATTACTAATTATAGGCTCAATGTCTTTTTTATGGCTAGAATCCACTTATGAGTGAGTACATATCATATTCATCTTTTGGTCTGGGTTACCTCACTCAGGATAGTGTTGTTCTATTTCCATCCATTTGCATGCAAAATCAAGATGTCCTTGTTTTTTACTGCTGAGTAGTACTCTAACATGTATACATTCCACACTTTCTTTATCCATTCTTCCATTGATGGGGCATCTAGGTTGTTTCCAGGTTCTGGCTATTACAAATAATGCTGCTATGAACATAGTTGAACAAATGCTTTTGTAGCATGATAGGGCATCTCTTGGCATATTCCCAAGAGTGGTATTGCTGGATCCTGGGTTAGGTTATCCCGAATTTCCTGAGAAACCACTACACTGAAAAATTGGTTGCACAAGTTTGCATTCTCACCAGCAATGGATGAGTGTTCCCCTTACTCCTCATCTTCTCCAGCAAAGGCTATCATTGTTTTTTTTTTTTTTTTTTTTTTTTTTTTTTTTTTTTTTTTTTTTTGATTTTAGCCATTCTGACAGTGTAAGATGGTATCTCAAAGTTGTTTTGATTTTCAATTCCGTGATGGCTAAGGAGGTTGAACATGACCTTAAGTGTCTTTTGGCCATTTGAACTTCTGTTGAGAATTCTCTGTTCAGTTCAATGCCCCATTTTTTTTTTTTGAGTAGCAATTCTAATTGCTATTCACATTTTTATTTTTTTATTTTTTTTCCTCATTTTTTTATTAAAGATTTCATATCCTTCCCTCCTCCTTCCCCTTTCCCTCCCCTCCCTTCCATCCGTACCCCCACTCCACCCCTCTCCAAGACAAAGAGCCATCAGGGCCCATTTTTTTATTGGATTAATTAGCATTTTAAAGTCTAGTTTCTTGCCTTCTTTATATATTTTGAGATCAGACCTTTGTCTGTTGTGGGGTCAGTAAGATCTTCTCCCAGTCAGTAGGTTGCCTTTTCTATGAAACCATTTGTCACTTACAAATGTGGAAGAACAGTTATAAAGGGGAAAGAGCGACTTGCAGCATATTCCTCTTCTCATAGTTGGTCCCATTTCTGAATTATAGTTCTCTTTATTTAATTTTATATCATTAACTAAGCTTTCTACAATTCCAAATGAATTAACAGCAGTGGCTTTTGGGGCTGCTAAAGTACCCTTTTAATACCAACTCTTTTTTCCCTCCTCATCTTCATCATTTAACAGTTCCTCAAATGCACAGAAGTAGATATCTCAACTTTTATTCCAGATGCTCGTAGACATGTGTAACTTCTATTTTAGACTTTTGACATCTACAACAACAGGGGAAGAAATTCTCATGATTTAAAGCCATTAATTTCATAACAACTTTAATAGAAAATAAATACACCATTGGAAACTGGCTCAAAGCCAATGCTCAATAATATGTTACTATATGAATTAATAATAAAGTGAAAGAGCACCTTCCTGTCCATGAAATCAGTTTCTTTTATCTTTCCCAGTGATTTTGGATTTATTGCCATCAGTCTCTGAGTAAAAATGATTTGCAATAATGTGCCCTCCACTGTGAAATTTTAAATAACTTATTTACTAAGAGATGAGAAATAGATGAGTACAGTCTATTTGTATATTAGCATTCATGACTAAGAATGTACCCTCTGTCATTTGCCTTGTATTCAAACAATGACTGTGCTGTATGTTTAATGACCTTGTGTAAGTTGTCACAATTAATATAATTTTTATATATAATAACCATGGAGATTAATAAAAATTAAAGTAAAAAACAACAGGGACAGCACCTCACTTTTCCTTTTATAATTGTCCATATATTTTAGGTTCTTTTCTAGGTAGCTATATCACAACCTTAAATATACCAAAAACATTTTAGATACTCTACGTATTATCAAACAGGTAAAAATATTTAACAAATTTTTATACAAGAGGGACTTCTACTAAATTCCTACAAGCAGCTTCTATGTTGGCATATTCTGAATCAAGAATTTCAATGATAAAATGTTATCATTTGGGCTTTTACAACTTACCAGTTGCATGCAATAAAACAGAAAAAATTCCCCAGTAATTATTTGTGGGTTTTGTGGCTTAAATCATTGAAGAAGAAAAAAAAACTGAATGAATAACTGATATTGATAACATTTTGTGTTCAGGACCAAGAACAAGGAGAGTAAATGAGAGACTGAGATTTAAAAGGCAAAGTAGAGCCTAGATAGGCACACAGATTGCAGACAAGGAATTTTCTATGGACAGATTTTTCTTTTATGCATACAATGAGCTATCATTTTTAGTGCAGTTTTGACTCAGTATTTGTGAATTTGGACTTGGCTATCATCATATCCATGACTGCTGTTCTTTTGTGACTGAAAACTGAAACCCCGGGGGTGATCTGCTTTCCATGCAGGGTTTCCTCCCCATAGGACTATGTAATGCTTGACGTTACAGACTTAGGTCATTCACACTGCTGCTGCGGAACTCCATACGCTGACATAAAATGAAAACAAAATTAAGTTTTCCTAAGTTAAAGACAATCCACAGGAAATAGCAGGAATTCCACTACACACATCTCTGGTTCACTTATGTGAAGAAGACCCTACTGAAATAATTTGAAACTGTCTCTTCTGCTTTGTTTTTTGTTTTTTGTTTTGTTTTGTTTGTTTGTCTGTTTTGTTTTTTGGGGTTTTTTTTTGGCTTTTGGCTTTTCTGTCATGAAAAAAAAAGAATGCTTTCAAGAAATATGTCAAGGAACTCCAGATATCTGTACATATATTTATGCCTATGTGTTTTTCTTTGGGTAAAAAATATTATGCTTTTGAACTATTTTTAAAAAAGTTCTAAAGTATGTAGCTATTTAATAAAATCATTTTGCAAGCATCATGTTTGGAAATTTACATAAAAGTCTGACAGTTGCTACACTATATTGAATTGTCCTTCATATCTTTGAGTATACTTGTAGTTCATTACCAAACACTCCATTTTGAACATGCTGTTTTATGCATTGTTACTTTATTAAGTAAGTCATACATTGTTTCACTGAATCACATAATAGAACACACTTTTTTCATTTTACATGACATGTTATATTGTGTTCATAGTGGAGCACAGAATAAACTCAGGAGACTCTGATGTAGTATAGAGTGCCATTTATATGTATACTGTCAGCCCAATTGTCATTGCCAGGTAAGTCTTACATTTTGGAGCATGCAATCAGTGTGGTTTAAGGGGGGAATCATTTGAATTACAGTCACTTTTATTGTGCTATCTGCTGGGTACTAAGCAAATGAAGACTAGAAACCATCCCTGCTTATGTATCGTATGACATTTGCATAAGAGGTGAAGAATAACACTGGTAAATATTAATAAGCTTGAAAACTATTTTGCACTTTCTTAGTATGAAAATATTTAAACACAAGATAAACCAACTTAACTCAGTATTTATTGTTCACTGCAGGACAGACCATACCATGTTGGTGTCCATTGTTATTTGGGTATCAGCAGAAACTCATAGTCTGTGTGCAAGGAGAGAATCAGAACAAGAAATGCTCTCAGAAATGACGGCAAGATATACGTCTGGTGAAGGTTTTATGTTTTGAAAGTGACTTGATCTGGAAAAACCAAAAAAGCGTCCAAGATACACCATACTTCCTAAGTCATTGGTACTTTTATGATGAATTCAGAAGGGATAGTAGATGGTATTAGGGCAAAAATGTTCCCTAATGCTCCTGCCTGGGTCAGGGTATGAAGAGGAATTATATTTCCTGCTCTAACTATGTCAGCTTTCATCAAATGACTGGATTTGGCTGATAAAATGTTCTCCATTTCCAAGAAAAAGCTTTCAGAAGCATCACATAACCCCCAGTGTTCTCTGTTCCTTCTGTTTTAGGAAGGCTGTGTTCTCGAAAGCTTCTCCATTAGCTGGTTCCAAAAATGAGAAGAACAAAGCAAAGCCACATAATGAAGAGAGTGAGGGCAGAAAACACACCTCTGCCCAATTAATCACTAAAATTTCGAGGCTCCTTTTTCTGGAATCAAATGTAGTTAATGACAGAAAAAGAAAGGGGGAGAACATCCTTGAAGACTGCACCTGTTTTCCCTCTTTCTTCTCCCTCTCCCTTTTACACACACACACACACACACACACACACACACACACACACACGCACGCACACAATGTAGGTACACGCTGATAATGAAGCATCCATTGTATTATGTTACAAAGTAGTGAGAGTAATGTGCTTTATCTACGTACAAACAACAGAGAAAATTCACATGGAAATATTTTAGTGCCCCAGTTGTGGAGGATCTCATGAGTTTGGAGACTCAGGGTAATTTTTTTAATAGACCGCTTAACTAGGCAGCAGCAAAATGCTACATGAACATGATGTATTAGAACTATATCTAATGAAACATTACATCTAAGAGGTAAAAAATAAAGCTCATATCAACTTGAATGTCTTTAGGTGCTACATTTGTTGAGAATATATCAGATTCACTAACAGAATTAACTAAATTATGGAAAAAACTGCTAAGACAAAAATTGATTATTTTATAAGTACTATGAGAACCCAAGACCGTAAACTACTAACAGGAGTCTGTAGATGTCCATTGGACAAATGAGGGTTTGATACTGGGAACAGACCCTGTGAGTAGAAATACTGACTTGGAATTTATAACCCTGATTAAGCAGATGATATCTGAGGTGTCAAGGATTTGAGTTTCAAAGTTGATGGTATGAGATGAGGAAGAAGTGCATCTAAAAACCGTTAAAAAGGCAAGAAAATTTGTGATTTAGAAATGTGTTCCTTTTTCTCTTTGGTCATCTCTAAAATGGGGCCGGAAGTTGCACCATGACTGTAGGTTGCCTTGGATGTTTCTGTTTCCCTAAATATGAAGTTTAAATCATTCCTCTCCAGGTTGACAAAACTAGGAGATGGCACCTTTTGAAAACTGTGTATATGTTAGCTGCCCGGCATATGATATTTTCTTATAACAGTATGAAGAACTAAGGCAGTTGGAAATTTAAGGGAGTATTAAATGATAAGGTTTACCTAAATACTTCTCACAATGATTGGTCCAATGTAGAGGAATCAATGCCCTCCCCTCTCTTCCCAAAGTCCTTTCATCCCACCACCATTGATATAGTGATTTTGCAAACTTCTTGTTAACATCCCTCTTCTGTTACTCACTTACAATCTTATCTTCATTCCTTCAAGTAATTTTCTGACCAGTGTTCAATGTTCCACTATAGAAATAACCTAACAAAGGTGCTTGTCTGAGCTGGTGATCTGTTTCGAACAACATTTCTATTCTCTGATCCAAGAAGGACCTATAGAAAAAAAAAAAAAAAAAAAAAAAAAAAAAAAAAAAAAAAAAAAAAAAAAAAAAACTTACTGCTAAAAGTTAATTGTATGGAAATTGTGTGTCTCAGAAAGGTTATATTCGGTTTAAACAACACAGGGGAAGAGCAACAGGAAGACAGTATTCAGAAAAATAAGTCCCGGTGTGAACCCTATTTATGAACACATGCAAAATAGAGAACACGCACATCTTCCATGTTACCTAAGTTCAAACCTTCAGGGTGATTTCTGACTACGCACTCTTGTTTTGTCCTTTATCCAGGTTGATTATCACATATTTTTCACCTCGGCAACTATGTGTTCTCACACAGACCTAGGTCATTGAGCTCTGACAAATGAATAGCCCCTCTTTCCATATCTGTCTTCTATAATTTATTCTCTACACAGTGGTTTTACAGATTTGAAGTTATTAGAGGAAATACAACTTCCTGGCTTTCATTATTTCACTGCTTTGGGAAAAGACCCTGATATATTGATATAACTGTGCTATGTCTTTGGGTTTCAAATCAGAGATAGACTCCTGATTGAAACCTGACACTCTAACAAAGCCTTTTCTGATGCTTAGTGCTTGCTGGGCAAAGACATATTGGCTTTAAAACTCTGTGGGTGTCTGTTTGTTGTTATCTTCTACATGAAAAGATAAACTCGATTTTTCCCTTTCTGAGGCCTAATTGTTAATTATTTAACTTTCTCTTACATAAATCAGATGTTCTATCCTACCTGTAGTCCAAATGACACTAAGCATTTGTTGTATTGCAAAATATAAACATAGTATAATATAAATACAAGTGTAATTATGCTATTCCCATTAAAGGTATCAAACTAATTTACAGTTATTCATTTTGAACTATTTCACAGTATTTGATCTCCAATTGAGATATTCTGTTTTCTTTAAGACTTGAGTTTTAGTCTCATTCTCTTTTTTCTTTTTTGCCCATTTCCTTTAATTATTGCCATACATGGTTTGAAGATGACCCTTGGGAGGTAATGTTAGCAATGTGAGCCTTGGAACCGTACTTCATACACCTAAATTCTTATTTTCCAGCTAGAGGACCAACCTTAGCAATGCATTTAAATTCTTTGTATATCACATTCTTGATCTCTAAAATAGAGATAGACAGCTCCTGCCTATAATGAACTGACGAGGATCAAACAACATTCACAAAAAGATTAGTTAATCTCAGGCTGAAGGGCTTGTTATTATAACTACTCTTTGCATTCCTGAGTTATATTTTGTATCTTCTCTTATCTGAATGTCTTTCTCTGTTCTATGACAAAATCTCCAAAATTTATAATATCTATCATAAAACCTAGATCAAATATAACCTTTTGGAGTCAGTCTCCCCAAACTACCCCACATATTTAGTTTTTTGTCTCTGTGTGTTGAACTGTTATTGCCTATCTGTAATCAAAGGTTTGTCTATCCATCCCTGTTCCACAGCCATTTCTAAACAATCACTCAGAGGCTTATATTAATTATAAACATTTCACTAATGACCAGAGGGCAACACATATTTTTTATTTATTTTTTCTTTTTTCTATTATTATTATTATTATTACAAATTTTCACCTCCTCCCATTTCCCTCCCCCTTCTCTCAACCCCCCTTCCCCTCCCTCTCCAGTCCAAAGAGCAGTCAGGGTTCCCTGCCCTGTGGGAAGTCCAAGGTCCTCACCCCTCCATCCAGGTCTAGGAAGGTGAACATCCAAACAGACTAGGTTCCCACAAAGCCAGTACCTGGAGTAGAATCAAAACCCAGGCCATGTCCTTGGCTTCTCAGTCAGCCCTCCATGTAAGCCACGTTCAGAGTCCGATTTGATCACACGCTCCATCAGACCCAGTCCAGCTGGCCTTGGTGAGCTCCCAGTAGATCGGCCCCACTGTTCTTAGAATAGAGAGAGAGCATCCCACGGCACCTATCAACAGAAATCATCAGTTTCTGTCACTCCGCTTTAATCATTGTTACACACACATACACATTCCTTTTTTATCAATAGTCTCTAAAACCAATGAGGAATATGTCTATGCCACCATCTGTCTTGAAGTCGTTGCATTTGGCAGAATGTTTCAAACATCACCCAGATCAAAAAGATATGTATGTTGGAAGAATATCTGGAACCAAATGTTTTACATTTTACACCTTATTGTCTTCTCTATGAAAGAATAACTATGCATATCTCTAGTAAAACCAGGGAAGTAGGAAATACTTCAAAAGACCTATTTACTTGTCAGGGTCTATTGACCTGATACTAATATCATACCTCCTATGACATATTTCATTTTTGAGACTAAAGACATTTAATAAGACTTCTGGGAATGATGACATTTGAGGAAACAAGAGTTATCAGGGCTAAGTATAACCCTCAAGCAAAAGTTTGCAGTTTGAATCATAAGAGTATGTACTCCACAAGTCTTAAAGACTTCTGTAAGGAGGAGTTATTAGCAGATAATTATTGATGAGGAAGGGATAATCAGTCCTTCCTCAAGGTGTCACCACTGATAGCTTTCCCATGTTCCAGAGGATGTTGCCACACCCATGCATATATAGGCAGCGTTCACTGAATTACTGAATTTAGTAGGTATCAAACAAAAGAAATAATAAAAGGTATGTGGGTCTCTGCAAATACCAGACCGAGGAGAGTAACAATCTGAGTAAGGAAGAAGAAAGTCCAGTTCGACAAGACTCGATAGCTGTGTTGGTTCAAACTAGAATCACTACAGCAGTGACTCTCGCCCTTCCTAACACTGCCACCCTTTAATACAGTTCCTCATGTTGTAGTGACCCCAACCATACACTTTTCTCAGTGCTATTTCATAAGTGCACTTCTTCTATTGCTGTTATGAATAGTAATGTAAATATCTTATGTGAAGAATATCTAATATGTGACCCCCCAAAATGTCGGGACTCACCGATTAAGAATCACTGTTCTAGAGTCTGACTCTAGGCAGTTTATTTTAGGCATATTTAAGTACAGTGCAATTTCAGGGGGGCGGTTCCTGGTATAGTACAGTCTTATGTGTACAATGAGGCATAATTACACTGATCTCTTTTTAAAGTGCATTCACTTCTTCCATGAAGACGGAGGTCTAGAGATAGGCTACATGTGCTATCTTGCTATCTTAAGGGCTTAAAAGAGGACATGTTGTGTTCTCAGTCATACAAACAGAAGCACAGAAGTCAACATGGCTATCAGCCACCTCTGGTGTTGCTTGTGGGAACCTGGAGGAGCTGCTTGCCATGCAGATAGCACAGAAATCACCCTGACTATTACACACCTTCATCCTCAGTCTTCTGGGTTGAAAACAGGTTTTGTATCTCTTATTTTGAAGAAATTCTGCCTGTTTAGCTCATGGTTTCCTAGTGCATATATGTGAACACAAGGACTTTTGTGCTTCTGGCAGGCAGGCAGGAAGGCAGGCAGGCAGGCAGGCAGGCAGGCAGGCAGGCAGGAAGGAAGGAGGGAAGGAGGGACGGAGGGAGGGAAGAAAGGAATGAAGAAGAAAGAAAGAAAGAAAGAAAGAAAGAAAGAAAGAAAGAAAGAAAGAAAGGAAGGAAGGAAGGATGGAAGGAAGGAAAACAAGCAAAAGTAGGAGTAGCACCAGAAGCAGCAGCAGAGGAGGAGAAGCAGTTGTAGGAGAAAATGCAGTAGTTGTTATAAAAATATAGAATGAGAAAATTTTGCTTCCTGTCATGACAAGAGTCCATCTGGCTGTTCCTCTGTTCTTACCATTTACTGTGACTCAGTTTGGAGTTGTAGTGAAAGACTATGTTAAATCTAGGAGAAACCATGAAGAGCTGATCTGTTGGGACCAACGAACACAGCTCTTCAGTGAAATTTGTATGAAAAGATTTACAGGTCAGATCTGAAGCCCAAAAGCAGAAGGATCCAAAATAGAGGCTGGGAGCTAAAGAAATTGTTAAGTAGCTAAGAAAAATTATGGTTCTTATAGATGAAATATAGTCAATTCCCAAAACCCACAGAAACCACAAGAACCTATTTTACCTAAAATTCCAACCCCAGGGAATTCAATTCCACTTTGCAATTTCCATGAACATTGGGCAAGCACATGGTCCAAATACATACACAAGCACTCTTCTTACACATATAAGAATGAACAAATCTTTTAAAATGTGGAGACTTCACAAGTATATGTTAAAAACAGTGAAAACATTAATTTCACAACACTAAAATCAATCCAAATTGTAAGAAATAAATTATTAAATGTGAAATACATAAATCTTCAGCTAACTTTCTAAAATATTTTGTGAATCTTTTTTCATATATTTTATTTATATGTTTGAGAAATTTGTATAGGTACTGTGTTTGCACAATCCCTTCTACTCTCTCTCCTTCATACAGCTTTTCCTATTGCCCTTTCTTCTCAAATTAACAGCCTTTTATTATCTGATTTCTATTATTATTGTTTTACACACACAAACAACTATATAACTATAACAAGACGTATTCATTTAGTGTTTTTCTTTGTTAGATTTTTCTATTGTTTTGAAGATACTCCATGACCGCAAACACTCTTATAAAGGAAAACATTTCATTGTGGTGGTTTGCTTATAGCTTCAGAGGTTTAGTCCTTATCATTATAATGAGACATGGTGGTACACAGGAAGATATGGTGCTGGAGAAAGAGCTGAGAGTTCTATCTCTTGATCAGTAAACCACAGGAAGTGAATTGTCTCACTGGGTATTGGTTAAGCCTCAAAGTCCATTCAAAAGTAAAGCTTCCTCTCACAAGCCATACCTCCTAATAATGCCATCCCAATTGTGGACCATTTTCTTTCTAACCACTACAGTGTTCCTCGGGTTTATATGTGTTTAAGGCTGCCAACTTGGGATTTGATCACACGCACACACACACACACACACACGTTTATCATATATCATTGGTTTGTTATTCTTAGAAGTTTTGAGCAAAAACAAAATGATGAAACCTTTATTTTTTTCTTTGTATTCTGTTTAAATATTGCTAAGGACCTGTTTTAAAATAAGAGAAAATATGTGCATATAGACACACATATTCACTGATAATAAAATATAAGCATTTTAAAATTGGTGAAAAAAAATCTTTATTATGATAGTTTGATTAAAATTTATAGCCCAAATAACTATAAATATATTGTGATTATTGTAATTGTAACCAAGCACCTGCCAGAAACAAGTAAGGAAGGGTTTATTTTGCTCATGGAGATTGGAGATGTTTCTCTACATCCTTAGTCATTATAAATCAAAATCATCTATATTTTACCTTAGATTTAATGGATAAGATTCTATTTCTTCTTCCTTTCTTTTCCAGTAATAAATGGAAATAATCACTTGTGTGGGCACTTTCAAGCTGAGCAAACAGTTTTGTGATAATAACTTTAATTTTAATGTTCAAGTGTAGGTACAATATGCACACATGGAAACAAACTGCAAGGCAAAAATATCTGAATGAAGAAATAAAACAACAAAGCCACTAAGAGAAGTTAAGCAATGAAGCAAAATCAATGATTTTCTTGCTTCTCTTAAATCAAATGAGTTAAATAAAAAAGAAATCAGATTTAAGTGATGCAGAAGAGACTCCAAGATGAGAGAAAATTCTGGCAAATTTTACTCATATGTGCATTTAATAGGAGTAGATTCCACCCAAAGGCTAAATATGACATGTAAGTACCATTTTATTCCCATTTATATTAGGTAGTAATTTGATGCATAGTGACACTCACAGATTCATTTGTATGTAGTTTATGGCAACATAAATGGAAGAGTGACACTGGCAAATATGGACAGAGCAAAGCAAACTTCTAAGGCCAGATGAAATGTGTATCAGCCAAATGAGCTTGTAAAGCTATTCTCAAGGCGGTGTGCATAAAGCTTCAAATTTCTGTGGCTCTGAGCTGTGAGATCATTTTAGAAGACTGTAAAACCAGTAGTATGTTTGTTTTTTCAGTTATTTCCTTGAAAATGGACTTCTCTGTCTCTATGTCTTAGGAACACCAACCCACACACTCAACAAATTGTCTTCGATTTCTGTTAGTATTGATAGAAGGATGATATTGCGTAAATAAATCAAGACTAACCTAGTCACGAGTGCTGCCAATCCAATATATAAATAAATAAAGCCCACCAAACAGCAAGCTTCTGTTCTGTGAGATTTCCCAAAGCCTTAAAATTAAGGTTTTAATTTTTTTCTAGGTACATTTTCCTCAGGCAAGTTTATAAGAGAAAAAAATTGTTTCCTTTGGGCAAATTTATAAAGCAAGAAAATGAGAAAAAAAATCTTCATCTCAGACCTGTCAAACACATCATCTGAGCATGTTACTTCCATCTTCCACGTTCTAACCATGCATATATTCATGGCCACTTCTCCCTTCTTCACTGCTACCAACTTCCTCCAAGCTGACATTTCCTTTTCTCCTCAGCAGTGAATTTCCTTTCTTCCACACATATCACAGAAGGTGCAAAGCAATTTGCTTATCTTTTTTCCTCCCAATTTCTACCAATTCCTCCCTCACTCTCTGGCATCTGTGAACAGGACCCCTTTACTCAGCCATCTCCTTGCCTGTGAAAGTTCACCACAGTCTCCTTGCTTTTGGGGTACCTATGCATGTATCCCATTGGCTTGTTTTTCACTTCATTCATCCCTCTGGTCAGAACTTGTTTCAAGATGGCTTTTTAGGGTGTGGAGATAGTTCATCAGGAAAGAGCACTTACTGTGCATATAAAAGGAGCTGAATTTGGATAGCCAGCACCCATATGAATAATAGGATTTAGTCTAGTTTTCTAAGTCTGTAATTCGAGATCTGGGTGGATGCTGATAGGGAAGGTCAACAGAGACAGTGCTTCAAGACAATAAGACAGGGAGTGGTAACAACAGAGGGAGACACCCAGTGTCTTCTTTAATATTCTGTATGGGAGTACAGAGGCTTACATACATGTTCACATACACTACCCACATCACATACCAAGAGCAAACTTCTTTAGTCATGTATGAGGAAGTACCGTTTATCATTATCTATTTTATATTCATCATGTCTCCTTGAAATGATTTAATATTTCCTTTTCATTTGTTCCTTCTTGCATTTAGACTTTATGCTCCATGAAGTCTGAGTGTTTAACTTATTTACGTATGCACACACTGAACCTGGAGTAATGTTTCACCTCCACTTGGATCATACTACTTCTTATCATTTTATAAAAAGCCTTCAAATATTTCCTCTTTCAACAAGACTCCTAAAGTCATGAGCCATGTAAACAACAAGCAGAAATCTTTTTTCTCCAAAAATGACATTGAAAATTTAAGTTAATATTTTGTGCAAAATATTTAATGTAAATATTTCTAAAAACAGGTCTAAGAACAATGTATTGGCTCTTCACTATCATCCAAGAAAAACTAATCATTAAAAATATAAGAATTTTATTTTCTATACTATTGGCATATTAATGGGAGATAGGGAGACATATATTCATGACAAGAAGCATAAGTGTAAGAAGTAGGGAACACCTGCTGCATTTCTTTGGAAATATAGAGAGTCCTGGATTAAAGCCGCTGATCATGCACAATATTTAAATCTCAGCTCTTTTGTTGATTATTTAAAATAGAATTGGTTTGTCTTATTCTCAGTTTATTTATCCATCACATGGGTCCGTGAAACTGAGTATCAATTTCATTTGAAGATATAAAGCATACAGGAATACCTACAATTCTTTATTATAAATAAAAATCTGAGAACTAATGCTCATCTAGTTATAAGCACTAACACTAGGAAACATGTCTCCTCTTCTGATTCCTATAAAACACACCAGTTACTTTTATTGCCTTCTCTTCCAAAAACATTGAAAGAAATTCAGCATCAATAACAGAAAAAAAAGAGGTGAAAAATTGTTGTCCATTCCGGTTTCCTCCTTTTACCTTTTATTGTACATCTCTCCGCTTTTCCAGAGAGGTCAGTTTCTTTGGTTAATAGAGTAGTCCTTATTTTAAGAAGTAGGAATATTTAGATATAAAGTTAACTCAGAGACACATTATAGATTCTTGGCAAGACAGGTCTATAATACAATATTTCTTTGGGACACATTATTGGCTTTTTCTTCAGATTTTCTTGGTACCACTTTCAAAAGTAAAACCTCTGATGGGCAGTTCAGAAGCAAATTGAGACCTGGCATTACTGACTTTCACAGACCGCTGGTGCGCAATACTTCCCTCTGGATGCTGAGTGCAGGATAGAGCATCACGGATGTCACCTTCAGAGTGAAGAATGACAGCAGATTTTGTTGTTAACAGGAGTCCTATTATAATAACTTCATACCTCAGTTGGAGCAGTGAGACCAGGCACAATTATGGAACATTTTAGCTAAGCAGATGTGACTCAATTCTTTGTAGAGATTACTCAATTCTTTCAAAGCTCAAGAGCAGCAATGACTTTCTCATAATGTTAGGCTTGGGAAATCAAGGCTGTGCATCAGCACTTTTTGCCCTGAAAACTTTATACCGGCTTGTTATTCTGCATGGGGAAAAATGTTCAGAACTCATGATTCTGCTGATACTCAAAAAGACAGGAATGAACTGGAAAAGGGACAGAGATGACTGAGGAATGTCCTGTCCAGAATATTCATCCAGGCAAATGGCAGGTAAACTATTCACTTGTGGGGTCACAGCAGTGATTTGGGCAGAACGGTGACATTTCTACAAACAGAATGCAAGACGAGAGAGTGCTTTTCCTGAACAAGCCACACTAAAACTGCAAGGGAACTTTGGGCTAGAATTTGGTATCCAAACTTTGCTAAGAGAGTTTAGAGATGGCCAAAACAAACACCATCCTTTTGTGTATGGCAATGGAATTGATTATGGCTCCCAACATCAAACAGTCAGTACTTCCTCCCTTGTCTCTGTAAAGAGAGGGAACATGCTGGCTGATAGATTTCTCACTTAAATCTGGTACACTGTAGAACAGCAGATCCTGATTGGCAGAACTTTGCTTTTCTCTTGGAATAGGGGAATGCAGTTTCTGATTTAATTTGTGTTGAGATTCAGTGATCTTCCACACATGTTGATTAGGCATTTAAGCACCCAGCAAGTAATGACTGTGGACCTGCAGTTATCTGATTAGAAATAAATGTTTTTCTAAGGAGGAAAGAACATTTCCAAGGTAATTTCATTCTTCCATTATCAATTTTTAGTGGAAATGTCGTTTTTTTGTGCATACAATCTCTTAACTCATAATTAATTAAGCCTATGATTATTTAAAAGTTTAGTAAATATGCAGAATATTTACAAGAGAATAAAGTGCTAATAGTTTTCCAACTTGAGGCTGAAGATATGACTTGGACAGTTGCATACATGCTACAAAAGCAGGGGAACCTCAGATTGGTTTCCCAGAACCAATATAAAAATGCCAGATGTGTTATGCATATCTATAACTTCAATGTGTTGAATATGTGGCTTGAGAATGTTAGGGCTTGTTGGGCAGCAAGTGTAGCCAGCTGCATAGCACATGGTTCATGTGCACTCCAAGGCACACAAAGATAAAGCACATGTGTGTGCAACACACACACTGTATTTATTTAACATTTGAGGTAGAATTTCATAGAGTCTGAATAGGCTTCAAACTTTTCAGGTACTCAAGGAATAACTTGAACTTCTATCCCTCTTGTTTCTACTCCCTATGTGCCAGGGTTCAAGATATGCGCTAGCCCCACTACTGCCTGGTTTACATTGTGCTACATCTCAAACACACGGCTGCCTGCATCTGAGTCAAGCATTTTCTCAACTGACCATTATCCATAGTGGCCTTTATCTTTACTAAAATTTATTTTTATCCTGATGCCTACCAATGTTATCAGCTGCTGTGACAGATATGGGAAGAAGTCGCTGATTCAATAGTCATGACACATAGCCATGTTAGTAATTTATTAATACATTAATTAACTCAAAAAGAAATATAGAGTCCAGATGCTAGGGAATCAGTAAATAAATCAGTCTAATTTTATCCCCTGATCGTTTTTATACACAAATAATTTTGTTCAAGAATTTTGCATCCACATGCATATTGGTGCTAAAAGCACATAAAGTGTTAGCTTGCCCATCGACAAAAGGTAGAAGTTATGTTCAAGCATCATTGTTTTGTGTAAAAAGACTGTAAAGATGGTAACAATTATTCTTTCCAAGCACTTGGTCACTTCACAGGGGAGCTGAATCTGGATTGTGAATAATTTACCCCAAATCCCAAAGTATTCAATAATAGGTATATTATAAGTAAGTAGGGTCATATTTCTTAGATTCAGTTTACACAAAAATAGACAAAACAATGAATGAGCACATTCGTATTTATTTATTTTCTTGTAGTTCCAGAGACTAATGGTCCAGAATTACTCAATCAGCAGATAAGACTGCTTCTTATTACTTTTTGGAAGATTTGATTGGGTGTCTTTCTTTTTGCTGTAGGTACTTGTGGCTGTCCTTAGTTTTCCTTGACTTTTGGTATCTTACCAATGTTTATGTTTTCTGTTGCATTGGAATTAGTTACATATATTTCTGTGTCCCTCTATATACACAATTTCTTGTCAGAACAATAGACATTGAATTTTGGATATGCCTTCACTACTCTGACCTTACCTTAACTTGATTCTATTTACAACTATACTGTTTCCAATATGGTTCCATTACACAGCATGGGAACTAAAATTCCAAAATAGAACTTTGGAGACACAATTCAACTAAAATCACACACATCACTTTGTCATTTTCATATAGCAACAGGCAAATTCTACCCTCAAAAGAAATGTTTCATCTTACTGAGAATATTTTGTTTTTCATGCTAGAAGCAATGAAAAGAGTTTAGAAAAATATGGACTGTGAAAACAGTCTGTTACTTTTTAAAGTATAAAGCAGATTATGATTCTGTGAAAATTGTATCTAATGTTTTGAAAGTAGACAAGTAAAGTAATAGCAGTAACAATTCCTGAGCCTTTTCCTTAATTACATACCCCTGATTCTGCTTAGTTTCTTAAACAAACATCTGCAAGGAAAGGCAAGGAAAAATCCATAATTCTAATTAAGATTAGTGGCATTCATGTGTAGCACCCCATGAGAAATTGATATGGGTTGTTGCTCCTCTGGGCTTCTTCACCTCTATAAATTCCAGGTAGACTTACTTCCTGCCCTGGGAAGCAAGAACCACTCTTGAGAACGTAACTCATTTGTAAGGTATTTCCAGAACAGAGGAAAAGTTGTGCCAAATGTTACAAATCATATATGATCTCTGCCGTGAGACCTTCAAATGATTTCATTTACAAGCACATAAAGCTAACTGTAATTCGAGCTGCAGGTCTACAATGAGATGATCTGTGTATACTTTGCTTTCCTGTGTTGCCCCGGTTCAACCTTCACAGGGTGGATGTTGGTTATTTTTGTCAAGACCTCCCCCAACTTGTTAGTTCAAACAGGCATGTATAATGCTTAATCGGGAAGACACACAAGCTACAATTTTATATTCCAGTGCCCATGAAAATTAAATTTAAATATTTTTAAGTTTGAATATTTCTATGGTAATTTAATCTACAATAAATTAGGTAAAAGAATTAAAAAATTTCCTGTGATTTGATGAGATGAGAAACATGGAAAGCTGCTAGCACACCAAAGACTGAGAATCAGACTTTCCTCAGTGGAATAAAACAAGATTTTTAGTAAGCAAAAATATATTGTTGAAAATAACTCTATATTGGTAAATGATTGCAGTAGTAATTGGAGAAAATTAAGATACCACATCAGATATAAATTATATATTACTTTAGATCTTCAGAGTCATATATTTTGTTTTGCTGATGAGATAGTCAAAGTCTGACCTCTGGCCAACTTTCTGAAACCATAGCCCTGCAAACTTATGTTCACCCCATAAAAGTATCCCTGTGTTATGGTGATTAAACATTTCCAGTTTTAATCAAAAATATCTCAATTCATAAAATCCTCTACTTCCAGGGACATTGGAACTATTAGTCTACTGATTTAGGCACCTGAGATGTGAACCACAGTGGGATCCAGTCCAGAGTTGCATATACATTGTCCATGTGTATTGGATGATGAAGGATGAGGGACAGGGCCATTACAGTTTTTGAGTTAAATTTGATCTAATAAAAACTTTGAGCTGATTAGTACATTATTTCTTCTTTATTTCTAGGTTGTCTTCATACATGATACACTGTGTACTTTCCTTAAAGATATTACTCATAAGATTGAACCGTCATTCCCATCCCAAGAAAGATACCTGGAATTGACTTTGGCCTTTCTTTGTGTCTATGGACAGAATGTCCACATCACCAATGCTCATTCTCCAAACTGATGATGTAGGGATAATATTTTTTGAGGCAACTAAACCATGGAGAATAGATTTTATGCCACTGAAAGAAACTGCAAGCATTCATGCTTTGTACCATGTGTGTATACAATTGTAGAACAATGTGACAAGTGTGAGAATACTCACAGAACACCAAACCTGTTGGCTCCTTAGTAATTGACGTTGCAACCTTCAGAATTGTGCAATAATACAAAAGACTGTTTGTATTATAGACACTAAGTTCCACGTATATTTGTTATAGCATGTTGATCAGACTAATAAAATAATTTTTATAAACTGTTTAAGAATTAGTAAGAGGACAACATTATTTACCACAGGCTTCTCTTTCAATGAATTCAAGTTAACAGGAATCAATCTACTGAACAAACATTCAGAATCAGATTTTGAAATGGTTACTAACAATGATCTTACTCCTAGAAGGATAAAAAAAATGGATAGAGTCAGAATCTATAATAAGCTAGGTCATAAAATATCAAAGAAAAACACACAAATGATACCTCTCACATGTGGAAAGTATCCAATAATATGCATGTATATATGTGAACAAAGACACATGTGGGTACAGGACAATATGTAAAAATGAAAATAGTAAGTATCAGATTAGAAATAAGGTATGAGAAAGGACTTAATGGAAGTAATAGACAAAAACTATAAATGAAGATACAAATCTGCTTTTCTAGTTCTAATCCTGTCATGTATTTCTCACTTTTGACTAAGGATATGTGCATTAATAAATATGTGATAATGAAAATATAAACTCTAGTGCTAATTTTATGGAAGTTCATTGAGATACATAGACTTTAACGTAGTTAATTGTCTTTGATGCCTTTTATTTACAGGCTTTCAAATAACAGAGTTAGATTTAAAATTAAAATAACAAAAAACAAATCAACAACAATAACAAAACCCCCAAAAGATAGAATAGATAAATTTCACAAATATCCTTGGTCAAAATCAAGAATCTCATTAAAAATTAATCTGTGAAATCTGAAAAGGCAGCATTGTATGCTTGAAAGTTAGGAACGTGAAAGCCCAAATTCTCCAAATCCTATGGGGTGGTTTAATTGTTCATTTCTTCTCACCAATGTGAACGACCTCTCTTTCTTTTGATACATCATTTCAAGTATGTGAATTGCTGTATTGAGATTGTCCCATTAAATTATCTGATAGCCAGTGTTAAATCTTAATCCACCACTGCCGAAGGACTACATTTTCTGTTTTAGGATGAATGTGTTTATACGTGAGTAAAGTGAGAGGTCATAGCTAATGTATGCCAACTATTATCAAGTTAGGTTTATGACTGAATCATAAACATTCTGTGCAGAAAGAATAGCAGACCGCTTTCCACCACCCGGCTAGCTTTACCCAAAATAATTACATGGAAACTGTATTCATTTAAACACTGTCTGGCCCATTAGTTTCAGCCTCTTATTGGCTAACTCTTACATCTTGCTTTAACCCATATTTAGTAATCTGTGTAGCACCACGAGGTGGTAGCTTACCAGGAGAGATCTTAACTTGCATTTGTCTCAGAGAAGAGAGGCATGGTTACTGCCTGAGGTGTCTGCCTGACTCTGTTTTCTTTCTCCCACAATTCTGTTCTGTCTACTCTGCCTACCTAATTTTCTGTCCTATTAAAAGGTCAAGACAGTTTCTTTATTAACCAATGAAAGTAACACATAGACAGATTACCCTCCTCCATCAATTCTGTAGTATAAAATTCATATAAAAATGCTGAAGAAGAGAAATTCAACCATAACTAGAGATTCACTGTTATAACAAAAACAAAATATTCTATAATTCAAGGACAGAATTTGGTAATGGTCAACCTACACAAATGAGGTAAAAATATCAGAGCTTTCTTTTTTTAAAATATTTATTTATTTATTATGTATACAGTATTCTGTCTGTGTGTATGCCTGCAGGCCAGAAGAGGGCACCAGACCCCATTACAGATGGTTGTGAGCCACCATGTGGTTGCTGAGAATTGAACTCAGGACCTTTGGAAGAGCAGACAATGCTCTTAACCTCTGAGCCATTTCTCCAGCCCCCCAGAGCTTTCTTGATAAAAAAATTAAAATGAAGACAGATGTAAGAATGGAAGCACTAATGGAAGCTTATGACATTTCCACCAAACTACACAGAAAATTCCAGTAGATATTCATTCCTCTAAGGCAGAAAGCAGAGCATTAGCTAAAAAGTCCTTGAGAAACTAATTAGTAGCTTTCTTTTATAAGCTGGAATGAAAATAAGAAGTGCATCATTGACATTTGATTTGTTGCCATTAGTGTAAGTGATGCACTTCTTGAATGGCAGTAACCAGGAGGCCACTCCATCCTTAATATCACAATGAAGGTAGATTAAAGTACTACAGTGAGAAACAGGTCCCTTTGACAGAAGGGTTGCCTTTGGAGGATTGTACTAATATTTAACAAGTCACAACCTTACAGCAGAGTTTTATTACCATTGTGTAACAAAAGAAATCAAGAGTTGCCAAGTAGACTCACACAGCTGTCTGGATAAAATTTGCCATTTCTCACCCAATTTGCAATCTAATTTTGTTCCAAAATTTATAACGACACAATAAATAACAAATGTACTCATTTTGAGGAAGATTCCTCCAATGCTATTGTGTATCTGTAATTCTTTATTGTCTAAAAGTACTTCCTAAAATGTTAAGTGCTTCTTAAAAACTTAAATTGCTCCATTGCTAGGGGAAATATAGCATTGCCTACATGTCCCACTCAGCCCAGCTTAGTGAAGCAACTAGCTGCCTATGAGAGCCATGCATTATGCCCCATCTCTAGGCACACAGATGGTCCATGCAGTTCATGTTGCGACCAAGCCAGCTGTAGCACTTTGCTCACAAACTCCATTCAAATGCTCGGTCTCATGAAAGAGCCAGAGGTCATGCTGGCAGCACAGCAAGCTGGCATTTCAAAATGGCTATGACTTTTTTCTGCTACCACTTCATCAGCAATACCTCTCCTAAGGTAACTACAGCGTGCCACCAGCAAGCAATGCCCACTCAGAAAAAAAAATGTGGCTAAACTTTGTTTATTTTAGTGTCTAGAATTCCTTTTCAAGCCCTCTCAGGTTTTACAAGGATTTAGTCCACCATGTTGGTGCCAATTTTTAGTAAGGAGGTTGCTAGTTAGTTCCTGGCCACTTAGCCTCGAAATAATAACACAGAAACTGTACTATTTAAATCACTGCTTTGCCCCTTAGCTCTATTGGCTAACTCTTACACATTAATTTAATCCATATAAATTACTCTGTGTATTGCCACGTGGCTGTGGCTTACTGGCTAAAGTTCCAGTGTCTGTCTCTGGTGGGGCTACATGACTTCTCCCTGACTCTGCCTCCTTTCTCCCAGCACTCAGTTTAGTTTTTCCTGCCTTGCTCTGTTCCCCTATAGCTCTGCTATAGACCCCAAGCAGTTCCTTTATTAACCAATGATATTCACAGCATACAGAGGGGAATCCCACATCACAAGAAGATAAATATGAAGTTACCAAGGCAAACTATAGATACATAATACTATCTTACAATAAGGGTTAGCTCTATGTAGCCTTCAAAGACAAAGATCTATGGTGAAATCCAAGATAGTCCTGTGAGGATAAGAACAAAGATAGCATGGTTTAGCTGAGTGCTAGCAGATCCTTCCAAGGTCACAGACAGGTAATACATACAAGGTATGTGACTGACAATACTAAGCAGTGTTGTCAACAGCCAAGAGAATAGTCAGTATCAGACACCAACAAGCAAGTCAAAGATGGAATCAAGATAGAGGATTTAGCATTTGACCATCTCTATTATTGGGTGAGTAGAATGGGAATAACAAAGAAAGAATCATCTCTGATTTGGGGCTAAGGAGACATAGATAGAGTTTGTGGATACCATTTTCTCAGCCTACAATATGCATAGATAATAAAATAATATACATACCAATTACCCCATTTTCCTTCAATTTTGGTCATAAGTATTATAAAAAGCTCTTGACCAAATGGCTCAATGAAAACCCCGTTCTACCAATCCTTCTGTTTATTATGCATAGTCCTAATCTTCCTGGCAACCTTCCTACTATGTAGGAGTTCTACTTTTTTCCTGCAATAAATCCTCCTTTCTAAAGCTTTATATATATATATATATATATATGTGTGTGTGTGTGTGTGTGTGTGTGTGTGTGTGTATATGTATACATATATATATTCTCTAATATATATATGAATATTCTCTAATATATATATATTATCCTTCATTGCCCATGAAATTCACAAGAGGCAAAAGGCCTAGAGCTATTAACTCAGTGGAAGCATTGGTCTCTGTGAGTAGCCGTTGGTCTAGATGGAGTTAAAGGTGCTTGAGATATTTAAGTGTTTATTGTTCTCTGAGATATGTAGTGTCTTGATAATGGCATACTGAAATGTGGCACATTTGGTCATAAATAAATTAGTCATTTATCTTTATGTTTACTTTCCCTACATTTTTCACTTTTGAAATTTATTAAATTGCTTTCCTTCATTTTTGTTTTATGTGTATTCAGTACTATATGATAAAATATTTTCACATTGGGGTAAATTGGAATGTTTAAATTAACCAAAATTATATGCAGTTATTTGTGAAGCTGAGATAATAAATGAAATTGAAAAAGAAAATAAGAAATTAAATGCAAAATAAAAAATACTGGATAAATTATAAGAAAAAAGAAAACTCAGTTTGTATACTTTATATGCATGTTGTAGGCCCATATTGAGAAAGAACCTAACTTAAAAGGTTTATATTTTCTAACATTTACATAAATAAGAAACAATAAATCACATTCATCTCATCTTCTCTTTCTTCCTTCCATTTGCTCAATTATTATTTATTGCCTGCCTTCTCTGACGTCAGGAAATGAGGTGTCTTTAGAAGTGGGACCTACCAAGTATTAACTTATATGGTACTCTTCTCTCAGTAACATCCAACTATAAGAGTAGGAGAAGATGTCAAACATAATATTTGACATTCTTACATATATAGGAAATTGAGGGATAAACAGGTAAGACCTTGAAAAACAGTGTGTGCCTCTCCAAGAAAGTCATGTTTCGTCATGCACGAGTATGTCCTACAGATGCTACTTTTGATGTTATAGACCCACATCTTGTTGGCACACATGAGTTTACTTCCTCCCCTAAGGACAGTGCAAAACTGCTGGCTGCTTCCTCAGTCTAGGATGATGACTTTCTTCACTCTTGGCATATTTTCTGTATAATAAAAAAAGTTTTTTACAGATGAAACCTAAAAAAAAAAAAAAACCATAGCAGTATGTTATCAAGAGAACAATGAGCCAGGCGGGGCGGTGGTGGCACATACCTTTAATCCCAGCACTAGGGAGGCAGAGGCAGGCGGATCTCTGTGAGTTCGAGACCAGCCTGGTCTACAAGAGCTAGTTCCAGGACAGGCTCCAAAGCTACAGAGAAACCCTTTCTCTGAAAAAAAAAAAGAGAGAGAGAGAACAATGTTCAGTGTTACAAATGGGCCCTGAAAGATAAATTTCCACACACAATTTTTAAGGTTGAAACCAAGAAATGGCCTACACTGTTTGTCAGAGAATCTATAGTTGAGTTGAGGTCTGACGGTTCTCAGTAGCAGCTAAGGTAAAAAGCCATCATTTCCTGGCATTTACTTCTCTACTTTCATAAAATCCAGTATTTTGTGTTTGTTATTGGAAGAAAATGAAAACAGAGAGCAAGTTGGAAAAGTTATAATCTCCCTTTTGGCATGGGGCAAACAAATCATGTAAGGGATTAATAAGTAATTTTATTGAACTGACTTGGAACAACAACAATCAAAAAAAGCAAAGGAATAGATATTGCCAGAAAAATCAAGAGACAATTAGTGTTCTCAGCAAACATCTCATGATGGGGCAGAGTAGAATAAAGAATTCTATGGCAGGTGTAAGTTTACAGTTACAAATGATAATTGGCTGCAATAATGGTCTGAAGTCATGATCATAGATGTGTGCATTGTTCAATGTCTGAGTCATAAAAGTAGGTCTAATCTTCTTTACAATGATAATTATCATTTTATTAGACAATATGAGTTGTGGCAGAGATTGTGTCATGTATTACGTTATTCCACAAAAATCCCTGTAACAAGCCGGGCGGTGGTGGTGCACGCCTTTAATCCCAGCACTCGGGAGGCAGAGGCAGGCGGATCTCTGTGAGTTCGAGGCCAGCCTGGTCTACAAGAGCTAGTTCCAGGACAGGCTCTAAAAAAGCTGCAGAGAAACCCTGTCTCGAAAAACCAAAAAAAAAAAAAAAAAAAAAAATCCTTGTAACAATTGTATACATTAGTTTCTGTTGAACTCCTGTTTTCAGAAAAGAGAATGATAAATTTAGACAATTAAATCTTTATAGCTGTACTTGGAGAACTGAATAAAGTAAAATAAATAGTGTAATTTATCTTCAAAATTTAAAAGACATCAGCATTCTTAGTCGTGTGCATATAAGAGGTGAAGAAACAGAAACATTGAGGTGAAATTACTAAGAGCTGTGCACCAGAGACTCCTGAGTCCAGGACAAAACTTTCTGACTCTTCTCTCCTGCTGTCCCCACTCTCAGCCTCTGAGAGTCACAAGACACTTCTTGTGGGGACCCTTGAATAGTTTTCTGATATATGTGATTAAGCAAAACATGCTCAAACATCTAAATTGTTCTGAACTGTAAATTGTAACACCAATCCTTTCAGATGGCACAGGATTATCTTGTTCTGGAAGAATTTTCCATATATATATATATATATATATATATATATATAATTTGAAAATATCTTCACAGTTAATTGCATTTCAATACTATTTTTTCTCATATGTATGCACACACTTCAATGATCTTCACTGTCTCACTCTACTTCATAGACATAGCCTGCACATCATTATACAAATACATGTATATGTGTGTACCCTGCCCATTTTATATATATATATTATATATATATTTTATATATATATATATAATATATATATATATATATAGCATGCACATTATTGTGCACATTTTACATTAGCAATCCTGAAGATCACTCTGTTGGAAGTAGTTGCAGTGCTCCTCTCCACCTATTTTAAAGGCGTCTCCTCTACAGAGATCTGCAACTTAATGAGCTTTTACTCACAGCCATTTGTGCATTTCAGTCCCCTGCTATGACAGGCAGGGCTGCACCAAACATGGGTGATGTGAACGTTATCGGTAGGATGATTTTGTGGCAGATGATGTTGGAAGATCAAAGGATATTTCTGTCTTGTTTTCCCTTAATTAACAGTTGACATACTAAACATACTAATTCCCAGAGGATGTTTCTTTGACTGGTGGATTGTGACAACATTTCTTTCTTCAAAGAGGACAGAGGGCATTTCAGGTGGCAACTGTCTTTGTAGTGCTTTTGACAAGCAGGGCTACTGGGGTCACCCCAGGCCTCCTTCAGTTTCTGTGTGTTTCTTGGTCATTGTTTCAATGAAGGCTACCCCTGTGCTGTCCCAGGTGCAGGACATCACCATGTAAACAGACATTCCAGAAACCAGAACCTCTCCATGGGGTGCAGGAGATTGCAGCCATTGCCTAGATGAGTTCAGGAACAGGACACATTCTTCGTGGAGAAACAAATGACCTTTAGGTCTACAACTTTAGTATGCGGCTAAAAATAAAACATCTGATTTCTATTGAGAGGTTTGAATAATTCAGACTTTTTTAATTGAAAGAGAAAGGAGAAGAAAATATTTTAGCCCCTCTCCATTAGTTTTCTGATTTCTTGAAATATTCAAAATGGAATTCTAACAACTAATAAATATATCTAAAGACACTTGGTACAAACACACCCTGGTTCTGCTTTGCTCACAAGGAAGAAATCTGTGCACTGGGCACACTCTGTTCTCTCTGTTTGTATTTAAGGTGATGTGACAAGCCTCCAGATTCCTTTATTAGTCCTTTTCTTTTCTTTTTTACCTTTTGACACCATCTATAGGTGAAGCTGTTTCATATAATGTGTCACTCCTTTGTTTTCCAAATATGAAAAGTAAGCACATTTCAAGAATGGTTAGAACATTCTGTGATCTTTCTTTTTCTTTAAACTCAAGGACTTGCTGTGCATATTGCAAGGCTCTTTTAAAAGGATCGCAGAGGGTGCTAGAGATATAGTCTACTTCCAAGATCAGCAATGAGCTGTCCATTTGTATATTTATTAGTTTTCTTAGAGTTTTTTTTTTTTTTTTTTTTTTTGGTTTTTCGAGACAGGGTTTCTCTAGCTTTGGAGCCTGTCCTGGAACTAGCTCTTGTAGACCAGGCTGGCCTCGAACTCACAGAGATCCACCTACCTCTGCCTCCCTAGTGCTGGGATTAAAGGCGTGCGCCACCACCGCCCGGCTCTTAGAGTTTTAATACTTTTTACTGGTTTGTTTTTGGATGATGTTGCCCCTGTTTTCTCTTGTCTAAAAGTAGGCTCAGTTGTTCTCCAAGCTACACAAAAATACAATTCCACCACAGGTGCATTTTAGCTAGGTGACAGGGCAGGGGCAGTGTAGCTTTCTCCCGTGCTGCACAGTCAGGAAAACTCAGCACTTCTGTCTCCTCAGCTATCTCCGCAATTCTGTCAAAGTGTCTTTAGGTCGCTATACAGCCCCAGGCAGGCACTGCCAGTTTTGAAGCAAATGAAGAATTCAGAGGGACGTCTGTGACACAGACAAAGCTGCTTTCCTTCTGGAGATCTGAGAGATTCAAGGTTGGCAGAAACATCTGCAGGCTGACATGTCTCTATTAGAATCCCAGCCCTCTAAAGATGGGCAATTACAAAGGTTTGGCTTTAAATGGGATATTAGAGATGAGTGGCCAATTTACAACATGAAAGCATGACTTCATGGAGCCTCCTATTACACACATCCATTTGTCAATGAGCTGGACTCTCAGGCCCATATTTTGCAAGCAATAGACAAGACACTCCAGTCACAGAAAAACTTACGTTTTTATTTCTTAGAGAGTCTAAACTGGCATGGAAATGTCAGTCAGCTGCTGGGAGTTCACCGGGAGGAAGTTTGTTTATAAACATTGTACACAGAGTGTCCATTACAAGGGTGATTATAAATAATAAGTTATATTTGTCACATATTCTTTTAATGCCAATGGAGATTTACACAAGTGTAATTTGAAAGCCCGTAGTCCTGTAAGCATTCACTTGGCGGGCTGTTTAACATGATTCCAGACCAATAGTAAAGAGAGCACCATTACCCTTCACAATTACTATAATGGATCGGTTTGGAAAGGAACAAAGTGAGAGGATGCAGTGCTGTTGGGAGAACTTAAATCATATGCCACTTCTAGAGTTTGTGACGAGGCCATCTGGTAAGCTCATGCGGATCTAGATGGTGGAACGGGGCAGGTAGCAGCTTTGAGGGACTGTTCATTCTTCAATTATGACAACTAAGCCCAGAACTGACAGTTTCTTCGGCAGCCTGTGCCTGTTTGTCATTTTTCACATATACGGTCTGCATACCGACAAAATAAAATGGAGAAAAAAAGTGACAACGGAAACTGAAATAAAAATAATCTCTCTTGTCTGTATCATCAGGGGACCAAAACCAGAATAAAAGTAAGGTGTTATACAAGAGCACTATTGTCTTAAAGCATGTTCGTGGCACCTATCGTCATTCAACAGTATTATCTAACACACCCTGGTAGCTACTACACGATGTAAAAAACAGAATGGGTATGGCTTCTAAAAACAAATTATCAACAGTAATGGAGAAACATATAAAACACGAGTGAACATTAAGGTGCAAATCTTGGACCTTTTCCTGTTCTTACAGCCTAAACTATCCAATCCCTTATATGATCTTTCAGTCGTTTGCGACCTGCTATTTCTTTTGCTAGACTGGAGCAAACATTTTTGCTATGAAAAGCTCCCTGTCAGCCAATGAGGATGTGTAATACAGGCTGCTTTGATGTAACATAAGTTGAAGAGTAGCAGGTGGCCTTGCCTGCTGTTTATAGTGGAGCCGGGGGAGTTCTGTCAGATGTGGCAACTCCTCTTTATCTGCATGGAATTTGTGTAAATCACAAAAGAACAGATGGAGAAATAGTCACAGACCTCTGGTCACCTCCTAGAAGCAGAAACCCTCTACACTACTGGCACTTCTACACAAAACAACCCGTAGGGGTTGGTCACCCAACAGCTATAGTGTAATCATTGTGCTTACAAAAACGCTTAAATACATGACCCAGACAAAGAAAACAAAAGGCAGAAAATGGCTTAAATGACTGCATCTGTCAAATATGTGTATTTTACCGTTAAATTATAGATTTAGGTTAAGTCAACAGGGAAACTTCAGAAATGCTTTTCCTTCTACCAGCTTCTGTGTCTTCTGAATGATTTTGGTAATGGCTCATGAGGCCAAGGGCTCAGCTGGTGTTTTCCTTTTGTTTTTGTGTTGAAAATGCAGCCATAAAATCATCTGTCAGAATCTTCTCATTAAAGCTCTAAACAATTTTCTAAGGGCTGACCCATACTGGAAATTATGAGAGAACTCCTTCCATTCAAATAAAAAAAGTTTTATTTCTCAGGAACTTTTGATTCAATTCTGTGCAATTGAAAAAAATATTTTCAATGTGCATGATTATTTAAGTTTTGCTTAAGTTTTTTTTACTTGTACCAGAGTATGAACTGTATGTGTGACTATATGCGTATGATGGCTGTTTAACCACGAGTTAATTACTGCCCTGCTTATAAAACATATATGTGTGAAACTGTATTTAATCAATTTAGAGGAACTAAAATAATAAATTAACTAATGTATTTAATTATGAGATTTTTTTTAAAGAATCTAAGCTATAGTAGCTAGAGAATAAAGCATTCCTTCCTGAAAGAGACTGCATAAGCAACAGTTTTAGAGTGTGATTTGCAAGAAAATGTGTTGAAAGACAGAGCAGTGGGTTAGGAGGGTCTTGACACAGAGTATCTTGACAGTCTCTTGGGAAACATGGACTTTGACCTGCATGTGATCAAAGTCAGCTAATGACTATTGACTTTAGTCAGAATATAATTTTTAAGTATGTACAAATAATACACATTAAAATACATAAGCTTGCTCAGAGATCTAGAGGGCACACAATTGTTCATTATTATTAAAAATGAAACAATTTTTAAGTGTTGAGGTATGTGTTATGAAAACTGATTACTGTGCATTAATGAACTCATAAATCAAAACACCCACTATAGAATACAGCAAAGTTATGTTGAAGTTTAAAAAGAACTATAGTCATTGTATTCTATCAAGGATTCCAAAAGTCTCCTATTTGTAAATTTTAAGAAAGAAGGAAGTCATCATGTATGATTTCTAGAGATCAATAATTAATTCTTCATATATATGTCTGAAAAAAAAACCATTTAGATCAAGATTCCCAAGTAGAGAGGGTTTTTTTTTTTTCAGATGATACTTGGTAATTTCTGGAGACATAATTTTTATTGTTTTGGTTTGAGATTTTAATATAAATTTATTAATTATTATTTTTGTTTAGTTTGTGGGTCATTGTGTGGTAATGAGGTAAGAGAACAATTTAGTGGAGCTGTTTATTTTTTCCACCCTTTGGTTGGTTCATGGGATCAAACCTCCATGACCAAGTTTGCAAGATGAGGTCCTTCAAAACTGAGTCATCTCACTAACTTCAGAGGTATTACTCTACTAGCTAGGAATTAGTAGTTGGGTTGTAGAGAATAGATGTGAACGATGTTGTAATCATGGTAGCCCCCTCTAATTTTTTATCCAAGTTTAGTGTCAATACAAATGTGGTCAAGAGCCCCATGTTAGACACCTGAAATGGTTTGCTATAGGTTTCATTTTTAAGTGACTGGAAATGCAAAATCATTCTCTTGTCAAATTACATATATGGAAACACATGAAGGAGGAATGCCTTGAGATTATTCTTGTGGAAATCAAATCCATATCATAATCATGTAGTGAAGTTTTCCTCTTTGAAAAAGTATATCAAGGAGAGTTAACTTTTTTCTTCTAGTATTTATTCCATTCATGAATGAATAACAAAAGAACTACAAAAGAAATTGCCTTATTAAACTAACTTATGCTTGAAATAAAATTGATTTTAGTAAGCTTCTGTCATAAATTTTCCAATTTTAAAACTTTGAACTTAAAAGTAGCCAAGTAATTTTATGAGAGCTAATCTGAATCAATTTAACACACTTCTAGGTATTTGGATTACAACAATTTATATCAAAAGAGGACTGGAGCTGGTGTCAGAATTTTATCATATGAAATTAAAGACTTCCAAAACATTATGCTTTCAGGTAACCAGACAAGACTGACGTTTGTATTTTGGATCATTAGGAATACTTGCTTTGTTAGTTTCTTATGATGCAATGATAAAAGGAGGACATTAAGGAGGAAATCCACCTTATAATTTCCTACAATGAGAAAACCTTATCAGTTTATATTTTAAAACATTTTTTATCTTTATTTTCATTATTTTTCCACTGCGTTATGAAGTTAAAAACTTAAGGTATGTCTTCATATGAGACAGTTAAAATAATGTTAAACTCCAATAATGACTATAAACTATCAACTGTAAGAACAGGTTATAAAGAACATTAAACTAAAATCATCTAAAATTGGCATGTGGGATATTTGGCTTATTTGATTTTTGATAAATGAGATGGGTGAATTTATAACATCTATTTTCTGTACTTCTGTCAGAAAATATGAAATAATTTTACATATCTAAAATAGTTCTGAAGTATGGTTTTATGTAATTGTTCATCAAAGCAAACTATATATCTTATACATGAAAAAAATCAGTGTTCATTAAATAATCAAAAATATGGCTATCACATATGTATGAAATTTATATTATTTATATATAGTATATAAATTCATATATATATATGAAATAGGAGAGCAGTCTTCAATTCTTCCTAATGGGTTATCCTTTTAATCCTTAAATGCATGTAATTATTCTATGAAATGTAATTAGTATGGAAAAAATTTCTGTACAAGCAATATTTGAAAATAACATTCTTTTATGTAGTGTCAACATATATTTTCTATATGAAGAAACTGATAAAAATATGTCTGAGTATAGTTTTAGCAAGTCTTCTAGTTTATTAAAACTTCAAGGAACAGCATTTAGGAAACAGTATATCAGAATGTTTCTTGTTAATCTTCTATCTTATTTTTGTTTTGTTTTGCTATAAATCTTGCTCTCTGAACACTAGCTGCTAACTTTGTTTCTTTTTAGCCTTTCTGTTCAAGATGCAAACAAGAGATGTTGTTAGCCTTAACTGTTTATTTATTGATTAGTTAAAAAAGAACAATTCAGTGAAGATAAATCACTGAAGAGGTTTCATTGTCTTTGGGATCCTTTTTCCTGAGTCAAAATAGTGAGCAATATTCAACATGTGGTTTGAATAAGAATATCCACCACAGGGAAATGTGTCTGAATGCTTAGAAAGTGTCACTATTTGAAAGGATTAAGAGGTATGGTGATGTGGGATTCCTGTCTGTATGTTGTGAATACCATTGGTTAATAAAGAAATTGCCTTGGCCTGTTGATAGGGTAGAACCTAGGTAGGCAGAGAAAACTAAACAGAATGCTATGAGAGAGGAGTCAGAGAAAAGCCATGTAGCCCCGCTGGAGACAGACGTTGGAACTTTAGTCTGTAAACCACAGCCACATGGCGATACACATATTAAGGGAAATGGGTTAAATTAAGATGTAAGAGCTAGCAAATAAGAAACTAGAGATAATGGACCAAGCAGTGAATTAAATAGTATAGTTACTGTGTGGTTATTTTGGGTCTGTGCTGCCAAGCAGCCAGGAAACAAGTGGCCTTCTACACTAAAAAACAAAGTTTAGCTGCATATTTTTTCTGAATGGGCTTTGCTTGCTGGAGGCATGCTGTGGCTCCTTTAAGAGAGGTCTTCCTGATTCAGCAGTAGCAGAGAAAAAGCTGCACACTTTTGAAACTGTGGCTTCTCCGCCTTGGGTCATGCTGCTAGCACAAACTCTGATTCTTTTGGGAGGCCAAACATTGAAATGGTGTCTGTAAGCAGTGTTTTACAAACTGCCTAATGGACTGACAAAGACTCACTGCATACCTGGAACTGGGGCAATGTGCGCAGCTTGCAGAGGTTGTGAATAGACTTTCACCATGTTGGACTGTTCGAGCAAGCAGGCAGAGCTGTATATACCCTAGTAATGCCACAGCCTAAGTCTTTAGAAGCATTTAGCAATTTAGGAAATGTTCCTGGACAGTAAAGAATTACAGTTACATAATAAAGACAGATTCAGATGGAAAAGACCTCTAAATGGGTTACAGTGTTGGATAAATGTATGTAGGCTTGGGAGAGAAAATAAAAAGAATATAGACAGTTATAAAAAGAAGTAAATGGTTTAGAAAATAAAAGATAGTCTTTAAAAAGACAGAGTACAGACAGTCATAGATTAAAAGGAGTAAATAAAAATAAGCCATGTAAAGATGGAAAATTTACAGAGACTCTGGATTATGTATATTATTATGTTTTCTTTGAATTTTTTTGATTTTGAAGGAGCTAAAGTACAGAGAGACACTTCATTGAACTGCTAAGCTTAAACAGCATGTATATTATAAAAGTATATTGATTTCAGAATTAAGGATTAAGGATATGATGCTTTTTTGTAAAAGAGGTTTTTCATTTGTTTCCACAGAGAATGAGAACCTGTGGATTCATTCCAGGTTAAGGTGGTTTGATGGCCCAAGAACCCCTGAAAAGTTGCTGTGAGCACCCACCAAAAATTACTTCCTCAAATCAGTAAGAAGTGATTTCAAGAATAGGCCCAAATTCCCAAATATTGTTTATAAATCTTTGTTCTCATTTAAAGGGGGATATGCTGATATGCTATAAAATCTGCGTTGGTATGGATCTTGGTTTATTTATACAAATTTAAGGTCAATTTTGTTATATTGTATATATATATATATATATATATATATATATATATATTTCTGCTCTTGATTGAGACATTATGTTTGTACAAATCATTTAAAACTGTAACGTATAATTAAGAAATATGGGTTAATAGAGAGTCATCTATAATAGTCAAGTTTGTAGTCAGGTGAGTTAGATTTTCTAGATGGACAGAGGTATATTTCAAATGTGTATGCATTCTTCAATTCTTCAAACCTTTCAAAGACAACAGAATATGGCATTTAAAATGTTTTAAGAATTTAGGACTTTTCATGACAATGAGACACATCTGCTCCTGGAAGCACCTATCTACTTCAAGAGGATGATGGGCATCAAAGAGGCTACTTATGGAGTTTGCTAGCCATTTGGGCAAGAAACTGATCTTGCCTGGACTACTTGATGAACTGATCATGCAGGACTCACAGAGAAATGACTGCTGAACTTACCTAATGATGAGATGATCCTTTGGGGTTTCTGCTACATAAAACAGTGTGTCAGACATTCTGCAGGATCCAGAAGAAAGTGACTGACAAACTGCCAATATAGGCAGAACTGTCTTCAAACTTTCTTGCTTCATGGACAAGTCTGCCAGATACTATGGGCCTATCGGCTGAAGATTGGATACCCAAATGATGCAGAAAAACTTTGGGTGACTGTCCAGGCAACAAGATGTCTCTGTCTTTTTTGGAATTTTGGAAGGTACCTACAATGAACTTCCTGTTTACTTAGGTAAATTTATATCCTTCTGGAATCTTTCATAGAGTTGAAGAATAGATATAGTTTTCCTTAGTTGTGATAAAAGATATAATAGATATGTTAATGTTAAAACCTTTTTTTTTTATTTAAACAGGAAAAGGGAGATGATATGAGATTCTCCTCTGTATGCTGTGAATACCATTGGTTAATAAAGAAATTGCTTTGGCCTGTTGATAGGTGAAGAAGTTAACTAGCCAGGAAAAACTAAACAGAATGCTATGAGATAGGAGTCAGAGAGAAGCCATGTAGCCCCGCTGGAGACAGACGTTGGAACTTTAGCCAGTAAACCACAGCCACATGGTGATACACAGATTAATGGAAATGAGTTAAATTAAGATGTAAGAGTTAGCAAATAAGAAGCCAGAGCTAATGGGCCAAGCAGTGATTTAAATAATATAGTTTCTGTGTGATTATTTCTGGAAATTGGGCGGCTGGGAAAGAACAAGCAGTTCCTCCAACAGTATGGCCTTATTGGAGTAGGTATAGCATTGTTGGAGTACTTATGAGCTTGTTTGAGAAAGTTTATCACTGGAGGTGGACTTTGGGATTTCGTGGGTCCTAATGAGGCCTTGTGACTCTCTCTCTCTTTCTACTACTAGTTAACCTGGATATAGGACTCTCAGCTTCTTCTTCAGCAACCTTTCTGCCCATGTACTGTCATGCTTTCTGCCATGCTAATAATGGACTAAATCTTTGAAACTGTAAGCAAGCCCCTATTAAAAATTTTCCTTATAAGAGTTGCCATGGTCATGGTATCTCTTCCTAGCAACAGAACACTGACTAACACAATCCACAAACAAATCAAAACAAGGGGCAAAATCCAACAAAACTTTAATTTGCTTTGGGAAAAAATGACACAGTTAGACTGCGCTTCTCTCTTGACATTTCAGAATTTACTGTAATATGTATTGTAGCATTTTTATTCACATTTGCAATGAAATCTATATGCTTACAAATAGTCCCTCCATTATTGTCATAAGTGTTGAGCAAAGAGCTTCTTCCTATACTCCATGTTGGCTTGCCAAATTTAATACTGTGTCTAATACCTTGTCTACACTTTCTTATTAACCACATATTGCAAATGTTAATATATCATGAGAATTCAATCGTATGGAGCACGTTGTTGAAAATATGTAGGCCTATTTTCTGCCATCCAGGTATCCTCTGTTAGATATAGATGGTGTGTTCAAAGCAGAGTACAAATTGACAAGACCTTTCTCTGATGTTCAATGAAATAAGACTGAATAATTTTTAAAAGTGTATCATTATTCATATTCAAGGCTTCCTCTGCACTTCTGTGCACCATCTGGTCCTGATGGTCGAAGTGCCAAAATACCATAAGGAAAGTTGTTTTTGTGGTATTTCCAGTCCAACCAGAATCAGAAAGTACCAGAAATCTCTTGAGAAAAGCTGTTGTCATAGGACATAAAACCTCGTTTGTCAGATCAAGAAGTTTAAGAAAAGTAGCTGAAATCACACCATGTTCCAAATTTAAATCCTCAACAAAGAGAGGATATTCTAGATTTGAGGTTTACCAGATGTCACACACACAGAATGCGCCCTACTATTTTTTGTACACATATTCCATTTTTTGTAAAGCTAAACTTCTTTGTAGTCTTTGATTTTTTTTAACTCCTATTCTGGTTGTGCATTTGGTTTTGGAGAATGTTTATAGAAAAATAAAGCAACAATATTTGCAATAAAAAAATAAGAAGCAAAAGAAGCATGTAAGGAATGGCTTATACTGAATGTACAAGTTTTTGTAGATTGCATGTGAAATGTACAAAATTACCCTATGTCATTTTATTTATGAGACTTCTGATGGTTATAGGATTCTAAATCTGCATTATAAACATACTGCCCAGAAGGGTTAAAGTGGGTTGTTCAATTTACAGAATTTCCCTTTTATTCAATTTCCAAACCTTCTTTTATTTACTTGACACTGATTTTCACTCAGTGTAATTGAGTTCAATTAAGAAAAATTTCTCTGCACAGGTAAAGAGGTTAAATGATGGTTACAATTGTATGGCAATTACCAAATTAAGCAAGTAAATGTATTCATGTATCCTCCTAAAGCACATGTCTTGCAGTGCACATTCTAAGCTTTTGTGTCTGACAGACCCAAATCTTGGCTCTACACCTACCATTTGTGTAACCTAGGGCTATTTACTGGCTTCTCTGATCTTCAGATTTTTCATCTAAGAATGTAAAACCAATTAAGTTGCTGAGATGAAAGGATCAATGAACTATAGAATAATGAAGACTGGAAGTATAGCAGGTGCTCTGTCACCTCCTCATTGCTCGTTTTATCCAAGGATTATGAAATAATAAACAGCTGTAGGGCAAATGCTTAAGGGTTTGGCTATTACAAAAGTGCCTAGAAACTTGTGGTTAAATTCTATTTATCCTTGATAAAATAAGGTGTCATGGTGGCTCTGCAACTTAAAGAAATTAGGAGGAATTATGCTATACTCCACCATAAATGTTGCCTCATTAGTTCCTGTGGGTAAAGTTTAAAAATATTTCAAGGCATGAAAATGCAATTTCTTCAGAAGTGTATGATCCATGTTGAGATTTTCCTGAATCAATATAATATACATCTTTCATTCAGATATCACTGTGTTATTTGATATGTCTTTGGCCCAGTCCCAAAGAGAAACTTCTTCCAAATATAACTCTGAAGTATCCAAGTTTATATACTTTATATTCAGTCTCTCCTCTCCTCTTCTCTCTCTCTCTCCCTCTTTCTCTCTCTCTCTCTCTCTCTCTCTCTCTCTCTCTCTCTCTCTCTCTCTCTCTCTCTCTCTCTCTCTCTCTGCATTTTAAACATTTGAAGGCCAGAAGTTGATATCAAATGTCAAATGTCTTTTTTTAGTAGTTCTTCAACTCAGTTTTGAAAAACGATATCTCAAAATCAAGAATCTAAACTCAGAGTCTTCTCCTTGCTTGCCAACTGAGGCATCTCCCTAGTCCCACAAACAAATGTTTTAACTAAAAACAAAATTCTTGCCATTGAATTTTAATATTGTATTGTGTTTCCTATACATATTTTAGCATAGTTTGCCTGTAAAATGAAATCTGTTCCTTAAACAAATGTTCAAGCTCATTGCTTTCTGTGGAACATTTATTTTCTTTCTCAAGTCAAAGGCAGATAAGCATATCATAAAGACACACTCTGCATAGTTTCTCAGAGTTGTATAGCAATGATGAACCAGGGTCTAATCATTAAATCCAAATTTTTGAATCAACAATAATGGCATGTAACTTAGTGGCTTTCCTGTCTACTTCATTATGTATATGTACACAATTTAAACAACTTGATCTAGGTCCTCTTTTTTTTTTTTTTTTTTTTTTTGGTTTTTCGAGACAGGGTTTCTCTGTAGCTTTGAAGCCTATCCTGGAACTAGCTCTTGTAGACCAGGCTGGTCTCAAACTCACAGAGATCCGCCTGCCTCTGCCTCCCGAGTGCTGGGATTAAAGGCGTGCGCCACCACCGCCCGGCTCTAGGTCCTCTCTTGAATCAATGAATGGAATTTATTCACTCTACTATGCTTGTTTCTTGGAAGCTTTCTTCTCTTTCTACAATTTCCATATAACCCATGTAATAAAGCAGTTTGGTGTAATTTTCTAAAGCACCAAAGAAGTTAAAAAACCCACCTTTGGGGGAACTTTGCATGAACATTTCTCCTCCAACCCTGAGCAGACTGAGTAGGAGATGACGATGCTGGAAGTTGCTTTCTCAATTCCTGTCACCCAGCAATGGGTTGGTCGCCCAAGCAAAGCTCACACAAACATATTTTTATTGGAATGATAAAACATATATACTATTCTGTTTGAGATTTTCAACATTGTCTTATTAGGAATTCAGTTTGTCAAGAAAAGCAAAGAATGTCAGAAAAACTCCATTGTCTCTGTATTATGTTACAATGGGTTTATTAGAAGGTGGCATTCCTGAGGCAACACCTGCCACTTGGCTTCAGGAGCTGACCAGAAATGAAAAGAAAAAAGTGAACAGTTAAAATCTGGATGTTACAGCAGTGCATGACTGTAACAAATGCCAGGGCTTGAACAGTTGCTTGGATAGAAGCATTCTCCAAGTAGGGTGTGTGTGTGTGTGTGTGTGTGTGTGTGTGTGTGTGTGAATGCAGGGATGTGGTGACAGTTAATTGATACAATGGTTTGCTTGCTCTGACCTATTCTTTTAGAACTATAGATACAATTTTGGGAGGCTTAGTAGCTTGTGTGTTGAAGTGTAATCATTATTAAGTGAAAAATGAAAATTTAGTACTAAATATCAATATTAATGAAACATCAGATTGATTAAAGCCAATAAAGGAAATCAACACTTATATGTATATAGATATCAAATTTGTTATCTTTCTATATCGATATTTGCATACATACATATATCTTTATGAGTATGCTAGAAACATTTATTGCTCTAAAGAAACATAATGATTTTTTTATTGTTCTCCCTTCACTTTCTGATTCTAAATTGTTTAGACTATATAGAAGCCATGTCTATTTACTTTACAGCTGTCTTTGACATAATCAGGTGGCTGAATTCCATAGTTTTTGCATACTCCCCCATTTGTTTCTTAGTAGCCACAGGCTGGGGGCATTGAGAAGGAGAGGAGTTAGAAACTAAACAGATGCTTAAGGCAGTGGAAAAACTGTTATTGCTAACTATTTATGAATACTTCATTGAACCACAAAATATTACCTGCTTAAGGAAACCTATAGAATCTCTTGAACAAACAAACTTTAAATCCAACTAGGCTGAATTTCGTTTTACTAATTAAGATGAAATTTAATTCCTGAGAACTTTTATTGAGAAATGAGACAGTAAACCAAACTGTCGTTTTAACCAAATTAATGGTTAGTTGCTACTGACTTTTTGTTTAAAGGCTTCAGTAAAAACTCTTGCTTCGTGGCCTCTGCTCCATATATCTGATGACCTTGGAAAGTGATGACTTTATAGCGAGTGACCATGTGGCTCTCACCACTGTGAGGTAAGTGTAGAGTTCCCAGCAGTCTCAGTGGGAAAATAGAAAGTGTGATTAACTGAGTCCCTTTGAAAAGGATGCCAGGACATTTCTCCTTAGACTGAAATGAAACTTCATCCTGGCTTATACAAGCTATAGATTATATTCTAGCATGAGTTTTTGTGTGAAGATTTATGGAAGAACCAAGACTTGGTGTAAATTGAACATGTGAAATGCATTATATTCCATTTTGTATACCTTATTTACCTCTACAGGTCAGGAGCAAGGTTAAGGAAAGGTGAAGTGTAAGGTCCTTCAGAATTCTTAGCATGATTTATTTTTATTTTTTGTTTCTTCTGGGAGTTTTTGTCTAACTGGTGTGTTTGTTTATAGTGATAAATCAGACTTAAAAGCTACAATACGCTTTACTGAAATGTAAAGTGCTTCTGAACTCTAAAATCAATTTCATCAGTTCAATGGTAGAACGTAAGTGAAGACTAATGGTTTTTATGCTCATTAACTTCTAATTTACATAAGATAGAAGATGTTACTATAATCCCCAGTATTTGTGCAAAATCATTTTGGATGATTTAAAGAAAATAGGACTTCTGTTTTCATTTGTAATGGATTGATATTCCAAACATGAAAACTTATGTTCTTCTACTTAAATCCCACATGTCTTCCACCTCGTCTGTTAGAAAAGAGCATTTGTGAATCTAGGTAGAGTCAGGGTAGTCTCAGCTGCTTAATTACTGTCACGAGCAGCAGGGGTTCTCAACAAAGTCTTACAATAATAATAATAAAATCTTATCTAACATTCAATATAGGACTTAAAAACTGAGAAACACTTTCAATTAAAATAGCATCTAAAACCTTCATCTGAATATTTTATAGTCTCCTCTGCCTAGCTGTTTTGTTTCTAAATTTTTATCCTTTTTGATTTACACTGATGACATTAAAGTGATGTGAGATTGCAAATTGATTGTGGAAGAGAATATGTCATGCCATTTGATCAAAGGGAATGCCAGTTACTTATAGTCATCAGTGGCATAGTTTCTTATCAATTTAATGCATAACTCTCTTTACTGTTGTATTGAATTTTGCCACTTTACACATTCTAAGACTTGATTTCCACATTTAGAAAAAGGCTACACAGTTTCTGCCTCCTTTTTTTCAGGAGAGTTACATTGCTTGTGATTCAGCTACTTCTGGGACTCCTACTAGCCGGTGCTCAGTAATGAGACTTCATTTATTATGCTTTTGTGTCTTCCTTGTTCTGTCCTCAAGTTAGCCCTGGCATGTTTACTTACATGGGAAGACACATGTGACATCCTATATGTTTTGTTTTCACTCACCATATCTTTTGTCACTCCTTAAGATTCAGTTTTGTTATACAAATAAATATATGGGATATGGATAAAATAGGGAGTTTGGGTTGTGGAAATGCATGAAATGTAAGATAAGTTATGGAGCCACAAATGAACACATAAGCTGCTGTAACATGGATATAAAGTCACAGTAGGCATTCTTATGCTTTCTTGCTTTGAAATATTTATTTTGTTCTTCCCTGTCAAATTCTCACATAGCTTTTTTGGTAGAACATTGTTAGGCTAGGTTAAAGTATATGAAATTGTGTTTTACATTCATAATATTATCACCTGAAAACAAAACAGAATGTTAAGTCATTTAAAATATCAACTTTTTAGCTGGGCGGTGGTGGCACACGCCTTTAATCCCAGCACTAGGGAGCCAGAGGCAGGCGGATCTCTGTGAGTTTGAGACCAGCCTGGTCTACAAGAGCTAGTTCCAGGACAGGCTCCAAAAAGCCACAGAGAAACCCTGTCTCGAAAAACCAAAAAAAATTAAAATAAAATATCAACTTTTTTGCTCTATTTCTGGTCTATTTCTGTCCATCCCTCCCCCAAAAAAATGAGAAGTGTTATGATTCTTTGTCTCCCATCCATTGTGCTCATAGTGAATATGATTCTAAGAAACCAAAAGATCACTTCAGATCCAGGATATTTTGAAGAAGATCTAACATTAGGTTGTCTGAATGTGGAGGAAGCTGAAAAAGACAGGGATGGGGAAGGAATAAAGTTCCTGTACAAATATATGTCAAATATCCAATAAAGATCTGACAAGGCAAAGAAAATTAGAATTGTATTAAATCCTACAGCCACTGTGGATGCTTACCCATTCAAACAAATATTCCAGTGAGGTGACTGACACCCAGTTTCTGAAACATGTGATTGTGGCTGCAGCTTCAGCTATTGCTTCACAAACACAACTGGACACATCACTGTCCCTCATATCAAGACTATTATATTTGAGACACTAATGAGCTTTTAAAATGCTTATTATCACATCTTAATATCTGACTATGAATATGAAAGAGATATTGACATACTTTTGATTTATTGAATAAAGCATCTTCTACGAAGTTCAATCATTTTTTAGGACAATATAATAAAAAGCGATTTCAAAATTGTGTTTCTCTGATGTTAGGAACTGATGTTCATAGAGGGATCAACATTAGAAAAAATAAGAAATTAGTATGAAGTTCAGTCCCACATGGAAATAACCCAATATGATAGTAATTATTAATAAGAGAAATATTCTATTATAGGAAAAAAGTTGAACAGCAGATGAGCTGTGATTGGACCACTATTCTATTTTCTTTATCATCTTTAGAAAGTAGTTTTGTCCTCAGTACAGACTCATCACCCATATTGAATAAAACAAGCAAAGTGACTCAAAAATAAAGCATTAATTTATCTAAGAAAGAACACAAATATATATGCACATATATATATATATATGAATACATGCACATATCTATACATATACCTATATGTGTATGCACATACATATGTGTGTATATATGTGTGTGGGGGCTGCCTCATTCCTAAAAATGTTTATTTACATGTTATGTAATAGCAAATGCTTATGATTGATTTAGTCTAAAATTATAATATTGGAGATTTGATTTCTAAGTGTGTATATGCATTAAATAATAGAAACAATAATTTTAAAATGGCATGATAATGGCAATGTTGGCATAGTTTTAAGGTTTATGGAAATAAGTAATCTACAAGTCCCATACCACCCCACAAATGCAACCATATATTATGGCATCCACAGCCCCAGAGGCACAGAGACTACCTGCACCAACTGGACAAAGAGGTGAGTGGTTGGTCATCCAGCTAGAAAGCTCCTCTGTAGACCCAAGGCCCTGAGGCAAATCCATTCCCTCTCCCTCATCTGTTGGGACACCACTAGCCAGTCAGCAGGCAACAGCCAAGACTCCTGGAGCAAACTACTCCACCACCCATTCTATTGGACTCTGTAATTTAAAGTCCCACTTCACTCCACAAAACCAACTATTCACTGTAACATCAGCAGCCCTGGAGGCAGAGATACCACCTGCACCAAATGTACAATGAGTGTTCCTGGGAGACACCAACACTGCCTGTACCAATTGGGCAAAGGAGCAGCCTCCAGAGTCATAGTCACCATTTGCATCAGTTGGAGGAAGAAATAGGTAGACATCAGTGCCGAAATGCTTTCAATGTCATAAAGAGCAATATGCCACCACCAAAATCTAGTGGTTCTACAACAGCAAGACCAGAGTATCCCAATGCTGAAGAAACAGAAAATAAATGTCCTTAAAAATAACTTGACCAAGCTGATAAAGGCCCTTCAAGAGGAAATGAAAAATTCCCTGAAAGAAATTGAGGAAATGATAAGTAAAAGAATTGGAAGGAATCAATAAATACCTGAAAGAAATACCAGAAAGCTAAGAAAAAAACAGTCAAACAGGTAAAGGAATCAGGTCTAGATTGAAAATTGAAATAGAGGCAATAAAGAATATGTAAACCAAGGGAATTCTGGAAAGGGAAAAACTAAGTAAACAGGAACTACAAGTTCAACAATAAACAACAGAATGCTTTAGATGGAATAGAGATTCTCATGCATTGAGGAAAGGATAGAGGAAATAGATTCATCGACCAAAGAAAACATTAAAGCCAACAAAGTCATAACGCAAAAAATCATCCAGGAAATCTGGGACATCTTGAAAAGACCAAACCTAACAATAAAGAATAAGGATAGAAGGAGAAGACTAACATCTCAAAGGCACAGAAAATATGTTCATCAAAATCATAGAAGAAAACTTTCCCATCAAAAAAAGAAAATGCCTACAAAGATAAAAGAAGCTTACAGAATACCAAATAAACTACACCAAAAAGTCCCCTTCCCACATAATACTCAAAACATTAACATATATAATAAGAAAACATATTAGGAACTGCAAAGGAAAAAGGTCAAGTAACATATAAGGCAGAATAACACTCAACTTCTTAATAGAGACTCTGAAGTTAGATAGTCTTAGAAAGATATAATTCAGACACTAAGATACCACAGTTACCATACCAGACTACTATCCCCAACAAAACTTTCAATCACTATAGACCAATAAAACAAGGTATTTCATGACTAAACCAGATTTAAACAATACCTATCTACAAATCCAACCCTATAGAAAATACTAGAAGGAAAATTATAACTCTAGATGGTGAGCTGCATCCACAAAAACACAGACAACAGATAATCCCACACGAGAAAATTCCAAAGAAGGAATTTTCTACAACCAAAAAATAACAGAAATTAACAATCACAGTTCATTAATATCCCTTCATATCAATAGATTCAATTCACCAATAAAAAGACACAGACTAACAGAATGGATATTAAAGAGGAGCCAACCATCTGCTACATACAAAAAACATACCTCAACTTCCAAGATCAAAATTAACTCAGAATAAAGAGTTGGGAAAAGATTTTCCAATCAGATGAACCAATGAAATAAGATGGTGTAGCTATCCTAATATCTAACAAACTAGACTTCAAACTAAAATTAATCAAAAGAGATAGAAAAGGACATTTTATATTCAGCACTGAAAAAACCCCTCCATCATGAAAGTTTATGCCCCCAGTACAAGGGTACCCAAATATGTAAAAGAAACATTACTAAAATTTAAATCACACATCAAAGCCCATGCACTAGCTGTGGGAGACTGCAACATCCCACTATCACCAATGGATAGGTTGGACAGACAGAAACTTAACAGAGGAAAAAGGGAACTAAAAGATGTTATGACTCAAAAGGACTTAACAGATATATGTAGAACATTCCACCAAAAACACAAAAATATATTTTCTCAACATCTCCCGAAATCATTTCTAAATTGACCACATACTCCATCACAAAGCAGATCTCAACAGATACAAAAATTGAAATAACCCCCTGTATCTAATCAGATTACTATGGCTTAAAGTTAGAATTCAAGGACAACACAAATTGCAGAAAGCCTACAAACTCATGGAAATTGAGTAATGCTCAATTGAATCACCACTGAGTCAAGTAAGAAATAAAGAAAGAAATTAAAGACTTCCTAGAAGTTAATGAACTTGAATTTACAACATATCCAAATATATGGGACACTATGAAAGCAATGCTAAGAGGAAAGTTCATAACACTAAATGCCTGGAAAAAGAATTTGGAGAAACTTCACACTAACAATTTAACAGCACACCTGACACTTCCGAACAAAAAGATGAAAACTTGCCCAGGAGGAGTAGAAGAGAGAAAATAAAACTGAGGACTGAAATAAATAAAATAGAAGCCAAGGGAATAATACAAAGAATAATAATACAAAGAATGAATGAAACAAAGAGTTGGTTCTTTGAGAAAATCAACAAGACAAACAAATCCTTATTTCAAATTAACCAAAAGACAGAGAGAAAATATCCATATTTCTAAAATCAAAAATAAAAAGGAGAACATAAAAGCAGACTTAGAAGAAATCCAGAGAATCTTCAGGTCATACTTTAAAAACCTAAATTCCACAAAACTGGAATATCTAAAAGAAACAGAAAATGTTATTGCTAGGTACCACAAACTAAAATTAAATCAAGACCAAATAAACAGTTGAAACCTATAATGACTAAGGAAATAGAACAGTAATTAAAAGTCTCACAAACAAACAAACAAAACAAAAGAGCCCAGGGCCAGATGCTTACAGTGCAGAAATCTATCAGAATTTTAAAGAAGAGATAATACCAATACTCCTCACATTGTTTCACACAATAAAAAGAGAAGGAACATTGCCAACTCCATCCATTAGGCTACAGTTATCCTGATACCAAAATCAAAGATTCAGCAAAGAAAGATTATTGCAGACCAATCTTTCTCATGAACATCGATGCAAAAACACTCAATAAAATATTAGCAAACTGAATCCATGAACACATTAAAAAATCATCCAATATGATCAAGTATGGTTCATCCCAGAGATGTAGAGATGCAGAGATGGTTCAACATATGAAAATCTGTCAGTATATCTAAACATAATAAAAGCAATATACAGCAGGCCAACAGCAAACGTCAAATTAAATGGAAAGAAACTCAAAGTGATTCCACCAAAATCAGGAACAAGACTTTCAACTCTTTTCATATCTATTCAATATAGTGTTCCACGTTCTAGTTAGAGTGATAAGAAAACAAAGTAATCTAGGGATGCAAATTGGAAAGGAAGAAGTCAAAGTTTTGCTATTTGAAGGTGATGTGATAGTATACATAAGTGACCTCCAAATATCTACCAGGGAACTTGTATAGCTGATAAGCATCCACAGTAATGTGATGGGATACAAGCTGAACTGAAAACAATTGTAAAATATCAGTAGCCCTCCTTTATAAAAATGATAAATGGGCCAAGAAAGAAATCAGAGAAGTATGACTTTTTACATTAGCCACAAATTATATAAAATACTGTGAGGTAACTCTAACCAAATGAGTGAAAGACCTGCATAACAAGAACTTTAATTTATTGGAGAAAGAAATTGAAGAAGATATTAGAAAATTGAAAGATTTACCAGGCTCTTGATAGGTAGGGCTAACATAATAAAATGTCAATATTACCAAATACAACTATAGATTCAATGAAGTTCCCATCAAAATACCAACATAATTCTTTATAGACCTCTAAAGAAAAATATTTACATTGATATAGAAAAATAAAAAAAACAAGGGATAGTTAAAACAACCCTGTACAATAAAGGAACTGCTATAGACATCACTGTCCCTGACTACAAACTCTGCTATAGAGCTATAGTAATAAAAACAACTTGGTAATGGCATAAAAACAGACAGGTGGACCAATGGAATTATTAAAGATCCTAACATTAATCCACACATCTATGAACACCTATTTTTTTGACAAAGAAGCCAATACTGTACAATGGAAAAATGAAAGTATCTTCAACAAACAGTTTTGGCATAACTGGATGCCAACATTAAAAATAATGCAAGAACCTTCACCTGGCGATGGATGGAGATAGAGACAGAGCCCCACATTGGAGAACCGGCCTGAGCTTCCAAGGTCCTGATGAGGAGCAGAAAGAGGGAGAACATGAGAAAGAAAGTCAGTACTGTGAGGGGTGCATTCACCCACTGAGATGGTGGGACAGAACTAATGGGAGATCACCAAGGCCACTTGGAATGGGACTGATGGAACATGCAACCAAACTAGGCTCTTTGAATGTGGCTGATGGTGTGGCTGACGGTGGAGGCTGACTGAGAAACCAAGGACAATGGCGATGAGCTTGGACTCTAAGGCATGGACGGGTTCTGTGTGACCCTTGTCAATTTGGTTGAGCACCTTCCTAGACCTGGGGGAAGTTGGGAGGAACTTGGACTTAACATGGGGTAGAGAATCCTGTTGGCTCTTTGGCCTGGAGAGGGAGGGAGTGGGGGTATGGGTGGAAGGGAGGGGAGGGAAGGGGGAAGAGGAGGGGAGGAGATGGAAATTTTTTAAGTAGTAAATAAAAAATGCAAATAGAATAACCATACCCATGAACAAAACTCAAGTCTAAATGGATCAAAAACTTCAACATAAATCCATTTATATTAAGCCTCATAGGAAAGAAAGTAAAAAGTAGCCTGGAATTCATTGACACAGGGGAACGCTTCCTATATATGATACCAGTAGCAGAGACAATAAGAACAATCAATAAGTGGGACCTCATAAAACTGAAAAGCTTCTGTTAGGCAAAGGACATGGTAAATAAGACATAATCGGAGTCTACAGAATGGGAAAAAAATCTTTACCAGCCCCACATCTGACAGAGGGCTATTATCCAAACTTCAAGAAACTAGATATCAAAATATCAAATAATTCAATTAAAATTGAGTACATATCTAAAACAGAAAATCTCCTCCCCCCCAAAAAAAATCTCAAATGGCTGAGAAATGTATTAAGAATTGTTCAACATCCTTGGTCATCAGAAAAATGCAAATCAAAATGAATCTGAGTTACCATATTATACCTGTCAGAATGAGTAAGATCAAAACTCTGAGGACAACTTATGTTGGAGAGGATGTAGAGTAAGAGGAACACTCCTCCACTGTTGGTGGGAGTGAAAATTGTATAGCCCCATTGGAAATCAATTTGGTGACTTCTCAGAAAATTGGGAATCTATCTGCCTCCAGACCCAGCCTTACTACTCTTGGTCATATACCCAAAGGATACCTGCTCAACTATGCTCATAGCAACATTATTTATAAAATCCAGAACCAAGAAACAACCCAGATGCCCCTCAACTAAAGTATAGATAAAGAAAATGTCGTACATTTACACAATTAAGTATTATTCATCTGTAAAAAGCAATGGCATCATGAAATTTGCAGGTGAATAGATAGAACTAGAAAAAAACTCGCGAGTGAGATAACCCAGACCAAGAAAGAAAAACACAGTATGTACTCATTCATAAGTGGATATTAGGTGTAATCAAAGAATAACCAGACTACAATCCCCAGTTCCAAAGAAGTTAGGAAACAAAGAGGACCCTAAGAGGGACACACAGATTGCTCCAGGGATGGGAAACAGATGAGATCCCCTGGGTAAACTGGGATCAGGAGGAAGTAGAAAGAAGGGGATGGTGTATGAGAACATTAGGGATTAGGATGGTTGAGTTGGAAGAGAGTCGAAGTGGGAGAGAAATGAAGGAGATAATTTGATGGAGAGAGGCATTATGGAGGAAGGCAGAAACCTGGTACTAGGGAAATTCCCAAGAATCCACAAGGATAATCACAGCTTAGACTCCTAGTAATAGTAGAATGGGTGCCTGAACTGGCCTTCCCCTTTAATCAGATTGGGAAATACTCTAACTGTAATCATAAAACTTTCATCCAGTAACTGATGGAAGCAGATTCAGATATCCACAGCTAAGCACCAGGCTAACTCCTGCGTTTTAGTTGAAGAGAGGGAAGAGGGATTCATGACCAAATGGAGGTCAGGATCATGATGGAGATATCCACAGAGACAGCTGACCTTAGCTTGTGGAAACTTTAGAACTCTAGACCAAGAGTTGGGGTGTCTGCATGAGACTGAACAAGGCTCTCTGCATGTGGGTGACAGTTATATAGTTTGGTTTGTTTGAGAGGTCCCTGGCAGTAAGACCAGGATCTATCCATAATGCTTGAACTGGCTTTTTGGAGCCCATTTTTTGTGGTGGGATGCCTTGCTTAGACTTCATAGTGGGTAGGGAATTGGTGCTGCCTCAGCTGAATGTGCCAGGCTTTACTGAATCCCAATGGGAGGAAGGCCTTCCACTTTTTGAGGAGTAGATGGGGGACTGGGTTGAGAGTGGAGTGTGGGAGAAGAGAGGGAGCCAGGAATGGAGGATGAACTGTGGTTGATATGTAAAATGACTAAAATAATAAAAACTAAAATACGTAGAAGTCAAAAAAAAATTGAAAGTAGATACTAGGTGGAACAAATTTTGGGGCTGAGGAGAAGAATTGGTCTGAGCCCAAAAACTAAAGCTGATTTTTCCCAATGGATTTCTCTTGGTTTATCATAGAAATAGCATTCTCTCCTTCCTTCTCCTTTCTTTTCTTTTTTCTCCATTCTCCTTCCTTTCCAGCTTCTTTGATTCATTTCTTCCTCATTAATTTTTGTTTGTTCACATGTTTGTTTGTGATAATACCTTGCTGTATAGGCAAGAAAAGGTTTGACTTCTTAGTGATTATCCTACATAAGCCTCCTAAGTTTTAGGATTACAATAATAACCCACCATAATGGATTTGTGTGGTCAAGCTTAGAGTGTTTGTTTATTTAATTGGAAATAGTTATAACATATATATGCATATATGTGTTATTCCTCTCTGAGATGCTTTTTTTGGCTAATTTATTCATTCTGTATGTACTGCCAAGGACCTAAAATGTGGCAGACATGAAGCTGGATCCTGAATACAAGGTAGAATGCCACCTCAAGGGGATCATAGCATGGTGTGTGAAAGATACCAAAGGAGTTCATGAAACACTTTTGGAAACAAATGCAGTGAAAGCCATTTGATAACAAGAGAAGACAGCCAAGCAAACCAGAAGGTGGCCATTCCCAGTCAGTGCAGGGCAGAACACAATGCTGGGTAGGGTTATTCAAGTAAATACTTAACACTTGTATCTTAGAGAAAGATATAAGTATATATTCATGTCTACTTCTATTATAAATATGCTTAATATAAAAGGTAGATACCTCATACAAAAATGTGAGTGAATATGTGTCTCTTACTAGAAGTTCCATAAAAGATATAGATTAGAAATTTTGACATAGATATTCATTAATATTTCCATTAAAGGAAAAGAGAACTCAGAAGAAGCATGTTGGTACTTACTTCAAGGGTCAATGTGAGTGATATTTTTATTTTACTGTAAAATGACAAATTCAGCAATTTTCTCATATTTTTGTTACTTATCATATAATGTAATTTTTTAACACAACATAATTTTTCACTTTAAAGTTGTCATCTTATAAAGTAAAACTATCTTAGTTTTATTGAGCATTTTCTTTAACCTGAATGATCAATATAAACACAAGTAAATCAAACTGAAATACAGCATCTGATGGCTTCAGTGGTGTAACAACTTTACTCTCATTCATGATTCCAAAATGAAGCCACTGCATGTGGACTTATACAGAAACATATTCTTATAGTTTTTTATCTACAGAAATAAAATAGATACAAGTATCAATCAGAGGCCAAAGTCTTTAGTACAGAAGATTATTAGGGAGCGATTGCTTAATGGCAAAGTTTTGATGTAATTTTTTAAATTATGAATGTATATAAATTTATTTTATTATTGATTGGATGTGGTAATTGTCACATAAAATCCCAGGATGTTAATATTCATTTCCTATGAGCTCCGAAGAGCTAACATCATCACACCATTGATTATTGAATGAATAAATAACGCTTTCAGAAGGATGAGTCATATCAAGTAAGTAGAAATCAACTACAAAAATGGACTTATAGTTGGAAATAGAAATTAAGTATAGTGGTTTAACTTTCTCAGAAAACGGAGAGAGGAATGGTTGTGGATGGAAATGCAGGTATTTCTGCATTTGAGCATGAGATGATATCCTTAGAGAGTGGAAGCATGATGGGGTAGATCCTGGAAACTGCACCAGAAAGGTTAAGGTTCATTGCTTCTCCTGGCCATGGGTCGGTACTAAGTGATTTATAGTTGTGGAGTAAGTTACTCAGATATATAAGTGAAGCATGATCTTTAGGTGAATTTTTGCTACAGGAATACAGGTGGTAGCAAGACACACACAAGGAAGTCAGAGAGGCAGCTAGATGTTGTGGGGCTCGGGAGAACGATGGCATCAGCAGACTTGGAACACTTGTGTTTAAGAGGAGAGTGAAGGTGACTGATTCCAGTAATGTTTAGGACATAAATTAGTGAGTCAAGCATGGAATAAAAATAGGCAAAGCACAGAGAGAGGAAGAAAGAGGCATTTTAGTTCAGCTTTGCAATTATGGTGTATCAGTCAAAAGATGGGAGTCATAGAGGAGGACTGGATTCTCCAGTTAGGCCAATTAACTTGGAGTCCAAACATACAGTATTAGTTAATGAGTGGCATTCATATGGAGATGTACTTCAGGTCTGGCTTTAGATAACATGCAGCACATCATTAATATGTAGGAACTGGCAGAGGAGTGCCAAGGAGAATGGTGGGGACAGCCAGAGCTAACTAGAAGGTACATCCACACCAAGTGTCTGTGTAGGTAAAAGGAGCATTACTAACAATAGAGGAACAAATAACAAAGGAAGACAGAAGATGCAGAAAAGGAGGGGGAAATCACTAAATAAAACAAACAAAACAAGTTTGAAAAAGAGAAGTAATATGTGAGAATATGTCATTTTATACTTTCTTCTCATCTAAGATTAAAATGTTATATATATATTTATTCTCACATTATAACAATCTTGAAAACATGTTAACTAATATTTGGATTTTATAAAAGCTTTAATGTACAAAGTGTGAGGAATTTTAAAAAATGATAAAATATACACATAAATAGGAGAGAAACAAAACTCTTTTCATCCCACATTCTAGACTTAATTTTTCAAGTGTTTATCATTTCAATGTTGTCTTATAAGTGGGCATTCGTATCCACATATAAATCAATGCATTTGCTCTCATTCCTAAGAAAGTATACTATATTATTCTGAAATACTTTACTTACAATATGTGAGTTTCAGTGGCTATATTAGACTTTTGATAATAAGTATTTATTTTTGACAATTTTATCTTAAATATCTAAGTACTTCAAGCTTTGTCATATTAATTGAAGGGTTTTTCCCCCTAAAGTAAAGTACAGAAGTAACTGAGTTAAAGGATAAATAAGTTTAAGAATCTTGATATATTTTACATCATGCTTTCCAGGAATATAGATTTTATTAAAATTTCATCAACCCATAAAACTTCTCATTTCCTGAGGACCATATCGCTGTGGAGTGTTCCTATTTTAATCTATATTTTAAACTAGTCTCCATAGATGTTTTGCCTATAATGGAAAAGCAGCTTTTGATGCCAAATATTTTTAGTTCCTGTTATAAAAAGATGTGAGACCTGAATGAACAAATAATCGCAGGTTCAACCTGATTTAGGAGGAATTGATTTTCTGGGCATTCAGTATGCAGCTTCTGTCCCCGAGTTGGCCCCCAAATCTGCTTCCTCCTTCTGTGTTCCTGTTTAGGCCTCTGTTACATACTGCGTGTTTGTACAGGTTTCTCTTTATTCTTCTTATCCAAACTGCCCATTATTTCAATACAGTTTTGAAAAGCACAGTCCTGAATATTCATAAAAAAACAAATATTTGAACAGAAGAACATTGAGTTACATATTTTCTTTGTCATATGTCCATTAATTTTCTTATTGGAGATATACATTTTTAAGGAAAAGTAGAGGATCATTTAGGCACTATCATTATATCTGTGAAAAACCTCTTCGAATGACATTGGGTAGCTACTTAGAAACTACGATAAAGAATATCTCATTATAATGAAGCCCCAAAGACTTTATATTATTAATGGTCCTTTTTTTCAAATTGTATTTAGAAAACAATTCATAGATTATTTCATTTTAATTTCTGTTGGTGCATAGTCATTGCATGGCATGGTTACTTGTCTTCTTGTCTCGTCTCTTTTTCTCCCTTTCTTTTCTTTTCTTTTCTTTTCTTTCCATTCTTTCATTGATTCTTCTTTTCTATTATGCCCTATAGAGTTCAGTTTGTGTTTTCCAGTTGTTCTTGGGTAATATGACCTGCATTGGACACAATAATGAAGAATAAGTTAAAAAGTAATCATGTGGCTTCAAGACATAATACAGACCATCAAAATTTGATAAAGGACACAGATCTGCTGACCTTCTGCTCAGTTCTAACTTTACGCAAGAAGAAGAAAACTTCAAAAATCCTCTATTTTCAATACATGCTTAAGGGCAATTAGAAAAGTGCTATGTATAAAGAAAATGAAAATTAAATCTACATTGAAACTTTATCTCATCCCAGTGAGAATGTATGCTATCAACAACCAAAGCAGAGCAAACACTGCTAAGAAGCTTCATTAATTTATTGTTACACTGTGTCAGTTCTTGTTTCCAGGTTTTTGTTTTGTTTCCCACTGATGATAGAGTAGAACCTCTAAGGTAAAGCAAACCCTTTCCTGCCCAAGATATAATTGGTCACAGTGCTTATCACAGCAACACCAGAAGTTAACTAAATTATAATTTTTAAAAAGTTTGAATAAAGGCTTCCTTCACAAGTTTACAATGAAGGCTATCCTCAGAAAGTCTATAGGTTTCTAACTTGAATTCCCAGGCCTCAGTATAGCTTACCACCCCATGAGTTGTTGGTTACAGTGTCCATAGAAGGTCCCCAAACAACACAGAATATTGAAATTCCCTCTTGATTACTCAACGAACTAGATGCTAAGACTATATGGCTGAAGAAACCATAGACTTTAGATGCAAATCACAGAAAAGCAAAGCTAGTACTGTGTAGAATGAGCAGCGGGCTGCGTCCTGCCACCCGGCTAGCTTTACCCAAAATAATTACACAGAAACTGTATTCTTTTAAATACTGCCTGACCCATTAATTTCAGCATCTTATTCACATCTTGGTTAACCCATATTTAGTAATCCGTGTAACACCACGAGGTGGATCGCTTACCAGGAGAGATCTTAACCTGCGTCCATCTCGGAGAGGAGAAGCATGGCGACTCCATATGCCAACTGCCTGAAGCTTCTCCCCAGCTCTGCTTCCTTTCTCCCACAATTCTGTTCTGTCTACTCCGCCTACCTAATTTTCTGTCTCTTAAAGGGCCAAGGCAGTTTCTTTATTAATAATGAAAGTAACACATAGACACTCCTCCATCAGTACTGAGCTGGGATTTTTTTTCTGTTTGCCCAGAGTTTATATGGAAGAAGGTGCTCTGCATGTTTATAAGACAGAAATATCATCAAAGAATTTCCCATCTGTGAAATCTGAATGCTACAATTCTTACCTTCCAGGAGATATTTGCCCACTGGTGAAAGAGTGCCAAGACTGTTTGGGGAGCAATAGACTACTTTCCAATTGCACATGAGGCCTGTTCTCTGGAAAAAAATACATGACTGATACTACAAAATTGGTCAAAAGTCTATAACTTGGGTTATAATAAGCCTAGGGCAGAATGTAATACTGATGTTTTGATGAATGGATATGCAGCTGAACTGATTCCTAAATACTGATGTTAGTTCCCATTCACTAGTGTTTGATTTCTGTATAGAGGACAACAGTCAAGACAGACCCATAGTGCTGAGATTGTATAACTGTCGGTGTTCAGCCCAATATATAACATCTGTATCATTACTTCCAAGGTCTAGTAAATACCATGAGAAAAGAAGCAGAAATATTATAATAATGAGAGGATGTAGAGGAGTACTATTAATGAAGCTATCTGGTAGCTATGACATGGTCTTTGTGATCATGAACATATAGCCAGTATGACTAGCTGCACAAGATCTCTACAAGAACAAGAAAAGGTCATGAAGGTGGGGGTATAAGTGGCAAGAATAAAGGAGAAAATAAGTGTAGGAGAGGGATAAGAGTAAAATGGGGGGGTGAACATAATCACAATAAATGTATATTGCATAAAATTGTCAAAGGTGTTGGATAAAGTGAAAAAGATATCAGATCATGGGCAAATTATCAAACCACAAAAAAGCAATAGGTTTGAAATCTTCAAATCAATTTCAAATCTGAGTTAGAAATATTCAAGGAATCATCAGTGATGAAAAATAAATAAATAATCTTGCTTAGAGCCCTTTTCATTCTCTTATTTTTTTTCTATCTCTCTATCCCTTGAGAAACAGAACATTTATAAATATCTATATTGGTTGTTCACAGAGTAGTTATCATTTCTACAATTACTTCCAAGTGGAAATGTGGACCGGGTTCACAGAAAGGGGGGCAGAAAGACTTTAAGAGCCAGAGATGGTAGATTACCTCAAAGAAACAGTATAATATTGACACATATAAACTCAAAGCAAGTATGACAGAATACATAAACTTGCATAACATGAAGCTGTACAAAATTCTAGCACAGAAAGAGTTTGCATATGAACACAAAATCTCACCACTAGTTGAGTAGCTATTAGTGCTTGGCTGCTGCTAAGAAAGAGGCAGCTTTCTTAAATGATATGACTCCTGATTGAGTACACTTACACTCCAGGGCAGGCCACACTCCCCAAGAACAGTTGGGCAACACAAACCCCACTTGGTGGGGTACAAAATGAACGAAGGAAGGGAAAAAGAAAAAAAGGAGGGAGGGAAGTAGGGAAGGAGGGAGGAGGGAAGAAGAAAATTAAAAGAAAACATAAATAAGAAATCACAAAGTTGCATGGTTTCTGAAATGAGGATGGAGAAGCTGGAAATGGAAGGAGTTGGAGGATGGTGTAGATAGAGTTAAAGTACATTGTGTGAAATTCTCAGAAAGTTAATAAAGGTACTACTTTTTTATTAAAAATTTCCATCTCCTCCCCTTCTCCCCCTTCCCTCCCCTCCCCTCCACCCATACCCCCACTCCCTCCCTCTCCAGGCCAAAGAGCCATCAGGGTTCCCTATACTATGTTAAGTCCAAGGTCCTCCCAACTCCCCCCAGGTCCAGGAAGGTGATCAACCAAGCTGACAAGGCCCACACAGAGCCCGTCCATGCTGTAGAATCCAAGCCCATTGCCATTGTCCTTGGCTTCTCAGTCAGCCTCCACCGTCGGCCACATTCAGAAAGTCCGGTTTGGTCGCATGTTCCATCAGTCCCATTCCAACTGGAGTTGGTGATCTCCTGTTAGTTCTGTCCCACCGTCTCCATGGGTGAACGCACCCCTCACGGTCCTAACTTTCTGGGGAGAGCTCGGGGGAATGAGATGCTTGGGATATAGGAAGGGTGGATATGGGAGCATGGAAGCATATATCTTAATTAAGGGAGACATCTGAGGGTTGTCAAGAGACTTGACTCTAGAGGGGTTCCCGGGTTTCCAGGGAGATGCCCCCAGCTAGTTCCTTGGGCAGCTGAGGAGAGGGAGCCAGAAAAGGCCAGATCCTCTAGCCCTACTGATGAATTTCTTGCATATCACCATGGAACCTCCACCTGGCGATGAATAGAGAAAATGACTGAGCCCCATATTAGAGCACCGGACTGAGCACCCAAGGTCCTGATGAGGAGCCAAAGGAGGGAGAACAAAAGGTACTACTTTTAAAAATGAAAGAAAAAGAAACATGATCCCCATTTGAAAACACGGGTAGTATGGTAGTGTGGCTTCAGACTGTCATATTCCTGTTTTGACAATGAATCTCAGCTCAGCAATAAATCCAACACACTAAGGAGTTCCTTTCTAAGAAAATTCTACATGGGTAATGCCATGCCCCTGACTGTGATGGAGAATAGCATTTCAGAACAGTGAGTTTGAAACCAAGTCGGTGAATTCATCAAGTGGAAATACAAGACAATAAAAATAATAAATATTTTAATGTGTAAGAAGGTAGTGAGAAACTTTTGGGTAATACACTCAAAACTTGGGGAAGTTCTACACATTGTCTTTACAATGGCTCCAGGGGTGTGACAGTGCATGTGTGTGTGTATGATTATGTGTTTTTTAATATGTGTGAGTATTATATTCATGAATGTGAGCAATTATGCTAGTGTTTATGTATATGTGTGAAGATATGTATGCATATGTATATATGTGTGTCAATGTATGTATATATGCATGTATGTGTGTTTGTTTAGGATTCTCTGACTATCTAAATCACATTTCTAAACATGTGTAATTTACACCAATATATACAATTCAAGAAAAACTGAGATGGGCTCAGTTGTTAAGTGATCTAGCTGTTGCTAGATCTGAGAATATAAAAATGATCTCCAGCAACCAGAAAAGAGCTCACAGCCATCTATAGCTGCAGTTCCAAAGGAATCCAATGTCGTCATCTGATCACCGTGGGCACCAGGAATGTTCACAGCACAAACAAGCAAAGGAAAAACATTCATACATATAAAATCTTTTAAAATTTAAGTTTAAAAGAATTATGTACATGTTTAATTAGGTTTTCTTAACTAGAAGAATTTTATTTTTGAGTTTTATTGTTTAAGGGTGATAGACAAGTACCAATACAGTTAAACTCAAATCTCTGTTTGTTCTGCACTTATATATGCATAATTTGCTGCTTTTCACAATCTTTGGGTTCTCCTTGAGAAGTCACATTTTCTGAAGGCAATTTCTATTTTATCATTCATACTGAAGTTTCTGACTGCTAGACAGATTTTAGAATAAGAATATTTTCTTTCCCTTTTTCTTTTCATTATCCCTGTCTTTCTTCCTTTCTTCCTTCCTTTCATTTTTCTTTTTTTCTCTTTTAATATCTTCCTTTCCCTGTGAGTGTCTTTTAATGTGGAGACTTTAGATTTTGCCAAAACTTGAGTTAAAGATAATTGCAAAGACCCACAAGTGGATACTAGGAACTTCATTTGGGTCTTCTGCAAGAATGGGAATCAATCTTAAGCGGCGGGTGACTCCCCAGCCTTCTGTCTTCCCTGTCTTTCCTTCCTGCCTTCTTATCTCTCAACACAACATATTGGATTTGTTATGGTTTTATCCAGAGCATTTATTTTTGTCAATAAACCCAAATGTTTCAGAGCTGACTTAGAGAGCATGGCCCTCACCAAGTGAAGCAATCCAGAGAGTGAGTGCTGCACCTCACCTGGGCAAAACAATAGAGCTAGCCATGGTGGTGTGAGTGCAAATGAGTTGGACTCCAAGACGTGAGAGCAGGAGAACTAGTCCTGCTCTTTTCTGTCTGCTACATTGGGTGAGTTAGCTTGGGTAGTGTTAGAGTAGGCTTGGTGGTGATGATGAGGGAAAGATGGCAGAGGACCAACCCAGCTACCATCCAGGCCCAGAATCAGGACTATAAATTAGCCCGCCCCAACCCCCACCTTACCTATGAACTTCTGGAGCATATAAAGTGGGCTGGACAGGTTGGGCATGCAGATCCAAAGATACAGAATCTCCAGCACACAAGGCAACAGTATGATATCAAAGAGCAACCCCAGTGAGAGCCCATTTTTGATAATGTAGCAGAAGCCAGAGGTGTCGAACCAGAATAACGACTTATGGCACTGAACACTTACAAGTAAAGATGTATGTGTGGACTAAAGGGTGTACCGTATAACTCTCTGGATCTCACTACAGCTTCCATGCTGAGATAGTTTTTTGTTGTTGTTGTTTTCCTTGGTTTGGATTGGGGGTTGTTATTATTATTGTTATTATTACTTAAATTTTGTTGGAGGAGGTTTCAATGGCAGAGGATGGAAGCAAGGGGGCAGGGACGTGAGTGAGATTGAAATGAGTCATGTAAAATTTACCAAGAATCAATAAAAATATTAAAAACCAAACCCCAAACCATATGCATCAAAAATGTTAAGAAAGAATGTCACTTTAACTTCTTCAAGAACAGTTTAGGGTTTGTATGTATATGTACGTGTGTGTGTGTGTGTGTGTGTGTGTGTGTGACTGTGTCTACGTTGGCTGTGATTTTGCCTTTATAAACTCTTACGTAGCAGGTTATACAATTAGTAACAATTTCCAAGTGTTAAACTGCTTAAATGGTTAAATTACTGCGGAGTTGATTTGTCTAACCTGATTGGCAACTGGACCCCACGAGAGTGGCAGCACTAGCGTTCAGCTCTGTGGCTGATGGTTGCTCGCATCTTTTTGTAGCTCATTCCAGGCTTCTGTATTCAGAGTGAGATGCGTACATGCCTGAGGGGTCTGGCACCAATTAATGAAATCTGTACTGTGAAGTCAAGTCTGGACAGCTAGGGATTTTCAGGCTGACCTCCAGCCCCAACTCTCTCAGCAGAGAAGACAGTTTCCACCCCTTCTACCTGCTCACTTGGATATGATTTCTATGATGAAGGAGCCCTTGTAATAGGAAGCACTGCTGTCTCAAGCTGGGCTCTGGTATTTTTTCTTTATTTCCTTGGGATGTAATTATCCCATGATAAGCACCTTTGTGTCTAATAACTTAATTAGGAATCACATCACTGCTATAAGTGCTGTTTTATGCAAAGGAAATGTGTAATACATTGTAAATCATCAAAGCACCTCTACGCTGGCCAGCAAAGCAAGGTATTCAGTTTGGGAGTTTAATTCTCATCGTCCCCAGACAGGTAGCTTTTTCAGAAGCTAGGTGAGAAGAAAAATACTTCTTTATACAAAATAGGTGGAAAAGCATAAAATGGGCTTTCCTAGGTCTGGCAATTTTTACCTGCCCTCCATGCATGCATTCAGAGTTTACACCGGAGAATTGTTGCTTTTCCCCAAGATAGCCCCATTCAAGGGACAGAAGCACCAGCTGCCTGACTGCTAAGATTACTTTTTCTATTGTATCTTTACTTTTTCTCTACTATATTTATGTGTGTTGTGAATGTGTTCAGCTGATAAAAATGACATTTTTTGGAACTGTAGCATTTCTGTTTCAATCTCACATTCAGAAGCACATGCTAAAGTGGAAATAACAGAAGATATTATTTTGTTAAAGTCAGTTAGCCAATTTAGAATGGTTTCTTTACAGGTGAAACTTGACTTTTAGTGAAAAAAATGAGCCATTGCTGTCCTAATGCTTCTCCCAAATGCTTTAGGTAGTCGGTGTGTTGTTGTGAACTTTAACCAATAATGTTTTGAAAATACTCAGTCTGTCAGAGTATATTAGCCCAGACATCAAAATTAAGAAATGAAAATGAGGCCCAATTGAAGAGCATGATAAACAAGCTCAAACTTCTCTCTTTCATTTTTCCTCCAATCACATTATTTTATACTAAAATGATGGGTTATTTTCTGTTAATTCCATAAGTACATACCATAGGAAATTAGCCATATTTTCCCCAGTGCCTAATAATCATTTGAACAATTATATTTTAGTTTATCTTGTAATTAATGGCTTGTAAGTCACTCATTGGTTTTCATTCTCCTAAAAGGCTTTGGGGACAGTGAAATGCTCCAGCTAAAGACACTTGTTCAGAGACTGACAAGCTGAGGTCAACTCTCAGGGCTCACCTAGCAGAACAAGCTGAGGTCAACTCTCAGGGCTCACCTAGCAGAAGGAGAAAACCAGTTCCAGCGATCTGTCCTTTGAGACACACACACACACACACACACACACACACACACACACACACTCACTCACAAAGGACTTCTAAGTTCATATCTCCCTACCATAAGTTTAATATGAAATAATATCCAGCATCACCCATAATCTTGTTGTTTCAATTTATTAATTCAATTGTTCACTTGTGTTTTTTGGCAAACTCTAAACTCTTTTTTTTTGTTTTGTTTTGTTTTTCGAGACAGGGTTTCTAGAGCCTGTCCTGGAGCTAGCTCTTGTAGACCAGGCTGGCCTCGAACTCAGAGATCTGCCTGCCTCTGCCTCCCGAGTGCTGGGATTAAAGGCATGCGCCACCACCGCCCGGCCAAACTCTAAACTCTTTATATTATTTCTTCTGTCAGATGCTCTGTTGTATTTGATGAATCATTGCTTCAAGTTGTTTTACTAAAAACACTCACTACCTACCACTTTATATACTGAATTCTAGATTTAAGGGTTGAGTTCTCACATACTATAACCATATTAGCTATTTTTATTTTTACTGTGACAGATAACAAAGACAGATAGATAAAAAAGATGTTAAAAGAAGAAGGTTTCTACTTGCTGTTGTTGCTGTTTTGGGATAATTATAAGGGATACAGTCTATCAAGGTAGGGAGGGCATGATCATAGGAGTCACATTGTCTCTGCAGTCAGGAAGCAGAGAATGTACTGAAAGTAAGTTGGGTTATGAAACTTCAAGACCTATATCCAGTGACTCACTTCTTCTTACCAGGTCTATTAAGCCACAAGTGTTGGAGACCAAGCGCAGGACATTTCATGTTCAAACAACTACAAATAAGCAGTTATCACTGACTGTTGGTGACACCTGACTCTTCCAGGCACCAAGTCTCAAAAACGAAAGAAATTCTTGTGGTTTTTCAAATGAAGACAACCAGCTTATTTTACAGTGAATGGTAGTAATCCATTTGTGGATTGTGTGATTTGCAGGAGACTATTATTTGACACAAGCGAAATGTAGCTCGTGTGCTTCTCAGGAAAATTGAGACACACACAAGCTCAAGAGGGTTCAGAGAAGGCCTGAATCCCCATGACACACAGAGAAAGACACAAGGACATATGGTACATCCTCAAATACTCTAAAAAAATATTTCTGAGTTGGTTATATTAAGATGAATTGTTTTAAAGAGGATTCCTGAAGTGAAAGACAAGTTTCTTAGTTTATTAATAGTTCTTGAACGTGGGAGAATCACCTAGAAAACTTGTTAAACTTTAGGAACAACAAGAGTTCAAAATCTGTAGTTCAAGAATTCTCTGAGAGGAGAATCGCTATAAAGATGGCACATCTTAGGGATTTTTCTAGGACAATAGGTAGGTACTGCCTTATGACTAACCTGGAATCTTTCTGAAAGCCTGTGATAGTTCTTAAGAAGTAGGCAATTCTCCAAAGAGGCATTTTTTTAGCTATGGAAGCAAAGAGGGATGGGGGAAGTGCCCTCATAAAGGAGCTGTGAAGAGGGAATTGGTTCTTCCTCGTGTAGAAACAGAGTTTCTCTCCTCTACCACAATGAGTCTTAAAAGTGCTCCACTCTGGCAAATGCAAGAAGGTGGTAAATTCCTCCTGATAATCCTCTATTCGTCAATTAAGGATAGTTAGAAAACAGAAATACATCTTATTCTCTTTGTGGTACCCTAGAAAAATAACAAGAGATTGGTTGGAAATTTCTTTCTTGTGGGTCTGTGGGTAGGAAATTCAACATCAAAGCTAGAGTGTGTTCTGTTTGTTGGGAAGGTTCAGTTTCTGGCCCAAGATGCATCCCCCAGAATATATCAAAACTGCTGTCATGCCAGAAAAGGAAATGGAGCAAAAAATACTAGGATACTTGTTTCAATCTCTATTTTAAGATCAGTAATCCTACTCATGAGAACTGTACCCTCCTGATTCCTACATTTCCTAAAAGATGCCACCTTTTTAATATCACATTGGCAAGTAATAAGTTGGAACATATGAATCCGGGAGACACATTCACACTGTAGCATCCTCCTTTCATGCATAAATATGTATAAGTCTAAACTGGATGAGCTTGAGAAAGATTTCTAATGATGCTAAATTTCATTAGGATTTTGTGAAGACCATTGCAAACCTTGGATTGGAGTAGGCAACAGTAGCAGAGCCTCTTTATATGGTAATGAGCTGTGCACTGCTTTGCCTACTCCTAGAGAGGGGACTGGATCTCTCTTAGGAGACCTAGAAAGAGCATTAGTGTTACAGCTCAGCCTGGCTTCAAAGTTGATATTCCTCAGGTTGCCTAGGAGAATAAGTTTTCCCAAATTCTGCATGCCTGCTCTCTAATATTTATAGGTAATTTTGAGAAAGAAAATAGCCTGCTAATGAGACTATTTCTCAGGTGCTACAGATGCTAGCTAGTAGATCAACATAAAATTCTTAAAGGAGGCTTTTCTGAATTTATGTGAATTGGAGGGGAAAAAACAAAATGCAAGCAGAGAATTTCTTTAGAGACTGGGCATCAAGTAAGCTAATAATACAGAAATGAGAATATGCTACCCACAAATAAGATAGTTTTGGGTAATGAGTGTTTTATTTAAGCTGGCAAAATTTTGAGAAATAGCAGGAGCTGGCAGGACTCAGTGACCTGCCCCTTCTGCCTTGAAGTAGATCGTAGGAGCCCATTTTGATTTTTGTGTCATCAAATATAGGTCAAACCATCCTGCAATTTGTATAAATACCATTGTCCTCTGTGACCCTAAATAAGGATCTAATATTTCATGTTGATTAATTTTTTGAGAATTTAATGGACTCTGATTTTTTAAATTTGGCTGAATGGATTTATTTCCTTGTTAAATATTTAAAAAGTAAAACCGGAAAGATCTTTGTCTAGTTAAAACAAGAATGAACAGAAACAGAACTGACCAAATACCCTCCACAGACAACATCAAAACAAAAGCAGGACCCAAAAACCTATTCAGGAAATGGCTCTTTCCTAGAAAGGGAAGAAAGGAATGCTCTTAAATTTTAGAAAGGATGTCACGAAACTTGAAGTATTCAGCCCAGGTAGTTTCTCAAGCTTATCTCCTGTAGTCCCGCCTTTCCTAGTAATTAAGGTTCCTATAACCCTTCTTTCTTCATCAATTCTTAAAAAAAAAAACACCTTTCAGCACATTAGTGGTCTTACAAAGTTTCTTGTATTGTGTAAAATTTACATATTGTAGCCTCTTTTTTTCTTTATTATTTTGTTGTTGTTGTTTTGTTTTGATTGTTTTTGTTTGTTTGTTTGCTTTATGGTTTTTTTTTTTTTGAGACCAAGTATCTATCTCTGTGTATCTTTGGAGCCTGTCCTGGAACTCGCTCTATAGACTAGGGTAGCCTTGAACTCACATTGATCCACCTGCCTCTGCTTCCCGAGAGTTGAGATTAAAGGCGTGTGCTGCTCTTGCCCAGCCCATATTATAACTTCTTATGAGATATTTAATTGATATCCCTAGGAGACTTCCTCTTTTCTGAAGGGAAACTCAGGAGAAATGGATCTCAGAAAGAGGGGACAATTTGTATGTGTGTGGGGGGGTGGACTTAAAGAATAGGAGGGAGGAGGAAACTACAGTTGGGATATAATATATGATAGAAGAATAAAATATAAAAACATATATACACACATGTACATATATACATAAATAAATACATTATTAACAAATTTGTTGCTTTTCTTGTATTAATTTCTCTGTCATCCTAGGATGATGCATTTCTAGGTTGTCCTCTAAAATATCAAATGTGTATAAATTAAAATATTCTTTCACCATAGACTTAAGCTCTTGACAAATGCTTTTATATATATATATATATATATATGTAGCATAAAATTTCCTAATAAATGATTTCAACTAAAATGACTAAATAGCATAAACCTAGCACAACTGCAAGTAGCTGTTACTTGTTCAACACTTAAGAGCACAGTGATTAGCACTTGGTGCTGTGTTTGAAGAATACCTTGGAAGGAAAGAGTGAGGGCTGTAAAATAGTTGCATGGTGTTTCCCTCTCAAATGCCCATTATTGTAGTATGATAGAGAGCAATATAAGCCCATGCCCATTTTTGAAAAAAAAAAAAAAAAAACCAGATGCCTGGTTATACCCATCTCATTTGTCCGATTCAGGTACTAGAAACAGAAAGGGAAAATGGCACAGTGTGAGAGATCTTTTGTAAAGATGGAAAAAGTAAGAGAAAGAGAAAATTCAGAATGTCCAAGTCAACTCCGGTCTTTATGCTTATCACCTGGAAAGCAAATGGCCTTCAGTGTTATCGTGGTGATGTTACTGAAAAACTGAGTCATCCAGATACTAACGATTTAATTCTCCCAGTGGAAATAGAGGATACAGCACCAAACTAGCTTTGTTTCATGTTATATTTATGTTGTGTCTACTATAAGCAAATCCCATGAGGAAATCCTCCTTTGTGCTTAACTTGTATCCTGCTAAACCTCTGGTCCCTCAGTGAATGCTCGTATCCATGATTTCTGTCCTTGGTAGAGATTGAAAACAGACGGCTGCAATTCGCTATGCAAAGATGTTAAAAGAACCTTCTACGTAATTGGAGATCATTATTAAATTGTCCCTCACATGTCTCATTCCCAGGCTAAATAATCTCTGTTCTTTAACCTTTCTCATTACCCCCATTTTTTAATCTGCAAACTATCTACTGGGCTCTATCAGAATGCTTGCATTTAATGTGATATGACCAGATGCAAGTCTCAGAGTGACTTCAGCAAAGGTTCTACACATAGTTAAGCTCCGAATAAAGAAAAGACCATAAATCAGACTCCTAGCAAAACTACTTTTTGACAAAGGAGACCCAGTCCAAGGAAAGAGAGAAACCATCAGAGTGGTTCTATTAAACTCAGAGGGCAACACAATGTTTTTATGTAAGAATTACGTAGCTTTGGCTTGACAACCTTAAAAAAAAAATGATGGTCAAGTCTTCCTTGAAAGCCAACTCTGACATTACTTTATAGGGACAGGTCAGACAATAATCTGTGGTGGTTGCTAAGAGTACAGAAGCATAGGCAATAAGACAGAACCTTAGTGGATGCCAAGCAAACTAACCAATTACAACCACAAGGTCAGACAGCATATGAAAAGTTGACCACTAACCTGATTTTTAAAAAGAAGAAAAAGAAAAGCTCTGTAGGAGAATCTTCATGAGAGAGAGAGAGAGAGAGAGAGAGAGAGAGAGAGAGAGAATACATGCATAGAAATATCTGAAGTCCAGAGGCCAAATTCTGGTGTCGTCACATTCACTTAGAGTCTACATATGTGACAATTTCACATGGGTGGAAAAGGATTGACCTTAGGTCTTCATGATTGCACAGCAAACACTTTACTGGCTAAGCTATCTAACCAGCCATGTTGTTCCATTTACTTTATCAAGGCTTTGGCTTTAACATATACCCCATCCATCTACTCATCAATACCCATAAGATAACAAGGTGTGTGTAGCAGATAAGAGACAAGGTACAAGTACAATCATCAACACCATTTAAAAGTTGATGAGGCCATAGGAACTAGAGAAGAAGATATTACTATTACTTTAATAAATATGAGTAATCTCTAACTGATTCTAGATTCTTATCTTTACATTCACAAATAAGTATAGCTCTCACCCCCTAATCATATAAACCTATTTCTGTAGTCAATTGAGATCTTCTGTAACATGAGGGGGCCAGGCCTGCTTATTTGTTGGGGTTTTCTGTCCTGCCCATTTTTTTTTAATGAGGGGGAAGTGGTGCTGGAGAATTGTCTGTAACCTGTCAATCATGTTTTAAATAAAATGCTAATTGGCCAGGCAGAAAGTATAGGTGGGAAAACCAGACAGGAAGTAGAAATGATGTAATGAGAACAGGAGAATTCTGGGAAGGAGGAAGTTGATTCCTCCCACTCTTGCCCAAATTACCAAAGCAGCAGGATGTGATCTGCCCCACTGAAAAAGGTACTGAGAGACATGGGTAACATAGATCAGAAAAATGGGTTAATCAAGATGTAAGAGTTACACAGTGAGAGGCTAGAGCTAATGGGCCAATCAGCGATATAACTTTAGAGATCTATGTGTGATTTTCTTTGGGGCTAAACAGTTGTGGGGTACTGGGTGGGACAGAAACCCAAACAAGCAGGCCTGGCCCCGTCATGTTACAGAGATCACTACAGAAAGCCGCAAATTGTCAAACATCATAGATCAATGATTCATTTGGATCCCTTCAATTAGTACGCATACAATATAACTCCTACACTTTAGGCTCAGAAACCATCACAAAAGAAGGGAGAAATATTACTACAGTCAGAGGATTAAGACATCTGCTCCAAGATAATTTCTTCAAAAGAGAAAAAAAAAAGGGAAACCTGAAGTGAAGTGAAGCAAAGTGGGGGCTAGGTAGGAGGGGATGGATCAGGGGGTACTTGGGGAGAGGAATGGGAGTGAATATAATCAAAAGACATTGTAAAATTGATCAAAGGTTTAATAAAATATGTTATTAAAAATTATACAGATCTACTGACAAGCATTATTAAATAACCACTGTATACTGTTAAAAGCACTTAATTGGAAGGCTTTAGGCTAGGATGATACCCACATCTTGGATTCCTAAGTAAGTAATCTAACTACTAATTAAGCACAGTTTAACCTTAGTCAATCATAAAATGCCAACTAACCTCGAGGTACTTTCCACTATATGGTACCCAAGTTTGGTAAATTCGGCAAATGCCTAGTTGTGAGTACGCATACAATATAACTCCTACACTTTAGGCTCAGAAACCATCACAAAAGAAGGGAGAAATATTACTACAGTCAGAGGATTAAGACATCTGCTCCAAGATCATTTCTTCAAAAGAGAAAAAAAAAGGGGAAACCTGAAGTGAAGTGAAGCAAAGTCCTTATTTTTTGTTTTCAGCTCTACACAGCTACCATAAAATATATGAAGAGGCCATCACCAACATCTTCTGATTCTGTGCTGCCTGATACAGACAAGGACCTTTGCTTAGATAAACAAACACTGTTTAAATTCATGTAATTAAAAATATCCTTTCAGTAGTCATACTCTGTGCCAAATATTGAATCACCATTTCTCCTCTGGACAATCCCTTCTGCAAGATTAAGTTCGATATATTTATTTGATAAGAGCAATAATCCATATTAACTAGATATGGCTAACTCATTGGCTGTGTACTTTAATAGCTGAACATAGAATGAATTAGAAACAATATTGCTAAGCTTTATTTAAATGTTCAGAACTTTTCATTTAGAACGCAGTTATTTTTGATTAGTTATTCTAATATATTATTGAAAAAAATCTTATACCAAGAATTCAAGATTTTTACAGTGTGAAAGTTTGCTGACCCTGCAGTTGTTTGTTTGTTTAAATCTAATTTAATACATTTAAAGGTGACTAATGAAAGACTTAAGCAAAGTTTCTTAAGAATGATCATTTTTCAACATCTCATAAGTTTTGATTAAGTTAACCTCCATTTAAAACAAACAGGTTTTAAATGGTACAGATGATGCTTCAGAACTTGGAAAACAAGAAATGAAACACAAAAGGAAGTAAAAAGAGAGATAATAGCTTCATTTGAAATGGTAAATGCCAGTTAGATGACTAGATTTGGATGCTTTGGATTCAATTCCACCTAGACTTGAACTTTTTTAAAGATAAATAATAACAAGTATCTTAGTCCTTTGTAAATTTTATGTCACTCAGCATAACTATTCTTCCTACGAAAGAACAGAATTAGAATAGAGCCTGTAACTGGACCAAGCTAGAATAAGTAGAATTATTGCTGTCAGGAAAAAGTTTCCTATTTTCTTTTGAATGACAGAGTCAGATATCAACATTGTCATGTAAACAGACTCATTGGGGATTAGTTCTCTGGCCAAAATGAACAGACACAAAAGAGTTTTCAACAAAGCTGCTCTCCGCTGCTGTCCCTGTGGTGCTGGTATTTAAAACAAACAAACCAATCAAAAGAAACAGGAAGCGTTCGGAAACAGATGAAAAGTAAATCAGCAAAACCTACAATTACTCATTTCAGAAAGGAAATGACAGGCTATTCAGTAATATCTATCGATTCCAAAGCTTATATTTTCTTTGGACCATATTTGCTTAGTGATTGTTTCTCTGGTTAAAAGAAATCAATTCAGATATCTCAATGAAGATTGTTTCATAAAATCGGAAAGATATCCAACTCAGTGTTCCAATCACTCCTGTTAATTGTGGAGTTAGTAATTGTCATGCCAACTTATTGAGTGTCTGATCAGCCCAAGATCAAAATGCGAATTTGAAAGAAGACTTAAATAGTTTAATTAATAAAAAGAAAGTTACTAGAGTAACTTTGCTTCTCTACAATTTTCACTCTTCACCCCAGCCCTATTGTGGCATAAGGGACGCCTTGCCAAGAAAGATTCTTATCATTATTTTGCTTTGTTTTGTCCTTTTCTTCCTTTTACTGAAAATATATTTTTTTCTCACATAATGTATCCTAATTACAGTTTCCCCTTCCTCTACTCCTCCCACTTCCTCCCTACCTCTCCTCCCATCTGGATTCCCTTTCTGTCTCCCCATAGAAAACAAATAGACTTCTCAGGGATAAAAATAATAACCTAAAATACAATAAGATAAAACAAGACACTAACTCATCAGTGTTGGACTAAACTAGTAAACAGCAGGAAAGAAGAAACAAGAAACAAATGTAGGTACAGAGAACCACTAGTTGATAAACTCAGAAACCCCATAAAAATAGTAAAATAAAAGCTATAATATATATGCAAAAGACCTGTAAGGTAAAAAGGAAGAAGAAAAAACATTCATATAAATAAAAAAATAGATAGAATTATTTAAAAATAAATAAAAGAACCCTACATGATATTGTGAGTTAAGGAACCTCCAAAGATATCATTGATTTTATTTTCTGTTGTCTTTTTTCTGCTGGGTATGCAGCCTATCTTTAAGAGTAGGAAATTAAATTTTAATTTGCAGGTGGGTATAAACTGTATATTGCTTCTGGGTTAAGGATGGATTTTGTGGAATATTATTTTAAGATATTTTACATTAGTTAATTCTGTTCAATATTTGTTTAATGATGCAAAGACGTGTTGTATTCTTTTATGTTCCATTCATTTAACTATGTTAAATTCAACACCTGACTGGTCTATTAAAGAGCTGAACAGCTAATAGCCAGGCAGAAGAAAGGATAGATGGGGCTGGAAGGCAGAGATAATAAATAGGAAAAAAAAATCTATGAAGAGAAAGGAGATAGGAGTAAGAAAAGGAGAGGAGGAGTCCAGGGGCTTATCAACCATCTACATATCAAGTCACAGAGAAAGAAGTAAACAAAGGTATAAACAATTAGAGAAAGATAAAAACCGAAAGGCAAAAGGTGGGCAGGTTAATTTAAGTTAAGAAAAGATGGCTATAAACAAGCTAAGCTAAAGCTGGTCATTTATAAATGAGATTAAGCCTCCATGTGATTTGTTTGGGAACTGAGTGGCAGGTTCCCCACAAAGAAAAGAGTGAAAAAGCAACTAACTACAGATGGGGACATGTGTTCATTTCTCCTTTCATCTCTAGGCTCTTATCTGGCACAGACCATGTAGGCCTTCTGCAGGCTGCCTCTGTCTGTGTAGGTTCGCTGTATGTATTGATTCTGTTGATTTAGAGGGTCTTGTTTTCTTGATATCCACCATTCCATCTTGTTCTTATACTCCATTTTGCCTCTGCTTCAGCAGGGTTCCCTGAGCCCTAACAAAAGGGTTTTGTTGCGAAAGACCCCCAGTATGGGGAGACTCTCACTCAAGTCTTGGGATAACACGATCCCCCCCCCCCCAATAACTCACGAGAGACTGTCCTTGTTGCAATCACACAAGGTTAGGGTTTTTTTTTTTTTTTTTTTTTTTGGTTTTTCGAGACAGGGTTTCTCTGTAGCTTTGGAGCCTGTCCTGGAACTAGCTCTTGTAGACCATGCTGGTCTCGAACTCACAGAGATACTCACACGAGGTTTAATAATGAGATGAGACAGGAACCAGTGCACTGGGGCCGAGACTCATAATCCATGCAGGGGAAGAGTTCGACCCTAAGTGACCAGAAGAAGGAGGTTTTTTTTGTTTTTTGTTTTTTGTTTTTTTTAGCTTTTTTTTGGTTTATTTTTTTATATTTAAAAATTTCCATCTCCTCCCCTCTTCCTCCCCCTTTCCTCCCCTCCCCTCCACCCATACCCCCCCTCCCTCCCTCTCCAGGCCAAGTAGCCATCGGGGTTCCCTACTCTATGTTAAGACCAAGGTCCTCCCAATTCCCCCCAGGTCCAGGAAGGTGATCATCCAAGCTGAGAAGGCTCCCACAGAGCCTGTCCATGCAGAAGAGTCAAAGCTCAGCGCCTTTGTCCTTGGCTTCTCAGTCAGCCTCCACCGTCGGCCATATTCAGAGAGTCTGGTTTGGTCTCATGTTCCAAGTTTTTAAGGGAAGAAACCACAGCCCAGTGATCCCAAAGGGGTAGGGAGGGTGTAGAAAATTCTGAAAATACCAGTGATGATCACAAGGGGGCAACTCCCTGCCTCTAAAGATTATTCTCAAGATTACAATCTAACTTTATCTTCAGCTAGTTCCTGAAACACAGTCACTGAATGGGCTAATCCTAGATTCTGATTCTTCTCTTCCTGCTTAGATTTTTGGCTATTTTCTTCCTGCTGGGGTGGTCTGGATTTATCCAGATCTTTCAGTTGGAGATATCCAGCTTACACCTGAGTGTTCCAATGTCTTTAACACTTTGCAAAATGTCTGGCTGTGGGGCTCTGTATTTGTTCCCATCTGCTGCATTAGGAAACTTCTCTGACAATGGCTGAGCAATACTGATACATGAATATAGCAGAAGGTTCTTAGGAGTGATTTATTGCTAATATTTTTAAGACCAGTAGTTCTTGGTCACCCAAGCAGTATAATATTGATTCCGTCTTGTGAAGTGGGCTTTCAGAAATTGGTAGGTTATTATTTTCTCAAACGAGTGCCCCCATTGTACTCACGCTGGGTTCTCTGGCAGAAAGGGTGGGGGCAGGGCTGGACCTGCTGGAGTTTTCCTGGGTCTGAGTGGGATGGTGAGTGTCTGATGACTCAAACCTCCCACCCTAGCCACCAGGGAGAAACAAACACATTGAGTTCAGAATCTGTAGTAACAGGATCTCTTTAACGGTATCAGGCAAGAATTTATATAGGGTTGTGATAGGGGTGGAGAAGCTTGGGATGGAGTAAGAAATAAGGGCCAATACTATTCTGCCATGATAGTGGTTGCTGGGCAGAGGCTGGTCTAGGTCAGGTAGCATGAGACAGGTCTCCAAACTTGAACCAGGCTCGGGAAGTTACACTAGGCCTCACCTAACTCAAGTTAGGCTCAGGAAGTTACACTGGGCCTCACACCTGGGCCTTAGAGGCCTAACACACTAGTCTATCTTAGAGGCATAACATGGTTGTAGATAAAAGATGTGGTGTTTACTTTTGTAGCATGCAGAGTTCCTTCTTGTACAAAAGATAATAGAATGTAGGGGTTAAAGTCTCTATTTAAGTACTTTCTCAAATTCTCCATGTTCAATGACTTATGTTTGTCTTATCTACAGCAATGAAGCCTTGGTGTCAGTTTGTGGTGAGCAGCCTATGATTTTGGCTGCAGCCTGGGTTGCTTGAGGATTCCCATGGTACTGCTTTGCAATGAGTCAATTTGATATAACCAATTCCTGGTACTGAAGGGGCTTCATATGGTGACAATATATAGTCCAGTTGTCGCCCTGTATACCCCATTATTTGGCAACTTCATTTAGTTTGCCTTTGTAAATGTATGTATTTTCAAAATCACTATGGTATAAAGTTTTCATACTACTCTCATATGGTTCTTAATAATTTAGCTGCCTCTACCACATTACCTCATTTGTCCCTCTCTCCTGAGCCCCTCTGAACTTGTCCTCCAATTCTTGTCTCCCTCAACCATCCTTAACTATCTCTTCTATTACTCTATCTTGAGAAGATCCAGCTGTATCCACTTAGTCCATTACACTAAAATTAAAACTGTGGTTCTATGGATTGTAGCTTGGTCATCATTGACTTAACAGCTACCATCCATATATAAGCAAATACATAGCAAATCTATAATTTCTGTGTCTTAAGTAGTTTACTCAGGATGACTTTTTCAGTTTCCTTCAATTTACTTAGTAATTTCATTGTTTTTAACATCTGAGTAATACTCCATTATAAAAGTACCACATTTTCTTTATCCATTCTTCTGTTCAGGAACATCTAGGATGTTTCTAATTTTTGGCTATTATGAATAGAGGAGCAATGAATGTGGCTGAGAGAGTGTCTCTGGGGGTTAAGTGTCTCCTTTTAGGTATATGCTCAAGGTATAACTGTATCTTAAAATTGATTGACCCCCCCCCACTAGCATGAGCTTTGACTTTATCTATCTTGGTGTATGTAGGATGAAATGACAATGTAGTTTTTACTTGCATTATCTTTATGATTTAGGATGCTGATCATGTCATTAAATGCTCTTCAGTCATTTCAGTTTGCTCTTTTGAGAGTTCTGTTTAGCTCTGTACCCCATGTTTAATTGGGTTATTTGTTTTATTGATATCTAGTTTTTATATTTCTTTATATTTTGTATATTAGTCTTATATTGGATGAGTAAATGGTAGGAAACATTTCACACTGTGTAGGCTGCTGTTTTGTCTAAATGACTGCGTCCTTTGCTATGTAGAAGCTTCTGTTTCATGAGACCAAATTTATTAAATGTAGATCTTAGTGCCTTCATGATGGTTTTCTGTTAAGAAGGTCTTTTCCTGTGCCACTGAGTTCAAGGCTACTCCCCATTTTCTCTTCTGCTAAATTCAGTGTATCAGGTTTTATTTTGAGGTCTTTGATTCATTTGGAGTTGAATTTTTTTCAGGGTAATCAGTCTGAATCTATTTGCATTCTTTTACGTAGAGACATTTAGTTTAACCATCACCATTTGTTGAAGATGCCATTGTTTTTCCAGTGTGTATTTTGTACTTATCTATCAATCTTGTGTCTGTAAGTTTTTGAATTTATGTCTGACTCTTTAATTTAATTCCATTAATCAATGTGTCTCTCTTTTTGCCAGTACCATGCTGCTTTTATTGCTATGGCTGTATAGTCAATTTGAGGCCAGGTCCAGGAATGGTAATACCTCCAGCAGTTCTTTTATTAATCAGGACAGTTTTTTAACAATCCTGAGGTTTGTTTTGTATTGTTTTTTGTATTTTCATATAAAACTGATGATTGTCCGTTCAATACCTGTGAAGAATTGTTTGGGAATTTTGATTGAAATTACATTGAATGTGTAGACTGTATTATTTTTAGGATGATCATTTTTTTTACTTCATTAATGTTACTGATTTGTGAGAATGAGAGATATTTACATCGTCTGGTATCTTTTTCAATTTCTTTCATTTTCCATTGGATATAGGAGAGATACTGGGTTTTTCTGTAAGGTAATTTTATATCCAGCTACTTTGATGAAAGAATTTAAAACTTTATGAGTTTCCCAGTAGAATTTTTAGGGTCACTCATGTGTAGTATCTTATGATCTGCAAATGAAGATACTTTGACTTCTTTCCAATTAGCATACTTTAGTTGTTTTACTGCTTTACCTAATATATCAAGTAATATACTGAATAGATATGGTGAGACAAGGTAAATCATTGTCTTGTTCCTGATTTCAGTGGAATTGTTTCTAATTCCCTAAAGGTTATAGGATTGTTTAAATTCTTTATCTGGTCTTGATTTATCTTTGGTAAGTGGAACTTATTGAGAAAAATTTTCATTAGATTTTATAATTTTATACAATACAGGTTTTTAAAGTATGTCATTATGAGACTTTGAACTTCCTCAGTATCTGCTAGTGTGTCCCACTTTCATATCTAATTATGTTCAATTATATCTTGTGCCTCAAACTTTTAGTTAAGTTAGATAAGAGATTGTCAATTTTATTGATTTTCTCAAAGAACAAACTCCCTATTTCATTAATTATTTGTATTGTTTTTCTTGTTTCTTTTTTATTGATTTCCACACTGAGGGTTTTTTTTTGCCATTTATTCATCTTGAGTGTCAATTCTCTTGTTCTAGAGTTTTTAAGAGTGCTTTTATGTTACTAGTATGACATGGCCAATTTATGCAGGCAGTTCATGCCATAAAATTACCCCTTAGAGCTATCTTCATTGTGACCCATAAGATTAGATATGCTGTTTATTCATTTTCATTCAATCCTAGACTATAAAGTTTTAATTTCTTTCTTTTTTCCTGTCTTGACTTATTTTTCATTCAGAAAAGAGTTATTCAGTTTCCATGAGTTTGCCAGCTTTCTGTTGTTTCTGTTGTTGTTGATATCCAACTTTAATCACTTGTAGTAACATAGGATCCAGGCAGTTATTTTAATTTTCCCATATTTTCATATATCTGGTGACACTTGCTCTGAGTGTATATCGTCAATGGGTAAAAGTTCCTTGAAGCACTGAGAAGAAGGTATATTCTTTCACGTTTCTGTGAAATGTTCTCCAAATATCTGTTAGAGGCCTTTGATTTATAACATCAGTTAACTCCAGCAATCCTCCATTTAATTTCTGTCTGGATGACTTTATATTGGTGAAAGTGGTGTATTAAAGTCTCCACTATCAGGGTCTTAGGATCAATATGTGATTTAAACTATAATAGTGTTTATTTATGAACTAGGATGCTATTGTGTTTGGTTTGTAGATGCTGAAAATTGCCATGTTCTATTGGTGGATTTTTTCCTTTGATGAGTATGTAATGTCCTTGCCCAATTTCTTCTGATTAGATTTGGTTTGAAATTTGCTTAATCAACTGTGATGGTTACATCAGCTTACTTTTCAGATATTTGCATTGAATATATATTTTCCCACTTTTTAACCTGAGGTGCTTGCTGTCTTTTCTTGATGTTAAGGTATGTTTCTTGAATGTAAAAGGTGAATGCATATTGTTTTCAAATCATTTCTTTTAGTCTTTGTCTTTTTATTGGGGAATTGAGCCTACAGATATTGAGCAATATTAATAAGCTGTGTATGTTGATTTCTGCTATTTTTGTTGTGGTAATAGTAGTGTGTGTGTGTGTGTGTGTGTGTGTGTGTGTGTTTGTGTGTGTGTGTGTGTGTGTATTTCCCCGCTTTTGCTTTGCTTGCCTGGGATGATTCAGTTAACCACAGTACATTGAAATTTTTCTTCTAGCAACTTTTGTAGAGCTGTACTTGTAGACAGATAATGCATAAATATGGTTTTACCATGGAATGTTTTATTTTCTCTGTCTATTGTGATTGAAAGTTTTGTGAGTACAGTAGTCTTAGCAGGCATCTGTTTTTCTTAGTGTCTGTATAATATTTGTCTAGAGCATTCTTGCTTTTAGAGCCTCCAGTGAGGATTGAGTGCTATTCTAGTAGTTCTGCCTTTATTCATTACTTGCTCTTTTCTTCTTGTAGCTTTTAATATCCTTTCTTTGCTCTGGATGCCTTGGAAGTCTCCTTCTGGTGCTTTCAGCTCCCTAAAGAGTCACCGCTATTGTGTCTATGTTGAAAGATTGACGTAGCTGGAGTCTGATGTCAGCATACAATATAACAGTGATAAATCCAATATGAGGAATTTCTGACATGTGCACATACACACTGCCTTGCTCCAGGGCTGATAGATCTTTGCCACTACCTCATGGTCAGGGCTGGTCTTCACCTAGTCATTCTCATACATATCATTCTTTCTGAAAAATCACTCTAGACATATAGATGTGTGTTTCTTCAGTTCTAGACACCTCTTAATCCAGTTACCTTGACAACCAAGATTAAATATTGTCCTATGATATCTCAAAGTCTAAGGGGAAAAGATCTACATTTAAACATTGAAATTTAAAGTTCCTAGTTATTAAATAGCATTACAGAAAGACAACTTTGTGTTCATAGTTTGGAAAACAGTGCCTACCAAGCATGTTTCAAGCATAGTCCACCACATACACTCCAGATGAGCTAGGAATAAAGACAAACACAAAGTTATAAGCTTATTTAAAATATAATGTAAACATTATTATTGTTATTTTCTTATAGCTTAATTGAGAAGTTTTCAAATATGGGCCTTGTACAGGATAATGTGGTGTCAAAACTTTCAAGCTTGATCACATCTAACAAAGCCAAACCTCAAGCCATATTTTTTTTGAAATTATGAATTTGGATCATTGAAATTATTAAAGTAGAACCTGTAAGTGAGATGGTTCAAAACTTTCTCTAAGAGAGCCTTAGTCACAATAGGCTTTCTCTGATTGTCTATTAGAATATTTTAGAAACATAAATATGTACATCTAAAAGCAAAGATAATCTTCTCAGAGAGCTACAGGTCTAAGCTGGGACATAAGTTAGGTCAAGCCTAAAGGTCATGAAGGCTTGGACCTTAAACATGATTCCCGCCTATTTTAACACTTTGATTTGAAATATATCCATATGAAAAGGATGTTGTCTCTATATAGATGATTTCTTTTGTTATTGAGCTATACATTTATCTCTGTTACCCTGCCTTCCTCCCTCTCCTTTTCTCTCCTCCCCCAGGACCCCCAGTTTCCCAATTTAACTAGGAGATCTGAGGCCTCTTTTTACTCTCTGTCCTCATTCCTAGGCAACTAAGCAGATCCTGGTGGAACACCTTGCTTTCTGCCCTTCTATGGACTCCCTCAGCTGAGCTTTAACAATCACATGCACACACACACACACACACACACACACACACCAGTATATTCCAATTCCTAACTATCAGCTACCACCTAAAAACACATTTTGCTTGGAATATCTAATGGTCATTCCTATCACACCCAGTCAGCAATAACAAAGGCCAGATACTAGAATTTAAGATTATAAACTTCCTAAACCCAGATGCCCACACTACAGTATATATATTTAAAAAAAAATCCATCACAGTCAGGACACTAGAGACTTCCAACACTACCAAAGCAGACTCTGAGTGTGAGAAAAAAAAAAAAAACATTAGAATAGCCTTTATTCATGTGATAGAGGTCCTTAAATAAAAAATGAATAAATTCCTTTAAAAATCTATAAAATTATAAACAGTAGAAGGAAATGAATAAAACAGATCAGGACTTGAAAGTAGAAAAAAAAGAAAAGCTTGCCAAGGAGAAAACACAGCCTGCCTCGCACCATTATGGACTGGGTGGGACTAGGAGACCCACTACTGACCTTATGGTGCCAGGCAGTGAGGAACTACTGGGGGGGAGATACGTGTATGGTGTGGTATGGGAGAGAGATAACGACAGAATGGTTCACGTCCTGTGGAGACAGGCATATCTGAAGAGGTGAAAGTAGTGAATGACAGTCAGAGTTGGGTGACTAGATTGCCAAAGAGGGCCATGGTGATGTCGATGTCTTGGTCTGCCAGTTCATTGCCCTGTTGCAGCCATGGTCTGTGTTGACGAGCATTTTTCCTGATATACTTGAAGACCAAGAGGACAGGGATGCACAAAGTTGATTTCACCCTTCCTTTGCTACAAGACTAGGACTGTCCAGCACCTTTTGCAATGCCCAGGAAAGTGGGTATTCCACCCCACCTGGGAAGCACAATAGAGCAGACCCTGTTCTGTTCTAATGGGTATGGGGAAGCAGGCCCAGAGAGTGTGAGAATGGGAGAGGGAGCTGGTCCTACCCCATTTTGAAAGTGTGGTCTTGAGGAGGAGGGAAAGATGCCCTTCCACTTGTCCCCTGTTATCTGTTGTGGACAGAGTTTCTGTTCTGCCTGGTCCTGCAGCTGTTCAGTCCTAAAAGAAACACACAGAGGCTGATAATAATTATAAACTGTTTAGCCTATGAGCTCAGGTTTATTATTAACTAGTTCTTACAACTCCAACTATCCTATAATTCTTGTCTATGGTTAGCCACATGGCTTGGTACCATTTCTCAGTATAGCATTTTCATCTCATTTCCTAAGCCTCTGGGAGGTGACTGCAGACTGAGCCCTTTCCTCCACTCAGAATTCACATAGCCTTATTGCCCTTTCTATACTTCTTGCCTGGCTGCTGGCCAATCACAGTTTTATTAAACCAATATGAGTGACAAATTTTTATAGGGCACAAGAGCATTATCCAACAGGCAACTGCAGCTTACCAGCTACAGACTCAGAAAAACAGGATGTGTTCCTTGCCTGGATAGCACAGTAGAAGTGTCCCTGTTGATAGGTGTGCGGGTGAACTGAACCAGCCCCAAGAATGTGAGTTGGCAGATCTGGCTCTGGCCCTTATCTGTCATGTGGTAGTGAGGAGGACAGACAAGGGAGAGCTCACCCACCCTACCCCTTGCTGCTTGTAGAAGTTGGGAGACTTGTCCCTGAGATCATAAGACCTGAAATCATGAGAGCTGGAGAACTGTGCTGTCCCTCACCAGCTTCAACACTTGGAAAAGTGAACCCTTGTACCTCACTTGGGCAACACAGTAGAACTGGCCCTGATGCTGTAGGTTTGAGAGAGCAAACACTGAGGGCATGAAAGCAGGAGAAACAGCCCCACTCCATGTTCATTGCTGCATAGCCAGGACAATGCTGGAGAGTGTAATAAGGAGGGGTCCGCTTGTTGGTTTCCAGATGCTTAATCCTGAAATAATCACACAGAAACTGTATTAATTAAATCACTTCTTGGACCATTAGCTCTAGCTTCTTATTGGCTAACTCATATAATAATTTAATGCATCTCTATTAATCTGTGTATTGTCACATGGCTGTGGCTTACTGCTTGGCTCTGGCGGGCTACATGGCTTTTCTCCGACCCTGCCTCCTTTCTCCCAGCATTCTGTTTAGTTTTCCCTGCCTAGCTAAGTTCTGCCCTGCTATAGGTCCAAAGTAGTTTCTTTATTCATTAATTATAATCATAGTATACAGAGGGAAATCATACACCCTGGTGTTGAGTATGAGATGTGAAGGAAAGAGCCAACCACCCCTGAAATTACCCAGGCCTAGACCCAGGGTTACGAGTTGGCACACCCCAACATAAATCCCATCTATGATCTTCTGGAGCATATCAGGGAGCATATTCTACTGATCCAAAGCTGCAGGATCCCCATGACACAGTGCAACAGCAGAATGTCCAAGAGGAGTCCCCAATGAGGGTTCAGGATTGATGGTGTAGCAGAAACTAGAGGTCTCAAACCAGATCAATAACTTCTCTAAATTGGGCCAGCCTGGTGCAGTGACCTCCAATGTAGGTGACCATTATTGGATTACTAGCCCCTATCATGTAAACCAACTCAAAGCACTTCACTTAAATTTTAAAAATTTACTTACAATTATAATATAATTACACCATGTTCCCTTTGCCTTTCCTCTCCCCAAATCCTCCCAAACACTGTAGTGGTATTTCATTTGTATTTTAATAAATAAAGCTTGCCTGAAGATTATAAAAGTAAAACAGCCACACTGGCCGGGCTTACAGACTGGGCAGCAATGACACACAACCTTAATCCCAGCAGCCAAACTAACTTGCCATAGAAATCAGGCAGTAGTGGTGCATGCCATTAATCCCAGAATTAGACAGGATTATAAAACAGGAGGAGACAGCTCTCAGTCTCAATCTCATTCTGAGATTCCCGGAAACAGGTTTGCTGTTTATGGATTGAGATAAAACTAAGAGCCAGTGGCTGACTATATTGATTTTCTGACCTTCAGGTTGAACCTCAATTTCTCTCTGTAAGTTTTTATAAATTGTGCCTCAAAACACTCCTCCTTGCTCCTTTTCAAAATTATGGCTTCATTTTTCCCATTAATTGTTAAATGCATATATATATACATATATTCATAAATATGTAAATGCAACCCTCTAAGTCCATATAATGTTACTTGTATGTATGTTTTCAGTGCTGACTACTTGGTATTGGACAACCAATTAGGGTGCTTTTCTTGGAGAAGACTGTTTTTCCCACTGTAATAATTTTTTGGTGGCCTGTCATTCTTAGTGTCTGTTTGAGATCTCTAGGCTTTCCCCTATCAGAGTTAGTATGCCTACTTATTACTGTTCAGTTTATGTATAGGAACTTTGTGGATGTGGCTTCTGAGATTTCCTAAGGGACCGCCCCACAGGAAACTCCTTGAGCCAGAGGATCAATTCTTGTTTTAAAATGTACAGATACAGATTATTAGTTCCATTCCTCTTTACAACCTGAACACATATCAATATTGCTTTATTTTATCTCAAGGAGGCAAATTCTGTAAATCTTATACAAAAAGTTACCTAAACTAAATATCATATTCTACCTGAATCAACTTAAATATTGAAGGAGTTGAGTCTGCTAACATCAAACTCTGAGCTTCAGTTATTTCCTATGTTAAATGTAGATAAATGCTCCTAGTTATTATTGGTATTTTATTTAAATACATAGTACTAAGGCTAAATATGCTTGGAATAGTGGTTCAGGGTATTAATTTACAATAGAAAGAGTTAAATAAATGAATTTAAAAAGAAAAAAAAAACAAGTCGGACAGTGGTGGCACATGCCTTTAATCCCAGAACTGGGGAGGAAGAGAAAGGTGGAACTCTGTGAGTTCGAGGCCAGCCTGGTCTAGAAGAGCTAGCTCCAGGACAGGCCCCAAAGCTACACAGAAAAACCCTGTCTTAAAAAAAAAAGAAAAGAAAGAAAGAAAGAAAGATAAAAAACTTTTAAAAGTAAACAAAAGAAATGATAATGAAGTCACAATAACTAGATCAAGTAATGATCAGTTTTTAAAATTGATTCTGAATATAAGGTCTCTATCCAGTGCATAAAGAAACCAAATATTATGGCATTATTTTTCACAAATATAAATAGCTTTACTGTGCAAAGTGCTAAATTCATATATGCTTCCTGATCAAGGGAATCATAACAATCAAAGGGAGGGAAAAGGATTACCTATTTGCTAGTTTGGTGGTTTCAGGAGATAACTTAACATGCTTTCAAGAAAGTGTGGACTACTCTGCACACTCACAGTGGAGTTAGCTTCTTACAGGATATTTTGTACTCAATTTGTCTTCACACACCTTTGAGTGGACTCTGGAGGGTTTTCCTGTAAAACAGCTTGAAGAATTTATGCACTCGCTCACACGTGTGTGCATGCGTGTATGTGTGTGTGTGAGTTTTATAGTTTAAGAATGTGTGAATTGTCTCCTCAAAGCCCTCATGTGCTGTGCACTTGTTGCTCAGATGCTAAAGTCATGGTGACAGATTCTGAAAAGTTTGTAGGTGAGACCTAACTGAAGGAAGTAGGTCATTAGGGATATGTCTTTGATAAGTATTTGTCCCTGATTTCTTCGTTCTCTGTCTCTTTCTACTTCCCATTTTCACCAAAGCTTTCGCAACCATCAAGCTCTGCCGAAACACATATTATTAAACAGTCTTGGACTTAACTCTGTAAGTCTGAGCCAAAATCAATCTGTCTGCGTTTATTGTACTTGTTCTCTCAGTGATTTTTGTCAGAGTAATGCAGTTGTAACACAGGGTGTGTCTGCCTCTACTATTTTCACAATTACACAACAAAGGCATTGTTTTAATAAGCAGAAAGAACCTTGCAATACTTTATGGAAGCAAAATGATTCATAACAATATATTAGTTGGTAAGAAGAATATTAATATTGATAGTAATGATTGCCTAAATCTCATGTACTGGATGCTGGTAGTGAGAGTCTCTTCTCTCACTATAATAATAGTATTGATAGATACTAGGCTAATGTTCACGCTAAAGGTTTGTACTTTAGATCAGTAATTAAATGAATCTAATGATGGCTACAGAAAATATGACTAGAGAATCATGATGAGCTGAGTATAGTAACTTCTAGTTATCAACATGGGCTATTGCACTGCCCTAACAATTCTCATTCATTCCTTTACTTTTTTGTTCTTTGCTGAACACCAGTAGGCCTATTGTTATCACTGTTTGTGACTGTGCTTTAGGATCATCATACAAATAAGTCAAGAAGAACCATGACTGCAGATAACATTTAAATTACATGTAAACTTGTAGAGTTTTCATTTCTTTGACTACTTTATATCAAGTCCACATTGTTCTTTACATCATGAGTGATTCAACTAGCTTGAGTCCACACCTAAGTCTGCCATTTACTTCTCTGCAATAAAGTAGACAGCACCAAATCTCAAAAACATCCTCTTGGCCCACAGTATTCTGAATTCATAACTTTTGTCCTCTGACTGCCTGCATCTTCTAAGGCTATTTTGACTTTTCCAGAAACTGAGTGAGTTTTGAATTCTGCTTTGAATCCCACAATTCCAAGAAATGAAACCCCACCTCCAAGATTTTAATCCTAGTGTGGAAGACACTCATTCCTGCTGTGTGTACCACCAAGGTTGTTTCCTATATAGATAGATATCCTACCACCTAAATATTCTTTATATTTTTTCATATAATTTATAATTGCTCTATTGTTATAGCTAATACCATCTTATATACAACATTTTCTGTTGTCATAATGGTGCAACTTCTCATGCTAACTGAACCATGATTGATAAAATGACTTTCTCAGTTGAATTGCACTTTAAAAGCAGATACTTCCTTGTTGAGTAAAATACTTCAAAAAGATTAAATAGCAGAGAGTAGAGGAATCCCTTATCACAAGCCAAGCCATGCATTAAATAAAACACCACCTTAAATAAATCAGAAGTTTTACAGCATGAAAAGATGAATATGATACATAAGTTTTGAGAGTTTATCACTCATATTTCAATAGCTATGTGTCTAAATGTTTTACTTGAATTTCAGTAGAAGCCAACCAACCTAGGTAGAAGGAGGAACCACTTGTTTGTCCCAGGTGCCAAGAACTAAAATTATCACACAGAAACTGTATTAATTAAATCACTGCTTGGCCCATTAACTCTATCTTTTTATTGGCTAACCCTTACATCTTAATTTAACCCATTTCTATTAATCTGTATATGACCACAAGGTCATGATTGATGAGCAAAGTTTCATCATGTCTATTTCTGGCAGGGGCTCATGGCATCTCTCTGACTCCACCCTTCTTTCTCCCAGCATTCAGTACAGTACTCCCTGCCTACCTAAGTTCTGCCCTATCAACAGAAGGCAGTTTCTTTATTCATTAGTGGTAATCACAGCATATTGAGGGGACTCCCAAATCAAACCTTCTCAGATAATTAATTAAATTAAACAATGCACATATTTTTTCTAGCAAGTAGAAACAGCATGGTAGTCACTAGTGTTTTTATATGTGCCTATTATATTCTTTCAGTTTTATATGATTTGAAAATATTATGACAATAATCAACAATTATGTAAAATAATGTCTAATCATTAGGACCTAGATAGCTTATAAATTTCAAAATAATTTTATACAATAAATTTACTGAAAGAAGAGACTCAAATGTCGATTAAGGTAGATAAAATGACAAAAGAGTGGATAGATAGATATGTTATAGCTCTATATTTAAGTAAAATCATGAGCTTCCTTAAAACACACACACACACACACACACACACACACACACACACACACACACACACACACACACACTGAGCCTACTTTGGGCTTTCTGTCTGCACATGAGTCTAGGCCCACCTTCCGGAGCATGGGTATCCTTTCTGTGGCCACTTCTCTTAGATAAAGCTTACGCTCCTTCCTCCAGCAGCAATTAGTAAAGCATGTGGAGTTGGGAAAGAAAAATAGTGGAAAGGTAGTGAGAATCTAAAAAGATAGGAACAGGAGATAGATTAGATCAAACACGGTAAGTACATGTGTGAAATTCTCAATAAAAACATGAAAAATAAGAATGTAAAATTACAATCTTGCTTTTTGGAAATTTGCAAGTTTGCTGGTTAGGAGAAAGAGAATTGTATTTTGTGATGAGTCATGATCACTCTGGCTTGTAATCTGCAATTTAACCTTTCTACCAAAGGTTCAAATGCTCATCTCCAAGGTCCTTTGGACACTTCCATTATTTTCTCTTTTCCCCTACTAATACTTAATGATAAAATTCACCATACATTTGCTTTGCATTAGTTGTTTGAAAGCCGCCTGTTTCCCTTCATCTTTATTTTGTCCTGAAGAGTGTTCTAATCCAGCTCTCAGGCATCACTACCAGTGCTGGTAGTGCTAACAATACAGACTGGTGTTGTAGCTCAATTCTCCTCTGGTTAAATTAAATTACTTCTTCATTTTATATTCACTATAGCTTTACTATTTTACTATATATCAACATGATGGTTATTTAGGAGGTAGTCCCTTTGGGGTGGAACTTTGGGTCTTTGAGGTAAAGTCATGATAAATGATATATATTCACAAGAAGAAGAATGCAATACTTTACTGTCTCATATCTTTGCTGCACAGGAAAGCACAACTCAAGAATAAAGCTCTGTGAAGATGAACCTATCTCACTTCTTATTCAGATCTGATAAGAATACATTTTTCTTATTGCAGTCCCACAATTTTTGACGCTTCATTGCAATAGTTTAACCTGTTTCAAATAAGTCTTTCATTCTAACCTTTTGCCTTCTCATTAGCTTGAATCAATTACTTTTCTATCTATTCCATTTATTGTGAATCTGAACAAGGTAAAATATTTTTGTCTTATTTTTTTTCTGTTCTCTGTGCCTAGAATAGTGGTTGGCATATGAAGCTCAATGAATATTTGTTCTATCCAATGAATGATAAAATGTTTCTGATACTGAGCAAGATGTTGAAGGGTCAATGGTGTGAGACCTCAAATAAAGCCCAGGGAATTTATAATAAAAATGTGAGACTCAACGTAATTACTTACACAGGAAACTGTGAAAAATTTGTTCAGAATGCTTTATGAATAATATTGGGCTCATGTAAAATGTATATCATGTATTACTTTAGCTATCTTAACCCTTTAGCACTTAAAAAATGAATACCTTCATTATGTACATTTTCACCACTTGATAAAAACTTAAAATGGAATCATGCATTTTTTTGTGAATAAACAACACCTTCAAGGTAGATCTAGCACTTTTCCTGAAGAATCACTCCCCAGAGTCAAGGAGTTTATTGATCCACTGCATGGTATAGTGATACAGTGAATGCTAGGAGATAACTCAGGATGACATTCCCAAGGTGACATTTGCATTTAAACCATGAAGGTAATAATACACTTTTTTAATTTTTTTTTTTTTTTTTTTTTTTGGTTTTTCGAGACAGGGTTTCTCTGCAGCTTTTTTAGAGCCTGTCCTGGAACTAGCTCTTGTAGACCAGGCTGGTCTCGAACTCACAGAGATCCGCCTGCCTCTGCCTCCCGAGTTCTGGGATTAAAGGCGTGCGCCACCACCGCCCGGCTTTAATAATACATTTTTAAAGATGTTTTAAATACTATGAGTAAGCAATATCTAATTAGTAGAGAGAAGAGGCTCAGGAATAACTTTTTCAATTAAGTAAAAGCATGACTAATTATTTAATTGCACTCTAAGTATTTTCTGAACATTTTGATCCACTTCCAAGATTTGTATAAAGACAATATCAGTTTTATTATCTAAAATCCCAGCATTGAATGTATAGTTTAGGTTCCTTCATGTAAAATCAATACTTGAATGCTAGTATAAATAAGTCACAAGTATTTGTAATGGTCAGTCAAGTATCTAGGTCTCGAGGTATTAAAAAGAATGTTAATCAGGGTAGTAAAAGTTAGAAAACGTTGAGGATGGAAGAAATGAAGGTGTATTTCAAATAAGGTGGAAAGGAACCATTTTCTTAGTTAATGAATTAGAGCTAATAGGCAATTAAGCAAATAATTCCAACTTCATAAATAGTTATAAACATATCATATATATGTGTTAGATATACATCATATTATATTTCATATATAGAGATATATACATATCATTATATGTTATACAGCTTAGAGTAAGAATAATCATGTATTTTATAATAATCATGTGTTCTATAGTTTTGTTAATATTGTGGACAAATTCAAATACAATAGATATTTTATTTGTAAATCTTATATGAGTTTTGCAATCTGAAAATTTTAATACATAAGAACATTCATTAAAGAGAAGGATTCTAACACTTTTTATGGGTAACACACCAATATAGACATATAGACATATATTTTAAGATTTGTGTTCATAGTTTAAGCAGATAAGCATCATTATATATTTCTCTTTTCTAGATTTATCATGCTTCAGCTGTTTGGGTTATACCAATGCCCATATGGAAAAACATGAATATATACATATGTGTGTATACATATATATGTATATAAACCATTTTTGAGTTCAGACATAAACAGATTTATTAGGATTATGCATAGCTGTTTTAAAAGAAAAAAATGATCTGAAAAATTGGAAACCATGTTGAGTGTTCTTTAATCATAAAACAAACAAAAAAATCCTTCTACAGAAAAATGATTATAAATAATGAGGTCAGATAACTTAAATAAAGACATTCATTAGTAGTTTCATTAGAGATGTGTTTTAAGCAAAGGATAAATAAATTAAGAGCCTAACTAAGATTATAAACTGTAGTTCACTTATACTGTTCAAAGCAAGAAGCCTTGAGAAAATTCAGGAGTTACCTCAGAATATGAAAGAAGAATCAATGCTTGTTCTCAATGCAACTCTGGTTGTTTGGGAGGGACCTGAACCATGAGAAACAGGAAAATACATGTGTATATGTTCCATACACATTGCTTCTCCCTTGAGTGGGTAATGATTTTAGATGAAATGATTTTATTGTAAAAGAAAGTACAGTTTCACCCAAGCCAGGGAATTTATGTCAGGGGTTAAAATCTCCTGAAACTTCTAATAGCACAATGTTGTTAAGAAACAACATTTCAAGAAATGATGATTCATGCAGTTTGGGGAACACACAGTCCAAGGAAGAACAGCTTCACAATTACTGATGATGGGAACTGGTTGTGAATTTATCTTCTCTGCACAGAGTGCCAAATAAGAAGAGATAAGGAGGGAGTGATAGAATTCCTTCTGAGTTTTCATAGGAAAAAAAAAATCTCGAGAACTGACTTCCACTCAACATTCCATACTCTTATCACGTTGAGATAGTGGGATTTATTCCTCTCAATTAATTTTTGTACATTTTGAGAAAAGGTCACAATGTAGCATGTGAATATATTTTTGCCCTCACCTGTAAATAATTCAGAAATCCCATTCGCATCAATCTTCATTGGACGTTCACAAGAATCCAGACAGGGTGTAGTATATAATTTAAACCTTTTAATCCAAGTTAAGAGATTCCCCTAAGTAAGACACACGGCTTAATATTTAAGAGCTGTTTAAGAAAACAATTGAATTTACTGCTCTTATCATTTTTCTGCTCTTAAAAATACTGAAAAATCTGAATAAATCTGAACTAATCTTAACTATTGTCAGCAAAGATAGGAGTCCTAATTACCAGGGCTGTCTCTTGAAGAGGGGACAAGTAACCAAGTGTTTATATTTTTTGCTGTTGTTTTTTTTTTTTTTGTTTTTGTTTTTATTTTCCAAGTGTTTATTTTAAGTTTCACATCAACGCTGACATAACTCCAGTAAGATTCCCTAGACTCACCTATAAAATACAAGTATTCACATGTCTTTCCAACTTGTATCATCCAGGAAGCCTAGATGTAAGTCTCTGCTATGAGAGGCTGTTCTGAACAGTGCAGGATCTTAGACAATACCCATGGACTACACTACAATAATATTATTTCTATTCAGTTGCTTCCCTCACCTTGACCGTGCCCTCTCACTTTTGAGTAGAATGGCTTGCTTAAGAGTCTCTAAGCTACCTTCTGTCTCAATGTTTCATTCTTTCTAAATGATATCCTCAGTGTGACTGTTCTTAAATCCTGCACTCAGTGCCTGTTTCTCCTTCAGTAAACAAGAACAGGGTATTACTGGTTCTCAAAGGCAGCAAAAAAGAAAATGGAGAAAAAAAAAAGAAAAAAAGAAAAGAAAATGGAAAATGGAGACCTTCCACCAGATTCTGACTTCCAGTCAGTGGAGCTGTTTCTGGTCTGTAGAGAAGAGCTGGGAAAGGATGTACGAAATGGTACACTCCTTCGAGTTTGTAAAACTTGCCAGCCTTCTCCCCTTTTTATCCTATCTACCCAGCAGAATCCACTAGGGGTTCATTAAGACCCCAGTCCCCAGCTTCTGCACAGACTCTTTGGGAATCTTTTTTCATTCAGCACCCAATCACATTTGCATCTTTTTGACTTCCCTCTTAGATAATTTCCCTGCTGTGTCTGAGGAGAAAATCAGCCTACTCTAGGTTTTCTCTCCTGCATTTACAGCCAGGAACTATCTTTGCATTATTTTTTTTTCTGACTGTGAACCCTTCTTTCATCTCTGTGACAATCTGATTGCTTGACATATTTTGTCATCTATTGCTTGACATTTGTGAAGTTGACACTTGGAGCCTGGACACACTGTCTGGAATAAAGTGGAAGGTAGGAAGAGCACCTATCTCCTCTTTAATAGAATGAGGAGATAGCTTAGTCTGTAGTTTACCTACAACTCAGTTTCCTCCTTTAAAATAATAGGACCCAAAAGAAACAAGTCTAAGATCAATATATGTCTAGACATATACTTGCCTAGACATTCATGCTTTCTTCTAATTATGAGTTTGTTTTCCAGAGCTGGAGATTGAATCCATGACCTTGTGTGTGCTGGCCAAGCCTTGTGTCTCAGCTCTTCTAAATTCGTTTGCAGCAAACCATCTCTTCCAATTTTGAGTTACTAAAAAGTAAAATTACTTTACCTTCACCTTACTATTAATTAAAAGTATGGTCCACGTCTAAAGGCATGATAGTCCACAAAGAAAAGGCATGCTTGCTCCTCCTTGGAGGAAGGCTGCCTTTCATTTTCAATGATTCTTTTTTAGTGAGTTGTTAACTCTGATAGTCATAACAATGTATCAAGAACTATGCACAGTTGTGATGGGGTATCTCGTGAGTTACTACAGGTAATGGGATCATAATTATTATTAGGTAGCACTTGCTTGCAAATCTTACCAGAGTCAAACATCAAGTGCAGAGGCCTAGAGGCTTCCATATTCTTGAGAAAAATCCCTTCTTGTGAACAAAGCTTTATTCTATTGACTGTCAAGATAAATTATGAATGGTTAATCTCATTTTCTACTTCATATAAGGTGGTTTATCTGTTTAGTTAAAAAACTGTTGTTTCCTGAAGACAAAAGTTTAGCCAATAGATTCATTTCCAGTTTTGATGATGAAATATGGCTATTGGGATTAAACAACCTAATGGCACTTGGCAGCTAAATTAATTTTTTTTTCTAACTTGAAAAATATATACATATACAACTGACGTCTCCAGTCCACAGTGAATATTTTATTTATATGCCTCACTAGTAGCCATATCAAAAGTCTTCACATAAACTATGGTAACATCTATCCTTAATCAGTTTGGCTGATCTTTGTTTCCTTCCCAGTAGGAAACATAACAAAACAACACAACACATATTTCATTCTTTCATCTTCTCAATATTTTCCCAGAACTTGTCTTTCTCCACCCTCCTCCTTAATAAAGAGGCCCAGTGTTAAGAACATGACTTTTGCAGCTCTGTTAATCTTGGCAGACACGGAAGGCTGAAGCTCGCTGGCTGGTGAGGAAGAAGATGCCTTTTCATGTGGCTTGGCAGTGCAAACACCGGAGAGTGCTCACTTCTCTTCCATGGAACTTACACACATTGGAGTGTGGGGCTTGATTTTTCATTATTTGTTTATTTATCTCATTAATTAATCAACTAATTATTTGTGGCAGAAAAGAATTTAATGTAGCACCTCATTAAATAGTAAAAGAACTTTTTAAAGTTTTTTAGAAGTGAAGTAATGTTATTTTCTTAAGAGAGGTGGATACTTTTTAACAAATGGATTAAAATCCCTCGCTAATGCATTCCACATGGATAACTAATGTTTGGAGGTTCACTATGTTCACACAAGTCAGGATTATTCAAAATGCACTCATAGATTAGGCATGACATTTTTAGAAGGTGTGAGGTGGATTTTATTTTGTTTAGTGTTTTGTTTTGTTTTGAGACAGAGTCTTACCCCTAGGCAACCTTAGCTGGTCTGGAACTTAATATGTAGATGAGGCTGGTATTGAACTCACAGAGATTCAACAGCTTTTCCTTCCCAAGTGTTTTAAGTAAGGGTGTGGGTTTTATGTCTAGCTTAGAAAGTGTGAGATTTTAAACCAAAGTTATGACCAATTGTATTAGTGATTAAAGTATACATATGGTTTTCACCCAAAGAGAGATTTTCTTTTGAGAATGAGAGGGGGCTTTATGAATGACTATGCTGATGCAGAGGTGCTTCCCACCTAAAGGAAGGCTGGCACTAGAAAACGTCACCCATGTATGAGATTGTGCCCTTGTTGCAGTTGACCATTTGAAAAGTAATTGTAGAGAATAATCGAGTTCTTCAAGGTGAAGATAATATATTGTAAGGAGTTTGGCCATGCTATTGTCTTCTTGTTTGTTTTTTTCTAAAATACTATATGAAAAATTCAAGAAAATCCATTTCCAGAGTATAACAACTTACTTGATTGTATAGGGTGCTCTCTACCCTATTTGCAAAGAAAATGGTAAACATTCAGACTGCAAATCAAAAATGTTTATAAAGAATAAATAAATAGTGGAAAGCTGTCTTCAATTCAATGGGACTTTGCTTCTACAGATTAGTCTACTGTAACACACATTTTTTCATATATATATATATATATATATATATATATATATAACTGTCTTTGATGCAAATGTAATCAACATTTACTAGTTTTTCAGTGTGTTGGAGAATGTGATCATCTGGTTGAGAATATATAAACTCTAACATAAAATTTGGGGAGAAAACAATACCCTTGGTCCAAATGCTACTCACAGCAACAGAATATAAAATTGAATTATAGTATTTAGCATCATTGCCCTCTAAAAATCAGCTCACACATAAAGACATCCTTTTTTAAGTTAGACATTGAAATTGAAAGACAATTGTATTACTTCCTCCCTTCCCTGTTTCCCTTCAACCCCTTCCTTCCCCATGATTCCCTCTCATATTGATCATCTACTCCTTTATTTTTACATATATTAATAAAATCTGCTATGACTGTTTAGTGTGACTTCTGTGTATATGATTCTAAGACAGATTCCCTTCTATTGGATAACCATCTAGGGAGTTCGTACCAGGGAAAGACTAATTCTCCCATGTCCACACTCATAATGCATTGCATCTTCCTGGTTTTTCTATCCTATAAAAGAAAAACCATATAGGCACTTGTCCATTTAATCAGTCATTTCTAAATATATTTAGTGAAACCATACAATGTACAGATTACAAGGCCTTTCTTAAAATTTAATAATCCGAATACAGAAAGCATAAACAGATTAAGAAAGCAAAATCTGATAGCTTGAACTTACTGTGTAGACTATTGTAACTGATATGAGTATGTTTTTCAATCTTTGTCTATCCCTCTTAATATGAATGTATTTCTTGCTACAGAATTTTTAACATCATTTACTGTGGTCTGGAAAGTTCTCGTTGGGACATTACTTAATGCATAAAGTCTAAGATTTCTGAATTATAGATTATTTTGCCCACAGGAATTTTAAACTATGGGCAAGTAGATGGACAGCTTTCATCAAATGAGGGGAGCTCAAATGCAAATTCATGAAGGGTGTATTTTGCTCTTCCACATGAAGCTTATTCAAGAGTTTTCAGCTGGTACAAATTCCTCTGTGGTGTGGCCTGCATGTGTGGGGCTAAGGATTGCTGACCAGCTAGAGAATGGAAGTCTTTCTCTTTGAAGAACACCAGGTGCCTCTCAAGGAGATACAATGACATCCTGTCTAACAGTGGTAACTCATCTCTACCCATGTGGTCAGAAATAAAAATAATTGAAACATAGTGTTACTGAAGTTGCCTGCTTCCTCTCCTGGTTAAAGAAAGGAAAGAACAGATTGTACAGGGTAGGGTTTCAGGTTTCAGCCTTTCCTGTCGCTCAGACATGAACCCACAGAAGAGACTAAAATCCAGAAAAGAAAATCTAAAGGACTCGAGTATTATCAAGTAGACTGAGATGTAAGAATTAGAGGATGAATATATCAAAAAGAGTCACTTGGTTCCCACTATTCTCTAACAAACTCAGAGCTTCTGAGGTCAATTCACTGTAGTAATCCACTATAAATCAGCATACAAATGAAATGTGAACTGCGACAATTGGGCTATCCATGATGCCCACACATCAGAGACCCTCTAGTCCTAAAACATCACAACATACATGGATTCTCTGTGTAACAACTGCCCAGTTTGTGCCTGAGTGTTTCTGTGTCAATTGTATAAACAAAAAAAAAAAAAAAAACCCACGATGTGTTTCAATACTTGAGTGCAGAGAACCACATGAAATCTCTGCACACCACACATGTGGTGTTATCCCAAACATAGGAGCAGATATTATTCAGTAGTGCAACTTCTTTGGTTGCAGAGGTAATTGCTGCATGTGGATTTCCAGAGCCACATTAGGGTAAGGAGAATAGCTTTAGAATTCTCCTTACTGCAAACACCAAAGCTAAAGTACAGAAGTAATTTAAGTGATTTTGAGAGAAAGAGAGAACCGTGTAAGACACACACTCACACTATTCTACTGGATTTAGATTGAATTGAGCTCCCAATTACAGATGATTCTTTTAATACAGGAAATGAAATGTCTTGTAGTTCTCTCCTTCTTAGGGATGTTTAAGGCATAGACAGCCAAAAAGAAACAAATGCTTGCTTCTCATGTTTTCTGATTTAACTTTCTGTTTTAAAGTATGTGAAAGCCAGTGTTTAGTGGAGGAAGACAGCTCAGTCAGAAGAACAACAACAAGAGACTTCAAAGGATTAAGAGGATGATCTGGCATTACAATGATTTCATAAGGCAGTTTGGACATTTTGTGTACTGTGGGAAGCAATAGAAAATAATATGAACCAGATACAATTGAGCTTGTGTTTGATTTTTTTTTTAATGACGATTTAAGTGGTAGTGCAAGGATTCACACAAATGGTAGATGCCTGCCCTTAAACGCAGGAGTTCATTTGGAGCACAGTAAATTCTCTCACAAGCAGCAACACTCAGCACTCTTCTCCACTCAGAAGCTGAAGTTATCAGGGCCCTGTGTTAGGATTCCTGCATTCAGGTTTCTCTCGCTTTGCAAACTGGGGAAACTGAGTTGGAAATTGAGAGACTTCAAGCTACACAAAACATTCCTACATCTTTATAAGAATGCTTCATTTTAAAAACAAAATTGTAGAAATGTCGCTTTCACTTACGAGGCCATCATAGTTTTTCTAAGGTTTACATGATATGCACTGCATACATTTGAGAACCCCAAGCAACATCAGTCCATCCATAGGTACTATGTAGATATTCTTAAGGCTATAATGACACACACACATTCACACACACACACACACACACACACACATACAATTCTGGGTTCTGATTTGATGTTTATCATACCAATATTCTTAGAAATTTTCTGAATCCAGCCCAAGCAAAATGTTCTCTAAAATAGGCTGCAGTGTGATTATTCTTTTTTTTTTTGTACTACACAACTTTAGATATACACTTGGTGATTGTTAATATTCAATTTTATGTTTTTTTTTAAGCAACTCCTCTGGGTACAAGAAGTGGTGTCACCCAGAGGAATCTCAATTAGCTTCACTGACCATTTTTACACCCTCCTGATTTCTCCTTGTAGGATTGGTGTCTCCTTCTTTCTCCCCTTCTGTTTTCTCCACAAATATCAGTGTAACGGTTGTCTTCAGTTGTTGCATGGATGATGTCTGATTGGGCAATGAATGATGAACTGAATTTTTTTTTTCATTTTAAATTCAGACTGTTAACTGTAAAAAAAAAAAAAAAAAGTGGAGCTACTATGGGGATTGAAAAATTCCTGGATACCTGTGTAAAGAGAGGATGAAATCACTAGAAAATGTGTATTTTTGACATAGGTATGGCTATATCAAAGACTAATTCCCCAGACCGATGGAAACTTGGCCAAGTGTCTCCCATCCCATTGGGGTGATGTTCAAAGGGATCGTAGAGACTTCTGTGAATGTTGACACCATGGGGATGTATGAATATTTACAGATAATTGACCTGCATGTCTAAAAACTAGTAACTGATCCTCCTTCTTCTAGATGTTTACATTTTGAGACAACTGACCTACAGGTACCATATACTGGCACTAGTCATCCTCAGCTGTCTTCTGTTACACAAAAGTTTGGGTTGCTACGTATTGAAACCATTCTATTGGAGTGCATACAGAGATATTGACTCCAGTTTTTCTCTACATGTGTCTTTCCCTTTACCTTGCTACCCCAACTAGGCTTTCTAGGACCAACCAATAATTGTAAATGTGTGTTTTCTTTCATAATAATGACTGGTCCAAGACCTATTCTCTGGAGTTTGGTTCCATTGCTCTGTGCCACGAGTGCTACCTTCAGTCATGAGCACAATAGAAACAACTTTCCATCCCTGTCACTGTCATGGCCAAGAGAAAAAAAAAAAAAAAAACAGAACACAAGTAGATATTTAAAGTAAGAGAGAAAAAAATAATAGATCAAGAGTGTCTCTATTTGAATTGTAGCATGGCTATACTCTATTTTAGAGCTAATATCCACTTACAAGTGAATACATACCGTTTTTTGTCTTTTTGGTCTGGAATCTCACTCAGGATATTTTTTTCTGTTTCCATCCATTAGTCTGCAGATTTCATGATGTCATTGTTTTTAACAGCTGAGTTACATGGCATTGTATAAACATTTTCTATGGTACAATCCACAGACCAAGAGAGACTAGGTAACAAAGAGGGCTCAGGGGGGATGCCTGGATCTCCCCAGAAGGGGAAATAAAAGAGATTTCACTAGTAGACTGTAACATCTGCACTATTCATGTACTAGGGTATTATGCCTGTAGCATACCATCTGTACTATAGGACAGTTCACGAGCTGGGCAAAGAGCTGGAGATTCACACACACACACACACACACACACACACACACACACACACACACAGACAGACAGGGACAGAGACATGGGCCATCCTTGAAACAAGAATGCCAACTTGAATCAAGAATGCCAACTTTATTGTGTTCCAGGGCAGCTTATATAGGGTCTTCTTGACCAATGGCCATGCCCCAATCTTTGGGGTTTTTCAGCTGTAAGCCCACCAGAAACCACTTCCCTGTCTTTTGCTCAGAGTAGCTGCAAGCACAGAAAAACAAGTTGCTTTGCTTAGAGCACTGGATGCATAGAAAAACAAGTTGTTTACAGGAAATTCAGAGTCTAGGGTCCACAGTCCCCAACAGTAAACTGAGGGCAGGTGGGGATGAGAACATGCGTGATCAGGTTGAGGGGAATGGGGGGGGGGAGAGTGCTGAAAGACTACTGGAAAGGGAGGGCACTTTAGTGTCATGTAGAAATTTGGCACAAAGGAATATCCCAGGAGTCTAAGAAAATGACCCCAGATAAGACTCCCAGTTTTGGCAGTTATGTAGTGTGAACTGTCCATCTCCTGTATCCAAGAGTTCAAGTGGAGGGATCGGAACAACAATGCAGCCATATTACATTTCAACCTACAGTTGGTCCTGCCTATGTGGTGTGATCAGAAAGGGTGGCCTACAGATTAAATGAATGACCAAGCAATCAATTGTCCAATCTAAAACCCATTTAGGAGAGTAAGCCCAACCCTGGCACTTGCCTAGAGAACCAGTACCCACAGGCTGGATCACCCAGAGACCTAGGATTGAATCACACATGACTGGAGAGGGAGAAGAAGTCAAAGTAATGATATCTAATGATATTCTGATATACCCGTAGATTGGTGCCTAGCCCAGTTGTCACCAGAGAGGCGTCATATAGCAGTTGATCACAAGGGCAACACAAGAATATATAGAGAGTCAACTTACAGAAATGCACAGCCAAACTTTAAATAGAGTCAACTTACCTTGCTTCAGTGTCTATGAGCCCCTATGAATCATAGAACTGACCTAGGCTTTTTGCATATATGTGATAGTTGTATAGTTTGGTCTTCAGGGGCTATCTCTGACTCTTTTCTTTTTTGGATATTTGGACCCTACTCATACTGGGTCACCTTGCCCAGCTTTAATACATGGGGAGGTGTTGCTAATTCTTACTGAAACTTGAAATACTGTGTTTTGTTGATGCCCATGGGAAACCTGCCCTTTTCTGACCAGAAAAGAAGGAAAAGTAGATTGGGGTGGGATCACAGTGAATGTAGGAGGGAGGGACTGTAAGGAATGGAAGGTGCAGAAACTGTAACTGGACTGTAAAATAAATAAACAAGCAAACAAACAAATAAGCAAGCGAGCAAAAAGAAAAAGTGAGTTTCTTTCTCAACTGCCATCAAATCTCAGTTATTTATCATAGGAAACTTGGTAGTGATCCATTTAAGCTTGGATTACCCTCTACACTACCCCATCCAATTCCACTTACATTTTTAAAATATTTTCTTTTGCTTAAGAAGCATATTTTTAAATCAGACCATAAATTCATTTTTTTGTTGTCCCATCCCTGGTAGCTTCCTTTGACAACTTGGTAAGTGCAGCATCATTTTCAAATGCTAACTAATGGTTGCTGCTAATGTCTTCTACTTAAGAACATTTCAATTCAATGACTTCACCATTTGACAGGATAATTGTACTTTATCCAAATTTTTAATGATTTCAGACACCCTCCCAATTTATATTGATATTTTCAAATTGGAAGTGTGCTTAACATTTTGAGAATTTGTTTCAATTTTGAAACTGTCCATTTTGAATTGCTTAAATCTTCTAGGAAGCCACAATAATTCTTTCATCACAAATAGGATAAGAGGGATATAATATAAAGTCAAATATATTAAGTAGGTTCAATATCATGCTTTCAAAGTCATCGAGATATTAAAATATTTAGAACACTAAACTTCATATAATTTCTTCAATAAGATTAATTTAAAGTCTTTTGGTTATGATTGGCAATCAAACATGATAGCCTCATCTACCATTAATTCATAAAGATCATGAGGTCATTTTGTTCTGCTCTAATTGTTCTAGTTATATTGATGGCCAGTCTTTACAGTAGAGAAACGGGATTAAAATATTATCATTTTAAATGTCTAAAATGAGAAGTTTGAAGAAAGTGTATATTTTTAGAAAGTTAAGATTTCTTATTTGAAAATATTCTATGACTTTGGTGGATTAGTAATGGTTAGTAGAATCTCATACAATTAGTCCTTAATTTCAAATGTTGTATTATATTATTTTTTTCAAAATAAATAAACAAATTTACAGTTGCTGTTATTATTCCCAGTTTTGAAAAGAAAGTTAAAGGGGAATCTTTTGGGGTTGTTTGTGATTTTCTGTATAGCTGACTTCTGAACAAACTCACATTTTACTCTGGTGAATTTTCTATAATATTACTTTATTTGCTATTGTTGGTTAGGTATATTATAAATAGAAAATTTATAAAAGTCAGTTTTCTCCAGTGGAGGGTCACTGGATATATTAACTCCAGAGCTGGACAAATGCTAAAGAGTATATGTCCAGCACAAAAGGTACCCCATGTCTTTTGTGTGCTATTTTTAGTTAGTTTTCATACAAGTAAGAATTTTAACAAGTGAGAGGACTATATTGATCATTATTTCAATTCATTATCTTTAACTCAGGGTGTTAATTTGATAGAAAGCTTCACATTCAACTGATAAAATTCTGACCTCTTTGAATTAGACCATTTTCAAAATCATGCTTTATCAATAATTTCATTTACCTATGCTAATCCTTTTTTCTGTTTTTCGAGACAGGGTTTCTCTGTGGCTTTGGAGCCTGTCCTGGAACTCACTCTTGTAGACCAGGCTGGTCTCGAACTCCCAGAGATATGTCTGCCTCTGCCTCCCGAGTGCTGGGATTAAAGGCGTGCGCCACCACCGCCCGGCTGCTAATCCTTTTTTAAAAGATTCATTCAATGAACACTGAGAATTATCACTGAAGCAGACATAGATAGATACCTCTCAAGTAAGTACTAGTTAAATCAAAGTAGAGTTATACAGGGTTTTAGAATCTGTGTTTTCACTGATTATTTCTGTGATATTCATTAATATGAATATTAATATGAATAATACAGAATATTAATATGAATATCACAATGACCTATTAATCATGCAGTTCAAATGACCTATTAAGATCACCATCATATTTCTTTTTAAGAAATACTCTAATTGTTCTTACACTGTTAGTTTTTACAGTGTGTATCTTAGGCTACAGGATACCAGTTTTTAGGAACTGCTTGCAAGGTTTAATAAAAAGTTACTTTGTGGAAGATTCAGTTTGCTTTTTAGTAGAATTTGAACAGTCCTATTTCTGACCAAGTATGGTACTGAGAATAATCTGGGGGAAAATAGCCAAGATTCTTAAATTTCAAAGCTTGTCTATCATATATATCAGGACTTATGTAAGTGTTGCCTGTTTTTCCCCTGGAGAACAACTTACCAGAGCAGGGGCCATCCAAATAAATCCTGAAGGATTGCAATCAGGGCGTTGACTTGAATACTTGGTTGAAGTGTATAAATGAAACTTGGCACGAGCAGATCAGAAAAGACAATTAATTAACTTGCGTTTTACTTTCTCCTGGCTACGTTTCACGTCTTCTCCTTTTTAAAGGACTTTTATTAATGATTCTTACATATTAAATGCTCACCTTGAAATTAGGTCAGTGATTCATGTCACCCAGTTTCGAGGGAAATGTTGAAGGGTAGGTCCAGGACTTGGCGGATTTTGATGGCCGAAAGACAAAATCATGGAGTTAAGTTTCTGTTCCCACTTCTTAGTCATCATGTTTCTCATGAACATGCTGCTGACCTCTTTGTCTCCTAAACTGTCCTGTATTATGTGCAGAAAGAGATTTCCCTTGGCAATTCAGATCATTCGGTTCGTACACATGTGCCCGCAGTCATAGAAAACCACAGTAGGGAATTCAAACAGACACAGGACAAGCTATCCAGTGTTCAAACAATTAGGTCGGTGTTTATGCAGAACTGGTGCCCCTTTTTAACCCTGTTCAAAACAGCATAAAAAACAAATATCATTGCCTCACAAGAGAGAAGCAAGGCCACATGGACATAATTTATAAGTTAATTAGCACAGTCTACTGGGCCAAGAAGTGACAGACATGACACCTGCTTCCAGGGAACAAATGAGGAAAGATGAAAGAACAGTCCAGGCAAGCTTCTTCTCTCAGGAGGTGTGTGGTCACACACAGGTCATACTGTCTAGTGTATAATACAGAATTTTAATAGACTGAAATGACTTTGCAAGTCTGGCTATAAATATGAGTGCAGTTGAAGCACACACACACACATACACACACACACACGCACACAGAAATTTCCAACCAAATGAACTGTCACTGCTTTGTAGCAAGAGTAGCCATTCATATACTGAGTTGCTTCAGTTATTAAATATGCCTTTTATATTTAAAACATCCATGCATTTTTCTAGTTTATTAGTTAAGCATTTTTACAAAGATCATTTTAAAATGAATTCTGCTAAACTTTAAATCTTTAATGAAACCAAAAGATTTATTTATTATTAATTAATTTTATCTGCAGGACATCTAAATGGGTGGTAATAATACTGCAATCCAGTGGTTTGAGCTGCTCTGTTTTGATTCAAGCTAGGATTTTCTTTGGCAGGATGTTTAGGCAGTAATTGATGGAAGTCAACTGTTGCCTTTGAAGGAGTCAAGATCACTCATCTGCTTGTAGAACAACCATACAAAATAAACAAATCAATAAACATACACAAAGCTGTTAGGACAAACTCAAGAGAGGATTAGGTCCTATTTTCTAGGTAGAGAATCTGAGGTGGACATTTTCAAGCAGCTTGTTTCTTGAAATTTATTGTGAACTACGATGTCTGTGAAGGAAGGACAAAAAGCAAGGGCCTGAAGGGTTAGAAAGCACAGCCCTTGGATCAGAGGCTCAAGCTAATCCCACAATGACCTCAGGATGGATTAGCCCTAAGGGTGGTCTCACTTTGATAACGAGCTGTTGGCTTTACTACCCTTGTTCTGGACATCATCCATACACATGAATATGTTTGTTCTATTTGTGTGTGTGTGTGTGTGTGTGTGTGTGTGTGTGTGTTGTTTGGGTGTGTTTATTATACCATGAAAACTAAATCTCATAAGAAAACAACTAAAGCAACATTTTTAAAATAAAAATAACATAAAATTCACCTATGACAGTGGTTGTCAAAAACAGTTGCTTTTCCTCAGTCAGCATAACTAGCACCCAGTCGTGTGCTAGAACCTCAGTCTCTCCTGTTCTAGCCCAAGATAACTGAATCAAAAGTTCTACAATTCATTTTAGGAAGTCATCTTAAGGACTTGGAGACAAAGGTTGAGAAATACAGACATACAATAACATTTTTAAAACATAATTGAGAATTTGACAATTGTTAAAACCACGCAGCTGGTCAAAATGTCTCAGAACTCTGTGACGGGCCTGGGACAAAAAAAAAAAAAAAAACAGGTAACAAACATGCATAGGAAGCTAGGTAAGATTTTGGTTGATGTGATCGTTCCTCAGTTTTTCCTTGACTGCTCTGTTTCAGTAATTTAGGCAGGTGGTGTCTGGCAGCATTGCACCTGTGGCAGGTCCTCTGTCTGAGGTTCAGCCATCTGCGTCCTAAGAAAATGCTCAACAGGAAGAACCTGTCCTCGTTCTTGGATTGATGGGAAGAAATAAGGCAGCCTTGAGACTGATGAGGATTTATACTCCAGCAAGTCTCATCAAGACCAGGAAGTGATTTGTCTGAGATTAACAGTTAAAGTGCAGGCAAGACATCATCTCAATTACAGGTTGTCCAAGGAACTTTCTGTACAACAAGAAATGTGTCCTTTCTAATTCTTCCTTTGTGGACCTTTAGCTTACTGCAATTTGAATGAAAATTCTTGCAGCATTAAACATCTTGTGGAGGGTTTCCTGGATTTAGGAACACAAAGTCTGCACAGCAAGAAAGAAGTCATTTTAAAATGGGAACATCTGGCAAATACTTCTTAAGCAGGCCCTGAAGATGAACAGTACCACTGATAAACAATGTGGATTGTGTATATGCGAAACCTTTCTTTATGTGACTACCTCCTTCCTATTGATGAATGCTTTAGGTACTTTTCAGTCCTTACGGCAAAATACTCTGATAAAGAAAATTAAGAGTAATACGGCCTATTTCAGTTCACAGTTTGAGGGTAGAGCCCACCTTGGTGGGGAAGTCAAGGCATCAGGAGGTTGAAGTAGCTGATTTTATTGTGCTTACAGTTAGAAAGAAGATAGTAGTAGATTTATAAGCTTACATTATTTTATTTTTCTATGGTGGAGGATCCAAACCCAGGGATTGGTACTACCCACAATGAGTTAATCTTCCTATATAAATTAACCTAATGTTCTTCCTAGGCATTCTCAAAAACCTACTTTCTAGGTAATTCTAAATTATCATGTAAACAATTGAGTTTACACATCATTCATTGGATTTGTTCTTGAGATTACCTTAGAGTATATTCTGAGCTACCTTGTTCAAAGCTTTTGCCCACCTAATTCTAATACATTGTAAGCAAATATCTGCTTTATTATAGCCATAGGTGATAAAATTTAAAATTGTACAGATTTTATAGAGATGTGCATATAGGTAAATTTTTATATGCAATTTCTATGTACAAAATAAAGGGATTCATGTATAGGTATGTTCCAACCACTTTAGTAAAAACTAAACCATTATTGGCCCTATGATTGTTTTTTGTATGTGTGTGTTCACCTGTTTATTGATACACATTCACAAATGTGTGAAGGCCAAAGGTGTTTTTGTCTATTGATAGTCACCTTAATTTTTGACAAAGGGTCTCTCACTATACCTGAAACATTCCCATTAGGTTAGACTACCCAGTTTTCCAAACCTAGAAATCTTTTTCTCACCATGTCTCTAGTATTAGGATTATAGATCTATGACAATATATGTGGGTTTTATAAACCAATTCTTGGGTTCAGCTTGGATGCTCATAATTTCTAGATAAATACTGTATCAACTGAATCATTTCCCCAGCACATATTTGTCTAATTTTATAGATGAGGACTAGAGCTTTGAAACAGGTGATTTATCTAAATGTATATTTAAAAACAAACAAGTTGTATAATTGTCTGCTCTTGGCATTCAGATTCTTAAACACTTCTCAGCAGTAGTTAGAAATTAACTGTAGAAATTAACTGTCTCAACATTATACATTCTGGGTGTTCTGGTTCATATTCAGAGACTATATGTGAATGCAACACACTATATCTCAGCAGAGATCAGCACTCAATTACCAGATCAATTCATTGTATAGCCATATAGCAGGTGGTGCAAGCACTTCATTTCTCTACAGATGAAGGAACTCATATTTCACTAATGACGTAGGGTGATGGCAGTGGGAGAAAGGACGAGGCCCTTTCAGGAAAATCTGCTGAAGTTCTAATTACATGGACAAGCAAGCTCCCTCAGATAATGAGTCATAGGCAACCGTACACTGTTCCCATGACCTTTCTTCAGTCAAAATCACTTCAAGCCTAGGTCTTATTAGCTTTGGGGGACAGATGAGATCAGAAGCCCAGTGTATCTGACTTTAGGGTATCACCATCCCTCTCTGATGCAATGAATGGCTCTTCACTCTGAAAGGTGATAAGAGAGCAGGTTTCCCGATAGGTGGGGGATATAGGATTAGGGGCCAACTTTCAATCTTTGTAGAAGACTTTGCCATTGACATGCCTGAATTTTGACAGGAATACTGCAGCTGCTTGTACTCAGGCCTTAAATTGGAGCGAGGGAAAGGCAGGGTCTGTCACTGGCTGATGATGGATTTTCATCTGCTCATAACAAACCCGAGTAGCTCCGACAGCCTGTTGAAATAAATTTAATGTTATTTTGGAAAAAGAGAAAGAAAGCAATAGTGGATTCATTTTCTTGGCAGCTAAATTCAATCCTGGGTGGAAGTAAAGCTAACATAATTTGAAGTGCCACAAGAACCTTAAATCTCCCACAGGACTTTTCAACTTGTCCTTTCCTTCAGCTCCCTTTCAGGCTTCTTTCTTTCCTTCAGGGAGCCTAGCTTCCTATATCTACTGTCTGAGTGTTCTTCTCTTTGACATTAAAGCGAATTTCTTCATGCTTATATAATTTGAGCATGTACTTAGTTTGATTATATCTCTCATAATCCCTGGGGGATTTTATCTTCCTGCATAGATGGAATGTCAAATAAACCCAAAAGGAGTTACTGGGTGGCTCTGGACTTTCTGTGTCCCTAAAGTGGTAGTTAATGAGGATAGCTATGCAATCACCCCTTTGGGGCAGTATTTAGTCAATAAAAAATGGCTTTTTTCTTTCCGGACAAGCTAATGATTATGACATTAGATGTTTGTCTTTTTTATTTTTTCTAGTCAAAACAAGTCATTAGATCTAGAGTATACTCTACATCAATATTAGGAACACCTATTAGATCCCATTGGGTTATAGAAAAAAATCTATTATGTATAAAGAAATCTGATAAATATGTCATAACATCATTATACCAGAGATGACTTCTTGTAACATTTGGGTTAAGTTATATTTTTGTAATCTTTTGCCACCCCCCTAAAAAAATGAATAAAAATTTTGGAACAAAAAGACTGTCTTTCTAATCTATCTCTACCTGGGTTAATGAGATAGATTCTCTGGTCAATACCTCAGATTTAGCCACCCGTAAATACTTGAGTTAAGGCAAGCAAACTTTTGCAATATTTCCCTAATAATTCTGATGCATGTTAGTAAGTGAGAACAGCTGGTGAGCAGTATCTGGTAAAAGGAGAGTATTCCCAGCTAACAGCATAACACCACTGGGGTTTTCTGAAAGAATTGCAGCAATACCTGTATGTAGCTATGGGAACATATAGCATCTACAAAATCCAATTACTTTCCCCATGTTTGGATTCTTTTTTGCTATCTCTGAAACTATCAGTTCTTTTGTCAGATTTTATTTAAGGCCCTTGCTATTCTTAAATTCATAATATTTAACCCTTTTTATCGCTCACGTGAAAGACCACTCTAATCTCTCGACATTTTCTCTCAGAAGCCTTTCTTCATCTGTAACTACATGGTTTGGATGTAAAATGTCATCCACAGATTTATGGGTTAAAACACTTGACCCCTAGCTGATGGCGAATTTTGACAAGGTTGTGAAACATTTAGCAGGTTGATTTTGACTTGAGGAAGGGAGACACTGAGGAGAAGTTTTGAGAAGTTGCAGATTGATTCCATTTTCTATTCATTATTCTTCCCGGCTGTGTATACAGCATGACCAGATGCATCCTTTTGCTGTTCCCATGCTTCGTCCACAATGATGGATTCTGTCCTCTTGGACCATAAGCAAAACGAAAACATTGCTCCCTCAAATTACTTACTTCATGTTCTTTGACCCTTACGACTAGTCCCTGACAGCTATAGAACAATAAAGCAAGAACTTTACCCCTAGTCTTCCTAATGATTAGTTGGGATGGTTTTGTTAGGGTACTTCAGTTTTGTAAACAATTCTATAATAATAAGAGAAAAGCACACATATGTTTGAAATATAAAGATGTTTCTGGATTATGTTAATTGGATGGAAAGATGCACCATTAGGATGGGTAACATGATTTTGTAGGCTGGGATCCTAAACTAAATGAAGAGGGAAAAGAGGGAAAAAATAGCAGGAAATTAGAGTACTAGCATTCATTTCTTTCTGCACCAATGTAATGTGACCAAGTCCCTCACACTTCTGTAGCAATGTCTTCTTTTCAGCGTGGTTAACATCCCCGCAACTGTCTGTATGCCAAGAGAAGGCCCTCATGTGTTAAGTTGCTTCAGGGGAGAAATTGATTTATATCACTAGTAACTAATACAAGAGGTGACTTTGAGCCTATTTCCATTTTCTGCTGTAATGAAGAAGGGTAATAGGAAGACAATAGTGGGGAGCTGACTAGGAAAAGCACATCCAATAGGGTCAGGTTAGTCTGTCTGACTTCAGTCTTTGCTTCTCCTGCCATTCTCCTTCCTTTCCTGATTCCCACCTCAAGACTTGTTTCACAGTACAAAAATAGAGATTTAAAAAGAGAGCCCTCTTTTAAGATTTTAAGATTGCCAAGTCCATTTAAATAGGACAAGTTCTCCTTAGATTTACAACATTTCCTGTGTCTGTACTTTCTTAAAATAATGAACCCAAAATAATCCTCATGGCACATAGACATGGTTTGCATGTTTTCCTGCAGCCTTATTTTGTGAATGTTCCACCCTGCTCTGCTACAGATCTCAACTGGTGCTAGCTACTCTTGCAGGCTCCATTTTAGCTATTGATTTTCAGGAATCCATGCCTTAACATAGTCATCTCGAAGTAGTCTTCCAAACCTTGAAGTTTGGAACTATTTCATTCCTTCTTGAAAATTCACTTTATGGTTACAGCACCTGTGCAAGCTTCTGTGTTATTCTAATCCACATAATTTCTCATGTTATTAATAGCACATTATGAATTGTGCTCAGTGCCTTCTTATTTGTTCATTTGGACAGGATCTCCCTGCATAACCCTGACTTTCCTGTAATTCACTTTGTAGACTAGGCTGGCTTCAACTCATAGAGATCAACTCAACTCTGACTCCCAAGTTTGTGGATTAAAGGATGCACCACCACACTTGGCTGTTCAGTGTCTTAAATAAGATTTAGTAGTATTTTTTCTAGCACTTGACAGGAACGAAGGGAAAGATACCACTTTTGAAACTCTTTATAGAGAATCGTGCAACAAGTTTGCTTTAAATGTTAAGCTTAAATGGGTCTGGTTGGAGGGTTCTCTGAGTAAAAGCACTTGCCTCAAAACATGACAACCCAAGTTTGATCATCAGGAAACACTTTAACTATCATTAAGATTATTTTTAATTCACAGCAGGAGTTTGAAGCATCAATATTGACAGGAGTTTGGAGAAGCTGATTCCAGTTCCTTTGAGTAAGCAATAGAAGTTCAAAACTTCAGTAGAAGAAGACCAAACAGATGTAGTGGAAATATTAGAGAACAAAATTTATAAGTGAATCCTGTGGATTCAACTGAATTTCTGCCTCTGCAGAAAAGTGATGACAAACTACAAATTGATTGACAGAGGAGTAAAGAAAGTTATGATGAGATGAAATCTGCTCCCAATGAAGTTATATCGAAGGCTCTGGAATTGCACAAACTAAGTTGTCCCAGCAGCGAATGTTTGGAGAAGACTAATTTTAATTTTTGTGGGCTGTATTTTGTGCTACATGCTAGCAAAGATTATTAAACACTACCGAGGAGTTGCTGGGCATGATCACTCATGCACGTAACCCTAACATGGAAGGAAGGATTAGGCAGAGGATCATTATGAGTCTGAGACCAGCACAAGCTACAGAGTGAGATCTGACTCAGACAAACCAACCAACAAGTAGTATTACCACCACAACAAGCAGCATACCACCACCATCATCACAGGATGTGTATGGTCTTTAAAGACTAGTCAAATGCTGGGACAAACTTCTTTTGTGCCTTATGGTAGGCAATATGGGAAGTTAGTGCAGTGGAAAATTCCTGGAATCTATTCAGGTCACGCTAATGAGAACTCTTAATAAATGGAGAACATGGAGTCTGAACTGGCCATCTTTTATTCCCAGGTAAAGCTTGCAGAGGTGGGGCTGAGTGGCCTTCAGTTGGGTTGTTGGCCAAGGGAGTGCCATGGAGATTCCTAAACTATGCAGGCTGATGTTAGGATAGAGGGCTGCAATAACAGTGAAGCCTTAGTGCCAAGGATCCACACAGCTCATTGAATGTAGAGAGGTTCAGCTGGTGGTTACATGAAGCATTCAACCCTCCATTCTAAACTCTTTGATATGGGAGGCCACTCTGTAGGCTGCAGAAAAGAAACCTGAACATCAACACAGGCACAGATCCTCTGTACACAATCTGCCCTACCTCCAAAATGTGCTGGAGAAATAGTGGCACAGAACTTGTGGGTGGGGCCAACCTATGTCTGGTTTGACTTGAGGCTCATGCCATGAAAGGGAACCCATGCCATACAGTCTCTGAATGGCCAGGAGCCAGAGACTGGATAGCCCAGAGATGTAGGCTAAAACCCAACACATCTGGAAAAATAAAATAATAAATAAATAAAACAAATAATTCTTAATGCTATTCTGCTCTATTCATTAATTGGTATTTTGTTCAATAGTCATCAGAGAGACTTCCCCTGGCAGGAGTGTGTGCACTGACCCGTAGTCAGACAGTACGCAGAGTCTAAATTGTAGGGCTCCATTGGGTCCTTCACCTTGGAGCTCAGGGATGCCTTTGGAAGATGGGGACTATTGTAGGGGTCAGAGGTGATGGAGAACACGGCACACTAAATCAACTAAACAGGACATGCATAGGCTCAAAAAAAATTGAAGCAGCAAGCACAGGTCCTGCACTGGTCTGTACTAGATGTTCTGAATATATGCTATGGCTGTTGGGTAGGTATTTTATTGTACCCCTAACAGTGGGTACCAGTGTGCTGCTGACTTTTTTGCCTGTTCTTGGTACTCTTTTCCTCTACTGGGGTGTTTTGTCCAGGCTTGATATGAGGGCTTTTTGCCTTACCTTATTGCATTTTGTTCTGTCGTGTTTGGTTGGGACTTTTCTGAAGAGGAAATGGAGGGGAGTGGATATGGAAGAGAGGGGAGGTAGGGAGGAGCTGAGAGAAGAAAAGGGAGGGGAAACAATGGTAGGGATGTGTTGCCTGAGAGAATCAACTATTTTCAATAAAACAGTTTTGAGATAGCCACCTGACTTAACAGACATTATCATTGATCAAGTCCCTGACCACCAAGACATAACCCACATAAAATGAAACTATTGGTATTAATTTTTAACAAAAGTACTTATATTATGGCATGTACATTGCTGTTTCAGATCTAATGCTTTTATACACTTTTAAACTACACTGGAGTACAAACATAACTTTTATATACATTGGAAAACTAAAAAAAAATAATATAGGCTTACCTTATTGCAAGGCTTTCTTTATTGCAGCTATAGAACTAAACCTATAGCATCTATAATATGTGCTCTACTGAAAAGATGGAAAAGAATAGGTTATTTATATACTAGACAATAACATGGATGTTAAACAATTTATATAATAAGACAATGTGTTTAAAATATTTTTATTAAAATTATCCTGAAAAAAATTATATAAAATAGACAATTCAATGTAAATTGAGAAACTGCTTTAATCTTGTCTTATTGTTCTCATTTTTACAGTAGAAATTAATGCCCTCATTATATTGTCCTTGGTCAATTTAGACTAAACAGTCTTGGCATACAATAGAGCTGATTATAATTCAATGATACTCAACATGACACTGAACAGTTTTATCTGTGAAGTTAAATATCTTTTAAATATTTTAAATACCATTTCTCACGTCTAAAGATGATAATTCCATAATTTTCTTAATAATAACAATTTCAACATTCTATCTGAACTGACAGCCTCACTACTTTGGATTTGCTTCTTTTTATCCAGCTATTTATTGTTTTACTGAGGAAAATTGAGGTGCTCAATTACACTTTGCCATTAGGAAATGTCGATTCATTACTTTAACTGTGGCATGGTGGGCAGCACTAATTCTTAGGGTCCATTAAATCACTGTCATTTATTGAAAAAGACAAGTTCTGCTTCCTACATCTCTAAGTGATCAGAGTCAACTAGAGACGTGAAGGAATGTAATGGCATATTATGAGGTAGCTGCAACAACAGACAACCCTTCCCATAGACCTCAGAGAAGATTTTCATATGAAATAACTTCACCCAGCTCTAAGTGAAATCCCATCACTATGGAATGCCCTAGATTTCCATAGTGTGCCTGATACTATCAGGTTACATTGTATCTTACCCAAATTTATATATTTAGGTCTGAAGGGGTCCTATAGATATCACCTCAAATATGACATATTCAGGTACTGAGTAAGTATTTAAAGATACTTAGGAATCAGTAGGTGCTCAAAGAAACTTATCTCTGATCTTCTTGTTTACCCCCAAGAATTGATCTACTAGCATGGAACATATTTTCCTCTTAATTTTTTGCATCTTATCAACCCAAGGAAATTACACTAATTCCACAGAAATAAAAATTAAAAGTTAACTACACTTAGGGAGCAGCAAAAATTCTGGAATGCTATTGTCCATTTTTCCAGGTAATTAATTTTACTTACACACTGATAATTTACTTAAAGGCCCCATTTCTCTCTTCTCTAACAATGTTTGTACCTGAACTTTTAATCTCATTACCTGCTTGGCACTTAGCTTCCTGTGGTTCAGGTAGTGGGTAACGTTGACTGTCAACTTATTCAGGTATCATCGAAGAGACAAGCCTCTGGACAAAGTCTGTGAGGAATTATCCACAATAGGTTGACAGAGGTAGGAATACCCACCATAAGTTTAGGTAGTGGCATACCGTGATTAGGGGTTTGAGTTGAACTGAAAGCAGAGAGTGGACTGACTGCAGTTTACAGCACTCAACATCGTCTGCTTCCTGAATATTGACGCAATGTGAGCAGCAAGCTCCCGCTCCTGTCACCATTCCTTCCCTTTATGGCAGCATTACTCTTCTTCTAGGAAGAATTTCCTTCTAACTATAAGCAGAAATCAATCCTTTCGACACAGTGGCTTTCCTTTCAACAAGAAATAAACAGGGGCATCATTTGTAGTGTAAGAGTTTATATGAGGAATCAATCACATCACAACACAGAATTAGAACACACATATTAGATCCCTTAATCCTTCCTCTGTTCTGGATCCAATGACCACTACAAAGTCCCCTTCTTAAAGTATCACCCATGTCTAACTGGGGACCAACCTTCCAACATGGGAATCTTGGTGGTGATAAGTCACAACTACAACATAGCAATTAGCCAAGGAAAAGAGACTAAATTCAACACTATTCCTGCATAAACAGACATGAGCAGTGTCTTGTCTTGTAACTTCCAAATAAATATGTAAGGCCATTGTCATTAGAATATCAGACATTTATGGAGGAGAAACGGATAGTTGAGAGAGTTGAATACTTTTAACGTATCCCTTGTTATCATGATATGCATTTATATTCTTTGATTAAAATACTTATGAAGCTTACTGAAAGTTCTATTCATCAACCAATGTAGTAGCTTCTTTTTTCTTCTTTACACAGAATAGATAATGGTACAGACCTTATGTTTTTCCTACAACCAGCAATTCTATTCCTAAGTACATATCTAGTAGACATCTACGGGATGCTAACAAAATGTGGCAGCACAAACTGTGGACTTTCTAAACTCTCATCGAAATTAAAGTAATATGATTGTACTTGGGTAAATTCTCACACAGTGGAATTATATACACCACAAAGAAAAAAAGAGAATGTATAACAAGTTGTATGTATGTGTGTACACTGTGTGTTTGTATGTGTGTAACCAGATATGGTTGTGAAATATAATGCTGCATATTTTTATGAAGTTATTTTGGATGTGATTGACACTTAAAACTAAGTAAAGCAAGTTGCTTTCCCTAGTATGGATGTGCCCTATCCAATCAGTTGAAGATCTGAATAGAATAATGAGGGTGATTTTCTCCTGAGTAATGGGGGCTCCTCCTATTTGGGTTTGTTGGAATGGAACACTGGCTTTTTTCCTACCTGAATTGTACTCCAAACCAGCACTTTCCCCATGCCTACAGCAAGTCAGTCTCTCTACTGGAATTAGTTTGTCATTTGCCTACTTATTCTGTAGACGTTGGCTTTGCCCATTTCCATAAACATGCCATCAATATCTTCTTTTCCTATATGCAAAACATATGGACATAGCCTTTTATATCTCTGAGACACTAGAAAGTTTAGCAGGTACCAATAATACTTTATTAATCTGAATTCATTTAGCTGTGTCTTTACCTACAGAGAATGGTCAGCTCATTTTAGTTGGGTCTACACACTTGAGAAAATTTCCTTTGGCTTTTCTGGAACTGTCAGTTTATAGAAACTTTCAAACTCTTCTGTTGATGTCAAAGGTTATCAGACTTTCAGCATCATATGAAAAATCACAACAACTGCTGAAATAGAAGAGTATGGCTCTTTTAAAATTTTACCATGGGCTACAGAGGGGTTATTAGTGAGTCACAGGGCAGAGGGTCTGACATCTGTCGTACTGCTCCTCCAAGCACTCCACACCTCTGAGAGCATGAAGTGAACTGGCATTCTATTAAGGTGAAGCTAGCAACCACAGAAACAGTATCCAGCAGCTTTGATATAGAGTATGTTATGATCCTCAAAAAAGATACATCTCTTGGGACTTGCCAGTTATCCTTGGTACCCTGGGTCATGTCAATGCAAACTACCAAGAGACTGAACATTTCTCAGATTTAACAAATGACCTTATCTTCAATGTGTTTCAAAATCATTTACAGAGGCTCAATACTATGAAAAATAAGAATGATAAGACTCCTTCAGGAATCTTGTGGTTCTTGAAATGTATTGACTTTATAAGTTAAAAATGTACCAAACCAAAAAAAAATATCAATCCTTCTTTGGTAGGCAGAGTTGGTGACCATTATCCAAGGGCTCCCAAAACTGTACTTTCCAAAGCTCCTTTTCCACCAAAAGCACAAATATTAGCCTGAGATTTGTACCCTTTCACAAAGGAGAAATGATAATTTAAAAAATCTTGTAAAAGTTATTAGGCTAAGAAATCAAGATACATTTCTGAATATCTATTTATTCCAGACTGCCCCATCTAATGCTCATGACAAGCATGGCCAAACATGTATTAATGAATAATGAGGAAGAGAAATGAACAACTTTCATGTTTTTGTAGATGACTAAGTCAAGAAGGTACGATTTCAATAAATTCACCAATCTTACATAGAAACTGGATTAAAATAGTAAACACTTCACGATTCATCTGTAGCTAGCTTTTTATAATCACAACCTCCTTGGATTTTGCAGACACCCTTATCAGTCATAAAAATAAAAGAATCCACCCCCACTCCATCTGGCCAATGTTTCCTTGATCCCTTTGAGACTCTTGACACATGTGGTGGTTCTCTTTAAACACAAAAGTTTTGCACATTTTACCAAAAGCTAACTGGAACTTTCTTTAAAAATGTCTCCTTTAATGGTGCTTGTTAAGACCAGTAGGTCACAGTCTGCATTGCTGAGTACTCCTTGCTGGGGTCTTTATGGTTTTCCTAACTACTCTGTCAGGCACCCACATTGGCCACTTCCCAGAAACCCTAGGATACCTTAGACAAGCTTGTGAGCAGTGTCGTTTCCAATTCTCTAGCCCTGCAATGTCAGCCAAATCCTTAAATGCTCACAAAGAGTGTCATGTCTTGATTAATCATGGGCTCATTTGAAAGCAAAGGGCTATGTTTCCTGGTGGAGAACACCAACACAATCAAAGACTGGGGTGTTTTCCTATATTGGCCAAGGGTCTCTGTGTATGAACCAAGCTAAATGAAACGCAGGGTTTTAAAGATAACCTCTCAACCTCAAGCAAACAATCAGGCTATATATAATACACAGAAAGGTAAAAACAAAATGAATTTAAATACATTAAAAATGGTGATTCATTCCCAGACAAAAATATTGTAGATAAATATTATTGAATATTCCTGGAAGCAACTGGCATCTGGTATGCAATGGGTATGCATGTTCTCTTGGACTAAGGCATCAGAGGTAAGCCATACAAAATCAAATGTTAGCAGTTCTCCAGAGAGAATGTGGCTTCTTAAAAGAGAAATCAAATTTACATGACTTCTTAAGAAGGCTTTTTGTTTTCTAGGTTTAAGTGGAAACGATATTACTCTGATCTCTCTGCATTGGTTTATGAAACTCTCGTCCTTCCACAAAGCCCAGTTCTGAGAGTCTCCCAGTAACATTTCACTCCTTCCTCACAGCCACAGGTATGAATCGTTTTTGACCTGTCCTATTTACCTATCATACAGACAGTAGCAACTGACACAGGGTGCGAACTAAAGAACAAGGCAACAACTAAGAGCTTTACTGGGAAAGAAACAAGGAGATGGTTGCAAGACGTTCTCTCACTGCTGAAGTGCTGTACTTCGGCTTAGAGCAATCATGTTCTCTGTAGTGTGGAGGGATCTGATGTGCACTCTGAGAAAATGAGATGAACATGGATAAGCACAAGCGAGAGATGGACAGAAGTCCTTGTTAGGTGAGCTTATCCACAGAGCATACATGTACTCATTGTCGAAATCTGGTCTCCAAAGATTTAGCACTCCAAAAATAGGTGTGTTGTTCAGTCAACTCTCTAAATTAATTTACTTTTTATTTTTAAGTTTCTGAGTGTATGGTGTGTATATGTGTGGGGGGTGTGGGGTGTTATGGGGTGTGTTTGTATGTGTGTGTGTGTGTGTGTGAGAGAGAGAGAGAGAGAGAGAGAGAGAGAGAGACAGAGACAGAGACAGAGACAGAAAGAGACAGAGAGAGAGCAGAGAGGGAAAGAGAGAATGTAATACTATGTGTGGGAGTCAGAGGAGGCAAGAAACAGGCAGTTGTGAGTCACCTGACCCTATTTTCCACACTGAAATTAAACTCAAATTCTCTGAAAAAGGAGGTGGAGATAGTGCTAACTGCTGAACCTCCAATCCTCAGAACACTGTATTTTTAAAGTTCTTGCTATGCTTATACTATCTTTTTTTTTTGCCTCCTCGTAACTCCCCTCAGCCTGAATGGTTCTGAAAAATCATGAAGGCGCCTACTCAAATGATTGTACAACTGTCCTGTACCTCTTGTATAGCCAGAGCCTCATATTTCTCCAGGTAAAACGTCTTTGAGCTCCACTGAGAAAGACAAAGCTGGCTGGAGTTGAGCATGCATGTGATCCTTTGTACCTCTGAGGCTTCTCTGCCAGGTCAAGGGTAATAACTACATAGACAGCAAGATCTTAGATGTAGTCTGAGTGAAGAAGTGAATTGTTCAAAAGGTGTCACATGTAAAATAGAACACTGCACACTGGAGAGAAATAATGTGAAATGGCCTCAAGAGGACCAGCAGACTCATCTTTTAAAAAATAGTAGGTAGGACAACACATCTGAGTAAGATTTAAAATTCCAACTAAATTCAGTCAAAGCCTTGGAACTGCCAGGAGGCAGGAAGGTAAAACATTGCAGCAGCAAACTATAAATGGAAACATGAAGTACCCATTTGAAAATTAGTATTTCGGGAATTTTAAGCTGATCAACCAACTGACAAAAAATTCCTGGTTCTGAAAAGAGTCAGAATATAGAGAATAGATGAGATTAGACAATGATTATCAATGTTTTTAGATCAGGTAAAATAAAAAAGTGTCAACCCTACTGATAATTTAGGCGTAAACAGATTAGCAACAAGTAAGAGACTGGGATAGATTTTTTTTATGATTCTTTCTTATTCCTAAGGAATTATGAAAGAAAACATAAGGTTTGGGAAATAGACCTATCTGAGAAGGCTTTCTAGAAAAGTTTGGGTTGAATGTATATTTCAAGGAAAAGTAGAAACTATCTAGAAGACAAACCTATGTATAAAAGACAAGATCAGCATATCAGTTAGCTAAGGACCAAGTAAAACTTGTAACAATTAAAGATTAAGGGACTTTGCGAGAATGTTCTTCTAGGCTTTAGCATTATATTGGATTGCATGATTTACCATCTTCCAAGAAGAGAGAAAAAATAGGATAAATTACCACACAATTACTGAAATTATTATATCACAATATTTAATATTTATCAGCAATTTCATTACAATCAGACAAAGAATGTGTATCATTATTACATAGTCTATGTAGAAATGCAGCAAGGAAACTGACATTATATTGAAGGTCAGTCCCAAGAACAATAAAAAATATTTGTCTACCCGAAGAATCCTTAGAAAATCTCAGAAGTTCAGACTATTGGAACTAAGATGTTAAGTTTGTGTTAACTACTCGAATAGCAAGGTCATAGAATTGAGATAGGAATTATATTACCAGTAATAAAACTTGAGCAATGATATGGTAAACAGGTCAATTCATAATCAGCAACGAATGGACTTGAAAAAATTTTAATGAAAACTTTTCCAAACTGAACTAATATAATTTATTTTGCTGAGACATGCAGAAGAAGACTTAAAAATGGAGAGACTTATCAAGTCCACAGATGTGAAATTGAATATGGTAAACCAATTTTCCCTTTTTAGATTTTATGCAAATATAGTAAAATCATAGCAGGGTGTTTTTAAACTCAACAATACAAATTTATGACTCATTTAGAGAAATGTTGATTGAGAACTCTAGAGAAACATTTTAAGCATCATAACTAGTGTGTACGTGACTGTATGCCCATCAGCTGTAAATATTTGTAATGAACTAAAAAAATGAAATCATTATGTAACAGCCAAGAGGAGGATGAGGAACAATAAGGCATTCTTTATAAATAACACTTTGAAGACTCTTGAAGTCTTTAATTAAGAGTTACACGTGTCATATGTAAACATGAACATATTACATGTGATAGGGAACAAATGTAATCAAAGCAATTGTGTCCAAGCTTGACTGAACTGAAAGAAGGCTGAAGGAAGACTGTAATCAGAAGTAACACAACAAAATGATTTTTTGAATAAATGTAAGTCTATGGGGCGTCAGAAAATATTGTAAATGCAAGTAGAAGTTCAAGAACAGTATTTTGTTACAAATAAGATGAAGAGTAGAGAGCCTTCCTGTTTGGAGAGATTAAAATGTAAAGTCTCACGAAATAATATCTCCAGAACATAAAATATTAATTTTAATAAGTATTTCAATGGATTGCTAACCTGACTGAAGAGAAGACACTGAAGCATCTTTTGTTTTGTAAAATAACTAGAGAAGAATGGTATTGCTATTAGAACAGAAAATAATGGGCCTGTGGTGACCGAGATATCAAAAGAGTTTGAAAGAAGTACATTATTAGGAAGTGTAAGCTTCTTAAAAGTAATTTATCATTCATTGAGGAAGGCAAAATTTTCAAAGTTCTACACTATTTCTAGAAATTTCAATAAAGTTAATAATTTATACTGAAAAGTTTTTATGACATTGTTTTTTCTTTTTCTCTTTTATTTTTTGTATTTTTTTATTTTTTTAAAAGAAAACAAACCATCTTTTTTTTTTATTTTATACCAATCCCACTTCCTCCACCTTCCTCCCACCCAACACCCTATCCACTCCTCAGAGAGTGTGAGGTACATTGCTTTATTGAAGGTATAATGTCCTCCCTACTATATCTAGGCTGAGCAAGGTATCATCCAAACAGAATAAGTTCCAAAAAAGCCAGTACAATCAGTAAGGGATAAATCCTGGTGCCATTGCCAGTGGCCCAGCAATCTACCCCCAACAGAGAAATGTCACTTACATCAGAGGGTCTAGTTTCGTCTTATGCTTATTCCTTCTTTGGCCAACTGGAGTTGATGAGCTCCTTTTAGCTCAGGAAGACTGTTTCAGTGGGTGTACCCATCATGGTCCTGAACTCTTTGTTCATATCCTCACTCCTACCACTCTTCAACTGGATTTTGGAAGCTTAGTACAGTGCTCCGATGTGGGTCTCTGCCTCTGTTTCCATCAGTTGCTGGATGAAGTTTCTATGGTGACATTTAAGATATTTATCAATCTGACTACAGGACAAGGCCAGTTCAGGCACCTTGTCCTTTATTGCTTAGGGTCTTAGATGGGGTCATCCTTCTAGATTCCTGGGAATTTCTTTAGTGCCAGGTTTGTTGCTAGCTCCATAATGGTTCCCTCAATTAAAATATCTCTTTCCTGGCTCTCATTTCTGTCCTTCCTCCATCTTGACTCTCCTGTTCCCTCAAAGTTCTCCTCCCCTTCCCTTCTCCTCTTATCTTCCCCTTTGACCCTCCCTAGTTCCTCAACCCCATCCTCCAGATTTTGTCAAGTGATCTTGTTCAATTCCCCTTTTCAAGAGGATCTATGCATGTTTTTCTTATGGTTCAACTTGTTGTTTAGCTTCTTTAGGATCACGAACTCTAGGTTCAATAGCCTTTGCTTTCCAGCTAGTATCCACTTATGAGTGAGTACATACCATGCTCATATTTCTGAGTCTGGGTTATCTTTCACAGGATGGGTTTTTTTTTTACTTCCATCCATTTGCAAAATGTCAGTATTTTCTTTTAACACTGAGTAGTACTCTTATGTGTAAATGTGCCACATATTCTTTATACATTTTTTCAGTTGAGAAGCATCTACGTTGTTTCCAGGTTCTGCCTAATACAAATAATGCTGCTATGAACATAGTTGAGCAAATGTTCTTGTAGTATGATTGAGCATCTTTTGAACAAGAGTGGTTTGCTGGGTCCTGTGGTAGGTTGATTCCCAGTTCTCTCTTTAAGAGTCTTCATTTCCACCAGCAATGGAGGAGTTTTTCCCTTATCCATATCCTCTTCAGCATAAGCTATCAATGGTCTTTTCATCTTAGCCATTATGACTGGTGTGCGATGGTATCTTAGAGTTGTTTTGATTAGCATTTTTTCTGATGGCTAAGGATGCTGAACTTTCTCTTAAGTGTCTTTCAGCTATTTGAGATTCTTCTATTGAGAATTCTCTATTTAGTTCTGTGCCCCATTTTTAATAGGTTATTTGGAATTTTGATGTTTCATTTCTTGAGTTCTTTATGTATTTTGGATATCAATCCTTTGTCTGATGTGGGGTTGGTGAAAATCTTTTCCCATTCAGTAGGCTGCCTTTTTGTCTTATTTACTGTGTTCTTTGCTTTACAGAGGCTCCTCAGTCCCATTTATTTATTGTTGCTCTCAGTGTCTATTGTGCTGAGTTTATATTTAAGAAGTGATCTCCTGTGGCCATGCTTTGAAGTCTCCTTCCAATTTTCTCTTTTATCAGGTTCAGTTTGGTCAGATTGAAATTGAGGTCTTTAAGCCATTTGGACATGAGTTTTGTGCATGGGAAGAGATATGTATCTATTTTTATTGTTCTTCATGTTGACATACAGTTACGCCAGCATCATTTGTTGAAGATGCTTTCTTTGTTCCATTGTATACTTTTCGCTTCTTTGTCAAAAATCAGGTGTTCATAAGTTTGTGGATTAATATCTGAGTCTTTAATTTGATTCCATTGATCAACCCCTCTGTATTTATGTTAATACCAAACTGCTTTCATTACTGAAACTCTATAACAGAGCTTGATATCAAGGATGTTGATGCCTCTGGAAGTTCCTTTATTGAACAGGTATCCTGTTTTTTTTTTAATTTTTCCATATGAAGTTGCTTATTGTTCTTTCAAAGTCTATGAAGAATTTTGTTGGGATTTTGATGGGGACTGAATTGAATCTATCAATTCCTTTTGGTGGGATTATATGACATTGTTTTGTAAATATGCCCTTTAAATTGGGCTTAAAGAACTTCAGCCAAGATAGGAAAATTTTTGTGCATGTTGTACTCAGTTTCCCTCTTACTATCAGTTTTCCCGTTCATCCCAATGAACGAACAGTGCAGCATCATTGTTGCTAACTTAAACCCATCATGTATTTAGACTTTTGGCGCTTCTGTTACTTCCTCTCCTCCCGGTTCCCATTCAGCAAGCTCCAATGCTTACAGTTTCCATGTCTTTGAGTCTCCTCAGAGATCTGACTGCTTTCAGAATGTCCTGGTTTTAGATGGCCTTACCTGTTTTAGGGAATATTATTTCATTTTATAGAATGAAGCTCGTATTGGGTTTGGTGATGCTCTTTTAATGACTAAGTCTAGTGAATCAGGAGGACCACAGAAGTAGAAAGTCACTTCCAAACCTTCATACAAACCATGTAGTAGTATGACCTTGAATTACCACTGGCCCTGTCAAACTATCACTGTACTGATACAGCCTATGTGTACTTTCAGCATGTCTTACTTTTTTTTTTCTTTTTATATTGTGCTCTGGAAAATGTCACTAAATACAACCAAGTCTTAAATAAAGAGGAATATTACCTTTAAAAAAAAAACCTTAGTCATTCCAGTTCCTGAAATACAGAATTTGTTAGTTCTTCTATTTCTACAGGAGAGCTCACTGTATCACAGACACCAATTTATAAATAGAATTCATTGCAGTCAAAATATTCATGGCAGACATAGTAAAAAGCCTGCAGATCTTTCATGAAATTCATGAAGATAGAAGACCATGTGCAGGTAAAAGAAATGTAAAAAAACTTTTCTTGGGTCAGTTTAAAGATTCTTCCTTTTATGTTTGTTTTTTTTCATGTTACTTAAAAGCACTTATTGCACAACCATGTATTTTTTCTGAGGCTAATTACAGGCACATCTTCTTTTCTTTTTAAAAATTTTTTATTATTAAAAATTTCTACTACTCCTCACATCCCATTTCCCTCCCCCCCACTCCCCTCCCCATCCCTCTCCAGTCCAAAGAGCAGTCAGGGTTCCCGGCCCTGTGGGAAGTCCAAGGTCCTTCTCCCTCCATCCAGGTCCAGGAAGGTGCACATCTAAACAGACTAGGCTTCCTCAAAGCCAGTACATGCAGTAACATACTGACTTGGGGAGGCGATTCAGCTCTTGTGTAGCACTGGTTATTCTCACACATATGCTTTCTGTTTATTTTGAGTTCACTTAATATAACTTTCATTCCTAATTTAGGATTTCAAGCCCACAGAAGGACAGCTATAGTGATATATGCCCATATATCCCTCAAACAGTGATGTATTTTACAATTTTGGTTGGATGTATCCATTCATAGACTGATTGAATAAAAATTCTACTCATTTGAAATACTTTGGCTGAGAGTGGGGTCCTTGAGAGATTATAACACTGTTCTTTTCTAGAGGAACCAGGTTCTAAACCCCCTCCTCACAGATGGGATACAGCTGGATCTGAGGTCCTTTTCTAGACTTGGTGGGCACCAGACACACAAGTGTTGTATAAACATACATGCAGACAAAGTATTTATATGCTTAAAATATATTTCTTGGTATTTTAATAAAATCGCAATGTCTGTCACTCCCCTTTTCCCCTCCAAACCCTCCCATACAGTCTTCCATGTGCTCTTCCAAATTCACCACATTTCTTTTCATTATATTTGTATATGTGTATGTTAATCTATATCTATTCCTAAATATAAACTGCCAGTCTGTATAATGTTTGTAGATATGCTTTCAAGGTTGACTTCTTGGCATTGGGTAATTGATTGATATGCTCCAGACTAGAGCAAACTATCTAGTGCTCACTTTTCTTTAGTTTTCTGTATTTCTTTGTGTTGGGTGGATGTCATGTGTGCTGTCCTCTCTGTCTTCTCTGAAATGTTCACTTGTATTGCCCTTGTTCAGATCACAGTTGAGCAGCCATATTCGCGAGACTTCATGAGTATGGCTTCTGATATTTTTAGGAGACATGCCCTCACAGCAAACCCCTTAGTCATTGTCTCATTTTTCCACACCCTCTTCTAAAAGGTGCAGGAGTGGTTTTCACACATACCCCTTGGGAATAGACTTCACAACTCTTGCATTTTGAATGATCGTGTTTTTCTATTAATGGTCTCCATCTGCTGCAAAGGTAAGTTTCCTTAATGAGGAGTGAAGACTACACTAATCTGTCAGTAGAAGGACAAATAAACTAGCCAGAGTATAAATAATCCTTCACTTTGAGAAATTTGTGATGCACATGACCCTAGATACATTACATATAGCGATTTCAGGAACTATCTATTTTTTCTTTATGAGATTATAATATGATGTTACAAATAAGATCTCAATTTTAATAGAAAACAAAAATTGTTGTCTCTATTTTCTCAGTTGTGTTTGTGTTCAACTCTGTATATATTTTTTTTTTTATCAAAAGTGAAGTTGCACGAACTATCAACATCAACAAAATACAAGTTCACACACATGTCCTCACAGGGACTCCTCATGTTGCACTTCTACTAAAACACCTACCCTTTTTGGCAACTATTAATCCATATGAGATTCAGGGAAATGGCCAATATGTTCTTACTGTGTATGGTGTTGTCATACTAAGACTATTGCATAAAGAAATATATTCTGAATTTTTAAAATTAGCAGGTTCTATCACTTCTTAGTGTATAATTCCCTGAAGAAGCAAGCAATTGTTTGCATAAAATAATGATTCATTTTTACCGCAGTATGGTGTGTCCCATTGTGTAAAGATTCTGCTGTTCACTTAATTATTCACTGTTTGAAAAAAAAGTATCTGTGTTATATCCATTGTTGGCAGTCCTGGGATACTATGAGAGTTAATAGTGCTATAAACATTTCATGCAGGTTCTGGTGTGAACATAATTCTTTATCTCTCTGGGATAAAGCCCAAGAATACAGAGATGCCCAATTGTTTTTCTTTAATTGATCCTTTCCTACCAAATCATATTAGAAGATAATGAAAATAATATCAGTAGCTAAATGCTTACTGCAAATATTTCAGAATATATACAAATACAAGTTTCCTTAATACAAATTATATCATGAATATGCAGAATTTTAAGTTTAGCTTAATGTTTCTAACCTAATACTTGTATTTATGTAATCAGTAGCTACAGTAGGTAACTGAATGATACTAGGATTGCAAGCCCTGGCCAAAAGAAATAATAATCAACACTTACAGTGCAACTATAACCATATTCTCAACTCCTAACATGGTTCTTCTAGTAAACTCTCTACTTTACTTAAATAGGGTCATATGGTATATAGATTTACATCTGTATTCTTTTATGAATTTAATCCATAGTTTGGCACACTATGGTTTACATATGGTCTATTCATTTTCATTTTTCAGTGGGGTTCTAATTTATGGAAATTTTGTTACCTGTTTTACTTACCATTTCCAAATTTTAGTTATTAAGTGCAAGCAGTCGTGTGTATCAAACATATCTCTACAAACATATAGAAACACTTGTTTTGAATATCTATCTCAAATAAGGATTAAAATTTCCTAATTTAGAATTGCATATTTTCAACTTTCAGAGATTTTTTTCCAAGTAGTTTTCTTAAGTAGATATGCTAATTTATGTTCTCACTAGTAGGATATGAGATATCTGTTCACATATGTGTTTTAAATTTTTACATTTTTTTCACACACACAAAAAAATCCAGGCTAAAAATATTTAAAAGTTTATTAATACCTTATAGATGAAGAGTTCTTGGTTTAAACATAGGCTTGTTAAACATCAGAAACATAACTTTTGTGTTAGTAATAGTATTGATTATTTGATGTCAATTAACATAACCCAATGTATCTCTCACTTTCAGTGTAAATAAGTTTCTCATGCTTTTTATTCCAGTGTTTTTTCTACTCAAGGATGAAGCCAAAAATGTGAATCCTTGTTGGGTCTGTTGCCAAACAACCCTTTCCATCTACTTATGATAACTAAGTTACCATGCCATATCTATCACTTGAATGGATGCTTACATCTCAATATTTAACCTGTTTTAGTCCTTTTTTAGTAGCATGTAACAAAGAGAATACAACATTCAAGAGAATGCATAATATACATTTATTCTCGAGTGTTATATATATATATATATACAGAATTTATATAGTACATAACTATAAATAAGTAACTATATATTATATACAGTTATATATGATACATATATATTAATAATTAACCTGGAGTTTAAAGGGCTAATCAATATTTAACTAAGTTAAGAGAAAAATGAAAGGAACAGTCAAGAAAACAAGAAATCCTGGAATCATTTTGTATGGCTACTGTTGGAGTTGACAGACATGCTGAATCCAGAATACCAATCAGAGCGGAATTTAATTCTTCAATGTCTTTTTGATTTGTAAACTTTTACTAATCAAGGTATATGAAACTGTCAGCTGAAGGAGTATACATTAAAAGTTATCATTAAGTTTCTCAGAGCTTGTTTTAAATAAATTCTGAAAACAATGTGAAATAAATGTGAGAAAAATGTATGAAAATAATAAAAGAGTCAGTGTCTGTCAATAACTGTTATCAAACATAAGTTCAGAAGGGAAGAGTTCTCTAACTGTTAGAAGGAAGATATTTTGGTAAATACATATGTGTTTGTAAGTATTTTCTAGAAGGAGTTGTGGCATTTTAAGTGTTCTGTAAGTCAGCAAAAGGGAAGACTAAATAATCGGTCAATGGTGGAACATTCAAAGAAAGTACTGAACATGTTTTCTTCAACAGCCTTCCAGCCTGGCTATTATAAAATGACCTTGGTGTGAGCTACTTCAACCATTTAGGTGTATTAGATGATGCTTCAATACATTGTTTACAAAAAAGTATCTATAGGAAAATTTGAAGAAATTAATGAGCAAAGACATTCTTATTTCTGTTTTTATCTTCTCACAGCCTGTCATACATACAATTTCCCATGAGTCCATTTTACAACATACAAACAGAACTTGACACTTGAGTGAGTATAAGATCAACTATTAGACACTTATATTATGGTGTTCCATGAGAAGTACACACCTTCCCATGTGTGCTGACTATTGGCGGTACATCAAACTTCTATGATCTGAAATCGTCTTACTTGGAAATTGCACCATTCTACTGGCCATTATTGGCATGATTAACACATTTCATTATTTCTATGTGACTTGGTTTTAGTTAGCAAGTTACATTTTAAAAAATGAAAGTTTGGAAATAATTACATAATAAATGTGAGAAGATACAAATTTTAAGTTGTTAGCATGAGACAAATTATAGTAATAAAATGTTTATTATGCCTTCATTTGCAAAAATTAAGGGTTTTTTATAGTGCTGTTTTTATTGAAAAAAATTTTCATATAATATATTCTAATTAAAGTTTTCCCTCCCAAAACTCTCCCCAGATGCCTTCCACCCACTTACTTCACATCATTTCTTTCTCTTACCATTTAGAAAATGAATATGAAAACAAAATAAATGACAAACACATTATTGTAATAAAAGAAACAACTCAGTACCTTTTATCAGTGAGGCATTCTCATCTTCCATCCACTGCATCTGGGTTACAGCTGTAGAATGAGCCTTTTGTCTTCTCAGAATAGTTAATTCTTCTATTCTGGCTGCCCTGCCTATACTTCCTGCCTAGCTACTGGTCAATCAGCATTTTATTAAACCAATACAAGTGACATATCTTTACATGGTACAAGACCATTTTCCCGGAGTATGGGCCACTACTTATTTCCATCTATTGCAAGAGTAATTATCTCAGATAATGTCTGAGAGACGCAATAACTGATTTTTACTGCAGAATGTCATTTTTTTTCTGACTTTATCACTGATGAACATTTGGATAAATGGTAAATTACCTACATTGTTAATGAGGATGTGATAATTACCACATTTTGGGGAGCAGTCAAAATTGAAATTCAAGAATATGTTCACTTATAATACCTCAAAATAGATAAGGGAAATAAAAAGAATTTAAATATAAAGCTTTTTAAAAGTTCCTGCAAAAGTCCTTAATGATTTATAATATGGAAAGCTGGTTGACTGACTAATGACTGCTGTACTCCAATAACACTAACTATGCTGAACATGTGGTGTGCTGTGCACTTTTAACTTCAGCATAGGGGAAGAAGAGATAGGCAGACTTTTTTGAATCAGAGTGCATCCTGGTCTATATAGCAAGTTCCAAGTCAGCAAGGGCTATATAGTTAGTCCCTGTCTTAAAACAAATAAAAAAGCTTCATTTTCTTCATCTATCGTCAGGTGGAGGTTCTATGGTGATATGCAAGAAATTCATCAGTATGGCTATAGGAACTGGCCTTTTCAGGCTCCCTCTCCTCAGCTGCCCAAGGAACTAACTATAGAACCTCCACCTGACGATAGATGAAGAAAATGACAGAGCCCCACATTGGAGCACCGGACTGAGCTCCCAAGGTCCTGATGAGGAGCAGAAGGAGAGAGAACATGAGAAAGAAAGTCAGGACCGTGAGGGAACCTCCAGCTGGCGACAGATGGGGAAGGTGACTGAGCCCCACACTGGAGCACTGGACTGAGCTCCCAAGGTCCCGATGAGGAGCAGAAGGAGCGAGAACATGAGGGAGAAAGTCAGGAACGAGAGGGGTGCGTTCACTCATGGAGACGGTGGGACAGAACTAATGGGAGATCACCAACTCCAGTTGGAATGGGACTGATGGATCATGCGACCAAACCCGTCTCTCTGAGTGTGGCCAACAGCGGGGGCTGACTGAGAAGCAAAGGACAATGGCTCTGGGCTCTGATTGTTCTTCATGGACGGGCTCTGTGGGAGCCTTCTCAGCTTGGTCGATCACCTTCCTGGACCTGGGGGGAGTTGGGAGGACCTTGGTCTTAGCATAGAGTGGGGAACCCTGATGGCTCCTTGGCCTTGAGAGGGAGGGAGGGGAGGTATGGGTGGAGGGGAGGGGAGGGAAGGGGGAGAAGGAGGGGAGAGAAGGGGGAGAAGGAGGGGAGGGAGGGTGGAGGAGGAGGGAAGGAGTTGGAAATTTTTAAATATAAAAAAAAATAATAAACCATGAGAAAAAAAAAAAGCTTCATTCATATGCTGTCACAGAAATGTGAATCCCAGTTGTTAAACCCTGAATAAAGTGCATAAATTTGTATATTATCTACTTTCCTATTTTACGTGTTATATATATATATATATTGCTATTTTGTAAATTATATAAGTGCATACAGTAAATTGCATATGAACTTTAAATTGATCTACTCTACTCAATATCATACACATCTATATGTGTACACATATACATTTATAATATCAATTAAAACCTTACATTTTTGGAATAATGAAAAGGCATGATAGAAAAGAAAACTAAGTATGCGTATTACTGCAGAAGTCCAGAAGGTAAAACCTATGTACAGAGAATTAACTGCCCAATGTCCAGATAAAGCCTTTATCCCAAGGCCCTTTACTTTAGGAAAGAAGTGGAAAAACTGTGATGATATCTTCCCATGTCTGTTATTCCTCCCAGTGTTGCTCCACACCTGCTTTATGACACCTCTAGTGGGGTACCAATAAATCATCTACCTCATCTTTTGATAGCTCCCACTTCTATGCTCATCTTACATAAAGCAACCATTCTAGAATGGACCCCCACTTCACCTTTGCTAATCCTTTTGTTAGAGCACAAACTGATCATTAGTCATTTCTTTCCCATTCTTGTGTTCTGGCAACATCATGACAATTGACTTATAATCAAGACAATTGAATTCATTCAAATATAGACTCTTCCATGGAAAACTGTGAAGAATGATGTTTTAATGTGTGTGTGTGTGTGTGTGTGTGTGTGTGTGTAGCTGATTATATAATTATATATCAACTTTTAGGAAAAGTAGAAATAAACCTGAAAGGAATATGTGATATATAAGTATATGTTCTTCTGAACTAGGTAACCATGAGTGTTGAAAACTTTTAGAAATTACAACTTTTACTAATTCAATGTTTATATTGTACATAGGATGCTTTATTTTTATTTTCAGGATTTAATGTCTTCCTCTTTTATTTTCTTTTATGGAAAGCAGATGGGCACAATAACTTTTATCAAGCAAATATTAATATGATTTTATGATTTAAGATGCATTTGTCTATATTTGTGTTGCTAGTTATTTGCTTATATGTATACCTGTCGCTATCTAACTTTCTGTTCGGCATAACTGAGACTGAGAATTAGAGGAAGGGATCACTTTACTAGCACTGAATAACACTGCTTCCAAGGTGTGCTCCTTCCACACATGTCTTGCAACAAGGAACCCACACATCAGAAATACAAATTAAGTAGAAGGAAGCATCAGGCCATCCTTATGCCTAATTAATTGCTTTTCAATACCTGCTCCTTTGAAAGGAAACACAGATGGAAAAGTAATTAATGCAAAAACTAATTAGATATCTCATTTGCCAATTTTACAAGATAAATAAAACAGATTGCAGGCAATACTCAGCTGGCTGAAGCAAGGTGAGGCTACTATAGCAAGATGAGAGATGTTTATTACCAACAAAGTAGAAGCTGAGTGGCATATAATATATTTTACTGCCTGTTATTTTAGCAGGAAGGCAAGAGAAAGAGAATGAATCCTGTGGTTTTTAACTTTAATGCACCTAAAAGTATTATATACTATTATCAACAAGTTTTCGTGAGTATTTGACTTTGTGAAAAATTATTGTCATCATGTTCAATAATTTTAGAGGTAGTTTTAAAATCGTCTAAGAATATTCACCAACTCTTTTTAAAAGGCCAAATATTTAAAAACTAAAATTCACTGCAAAAATATGTACTTTCTTTTTCTTCCCCAAAACTGGCCTATTAGTTTAGGCTTCTTATTAACCAACTCTTTTTTCTTTCTTTTTTTTATTACTTAAAAATATACCAATCCAAATTTCCACTCCGCTCCCACTCCCCTCTCACTCCCCACCCACTCCCTCCACAGATCTTCCCACCCCACCGTCTCCAATTCTAAGAGAGGGCAATGCACCCCGCCCTGTGGAAAGTTTAAGCCCCTCCCTCCTACATCTCGATTGAGCAAGGTATACATCCAAAGAGAGTAGGATCCCAAGAAGCCAGTACATGCAGTAGAGACAAATCCCAGTGTCACTACAAGTGCCCCCTCAATCTGTCCCAACAGTCAACCCCCTTCAGAGGGACCTGTTTGTTCCCATGCTCGTTCACTTCCAGTCCACTTGGAGTTGGTGAGCTCCCATTAGCTCAGGCACACTGTCTCAGTGGGTGTACCCCTCATGGTCTTGATCTCCTTGCTGATATTCTCACTCCTTCCACTCTTCAACTGGACCTTGGATGCTCTCCAATGAGGGTCTCTGCCTCTGTTTCCATCTGTTGTTGGATGAAGGTTCTATGGTGATATTTAATATAATCATCAGTATGACTACAGGTGAAAAGTTTATTCCAAGCTCATCCTCCAGAAAATATTTATACCCTGAGTCATATCAAAGCAGTTGGTTCATGCTATAAATGGGGTTTCCAAACATTCACCAGGAAAGCTGTGGCTAATGAAACATGAAAGTCAAAGAGTACTGCAAATGTCATAGGACCAAAACACCCAGCTCTGTGCTCTCAGCACAGAGTGGGACTTCAGGGCTATTCCTGACATAGATAGATTTTTGGGATATCTGACATGGATCATAGAAGTATGGAAAAGTAAGAAGCATGGCTTCCTATAATGCAAAGAAAAAGTCTTTGTAATGGATGAGAATTTTTTTCCTTTTCTTATCTGTCTTATCTTATTTTGAGGATTCTTGAAATCATTCAACCATTCCCCTAGATATATGTTATACACAAATTATTATATTATATAATATATAAAAATATTGCACATATTAAAATTATACTAATTTTTCAAAATGCATTGAGTTCTTTGTAACTAATACTTCCTCCATTGATGAAAGGTGTCACTAAATATCAACAATCCTTGATCTTTCCCATTCCAAATTACCTCCCTTCCTACATCCCCCTCCATCTCACCTCCTCGTATCCCAGTGTATCATCCAAAGCAAAATGCATATTGGAAATAAAGTGCTGATATGTTTAACTCACAATAAAAAAAATAGCTAGAAATCTCACATGACGTAGTACATAAAATTGTGGGAAAATCTGTAGAAATGAGCATAGTGCGGTTACACTGAAACAGTATATAGATGGCTTCACTGGCTTTTTGTCAGGAAAAAAATAGCCCATTAAGTACACAGAGATCACTCATTTTCTCCATCCCTAAAACTGTTGACTCCTCAACCCATGCAACATTAAACGCCAAACATATTTCACAAGATTACCGGGCAATGCGATGCCACATATCAGCTACTATTTTTCACTATGATCTTCGTACATATTTAGTTGATTCTCAGTATTTAACACGCTATAGACACTTTACCAAACATACTTCCCCAACTGTAAGATAAGACACATATGGAAAGAGTTCCTTTGAAATGAAATCTGAGAATATATTTTTTAAAAAAATATTTATTTATTCATTTATTTTTATTTAATTGATTTATTTTATATCCTGACAGCATGTCCCCTAACATCCCCCAACACCTCAATTCATTGCTCTGTTTCTGTTCAGAAAGTGGCAGGCCTCCCATGGGTATCAACAAAGGTTTATCAAGTTGTGGTAAGAATAAACACCTCTCCTTGTATAAAGGTTGGGCAAATCAATCCGGTATGAGCAATATGTTTCCAAGAGCCAGGCAAAGCATTAAGAAGAGTCCATGTTCCAATTGTTAGGAGTCCCACAGTCCGATCAAGTTACATAACTGTCACATATGTGTAGAGTGCCTAAGTCAGTATCATGCAAGCTCACTGGTTGCTTGCTCCATACTCTCTGAGTTCCTATGATTCAGGTTAGTTATTTATGTCAGTATTCTCATGATGGTCTTGATCCCTCTGGTTCCTGCCATCCTTCCTCCCTCTCTTCAGCAGGATTCCTTGACCTTGGTCTAATGCTCGGCTGTGGTCCTTCCACATTTGTTTCCATCAGTGACTGGGTGAAGACTCTCTGATGACAAATGGGGTACTCAACAATCTGATCCCACAGTAGATAGTTAGTTCAGGTTATCTATTCACTATTGCTAGGAGTCTTAGCTGGGGTCATCCTTTCAGAATCCTTGGAGTTTCCCTTACATCATGATTCTAACTGACCCGAAGATGCTCCCCTTCCAGTCATTGCTTTCAGTACTCTCCCCCCTCAATTAACCTCCAAACCTGATCCCTCATGTTCTGATCCCTACCTGCCCCCAGCTCACCAAGGAAATCTGTTTTATTTTCCATTCCCAGGAAGCTCTATGCACACACACCCCTTTGGGCCCTCCTCTTTACCTAGGCCCTCTGAGTCTGTGGATTATAGCATGGTTATTCTTTACTTAACAACCAATGTATACTTATGAGTGATTACACACCATGTTTGTCTTTCTGGGTTTGGGTTATCTCACTCAGAATGACTTTTTTTCTAGCTACATATATTTGGCTTCAACTTTCCTAATGTCATTGTTTTTAACAGTTGAATAATACTCCACTGTATAAATGTACTACATATTCTTTGATTGAGGGTTATCTAGGTTGTTTCCAGTTTCTGGCTATTATGAATAAAGTAGCTATGAACATAATTAAGCAAATGTCTTTGTGGTATGTTTAAGTATACTTGGTGATATAGTTGGTCTTGAAGTAAATTGATTCCCAAGTTCCTAAGAAATCATCATTTTGATTTCCAAAGTGTCAGTACAAGTTTGTACTCCCACCCACAATGGAGGAGAATTTCTCTTGCTCCTTATCCTCCCTAGCATAAGTTGTCACTTGTGTGTTTTATCTTAGAATCTCAGAGTAATGTTGATTTGCATTTCCATGCCATGCTGGCTAAGGATGTTGAACATTTCTTTAGATGTTTTTCTGCCATTCAGATTCTTCTGTTGAGAATTCTCCTTTTAGGTCTGGACCCCATTTTTTAATTGGAATATTTTAGTTTTTGATGTCTAGTTTCTTTTGAGTTCTTTATATATTTTGGAGGTTATTCCTATACTGTAGGCTGCCATTTTGTCCTAGTTATACTGTCCTTTGCCTTACAGAAGATTACACTTTCATAAAGTCCCATTTATTAGTTGTTGATTTAAGTGTCTGTGCTACTCGTGTTCTATTCAGGAAGTTGTCTCCTATGTGAATGCACTCAAGGCTACTTCCCACTTTCTCTTCTATCAGGTTCGGTATAACTAGATTTATGTGGAGATCTCTGATACACTTGGACCTGAGTTTTTTGCAGGGGGATAGACATGGATCTATTTGCATTCTTCTACATGTTGACATCCACCTATGACAGTACTATTTATTGAAGATGCTTTCATAGTTTAGTTGTATAATTTTGGATTCTTTATCAGTAATGGTACATGGAGTTATGTCTACATCTTGATTCAATTCAATTGTTTCACTGGTTTATTTTTATGCTAAAATCACATTGTTTTTATTACTTTAACTCTGTAGTAGAGCATGAGAACAGGGATGATGATATCTCTAAAAGTTCCTTTCTTATACAGAATTATTTTAGCTATCCTGTTTTTTTTCCCATATGAAGTTGAGTGCATTTTTTAATGGTCCTTAAAGAATTGTGTTGGAATTTTGATGACAATTGTATTGAATATGTAGATTGCTCCTATTAAGTTAAAATATTTTTCATAGTGTAAACAAATTATTTTGTTTACATACCTAAATTTTAAATATATTCTTACATAATTAGTATTTATATTTTAACAAGTGAGGAATATTAAAGAAAGAGAATTGTTCATAGATATATTTCCCTACCTCGGTTTAATAATAAAGGAACTTTTCATGCAAATACATTTTGAGGAAACTACCATGTCTGTGAAGACTCTAGATCTTGATTTTTTTCTAAATAATGTATGTCAAGGATGCACTGAAGACTCTGAAGTTTTGTTCATAAGAAAAACTCTATTATGACTTTTTCCCAAAGCAGACATTTTTTTGTTTTTTCATACAATAAAACTGTAACATGAAGGGGCTGGCTTGTTCAGGTTTCTTTCCTGCCCTGTACCCCACAGCCTCTCTTGCATCATTTCTACTTCCTGTCTGGTTGACCTCCCTATACTTCCTGCCTGGCCAATCAGCATTTATTTAAAACATGATTGACAGAATACAGACAATTTTCCCTCACCATGAAACATTTATGAAAGTTAATTTTTTCAAACAAACCTTAGAGAGTATATATTTAATACAGTATTTACTGAATCTAATACAGAATAAATGTTTAAAAGTTAGCTAGCTATACTTTTTTTGTATGTGTAATAAAGTCTCTTCTAATGCCAGTCACTGTTGGAAGTTGCTATTTCCTCCTCATGACATGTTTATGTATGTATGCTGATATAAATGGGACACCAGTCCTCATGTTTATTGCATCTGGTTTATCATTGGTTTACATATTGAATTTCATGGTGCTCTTTCTCTCCATTTTCCTGCTTGAGTGCCCTTCAAGGCCTGTAAGGCAAAAAGAGTGGAAAGCCTAAATTCTTCTCTGACCTTGTTCATCTTACCTCCTAAAGAATTTTACGGTTTCCACTTTTGAGGAGAATGTGGTACAGGACTTAGCAACCTTAGAGTGCTTAGAGGCTGGTCACATTACTCTGGTTTGCTTTGGATCACATTTCCCATTTCCCAAATAATACTAGAAAACAAACCATCAGCTTTGCCCTTCATTGGGGTGTGAAACACCATAAGGAAAAGATAATTAGGTCAGGACCTGATTGTGACAAATTAAGGAAGAGCTTATTTCATCGGGCTGAAAGAATAGAGTCTCCCTCTCTCTGGCTCTGAGTGGTGACTGGACATTCAGATCCAGCTCAAGGATTAGACTATTATGAGCTATTGAGATCTCCTAGAAGAATTAATCCAGCTGTTCCTATCAATCTCCTGGCCAGTAGACTATCAAACAGATTCACCAACTGTCACGCTAAATAAATGAAAGTAATAATTGTTCCCTTAATGAGAAAAATTATTTTAAATAAATTCCAAGAAAATAATTCCAAGGAGTCATCTCCCATTTGGTTGCTAACAAAGATTCTGTGGGAGTATTATGCAGCATTGACATTCTCTGAATGCCCCCACTTCCTTTGTGCTATGCAATTGCTTACAGACTTTGTTTATAGGTAATAGAAGCCTTTTTTGACCCAAACTCAAGACACAAACTTTTTCTTCATTATCTCCACTTATTTGCTTAAAAATTACCATGACTTAAATCCTGAATTCCATGACATTTTTCTCTCCAAATCTAATAACATTATCCTCAAGTTCCATTCCAGTTTCATCTATAATAATTTTTTTAATGAGAGACTAAAAAACCATAATGGAACCTTGGTTTTTCTTTGTAACAATTCTGCTTGCTATTTATATGATTCAAAAACCAACTTCAGAGATGCAAGCTCTACCATGATGAGAATTCTCTGCTCAATATGTTGGACTTTGGTACATGTAACTGAAGATAAACCAAATGTGGCCCTGGACAACTGTGTTTGCTTAGTTTTGTGAGCCTCAGCTTATCATTTTAAAAAATTTAAAAGGGTAATGTTTACGGAAGAGAAAAATTTATGTATACTAGAGCTTATGCCATTCCAAATAGGAATTATTATGCATATTAATATCAGTATATCTCATAATTGGCATTTTATTTCATGATGAAAAGATTATTTTCAAGTTTTATTTCATGATTTATTTTGTTCTCTTTAAGAACCTTCCTTGATACACTCAAATATTTTCTTATTTAACCTTTCATTTTTCTGTCTACTTTGATATCCAAAGGCTATTCAAAGAATAGATAATTTTAGTCTTACATACAATTTCTTTTTAAACTTAGATTGAATAAAAAAAGAATTTTTTTCTATGCCACAAGACTTTCTGGGAAATATCTACTGAAATGTCAAGGCAGATATAGTAAAATGTCTTCTTCCTACAGCTAAACCCCCTTTTCCCCAAACCTTTTAAAATTTACTAGTAGATATATATCAAATTAACATGTAGACTATTGCATTAAAGTAGCATTACTACTATAGACATAGATTCTCCATTATCCAGTAAATTCCAGGTAAGAGTCTCCACTCCTTGTATCATCATCAGCATTTAATACTGATGGCTTATAAGGGTGGGCATCCAGCACAGGAAGTGATTTGTATTCACTAGAAGGCAGTGACAGGTTTGGGTTCAGCAAGGTTATGTATTATGTATTTCAACAATTGTCAGAGATATTTATTGAGAATCTATGACATGAAGGTCTGTGCTTATGCTTTGTAGGACACACAGAATAAAATAGATGACAGGGACCTTTTCCCTCCAGGATCTTAGGAAGGATCAATAAATCAAACTGGATGCAATATTAGATGACTTTCTACTCCAAATCAAATTTCTATAGATCTTCTATGATTTTTTTCTTGTGTAAATTTGAATTTTATCTCTCCTGAAATAGTTTTGGGGTGTCTTTTCATAAGTGCTCATTTGTATTGGAAGTTTGAAAAGTAAGGAGACAATTACAACAGAAAGCTGGAACAAGATGACTGCTTTACCAGAACATTAAATTATGTGATTTTTTTTTATTTATGGAAGAGGTAGGTGAAAGATTTAATATTTGACATTGAACAGGAAAGAGAGCACAAGACCATTTCCTCAGAGCTTCCAGTGACTTCCAAAAGTTACTTGATGCCTGAGGAAGTGCACTCATATTCTGATAAATTTTACAGAGTGAAGTCAGTATTTATTCAAATCAAAACAAAATAATTCTATACTAAGTCCTGTAGGGTTTCATCAGAGGAGTGGAATGGAGAGAATAGCCTTTCTACAGACTTGTTCTGTCCAGGAGTATATTTTATATCACAGCTAATCAAATTCTGAACAATATTTCTCAACTTTTAAAGCCTTTGGATGATGTCATTAAAACAGTTTCAAAATCAAGAATTAACATCATGATTATTTTTCAAGAGTTGGATTTTATGAGAAATAGAAATTCTGGAGTGGACATAAGAGGTGAAGGTATTTGATAATGGGTTTGTGGAGGCCTCAATATTTACAAAATTCTATGATGTCATAAACACAAGTATTTTTGGTCTTTACAAAAACACCTCTGGGTATTAAATTTCATGTACAATTTATAGACAGGATTAATCTAAAGCTCTTTGAGGCATGAAATAGTAATATCTTGAACAGGGATTTTAAAATGCAAATGTAGTTTTCATGTGGATCATAGTTTTTCGGAGTCTCAAGTCTTGGTAAGGGTTATATAGTGAGTAAATTAAAATTTAGTTAAGAGAAATTGTACATTGCTTTAGGTTGGAATGGAATTCAGAAAGTCCCAAGAGATGAGTCCTTAATAAATTTGAGTATTGAATATACTTATTGAGCCAAATTAAAATTTTCTGCTCTTTTATTTTAATTTTTATTAGAAAATTCAAGGAAATGCAAATTCTTTATATGCTTCTTTATGAATCATCAGTCTTAGAAAAATGTTTTACACTTTTCCTCTTTCAGATGCAGGGCCTGTGATCTATCAAGATCAGAATATGAATAATTCCTGGGTTAGAGTTTGTATCCAAGCCCACAGGGTTTTGCAACCAAGAGAATTTCTGCTGTAAAATGGTTATTCTATAGAGACAAATGGCTTTTCTTTAAAAAAAAAAAAATCTTCTCTGCCGGGTGGTGGTGGCGCACGCCTTTAATCCCAGCACTCGGGAGGCAGAGGCAGGCGGATCTCTGTGAGTTCGAGACCAGCCTGGTCTACAAGAGCTAGTTCCAGGACAGGCTCCAAAGCCACAGAGAAACCCTGTCTCGAAAAACCAAAAAAAAAAAAAAAATCTCCTATGATATCTAGAGTTAAATATAACTTGAGTCATGTATATTATTTCTCATAAATCCTAAGTACTTTTTGACTATCTTAGATGCTGTTCTCATATTGTTCTTATACTTTCTATATAAGATCTGTGGATACATACTACAATAAACCTCTTTTTATGTGAAGGGTCTTCCCTTATTGTCCGTTTAAGTGAAACTATATGTTTTTCCCTTTTATGGTAACTTGTTAGTGTTTATTTGTGTAGAACAAGTTTATACAGATACAGAGTACATGAGTAATTATAAATCATCTTGAAACTTGTTGAAATTTAAGTTGATTGGAATTAGTCTGTTTAGTGATGAAAAAGGCTTTAAGTGATTAATCTGCTAGATGTCAGGTTTTGAGTATATACTAAAAAACGGATTGCAATAAGCTGTGGGGATTATTTCTGAGGGCTTTGAATTCCCTCCCTAAAGTCATTGGAGGGCTAGTTATTGCTTCTATGGGAGAGGATGTTATCTACAATGATCACTTGCAATCAGAAGAGAGGTGTCATTTGGAAGGTTGGATATAAAATCGACTTTACTTTCCAGGGTGCCATGCACTAGGAAAAACCTACTTAAAATAGATTTTCTTCTTTTCCTTCCAAAAAAGTCAACAGGTTGACATTTTGTTTCCTATTTTGCAGGCAACAAAACAAAACAATCACACACACACAGAGACACACACACAAAAACCCTCTTAAGACTAGAGAGTACAATTTTTCTTCCAAAAGCTATAAAACTAAATGTAAGAAGATGGATTTGAAACAAAGTCTATTTAACTTCAGAATCCAAACTCTTTTTTTGAAAATGACATGAGGTTGTGATGGAGATTCTAAGTCCACTGCTCAGTGCCTGGATATTAGTTTCAGTTCTGTTCTTTTTTTCATATTAAAGGAAAATTTTATACAAACATTAGGTGTGGTGGTACATGTCTTTTTTCTGTATCATGGATTTATTTTTTTCTCATTTTTTATTAAAAATTTCCATATCCTCCCCTCCTCCTCCCCCTTCCCTCCCCTCCCTTCTACCCATACACCCACTCCGCCCCTCTCCATGGGACTTTTTCTGAGTTAGTGGGACTTTTTGATTTTTTGGCTTTCTCTTTGTTAAACTGGGGATCTGAGAAAAAAGAAAGGCCTTGATATATGTTAGATAATGTGTGATGCTGAGTAAGCAATGTATAGATACTAACAATCATAATGTTGATAATGGCCATGATGAAGATTGTGATGAATGTATAAAATACATATTCATATTTTGGTTCCTAGTGGCCCCACGAAAAGTCAGAAATGCATGATATTTCTTCTGTATAAGACTGGTCTCAGTATGCTTTGTGTATTCAATAGGTATTTGCTGAATGTACAATGAATAAAAAAAATCATGCGATAATTGTATTTTATTGTCATTTCTCTAAGGGACCCAAAATGTCTATAATCTGAGAAGCTACCCATGAGCTCATGTTTCCAGTAGATGAGCAATGATTACAAAAATTGAAGTATTGCAACATTTGAATAACATCGAGTCTGAAGTATAATTCTTCATCTATAAGCATTTGTAAAAATTCCTCAAGAAAAATAGAAGTTGAAAAATTGTTTATTGAATAATTTGCAAAAAACTTCATCATATATTCAGTAGAAATGGGTGGGAAGTGAAGAGTGCTTGAAGGATAGGGACAGGTGGAAATATATTGAGGACAGGTGGGAGGATGGACGGGGTGGGAAGGAGAGGGCTGGGATGGAGAGGGGTGGGAAAATGGGGAGGGGTGAAGGTGTGGAGGAATGGGTTGTAGAGTGTGGGGTGTAGAGAGCTGTAAAGATGGACAGGGGTGAGAATATAGACAGGGTGGGAGGATGGAGTACGGTGGGAGGTTGGAGAAGGGTGGTAGGATATACAGGATTGAGAGGATAGACAGGGGTGGAAGATGGACGTGGTGGGAAGGTGGATGGGGTGGGAGGATAAACAGGATAGGATTGATAGGGGTTGGTGGATGGAAATAGGTGGGAGGATGAACAGGGGTGGGAAGGTGGACAGGATGGTATTCATTCAGAAAAATCCTCTTTCTTTCTTTCTTTCTTTCTTCCTTTCTTTCTTTTTTTCTTATTTATTTTTTCTTATTTATATTTTTTATTATTTTCTTATTTATTTTCTTTCTTTTTTATTTTATTTTGTCGAGACACAGTTTTTTTTTTTTTTTTTTTTTTTTTTTTTTTTTTTTTTTTTCTGTAGCTTTGTAGTCTGTCCTGTTCTGGAACTCAATTGGTAGACCAGGTTGGCCTCAAACTCCCAGAGATCCACCTTTCTCAGCCTCCCGATTGCTGAGATTAAAGGCATGTGCCACCACATTCAATGTGTCAATTTCAAGGAAAATTGTGCTTTTCTTCTTTTGCACTGTTAAGAACTTACTTCTCTTTACTTGATTACATTTGATTGAAGATGACAGTTCCATAATTCTTTCAGAATATGATTTTGGATTTTGTGTTGAGAATATAAGCAGATTTTTTATGTTTAAAGTAACTCAGATATATTTTGCTCAATAAGCATACTTGCATGAGTACTAATTCCCTATTCTATATGCTGAAAGGAAGCCCTATCCTAAAATTTGATGAGCTTAGAACTCTTACAGAATAAGTAATACATGATCATTTTGAGGGATGAGGACAGCTTTCAAGGAGTGTGTGTGTGTGTGTGTGTGTGTGTGTGTGTGTTCCTTGGTATCATGCTCTGTTTCCCTGAAGGCTTCTTCAGATGTCTGATTGCTGCATAAACTGACTTGCTGCCAGTTTTAGTCAGACTTTTTCTTTCTTTTCTCCTCTCCCCTCCCCTCCTCTCCTCTCCTCTCTTCTCTCCTTTCTTCTTCCTTGTCTCTTCTCCACTTCTCTCTTCTCTTTTCTCTCCCACACTGTCTCTGTTACCCTACCTTCCTTTCCTTCCCTGCCATTTCCTCTCCTTCTCCAAACTTCTATTCATTTTTCTTGTTGTTTCTATATTTGTCCTTTTTTTTCTTTTCAAAATATATACTAAAGAGCCGTGTTTTGTCTAAGATATCACCATTCGATTGTGATAATACATGAATGCTATTAATGCTTCTCACCATTTTTTTTTCTGAGAAAGAGACAAGAAAATAACAAAAGTCAGTTCCACATTTTGTGATATTTGGTGCCCACTGCATTTTGATTATCCAGAGTAGTTGTAAGAAATTAATTATGTTGCAAGTAAGTGTGCGTCTGAGGAGATGGGAATAGAAGCATGTGTACTGAATGTTGAGAGGCTGCTTACCAGTATGGGAGATGAGAGTAACCAGCTGGGTACCCAGGTATAATTAAAGGAAAGGGGAATCTGTTTGTTTGTTTGCACATGTGTGTGTGTGTGTGTGTTTATCTTCCTTTTTTTTCTTTATTCCTTTTTTGGAGCAATCAGGAAACACATCTTCTCCTCTTGACATTATAATACCAGCACATGTAGTTTTCTAGATTCTAAGACATGTTGATGTCTCTCAATCTGATTCTAATGCCTTTGGCCTCTCCTTAAGTATTATACTATTGCTGAGGAGTAGGTTGGCAGAGAATGACACAAACTTCCATCCAGGGTCATTTGCCCTAGGCAGAGAGAAGAAACCATGGCCTTTTATTCTGGTGAGAAAATATAAAGTGAGGTATGAGACAGACAGACAGACAGACAGACAGACACACACACACACACACACACACACACACACACAGAGAGAGAGAGAGAGAGAGAGAGAGAGAGAGAGTGAGAGAGAGAGAGAGAGAGAGAGAATCAGAATATTTCATGTTCTTTGGAGAGACACAGATCTTGGAGATGAGTGGTATTATTGGGGTACATGATGTGAAATATTCAATAAATAAATTAGGTTAAAAATTATTATATTATTAATGCTAGACGTTTTAGTTGATTTTCATATATGTGTAACTCTATTGTGTGAGTCTTAACAGCTTCTCTAATTGTATGAAATTTTTCTTTAAAACCCTCAATAGTTTTATAGGATAAATTATAGAGGAAAAGAGGATAGATGAAATATAGATAAACAAATATATAAAACTAATGAGTACTATAAAGGTGATATATTTGTATATATGTGTTTATTATAGAGAATATATTTACATGTATATCTTCTATCTATCATCTACCTACCTATCTATCTATCTATCTATCATCTATCTATCTATCTATCTATCTATCTATATCTATCTGCCTTGTGTGGTTAATAAAGTTTTCCTCAAAAATGAAAATCAACCTAAAACCATGCCAGCTTTTCATTAATGCTTTTCATTCTGTTATATATTATTGCTGTAAGTAATTGGCACAAGCAATAAGAAAAATAATTGCATGGTGTTCTCTTTTTAAGCACTGTATTTGGTTGTCCCACAACTTTTTCACTGAGGTGATCACTACCTCCTCCTTTACAATATTTTCTTCATGCTCCCTTCAGTGTGAAGCATACTACAGTCTCCTATTTCTATTCTACCTAGGTCTATTATTTAGGATTCCATAATCACATGAAATACCTAAATACATTATGCAAACGCATTCACATGATTTATGGCACCTGAGAAGCCCTATGATCAGCCACCTGCAATCCAGACATCAACCAGTGTACTTCACTGAAGAGCAATGTGAAGACTTTGTAAACCAGGATGATTTATGCTAGGAGTCATGGTCATAGACCGGAAGACAAAGGTAAGAGTTCCACACTTTCAGATGTCTAAGGACAGGAGAAAGGTCAAACAAAGAGGAGAACATTAGTGTTCCCTCGACTCTGTTGTTGGATCAACGTCCTCCAGCTCAAATCGCCTTAGTAGATCATACTTTAGTTATACATTTAGGTGAAGTGGTTCTTTATGTTCATTCTGTTTATTTAAATCTGGATATCTTACGGAGATTTGTCATCAATACCCTCATTAACAACGCCTTACCAGATTTGTGAAAATACTTCAGCTGAGAATACTTGAGCAAAGAAAAACTCATGCTTAACTTTCGTTCCTGCTATATCCAGTGTCTTTCCAGGATGTTGCTCAGCTTTCTTGCACTGTAACTTTAAAACCATTGAACTCATTAGTCAAAACATCTTCTCTTCTTCCATTCAGTATCTTCGACACCATATTGATTGATTTATCTCCATTCAGTATTGGAGCTACTGTGATTGTTATTTATACCTGATCCATATTTCTTATGTGAAATTTCTTGTCACTGCTTTGCATTTCCATGATACTTAATGCACTTTCCTACATCAATAATCCATGAAATTGTTTGTTTTCATTGCCTTTCTCTTTAAATGATTTATGTTAGTTATATTTATTTGTTTGGTTTTAGAATGGCTTTGTATCTGAGTGGTTGATGGAATAGTATGATTCAGTAAAGTTATAATTTTAAGAGTCATGGAAATCTAACCAAGATTAGTTGAGACTAACAATTATATTTCTATCCTAAATATATAAGTTCAAGACTTTGGTAAAATCAACCACATTTCAAGGCGAAAAATCTAGTTCATATTTATATATAAATTCTTATATATAAATTTAACAGTCAAATAATTCTACTCTTGAATTGTTTTAAGTGTCTTTATTGCCTAATTAAAAGTTTGTTTATTTCCTTTGTTTTTAATACCATCTTCTAGAATTGAGAAAAGATTCTTGATTTCGTTATTTAAAATGTATATTGTCCTATGTTTAAGCCATAGTAATATTCTGAATATGAGCTAAGACAGTAGATGTATATGTATCTCAGAAAGGCAAAGATTTGCTTTTCTGTTGCTCAGCTCCTGTCATTAAGTATGACCTATAAAGGTTGAGATTTATATAAAGACAGATTGTATATGTGGACACTCTTCCAAGTGGTCGAGAACCCTTCTACTACGCTTTTGCTTTAAGGATCTCCATTAGCCAGGGTGCAATCTGTTTGTGCACCCAGTGAATGGCTCTCTTCCTGGAAGAGTTCATAGTTCAGGCAGTGGAATTTTAGATGTTTCTTTACTGGTGGCCAAACAGAGCAGAATATCTCCACAGTGCCAGATGTGAGCACAGAGGTTGTTGTTTTTCTAATTTTCTTTCTTTCATCCTTTACTTCATGTAAGCTTTATATCCATGACTAGCAACAGTGAGGTCTAAAAAGAACTTGTAACAGGCTTTTGTTCTCCAAAGTGAAAAAGAAACAAGTATGTTAAAACATCTCAAATAATTATATACATAATGCCTGAGTTTCAAATGCCCAGAAGTGCCCCTCCCCATCCACTACAATAAGAAAAAAAATGTAACAAAGAAAAACTGGAATAAATAAAAACATATTATACTCTTGAGGTATATGGCTTTCTTGTTTGTTAAAATGTTATAGCACCTCATGGTATCTTCTAGACCCCTTACTTAAAAGGCAATGATTTTTAATGTGCACATTAAAGCATTCATAAACGTAGCCTACTGCAGCTCAGTTTTTAAAACCACATTTCATCTTAACTACCATTGAGTTATCTATGTAAATAATGATTAAAAAGAAAATCCTTAAATAAGCCTCATTGGAAAAGTGGAAATTAATTACCACATTATAACCAGTTAAGTGGAAATGAAGTAAATAAGGACAGAGGAATAATTGCAGCCTTTGGGTAATTTTATGACTGCAATCTACCCTAAGAGTGAAAATTTCTCCTCAAAGAATGTTTAAAGATGTCTCAGATTGAGACATGCATTTTTTCAAAGAGCAACTTTAAAGAAAAAAAAAAACAAATCCTTGATCATATATTTTTGAAAACATATTTTAGTGAATTCTTTGAGTGAAGTCTTCAAACTATTTTTGTTTACAGTTTTATTCTCTATCAAATGCTACTTGCCTTGAGAGAAAGACATCAATCCCAAGGACAAAAGTCTATGTTTCCTAAGGTAACATTCTTCTGGAGTATTCCATCCTGTAATTTCTCAAAATCCTTGATGTGAAATAGGTAATCTGTTTCCAAAACCCCCTGTAAGAAAACCAGCACTGACTTGGGGATTGAGTAATATTTCTATTATCTCTGTCAATTATGATCCTTAGGCCAGAGATCAAAGAACTTTAAGAAGTAAGGTATTAGCCACTCTGATGAGTATCTTGTATACCACCATAGAACCTTCATCTGGCGATGGATGGAGATAGAGACAAAGACCCACATTGGAGCACTGGGCTGAGCTCCCAAGGTCCAAATGAGGAGCAGAAGGAGAGAGAACATGAACAAGGAAGTCAGGGCCTCAAGGGGTGTGCCCACCCACTGTGACGGTGGGGCCTATCTAATGGGAACTCACCAAGGCAAGCTGGACTGGGTCTGATGGAGCATGTGATCAAACCGTACTCTCTGAACTTGGCTGACATTGATGGCTGACTGAGAAGCCAAGGACAATGGCACTGGGTTTTTATTCTACTCTATGTGTTTGGATACTCACCTTCGTAGACCTGGATGGAGGGGGGGAGGACCTTGGACTTCCCACAGGGCAGGGAACCCTGACTGCTCTTTGGACTGGAGAGGGAGGGAAAGGTGGAGTGGGGGGAGGGGGAGGGAAATGGGAGGAGGGGAGGAGGTGAAAATTTGTAATAATAATAATAATAACATAAAAAGGAAAAAAATAAAAAATAGAAAAAAAGAAGTAAGGTATTTTTTATATAGTGTATCAATTACTTGTCTGACACTGTGACAAAAAGTACTTGACAAGAAACAACTTCATGAAGGAAGGGTTAATTTCAGCGTAGAGTTGCAGGACAAATAGTCCACCATGATGAAGAAATGAATCATCTGTGCTTGATTTGTTTTCTTCTTGTTGTTCGGGTCAAAATGCCAGTTCATAGAACAGTACCACCCAAATTAATACGCAGCTTTGTCCCTCAATTTATCTAGTCTGGGAAATCCTGTTTTAGACATATGGAAAAGGTTTACTTATATAATGTTTCTAAATCCTATCAACTGTCAATTCCAAACCTACAGTTTGCAGTTTCCATCAGTGTTGGTTACATCTAGGGACTCCTTCCCTCACTCCATTTCCAGGGTGGAATTTATCAAATGAATATCATTATTATTATTATTATTATTATTATTATTATTATTATTATTATTAATTATTATTATTATTATTATTAAAAATTTCCGCCTCCTCCCCACCTCCCATTTCCCTCCTCTTCCTTTAACTCCCCTCCCCCTCCCTTTCCAGTCCAAGGAGCAGTCAGGGTTCCCTGCTCTGCGGGAAGTCCAAGGTCCAATCCATACTATCTAGGTCCAGGAAGGTGTACCTCTAAACAGACTAGGCTCCCCAAAAGCCAGTACATGCGGTAGGATCAAAACCCAGTGCCATTGTTCTTGGCTTCTCAGTCAGCCTTCATTGTCAGCCACGTTCAGAAAATCCGGTTTGATCCCATGTTTTTTCAGTCCAGGTCGCGCTGGTCTTGACCGCGAGGAGTGTGCTCATCCACTGAGACGGTGGGGCTGGTCAAATGAATATCTTAAATGTATGATTCTTAATTATAAGGCTTCTAGGTAAATCATTAATATATATCATTCTGTATAAATAAAAAATTTACTTTTCCATGATCATAGACATGAATGAATAGCCTTACTCTTACACTTCCTGATAAATTTGACAAAAATGTAGACCCTGTACACATGCTGTGTTCTGTCTTAAGGTAATCGTATCTCCTAACCATTTCATTACAAGTTTTCTACAAATTAAGATGCATTTTTACAGTTAAAAATAAATTCTATGAAAAATTGATATATATATATTTAAATTATTGGTAAGTTTTTATTCATGCCAGTTTGGGGAGAGAAAAAATACTTGGATGTTTTGCTTTCTTTTTCTAAAATCTCTCTCTTGTTCCCCCTTCTTACTCTGTAAATGTCTCTTTCTTTACTGTAGTAGACGACCTGTGATCAGGCTACAGAGAAGTTGGTATAGGAACGCTAAAGTAATTTAGAAGCCATGATGTATAGAGTTTACTCTTCCCAATGTATCTAATTAGAAGACAAATTTTACATTTAATGATTATTTGCTCTATAAATTATAATCACAATTTAGGATAAAAAACAGATGAGAGAAGATAAAATGGACCTCTGGAGTGTTGGCTGTAGAATGACTCCTTGGAATTTACAAACTGGCTATAAACCTTAAGAAGGGACACTTTATGGCTTTTGAGATTTATGATCTATTGGTACATAGAAAATAACTGACCATGAGAATTCAGAGGAAGCTACTTATATTGTACACCATGGGTAAGTTCATTTTAAGCTATAAATTTTATTGAAAAAATTAGTAAAATAATCAAAGTTCTATCTTATCAAAGTGAAATAATTTGAAATTCTTCTGGAAAATATGATGATACTACCGAATACTATTGTAAGTTTTCAGAATCCCATGAAGAAATTCTTTGAAGCGAGTAGCAAGTAATGTCCTGGAAGGTACATGATCATCAAAGCAATATATCCAAACATGCAAAATTAAAATTTTTTATGAAACTAAAGGGATGCAAGTGACATGGAACAATAGGTGGTATTTTTAACGGGAATTTTCACACCATTTGAAATAAATGATGAAGATACTAGCACTATGTATTTGTGCAGATTGCATTGTCATAATTCCATGCCACATCTGTAAAGGTTCTGATAACTATGGATTGATAATGCCGTGACTACTTCAGGGTGGATGCCATCTGAACACAAGTGGGAATGAAGTCACGTAGAAAAAAGAAGAGCTGAGGGACCAGCTCTGTGTTACTCCTGTTATTCACACGACATCACAAAATATGAAGTACCTTACATCTTCTGGAATTAATAATGTACCAGGGATACTCTGAGCGTGAATTAAATGGCTATTTTTTATGTTTTCCTAATGAATGAGGATAGATTTTATTCAATACAATGAATATGTTTGGCTGTAAATAACAGTAGTTATGTGATTAAAAAATTAACTTTGTCTTTTCTGGTCCAAAAATCTAAGTCTGGTGTCTGCAAAATTCAAAATTTATAAGGATTGGTGACTATACAATGACGGTATTTTTTGAGGTAAGTCAGCATTGTGGGAACACTCAAGATTGAGGAAAAATATTTCCAGCTCAAGTTCTTGTTTATGTGTCCCTAAACCTTATAAAGCTGGACAACTGAGTTCCACTAGGAAGAATAAAGAAAGGAAAAACCCCATTTTATTTCCCTTAATTGAAGGCAGCAGATCCTATGAAATGTTTTTAAATTACTATTGGTTCATTTTGTTTTCTCAGGGTTGGTTACCATTAGGATTTAAATGGGATAAGATAAATATTTTTAGTAATTTTATAAGATGCGGTGTATATTTGTTTGTTTTCTAGGCATGGACTAAGTATCTTCCACAGCTAAAATCTCAACAATTCATCTCTTCAGAGGTATGTGGGTTTATGTATATATGTGTGTGCATTTGTGGGAGGGTGAGAATGCCCACCCCAATAGTAAAAGATCAACATAAGTATCGCACCTTTTCCATACATATGAGACAGAGAGAGACAGAGACAGAGAGAAATTAAGATTCTCTCAGGCTAACCTGACTGGACAACAATTTATAGGTAACCACCTCTTTCCATTTGCCCAGTGCTAGGATTACAAAGTTTGTGTGATCATTCACAGGTTATTTTCTGTTTTTTTTTCCCTTTTTTGAGGGGGGGTAGAAGGTGGCATTAATTCAAGTCCTTATGCTTGTAGAACAAGAATTTTACTAAATATAATATCTCTCAACCTTGCTAGATGTATTTGAGTTGAAGAAAAGTTTTAATGACTTTTCTTAAACATGGAAAGAAAGACCTTTTGCAGTTTTTGAGATATTCTGGCTGCACAACCATCTTTGAGTCTGCACATCTCTGTGTATTCCAAAGCACTCTAAATAAGGCTAGAACATACTAGAAGGAGACTTCACATCCAAAGAAAAAAGTTATGCTGGTGGGACCATCAGACAAGAACTCTGAGCAAGATCATAAGCTGCTAAAACAGATAAATTTTTCTTTAAAACACTTTGCTGTTCTCAGATAGAAATCTAATTCATAAAATGTATTTGGAATTCAAAGACCTTTGGACAAAGAACACATCACAAATAGTGAATCTCTTCATTCTTCTTCCCAGACCACAAAACACATTAGTATTCAGCTGAACTATCAAATAGAGTTCCAAAGAAGTGAAAATATAATGTACTTTGAAAATGGTTTGTTTACTGGTGAAATGTTGAGGATGTATTGAATGACAGCTGTGTTTTGAAGTAGTTTGCTTACAAAATTCTAACCATACAGTAATGTTCAAGGTACTTCTGTGGCTTCTCAAATGTTAGATATTCTTTGCTAAATACCAGTCCTGATATAAAAAGCATACAGAAATTATAGTTGTAGAGAAAAATTTTATTTCCAAGAGTTGTCACATTATAGATGCTTTGATAATCGCACATGTAAAAATGTATACTTGAATAGACTTTGAATTCTTGCTTAAAGGTCATGGGAAATGTTTGTGGCACAGGGTGTCTAAAAACAATGAAACGCAACATTCGGCAGCTCAGCTGTCTGGGACTGTTACTGACATAGCTGGTATACTGGGATATGAGAGTGGAGAATCTTTGCCAGCAAAAAAAAAAAAAATGTATTTAAAATGTATAACAAAAGCTACCATTTATGCAAAATATCCTGAGAATTTAAGTTAGGAAATGTACAGTCAATACAGACTTTAAAAATGAGTTATATAAAGACGGGCAGTGGTAACACATTCCTTTAATTCCAGCGCGTGGGCGGCAGTGTCAGGTGGGTCTCTGTGAGTTCGAGCCCAGTCTAGTCTACAAAGGAAGCTTTAGGACAGCCAGGACTGTTACACACAGAAATGTTTTGAAAAATGAAACATAACAAAAAGTGAGCTGTACGAATAATAGATCTAGGGCATAAAATAGAGTATGTAACACGTTGTTGAGTAAACGATGTGCATATATTCTTGAAATTGTGTGTTAAAAGCTTCATGGGTGTGGAAGCCTGGTCTGTCATCAGAAAGAGTGAAGGTGTGGAACGGTAAAAAAGGAATGAAGAGGATGCACTGGCTGTAATAGTCGTTTGCAAAAGCTTTCCAGGACCACCGTATTAGTTTATTTCACTGGTGTCAATCAGCAGCTTGGGCAGTATGGTGTGTATCTGTTTGAACAATTTCCCTCCAGACACACATAATCTTTGAAATGCTAATTTCTCTCCCAGTTTAGACTATAGAATGTATTTTCTTTTACCTTGTAATCATTTGATTCCTAGTAGTAGACTGTGAACTCTACATGTTCACTAATTGTTTTAACTGATTCTTACATATCCCATTTCTCCTTATGGACTGTTCAATTTTTTTTTGTTGTTGTTGTCATTATTTAAATACAAGTCTAACTTACTTTCTCTTTTAGGAAATGTGCATGTGGTTGTGGCTTTGCTACTTAGGAATTATTAAATGAACAAATTAGACTTTATTCATCTTTATCCCTTCAATATAAAAATAATGTATTTTTATAAATAACACTAATGATTTTTTATTATTTTATTTTCATTTATTTATTTATTTATTTATTTTTTGGTTTTTCGAGACAGGGTTTCCCTGTAGTTTCTAGAGCTTGTCCTGGAACTAGCTCTTGTAGACCAGGCTGGCCTCGAACTCAGATATCCGCCTGCCTCTGCCTCCCGAGTGCTGGGATTAAAGGCGTGTGCCACCACTGCCCGGCCCAACACTAATGATTAATTGATAATTCTGTTAAATCATTAGGGCATGGCTTAGAAATTGCAATCACATTAACCTGGGGTTCGAACTCGGGACTCCGCTTGCACCAGCGCCAGTCACTTAACAGGCTGAACTATTGCAGAGCTGAAATAGAAAACACTATTCTGAGTGAGGTAACCCAGACCCAAAAAGATGAACATGGATGTACTCACTCATAATCGGTTTCTAGCCATAATTAAAGGACATCGAGCCTATAATTCGTGATCCTAGAGAAGATAATAAGAAGGTGAACCCAAAGAAAAACATATAGTTATCCTCCTGGATATTGGAAGTAGACAAGATTGCCAGGCAAAAATTGGGAACTTGGGGGTGGGGTGGGATGGGGGCAAGGGGAGATGGGGAGAGAAAAGTGTGAAAGGGAGGATGAGGAGAGCTTGGGGCAATGGGATGCTTTGGATATAGGAAGGGTTGATATGGGAACAGGGAAGCATATATCTTAATTAAGGGAGCCATCTTAGGGTTGTCAAGAGACTTGACTCTAGAGGGGTTCCCAAGTATCCAGGGAGATGCCCCCAGCTAGTTCCTTGGGCAGCTGAGGAGAGGGAGCCAGAAAAGGCCAGTTCCTATAGCCATGCTGATGAATATCTTGCATATCACCATAGAACCTTCACCTGGCAATGGATGGAGATAGAGACAGAGCCCCACATTGGAACACCGGACTGAGCTCCCAAGGTCCTGATGAGGAGCAGAAGGAGGAAGAACATTAGAAAGAAAGTCAGGACCGTGAGGAGTGCGTTCACCCACTGAGATGGTGGGACAGAACTAACGGGAGATCACCAAGTCCAGTTGGAATGGGACTGATGGAACATGCGACCAAACCGGACTCTCTGAATGTGGTTGACGATGGAGGCTGACTGAGAAACCAAGGACAATGGCGATGGGCTTGGACTCTACGGCATGGATGGGCTCACTGTGAGCCTTGTCAGTTTGGTTGCTTCCTGGACCTGGAGGGAGTTGGGAGGACCTTGGACTTAACATAGTGTAGGGAACCCTGATGATTCTTTGGCCTGGAGAGGGAGTGGGAGTATAGGTGGAATTGAGGAGAGGGAAGGGGGAGGAGGAGGGGAGGAGATGGAAATTTTTAATAAAAAAAAATGAGGAAAGAAAAAAAAAGAAATTGCAATCATAGAGAAAATGTTTATTGTTCCTTATATAGAGGATATTCTAGGCTTTCTGGGGTTAGAATTGTTGAATTCTAGCTTTATTTCATGGTGATCTGATAGTACACAGGATATTCTAACAACGTCTGCTCTTGTTCTGATCTACTATAGATGATACTATTATATACATACTCTTCAGCATTGGATTGGTGCCTGGGTTGAGCCACTATTCTTATGATTAGTTCTTTCTTATTATTAGCTACAAAGATAATTTATACATTTTTGTTTGGGGGAGATTACTTAGTCGTAAAGCCATTACCTCTTAACCATGATAATTTAGTCAGATTTTCAGCATCCACATGAAAATCTCATCGTGAGGATGTAAACTTGCAATTCCATTACTGGTAAAATAGATACAGTAGAATCCCTGTGGGTTTACAGGTCAACTACTCCAACATAATTGGTAAGCCCAGGGAGAAATCAGGTTTCAAAATAAGATGGGATGCTTCAATGATTAGAACACTTGTATAAACAAGAGGACCAAACTGCAGATAACCAAAACACACAAAAATCGAGGCTAGGGTGTGCCTGCCGGCCTCTAATCACAGATTCAGAAGCTTGAGACAACAGATGGCTGAAACAAGCTGAGAGACCATGCTGCAAAGAACATTCTGAGACATTGTAGGGGAGTTGGAACTGACATATATTAGTGATATACTCCTGTAGAAGGGGCCAATCTATCATCTCTAGTGTTGCAGTTCCGTCTCTTGAGTTAATACTTTCTGAGCCTTGCTTCTGTTGTTCCTTTGATTCTGTGAGTAACTTCCTTACTCTCCAACAAACATCCTTTTATGGCCAAGTTATCTTGAAATAATGTATGCATTATCTACTACATGAACTATGTTGTCTCACAAAGCAGAATAACAAAACAATATTCAGTATATTCTTATCTCCAGAGTGAATAGGTTAGCCAAAGGTGAGCTAATCTAGGTTGGGTTTGTCTGGGTGTGAATCATGTTCCCTCATGTTGGTTCACCGCCTCCTAGGATAAACGGGATAGCATGGGCATGTTATTTTTATGGATGCAGAAACACAAGAGAGAAAAAAACCAGAGTAGACCTAAGTCTCAGAAATTTAGGGTATAATTTGCCTATTGACTTATTGTCTCATTGAGGTCTTGAAACCAGGGAACTAGTTAGAAAGTGAATAACACATGTGACTATATTTAGAGAGAGACATAGAGAGGAATAAAAACTGTGGCAAATTACATTATCTAAACAGTTGATATACTTTTTGTTCGGGTAATAACATTTCTAGTTAATGTAAATTTTGGCTACTTTCCTTTAAAACCTATGCCTATTTTATAGTTACACCTATCTAATATCAAAAGACATATTGAATATGTTAAGAAGAAATGTGATTTTTAAACCAAGATGCCTGGGATGGGTAATGCTCTGCCCACCCTGGTAAAGTGAAAAGATTAATCTTTCTTTTTTTCTGAAAAATGTTTATGTTTCATAAAAGAAAAAAATATTTCTGGCTACTCTACATTCTTCCCACAACTTAACATTCAAACATTTGGAACTGGTTTGACTAAAAGGGAAAGAAAAAGTTTAAAAATGTTAGCTGGCAATGTTCTAACATATTATAAAACAAACAACTGAAGCTCACGACCACCCATGTTGAGAGTGGCTGCCTGGACTTGTGAGATCAGTCGAAACTCTCTTGAAGAGACCATATGTATTGCTTCAGAGAACGTGGCAGGAGCTGGCACAAACTCTGAATGTTGACATCTGGGCTTCAGTTTCACTATTGATATGATTAGTTTGTATACCTGCTCTAACGTTAGGGAATTTCCTCTTATTAATTAACATTTAATTGAAACAAAATGACCTATATGTAAGAAACAGGTATCCTTTATTTTAAATTTTGGCAGTGCTATTTTGTGGTTGTGTTGTTTTTGACAGCAAGATTTCCCTGTATGTAGGTTTCCTGGGAAATATCATTCAGTATATGTAATTCATACAGTTCTGAAAAATAGTTAAAAAATAAAAAAGTTTTGCCATACTGGTGGCACATAAGTAACAAGAATGATTTTAAAATGGAGTTATTGTTTGTAAGGCTCATGTAGTCTATTGGCTAACTTTTTCTGAATGCTGCACAGGCTTTTTTCCCCATCCATATTTGATGTAGCACTTGGGCCAACTTGGGCTTTGTTTCATAACTTTTTTTTATGCTTGTGTTTAGAAAGGAAGAAAAGAAGCTTATGTTATAGTACACGTTGGCATTCCTGTGGCAGAAGAAAAAGGAGAGATGCTAAAAGTACATTCAATGTAAGAAACACATCATCATCATTAACCAGTGGCTGGGAAGCAGAAAGAGCACCCTTGCTCACACAGCATTGCCTAAGGCTGTTCCATGTAGGCGACCACTTTTGCTTGCTCTGAAGCACAAAAGTTCTACTATGGGTGAAAGTACAACGGGAACAGATGAGCTACATTATCATAAGAATATACAAGAAATCCTGGCAAGTTTATGCATTTCTGAGATATACAGACTGAGTGTGTGTGTGTGTGTGTGTGTATGTGTGTGTGTGTGTGTGTGTGTGTGTGTGTGTGTGTGCATTGTGTGTGTGGGTATTGCTATACATGAAGCTTACTTTGCAAAGTGAATTTTTCCTGGTTTTGTTCCCCCTAAAGCACTGTTATCTCCAAACTTTAGCTTCATTATCTTAAATAATTTGTTTTTTTCCTCTCTAAAATTTATGTTTTATAAGCATTTACTTTCTTTCTAGATATTGTTAGAAATTGTGCTACATTGATATGTTTTAAACTGTATTTAAATTATTGAGTTATGTGCTATGTCAAAGCATTAGTACTCAGAATTCCTTAATTCTTAAAAGTACTTAACTTTTCCTGAGGCTAATGGAATGGACCAGAACAAATATCACCTCATGCAAGAATAGAGTACCAAGGGAAGACTGAATAAAAAATCTGTATGTGCCTTGATGAGCCAGATTCAGTGAGCCTATAGGATTATACTTATATAATGGTCCACAGACAGTTGTATCACTGAAAGGTCTTATGAAGTACAACCTCTTGAAAGTCATAGAGTTTCTAGTCCAGTTAATTGTTTACCGGCTATTCCACCAAGATTCTAGCACCTTCTTAGGTCATGAGCAACAGAGGCAAAATTACCTACAACTGAGGGTGTGGGGGAAAGGTGAGAAGCAATGAACTGGATATCAGGTAATGATCTAATGTCCCCCATTTCCTTCTTCTGTGAGGCAGCTTCACTAGGTCTGATCTTTTTGAAGTCTCATATGGATCACAGCAGCTCGGATTTAGATGGTGGTGGCCTTTGTAGAACCTTGAGGCCACAGTTCCACAATGAGTGAGCTCTGTTCAGGAGGATATGTGGGAAGTGTGTGTGTGGGGTGGGGTGGGGGGTGGGGTGGGTGTGTGTGTGTGTGTGTGCCTCTACTGAGCAACGGGAATGTCGAAGGAACTATTCTAAGTTTCAAACAGTTAAAGAGGACAGAAGCCTTTAGTATAAGGAGTTTATCTCCAGGTAAAAATATAGACAATGAACTATTATGAGCTAATGAAAATATAAAAGCTTACTGATCTGAAGACAATAACTATGACCGAAGAGATTACACTTTACAGTGCAATGTAGAAGTTAAGAACACAGGCCTTCTTTATAAATAGAATGTTTAGCCAGGGAAAATGTCTTTATGGAGGTGAGAATGGGTTCACTTTTACAAAAGGGAATGACCAGAAATGACTGAGCGTTTTGTGTTTGCCAAAAGGGCCAATGTGAACTAAATATAAGAATCCAAACAGGCAAAGAGTGAGACATGAATCAGAATAGGTAAGGTGAAAAGGTGGATCAGGCACTGTATCCTGAATACACTATTTTACTTGCTTTTTAAAACAGAAAGCATTAAGTACAAATAGGACTTGTTTTTTGTTGATCTGAGTATTGTGATAGGGATATATTGTGTGAATGAAGGATGGCAGTAGGAGTATCATACGCGGTTCGATTGCACGTGACATGCAAAGAAAGTAGAGGCTTAAGCTAGGAGGTTAGCAGTAGAGTGGAGACATGCGAATGGAATCTGGACACACATTGGGAGCAGAGGCAAAATTAAATAAGTATGGTTATACAGCTTGAACAAAGATGCTGAAAGAGTTGATATGGAGGAACATTGAGCAAATAGACTGTAAGGTTCTAATGTTGAAACCACTTATTATTCATAGAACTGGAGACTCAGAGAAATAAAGACCAGAATTTGAGACCTATGATCTGTCCTTGATTTGGGAGATACTGTAACATATTAACATATTACCACATGAGGTGACTTAAATGAGAGAGAGAGAGAAAGAGAGAGGGAGAGAGAGGGAGAGAGAGGGAGAGAGAGAGAGAGAAAGGGGGGGGAGAATGCTACACAGCAGTAGAAGTTAAAAACATGGTGTAAAGGTGAATAATAGGTCTAATCTCTGAATTCTGAATTCATTAAGTAGGTATTCCTCTGTTTTTTTTTTTTCTATGTCTTTTTCTCTAGTATCCTAACTTTATTGGCCCAATCATTCCTCCCAGTATATCAGCAAGTAGAGCTTCATTTTTCCTTAAGTAGACACATATCAGCCCACGAAAGAAATTTTATATCTAAGAGGAAAATCTTAAAAGAAAAAAATGCCCAGGTATTGTCAAAAAATTCTATATTAACTTGTATTTGTTTTTTTTAATGTGATGAATACTAAAATAATCCTTGTAGACTAGATGACATCTTTTTTAGGATTGGCACCAAGTACGTATTTGTTAGCTTCTTTTCAAAACATAAAACTTTCTAAATAAGAAAATTGTAAAATCAAACTTTGGATAAGAATTGGACGATAAGAAAGTCAAACTTTTAGGAAATGAGAAAAGACTTTATTTATTTATTTATTTATCCTTCTATCTATTTATTTAACTTCCTGACTGAAAGACTATAGTTTCTTTTGGTTTTTAGATTTGAACCAAGAGCCTGATCCTTGTTAATTAAGCCTTCTATTATTGAGTTATGCCTAACCCACACAAAGCCGTCTTTGAAGACTTACGTTTCAGTCCTTAACTCATGGACCTTTTCAAGAAACCATTCCTCAGAAGAGATGACTTGTCAGCAATGGATGAGCAACTTAACTGTAGCAAACATGGATGGAGCAGGATTTGAGCTAAGTAAAGAATAATTGCTCCATGTGGCTCAGCTCCCTACACTTATTGTGCAAGCAGTTAGTATCCTGATGTCTTTTGATTCAGTATAGAATGTTGCTGAGGAGTGACAGGATGGCTGCAATATGAAAATCAAGTGTTTGAGGCCACTAGTGCAGCGTACACTGTCACAGACTTGACAAGTTCTACACCCTGATGGACACACATGGCCTTCGGTGTTCACGTATGGCTAATTTCTGCTGCAATGGTCAAAGGGGTCACGAGTACTATTTTAACAGAGAAAAAGAAATGTGCTAGAGTGTCTGTATACCTGGTAGGGGGAAGTAGTAGTAAGTTTCATCTGTGGTAAATACTTTTAAAATTTAATCTCTTGGAAATTGCTTGCCTGATTACTCTTGGTAAGAAAGGGAAATTGCCATGTCTTCAGCTGTGGTAGCATGACTGTCTTCTAGACATTCAGCAATATGAAACTGAATTGGCTTTTTTGTACTGAAGCTGCTCTCTTTGCCTTCTTACCTCTGTATGTTTGTATGTCTGCATGTGTGTATGTGTGTGCGTGCGTGTGTGTGCATGTGTGTTTTAATGACGTTATGACACAAAAGGAGACACAGGATGCTTCCTTTCTGCAACATTGCCAAGTCTAATATCTGGAGCCATTCATTTAGAAGCCTTAATAAGTTATTTCAATTACCTCGTCAGGATTAAGTCAGCAGCAAATATCGGGTTTTCTCTTTCCTTCTAAGGTGAGATTCGATTTAAATGATAATAACAAGTGCCAAAGTGATGTGAATGCAGGAGCCGCATAGGGTGATGCCCTTCTTGGCTGACTGGGTTCCCATTGGGAGCTTGTCATAACTCATCAGCTGGAATCCTTGTGTGCAGAGAGCAGAGGAACGCTAACAAGGGACAAGGACTCCAGAAGTCTTCTTTCAGCTGGCTGTGGGAGCTGAGCTTCCCTCCATGGAGAGGTATGCGTGGTTGGCTGGGGTTCTTTTAGTTAACTACTCTAGAGGTCCGGCTCACAATTGCCAAGTTTGACAAACAATATTGATCCTTTTCTATGAACCTTGGCCAATCGTCATTTGTTCTTTGTTTTCACTGGTCAAAGACAAGTTACCTAGTGTCTCTTGAAGCAGTGTTGAAGATGTCTCTACACTCATTCGAATCGCTAAATAGGATATGTATTTTATGTACATCCTTTTCCTTACAGCTTCACCCATATTTATTTGTTTTCTTTAGAAGAGGAAAGTTCTTAAAATAGTCTATTGTGAGGTAAAAGGAAGAGGCAGGAATGTTGAAAATGTTTCACAAGAAAAGAATAAATATTTGATTTTAAGACTTCTAATGTTAAAAGTGTGAGATAAGAGACAAGGACCTCATACTCAAGATTCACTTTCGTCTTATCTTTTTTTTTTTTTTTTTTTTTTTTTTTTTTTTTTTTTTTTTTTTTTTTTTTTTTGAGACAGGGTTTCTCTGTGGCTTTGGAGCCTGTCCTGGAACTAGCTCTTGTAGACCAGGCTGGTCTCGAACTCACAGAGATCCGCCTGCCTCTGCCTCCCGAGTGCTGGGATTAAAGGCGTGCGCCACCACGGCCCGGCTTCGTCTTATCTTTTTGTTATCTGGCATTTGAGTGCATTCTCTAAATTGTTGTAGGTTAACCCATGTATATGTACATATTTAAATATTTATCTGCATTTTTTAAATGTCTAAGGTAGAGCATCAGCTTTAATTACATTTTTGTATTCCTGTTTGTTGAAAGGAGTAATTAATGTAAGCCTTTAGTCTGCTACTTTTATTATTTCATATAGTCAAGAGATTATATATTTTTCATGTAACTAATATGCTTATGTTGGCTAGGTATTTTATATTTTGCTTCCTATCCTTATTTCTGAGTTCCTTGAAACGTTTTCTGCATAAGCTTCAAGCTAAAGAAAGAATCACAAAGGTTATTTTTATTCTGGGTGTGGAGGCACCCTTACAATGAGAGCAAGAACAAGGCATTCAAAATAGGGATGAATATGTAGCCAAAGGTGAGAGTCAGGAGACACAGAATCTTTACTCCCTTGCTTTTGAATTAAAGTCTTCCAATATTACAAAGGTTATTAATTATACCATTCCCCAAAAGCCAAAGGAATCATATTTCTAGGGTTCTTTATTACAGTGAGGGAACTTGGGATTCATGATTTAAAATCCCACTTGCAAAAGACTGACTGTGTATGTCCTCCCTGGGACAACGGCTACAATGCTTTCTCTGGTAGATACATTTACATTTTGCACCTTAGACAGAGCTGGTAGGGTCTAGGGTAAGGGTATTGTAATGTTAACCAAAACCTCATGATGAAACTCATCAAAGATCAAGGTGTATGTGGATACTGTTTGAAGCTATGTTATATGAATTTCATGAAGAACATAAATCAAGCCTTACTGGGAGTGTTTGCTTCCTTCTGGATCTTCCATAAATTATTTGCTTTCATAGAGCTAACACATCCGATATTGGGTTTTGTGGATTATTTTATTAATGACGAGTAAGCATTAAACTTTATTATATTTTAAACTCCTTTCAGATGACCTGAACTGCTTCAAGATTTCATTAGAAATAAGCAAGCATCCTTATCCCATAAAAGCACATAACATCTTAACCTTTTCTGAGACCACTGGTACATTCCAACAGACCACCATTTTCCCCCCTGTCACATTTGATCTCTGTGGCTTACCCATTGAAACCAAATTTAAAACAGAAACTCTAAAGATAGTTTCAGATCCTCAATTGCTGTTCATCAGGTTGGCTAGGAAAGATTTCAAGCCAGACATTTGTACGAGCTTGAATTAGAAAATACTCTGGTGAATAATATGTGCAAAAAAGAGAAGAACATGAGCGGACCCTGCAAGGCTGCTTGGGATTAAAACAAGGGGTTAGCTGGGCTGTCTCTATCTCAAATATAGGGGTGATGCCTGTCATGGGAAGTGGGGTGGACTTGGGGAGTCATTAGCTTGGGCTGAAACAATTATTCTGAAAGGAGAAAGGACTGAATTACTGAGTAGTTTGCAACTTAGGGTATGCATGGAACAGTGTGTGATCAGAGATACCTCTTTGTAAATTGTCTCAATTCCCCCTCTTTTTTTCCCCCTAGTTGATTGCAGGTTCCTCAAAAAACATGTCAGGTGTTGAGTTTGGAGAAACCTTGACTTTGAATTTCAAAGCCAGAAAACATTATAAAGGAAATAGTCAGTCCAATTCCTAAATATGCTTTCCCAGTGTCTTTATGCAAAAGCAGTAATCTTGATTTAATAGAACCCAGAATTTAAGAATTTACCAGCAAAATAAAGCTTAGGGCAGAGACTGCAAAACAAGAAACCCAAAAATGAAATAAACAGGATTTAAATTAACTATAATGTTGTTGAAATGCTACATGCATTCACTTTTCATGAAAAAAAAAAAGAGAGAGAACACTATTTTAAACCAAAGAAAAATTAAAGATATACCAGTACTGTGTCAGAGGAAAAATAAAGTGGAAATCTGTCTGGAGGGATTTTCAAAGCAGAGGTGAGAAGGTAATAACAATAATGATTCTCATGATGATAACGATAAAGTGGAAATAGCTGTGATAAGGATTTGCAAGGGAGCTATGAATGAGTCATAGAAGGTGACAGATTTCTCTTTTGTCTGGCATCTGGGGATAGTTCCTTTGGTAGAGTGGGAATAGGCCACTAAGAAGTGCTCAGATGCTACATATTAAATCTATCTGTATCACCTATCTCCTTTTCTCCAATCTACCTCTACTCTGTTTTATTTTTCTTCTGAGGTATCCCATTTTTTCCTAAATATGTTTGCTTTGAAAGTTCTTCTTTTCTCTACTTAAAGACAGAAAAAAAGATAAAGAACCCAATCAGAGAGTTTTGGAATTTTGGAGTGTTTGATGAGATTTCCGATACTGCACACACTAGGGCTCAGCATCAGAAAAACATATTTCCTATCTTTTAAAAAAATATTATAAGTAAGAATTCAACACCTGTATTAAATTCTTGAGTTTGGATCTTTTAAAAAACTTAAGTATTTTTTTTCATTAATTTTTATGTGTGTTGTGTGTATGTGTCCATGTGTGGCTGCACTCCCACACATGTGGGGGTGAGAGGACAGTTTGCATACATCTTCTTGCATTATGTGGACCCTCGGGATCAAACCAGGTCATCAGCTTTGAAAGCAGGCTTCTTCATCCACTGAACACTCCTATGAGCCCTAAAGTTTGCATTTCAAATGTCTTCCAAAACCAGGTATTAAGGAGTTTGTTCCTATTGAGACTGAGAAGGAAGAGCATAGACCTTAAAAGGTTTAACTGATAGTTTGAGGACATTGGTATGGTGGATTTTGTTTGTTTGTCTGTTTGTTTTTCCCCTGTTAAGCTTACTCCTTCCTGGACTGATGGTAAGTTGAGTAGCATTGTTCCTGTCATAGACTCCTGCCTTTAGAAGAAGCTTTATAACATGCATAAAACCATGGAGCCAAGCAATCAGTCCCTGGGAGCAAGGATACTTCCAAAAAAAAGTAATCATGAAAGATAATTTGATTAACTCAGGAATTTCTTATAAAAATTAAAACTAAATAATACATTTTAGAAGCCGTGAGGGATGACAGAAAATTTGAGCAGAGTACGGTGTAAGGGATGGGATAATTTAACTGTCATTTTCAGATGATGACACAAAGCTCAACAGATCTACACAAAGGAGTCGAGATGTGTAAGATGGGCATGGTATGCTATAGAGTGAGCTGAGTGAGCTGATATAAACACCGTTCACTTGCTTTCTATTACATGAACTTTAAATAATGGCTCATGTAACTTTCTGTGTGACTCGACAGCTTTCCCAAGTGTTCATGCTTCTCTAGGAAGTGTGAGAATTGTAATAAATCTGAGTTCACAGAGTAACTGTGGAGGTAAGCTGAGCCCCCCCCCCCGCCATGAATACACAGTGGAAAACATATACTAAGCACACAATAAATGTCCTTTACCCTCTCTCAATGTCTATTTTCCATTCTTAAACAAAGACATTTTTCTCAAAGAAAAATAAAGACCTGCCCTTTACTGATGCCTTTTGTAAGTTAAAAGTTATCTATCGACTATTTCTTTCTTCTCCCAGAGCTTTTAACATAAACATCTTTCTTCTGTTTAACAAAAAGTATTGATGTTCGTGGTTACTATATTTTTGTTCACTTCCCATCTTCTCAAATGGATTTTTTAATTAGTATCATCATTGCCCTATTGCTCTGCTAAGAGAACTTTCAAATATATACCCTCTCTGCCTATCACACTCTCACATGAACATTCTTTGCTTCACACAATCTGACCCAATCTCTTTTAAGTGTTATACCTCACTTTGATACCTGCTTTCATTAACTACATTACTGATAGGTACTGGCTAGACACCGATGTTATACTGATTACATAATCTGCTATTTTAGAATGTCCAAACTAAAGGATGAGCTAATCTTCGAGTAGCACATTATGGTGGTCTTCCTACCTGATTTATTCTGTGAGTCCTTCTGTCTGAAGTGACTCACCTTTTCATAGAAACATGATTGGATCTAGAGAGCTTGTGAGCTTTACCTCTTTTTCTTGGAAACACATAGCTGTCTCCAAGCTAGTAATGAATTTTACTTTGTATAGAACTTTCAGATTAGTTCATTATATGATGATTAATTATGCGAATTTATTGTCATTGTTAGATTAAAAGGTCCTTGAAAACCAATAAAGTATTTGAGTAATATTTATATATTCTGTAACACTTGGCATAATGATCTGTAAATAGAACACAGGAACAGAAATTAATGTAAAATAAAACACAAGAATTGTTTAATGGTTCTTTATACAAATTTCCTCTAATAGTGGCACCAACTTTCCAAACTATCTCACAAAACAACAGCAACAACACAATTCAAGCATGAAAACTGATGTCACAAACAGACCTTGATTGATAGAATGTGAACAGGGATTTGGGGGGTTTGATATGAGTACTTCAATAAAGACTGTCTTCTTTTTTTATATAGTTTATTTTCTTATATTTAAAAATTTCCATCTCCTCCCCTCCTCCTCCTCCCTCTCCCCTCCCCTCCCCTCCACCCATACCCCCTCCCTCCCTCTACAGGCCAAGGAGCCATCAGGGTTCCCTTCACTATGTTAAGTCCAAAGTCCTCCCAACTCCCCCCAGGTCCAGGAAGGTGATCATCCAAGCTGAGAAGGCTCCCACAGAGCCTGTCCATGCAGAAGAATCAAAGCCCAGCGCCTTTGTCCTTGGCTTCTCAGTCAGCCTCCACCGTCGGCCACATTCAGAGAGTCCGGTTTGGTCTTATGTTCCATCAGTCCCATTCCAACTGGAGTTGGTGATCTCCCGTTAGTTCTGTCCCACCGTCTCCATGGGTGAGACTGTCTTCTTGATTAAACTCTAAGATTAGCACTCTAAGTTCTATTAATCATTATTTTAGTTTTTTTTTATTTGTGCTCATCTCTGAATTTTGAATATTTGCAGAATTCCTGCTGAGTCAGTCTAGCAAAACCCCTACCTTACATCTGAGCAGGACATTGTTCTACATCTCTCTGGCCTCTAGTCATCAAACACTTCGATGTCTGTTGAGCAGAAATCTTCCCCATTTCTTAGTAAGTGTCCATGAATCTTCTCCCTCCGTTAACTGGCTATATTTATCCAAACTTCCTACCGTAATGGATTTGGATTAAAGCCTCTCTCCCTTACTTTGAAATCCTGGAACAACAATCTTCCTTGAATAAGATTTTTTTTTTTAATTTTTTAAAAAATATTTCTCAAGAATAGTTTTAACAGTACATATAAATTTGTATTTGATGTGATAAATTTATGCCAGGAAACACAGTAAATTTTACACTGTTAGTAACATCGAATATCTCACTTAAAAGTTTGAAAACATTAATGTTATTATTTTTTATATATTGACATCTCAAACATGATTTCTCTTGCTCTTGCTTTAAGATATGTAGGAAGTGTGATGTGATGCTTAAGCCTGAAGAAGGTCCATTCCACAGATTCAGATTTTCTTCCATATCTTGGAAATAAAAAGTAGGCCAGAACTCCAAAAGCACAGGTGGGAAGACACTTAGATTGTGGCAAAAATTCAAACCTAACCTCAGGAGTTCATTATATATCATCTGCAGAAAATATATAGCTTCTCTTTGCCCAATAATAAGAAAATGTTTGGTTCAATAAAGCACAAGGCAAAAACTATGAGAAGAACAAAGAGAAACCCCTTCATATTTTGGCATAATTATAAACTTGATAGTGTTACATGGAATTTAGAGGAAAAATGTATGAACAAATGTTATATCTCCACTTCTGACTCTGCATACCTAAGGCTGGGTTGTAAGTCAAATGCCTATTAAGAATTTGAAAATATATCCCACTGTCATTTGGTGCTCATTCTATCGATGGTGTAGTTGTTCTTCTTTATAATGCAAATGATTCTGGAAAAAAAAAAACAAATCATGAGAGCTTCTTAGGTCTTTATTGTTTTTCTGTTCTTATCACTACCCAAGAATGCAGTAAGTACTTCTGCTTATCTTTGAAGCCAGAGACTTGATGGTATTACTACCTAGCTGCCAGGGCAAACACTATCAGATACTTGTCAAAACATTTCAATCTTAAACACAGCAAGGAAATTGTAAACGGAAGAGATTCGAGCACTTAAAAATCAATCCTTGCCTGTACAGCATTTTTTTAAGAGAAGGGGGGAAACAAGTTTATAAGGTTTAAAATTAGATTGGCCGATTACATAAAAAGCAACAGGCTTGTTATATTGGAAATAGATGCTGTAGATTGTAAATTCCCCCATGCATTAAAGGAAATCAGGAAAATAAAATACAGACCATAATGAGCTTTATTAAATACCATGAACTGTCTGGGTCTGGGCAAAGGGAGAAAAGGAGACTTGACCACTATTTTTTTAAGCCATGTGGTAATGACATTAAAATGTGCAACATCAGACCCTGGGGTAGAGGGAGACAAGAAAAACATTGGCTTCATCATGAGAGGAAATCATGCGGGCTGCTGTGGACAGGAATGGGGCAAGAGGTCAAAAGGATTGTGTGACCTTTGAAGAGTCAATAATCTTCTGAGAATAAAGAGTGCATACAAGCATACAACTCACCAGAGTGGCTTCTAATGCTTAACTTTGTATAACTCAAAAGACTGTCAAAAGGGGGAGAACATACTGAATCAACTTGGTAATATTACAAGAATCTGAAGAAGGTTGTGTATTTATAGCCAGCATTTAAGCCAGAGTTACACATATTATATTGACAGTCTAAAAGATGCACATGATAAAGACATCAGATGTGCAGGGAGGAGAACTTTGTACGAAGTAATTCTCCTCTACATACATCAATAGGCACTCTAAACCTGAGGAAGTGTGGTTTAATGTCACAAATGTGAAAATTGATGTTTTTCTCAATGAAAACTTATGGAAATTATATAATTTTATTTTTATTGTGATATAATTTGGATATCAGTTTCTTCCGAATTCATGAAAACCTAAAGTATTTTAAACAAGATGAAATTGACAATCACTTAGGGAAACAATATATAGAGGGAACAGAATTTAAATCTCTTCAATTGACTCTAAAGAGTATATAATCATGGTGGGTCAAGGAAATGAAATGTCACTACATCAAAAGAATTGTCTAAGGTAGTGATAATAAGCAATTGATGGCAAAAATTCAGCTCAAATGATGGGAAATAGTGCTATCTAGAATTGACTTTAGGAAAAGTTAAACCCAGGGTCACTCATAGAATCGTCATATCCTTGCCAATATATACTTTTCATAGGATTTGTGATTGTGTTTGTGATTGTGCCTGTATTTTTCTAGGCATACTCTTTTCCCATAATATAAAACATGCGTCAATTCACCCTGAAATTATATTACTCTGTCTTGAAGGGAAAAGCGATATCTTTTCCCAATATGTGTATATCATTGCTGTCTATGACTTTCCAAGTTTTTCATTTTCACTCAGGTGGCTAAAGGAGAGACACCTAAGAAAACCTGACTGAGAAGGAAGTCAGTTTTCAGTTTAGAAAAACCCGCACTTCACTATCTACTTGGAAGTAAAGTGGGGAGATTTAAATATATTTCCTTTGCAAACCACACAAAACTTAATGCTGTCAATAGATGCATCCAAGAAAGAGGAGAAATTCATCCTCACGTCTGTCCTGGTGTCTCTACACATTGCTTTACTCCTCAGTTGTTCTACCACTAAGGCCTCACAACAAACTGAGGTTTTGCCAGTGTCAGTGGATGCAATGCAACATCCCCAGCATCTTGTTTATGGAGGGTTCCTGGACCAGCAGTACTCAGTTACTGAGAATTCATCTAGTAAAATTTCTTTAACTTCCTTAAGTTTGATTCTTACTGTCTAGCAAAAAGTTTGATAATAGGAACCACTTTAAAGGTATGTGAAAATTAATTTCTACAAACAAAATATCAAAAGGCAGAGAAGCACTATTTGGGTTTGCTCCATTTTATTCTTTATAGAAAAAAGTGATTGTATTCAAATGAGTATTATTAGTTTGTTTATTGGAGGAGTTCTCTTTTTGATGGTCTTCAGAATATTGAAAGATATGAATTATACACTTTGAAAATGAATTATCCTAGCCTCTGACTGCACTGGCCACCTCCCTTAGACTAGAAAGCAAAAGCATAGGTTAGACGTCATAGTACAAACTAGGACTGGTGAGGAATGCGTAAAGACTAGGTGTTGGTTTTGTTCTGACTGTTCTGTTTAAGAAAATATTTGTTTGTTTTCCCCGTTATGTGAAAAATGATTTTCAATTTTTATAATAAAGAGTTGATCAATGTTTTATTACAACGTTTTTACCAGAAAATATCTTTGTGTAAGAGTGTCTGATTATTGCTGGTGTCTAGTGTATAGCTTAATTCCAAAGCAAATTTGTCATTCAACTTGTTGTCCCAGAGTTCTGTACCTCATTTATTTCCTATAGCTTATTTAAGAGTAATTTGTGTATGAGAGATTATTGCTGCCTCTAGATAAAAATGACAGACTAAACAGACGAACATTTAACAGTATTCAAAAGAAACAACTTCTGTTTTAGAAAGACAGAATATATTTGCCTCCACAGAATAGGCTACAGAAATACGTAAATTTAATCACCCTTCATGGACACAAAGAAACCTTGCAAGATACATAGCTGGAGAGTAATGTAACTTCATACCTCATAAATCATAATCTAAAACATGCGCTATTTTTAATTGCCCCATTAAATAATTAAGTTTGACTTGAGGAGCAAGTCACACCCCATCCTGGAGGCAATCCAGAATAGACAGGCTGATGTTTGCTTAATGAATACCTATCTTCAGAGAGCTAACTGCTTTCATCCATTAAGTCTGCATGCTGGTGGGTATTTTGATTCATTTGAAACAGTTCATACAATCATTTAAATTAGATTAATGAGGGGCTTATATTTTCCTCTCATCAGTTCTAAATTAAGAGTAATTACAAATTGAATGAAAGACCAGTCAAAGGTTCTGCTAGCTTCTGTTTGAAGAATTCCTATTTAAATTGTACACTTCAATAGGAATGATCAGTTTGAGATCATCTATGCTTGGAGACTTCCAAATGCTTAAGATTTAGACATCTGGTATTTGTTTTTACAAGGGACATCTTATTCAAAGTCCCAGGAGATAAAGTAGATATTTGCATTTGACCTAAGGGCATGGTTCACCTATAGACCTCCAAGAAATCCATCAGGAAAAGGAATGACATGATACTGCCTATCTATGTTTTAATTGTGAACATCAAACATGACACTTGCAAAGTTTTTTTAGATTATTCTTCTAAATTAGTTCCTTTAATTTCATTAATGTGTGGGGTGTGTGTGTGTGTGTGTGTGTGTGTGTGGTGTGAGTTTGTACAGGTATATTGCATTAGTGCAGGTTTGTATGGTCAGAAGTCAAACTCTTAAGCTGTTCACCTCATTTTCTGAGACAGTGTCTCTTATTAGTTCAGAAGTCACAAATTATGATCCTCTGTTGGTCCAGGAAGCTCGGAACTCTGCTTGCTTCAGGCTTCTTAGCCTTGGATCAGAAATGGTTGTCTTTTTTTTCCCCTGGCTTTTTCATGTGAGTTTCAGTGTTCAAATTTAGGCCTTCATATTTAGACAGCAAGCACTTTAGTGACTTAAATACAGTCTTGATCCATTTTACTTATCATTAATGTTGGAACCTGGTGTCATTTTGTCCACCGAATCAGTAAAGAGTTGAAAAGCCCTGTGGGAACTACTTCTTCCTGATATTACCACTCGGTGTTACTGTTCATGGAAAACAGTTACTTCTTGGCTCTTGTGGCACACAAAATATCTTGAACTTTCCTAGTCACTCTTTGTGACATACTTAAAGGGAGTGCCTGAGTTTACCTTGGATGCATTTCTGTGGGAATCAGCATACCAACACTGATGTCACCACTTGAAGGAACCACTTCAAATGATGAACCGCTTCTTGTCTCCCTGTCCCTAATATGCATTCCAATATTAGGTGGAGGTCCTTGAAAAAAAAGTGGTAGAAATGACAGAACTTACAGTTTTTTCCATACTTCAATTACCATTTATTTTATCATTTGCCTGACAATAATTAAGCAAGAATTAGTAAACTGTCATTTGATGGATATATAAAGAATGCAGCCATGTGCATAAGATTGGACATATACTCCTGCGAACAGAAAAGCAATTCTATTTCCACAAGAAAATTTTCTCAGTGAGAGGCACTGGGGATGCTGTGTGAAGATGTAATAAATCCTTACAAGCACTTGAACAAAATCAAAATGCCTGTCTGAGGGATGTAGGTAAATGAGCAATAGCATGCACAGACAGACAGATACAGCCAACCCCACACACAAACAAAAGAAAATAATTTAAATGTATATTTTATCTAATCTAATCTTCACCAGACTCTAAATTTTGCTTATTTCTATTCTATTAATAAGGAAACACAACATTCAGTAAGTTTTTGTGACTCACACATATGCATACAGTATGGTAATAATTCACATGAATCTGAATTAAAGCAATAGTTTATTTTGTAAAAGTATGGGACTGTCCCTAAAACATTTTGTGTAAAAGTCATTTGCTTAAAATCAATACAAATTTGTTTAATGTGAGGTAATATAGCAATTTTGGAAAGACAGAAGACTAAATGCATTTGCTGCTCTTTGTTTTCCCCTGTGTTCATATCTATAACACATTTTTCCTTCTATAAAACACTTAAAGGAGATCTTATCTACTCCCCTTCCCAGGGTGATTCTTGTGTCCCACTTAGGGTGTTTTTTGTTGCCTAGTTTCTTTGAAGTGTGGATTTTAGTCTGGTTATCCTTTGCTTTATATTTAATATCCACTTATGAGTGAGTACATGCAGTGATTTTCTGAGTCTGCGTTACTTCACTCTGGATTTTTTTTTCTAGTTCCATCCATTTGCTTGCAAAATTTATGATGTCATTGTTTTTTATTGCTGAGTAATACTCCATTGTGCCAATGTACCACATTTACAATGGATGTTTGTAAATGGAATGGAAATTTTTCTTTATCCAGTCCAGTTAAGGGGAGTGTAGGTTGTTTCCAGGTTCTGGCTATTATAACTATTGCTGCTATGAACATGGCAAGTGTCCTCATGGTATGATTGCATATCTTTGTGGGAGAGCATTCAAAGAGAAATCTTGATTTAGCGAGCCATTATGGGGTTAGTAAGAAACCTGTTGCTAGGTAAATTCCCAAGAATCCACAATAATAACCCCAGCTAAGACTCCTAGCAATAGTGGAGAAGGAACTGAAAATGGACTTCCCCTGGAATCAGATTGGTGAATACCCCAACTATCATGTAGAGCCTTAGTCCAGCAACTGACAAAACTAAATGCAGATATCTAAAACTAAGTACCAGACCAAACTCTGGGAATCCAACCAGAGAGAGAGAGAGAGAGAGAGAGAGAGAGAGAGAGAGAGAGAGAGAGAGAGAGAGAGAGAGAGAGAGAGAGAGGAATATATGTTCAAAGGAGGTCAAGATCACCATGGAGAAATCTACAGAGAGAGTTGAACCAAGCTCATGAAAACTCAGCAAATCTAGACTGTCTGCTGTGGAGCCTCTATGGTTCCGAACTAGGCCCTCCATATGTGGAAGACAGTGTTGAATCTTGGACTACCTGTGAGTCACCTTACAGCAGGACCAGGATCTATCCCTGGTGCATAAATTAGCTTATTAGAACCCATTCCCAATGGTAGGATGCCATGCCCAACCTTAACGCAGGGAGGGAGGGATTGGTCTTGCCCCCATTTAATGTGCCAGACTTTGTTTACTTCCCAAGGAAGTCCTTAGCCATTAGGAGGAGTAGATAAGGGGTGGGCTGTCAATAAGTTGGGGGAGACAGCGTGACGGGGTGGGAGGGAGAAAGGTGGATGGAATATAAAATGAAATTAAAAAATAAATTAGAAACACACAAAGGAATGATGTATCTACTACATCGTCTCTTGTGGAGGTCAAAATAAAAAAAAAAAAAAAACACATAAGGGAATGCTGGATCTACTACATTGTCTTTTGTGGAAGTCATCGGTAAAAACTTTATGAGAGTTTAAAGCTCAATATTTAGATTGTGGGATAGACTAAATTGTGGCAAACATACACTTTGTTCTCCCAAGTGTAGGGTAGTCCTACAGAGTTTGTTTTGAGAAGGTTTGTGAACAAAAGCCAGCAATGTCCACATGTCCTTCTTCCTCCCTTGATCTCACATACTGGGGTCAGGTTGTGAGGAGAGATGACATTAGGATGCCCCAGTTTCTTCCTCTGAAATTGCTTCGGAGGCTGCAGTTCCTGTTTTGTTAGGTGCTTCTGCAGCAATGTGTTTTTCAGTGTTCCCAAGAGCTGGAGATTGGTTATGTGAAAGGGAACAAAGAGCCATTGATGCAAAGCTCATATAATAGTATGTAGTATATATGTATGGATGTTTCTATAACAACATTGATGGGTTTAAGAGATTTCTAAACAATGTTCTTCAATGAATCACTGTTCTGAGAGGAAGTGAGCAATAGAATGGAGAAAATCCACCAACAGTTTTGTTAGCTCATGATCCCCCATCCCTCCAGCCAATGCTCACAGCTTTACCTACTTGAATTCTAGAAAATTTACACCCCTTGTCCTAATGTATGTAAGCCTATAATACAAAAACAGCACTTCCTGAGAGGGTGGTCTTTTGCTCTAGGGATCTGTGGAGAATCTCAAAATGAAAACACATTAAAGTGCTGATCACTGAAGCTTTTAATGTGCGCATCTACTCATAAAGTAAGTTTATAACTTGAAGCCATACCATCAATATAAAGTTTCCAACATGATAGGCACTGACCATCTGTGCTGGTTGAATGTTTTAAATATTGGTAGGGCCACATGGTCAATACTCTTTGGATATACTGAAAAAATACTATTTTTAAAAATATACTATGCTTACATTCCTAATGTATCTACAAAATATTTCTAAATTACATTATAGATCCACATTATTTCTCTAATAAAACAGGAAGACCTATTTTTGTAATTTTCTAAAATTTGCTAAATTGAATGTGAATTTTTTTATAATCTTTACACTCTGCATAAACTTATGCACCATGATTTTAATAACTATTATTTTTAACTAATAGAACTAGCTGATATTAATGTTTGATTATTTCAATTTTTCTAACATTATAAGTCAGCACAGTGCTTAATGAATATTTGCTTCATGAATGGGTGGAAGCATGCATACAGTTACCATACTTTTCAAGTATGTGTTTTTATTATTAAGTTTCTGTTATTTGCTTTTCATAGTTACAAGTTTTTTATAGTCTGAGATTGCTTTAAATGGTAATGTATGGTTTAATAAAGTCAAAATATTTGAGAACTTGACTGTTTAATATTTATTTAAAATTGTTGTGGGGAAATGGAAGGAGTAAAGGGAGGGGAGGCTGTGGCCAGGATGTATTGTATAGGAGAAGAATAAATGAAAAGAAAAATGTTGATGAAATTAAATAAAGTATTCTTTGATAATTTCAAGCATGTTTATAAAACCTTCTTAATTCACTTACCTTCCACCCTCCTTTATCTCCCTTGACCTCCATTCCACAAAGCTATTTCGCACCTTCAAGTCTTTTGGTTTTGATTTGTGACCCACTGGGTGTAACCAGGGCCGTCTGTGTGGCCATGACTGTGGAACTATTGAAGCAAAATGAACTCACCAGCGTGTAACCAATCAAAAACAATGACTATTCTTTTCGAAGAATCTATACCTAGCCAAAACTTCATAAAAACAAATGAGCTTTTTAAGCCCCCTTTCCATCAAAGACTGACAACAGGTGGCTCCAAACTAGAACAGACCATGTCCGGACAAGCACCGTTGTTTTGAGTTCATGATGCAATGGCTGTGACATCTTCTAGGCTTTTCTAAGGGAACATGCACAGATTCCATGGGCTACAGGAGCTGTATGGGCTGCGTGGGCTCTGGCCACATCCTTCTCTTGTTTTACACTATGCAAATTTCATCTCTACCGCAATGTTGAATTTTTAATTAAATTCGAAGAAATTTGTGTGTCCTTTAGTTGGCCCTTAGAGGTGTTTGATAACGAGATAATGTGAATGTTATTTTTAATGGATTTTTTTCTATGTCTGGTAGACAAGCCACATTCTCCAGATATTAAATGTAGTTACTTTTTAAAGTTTCAGTTAAGGTCTCCTTACAACTTGGTCACAGCTCTAAGACCATTTTCTCCAGATAACTGTATGTCATCAGGGTTTTAGCTCTTTAAATCGAAAACTCTAAAGAAAGTTAAAGTAATGGCTGACCTAGACCTGGTTTATAGGGCTTTATTTTTTTCTTTCTTTTCCTTTCTCCCTCTCTTGCATTTTGAAATTTCCAAGATAGAATTTAAAGCACATTGTTTCTTTTCTTTAAATAAATAAAACCTAATCAATCGTGCACTCCAGTGTGGGTCTCAGGACTGAGCTCCCAAGGCCCAAATGAGGAGCCGAAGGAGAAAGAACATGAGCAAGGAAGTCAGGACAGCTAGGAGTGAGCCCACCCACTGAGACTGCGGGGCTGGTCTAATGGGAGCTCATCAAGGGCAGCGCGACCTGGACTGAATAACCAAGGGATCAAACCGGATTCTCTGAACATGGCGGACAATGAAGGCTGACTGAGAAGCCAAGAACAATGGCACTGGATTTTGATCCTACCGCATGTACTAGCTTTTGGGGAGCCTAGTTTGTTTTTAGAGCCTAGTTCCTGGACCTAGATGGAGTGGGCTGGACCTTGGACTTCCCGCAGGGCAGGGAACACTGACTGCTCCTTGGACTGGAAAGGGAGGGGGAGGGGAGTTAAGAGAGGGGGAGGGAAATGGGAGGGGGAGAGGAGGTGGAAATTTTTAATAATAAAAGTAAATAAATAAAATAAAATAAAATAAACACCTAATCAAGCTCACCTACCTTAGAATAAAGAGTTATTTAAATCTTAAGTGTATTAATGAAGCCACTTATTTTTGTTGTTAGGAAGAAATGGGTTCCACCCTTCCACAGACAGCAGACAGCACATGTTTTCATAGGGCTGCTGTGAGAAAACACAATGGGAAAGAATAATCGATGGTTTAGAAAGTCATCCCCAAGGCTCTACTGGTAGTTAACAAGAGCTTATAAATCTCTGCAACTGCCTCACTCATTAAGAGAATAGCTTTTTTTCACAACACCAAGACATAAATTGGATTTGCAAAAGAAATTGTCACATTTTTAGATTCTACTCATACAGCTAACTTGGTGACATTCAGTCTGACTAGAGGTTTTCTATTGAAATACTTTAAGATATGAGTCAGATACATTGCTGGATTGACTAGGCAAAAATAATGCACAACAAAGGTCAGACCCCATTGTTTATTTTTAAACAGTGATAAGACCGCTATATGAATGATGAATCCCCCTTTCTCTTTCTGTCTTACAGAATGGCCATAATCTCAAAATCCAAGGGTGTAAGTTCCAGCGTACAAGTACTATAGATATGCATTACTCCTTCAAAGATCATTCTCAATGGACTTTGATATTTACTGGAAGAGTTTTGATCCTTACCCATAATAGATGTCTCATGGAATTGTGTGTAGAACTTTTATTTTGCAGACATATTCTTAGTTTAAACATCATATGATGTAGAAACTGAGCAAACAAAAGAATTAAATTTGTCTGGCTGGAATCATTACATTTATCATTTATTTGATCATGAGCTGCAGGTATTGATTTACTAAATATTCGGGTATTATTACAACAGGATCACCTCAAACTGGCTTATATGGCCTATCTTAGCTACTCACCATTCTCAGTAACAGTGAATAACATTCAGAGCCACAGGAAGAATACACACAAAGAATTTGCTGTAGTATACAAATTCAAAAGGTCATACATTAAGATAAAAATTTTTATTTTAATTAATATTTATCTCATTATTCTTTTGCTATTAAGCCACGAATACATCAACTAGTAAAATAAAAATAAAAGGTAAAATGGAAGAGAATTTCTACAAATAGAATTATACCATGTTTATTATAAAGCTAGCTAATTTTAAAACTCACTACTCTTTTCTATTGATTACATGCAAATCTTAGCTGAAATAGTTCCAGGAGACTCATGATAGCAATTAATTAGTTATCAAAATCTGACCCAAGAACTTGCATTGAGCTATTGCCTCAAGTGACCAAATAAGTAAATGAGTTTTGAACAACAAAATACATAAGTAACTTCAAACACTCAAAAGGGTGTATAAATTCACATGTGACAATTTGGTGGCTTACGGCAGTCAGATATTATCGTAGTTATATTTGTTTGCCAATATCTTGTTTCTTATACTTCCACTAAGTTGCTGTCTAACGATTTTTAAACACTTGACCAGTATATATTAGAATTTAATAGTGTTATCCATCATTATACAAATAGGAGAAGTTACCTCTATGAGTAATTTTATCATTTGGAGGAATACTATTTTTATCTAATTCTCATTGATGTTAAATCCAGTTTTGGAAAGGAACGGTGCTTTTAAAATATGTTACTGGTCTATAGCAGTGAGTTGAACTCACCTGTCATAGTTTGTCTGAAACTTCAATTGAGGATGTTGCAGTTGGAATCAAATTCATTATGATGCCACTAGAGAAACCCATCAAAATTTCTCTGTTTGCTTCATTATACACTTGTCTGATCAAATCCATGTATATTTAAAATTTGCTAATTCCAAAGACTGACAAGATGACATGAAACAGCTGGTTGAAAGAAACATTGCTTATGCTTTTTTTATATAATTATAAGCAGGTTTTCAAGAATGTTCAAAGGAATACTAACAGTTATACTCTACTGTGGTATCGTAGATTTTCCTTCCATAGCGAATAGTTAAATTTATCACATTTCCTTTGCAGAGATTCCAGTAACAAGTTTATCTGCAAGAACAAATTAGAAGAAAAAAATAGGATGCTAATATTATATGTAAGAAATTTGAAAAATAATGAGTGAACCACCCTACCCTAATGCATACCTAAACTGAGAGATTATTTTCTTTGTTAGAAAAAACTTTACATGTCATATAATTTTTTTCTAGTCATATTAAGTGACAATATCTGGTATTTTATTTTTATAAAACCAAATCTTTGCATTTAAAATAATTTCTTTTTTATTCATGTGTCTGTTGTGTGTGTGTTTGTATCTGCTTCTATGTTTATTTGTATGTATATCTGTGCTATGTGTATATAGTTCCTATGGAGATAGGAAGAGTATATCAGATCTTTTGGACTTGGAGTTATATGTTTTAGTAAGTTTCCAGACTGGGAACCAATATCAGATCCCCTGGTAGAGCAGCAAAATCCTTCAAAGGCTGAACTGAGCTTTTATTTATTTTTAATTTTTTCATCTATTTTACATACCAACCTCAATTTTTTCTCCCTTTTCTCTTCCCATTCTCTGCCTACCATTTACCCCTCCCCACTCTATCCACTCTTCCTTTGTTCAGAGAGGGGCAGGCCTTCCATGGGAGTCAACTAAACATGTCATATCGTTTTGAGGTAGTTAGTATCAAGCTAGCCCGCCTGCATCAAGACTTGGCAAGGCATCCTTGCATGGGGGATACATTTCAAAAAGCCAGTTTATGCACTAAGGATAGGTCCTTATCTCATTACTGGGGACTCCCCAAACATGCCAAGCCATACAACTGTCATCCACATGCAGAGAGGCCCTAGGTTGGTCCCATGCAGGTTCCCTAGATGTTGGTCCGGAGTCCCTGAACATTCATTAGTTCAGGTCAGCTGTCTCTGTGAGTTTCCCCATCCTGCCCCTAACCGGACAACCTGATCCCTCATGTTCCTAACTTCCCATTTTCCTCACCCCCTACCCACCATCCCTGTCCCCAGTTTTCCCAGGTGATCTCATCTATTCCCCTTCCCAGGGAAAACCATGTACTTCTCTTAGGGTGCTCTTTGTTACCTAGTTTCTCTGAGACTGTGGATTTGAGCTATTTTTTAAGCACCAGGAATCTTGACTTTTTATAGTTATGTTCCAGTAGTAACATTTATGAACAGAAACACATCCAGATTTTCTAGCTACAAATTCAGCCACCATTCACCTTTAATGTGTGATAGGCAGACACAATTCCAAGAGGTCCTCTTGATGGTAGCAGAGCATCCACTGTTTTTCCTGTAATGCAACATTAGATTTCTAGCTGTTGTTTTTTTTAAATATTATATGATTTTATAAAATTCAGCTGCATTACTAATCTGCAACAAATCATGAAAAATTTGTATGAAATTCAACCACAAAACCAAATCCTCTCATTTGATAATTTAATTCAAATTTCTCTAAAATCGTGGAGATGGAGCAAATGTAAGATTTTTGCTTAGTTGTTAGTAAATTTCTGGCTCGGATTATGCCTCTATGCTTCTTAACTCTGGCGGTATAGTATCTTTCGTTGATGGTGAACTTTAACTATGAGAACCCTATGGGACATTTTCCATCAGTGAATATATGTACCAACTTTGGAAGGAAAGAAGTTTATTATGTCTATCTGAATTAGAAACATATGGTGTTCCTGGCATGCTGGTACATGCCCAAAATTCCCACACCCAGGAAGGATCAGGAGGGTTTCATAGTCAGCCTTGACTATCTAATGTTATACCAGCCTGTGTGAACAACATGAGAACTATTCTCAAACAAACAAAAATCAGAGAATAAACAAAGAAATACCATTCACATAAAAGTCAACATATTTTAATTACACTAAAATAACATTTTGGTAATACTAATGTTTCTCAAGCAAAGAAGTTTGATGGCAAATTAAATATTAAATCAAGATAACTTGTATTTAAAAGGCAGAGAACACTAAAATTTGTAAATTTTTCTTACATGGGGGAAGAACTCAGTTTCCTTTAAAAGACTGGCCATAAGCAGTTTGACCATATCCCAGTGAGTATATGGTCAATAAAATTTGGACTTGTTTCTTCTTCTTCTTCTTCTTCTTCTTCTTCTTCTTCTTCTTCTTCTTCTTCTTCTTCTTCTTCTTCTTCTTCTTCTTCTTCTTCTTCCTCTTCTTTTTTTTTGTGGGGGCAGTTAGAAGGAGGAGATGGACCCGGGATTGCTTGGAAATGAGTGTGCTTGAGGTTTATGATGTGAGATTCCTAAATAACAAAAATATTATGAAAAAAATAAATGTGCAAACACACATAAACACAGTATTTCTGATGCACTAATCTTTAGAGCACCTAGGACTATTATATCTTTGAAAAGAAAGAAGCATGAGTGATGGTGAATATGTGTTTCCAATTCTCTAAAAGGGAGCTGTGTGACTCAGATATAGGGTTGGGTCTCAGTGTTAAGGGTAGTTAAGTAGCTTGGTTGTCATCACAGCTCAAGGGCAGAGACTAGAAGTGTAATCTAATGTGGCACTTAATATTTTGGCTAGGATATAAGGAAGGTGGATATTCCAAGGCAGAAATGGTTTGAGAAGTCATCATGGAAGGTCATTATGAGCCCACAGCCAATGTCTGGTTATGTTTAGGGTGAAGTCTACAAAAGCAATAATTAGGTTCTGGGGAGCTGTGAGCAACTAAGAAAATAGGAGGCTACTTCAACTGTGGCAATAGAATTTGGTCATTATGGAAGGAATAGAAATCTTGGCAAGAACATTGCACATTCATCTAATACCACATTATGTTCATGCATTTAAATCAAGAAATTTTCTCTAGAATGAGAGCTATGTCTTTAGGTTGAGGACTAAACAAAGGTAGACCAGCTCTAACAACCAATAAATGTAGACCCTGCAAGAATAAAAGGAATTTGTATTAATTTAACTTCATGAACATATTAACAACAACAAAACAACACTTTCATATGAGTATACAATATTAATTTTTTAAAAATATTGTAATCATTAAATCTTAGCAGTAATAGAGAAGGAAAAAAGGAAAAGAGAAATCAAATTATAAATATCATCAGACATGAGAGATGAAACTACTTTTTATGGAAAGTAAAATAGTAATAAAGAATTATCATGAGTAATGTTTGGCAATTTTCATCATAAATAAAATAGGCAAAACACTTGAAAATAAAAATTTGTCCAACTTGAAAGTTCTTAAATAAAAGAAAATCTAGAAAAATAATGCATGCTCTTATACATTCAATGTTTAACTTTTTTAATTTTTTTATAAAAAATTTCCATCTCCTCCCCTCCTCTTTCCCCTTCCCTCCCCTCCCTTCCAGCCATACCCCCACTCCCTCCCTCTCCAAGCCAAAGAGCCATCAGGGTTCCCTTCACTATGTTAAGTCCAAGGTCCTCCCAGCTCCCCCTAAGTCCAGGAAGGTGAGCAACCAAACTGACAATGTTTAACTTTTTAACACTGAAGAACATAGTCCAAGTTTATATAAACTAACTTAAATTCAATAGCCCTCAAATAACTCAAGCCATTGCTAAAGCTATTTGTTGCTTTCCACAAAATGATGGGTCAAGCCCTGCTTCTGAAGACTATAACTACATATCTCATTGAACATAAAAGAAGTTGAGGTGTTGCCTAAACAGAGTCTTCACCACTGCTTACTAAATTCCATACTCCTGGGAGGTAATCTACATGCTACCAGAAGAGAAAGGGGAACACCAACCCAGCACCCTTAAGTTTACAAATGGTGATGTGTATAATAGTGGCACATTAATTGTGGGGGTAACCAACCACTACCAGCTTGAATGTGAGCCCCACTCTGTGACGTGAAACTCTTGCCTGACACTGGTCAGTTTACCAATATTTGGAGATTAAGTAGAGCACAACTGGGCAGTCTGTGAGAATAAAAGGCCTTGGAACATTCAATTTTCAATAGAATGTCTTCACATCAACTCCCCCCCTCGTCAACTACATTAATGAAAGTACATAAGAGATACAAGGCATTCAATATGGAAGGACAGATTAACTCTAGTATTATGTCACAATACCACGGCAGATGATAAAGCCAGCCTTATGGCAGAAACTGAACAACCCATGCATGCCAAAAGCAAATGAAGCTTAAGATGAGAGACAGCCAGCCAGCCAGCCAGCCAGACAGACAGACAGACAGACAGACAGATAGATAGATAGATAGATAGACAGATAGATGTTTAAAAATTATGAAATATAGATTATATATACAGATAAATAAAACTATGTTCACTGAATGTTTTAAGTTTTATTAAGTAATATTGTGTCAGTAATTAGCTATTATTAACTTTCACTTATATAACTTAGTGTTTGAAGAACATGCCTGTATAGGAAAACCCACCACATTTGTAGGCTATGGTAATATTTATGGTTTCAAATACTAACTAGGAAAATTGAAAAATTATACCCATAAATATAGGTAATTGATAAACATTTATGTCTCATCCATAATTTAAATTTATTTAGTTGTAATTTGTCATCATCATTATCATTTATGCCTGGCAATGTTTAAGCATACATGGGTAGCCCATTTATGGTGGTTCTACAGTTTTTCCTATCCTGGGGAGTCTTAGATGCTTGTGTTATTGTTATACCCAAGGTTCCACAGTCTTCATTTATGCTGTCTATCCAGGATTTTAGGGGCCTTCCTGTTAGTCTTATCCCACTCCTCCAAGCACTGATATCTTTGGGTATCTGCCATCATTCATTCTCATGACAAGGCTTAAGTATCTCAAGTGCCATTGCCATATCCTGTCGTTTACTTCCTCTCTAGATTGAGAAGTTTCTTTTCTTCCTTTCCTTTCCTTTCCTTTTTTTTTTTTTTTTTTTTTGAGACTGGATTTCTCTGTAATTTTGGAGCCTGTCCTGGAACTAACACTTGTAGACCAGGCTGGCCTGGAACTCACAAAGATCCAGCTGCCTCTGCCCCCTGAGTGCTGGGATTAGAGGGATGAGCCACCACAATCTGGTTCATCGAGATATTTCTTAATGTCATCATTTTGAAGCCTATCTCTTTATGTGTTGCCTAGAATCCTCTTAGACATGCAATCTCAAACACATTCAGCCACTGTTTTGAGAAACTTTATTTTTCAGGTTTCAGAGTTTTAGCGAAGGCAGTTCAATACAAGTGCCTCATATACTTGTAATTTTGTTGCTGTCTTTATGTCTCTTGGTGACCAAACCTTTACTATGATGAAAGTAAACATCTAGAAACCTGAGATACAACACATGGGAAGGGAGCACAAGGATTTTAACGTTGTAATAAAGAATCAGAACCTCAATCAAAGAGTCAACTTTATCTATCTGGGAGGAAGCCTCAGTTCAAAGAAGGAAATGATTTCAGATATCAAAAGACAGATAGAGATAGCAAGGCCAGCACTCCAGGCACTAGAAGTAAACTGTACAAAAAGCTATATATGAATTCATTTAGTTTGTAGTCTTTGCACCATATGGCATGTCAAATATTGTAGAATATCAGCATTCTTATAGTCCTTAATGGCACAAAATACATAGTTAACAATTAATAAGTTTCAATGTTATCATTATCATTGTCAACATCAGTAGATATGTTGCTGTAAACCAGTTATCCCAGTACATGGATGCAGGGACAGAAAAAAAAAAGCTCTGCAATTTCAAGTGGAGCCTGGTGCAATTAACAAGTTCCATGTCTGCCAAAATTAGACAATGAGAATCAGTCTTGAAAAGAGAGAGATAAATTAAAATGAACAATGATATTGTCAATGTCTCAATACTGCAGTGTCAAATCATATTTATGATATTGAGGAATAGTTTTTTGTTGAAATACAAAACGCATCTTACTTATAGTTCATGCAAAAAAAATTGAATGGCTTCCATTAGGTAGGAAAAGCATTGAGAAAACTTTAAAGTATATGGGCTAGTTATGCCTTATTGGGAAAAAGATAATAATAAACAATAATAATAACAATAATAATAATAGATATATTAAGGGAAAAGTGATATGGTATTCACCTCTGTATGATGTGAATATGTTTTATTGCTATTAGTTAATAAATGAGCTGCTTTCAGCCAATGGCTTAACATAACAGAGTTAGGCAGGCAAAACTAAACTGAATGCTGAGAGAAAAAAGGCAGAAAGAGGGAAAAGCCATGTAGCCCCTCCAGAGGCAGACACTGAACATTGCCGGTAAGCCACAGCCACATGGTAATACACAGATAAATAGAAATGGGTTAAATTAAGATGTAAGGGTTAGCCAATAAGAAGGTAGAACTAATGGGCCAAGCAATGATTTAATTAATACAATTTCTGTGTGGGAGTCTTGGTGGCCACACTTGTATCCATAAAATTCTCAAACTGTGACTAGGAAAATTTTTTAAAGAAAGAATAAGCTTTTGAATATTTTCATTGTTTCTTATGGTATATATTTTAAGCCTTCTTTCTTTTATAGTCTAAATATTTTTATGCTAAATATTAGCTCTTATGAATCATCAGGCATTTCTAAGGAATTATAATCTTGTTTTCAGTATTTTAGAATATAGATACTGTTGTTATGGATGTTTTAAGATAATCTCCATTGAAGTGCACACAAGGCTGGATAATATGAAGAGGTAATGGAGAAATGTTTAAAATTGCTGTTTATTTAAAAACTCTGACTTGCTACAAAAATACAGTTATTTATCTGAATGTTATTTGAATAATCTCTTAATGAATCTTTCATGTACATGAGGTGATTTGACCATGGTCAATAAGAGTGAAGATTGAGCAGTCTGTAGGACAGAGGACAAGACCCTCATATATGGGGCCATGTTCCTTTTGATTTTTCACTATAGAAAATATTAAATAAATTAATCTCATTAGGTTATTCATAGTACCCATCAATTACTTCAGATCCCAGAGTTCTTTTACCAGCATTCATTTATAACTGAGGTATGGCAAAGATTTCTCCTGGGGAGTAATGGAGCTAAATGAACAACACACAGGCAAAGTGACTCTTTGATGACTAAATCTTGTGGAGTCACTTACAAACAGTAAGGAACAAAACGTTGTGTTTGCTTAAAATGTCTCTAAAAATAAAAATCCCTGTATTTTATTTAACACAAAGTAAATATTTCAAAGAAACTGATAGTCCTTAGATTATAAAAAGTCAGGAAGATCTTTTGCAGCAAAAGTATCTTCATGTCTTAAACTATTCCCTACAAAGTGACTGTTTAATGCAAACACAATTTTCTGAAGTTTCGTATTGTTGGTAGGATTTACTCCTAAATAGTGTTGTGTTTTTCAGTCAGTGACTTGTGAATTCTGTTTTTCTTTTGGGGTGGTATAGAATAATGTTTAAAGCTAGAGATTTTAAAGGAGACTTTTCTTTTTATGACTTTTAAAACAATTTCATTAATGGAGACTTCTTCTCATAAAATATTTGGCAATGAAATATTCAATTTGTCACCAGAAGATAGGACAAAATATTCTGGTTCTTTTCCTCTTATTTATCAGCTTTAAAGTAGATTTGGCTCCATAGTCTCTTTCAAGATATTTATTAAGCTTTCTATGTTGGTGGATATCATTATGAACTCATTAAATATAAACAGAACTAATGAGCAAAAATCTACTAAAATCACCATTTGATAGCTATTCATCTAATTCCACCTTTCATCAATGAGAGCCCATTAGAGTTGACTCTGAAGTAATTTTCACAAGAATTGAAAATTGTATACAGATGCCTTGAAATACAAAAATATCTGACTCACTGTCACAATGTACTGAATGGCCCAGAACAGGATTTCCTCATTTTTTTCCCCTAAGAATTTCTGGGTTGTTTTATTTTAGATGTCTTTCCCAGATGTTTGCATTGTTTATTGTTACTGACTTGATTATTATTTCTAGGACTTTTTAGTGATCTTGAACAGTCCAAAAGGAAACCTGAAAACTTGAAAAATTGTACATGAGGAAATTTTGTATTCTGCACACAAGGTAAAAAAGAAAAATAGTACTAGATAATCTGCCAGATAGGTGGGAGACAGCTAAGCAGATGATAAGCCAATTAATTTTAAAACACTATTTTGAATCTTGACACTTTATTTTGGGTATTTATTAGGTCAAAGTTTTTTAGTAGAATTTTTAGGATCTTCTAAGTTAGGAATCAAATAATATATAAATAAAAATAAATTAACATTTTTCTTTCCTATTCCTATTTTTATGTCTTTCTCAGCTGTAAAACTTCAAATACTAAATCAAATAAGAGAAAGGAAAATTGATATCCTTGCCTTATTTCTGATTTTAGAAGAAATGCTCTCAATTTATCTCCATTAAATGTAGTGTTGGCAATAGGTTTATAATATGCATCTTTTAGTATTGTGAGGTATTTCCATCTGCCTCAACGGTGTTAAAAGTAGGTGAAACTGAAACATTAAGAACAAGTCTTGTGCTCCAATGAGGGTCATCGCCTCTGTTCTCATCTGTTGTTGGACGAAGGTTCTATTGTGATATTTAAGATAATCATCAGTCCAACTACAGGGTAAAGTCAGTTCAGACACTTTCTCCTCTATTGTTTAGGATCTTAGCTGTGGTCATCCCTGTGGGTTCTTGGGCATTTTTCTAGAGCCAGGTTTCTTGCTAACTCCACAATGGCTCCCTCAATCAAGATATCTCTTTCCTTGCTCTCATAACTCCTTTCTCCATCTCGACTATCCCATTCCCTCAAGTTCTTCTCCAATCCCCTTCTCCCCTTCCTTCTATCCTTTGCCCAACTGCCCCCAAATTTTTGTCTGATTCCAATTTCCAGGTGGATCTATATATGTTTTTTTTGGGGGGGGGGTTCACCTCATAACTTAATACACGTCAGAGCACTGGACTGAGCTCCCAAGATCCAGTTGAAGAGTGGAAGGAGAGATTATGAGGAAGGAATTCAAGACCCTGAGGGGGTCATCCACTGAGACAGTTTTCTTGAGCTAATGGGAGCTCACCAACCCCAACTGGACTGGGAGTGAATGAGCATGGGAACAACTAAACCCCTCTAAAGGGGGTTGACAGCTGGGGCAGACCAAAGGGCCACTGGTAGTGACACAGGGATGTGTCTCTACTGCAGATACCGGCTTCATGGGATCCTATTCTCTTTGCATGTAAACCTTGCTCAACCTGGACATAGTAGGGAGGGCCTTGAACTTTCAACAGGGTGGGGTGCATTGCCCTCTTTTAGGATTAGATGGGGTGGGGTAGGAAGGTCTGTGGAGGGAGAGGGCGGGAAGTGGGATGAGGGGAGGGAGGGAGAATTTGGATTGGTATTTTTTTGAGGAATAAAAAAATAAAAGAAAAAAAAAGAAAAAAAGAGCAAGTCTTGATACTAAAGTTGTAAAAGAAAGCAAAGGAATGATAGTTACCTAAGTAAGACAAATACCTTATCTGGGAAGAAAAAAATTTCTGTTTCCTCTGTAGGTATGGATATGTATGGCCAAAGAGATATGTGCAAAATTTGTAGTTTGTCTAGTTTACCTATGATGGTTAATGTTATGATATTAATATGTTTATTTTTATTTAATTAACTTATGTAACTTTGTGTGTTAGTTAAGGTTGGCCAGAGCAAGCACAAGGCTCTGCAGATGGTTGTTAGAAGATACTTAAGAAGTAGTTCAAAATGTTGACTCTATGTCAAAGCAGCTTTTTGTTGTTTTAGGACTGGCTTCAAATGCTTCAGCAATGCCTTGTGAACCTTTCAGCTTTCATGTCTCTTCGAACTAACCTGGGCATGAGCTCTATGTTCTCAAATTTGCATATGGATTTCTGGGTCTCTGATTACCTCTTACAATCTCCAAGGCCTGGAGGAGCACAGTCAACATTGCAAGGGAGGCTAATGCCCATGTGATCGTAGATGCTTGTCATGGCCATGGTCTCTCTAGGAAAAAGAAGAAATTAGGCTTCATTTACAGATGCTATTTTGCAACTCATAGGACAGATCTGAAATGGCAAAAGTACAACAACAACAGCAAAAACATAGTTACAGAATGGAGAATCAGTGAAATCCCTAATGGAAGTGAAAGTTTACAGAAGTTACTGGTATTCAATAAAGAAAGAGATTTAAAAAAATCACTCAAAACATAGAGGGCAAAAAGGTTAACAAAATACAAGTGCAAACTGACATTTGTGACTCTCCTGTTGAGTACTAAGCACAAGAAAGATAATAAGAGCTAGTACGCTAAGCACCATTATAAATACTTATCAAGATTATTGGGAACTTATAATAATGTGGGTAAATCAAAAGAGGGGGGAAGAAGGGAAAGGATAGAGAAAAAAAGGTTGGGGTTAGAAGAAAGAGAAGACAGAAGGAGGGAAAATAAAGAGGAAAAATAAAGAGGAAAGAGAAATGGAATAAGAGAATTTGGAGACAGAGAGAGAGAAGAGAGAAAGAGAAGAGAAAGAGAGAAGAGGCAGAGACAGAAGTGGGAGAGAAGTCAACTTAAACTAAAACTTATGTGAACCTGGAAATAACGTGTTACTTTCAGCATCCAATTAGTCACTTTGAATGTATCCTGAGTATATCCACATTGGTTCTCCAGAAAAGGATATCCCAAATGATTTTACAGAAAGAGAAATCTCAGACTCATTGACATTAAGTCGCATAGTCAGTAAGTGTTAGTATGAGGAATAACCCTTAGGACTACAAGAATGAACGCTGCTACACAGCATTGGGAAAAGCGATCAGAGAAGACATTCTAGAAAATGATGCCAGGGAGATGAATGGTGCTAATGACATAACAGTTTCATTGCCTGGCAGTGGCCATAGGCAAGTCTAAGTTTGAATGCCTACCTAATGGCGAAGATATAAGGATATACCTTTTTATTCATTATTAACAGCAAAAATAGTCAGTGGGGGAGTTGAAGACAGGACCAAAGGAGGCTGAGTAGGAACATGAATATGAAGGAAAGACTTGCTTGTATCTTCCCTGGACAGAAATATTTCATAGCAGATAAAGTTGGGCCATAATACTACAAGGTGTTCAAGCATATAGACTCAGTAGAAATATGGATAGCTATGAATATGGGCTGATTATAATTTTATAGTTATAAGTGTTATCACCCACCTCACAATCTTGAATCATCAGCAGACTTGCACAATATACTTCTGACTAGAAAAGCCAGGATGCATTCGGCAGGTCGAACTTCAATTTGATTGCTGATCAGGCTCAGATTTGTGAACTCTGACAGGGACTGAGTGGAGAGCTACACACAGTGGTTGAAGCCTCAGGTTGCCTGCTGGTTTCTCTAGACAGCTGTCAAGGCTGATAAAACCTGTCACGCTTTCCTGGGCTGTGCAACCATTTAATAGCAAAAAGACATCACCCTAGGAAGCAGAGTCAAGAGGCATAACAGTTTTAGAGATGGATGGATGCATTCTTTGTTGTGTGTTTTCTTACAGCTTAAGTGTCGACCCATTCCCTGAAGGTGTCCTCACTCACCCTGAGGAATTGTTTAGGATCTTACTTCATGAAGTCTGAGGTGTTTGATGGGCACAACGCAACGGCACTTAGAGGATGGAGAGATACAAAAGCCATAAGTTCAGGTACAGAGCTGTAAGGTGTGTGTTTGGCAAGAATTAACAGCAGGATAGTTCAGAATTCCCCAAAAGTAATTAGGTTTCTCAATCTGTCACCAAAAGCATTTATTTCCTTTCAAATGTCAATAATAATAATTTTTAAACAGCTTGAAAAACATAGCCAGTGACTGCCTGGATTTGCAGTCTCAAAATGAGCAGAGGTAAAAATTAAATAATGTCCTCGCCAGCTAACCAGCTGCATTACCCCTACCTTTGGAATGAGAAGAATCTTGTTTATCAGAGGAGTTGTGCAAATTTGTTTTTCAGTGGTTTATTATCATTATTTTTATTGGAGAAAAAGTCTTAAGAAGTGATGTAATTTAATGAGCTCTTACACAGAAAATATTTCAACGGTTTCATAAATAGGATGAGTTCCAAATATAATTAAAGTTTTTAAGGTTACAAAATAGATAGCCGAGGCAGTTACACAGAAACTGAAGGAAAACATAGTCTTCTTATATTTAATTCATTTGAACGCTTTTATCACTTCTGTTTTATATGGAGCTGTATGAGATATATGTAAGGACCCATATTGATGTGTGTGCATACATGTGGAAGCCAGGTCTGTTTTGTTTTTCTTTCATTCACAATAGCTAACTGTTCATGGTTTTGTTGGGGATGTAGTCTCTCACGGAGCTCATTCAACCATTAGCTATTCTGATTGCCCACCGTTCACCTGCCTCTGCTTCCTGAGTGCTGGGATTGCATATTCTTGCTACTGAGATTAGCTTGTACCTAAGACCTGGGATCCAAGCGCAGGTCCTCATGGCTTTGTGAAAATCATGTTGACTGAGCTGCCTCTCTAGTCCAATCTTTCTCTTTTGCTGTGCTCATTTTTATGCCCCCCTCAGATCTTACTCTTCTTCATTTCATCTTTATTCAATAATAGGGAGATCATATATTTTAATTTGCTTTGGGTTCTCTTTATACTGGGTGAAACAAGAGAGCATACTAGGCCCAATTCTGTGTCTCATTTTCATCATAAGCTTTTGTTCTGTCTTCTGTATGGACCTTGAATTAAAATCTCAGTTTAACAGAATTGACAATTGTCATCAGAAAATGTGCATTGTGAGCCCCTGAGATATACACTTAGTACTGTCTGCAGAGTTTTTACATTACACTGAGAGGGTGCTAACCTTGTGTTAACCTGAACATACATTGTAAATCATGGGGGCCTTGGGGTAGAGTTGAAGGGTGGAGGGGAGAGGCAGGGAGGGAAGCAGAGAAAAATGTAGAGCTCAATAAAAATTAATAAAAAAAATTTATCAGAAAAACTCCCATTAAGCATGTTAGCATGTTTGCTATGATTTGCTCAGAATATTTGAGACTGATGAATGTGTGTGTGTGTGTGTGTGTGTGTGAGAGAGAGAGAGAGAGAGAGAGAGAGAGAGAGAGAGAGAGAGAGAGAGAGAGAGTGAGTGTGTTACTCTGTGCATGTGTCCAGTTTTCTTGTGGCATGGTATTTCTCAGGATCATTCCTCAGATGTATTACTCAAAAATGGTGCTCTTTATTTTGGAATAAATAACAAACAGACATTTTCAAATAAAGTATGAGAAACAGTGCCTTACAGAACACATAACAGAGATGATATCTAGTATTTTCTTTACAATAAGAATGTCAGATGTGTGAATAGTTTTAATCCAGCACATGTACAGATATTATATTTTTGCATGAATTGTTTCTATTTGAACTGAACTGAATAATGTGAAGAAGCTTTTATCACCAATAAAATTACCCCATTTTTTGTTTTACAAAAAAGGAAATAAACCCCTGAATCTTATCAGATCACCATGACTTAAAGTTAGAATTTTGCAAAAACAGTAATTGCAGAGAGTCTACATGCTCATGAAAATTGAATAATGATCAACTGAATCAGCCCTGGGTCAAGGAAGAAATAAAACAAGAAATTAAAGCCTTCCTAGAATTCAATGAAAAGGAATGCACAATATATCCATAACTGTGGGAAACTATGGAAGCAATACTAAGAGGAAAGTTCATAGCAGTAAGTGCCTACATAAAGAAAATAGAGAAATCTCACACTAGCAACTTAACAGAACACCTGAAAATTCTAGAACTAAAAGAAACAGACTCACCCAGGAGGAGTAGATGAGAGGAAATATTCAAACAGAGGGCTGAAATCAATAAAATAAAAGCAAAGAAAATAATACAAAGAATCAATAAAACAATGGGCTGGATCTTGGAGAACATCAGCAACATAAACTAATCCTTATCCAAGCTAACCAAAAGACAGAGAGAGAATATTCAAATTAACAAAATCAGAAGTGAAAAGGAGGCCATAATAACATATATTGAGAAAATCCAAAGAATCATTAAGTCATACTTTGAAAACCTGTAGTTCAGAAAATGGGAAAATCTAAAAGAAACAGAAAATTCTCTGGATATGTACTACATACCAAAGTTAAATCAAGACAAGGTAAACAATTTTTTTTTCTTTCTCATGGTTTATTTTTTTTATATATTTAAAAATTTCCATCTCCTTCCCTCCTCCTCCCCCTCCCTCTGCTCCTCCTCCCCCTTCCCGCCCCTCCTTCTCCCCCTTCCCTCCCCTTCCCTCCACCCATACCTCCCCTCCCTCCCTCTCAAGGCCAAGGAGCCATCATGGTTCCCCACTCTATGCTAATTTAAATAGACTTATAAACCCTAAGGCAATAGAAGCAGTCATCAAAAATCACCCAACCAAAAGAAGGCCAGGGCATGATGGCTTTAGCTCAGAATTCTATCAAAACTTCAAAGAGGAGCGAATACCTATACTCCTCAAATTATTCCACACAATAGAAATGAAGGAACATTATCACTCTTTTTTTTTTTACAAGGCTATAGTTACCCTGATATGCAAACCATACAAAGATCTAACTAAGAAAGAGAATTACAGACAATTGTCCCCCCTAAACATTAGTGCAAAAATACTCAATAAAATACTGGAAAACTGAATCCAAGAACACATCAAAAAAGTCATCCAACATGATCAAGTTGACATTATCAAAGAGATGCAAAGATGGTTCAACATAAGGAAATCTATCAATGTGACTCACCATATATAAACTGAAAAAATATGTTCACTGCATTAGATGCTAAAAAAAATCCTTTGACAGCATGGACAAGCTCACTGTGAGCCTTGTCAGTTTGGTTGCTCACCTTCCTGGACTTAGGGGGAGCTGGGAGGACCTTGGACTTAACATAGTGAAGGGAACCCTGATGGCTCTTTGGCCTGGAGAGGGAGGGAGTGGGGGTATGGGTGGGAGGGAGGGGAAGGAAGGGGGAGGAGGAGGGGAGGAGATGGAAATCTTTAATAAAAAAATGAGAAAAAAAAAACAAAAAACAAAACAAAAAAATCCTCTGAAAAAAATCAAACAGCCCTTCATGATAATGGTCTTGGAGAGATCAGGGATACAGAAAGGTACATAAATATAATAAAAGCAATATATAGCAAGCCAACAGGCAACATTAAGTTAAACGAACAGAAAATCAAAGCAATCTCACTGAAATCAAGAACAAGACAAGGCTGCCCACTCTTTCCATATATTCAGTATATTACTCAAAGTTCCAGCTAGAGTAATAAGACAACAAAAGAAGATCCAGAGGATTAAAATTGGAAAGAAAGAAATCAAACTTTCACTATTTGCAGATGATATAATAATAAATGTGGCTGACCTCAAAAATTCTTTGAGGGAACTCCTACAGTTGATAAACATCTTCATTAATATGAAAGGATACAAGATCAACTAAAAAAAATCAGTGACCCTCTTATATACAAATGATTAAAAGGCTGAGAAATAAATCAGAGAAACATTACCTTTTACAAAAGCCACAAATAACATAAAACATCTTGGAATACCACTAGCCAAAGAAGTGAAATACCAGTATGACAAGAACTTTAAGTCTTTGAAGAAAGAAAGTGATGAAAATATTAGAAAATGGAGAGATCTCCCATAGTCTTGGACAGGCAGGATCAGCATAACAAAAATGGCAGTCTTGCAAAGAACAATCTATAAATTCAATGCAGTCCCCATTAAAACCCCAACACAATTCTTTATAGACCTCAAAACATCAATATTCAACTTCATATGGAAAAAACAAAAACCACAGGATAGTCAAACGATCCTGTATAAGAAAGGAACTACCAGAGAAATAACAATCCTTTACTTCAAGCTATACTATAGTGCTATAGTATTGAAAACGGGTATTGGCATAAAAATAAACAGGTGGAACAATGGAATCAAATAGAAAACACTGATATTAATCCACACACCTTTGAACTCCTATTTTTTTGACAAAGAACCTAAAATTATATAATGGGAAAAAGAAAGCATCTTCAACAAATGGTGCTGGAATATCTGGATGTCAACATGAAGCAGAATGCAAATAGATCCATATCTCTTGCCATGCATAAAATTCAAGTTCAAATTGATCAAAGACCTCAACATAAATCCAGTCACACTGATCTTCATAGACGAGAAAGTAGGAAGTAACCTTGAATGCATTGATATGGGAGACTGATTCCTAAATATAATACCAGTGGCACAGACACTTAGATCGACAATTAATAAATTTACAAAATGGAGTACTACTCAGTGGTAAAAAAAAACAATATCTTAAAATCTGCATGCAAAAGGATGGAAGTCATGAGTGAGGTGACCCACAACAAGAAAAACATAGTATGTACTCACTTATAAATGGATATTAGATGTAAAGTGAAGGATAAGTAACCTATAGTCTATGACCTCAGAGAAACTAGATAACAAGCATAACCCTAAGAGAGACATACATGGATCCCCCTGCGAAGGGGAATTAGAAAAGATCTCCTGAGAAAATTAGGAGTGGGGGTGCCAGGGAAGGCAGAAGGAGGGAGGGGAGAATCAGAGGAAGGAGGAGAACTTGAGGGAACTGTATGGCTGAGATAGAGGAAGGACAAAGTGGAAGAGCAATTAAAGTGATGTTTTCATTGAGGAAGCCTTTATGGAGCTAGCAAGAAACCTGGCACTAAGGAAATTCTCAGGGATCCACAAGAATGGCTCCAGCAAAGAATCTAAGTATTAGTGGAGAGAGTGACTGACCTGACCTTCCCCTTTAATCAGATTGATGGCTTCCTTAATTGCAATTCTAGAACCTTTATCCAGCAGCCAATGGAAGTAGATGCAGAGATACACAGTTAGGCAAAGCTTTCAGGGACCACTCCAAGAGTGGGAGGAGCAATAATATGAGCAAATGGGTTAGGACCATAATGGGGAAATCCTCAGAAACAACTGACCTGAGCTACTGAGAGTTCACTAACTTTGGACTGATAGTGGGAGAACCTCCATAGCACCAAACTAGGCCCACTAAATTTGGGGGACAATTAACAATTGTGTCAATTGGGCAGCCTGTGGAGCCTTGGCTGTGAGACCAACTTTTATCCCTAGAGCTTGAAGTGACTTTTAGTAGCCCATTCTTTTTGGAGGGATACATTAAAAGCCTAGATATAGGAGGGAGGGACTTGGTCCTGCCTCAAAGTGATGCCATCACCCCTATGGGAAGCCTAAACCTCTCTGAGGACTGGATGGGGGTGGTGTGGGGAGAAGATGGGGGGAGTGGGAGGAGGTGAAGGGAGTGGGAACTGGGATAGGTATGTAAAATGAAAAAATTGCTTTAAATAATATTTTTCATTATTTGAAAAAAAAACTTTAAAAAGTGAAAATTAAAAAAACACGTTTTTTTAAATATTGAAATTACCTGCGAGAAGCAGATTTGTGAAAAATATACTCTTTAGAGTAGAACTTGCTTAAATTTCTTCTTTACTTCATAGAAATTCTCTCAACTAATCTCAGAAAAATACTATTCATTCAAACAGACTTATAGAAAGTGTTTTTCTTCTTGGAATGGAGTTTTATAATAAAAATAAACAAAGAAAAATACATATATAATACATACATAATATTTTAAACATCTTTTCTCTAAAAATGACTTAACAGTTAAATAACCATTTTATTTATTGCTAGCAAATTAAGATGACTTATACTGTAAGATATTTTTCTTCAGTCACTGAATTAATTAACATCACTCAGTGACTTGGTGTGATCTATAATTTTAAAGAAGACCCTGAAAGAGAAGACAAGTGAGAGAATTACACTTCATTGACTCAAATGCAAAATCCATGCTCAATATCTTTAACAAAATAATTAAACCATTTTGGCACTTTGTGTAAAATAATCTCCAAATTCTGAAATATATCCTATAGCCAGAGATCATTAATTATAATAATCAGTAAAAGAAACTGAAATTAGTTTAACATCAAACTTCACGTGTGTTGTCTGCTTTTTATATTAACTACTTTCTTTTTCCAACAAAGTCATTTAATCCTTTCTCTGGATCAGAAACTATTCACAATCACAAAAGAAGCAGTGAAACAATTTGACCCAATGGGAGTGATCATATTTAGTGTTTATATAGTTTAATATATATATAGTGGAACACTAGTGCCTTCTATTTGCCTAAATTAACTGAGTTCATAATGGAATTATTTTCCCTGTAATGTTATTTTCTACATATTACTGCAATTGAAATAGGCAAAGCAGTCATTGCTGAACTGCCCAAGTGATGCAGACTCACTCGGCCACTGATCTAGGTTGTCCTGTGGGCCACTATGGTTTAGGAGTCTACTAAAACTACTCTGAAGTGTTTACAGAATCCCACACTCTTCTCTGCTCACAGCTTATGCACCCAGTGCATAAGGGTGTGATTTTTTAAGAAAACCATTGTTGGAAATCCAACTTCTTAATCAAGTTTTCTAATTTCTCTGTGGTGCTCTTCCTTTTGAAATGGGATAAAAATACTCTCTAGCACATATAATTTATATGAAACAAAGAAGTTAATAGATTTCAGGACCTTGACCAAAGTTTCACAAATGTTAACTCTTGTACCACAACCCTGCTCTGTGTTATTTTCATGTTCGTCTGGCCTTCTTGGAACTTGAGTCTGGGATCCTATCTTTAGGATTAACATCTGAGAAAACATGAGCTGAGAACTGGGCAGATGGTAAACACAACAATGACAGTAAATTTGTAAGCAGAATCTTAGGAACATGTACAAGAGGAACTCTCATCTTCTCCTTGAGAAAAGCAAAGTCTTTATCTCTCTCTGTCTTTGGCTCTCTCTATGTCATTGTCTCCTCTCTCTCTCTCTCTCTCTCTCTCTCTCTCTCTCTCTCTCTCTCTCTCTCTCTCTCTCTCTGAATAGTCCCATGATGTTTCTGCCACTACTGCCTCAAACACTTTCTGGTTAGATTTGAGCCCTCCTTTCTAACATATAGCTGGTACTTGGAGCTATTATTGTGTCAAGATCCAATGATTCCACAGATAATAGCTCATAAAAGAAAAACTACCACAGTTGTTATGCTCAATAGACACATTACTAAAGCGACTACTATTGACTTATATTTAAATTCATAAATTAATGTATCATTCAATCCTCACCAGAAAATTTCTCTTTGGAGTAGATGGGGATTACCAAAGAGACCTTCAGATGGCTGAAGTATAGAGAACAGAATAATGTAGAATTCTTAGTCATAAATGGACATCTACAAAAGACCTCCTCCAATAAGAGCTAGTGGCAATGTATGACTAAAAGGAAACAGGGTCTTGAGGATACATCAGGATTAATGGTGAATTTTCAGAATGATTGGAATTATAAGAAAGAATTATATTATAAGTGAGAAAATTATAAGGGTCAGACAAAATTCTATATATTTGCACACAGCAAATTTCAACTTTCTGTCTATCGCACACTGTAAAATTCCTTTTGGAAGACAACTTTATGGAAACATGGTGTCTTTGGAAGCAGCATCTCCCCAATGCACAAATTAGAAGAAAGATGGTTAGAGAGATGAGTCCAACATTTTCTATTATTAGAAGATGCCAGATATTCCAAATGTTCTTTAAAGTTATCAGGTACATGATATAGATTGGTGGTTGGTTATGCCTTCATTAAATGTGATGTGGACAAAGTTAAAATGGAAAATGAAGTAATTTTATTGCAAACAAAAGTCAATGGAGAAGGAATGGACCCACTTTTATCTTAAATTTCTAGAGATGGTCCAAGCAGCCAACTGATTTTACTAATCTTACATTTTTAGGGACTCACCTTCATGATGTTTTCTAAGAATCAATGAAGATTTTTAGAATTATCATCCTGTTCAAGACTCTATATTAAAGCAGTACAGGTGAAATCATCTACAGATGGACATCATTTTGTAAATTTCCATTTATAAAAGCTAGCAAGAGGCTGAGGATACAGCTCAGTGAGCACAATGGCAGAGTCAATAAAGTGGTGGCCTTACTAGAGTGAGGGCCTGAGTTTGATCTCCAGAATGCAATTTTAAAAGGCTGAGTATGACAGCTCACATGTAGTCCTAGAAATAGAGATGTGAGGATAAGCAGCTCTCTGGACATCAGGGAGTGGGAGCTTCATCTAATTGGTGAGATTGGGGCCAGGAAGAGACCCTTTCTAAAAATATATGAATTAATCAATAATGGATGGATGGAGTTACAGAGCAAAACCTCAGGGTTTTGTATGGCTTCCACATGCATGTGTAGACTTGTGTCCAAGGGCAACACTGAGACATATAGACACGTATGAACATACACATCAACAAAAGACAAAATTACAGAACAGGAAAAACCCTATGTTTTCAATTACCTTTCCCCTGTATGTATGTATATGTATATAAATTATAATACTGTAAATATCTATTTCTGCTTTCTTTTGTACATAAAAATATGTTGAAATTCAAAATTCAGAGAATGATTTACAATAAAATTATCTATTATAACTAAATTATTTGAATAATGTTTTCAAAACAGATTGAAATGATTTTTGAAAGTTAGGTACAATATATTACAACATTTGCAAACAAAAATGGTGGTAGGTGAGCTGGCTATACTGTCTAACTTTGTAGCTCATAAAACAAGGCTCTTAATTCTTTTTCTCACTTATCATATTATGCACTTAGAGGAAATCTCTGCTAAGCAATATGAAATTGACAAATGGATATAGCAGATGAACAGATGCATATAAAACCTAGCAGATGGGTCTCCATTTTCGTAGGTGAGCTGATCTAGATCGATTTTATCAAGTTACGATGATGACAGAATATGAAGCTAAAATAATACACAAAGCAGTAGAAAATATGGATGGATCCTTGACATAAAATAAATAAGCCTGAATGTTTATAAAAATTAATATGTACATGTGGGGTGTTTGAAAAATGTTCCTTCATTAGTGAAATTGCATTAAATATTACAAACCATCATTTTAAATCAATAGTCACATGCAGAAGAGCTCTTAACTCATGAGTGGGTACATTTGTATCCTGTACTCTCTATAAGCACATGCAATGGTTGTTGAGTTAGATTATTTCAAAATGCAAAATTAATGAATTTATTAAAAGCAGGGGTAGGAATGTTTAAATTGCTTACTGAGAAAAGAGAAATGGAGGAAATAATACTAAAAAAGTTTCTGTGGATCATGTTTGGCTTATAATGCCCTCTGTCTAATAGGACTATTTCTAGTAAGAAGAGGCCATAATGGTACAGTAGAGAATGATGAATTCCCCTGGACTCTATGTGAAATCTTCAGTTCAGTGGTGCAGTTTGAACCCTCAGCAACTCCTTCTTCCAATATTGCTTTTCAAAAGTTGACTTCTGCAGCATTGCTACTCATTTAATCTTTCCAAGTTTCTTTTTCTTGGTGCCTATTATTTATTTTAAGATGTTTTAATCTCATCTTTATATAAATATAATGCTAATATTTAAAATAAAATACTAAGTTGAACATCTGAAACTCTATTCAAAATGTATCAGGCAATATTAGCTATAAGAAACTTTAAAGGTTTGTTCAACATGTTTTGTCATTTATGCTTAATTTACATTTGAAATATCTGAAATGTCTAAAAATAACCAGAATATAGTTTTAACATCATGCCAAAATATTTAATATTCATCAAAAATATGGTTGTCTCTAGTCTCTCATGTTAATGATCTTATTTAAATACAAATGTTTATTAGAATTCAGGGCTGACTTTTCAATAAGTTATTTTAATGATAGACAATATAACAAACTAACTAGAAGTGTTACAGTATTAACAAATACCAGTGTTCTTAATATTAGCATGCATGAACCAGATCTGTATCCTTGAGGTTTGAATGAATAGGGTTCTGCTTGAAATTGCTATGGTAAGTTTCAAACATTTCTGAGATAGTAACCTTCCTTTTCTCTGCAAATAGCACAGAGCAAACCGCTCACCTGAAACGAAATGATCTAGAACAATGTGCTTGCCCTGAGGATGATACAATCAATTACCAAACACTGAGAGACTTATTAAAATAAAAACAGGAAAAAAATGCCTTTTTTCTCACCAATAAAAAGGAAATTTAAGACCAAAATAATAGAAGATTGTGTCTAATAGTAACATATTTCTGCAATCATAGATTACTCTCTTTGAATGTTGGCCTCATGTATCTAAAGAGATCAGGAAGCGCTGTGGTTCTCCTTCATAGTACTCATAATCCCTTTCATGTGTTTTTGCTTTTATGCCTTATTTCCTTCTGAAAGATTGCATCACTAATACCATCACAAAGGGGCAGATTTCCTCACCGAAATTATGGAGGCACACAGAATGGGTTGCTTAGTCTTTATTGCCCTGATTTTGGCTACTTGTTGGAACATACCATTTCTCATCATTGTGGCTTTCCTCTTTACATAGTTTCTTTAGTCAGTGCTCTAGTCAGTTCCTGATTCTTTGTAGGATGCTTGACTTCTAGGCAGACAAAAACATTGTCACTTGGCTTCACAAATATGGTTTAGAATCACCAAACATTCCACTGGTTTCCATGTCAACAGAACCAGTGAACAAAATTCAAAATTATTTGAATAAAAAGAGATTCTAATTCTTGGTTATAGCATTAAAAAATGACAGCAATAAAACTAATTGTTTTGGTATCAAGATGAGGGATATTCTCACTTCAATAATCTATGTTCTCAGAACTTCCTACGTGAGGGGAGGATACGGTGAAGTTTAGAAAAGAAAACAAATGGAATTGAAAGCAAGAAAGCAACTGAGAAAATGGATGAAGCAAAAGATGTAAATAATTTTGTCATTACATCAATAAGATTGAAAAAACTCCTAGTAAGACTGAAAAAACAGTAAAAAAATAAAATGTATAGAAGACATAAGAAGGCAGTACAAGAAATGAAAAAAGCCCCACAAAGGCCAATTCCATCATAGGTACTGGAATGTTCAATGAAGCAGTCAACGTTGCTTTAAAATTGACACATGACACGATTGAAAGTGGACGCCCAAAAATATTAACACTTAACCAAAATGACATAGGTCAATGTAATAAACTTGGATTTTTTTTTTACAAAATAGAAAATAATTGAAGCAGAGAGAAAAGTGAGAAGGGGAGGATGGGGAGAGCTTGTGGGAATGGGATGGTTGGGATATAGGAAGGGTGGATATGGGAGTAGAGAGGTTTATATCTTAATTAAGGGAGCCATCTGAGGGTTGGTAAGAGACTGGACTCTAGAGTGGTTCCCAGGTAACCAGGGAGACGCCCCCAGCTAGTTCCTTGGGCAGCTGAGGAGAGGGAACTGAAATGGCCAGATCCTATAGCCATACTGATGAATATCTTGCATATCACCATAAAACCTTCATCTGGCGATGGATGAAAATAGACACAAAGACCCACATTGGAACACTGGACTGAACTCCCAAGGTCCAAATGACGAGGAGAAGGAGGGAGAACATGAACAAGGAAGTCAGGACCGCGAGGGGTGCACCCACCCATTGAGACAGTGGGGCTGATCTAATAGGAGCTCACCAAGGCCAGCTGGACTGGGACTGAAAAAGCATGGGATAAAACCGGACTCCCTGAACTTGGCAGACAATGAGGGCTGCTGAGAAGCCAAGGACAATGGCACTGGGTCTTGATCCTACTGCATATACTGGCTTTGTGGGAGCTTAGCCTGTTTGGATACGCACCTTCCTGGACGTGGATGGAGGGAGGAGGACCTTGAACTTCCCAAAGGGCAGGGAACCCTGACTGCTCCTTGGACTGGAGATGGAGGGCGAGGGGAGTGAGGGGAGGAGAAGAGAAATGGGAGGCAGGGAGGAGGCGGAAATTTTTAAATAAAAAAAATCCCGAAGCAAAAAAAAAAATATTTTTTTTCTTCCAGTACTTGGGACTGAATGCATGTTCATGACTGAATAGTGTTCTACCACTACAATAACCTCTGATTTTTTTTCTTTTGAGAGAGAATCCTATCTCATTGACCAGAGTATGGAGACTCATAACTTTGTCAACAGGCCCAATTTTGAGTTGCTTTTGATAATACACTGTAGCAAACACTTATATAATTATCATAATTTTTGCAGGATCTCTTCCAGAATGTGCATAAAGAATATTTACCATCTATTATAAAATAAGATATTGTAACAGATAAAACTGCAGTTCAAAATATCTCACTAATTTGGACACAGAAATTCTATGAGGAAATATTTTGTCAAATCAAACACTGGGTGGGGATTATATATAATATTGAAGTGGAATTTACCTCTGTCATATGAGACTAATTTCCAAAAGCAACTGAATGCAGGCAAGCATATCAGCATCCAGGAGAGAAACCTATAAGGTTTTTATCCACTGATACTTCTTAACAGCACGGTGTACATAAAATCGACACAAGGTACCAATGGAAGATTATTATCTAAACATAAAATTGATCACATAGGAAACTTCTAAGACTATCTGGGGATAGAAGGAATGCCTTAATTTAAGATCTGAGACATGAACAACTGTGCCCCAAAATGCTATTCAATAAAGCATTAAAAATTCCTATTTGGATAAGGCTGCAGTAATAGATAATGATGAGATAAGCATGAAAAAATAAAATTAGTTTATTTGCAAATTAATTTACCATATATATGGAAATTTCTAAGAATTCTGTTAAGCTACCTCATAGAGATAATAAAATCAAGTTGCATAATATCCATAAATAATCATTCCTATTTATTTGCATTGACTTTGTAAATATGGGAGTCAAAATTAGAAAAAACAATACCACTCTCCTAAGGAAATAAAATCCTAAGGTATGCACCTGATAAAACACGTGTGTTGGAAATTTATAAGCTACTGATGAAGAAAATTCTAAATAAACAAGGAAACATTGTGTATGAGAGAGTTCTAAGTTTCATGGGATAACAGTGTCACCACATATATACCTGCTGCATTTGCCATTACTTTAAAAAATGCCCAGCAAAAGCACTTTAAGGAAGGAGGCATTTAATTTCATTCACCATCTGAGGGATAGTGCTACTTATTGAGGAAGTCCCGGTGGCAAGAACATGAGGCAGCTGACCTCTTGTGACCTCTTGGCAAACACAGGAAAGAGTGGAAGGTAAAGAGCCAGTACTCAGCATACTTCTTCCAAGAAGTCTGAAACCATAGCTCATGGGATGATGTCTTTATTCATTCACAGTAAGTTTCACCTCAGTCAACTTAATATAGAAACTTTCTCATAGATATGTGTCTCTGTGATGATTCTAGAGTCTACACTATCAATGATCAATATTAGCCATCATAATATCTAAAGCTTAATCCCCAAACCATGCCAACCTTTGCCAAATAGTGAGGTTTAGATATTTGGCATATGATTTGTCAATGTCATTATATTTCTATCTTAAAAATTTGTCTTTAAAAGCATAGTTTTCACCTCTCCATTGAATGTTTTTAAATGAAGAGATTTCAATCATTTTCCAAAGTCACTGAATGGGAGACAGGCTGATGAGCCAAGGGAGCTACAAATACCAAGAATTGATTGATAATAAATAATACCTTCTATAATAGTTTTGGGGAAAGATCATGGAGAATTTAGGCAATAGGGCTATTCAATATCTTCCATTTTCTTAACAAAAATAAAGACCATGTAGTCAAACTATGTGTCCAGCCTAGGTGTCTCTATTGATAACTATTATTAGGTTTATTTCTTAATTTATTATTGATAAATTGTGTGTATATGCTTGTGGAGGCTGCATGTGCCACAACACACACAGGAGTCAGAGAGTATATTACTGGTTTTCTCTCTACCACATGGGTCCTCAGACTTGAACAAAGGTTATAAGGCTTCGTGGCAAGCACTTCCACCCAATGAGCCATTTAGCCTAACCTACTAATCTGTTGCTTGCACCCTTGCAAATATGACCGCCAGTGACATGGTATCAAAGTACCACTGTGACCCATAAGCATTTCAATAAAAGTGCTTAAAAATAAGGAACATGTTTATACAAAAACTATTAAACTATGGATAACAATTACATAAATTTTATTACATTATTATAAAAGATTAGGCCTATAAGATTCTCCCTATTGCTCAATAAATGAATCTGCTATGTACCTTTACCTGACTCCGGGGGTCTATGTTATTGACTCTGTGCCTTCTCACGTCCTCTCCTGAGAGAGCCATTAGGACCCAGCTACACATTATTTCATTACAGTACTGAAAATTAGCAATAGATATGCTAATGTGTTTGTTTGTATAAAGACAAACCTAGCTGTAGTTTTACAACTCATGATCATCGCCTAGTAGCATTGCTTAAATCCAATACAAGATAAATACAAACTTTATAAATATTTTGTCAACTTTTCTTCATCATAAAATATTCATTTCATTCACTTGCTAGTCAATATGTTGAGTCAGGATAAAACTAAACAATTGGCAATTTTTAATTTCCCTATTGATATAATCATCTCTGTTTAAAAAATGAAACATGGAAAACTGTCAATTACAATAATATTTGTGTTCCATTAATCCAATAACTGCAGTTCATGTGCTCAGGTATAACTATATAAATGAGTGATGTACCAGTCCTTTTTCAAATAAAAAACACCAACATAATTTGAAACTAAAGTAAATTGAGTGAAAGTCATGGAACTTGTATGAGGTTTTAATAAACATTCATGAAGCAGATATCTTCATCTCTATAAGCAGTGGTTATTAATCTGGGATCTTGGGAACATTTAAAGGTCCCAAAAGCAGACACTAATTAAACACTTCAGCCAATAGCTTAGAGGAAAATAAACCAATATATATCTAGATTAAGTGTGTGACAAATTGAATTAACTCCTAATACTTCTTTTAAAAAGATAACTCCACCTAGAAAGTCAAAACAATAACACTCAGTTGGACATTATTTTAAATTGCTTCTATTCCTAGCTTGCAATGTCACAGTTAAACACATACATAGCAAAAATAAATAAATGGGTATAAAAGCATCAATTACACTCTATTATAGTTCATCTTTTCAGTCTGTCCTTCACAGAGCTCAAATTTGGCTTTTAATGCTATCTCTGAATTGTTTTTTCCAAAGATGTTCTACTTCACATATGTCTCCAGATTTCATTATCAGGACTGTCCCTAAAGAGAAGCTAAGTGGTCACATGTTTAATAGAATTTGAGAGCTGATGTTGAAAGACATACCTCTCCAAATGAATTCCCCATCTGTCTTCCAGGGTCTCTAAAATCAAATTACTTCAACTGTATCCTTCAGTTACAGTTATCATGTTTCAAAAAAAATCTCTTTTAAAATAAAATTAAGATGAAAGTGGAATTTGTGAAATATGACTGTGTATTTTCAGATTAGCATTAAGAACTTACAGAATTAAGATTTCTAAAATCTGTAAAATACCTTTAGAATATTTTAAGTAAACCAGAAATTCCACAAGACAAAGGTGTTAGAAATTAATGCATCGTCTGAAAGAATCTTTGTTTTTGAAAACCAAATAGATGAAGACACTAGATAAAAGAACAGACTATCATATATGATAGATACGTGTTTAATGCCCTGTACAGTATGATTCAGCACTGTGCCTATCATTCAATATTGTCCATCATCAGGAAAGAAAAATTCAGAGCAGGGCATCATGAAAATATCTTCTTTTAACTTGTTCTTCATTCACACTGACATATTCAGGCAACCTCAGTTACTTTCGTTTCATTAATCATTAAGTTGCCTGAAAGATGAAAAATTTAGGTTTAGCTTGACTGAAGTTTTCAATATGAACCACATTTCAAATAGTCAGATTGGGTCTATGTCTTATCCACCTTTGACCACAGATGAGCTAACATCCCATTACATGGCATGCCAGGGAAATGGTGGATAATTGTTGAGAGTTAATAATTGAATCAGCTAATTGTAATGGACTAGAACACTATGGGTCCCTTTCAAACTATTAGAAACGTGTTCAAAAAGTAATGATGCTCAACATATATCTTGAAGAAGGGTAATGGCAGATCATGTTTTCCAATTCTAAGTAAGACTACTGGACATAATTTATAAATACCAGTATAACCCAAGAGAAGACCAATAGAAATACACAGTGGATTAAATGTGTTAAGAAGAGTCCTGTGTGTGTTAAATGATGGCTAAGCATTCAGAACATTTTGAAGGGGCCAAGGCATATGATATGTGTGCTGTCAAACCGCTGCTGGTAGTTAAGCTCTTCCACTCTTCTCCATAGGAAAACAAAACTGAGCTATTTGAAAACACAATGGAATACTTGGAGCGGTGCTCACTTGGAGCTAACATGATACAATGTCCGGACTGCTGTGATTGGGCTTTTGGTGGCATCCTACAGGCAGTTTGGGGGCAAAGATGAATGAAAGCTGAGGACCTATGAGAGAAGCGGGGTTAACCATTGGTGTGCATTGTGCTCGAATGGGAACCCAGAAAAGGGGATAGTGGAGTTTTAATTGCCTAGACAAGGTTTTAAAGTAAAAAAATGTATTGTCCTTTTAAATAAAAGTCTGGTTGGTTCCCTTGACTGAATGTACTGTGCAAGCTTTACACAAAGATCCCTCATCCTGAATTTCAAGGATTCTCATGACAGCAGTGCGCATGCACTACATCTTGTTATTTCAAAGGAGGCTGGGTAGAGGCTCTGGGATAGAATATTAAACATCAGACTGTTATACCGTCATAAAATCTATTCACCATTAATATAAATTCTTAAACAAAACATAATGGGCTGCCAAGAGCATGATGCTTCATCTGTCACAGGAGATGCTAGAGCATCTAGCATCTAGATGTTGGATGAATTTCCCAACATAAGACTGCACTAAAGGAACGTCTGTAAACAAGTACCACAACAAAATAAGCATACTAGGTTTTCCATAAAGTTCCAGGATCTTGTCTTATTTAAAAGCTATTTCCCCTAATTAAAGGATACCCTCCTTTTAATGAAAGGTTCATGAGTTCAAAGAGTGTTCTTAGATACTTGAAAAGTATTGATAAAATTGTGCATGTTTCTGAAGTCTTAGATTAATGGAGTGACGGTGGTGGAAATTCCCATCACCCTGCCTTCCCCCCGCCCCACTTGCCTTGACAAGGAGAGCAGATGATGCTTGTCTCATCACTAGGCCTTAGGCAGCTGTAGTCTGCATTGGACACCCAGAGTTATTCTGAACAAAAGAAATGAAGGGTCACCCTACTGCCTGAAACTGCCTACAGCCTCAGCAAAAAAACCAGTTTTCTCTTTTGTAACACAGCTGCTAGTCTCTTCTAAGCCATTATGCATGGCCACAGCCAGTGTCCATGGAGACTATTGGTAGAGTTCAAAGTTTGGCACATTCAATTGACATTTCATGTCTTCCCATGCAAGAGAGTATAGGTCTTTTCCTTCATACACCTGCTGGGTACTTCTAGTCTATTTTATGCTTTTATTGATCAAGCACAGAGTAGGCAGAGGTAGTGGTTTTTTGTCAGGTGCCTTGAGGACCAGCCTCAATAACCCCCCAGGGCTCAGAATTGGATGTCTATGGCAGGTGAGTATCTGAGGGTAAAAAATTAACTCAAGTACATGACCTCTGCATCTTCCTTATTTTTTTGTGCAAAGAAAAAATAAAGGAAGGGGGTGTGGAGAAAAGGAAGAATAAGAAGAGCAAGGGGAGGAAATAGAAGAAGAAAGAAGGAGAGTAAGGGGAAGAAATAGAAAGGTGAAGAAGAAGAGTAAGATTAAGAGCTGATCTCCAAAGGTTTCTAGGTTTTACAGACATAGAAAACTCCGTAGGTAAGGACAATGACAGTAAGTATATCAAATTCACCGAAAGGGGCATGTAGAACCTGTCAAAGCAGTACTCTGGAAGAGGTGACCCGACCCAGGAAAGAGCCAGCGTTCAAGGGGAAGTACCTGATATTTTAAACCATTAGATAAAGTGATTAAATATTCCTGAATCCTGGGTTTACCCATTCTCCTCTGATGTGAGAAATACTTCTGTATATTTATTGCTTTTATTGGCTAATACAGAAGCTACTTTCTTCATCTAATCTCTTTGGTGATAACCAATTTTGGAGATGCCCAGATTTGCTTAATAGCAAAGGTGGGGCATGCTGCCTTCCTGCTCAGTGCCTGTCTTTGATAGAAATTTCTATGTTGTCTGTTAGCAGGTAATTTTGTGGGATTGATTCTTTGTAAAACTGACTTAGAACAAATGATGAATGTTATTGTTCTAAGGTTTCATGGTGTGGAGGAATGGAGCAAGGCCATTTTGTTGCCCATGCAGAAGTCACACTGTTGAGCTGCTTTGAGAACAAATTCAATTTCAAAGGGAAAAATCATGGCTTCACTATATTTTTACAGATATGACAGTGACTTTTAAAAGACAAGTGTTCCTGTAGCCTTGCAAAATGGGTTGTTCCATGTGAACATGTACGTACATATACACTTCCTGTGGATCTGCCTATTGGTCTCTCGGCTGTACATTCACTGTATAGTCTCATGGGCTCCAACAGCTTTTCTATTGTTTGAGGAACTTTTTGGCTTCTATCAAATGAACTAAGGTATTAGTTATGATGAGGGGTGTTTATAGAGGATATGCAAATGTCTTTGAACAAGCTATCACTTGGGTCTCTATCCAAGCAATATAGTTTTCTAATAATTACTTTGGAATTATAAAGGGGCTCATACATTACTTTAAAAAGTATTATTTCTATTTATGTGTGAGGGAACTGAATAATTTCTCTTCTGTAGTTAGGTTAGGATTAGAAATGAAACTAATTTCACAAGTTAATTTTTAATTAAGTACTACAAGTTGTATGTCTACAGAATGGAAAAAAAACTAAGTAGAAATGTCAGCCTAACTATTCCTTATTTTCAGCAAGATTTTCATGTCCACTGCACAGAGACGGTACTGAGGCTTTTGCAGTATTTCCCTATTAATTTAAAAAATATCCATCAGCATCGGACAGGATTATTCCTGAGGAGTGAGATTTTAACACAGTGTTAGATGTTTCTGTCAGTAATTCTGTTTCTTCGGGTCTTGGAAGAATTTCCTTTCTTTTTGAGAGCGTATGAAAGCTGCATAGAGGAAACATGCACAGCAACTTAAACCTCTTAAAATGTTGAATGCCGTCTGCTGAATAAGATCTGTTCCTCTACTTTTTCACTTGAGTTACTGAATTGATAAAATGATAGAATACGATTCAATTACGTCTAATCTTCCCTTGCCTTACTTCCGAACAGGATTTTGATTACTCTCAGAGTAGATGATTTTCCTCCATTTTTATTGCTTTCTCCCCCTACTAGAGACTTGAAAGTAACAATAATAACTATCATTATGGAATATCTGCCATTTTTAGCTTTAGCTAACATTTGCTCATACCCCCAAATTATACACTGTAATTCTTGATTTATAGGTGAAATTGTGAGATAACAAATAATTTCCTTAAGGTCATAAGAGTTGTGAAATACTCAGTGAAGAATCGAGCTTAAATTCCATGTCTTTTTCTGTACTACACAAAGAATATCTGCGAGAACTCTGCTATGATAAGAAGGGCCAAAGTGCTTACTTGGAATAGCGCTGGTGTTTATTTGACTGCACATAGACCTCTTTCATAGAACCATGTGCAAAGTATATTTTTCTTTTAAAAAGCTTCAATTACCATATATTGTGGGTTTAAGTGAAACAGTCATATAAAGTGACCCGCATTTTTTTCTGTATAAACATTCAGATTTTGATTTAATGTATAGGTTTACCTATCCTGCTGCTTTTTAAGCAGTCACAGCCCTGAGGCGGAAAGCATGAGATCTAATGCTAGGCTGAGCTGCTCCTTAGACCTCACAGGACCTGGGAAAAGGGGGAAGCAAACTGGGGTGAAGGCACGAGTATCTTTAAGTTGCCTCCTTAGTCTCATGGAATATCAGTCTAAAAAAATCTGTGTAGAAAGGCTGACAGAATGGCGCAGTTGGTAAACTGTTTGCAAAGTCAAAACTAGCATGCTCCAGTCTTCCAGCAAACATAATAAAGTTCCAAGCCGGATAAGAAAGATAATCTGCATCTCATTGTATAATAATGACAAAGAAGAAAAGGCAAAGTTGGTGAGGCTTAAAAATGCAAACATAGAAAGAAACAGAAAGGGAAATGGGGAGGCAACTAAGCCAGAAAAGCATTTTCTACAAAGGCATGAAGACCTGAACGTTGATCCCCAATATTTATGTAAAAGTTATACATTGCTGCACGCGTTTTGTTGCTGTTGTTTCTGTTATTGTTGTTGTTGTTGTTGCAACACTGTAATGGTGGAGACAGAGGATTCTTGGGGGTTTCTGGGCAGTCATACTAACTGAAATGCTTAGTTCAGTGTGAGATAGTTCACAAGGAAGATGCTCCCAGCTAAAAGGTGCTTGCTGCAAAACCTGACTACCTGAGTCTAATCCCTTGGACCCACATGGCGGAAGGAGAGAAATGAGTCTCACAATTTTCCCTTTGATATCCACATGTGTGCACAGAACATGCACACACACACACACACACACAATTTTGCATATAGATAGGACAGACATACATGTTTAACATACACACACACAAACACACACACATACATTCATCCAAGCACACACAGAAACACAATAAATGAGCAAATTAATTAAAAATATGTGGAGATTTGATCGAAGGAAACGTGCCAGTGCTGCACAATCAAATGATTCCGCACATATAGATGCACACAGGCATGTCACCCCTAAGCACAGACACAGACAATGTTAAAATGTACAAGATATATAGAGCACCGTACCCAATTTTCCTATTTGCAGAGAAAATGTATGGCATAAAGTTACACATTCTGCTCAGGACCTCATAGGCTGATATTCAAGTTCTGTCTGCTCTCTGATTCTTGAAATGCTCTTTTCTTTCTCTATTGTGATCCTTCTGTGATGTCTGGATACTGCGACAGGATCTTATGCTTTTCATATAATAGACTTCATTTCCCACATACTTCGTGGTCAGTAAACACTGAATGACCTAAGAACAAGAGGTACTGCAGCTATATGTATGGTGAACATAAGGTCCATAGTATTCTATTTGTTGTATACCGTGTGTTTTAGTTAGGGTTAGTATCCCTGTGATTAAGCACCATCACGAAAAGCAACCTGAGAAAGAAAAGGTTTATTTACCTTAAGTATCTTGAATCTCAGTCCATTGAGGGAAAGCAAGGGAGGAACTCAAGTCAGTCAGGAACCTGGAAGCTGGACTTGACGCAGAATCACGGAGGGTGCTTTTTACTGACTTGCTCTATATAGCTTGCTGATATACATACATACATACACACACATACATACATACATATATATGTATATGTGTGTGTGTTTCTGTCATACATATAATACAGAACCACCAACTCAATGCACAATGGGATGATGAAATGGACTCTTCCACATCAATCATTAATTAAGAAAGTATTCTACAGGCTTGCCTTGGAGGCATTTTCTCAACAGAGATTACCTCCTCTCAAATGATTTTATGTCAAGTTGACATAAAACTAGCCAGCACACTGTGGTTTGAGTATAAAATTTCTACCACAGGTTTATGTATTTGAAATCTTGATACTCAGCTGGTGCTATCTGTGAATGTTGTGTAACTTTTGGGAGGTAGAGGCTTACTGCCCAAAGCTGGTGGCTGGGGACATCTCGGATTTTCTAACCCAGACTCACTATGCAGTCTCTCTGCTTCTGTGACTGTGAACATGTGAGCAGCTGGCCTCCCACTCCTGTGTGCATGACTTCCCCTCGATAGCACAATATATGCCTTCATCCATGAAGCCTTAATAAACTTTTCCTTGTTTCCTTCAGGTGTTTTATCATAGCAAGGAGAAAACAAAATAACACCGTAGATTGGGTTCTTTGTATCGCTGTTCTTGACATTGTTTTTTATGAGTGAATCAACAGCTTTGCTTGGTGGTCAGGTGTGGGAAACACTGAGATAATGAAATGTGCAGGCTTGTGTACAAGCTGGATTCTTACGGGATGTTCTGGGCTGTGATGTGGCAAGGATTGAGGCTGGTGAAATGCCAGACATGAAGGGTTAACCCTGAGTATGCTGGTTCACACCCGAGCAGCGCAACATTTTACAAGGTCTGAATGAGTAAAACTTGCAGAATGTGTCAAATGGATCAGTTAACTTCTTATTTTCTTCCTTTTATGATCATAATTGCGATAACATTGATAATTTGCTTAATTCTTTTCGTCCAAAGGTGTATACATACATTGATATTTATATACATACCTACACACACAAATGCACACAACTCAGATATTGCTCATTTACTTGTAGCTTCGTACATTCACACACTTGCATACAGCTTTGAGGCTTAGTTGCATAATATGTTAGGTCACCCGTTGCAAAGAAGTTGTCAGGGCTTATGAAAGAATGGTTACATATTCTTTCTGGTGGTCTTTATTTTTGCGCATTCTAATATTTCCTCTATCAAACCTGTACCCATGAAGAGGAGCAACATTTATTTCCCTGTGCCTCCTCCTATCCATTAAAAAATGTAGCTGTCACAATGATTGTTTATCACACAACCACTTTGTATTTATAAGGAATATAAAACCTGCAGATCTCATAGAAAGAAAAAGGCAGAGAGTTTAGGGATTGCTGCACTTTGAATCGGTTTGATTAGAGTTCGCTGATGATGTTGCCTATTTATTTTTTTCTCTCTATGGAACACAGAAAAGGGTAAAAGCAGGGGGACTGAAGGAAAGAGCTATGGACACTTCGGTCTTTCATAAAATGTTAGTCAGGGTCAGCACACGTAGCTGACAAAATCATGCGCATGAAGGATGGAGTAATTATTTTTTTTTTGCTTTAATGGCCCTTTATTTGTGCATTTTTTTTCTTTGCTGCCTGTGTTTGTTAAAAGTACCCTTCTCTATTTTTAATGAGTCTTTTCAAAATGGACTTAGTACTCATGCTAATTAGTAGTATTGTACGATTCATTCTCACTTTGTTAGAAAGAACCACAGACAAAAGAGGGCATGCTTTTGATTCAAGCGTAAAAGAAGAGGACACATCCCTGAGACTAGAAGAAGACCAAGAACAAATTAATGGCTTGGGAGGAACTGGTATTGGATTTAGAAAACAGAGAAGCAGCCAGCAAAACCAACCACTTATGAGAAGCACCTCAGAGACTTAGCCATATATATCTATTTTAATGTTTTGTCATAATTAAAATCTTGAATTTAGAAGGCCGGGCAGTGGTGGCGCACGCCTTTAATCCCAGCACTCGGGAGGCAGAGGCTGATCTCTGAGTTCGAGGGCAGCCTGGTCTACAAGAGCTAGTTCCAGGACAGTCTCTAGAAACTACAGGGAAACCCTGTCTCGAAAAACCAAAATAAATAAATAAATAAATAAAAAATAAAAAAAAATAAAATCTTGAATTTAGAACACTGACAAGGGACTACAAGGTATATTGATTATTATTTATATCATTACCACCACCACCACCACCACTACCACCACCACCACCACCATCATCATTATTTTACATTTGGACCACTGTGTCTCCTCCCTTCTCTTTTTTCCAGTCCCTTCCCCTTGGCCATAAATTTACTTCTCCTCCATTTCTCTCCAGACAAGCGAAGCCGCCCCCCCGCCCATGGATATCAAAGGTAGCATATCAAATTGCAGTAAGACTAGGCACATTCCCTTTTATTAATACAAGATGCTCTGTGATATATGTGGCACAGAAATTACGGGAGTGGTCAACCAATGATTGATTCAGCTTGAGACCTAAGCTATGAGAAGGAATCTACCCCTAGCACTGCCTGCAGGGCCAGGATCCAGAGGTATATGGGTTTCTAATGTTAAGTGAACTGCATGTCTACACAAGCTGCAATATGCAGGCTTACTCCCTATCATTATTTTAAGATCTCTGAGGTCAATAATCATTGTACCTTGTGTATTTTGCACTTCTGATACTTGGTGTGTATATTTTGTAGGCAATTTTGAAATTTTATTTGCAGAATAAATAATTCTAACCTCTATTACATTCTTAGCTGCTCAAGTAGAACGAGTCTTCTTGACAGAATACACTTAACACTTAGCAACTTAATTTTACACTGGTTATTAAGCTAATATTTTATGTGTTCATTGTGGATGTGGGAGGATGTTGTAAAAACTTATCATGGAATAGTTGGCTTAAAGTAATAGGAGTTGCTTTTGTCGATGTGTAGGTGGCCAGAGGAATAAAACAGAAATATCAGGAGGCTGTTTCAAATGATCGAGTATGACTGCTCACTTGCCTTCCTGTCTTCTGGTGTTAGTGACAGTACTTGTCCGTCTTGACCCTGTCTCTAAGAAGATGAACTTCTCTGGTGGGTGTACGTACATCTACGACTTCTCTTAATAAGGACATCTGATTTTTTTTGCATTAAGTGAATTGATAACCCAATGTGATATTTTATCTTAAATAGTTATATAATAATTATGAAAACCCCTTTGCCAAATAATGACAGTTTTTGGTAGACACGAATGGTGTGCTGGTCAACCTAGACTATGTGCTGAAGTTTTCTCATTTACTTGTTTGGAGAAACTTTATAGCTCTAACCTTTCATTATATTGTCTGACTGGAGAACAGTGGTTTTACTACATGTCTTTGAAACTGGTAGTGAAGTTTATTTGAAACGAGGTATATTGATTTTGACATTAAACATTATACACTTAAAGGAATGTAGTGAGTATCATCTTAAATTAATATAGCAAGAATCTAGTAGAATTATTTTTAAAATTATGATTATTAATGTGTATGTGTGCATATGTTTTTGTAGCTGTGTGTGTTTTCAGCTATGTACATGTTGTGAATGTATACGGGACACAAGGGAACTGTACCCTTTCTTGGAGGTACTTTCTTGAGAATGAGTCTCTCACTGAACCTGGAGTTCACTGGGTTGGTGGTGAACAAGTTCAAAAACTGTTCCTGTCTCCTTTTACCTAGCACCAAACACACAGACCTGGGGCTACAGACCTGTGTAGCAAACCTGACATTCTACATGAGTGCTGAGGACCTAAACTAAGCCCATGTGCTTGTGCAGCAAGCATTTTCCCACCATGCCCTTTCCGAGCCACTACAATGATTCTTTTTTATGACAGTACCTTTCTGTATATAACAGTGACAAAATGCTAAAGCAAAATTTCCTGTCCAGAGTTCAGGGAAATGACAAGAAAGAGTATGGGTGAGATCTCAAGAGAAATCATAAGAACAAATCCAAGTCAAGTAGCAGTTCACAAATATTTGCTTTGGGTAACCACATGCTTCTGCTAGGATGATCTCAGAAGTCTTGTACATAAGGTAAAACAAAATAACTAACAGAGGAGGGCATTGGAAATAGCCTGTAGTGGTTTAAAGGTAAAGGGGTCACTGACTTGCAGTAGCTAAAAGAGCATTTGAAAAAGAATGAACCTGGGAGAAGCATGGAATTCATCTCCTTCAAAGGTGGCTTTTAGAACATAACTTTGAATTTGTGGTAATAATTTGTGGTAGAGTAATATTTCAGAATCATAAACTAAGGAGCGGTACAGTCAACCAAGAAATGGGACAAGAGAGAACCATTTAAATTGCTCAGAAAATAAAGCCACAATGGCAACAGCCTTGGCAATTTTAATACACGAAAACGGGAGACTGCTGCACAGCATTAGAATCGTCTCCCTTCATCCTTACTATGTGCAGCAATGGGTACTGTCATCCTCCCACATCATCTGTAAGTGAAACTCAGAAAGAGATGATGGGGACATGTTGAGGGAGCCCTGACTAGTCATGGGCAAGATCATTTTTACTGTATACTGTTGTCATCTAACTGAAAAAATAATGGTATTTTCAGGATTTTGATTATAAGCTGCCCAGAAAAATTTTCACTTAGTCAGTACCATAATTTTAAAGTTGGAAGGTAATCCAGCTGAAAATAAATACGAATTTATTTGAGATGGTTAGTGCATCCTGCTACCATTGTTCGCATTGTTCTTTAATTGTGCCTGTGGCTCTATTAATAAAAGCCCAGAGACAGATATTGGGGTTCAACCTGAAGGTCAGAGAAGCAAAACAGTCAGCCACTGTCTCTTAACTCTTAACTCAGTCCGAAATGACAATCCTGCCTCTAGGTATCCTCAGAATGAGACTGTGTCTGAGTACTGTCTCCTCCTGTCTTATATTCAGGCATATATTAAATATGCCTTTAGTGCTGGGATTAAAGGCATGCACAATTACTGACCAGTTTCTATGGCAAAGCAGTGTGGCTGTTGGGCTTAAAGGTGTGTGTCACCACTGCCTAGACTGTAAGGCTGACCAGTGGTGCTGTTTTCCAGTCTGATTTTCAGGCAAGCTTTATTTATTAAAATACAAATTAAATATCACTACATATGCCTACTGCTCAAATAAGCAAAAATGATTCTGACTTTCAAAGTGGCCCAGAGGTTCACACAACTATTTCATCCCCCAGCTTCTTTTTTTTGAATGAAGTTTTTATTCACAGGTATCTACACAGAAAGGTAGCAAGTAAATCATTAAAATGAAACAGTGACCCTGAAATAGTTAAAATTATCTAAGAATTAAAAGTAGCTTTGTTGCTTTGTATAATGAAAAATATATGTTTGACTATTCTTTAGTCTTATAATACTGGTGTCCGTAAACAAACAATTGACATCTCTCTTAAAAAATGTAATGAAGAAAATTGAAGATAGAGAAGAATTATCAAAGATAGATTTTAACTCAGAATTTATCACTAATAAAATATTTGTTTTCACTGGTACACATTACTCACTTAGCTTTTTTTGAGTAACTTAATAAATATATTTCGTACTTGAATTAAAACATGTGAGCCAAAATTGACAGCACACCTTTCGTTCTTTTCTTCTACATCTTACAACATAATAAATCAAGGAGGCAATGATTTTCATTGTGTGGTTTGATTGTTTGGGGGTAACAGACAATCCCAAAGTGCCATGAATTTAATGGCCAAGAATATAGAGGTTGGGTGAATGACATTAAAGGATAGATTTAGCATGAATACATCAAAAGTTTGCTGTTCCAAGAGTAGTTTGAGACTCATGTTTACTACTGGATACTTGCCCCATAGAATGAATAAAGCAATTAAAAAACAGTATCTACCTATCATGTTCTTAACACTAAAAATTTGTTAACACAACCTTGCTGCCAGATACAACCTTTCCTTAGAAAGCTGATTAAATTATGGAAATCTTATTCTCAAGTACTAAGGGAGAGGCAGAAAACTGATGTTTACTCAAATTTTGTTCTCTATATCTAATACCTAGGATTGCGTGTGTGTGTGTGTGTGTGTGTGTGTGTGTATTTACACATGTTTGTGACCTCTCTTTAGTAAGCTAGAGAGAAATTAAGTCTTAGAAGATACTTTATGTGAAATCTGTGTCCCAGAAACTATTTTAATTATTGGATTATGAAGAGGAATAAAGAATATTTTTAAATGAAAAGTGTTTATTGATTTTTCCAGTCCAACCCATTCCTGTAACATGTTCAGAAGGAAACATGGATGAAGAAGACACAAATTTTCTTCTCATGAAACTCAGTTACTACAAGGAAAAAGAGAAATACAAAACGTGCAGAGTTTACATATGTAAATTTTACATTTATATAATATAATATATTATACAGTTTGAATATATTATTCAAATATATAATTCATATTGCATGGTGTATTATATAAAATAATATGTAAATAAAGATTTTTAAAATTTTCCACTTTAAATTGGCTAGAACGTAACATACACATTGTTACATATACAGTTACATGTCCATGGTAAGGTCTAAGAAGTTATCTAAGAAGTTAGAAATTGAAAAACCATTTTATAGTCAGTTTCTAGAGTGTGCCAATTGCAAGACTGGGAAGGTAAATTCTTTTATATACCAGAAGTAAAGAAGGAAAAAGATTCAAAGCATATATTTCATTTTTAATGTCACCTATAGAAATTATTTGAAGAACTGAGAAATATTTGAAGATACACACCCTATGTAGACATTTGTGGATACAACAAATGGCACCCTGTAATTATGTACACTTATTGCCAATTAAATAATTTTTGTGTAGATAAGGAAAGGAGGAAATTTTTAATAAAGTAAAATATGAATTCCCTCTCCCTCAGCATTAATTAGACATATAGTTAAAGAGATGAGTGTCAGGATGCACTTTTGCTTTTATGTCTATGAATGTTTTCCAAGCCTTAACTTTCCTGTCCTCATTAACATTATTTTGGTATGTGAGAGAATTATTAACTGCAAGTGACGGTATGTAGCTTAAATAGAAGAGCACCGAGGACATTCGTGTCACTGTGGCTTTCATATGTTTAGTTGGTGGCAGGTGAAACAGAGGTTAATACTGAGAGCTACAGTTTGAAACTAGGGAAAGCTCTGACGGCTATCCCTTTTCTACCAAGTAGGCAACCATGCAAGGTTTTCTTACAAGACACTTTTGGAATATACAAATACATCACACAAAAGCCTTACTGCAAGTCAATCATGTCCTAGAAAAAATGGGTTTTCCTATTCCTACAAATTGTCAGTTTAAGTTCCAAGGTAAAAAAGACTTGCCAGCTAATTGGCACATTTTTTAGAGACAGTCATAACAAAGGTACATTTCCCTGGGTGTACGTATTAGGAGACTTTGTGTTGGGATATTTAGTTATTTTCAGAGTTTGTCTTGTATTTTTCTAATTGTTTCATTTCCTTGTTCATAAACATTGTAAAGTAGCTATGATGGTGCCATTTGAGTGTGACTGTTTACAGAACTGAGGCATTTTTGGAAAAATTTATTCCATATCAGAGACAAAAACTGGACAGTGTTGCTCGTATCTTTGCTTTTCACATCATCCCAAGGGAAACATTTAGCTCTTTCTGATCTTCTAATGTATCAGAAATCGTAACTTTTTAAAATACAAGAGCAGTCACTATAAAAATCATTAGACACCCTTCCAACTGCTGTCTTGGAGTTAAGAAATTTTTCCTCTGTCAAGCTGCTTGTGCTGTTTCTAAATATCTAAATGTCTATTTTCCAAAGGCAAACACCAGTCAGGGGATCCAGTCAGTAGTATTACAATAAATAGTCTACAAATGATGTTGAGAAAAATATTTAACAAGCAAGAAAACTTGAAAAAAAAAACAAGCTATAGATAATACTTTCCTTGTTTAGGGCTACTATTGTTTTGCTGGTTTGTGCTTTTGCACTTACCTAAGTTGCTTTCAAAGGATATATTTACAGGAAAGTATTCTTCAGCCCTTAAAACTTTAGTTGTCTGTCGAAATAGAAACAAGAAAAACTATCAGTAGTTGCATATGTGTGCGTGTGTGTGTGTGTGTGTTGTTATGTATACATAGTAACCTACATTGAACAGTAGTTCGTATTTTATAGGAGATGAAAATTTATATGAACTTTTAAAATGAAACATAAAGACGTATATCCTCTGAAATTCTGACAGTTATATCTACTTTGCAAACTTAATTTGTAAATATTTCACATGGTATCAGAGTGACATTATTTCCTAGTTTTTCCTTCCCTCTTACTTTTGACAGATAGCCTTTACTTTGCCTTAATATTACAACATCCTAAAACTTATAGATATTTTGCCTCTCATATAGTTCCCATTTGCAAAAGGGTAAGGTAGTATCACAAAAATAAAATACAACATAATTTAAAAAAAATCAAACTATGTTTTGAAAATTTGTCAGTATGATACTACTATTTATTTAGTTATTTTCCTCAGAGATGTTTTGGCTATTTTTTCTTCATAATTGAGTAGATGACCTTTATTTTTTAAAATGTATGCTATTTCTTCCCATAAGAACTGCATTGAAGATAAAAAGAGACACAGTATAATTTTCATGATTATATGACACCGTTTTCAAACTTGAAGACTTGTTTACTTAGTGAGCCAATCGTTTCTCCCCTTTCCCTCCTTGTTGCAAGGGCAATCATGCCAAGCCTCATTCATATGGAAATGTATTGGAAACAAATTAAAATGGTATTAATGGAATTCAGTATGCAGGAAATTCTTACCAAGGCATCTATTTCTGATGCAATACTTCAAAAAAAATTTTTGTCATGTCCTTTCCTGAGCAAAGGTTACTGCTTTAATTAGCAATGCGTGTCTTCACATGCCATGTTCTTACATTTGGGCACATTAAACCTCATCTTCTTGCCTAGACCATATCAAAGACAAGATTCAATAATTGTTTCCATTCATTCTATGACATGGGGAAGGGGATTAGTCTTCTTTTGACTTTGCAAAGATTATTCTGAGTAATTTATCTCCTACTGGCATTTTGATAAAGGGAGTAAAATATTGTTGGGGTCCAATCTGGTACACAAGATGACACCAGGAAACTCACAGTTGTTTAACATAAACAACAGAAATAACCACGCAGCATATAGATACAGAAATGAATCATCACTTGTAGTCAATTGGTGCTGAAAAGGGAAAATGGCTGTAAAAGAGGGGAATATTTGGGAATTTCCTTTTGCACTGATTATGAGGTCTTGAATTTCCTGAGGGAATTTGAAGAAATGAGAAATCTGAGATCTGCAAAAGTAGAAAGGTTTCCTTTCGATATTTGAAAAGTTCTGTTGGAAATGAAATTATTTTGTCTCAAAATTTTATGTGATTCAAAATTATCTGAGTTTGAATAAATAGTATTTTATGGTATATGTATTAATAGAATCAGAGGTAATTATTATTATAAGTTTCATAGAATATACTATAATTTTCAGTATACTTCTATTTAGCAGACTTGAAAATGATGTTTTATATTTGCTGGAAAGTCAATTCAATTAGATATCAGAGAGGAAATATCATGCCACTACTTGAATACATACCTATAGCCAAAATTGATTTGAATTCAAGACCTGGAATAAGAAGTTTGGTGATACATATATAATATAAGTACATATAGCAACTTGTATAAGTATATACAATCACCCATACATACAGATCATTAATCTAGCCTATGTAGCTGTCCCTTGTCAACTACCTCAAATTGTCTAAACATCAGCGTACAATGTTTCATTTTTATGCTGTTAAATTAATTCACTGAAAGCAAGAGCTAGCACTTTAGAATACAATATCCTTGAATTAAGTTAACATATATGGGCCTATGAAACCCTGAATACTCTCTAAGGGCATAGCTTTTCCTATTAATTTTTATATATGTATACATAACATGTTCGTGTTTATGCATACACACACACACACACACGCACATATATATTTGAAAATGTGGACTTCAGAGAAGCAAAATGATTTGGCCAAACTAAAGGATCTTGAAGTATTTGGTGCTGAGAAGTGCTCCCCAGGAGTTGATTCATATAGTTTATTCTACTGAAGAATGAGTAGAACCAATGATTGTCTTTATCTATTATAATATGACAATGATGAGTAATATTATTTATCATAGTTATTTTGAGCAAGTTATGTTGAATAGGCAAAACCTAATGAAGGTGGAATTCTGAAATGTAGGACCAAGATTTTCACCTAAAAGGTGGTTGAGCTGTTGACCTTTAGAAGCAACTGAACACAGCATCCACACAGTGTTGGTTGTTATCACCTATTGCAATTAGTTTTGAAGAGTACACCAAGTTTCACATAAGAACACAGTCCAGTCAACTTCTGATTTGGCACTGGAAGACCTTACATAGAGGATTTGGTTATTGATACCTGGATTGATACCTGGTCCAAGAAGACATAGACAATTGATGCTTCTGCCTACTAAGTTAGTGGAATATATATATATATATATATATATATATATATATATATATAGCAATAAAATATTGATGAAGTGATAAAGATAAGTTCTGATCTCAGAATGTCTCTTTTTTTTAGGATTGCATCCCTAACCACTGTGTAACAAAACATTTCAGAGACATTCTATAGGGTGTTCTATCTTAGACATAAACAGATATCCTCCCACTTCATAGTGGTTTAATTTACAATAGTTTTATTTTCAGGTGTGGTTGCCACAGGGTCTCATGAATTCAAACAGTACTTCCAACCTAATATATAGCCTAGGCTAGCCCTTAATCTTGAGTCTTTGCTTCTAGGTGCACATTCTAGAATTATGGGAGAGCATAACCACATCCAGCTAATATAGCCTTTAGAATTTTTTACTTAACAGTGTTATAAAATTGATACACCTCCAGAATACTCTGTAGTTCAGATCTCAAATATTGATCATTCCCTGCTGAGCAACACAAACTTTGTTCTTTTCTTGACATCTTGGGCAAAGGTAGTAAGATATATTTCCACATCAGACATATGATCACAGGGACAAACAACCGCTATGCTACCAAAAAAAGGGGGTTGGTAAGCCCTATGTTCAGTTGAATAGATACACATGAAGTTTTGTCTTAAGATCCCAGATTCCCTTGGGTTTTCTAGAATATAATCCCATCATAATTTAAGCCACATCTACAGAGAAATCTGGGGATTTGTTTCTAATATGTTTGCCTTTGAAATCTTAGAAAGATACTACTTACGTGTGTGTGTGTGTGTGTGTGTGTGTTTATCCTGATAGTTTACTGAAAGCATTTATTAGTTCTAAGTGATTTCTGGTGGGGTTTTAAAAATCTCTTTTGTGTAGATCAGGATAGTTTGGCTTCTTTCATTATTGTGTTCGTTTTTTAATTTCTTATATCTTATTTTTCTAGCTATGGCTTCAAGTACTATGTCGATAATGGATACCTTTGCCTTGTTTTTCACTATTTAGCCTGATATCGGTTGTTGGTTTGTCACATGCCACCTTTATTCTGTTGACCGATGCTCTCACTTTGTCTAGTGTTTCCATGAATTATATCAATGGGATGTTGGATTTTCTTAAAGGACTTTTCTGAATCTATTGAGATGATTATTTAATTTCAGCATTTGAGTCAATTTGTGTGATGAATTATATTTATTGATTCTTATATGGTGAACCATCTCTGAATTTTTGGAATGAGCCAAAATTGATCATGCTGAATGATCTTATTAAAATGAATTTGATCTTAAATTTGCAATTTTTATAGCTATTTTGATAAGGAAGATTGGTCTATAATTTTATTTATTTGTTGTGCCTGTGCCTAATTTTGGTATCAGGATAATAGTGGCTTCATAGCAAGTGTGTGGAAACATTGGAAGGATGAATTACTTTTATATTTTAGGTAATGATTTGAGTGGTATTTGTGTTAGTCCTATGAAATTGTGGTAGAATTCTTTTCTGTGGAGAGAGTGACACCTAAACAATATTAATAGGAGTGTAAACTAGTATAGCCACCTTAAATATTAGTCCAAAAGTTTATCATAATACTAGAAATAGATTTACAGAAACTGGACTGAACCAGCTACCTTGGCTGGAGCAGGCCTGAGAGAGCAAACTGTACAGGAGTAGGACTGTGTCAAAGACTTAGGCAGGAGTAGGCCTGAGAAAGAAAACTCCACAGGAGCAGGAAGGGATCCAGACCAGGGACATTTATGGAAACAGGAATGAACGAGTGACTTGAGCTGGAACAGGCCTAAGACAGCAAACTCTACAAAAACAGGTACAGGGGAGCAACTATGAGGGAGTGGGCCAGAGCCAGAGACCTCTAGGTGTCCAGGCACAAGGCTAGGACCTCTGAGGGAGTAGGCAGGAACCAGAGACCTCTGTGGGTCCAGACATGAGTCTTGGACCTCCAAGGGAGTAGACCTGAGCCAGGACCTCTGTGGGTCTGGGCATGAGTCTGGGACCTTCAAGGAATTTGGCCTGAGCCAGGACCTCTGTGCATCTGGAAACACCTGAGTCTGGGACCTCTCAGGGAGAAGATCTAAGCCAGAGACCTTTGCAGGACCAACCCCAAACCAGGGACCTCTGCAAGAGTTGACTCAAATCAGGGACATTTACATAAACAGGACTGAGCCAGTGACCTAGGACAGAGAAGCCCTGAGAAAGCGACCACCACAGAACAAAAACAAACCCAGGAACACCAAGAGATCTCCAGGAACATGGAGTGACCAATGGCACTGACTTCACCATTAGGAGCAACCATCTGAGCCAGAACACGGAAACAACCTAGATGCACCTCAATGAAAGAATGGATAAAGAAAGTGTGGAATATATACACACTAGAGTACTACTCAGTGGTAAAAAACAATGACATCTTGAATTTTGCATGCAAATGAATGGAAATAGAGAACACTATCCTGAATGAGGTAACCCAGACCCAAAAAGATGAATATGGCATGTACTCACTCTTAGTGAATTCTAGCCATAAATGAAGGACATAAATGAATGAGCTTAGATCCTAGAGAAGCTAAATAGGAAGGTGAACCCCCTCAAAAAATACCATGTAGTTATCCTCCTGGATATTAGAAGTAGACAAGATTTCCAGGCAAAAAATGGAGAGTTTGGGGGTGGGGTGGGATGGGGATAAGAGGAGATGGGGAGAGAGAAGTGAGAAGGGGTGGATGGGGAGAACTTGGGGGAATGGGCCAGTTGGGAGGGAGGAGGAGTGGATATGGGAACAGGGAAGTATATATATTAATTAAGGGAGCCATTTGAGGGTTGGCAAGAGACTGGACTCTAGAGGGGTTCCCAGGTGTCCAAGGAGATATCCCCAGCTTGTTCCTTGAGCATCTGAGGAGAGGGCACCTGAACTGGCCCTATACTATAGCCTCTCTGATGAATATCTTTCATATTACCACAGAACCTTCATCTAGATATGGATGGAGATAGAGACAGAGACCCACATTGGAGCACTGAACTGAGTTCCCAAGGTTCAAATGAGGAGCAGAGGGAGAGAGAACATGAGCAAGGAAGTCAGGGCCGCAAGGGGTGTGCCCACCTACTGTGATGGTGGGGCCGATCTAATGGGAACTCACCAAGGCCAGCTGGACTGGGTCTGATGGAGCATGTGATCAAACTGTACTCTCTGAACGTGGCTGACATGGAGGGCTGACAGAGAAGCCAAGGACAATGGCACTGGGTTTTTTTTTCTTTTTTTTTCTTTTTTTTCCAGTTTATTTATTTTTTATTAAAAATTGCCATCTCCTCCCCTCCTCCTCCCCCTTCCCTCCCCTCCCCTCCACCCACACCCCCACTCCCTCCCTCTTGAGGCCAAACAGCCATCAGGGTTCTCTACACTATGTTGAGTCCAAGGGGGAGTTGGGAGGCACTGGGTTTTGATTCTACTCCATGTACTGGCTTTGTGGGAACCTAGTCTGTTTGGATGCTCACTTTCCTAGACCATGTTGGAGGGGGGAGGACCTTGGTCTTCCCACAGGGCAGGGAACCCTGACTACTCTTTGGACTGGAGAGGGAGGGGAAGGGAGATTGGGAGGAGGGGAAGGGAAATGGGAGGATGGGAGGAGGTGAAAATTTGTAATAATAATAATAATAATAATAATAATAAAAGGAAAAAAACAAAAACTAAACTAACAGGGTTGACAATCACTCATCATTAATATTCCTTAATATAAATGGACTCAACTTATGTATAAAAAGACAGAGGCTAACAGAGTGGATACGAAAACAGAATCCATCCTTCTACTGCATACAGGAAATACACCTCAACCTCTAAGACAGACATTGCCTCAGAGTAAAGGGTTAATAAAAAAAATTTCCAATTAAATGAAACTAGGAAATAAGCTGGTGGAGCTATCCTAATATCTAACAAAATAGACTTCAAACTAAAATCAATCAAAAGAGATAAAGAAGGACTTCTCATATTAATCACCGAGAAACAATCCATCAAGAGGAAATCTCAATACTGAACATCTATGCCCAAAATACAAGGGCACCAACATATGTAAAAGAAATCATACATTGACCCAGACACACTAACAGTGGGAGACTAACACTCTACTCTTAAAAACAGTATTAAAATTACTATTCAGGACTCTGCAGCACTTTACTTGAGACTAAATAATTCAAAGGAACAGAAACTTATTTTGATATAGTCTGGTGATCAAATGCCTTCGAGTTCTTTTCTTCTAACAGGGTATGCCCCTTTCTTCCAAAATATTATTGCCTAAAGAGAGGTAGTGATGGATTCTTTTAGGATATGAAGGATGGATAGTGGAAAAAAGGAAAAGTTTCTCCCCCGCAGAGTCTTTTGTACAGCAGAATTCACTTGTACAGGATGTTTCTCATAACTCAGTCACCAAATAGCCACAACTTTACAACTTTGGATGCTATTATGCTGAACATAAATGTTAGAGAGGACAAGAGCATTCAAACCATCTTGGTTTCTTTTGTTCATCATCGTTGTTGTTTGTCATTTTATTTTTTACTTGTGTTGTTACTTCCTGTGCTTCTTTTGAGATATTTAGGTAAACTGTTTACCAATGGCAGATACACAAGGAAAGGAATTTGTTCTTTCTACTGGCTCATTCTTAACTTACTTGCGCAACCTTGAAGAACAATTGAGATTGTTTGTGACACTAGAGATTTTTTGTTGAGTTTAAATGAACTAGCTTAGCTATGGTATATACAAAAGCTTAAAATTATTATTTACTAAGTGATAAACTTTTTTTTTTCTCTCATGGTTTATTTTTTTTTATATTTAAAAATTTCCATCTTCTTCCCTCCTCCTCCCCCCTCCCTCCCCTCCTTCTCCCCTTTCTCTCCCCTCCTTCTCCCCCTTCCCTCCCCTCCCCTCCACCCATACCTCCCCTCCCTCCCTCTCAAGGCCAAGGAGCCATCAGGGTTCCCCACTCTATGCTAAGACCAAGGTCCTCCCAACTCCCCCCAGGTCCAGGAAGGTGATCGACCAAGCTGAGAAGGCTCCCACAGAGCCCGTCCATGAAGAAGAATCAGAGCCCAGAGCCATTGTCCTTTGCTTCTCAGTCAGCCCCCGCTGTTGGCCACACTCAGAGAGACGGGTTTGGTCGCATGATCCATCAGTCCCATTCCAACTGGAGTTGGTGATCTCCCATTAGTTCTGTCCCACCGTCTCCATGAGTGAACGCACCCCTCTCGTTCCTGACTTTCTCCCTCATGTTCTCGCTCCTTCTGCTCCTCATCGGGACCTTGGGAGCTCAGTCCAGTGCTCCAATGTGGGGCTCAGTCACCTTCCCCATCTGTCGCCAGCTGGAGGTTCCCTCACGGTCCTGACTTTCTTTCTCATGTTCTCTCTCCTTCTGCTCCTCATCAGGACCTTGGGAGCTCAGTCCGGTGCTCCAAGGTGGGGCTCTGTCATTTTCTTCATCTAACGTCAGGTGGAGGTTCTATGGTGATATGCAAGAAATTCATCAGTATGGCTATAGGAACTGGCCTTTTCAGGCTCCCTCTCCTCAGCTGCCCAAGGAACTAACTGGGGGCGTCTCCCTGGAAACCTGGGAACCCTTCTAGGGTCAAGTCTCTTGACAACCCTCAGGTAGCTCCTTAAATTCAGATATATGCTTCCCTGCTCTCATATCCACCCTTCCTATATCCCAAGCACCCCATTCCTCCGAGCTCCCCCCGCTCTCCCCTTCACACTTTTCTCTCTCCATCTTCCCTTGGCCCAGTCTTGCCCAACCCTCAAGTTCCCAATTTTGCCTGGCGATCGTGTCTACTTCCAATATCCAGGAGGATTACTATATCTTTTTTGGGAGTTCACCTTCAAGGTGATAAACTTTTAAAATAAAATATTACCTTACATGCTTAAAAATCCTCAATATTCATTCACTGAGTACCTATTCAGTACTGTATAATATTCATATTCATAAATCCCCTAAATATCGATTCTTTTCTCTTTTTATCAATCTAAGATAAGTTAAGGTTGATTATCTTACTATTTGACCATAAGAAAAATAATCAGGGAGTCTATTTATTGGGCTGTAGATAATTTTGTCTTCTATAAGATCCTTAAATCCATATTCATGTGTGACAAATCTAGAATATCTAAGGAATAAAGAAAATGTCAGATGATTTTAATCATACTTTTTTCTTAATTCTACCAGATGATACATGTCAGTTGCACGTATCAGAACAAGAAAGCAGTTCTCTGATTTTCTTCATGACTCTCATTTAGGAGACTGTGCTTTAAAAAGCCATATATTCTTAAATTCATCTCTTCCATCTTCTTTCCCTTATAAATGCATCAGTACCCCTCTCAGGAATTTAGAAACATTAATCCTCTTGTCAGCTTCCTCTCCAAACATACATTCCAGAGAGCTGCTAATTTAATTTTCATTCTGTTTAGTTTCATTTCTTCCTTCTTGGGATTCCTGTGTGAAAGAGCTTTTAACAGTCTCCTCTGGCATATGGTGCATATGCCTGTGGAATAGGGAACCAGCTTGAGTACAACATGAATAAAAATAAACCACATGGAACTGAACTCCAAACTTTTTGGGAGGTCCTCAGTGCTGGTGCTGTTTTTGTTTTCTGTCTTTCATTCTTTTGCTTGCACATGTCACCAATGCCTGTTTGGAACCAGAGATAAAATCCCCTCAAATACACAAAGACATCAAGAAAGATGACAGTGTTCTTCACAGCAAAGGATCAAGCAAGACCTATGAGCTGTGAAAATTTCTTCACCTCAAGAGATTTTTTTCTTCCTGATCAAAAACTCATAGGAAAGGATGAGACTCACTAAATGTGTTTCTCTAATAGAGGAAATCAGCAACTTGTTTTTGACATTATGTTATAAAAGAGACAAACAGGAAATAGCCGGCCACATACTAAAGAATAAAAGCCCCCAAAGCCAAATATTTAAGTCTCAGCTACTCAAGAAGCAATGGAAATAAAATGGAATTTTCTACTGAAATCCCTTTGGCGTTATATTCCTGCTGAATGTTTTCAAAACACACTGAGCAGTCTTCATCCCTAGGGTTTGGCTTTCTCTCTTGATTTATGTGTTTATGCATGTTCAACTACTCATTGTATTGTCTATTATAAAACAAAAATCAGACAGTTCACATGGGTTGGGGTCCAGGTGATTCACAAAGTGATTCAAGATGTGGGTGTGCAATGATTTGGTGCTGGATCAGTGTTTCAGCCCGTGTGGGAGCAGGGAGGGCAAGCATATGAAGAACTGAAAGGGAGAAAGAATCTATAGGGAGTGACTTTCTTGTGTGAAACTTGCTAATCCAGCGTTGAGGTCTGCCATGTCTGTACTTTGCTGTTTGATTGATAATTAATCAGAAATACAATTAACAAGTTTTGTCAGAAAAAAAAAAACAGAGACAGGCAGAGAAATTGATTATTGTTTCGATGATTATAAGTTTGATGGGGTGATACACAGACAAGAATTTAAAAGAACATGGAAACCACTGATCAAAATAAAGTCACCATGCTTGCTGTTACTTTCAAGCCACCATGACTGTCGTAGTGACTTCAAGGAGAACATGGGATGTTACTCATCAGGAGACAAGTTTAAACATCAAGAAGATGAAGTCGGTGACAAGCACATAAAGGATGAGAATTGGAGCATGCTGGAAATCGGCACCCATCCTCTGCTACGGGTGAAAGGAAGAAAACTTTTATTTGAAATATGGTTTATCTAGAATGGAGGAGGCACACTGAAATGTCTTGCAGAGAGAAAAGTTAATAGCAATAAGTATAACAAACTGCCCATATACTACACAATGGTGGTCCCATAGGAAGGCGGTGATCATTTTAAACAAAATAACCTTTTAGTCTACAAAGAAAAATGCTCCTTCCCTCCATAAAATGATGGGTAGGAGAAGGGGAGAACCCGGTAGGAGATTGGAAGAGGTTAAACACAATCAGAATATGTTATAGGGATTTTCAGTTAAAATTGACTTTTCTGGTGTAAAATATGCAACCATGCAAGCATGGATTCAAGGAGAACGGAGAAGTCTAACTTCAAGAGACAAGGAGTCATGAGAAGTCAGATTGCCTGAACTGATCTCTTGAGGAAACTGATATGATTGCTTCAGTTCCTTTAAAAACACTCTACAAAAGCAAACAGAAAAGCAAAGAGCAACAACAGCAAATACCAATGCACACAGACAAACACAAATGCCCTCACTAGCATCTAACCTATAACGTCATGTTAGATGAAGAGGAAGTGTTAGAGGTATTTGAATAGCATAAGTTTTAGGAAGTTAACAAAGCTATTCTTCGGGGTTCAATATGCAAGTTGGAAATGGAAACTACTATATGAAGCACAGATTTATTCATCTGGTAAGTGCTGAATCTTTTCTATTTGCATAGTATGTTCTCTTGAACAGTTTCAGTTGGAACTGATTTTATATTTGAGAATAGATGAAACATGTACTCAGGCTAGCTGACGGTAGTCTGTGAAGAGTGGTCTCATCCATGCTTTGACGAATGTTCATTTCAGCCCGTCAGCATTTCTCTCTGGGCTGAGTGGGTTTCGGTGACATAGATCACCTATATTACAGAATACAATATGTTTGATAATAAACGTTTAAGCTCTATTTATCTGGCTACACATTCGACACCATTATTTTCTTGGATATACCAGTAACTTAACTATTGGGGAAGATAAAGAGTGATGTCAGAAGATACTTTGAAAAGAATTTGATACTTAGAATAAAAGTGGAATTGGATCACCTAAATTCATTTTCTCTGGTGTGCTTAGCGGTATTATATTGATTGATACTATCTTTCGCTGATCTCATACATAGGCATAGGGTAACTTTATGTGTGTTGTGAGCTATAAATGATTGTTTCCTTGTCACCAAAGAAAGTATACTGCTTGAGCCGAAAGACATCTGGTAATTACAGGTGATTTTTCCAATGACAGGGAAAAGAGAGAGGGGAAGTAATAACACCCTTCTGCTGCAGGATTTGAAGCTGTGTGATGATTTCTAGATAATTTATGAGCAGCTGGCCTTCTTTAGATGTAAATGTGACTAAGGAGAGTATTTCGCAATTCTGGATTGGAGGTAAAATGCACAAAATACTAATTACTTGTATTGTATTTTTGTGACAATCGACGTTCAAAAGAGCTGTGTGAGCCAAGCTGGAAAAGTGAGATTTTTGTGATATGTGTATGTGTTTGTGTGTGAGCTGTGTGTGAATCCGCGCATGTGTAGCATTTGGTGCATGTGTCTGTTTAACTGTGTGTTTGAGTGTATGCATGCAGTATGAGTTATGTGGTATCTATTCATATATTTATGTATGCTTCTGGGGTGTGAAGAATGTGTTGTGTATATATTTTGTGGTGTATGTGGATGGGCATTTGTCATGAATGCGTGAGCAGAATATGCTTTGTGTGTGCATCTATTTGTGGTAAATAGGGGCATGTATGTGTAGATGTATAGAGTATTTGGCATCTGTGTGTATAGTATTTGTTTTTTGTTCGTAGAATGTTGTGTGAGAGATGTGTTTGCATGTGTGTTTTGGTGTGTAAGTATAATGTGTGTTTATGTGTGCTTGTATGGTATATGATTTGTGTGTGTAAGTGGTGTGCACTCATACATACCATACATAAATACACACAAATATGTAATGATAATTATGATCAGTGTCTCAGAAATGCCATTTATTCGAGTTTGAGGAATATTCCTGTAGTTCCTCAACTAGTTAGTAGTGGAACTGATCTTTCTGTATCCTACTAATTTTGCTTTATCACGCAGTAAATATCCTTGCCTCTCCTGTATTCTTAGATGTATGCTTTATTGTGTGTACCTGTGATTCTTTTACATGGAATTTGAACTATATCTTGACATAAAGTAATATTCATGAATTGGCACACTTATGAAAGTGATTGGATCAAGACGGACACAAAGATATAGAAGTATAAAGTTATTGTTATTTAATTATTGAGGGAGGTAATTAAATAAATAAAAGATGAAAGAGCATCTGGCCACATAACTAATTTTACTCATCTTGAGAGGAACTCAAGACTTATTGGCTAAAAAAGAATTTATTTTTGCAAAACACCAGGCAAAATACTGGATCAAATTTATCTGACTTTGTTGCTCCTTTTGAATTCAGCAAGTTGAAAAGTGAAATTCCGTAACATAATACAATTTTGTTTGAGATTTGTGTTGTTTATAATGAAAAGGAGTGGGAATAATGAATAAGTGTTACTTTTATTCAGAAGCAAATTTCATAATCACATTTTATCTTAAGAAAAAAGGACTTCAGATTCAAAAAGGAATAATGATGAACATCTTAGCAAATTTAAGCTATTGGTTATCTCTCTTTAGTAAAACATGTTTCCTACTCAAAATTTAAGCAGAATGGCTGGAGATTCATGGAATATTATCGCAGCAAGATTTAACATCATTGTTTTGGACTCTGAATGCATGCTGATGGGTGTTAAATTTTCATTGCTGATTTCAAATAATTTATATAGAAGAAAATAAACAAAAATATGGAGTTTATGATGTATTCAACTATGCCAGAGTGTCTACAAGATTGATTATCATATTATATTTTTGTAGTTAGCATTTTTTTGTTGGCTCTCATAACCTACCATTGTTTCTCTCCACACAGTGGTATCTTTATGTGATGACAGGTACTACTCTTGGTTGACACAAATTCAGGATGGGAGACAATATTATTGTTCAAGAGTGAAAAAAATTAAGTTTTTACAAGTCAATTTAAGAGCACCTCTCATTAACCCAAGAATATTAGGGGTGTCACCCGAACAGAAAGTATATTAGTATTCTGACAACATAGACCAGGCATTTTTTTGTTGTTGTTATTATTCTCTTGGGCTGTTTTTATACTAGTATGGGGTACCTAGATCCATGGTAGGACTAAAATTAACTTCAAAAGTGTTTATAAATACTTGGATGCTAGCAGAGTCACTACATCCCATATATTTTCTTCTTTATCAATTATTTGCAATGAACAATGGAATGTTCTAAGTTAACATCATGCATTCAGAGTCAAAAAGAAGGACATGGATTAATCAGTCCAAGAAAATGTGAGGTGCAACCATTCTCTCCCCATGTCCCACAGGGAAAACGACAGTGTATCAGAAAGATGCTGAACAAAGAGGATCCATATCACACCTGAGAAAACATGATCTTAGAAAACATGTCTTGTAGGAAATTACTGCTAGTTGTCAATTTGAATAAATTATAGCACATGTAAACCACAGATAAAGGATTATTTCAATTGAAATCAGTAGAAGTGTTACTACAGGAAACTGGCATGTGGATTTACATGTATTATGTAGGACAAAACTGCCTTCAGTAAAGGCAGGCATTGTGTAATTTGTTCTAGTACATATACATGAAAGTTAAAAGAAAAGTAGATTATCTTTTTGTTTTTGTTTTTCTTGTTCTAGAGTCAGTCTATATCCTTATTTTAGTCTTGAGTATCCCAGCATCCCATTATTTTTTTGAAGGATTCGTACATGTTTCCCAAGCTTATTGGGTTTTTAGCTTGAGGATCAAAACCAAATCACTGACTCTCAATGTTGACATTTGCAGAGATATATTATTGACATACTTCTTTAACTCTCCAGCTTGTCATTCATTGTGATAACATAGAGTTTAATCTCAATAATCACATATGTCATTTCTCCCAATTAAATACCTCTATATATATATATATATATATATATATATATATATATATATATAGAGAGAGAGAGAGAGAGAGAGAGAGAGAGAGAGAGAGAGATTTCATTAGATGTTGAAAAATCATTTGACAAAATTCAACAACCCTTTATCATAAAGGTCTTGGAGAGATGAGGAATATAAGGATCATACCTAAATATAATAAAAGCAATATACAGCTGGCCGACAGCTAACATCAAATTGAATGGAGCAAAACTCAAAGACATTCCACTAAATTATGGAACAAGACAAAGCTGTCCACTCTTTCCATATCTCTTCAATATAGTGCTTAAAATTCTAGCAATAACAATAAGACCACATAAGGAGATCAAAAGGTTTTGTATTGGAAAGAAAGAAGTCAAACTTTCATTATTAGCAGATGACATGATAGTGTACATAAGTGATCCCTAAAACTCTACCAAAGAACTCCTACAGCTGATAAATACCCTTCAGTGATATGGCAGGATACAAAATCAACTCAAAAAAATCAGTAGCCCTCCTATACATGAAAGATAAAGAAGCAGAGAGGGAAATCAGAGAAACATCAAAGTTCATGATAGCCACAAATAGCATAAAGTATCTTGGGGTAACACTAACCAAAGAAGTAAAAGATCTCTTTGACAAGAACTTTTTGAGGGTTGGCAAGAGACCGGACTTTAGAGGGGTTCCCAGGTGTCCAAGGAGATGTCCCCAGCTTGTTCCTTGAGCAGCTGAGGAGAGGGCACCTGAACTGGCCCTATATTATAGCCACTCTGATGAATATCTTTCATACCACCATAGAACTTTCATCTGGCGATGGATGGAGAGAGAGACAGAGTCCCACATTGGAGCACTGAACTGAGTTCCCAAGGTCCAAATGAGGAGCAGAAGGAGAGAGAACATGAGCAAGGAAGTCAGGGGCATGAGGGGTATGCCTATTCACTGTGACAGTGAGGACCTATCTAATGGGAATTCACTAAGGCCAGGTGGACAGGGTCTGATGGAGCATGTGATCAAACCGTACTCTCTGAACGTGGCTGACATGGAGGGCTGACTGAAAGCCAAGGACAATGGCACTGGGTTTTGATTCTACTCCATGTACTGGCTTTGTGGGAACCTAGTCTGTTTGGATGCTCACCTTCCTAGACCTGGATGGAGTGGGGAGGACCTTGTACTTCCCACAGGGCAGGGAACCTTGAATACTCTTTGGACTGGGGAGGGAGGGGAAGGGAGATTGGGAGGAGGGGAAGAGAAATGGGAGGAGGAGAGGAGGTGAAAATTTGTAATAATAATAATAATAATAATAATAATAATAATAATAATAATAATAAAGGCATTGGAGAAAGAAATTGAAGAGGATATCAGAAAATGGAAGGATCTCCCATGCTCTTGGATTGGTAGGATCAACATAGTAAAAATGGCAATTCTACCAAAGGTAATCTATAGATTCAATGCAATCCCCATCAAAATCCCAACAAAATTCTTAACAGTTCCTTGAGAGAACAATAATCAACTATATATGGAAAAACAAAAAACTCAGGATAGCCAAAACAATCCTTTACAATAAAGGAACTTTAAGAGGCATTACCATCCTTGACTTCAAACTCTATTACAGAGCTACATTAATGAAAACAGCTTGGTACTGGCATTAAAAACAGAGATGTTGACCAATGGAATTGAATCAAAGACATGAATATTAATCTACAAACATATGAACAACTGATTTTTGACAAAGGAACTAAAATTATACAATTGAAGAAAGAAGGCATTTTTAATAAATGGTGTTGGCATAAGTGGATGTCAACCTGTAGAAGAATGAAAATAGATCCATATCTATCATCATGCACAAAACTCAAGTCCAAATGGATGAAAGACCTCAATAAAAATCCAACCACACTGAACTTGATAGAAGAGAAAGTGGGAAGTAGCCTGCAATACATGGCCACAGGAGACCATATCCTACATATAACCCCAGTAGCACAGACAATAAGGGCAACAATGAATAAATGAGACCTCCTGAAACTGAGAAGCTTCTCTAAAGCAAAGGGCACTGTCATTAAGACAAAAAGGCAACCTACTGACTGGGAGAAGATCTTCACCAACCCCACATCAGACAAAGGTCTGATCTCCAAAATATATATAAAGAACTCAAGAAACCAGACATTAAAATTCTAAATAACCCAATTAAAAATGGGGTACTGAACTGAACAGAGAATTCTCAACATAATAAGTTCAAATAGCCAAAAGATACTTAAGGTCATGTTCAACTTCCTTAGCAATCAGGGAAAAGCAATTAAAATAACTTTGAGATACCATCTAACACCTGTCAGAATGGCTAAAATCAAAAACACCAATGATAACGTATGCTGGAGAAGATGTGGAGTAAAGGGAACACTCATCCATTTCTGGTGGGAATGCAAACTTGTGCAACCACTTTGGAAATCAGTATATTTCCAATTATTTTGGTGAAGTTCATACAATGTCATTATTGATTTTCAAATTAGAGAATTATTTTTAGCATGTCTTTTGACCTGTTGAAAAACATCTTCATTGCCTTAGTATATAAAAGATTCTTGATATATGAAAAATGATTACTTTTTGAGAAGAGGAAAACTAAAGTTTAAAATTTCATATGCACATGAGTCAATAGCTAGGCTTTGTGTCAAAATCTAATTGTGTCAACGTTCTCTGACTTTTATATCTAATTAAATTGTTTTTCTTTTTGTAAAATATTTATTTATTATGTATACACTATTCTGTCTGTGTATGCATGCAGGCCAGAAGAGGGCACCAGACCTCATTCCAGATGGTTGTGAGCCACTATGTGATTGCTGGGAATTGAACTCAGGACCTTTGGAAGAGCAGGCAGTGCTCTTAACCTCTGAGCCACCTGTCCGGCCCTTAAATTGTTTTTCTAAACAGTCACTTTAGTATATTTACCTATGGGAAATCTTGAAATGCCATTAATTATATATTTATACTATACTTTCTGACCACTGAATGAATTAGCTTTGATTATGAGGGTTTTTTTTTTTTTTTGATCAAGTTAAGCCCTTTATTTTATTTTAACCTGTCTGTTTGGACAAAACCAATGCAAACATGCACGAAGAAATAGCAATCGCATATTCTACTCAAAGATTAAATAGAAGTTGAAATTTCAAAAATACAGTCATTAAAATAAACTTCTGTGTTTCTACAAGCTCACATTGCCCATGCCTTAATTTTTGTTTATTTCACTTCTTTTATTTAGTATGTGGTTTTATATATCAAACCCAAGGCATTATACATGCTTTATAAATGCTCTATTTCTTAGATACATGACCAGCACCATGATGAGACATTTCTATTAGTGTGTATTTATTGTACAAGTCAAAGATCATATTATGCCATTTTTATATAAGAATAAAATGACTATTGATCATAGTAACCCTCTTTATTACTCTCTCATGCTCCTCTTATTTTTTATGCCTTATTCTTCAACATGTTGAGTACATTCTCTTTAGCATCATGACATTTTTCTCTATGGCTTTTATATCTGAGTGGAAATAACTGATAATTATTTTTGATACTGACTTACTTGACATATAATGTCGAACTTCCCTTTGATACCTTTTTTCAGTAAATTGTTATTTGTTATTCCCATTTATGGCTAAACGTTGTTTGTTTTGAAATAGTACTTTAATTGTGTGTTGGTTTGTGTTTATGCTGCATTTATTTAACACATTTGTGTTACATTTGTTTCATCTTGCCTGCCTAAGGCACCAGCTTGCTCTAATAAAAAGCTGAACATCCAATAACTAGACTGTAGAGAGATATGTGGGCTGACAGAGAGAGCAAGTAAGACAAGCAATCCAGGCTTTCAAGAGAAGAGTATAAGGAAGAAAGAGAGAGACTCCCTGAACCAGCAAGGCATCAGCCAGCCAACCAGACATGGAAGTAGGAAACATAGGACACACAGAATGAAAGAAATTTAAAAAGGCCCAAGGCAAAATATAGATAAAGAGAAATATGTTGAATTAAGTTATCAGAACTATTGGGAAAAGCATAAGATAAATCCAAGCATTCAGAACTAATAAGTCTCCCTGTCAATACTGGGCAGTTGGTAGGTAACACGAAAGAAAGCCTGCTACAGTTATTTTACTGGTACGGATAGCACATATTATTTATCCATTCATCATCTAAGACAACTAGAGCCACAAATCCATGGGCATACAAGTATCTATAAAGTAAGCTGGCTTTGATTCCTGTGCTATACACTGAGGAGTCACGGGCCTTGATGATGTGGAAGTTCTCTGTATACTATTTTGAGGAATGGCAGTACTGACTTCTATACTGAATTTTCACTCACAGTGAGTAAGATTCCCCCACTTATCATCACATCTCAAGATTTCTTGTTTGTTTTCCTCATCATTGTGACTCTGGGGATAAGATCAAATGTCAGATTAACTTTGCTTTGCATTTCCCTTGTGGGTCATGAAATCCTACAGTTCATGTATGTACTCTTTAGTCATATTTTAATTTTCTCAAAAATATCTTTCCACTTCCTATTGTTTAGTATGTTTGCCTTTTCTTATTGAACTTTTTAAAAATTATTGTTATATTGATCTAAGAATACTATTTTTTTCATTTTATGCTCTCATATAATACAACCTGACCAGATTTTACACCACCTCCACTCCTCCCAGGCACCCTACCTCCCCCTTTTCCCAGATTCACCTCTCCTCCAGTTCCTTTCAGAAAAGAGAATGCCTCCCAGGGATATAAACTGCATATGCCATAACAAGTTACAATAGGACTAGGCATAAACTCCCATATCAGGGCTAGACAAGACAACACATTTGGAAGAAAATGGTCCCAAGAGCAGGCAAAAGAGTCAGAGACACCCTCACTAATAGCAGTCCTGCAAAATACCAAGTTAATAATCAACTTTTATAATACATACACACCCATACATATATATTTCTTAAAATTCATAATTCTCCATTGTTATATTCTGGTAATAAATAAATTTTTGCCAAGTTCAACACTAGAACTAATATAACAAAATCCTACAAATTTAAGACATTAAGAATTTTAGTTAAATGTACCTCTCAGGCTGAAGTACACTTCTATACTAGCCATGACAGTACAAAATAAAAATATTCTAAATTCTTTGTTTTATGGTATTTATAATGCTATTATCTATGTGTGTTATTAGATCTGAGTGTAAATAGCAAAACATGAGTTAGCCTTTTCAATTTAGATTCAAAGTTCTCCTTTCCTATACCATTTACAATAAATGACATACACAGCAACTCTCTGGTATTCAATAGAATATGTGACATCTGACATTTGATGAGAAAATGCTAACATAAGAATTATGATAAGGTGAAATTTAAGCAGGTGACTCAATTATTGGGATTATCCAATTATAATTAATATCTTCAAGAAAATTGTGAGACAATGGATAATTGTTCCCAAAATATTAAAGCCAGTAAAACCTGATTGTCATTTATAAAACTAAAAGCAAATGCAAAATTGTAAAATTAAACTCATAGAGCTAAAGAGCTGAATCAGTAGTTAAAAAAACTGGCAGTTCTTTCAAACGACTCAGTTTTGAGTTCTAGTGACCAAATAATAGTCTACTGTCTGTAACTCAAGTTCTAGGGTATTTAATGCTTTCTTCTGGCCTCCACAATCACCAGGCAAGCTCATGGTGCAATGTTAAATAGGTAGATAAAACATTCGTTGGCATAAAAAGTAAAGATAAAACATTAACAATAAAGTAATGTTATAAACTCAGTATAGAAATTAAACTATTGTCTACAGACAAGATACAATGATAGCAATATGAGATAAATGATAATATACATACATAATAAGTCATGGGCAACACCTATATTCCAAAAAGTAAAAGACAAAGAGTTAGTGAATAAAATAATATTTTTATAAATCCATATATATATGTGTGTGAGAGAAACAATATTTTAAAAGAAATGAAAAATTATCTGGTACTAAAAAATACAAATTGCCTACCTTATAAAACTGCTTCAATCCAAAAACAACAGATATTCAAATAATTATAGCTAAATGTATTAGATATTATTAATTTCAATATCAATGGGAAATTCTCTAAAAAATATGAGAGACACAAACTTCATAGTTTGAAGTCAATAATCATGTATACCTAGCACCTCAAAAGAAACAAATAATTCTTAGAACAGAACAAAATTATTGAACAAGTAAATGACATTATTGCTGTTAAACTCCAAATAATACAAGGAAATAATTTTAAACTGACAATAAAAAAGTATAGTATATGCAAAAGAGATATTTCTCATTAGTAAGCTCACACTAAAGAGAATACTTGAAGAAACATATTTAAGGCCATGATGAATAATCTTAAATAGAAAATCAAAAAAATATGAAGGAATAAAAAGATGATAATAAATCTTCTGGCATATGCAAATAACAGCCAAAATGATAATAATGTGATTATTGGCAAGAAGCATTTTGAGCACAGTAAGTACAATATAGGTTGGTGAGAAGCACAAAAAAACTTATTGAATGAAACCATAAACTGTTGCAAAACTATATTATTAATATTATATAGGAAAAATCAAAATAATCCTAAAGTTAGGCATTAAACTTAAGCAGATTTAGTAAGATTTTAGATAGGGAAATATATAAACATGCATTTTCCATACTATGAACTAAAAACTATCAAATCACATTTTAAAATGTTGTTTTTACAATAGAATAGTGTGGGAATACAGAGAAATAAATTCAATAAGAAATAAGCATACCTTTACCTGTGAAATTAAATCTGACTGAAAGGAACTAAGGAGACATAAACAAGTTTTATTGTGTTCATATGTTGAAAAGAGGCATTGGAAATATATCCATTCTTTATTAATTAAGATTTATATTCAAGGCAAAACAAAAGAAAAAATTAGCAGGTTTTTAAATCTCTCTCTCTCTCATCTTTTCTCTATTTGTATGTGGGAACAAATAATCTCATCTTAAAATGCGCATGGAAATAAAAAGGGCCAAAATAACCAATGTAATCCTAAAAGAAAACGAAGTTGGAAGGAGTCTGTTATCAGATATCAAGGCTTACAATAATGCAACAAAGATTAAGAACATGTGTTTTTAAGCAATGATATACACAGTTCTGAATGAAAAAAAGAATAATCAAACAATAGATTCATATGTCTATAATTACCTGATTTATAGCAAAAGTTATACTCAAGTGCTGTAGGGTAAACTTCTTTTTACTTTTTTAGGGTGTGGGAGGAGGGGTATGTGTGTGTGTGCTTTGTTTTGTTTTAAGTAAATGAGAACCCAGTCAACTAGAAAATTAAAAGTCCATATGCAATAAAATTGAATTTGTCTGATAACTTATGGTGAGAGGAGAAATCATCCTTATGAATTTGGTAGGAAGTGATGTCTCAGACAGCACATTGAAGAGTTTCAACTGTGGCCTTGGAGCCATGGGTCTGTGGTTAAGAATACGTTTTGTTGTTGCACAGTATCCTGGATCAGTGCCGAGCACTCACAACCACCGGCCACTCCAGTTCCATATGACTTAAAATCCTCTTCTGACCTCCGCAGGAACAAAGCAGTCTTGTGGAGAGCATTCATACATTGATACATGCAGGCAAATGCTCATATACATAAAAATAAATAAATAAATCCAAATAATTAATAAAATTAAAAGCACCAACCATGAAGTGAAATGATACCTGTTTATGAAAATAATCTCTTTGCTTTTTATTGTGAACCAAGAGTCTATAAAAATCATAAAACATATACCCTAAATTTTGTTTATAAATGTTTAAGGGCTATCACATAAATTGAATGACCCTGTTTTTCATAGCCTCCTACAAGGGTAATAAATATAAAGCTATTATATAAGAGAATATACTTATTATTAATATATAACTAAAATATGTGTATATATAAAAAATATGAGGTTTTCCCCATTACAACAACCAAGGTGTCAACTCAAGCAAAAATAATAAAGCACAAAGATTGTAACATTTTCCTCCAAGGGATAAACAAATTCTGATAGATGTGCAGAAAATATTTACTGACATTATTAAGGAACACAAATGAAATATTACCAAGTGAATCAGTACCACAAAATCCATATAAAAATTTGAATGCTGAAATGCTAACCATGCCAAATGCTTAGGTTTAACTGGACTTCACTATTTTGTTTTTATTTCCTTTCTTTCTTTCTTTCTTTCTCTTTCTTTCTTTCTTTCTTTCTTTCTTTCTTTCTTTCTTTCTTTCTTTCTTTCTTTCTCTTCCTTCCTTCCTTCCTTCCTTCCTTCCTTCCTTCCTTTCTTTCTTCCTTCCTTTCTTCTTTCTTTCCTTCATTTTTCTTCCTTTTTGTTTTGTCATTTAGTAAAAATGTTTTGGAAAGCCATAAAGTCAAGAACCCCATGAAACTTAAAGCTAGAATTATACAAATGCATTTACCATTCTTACTCCTCGTAGCAAACTAATGGAATTAAAACATAAAACTAACTAAAGCTATTGCTTAGAAAATTTATAATTATGCTATTTATAACTTTAAACTGAAAGTCACTCAAAGCAAATAATAATCATCAAATGGATAAATGCAACCTATATTTTCCTTTAATTGCTGTTTCATAGAGCGACACAGTTGTTATCTGCAGAAGGTAAGTGGGTCTCAGTGTTAGAATACTAAGCAAAGGGAACATGAACATCATCTGCTTGGGATGAAGGTCAAAATGATGAAACAAATGTCTGATATGAGAGCAGAATGGTGGTCTTTAGAACAGTCACTGTGTGGAGGAAGGAGGCATGCTTCTAACGGACACTTGAAGTACAGCTTACAACTCACTGATTAAGGGGCCCAGAATAAAACTGTCATATTCTTGAGTCAGATTAATTAGGAGTTTATTACCTGGGGTTTCTCTTAATGCATGATTTATTAGTAAAATATTATCATTCAGATTCAGAATAATAATATTTAATGACATGTGTGTCTATGTTGTATGCGTGGTCAATGAGTTTTTATATATTAGTCTGCACATGTGTGCACACATATGCTTACACCTGTGTTCACACACCTGTGGCACACGAAGTTGACATCGTATGGCTTGCACCCATTTTACTTTTGATGCAGAATCTCAAAGTGTACTTGGCATTCCCTTTTGTACCTGGTCTGGCTGGCCTCAGTCATTTGTCTCCATCTGCCCAGTGCTAGAGAAACACGTGAGCACTGCCAAGCCCCTCTTCTTGCATGGGTTCAGGGATCAGAACTCAAGTTCTCAAGCTTGCATGTTAAACGCTTCAACTACTCAGCCATTTCTTTGTCCCAGTTCTTGACCAAATCACATTAGGATGGTACCAGTAATTCATTCCTGCAGTTGTGATATTATGTGCATTTCCTTTGTTATCTAAGTTACTTTGGTTTTGTAATTAGATAATGAGATCTCTGGAGGCAGAGAACATAAGTATGTTTTTCTTATATCTTTAGTTATAACATTCATGCTATTTACCTCATGTAGTATACAGGCAATACTTTGTTTCTTTTTTGAGTACTTAACTCAGTAGTAGGATGAAAAAGGCAACTTAAGCAATTTTATCATTTGCAAATGGGTCAACTTGTTGTTTTCCATGTTATCCAGAGCAACGTGCATACACACTGGAACCAGTATGAAAAGTCTATAGCATGGCAACTATTCTAGATGCTTGAGATTATTAAATTACTGACTGAGACATAGACAAAAAAAGGTTCTGCTATTGTCTTAATTACGGCTTCTCTTTCTGTGAATAGACATCATGACCATGGCAACTCTTATAAAGGAAAATATTAAATTGTAGTGACTTGAATATAGTTCAGAGGTTCGGTATTTATCACCATGGTTGAACATGGTGGCATGCAGGCAGACAGGGTGTGTGGGAGAAGTAGCTGAGAGTCCTTAATTTGTAGGCAAGAGGAAATGGTCTAAGACTCTGGGTGTGGGTTGAGCATATATGAGACCTCAAAGCCCACCTCCACAGTAACACACTTCTTCCAACAAGGCCATACTCACTCTAACAAAGACATGCCTCCTAATAATGTTACTCCCTTTGGGGGCCAATTTCTAACCTGAACAGACGTTATAGGGTTCATATTTTGTTAACAACAATCAAAAATTCACATTTTGTTTTTATTTACAGTAATCACGTATACAAAAGTATAAAATTATATATATATTATATATACTATATATATAATATATATATATGAATTTGATTTAATGAATGGCTAGATTGGCAAGAAGTATTTATTTGCTCCCATATATAAAAACTGAGATAAAGTCTGCCTAAAATTAAAACAGTAGTTGTTAGAGACTGAAAAAAGTGAGTTCAGGTTGAGAGAAAAGGAGGTAGATTTTATTAGTTTAAACATGAACACCCAATGAACTACTACTGTATAACCTTCATTATATATATTTTTTAAAAATAACTTTCTTAGCCATCTGTGTATTCAAGCATGGATGTGGTAAGTTTTGTCATAGTGACATGGTTTAGCGATTGGGTAACTTATGTCTGCAACTTGTTCTGTTTATCAGGGATTGAGGAAGAGAACAAGATAAGAAAGTTGAATGTCTCCATATTCAAATAAACAAGCTAATTGTGTCTGATACCTGGAAGTTTTTGTTGCAATTTTTGCTAAAATGTTTAGGTTCTAACTTTAGAATCAGATACCCTGAGAAACAGTCTCTCTTTTTATCATTAATAATCAGCTGATCTTGGGCAGTTATCTAACCTCTGAGATTTTAAATTTTCTTATTAGTAAACCTGATTGGATAACAAAACTTCAAAGGATTTCTCTGAGCTATATCTTATAAAACTTTATAGGGAGATGTATGCCATAAACGCTAGCTGCACAAAGAGTGGTGCATATTAATTATGAGCAGTAAAATCTGCTGATAGTGTGAGAAAATGGAGAAGAAATAAGACACAGAAATCGGCTGTTAAAAATCTTAATTTTCACAAGTGCCCTTTGAGTAGCAGGTGGAACCAACAGAATTCAGGACTGAATGTATCCAGGCATCCAGTGTTTCTAGTCTGCTTCCTGGGAGTCTATTTGAATATCAAAGCCTGTGAAAAGTTTTGGGAACTGTTTCCAAATGTCTTCCATTCCTCCTAAGATTTGCCAAATATGGATTTGATGTGCTACCACTCTTAATTGATAGAGCTCTAGTAAACCTAGTGTGTGCACATAGTGTGTGCATGTCGTCACTTAACTGGCACAGGTTGTGGTAGTAAGCAAAAGAACAATAATGAAGCAAGCCTAAGTAAACTCATTCCAGAAAGGCCATCCTGAGATGGTAAGCACCACAGCAACGCTATTTCTCTTTGAGTTAAACAGAAATGGCAGTTAAAAAAAAATGAACAAAACAGACAATTTTATAAGCAATGGCATGTGTCTGATATGCTGGCAAATAATAATGTCAGCAAATTCTGCATGGGTAATTGGTTGTCACTGTGCATATTCACAGCAAATTGGGCCTTTTGCTCCTCATTTAAATACCCCTTTTTGCCTAATTATGTTGTGTATTTACATTTCACATTATCTTAGTTAACATGTGACAATCCAGCTGGTGACCTAGCAGGAAGTCCCTTGAAGCTATAACTCTTAATTACCTTCCCTAGAGCAAGAGTGGTTTGAATTGAGAGGTAGTCAGAGCGGGTTTACAGGAAGGATGTTGCAACTTCAAGTTCGCACAGATGTGCCAGCCCAGGTGTTTTTGATGTGTCAGCTCTTGCTGACTGTTTTATGGTATTTAAAAGCAGAGATTGTACATTCAGATTGAGCCACGTTCAGTCACAAGATGGAACTTGAACTGGTTTGTATGGCAGGGTGAAGCATCTTAATCTTTCCATGTCCCAGAGTGTCCAGTAATAAAATTGATAAATAGTGTTAGCCAAACTCTTAGGGCTTGAGAAAAGAAAATTTATAAGTATATGTAGAAACTGAAATATAGGGAATGCTCAATTAAGAATAGTCTTTTATTATAATTTTATATATAGTTAGAAAAAGTTATATATCACTCAAACTTATTAGTTTGTAGCTTAAAGGCCATTATTCATTAGTAATAACTGAAACACTAATTCTGAATCAAAAGGATTTATCAATTGGATGCTTTCTATTTTCATTAAATATGCCATTGTCACAATGTTCTGTTTAAAAAACTGAAGAGCTGGCTTAGTGGTTAAAAGCAAGGATGGCTTTTACAGAGAGAGCACCAAAAGTTGATTTCTAGAGCAGTTTTTGGGCGTCTCAGGAACTCCTGTAACTTTAGCTCCAGGATACCTGAAACCTTTCTGAACTACAAGGACACCTGCATTCACATGTGCACCCACCAAACATAAACACACATGTATAATAAATATATAATCATCTAAAATAATAATCGAATCATAATTAAAAGATATTAGTATACTTTGGTGTGCTTGAAATATTCTTAAAAATTCATCGCTCAGGGCCTAAATGATTTTAAGTCTTATGTAACCACTTTAATAACAAGTAGAGAGGCCATTCAAAATATGATCAATTATATCATCTTGCCTATTAAAAATTCAACCAACCAAGATATAAAAGCACATGAAAATGCTTTGTAACTCAAAAGAGTAATAACAAAAAAGTTTGTGTGCTTTATCACAAAATTCAAATGTTGAAAGTATAGACAAAAGTTGAAGTAAGACATTTTTCAACAAGATAGGACAACACTCATCAGCTGTAAACTGAATTCAGTGCCGCTCCTATAGAGCACAATAGCGTAGACTAGCTCAGAACAATGGCCTTCCCTTACACTTATGCAAAACTACCTAAATCAGAGATAGTTTTATAATGAAACGTTCACTGTCTCATTTGATTTATGAAATAATACTACTAAGACAAAGAAGTAAATGGCAGTATGTGTGTACTTTGTGCTACTACGACCTGAAGGAGAACCTTATCAAAAAGCCTAGTTTTATTACTTTTTGAGGTTATAGCATAACTACCTCATTTATTTCTTCCTTTTCTTTTTTTCCATCTGCTCTCGTATACCTACAGCATTCTCTCATTTGACTTTATGGCTTCAGTTGTATTTGTGTGTGTGTGTGTGTGTGTGTGTGTGTGTGTGTACATATAAGTATATTTTGTTTATATATACATGCATATTATGTACATATACATATATAAATTGTTCTACCTTATCTGAGATAATGAAGAGTAATTCATTTGTCTTAAAAATAAATGTGAAAAGAAATGTTTCAGTTTAGGGATTTTATCCCATTGTCCAAAATCATAACGTAACTGACTTTATGATACTATGCAACTAACATCCCATAGACAGTTTATAGAATAAATACCTAAACTGGAGTCAAAAAGCTTTGTGGAATATAAAAGTAGAAATTCACATATTCCAATTTTTTTCTTACATTTAGTTTAGAGACATGGGGGAGCTTTGCAATTGAGATGTGACCAATCATAATCTCTCACTATGCTTAACTTTTTTTTTATGTGGCCATTTGCCAACTGCTAGTTCAGATGGGAGATATTCTCAAAGAATTGACTTGGTGTGGGAAGGTTTTACCTAACATGTGGTTGAAGATTTCATGCTTGAGAATCTTCAGTGGTTCAGGATGTATTTGTTCTGCCTTTGAAACACATATCTGAATTAAAAGGGACTGCACCCAACACAAAGAAGGGAAAAAATTGGCCATGCCATTCTGAAATCTTGTTCCCCTCTGCCTTTTTTGTGCTCTTTTCATGTAACCCATTATTTTCCCCTTTAAGGATAATTAATATTGGATTTCTGCAGGCTGCAATTAAAAGTCTTTCCTATTTAAATTAATAGAGCTAAGTACATAGGCCACAATTAACATAGTTGTTCAGTTGTGTATGTGGGGATCAAACTCAGGTCACTATAGAACAGTGATTCTCAACCTTCCAAATGCTATGTGCCTTTAATACAGTTCTACATGTCGTGATGACACCCAAAATAATTTACTGCTACTTCATAGCTGTAATTTTGCTACTGTTATGAATTATAATGTAATTATCCAATATGTGATTCCGGGAAGGGCTTGCAACCCACAGACTGAGAACAGTTGTTGTAGAAACATTATCCAGTTTTGTGATCATGGAAAATTCAAGTGATGTAATAGTATATATTTGGCAATCAATTTTAATCTTGGTATTTTTTTAATGCTGAACTTTGGAAGGGCTTATAGTTAGGAATATTTACCTCTTATCACATGCATGTTTTCAAGTACCTTTCCTAGCCTACAGATTTTTTGTCATGATATTTTATTTTATTTTTTTTCCATTCAAAAATTTCTGCTTTCTCCCCTCCTCCCATCCCCCTTCGGCTCCCCCTCTCCCCCACCTCCACCAGTCTTAAGAGAGGGCAGAGTACCCTGCCCTCTGGGAAGTCCAAGGCCCTCCCCTCTCTATCCAGGCCTAGGAAGGTATGCATCCAAATAGACTAGGGTCCCAAAAAGCCAGTAATGCAGTAGAAACAAGACCCTGTGCCATTATCAATAGCTTCTCAGTCAGCCCCCAAAGTGAGCCACATTCAGAGAATCTGGTTTGATCACATGCTCATTCAGTTTCAGTACAGCTGGATTTGGTGAGCTCCCATTAGATGAGGTACACTGTCTGAGTGGGTGGACCAACCCCTCCTGGTCCTGACTTCCTTGCTCATCTTCTCCCTCCTTCTGCTATTTAACTGGACCTTGGGAGCTCAGTCCATTGCTCTGATGATGGTCTCTGTCTCTATCTCCATCCATCGCCAGACAAAGGTTTTATATTCATCATTCTTCCATTGAGGTACATCTAGGTTGTTTCCAGTTTCTGGCTGTTACAAATCATGCTGCTATGAACATAGTTGAACAAATGCTTTTGTAGTATGATTGGGCATCTTTTGGGTATATTCCCAAGAGTGGTATTGCTGCATCTTAAGGTAGATTGACTCCCATTTTCCTGAGAAACCACCACACTGATTTCCAAAGTGGTTGCACAAGTTTGCATTCCCACCAGAAATGGATGAGTGTTCCCTTTACTCCACATCCATTCCACCATAGGCTGTCATTGGCAACAGAGTGGTGCGTGCTAGTGCTGCGGGGGTTTCTTTGCTCCACCAAGCCTACAGATATATTTTCATTGTTGATTTTATAATTTGCTATGCAGTAACTTTTAATTTGATATGATGCAACCCTGTTTATCTTTGCTTGCTTTTGTCAAATCTGTACTTCAGTCAAATGTGAAAAAAATAACCATGATATATTCCAATTTTCTTTTTTTTTCTTTTTTTTATTTTTTTTTCCTCATGGTTTATTTTTTTATATTTAAAAATTTCCATCTCCTTCCCTCCTCCTCCTCCCCCTTCCCTCCCCTCCTTCTCCCCCTTCCCTCCCCTCCCCTCCACCCATACCTCCCCTCCCTCCCTCTCAAGGCCAAGGAGCCATCAGGGTTCCCCACTCTATGATAAGACCAAGGTCCTCCCAACTCCCCCCAGGTCCAGGAAGGTGATCGACCAAGCTGAGAAGGCTCCCACAGAGCCCGTCCATGAAGAACAATCAGAGCCCAGAGCCATTGTCCTTTGCTTCTCAGTCAGCCCCCGCTGTTGGCCACATTCAGAGAGACGGGTTTGGTCGCATGATCCATCAGTCCCATTCCAACTGGAGTTGGTGATCTCCCATTAGTTCTGTCCCACCGTCTCCATGAGTGAACGCACCCCTTTCGTTCCTGACTTTCTCCCTCATGTTCTCACTCCTTCTGCTCCTCATCAGGACCTTGGGAGCTCAGTCCAGTGCTCCAATGTGGGGCTCAGTCACCTTCCCCATCTGTCGCCAGCTGGAGGTTCCCTCACGGTCCTGACTTTTCAATAGCTTTCTCCACATATTTTCTTCTGGTAGTTTTAGAATTTTGCAGGTTTACTTATGTTATATTGTATTGTGTATGGACCTGCCCTGCTGTGCATATGGAGATGTTCTGTTTAACTTGGGTGAAAAGTTGCATAATGTCAACACTTATTAAAACACAAGAAAGTGGGGCTGGAGAGATGGCTCAGTAGTTAAGAGCACTGACTGCTCTTCCAGTGGTCCTGAGTTCAATTCCCAGCAACCACATGGTGGCTCACAACCATCTATAATGAGACCTGGTACCCCCTTCTGGCTTGCAGGCACACATGGAAGGAATGCTGTACACATAATAATTTTTTTTAAAAAAAAAAACACACAAGAAAGTATTCCTTACCTGAATACAAGTTTAAAGTATTCTAAATCAAGGTGAGTAAGACAAACACCTTTGAGGATTAGCAAACATTTCATGGCATCTTAATGTATCAAATTATCAAAAAGTGGGTAAAATGTAGCTCTGAGCACTCACCATGAAAAACATTGGACTGAGCTCCCAAGGTCCTGATGAGGAGCAAAAGAAGGGAGATCATGAGCAAGGAAGTCAGGACCGTGAAGAGCGTTTACCCATTGAGACGGTGGAACAGATCTAACGGGAGATCACCAAGTCCAGTTGGAATGGGACTGATGGAACAGGGGACCAAACCGGACTCTCTGAATGTGGCTGACGGTGGAGGAGGACTGAGAAACCAAGGACAACGGCGATGAGCATGAACTCTACAGCATGGACGGGCTCACTGTGAGCCTTGTCAGTTTGGTTGCTCACCTTCCTGGACTTAGGGGGAGCTGGGAGGACCTTGGACTTAACATAGTGAAGGGAACCCTGATGGCTCTTTGTCTTGGAGAGGGGTGGAGTGGGGGTATGGGTGGAAGGGAGGGGAGGGAAGGGGGAGGAGGAGGGGAGGAGATGGAAATTTTAAATAAGAAAATGAAAAAAAAGATTTCTACAATGATCAATTAGTCTTTCGTAACAGATTTCAGAATAATCATGCTGACCTAATAGCATTTCCAGTAGATCATCATTTGTGCAAAAAAATGAAAAACAAAAAACAGAAATGTCTTCTTACAGATGGTTGAACTGTACTTTTAGACATGAGAGCTCATGAGAGCTCAGAATTAGTGATACCCAGAAACATGAACAACAATAAATAGTCATAGACAGTAGAGCTGTAGTTGGTAAGTTGTAATAAGTCATTGGTATGTACAATAAAACTAAAGCTAGTGATTGGGACATATGAATGGAATTGTATAATTTATTCTTTGGACATGGGAGTGAGAAACTTCTAAATTAATAACAATGATAAACTTCAACTATTGACATATAAATATAAAAATATGCTTGTTATTATGAATATTATGAGTATCATTAGTTAGCTCAAGAACCCAGCCCCATGTTTTTAAGAAGCAAGACTGTCAGGTTGTTTGTTGCCATTGGCATAGCAGACTACAGAGTCTGGGGTAAAAGTTTTCCCCAGGGAAGATGTTAGGATTCCATAGCCTGTCTCAGAAAGTCTAAGGGGACTGGGATATTTCACGGTGTGCTCTTAAACGTCATCCCACAGTGAGATAATATTTCATTTTAACTGTAGGCCTGGAAAACCCAAATGGAGATGTTGGATTGGAAATATAAAATGTGCATTGGATGGGGGAGGAGTGATTTTGAATGCAGAGGACCTCAAGAAAATATGTTCTCCCTGAAACTCTTTCCTTATGTTTTTTGATCCTTAGTCTTGGCTACAGGAGACACAGTGTTATCTTGATTAATGCTCCATCGTAAAGAGATGATGAATGAGAACTCATGTCCATTTTGGCTCTTACTCATCTTAAGATGATCAAAGTGAATATATTTTATTCTGCTTTGAATGTGTGGCTTATGTTGTGTAATGTGCATGGTTATGCTTTGGAGAGCTGCTTCACTTTTATAAATATCTAGGAAGAATTAAGAATTATCTTCTAAGGTCAAGGTTTTTTTTCTTCTCCATGAGAAATTTTTCTACTAAATGTGAAGTAGTTACAAAAACAATAAAATACATTTCCTTTCTGTTTTTCATTCATGGAATAATATGAAAAATAAAAGAAAGATGATAGCGTTCTTCATGACAACAAAACCAAGCACCTGCTTCTATATTCCTGTTATTTTAAGTTGATGTTTTAAACTTTCCCTAATTATGATAAAATATTTTCTTTTTTTTTTTTTAGCGAACACAGTCTTATAGTTAACAATGTTGTTCCTATTTACCTGTGAAAATTTAAAAAAAGTAATGAGGATTTTCTTATGAAAAATGCCTTAGTTTTTTTTAATATACATTTACCTTGAATTAAAGTTAAAAATAATTTTTCTTTGTCTGGCAGTTAATCTTGATTGTCATTTTGACAGCACCTACAATTGCCCATGATAAGAGTTTCATGGTATGCCTGAGAGACATAGTCAATATTAGGCTAATAGTCTAGGAAGACACACTTTAAATCTGGGTGACATCATTTTACGGGCTAATATCTCAGCCTAAATACAGTGGGAAAAGGCAAGCATTAATAGTTCTCCTCTTCTTGACTATGGATACAATGTGACTAGTTGCTTCCAGTTACTGCTGCCCTGACTACCACCATAATGAACTGTAACAGCCTTGAAACCTTGACAATTAAATCTTTTCTCCCTTAAGACACATGTATCAGTATACAATAAGATAAGTAAAGACTGCTTATTGTAAACTTTCAAAAATATAGCTGTAGACAGTACATGTTACATGTTGTAACCACAAGAAGGTATTTGTTTATTTTAACTGAACTTTGAGAAAATTGTGTTTTCTCGATTTTTCTCTTCATTTATTTTTGTTACCTTTGTCTTTTCTATTTGTTTTCAGGTCTCTCTCTTCATACCTACTTGAAAATAACTATTCTAGCAATGAAATTATGCTCCCAAGCTTCCAAAGTACCCAAAACATTAAAATTAATTAACACATTTATTATTTCAATGGACTTTGGTGCTTTATTTTAAAGGAAAATCTATGTAGTCACACACATTATATATTTATATACTTTACAAATTTGCATAGCTTAAGGCAATTTAGAATTTGGTTTTGCTTGGAAAGAGTCATCCTAATAGAATACAATTAAAGCAAACATATTTTATAAATAAATCATTTTACATGTATATTTTTAATTAAAAGGAAATTAATTTTTCCCTAAATAAAGCTGATTAAAAAAACAAGTGTAATTACTTTCCTTTACTCCTCACCTTTGTTTCTCATTCTTTTATGTAAATTTTTACAAAAATAGAGACCAAGCTGTTAAAATTTTGTTTAGGCTCTTTGCTGTTTACACTGAAAACTCCACACTAAGTGATCAGCTATGGGATATAAATATTCAAAATGTACACCTATTCTTTCAAAATGTCCAGACTTTTCTATTATGAACACAAATTACATTATTGAGGTACAAATTTAATTCATATATAATTTTGTTTTGGAAAAAAAATCCACTCCAAAATTTTCATTTTTATCTAGAATAAATCACATATCCTGGAACACTTATTGACCTAGAATTGATAGATATTGTCATGAGAATATGACCAAAATTTTATTGACATAAACTGTGTTTGTATATGTGTTTGTGTTTTGGGGATATATTCTATTTTCATGTCGTAAAAGACAACAGTATTATTAAGATCCACTTCTTGTGACTCACACCAGCAAATGAAAACCAGCATAAAAGTGGTTACCTATGGCATTTTAGCTGATTGAATTTATATGATAAAGCTTAGAAATTTGATTTCCTATAGTAAAAATGAACAATAAACAAGTAAATATTGGCGAACATTATTCATTGTGATATCCAACCTCTTGGGATTGGGTATTCCATTTTAATTTTATTAGATCTATATTTCAGTTATGAATATTCAGCTAGCAGTCATCCTAAATTTTAACTATGTTTCTATGTCAGTGTACTATGGTTCAAAATATTGAAATTCATCAGACCTAATAACACATATAATCCCTATACATGTCTAGCTCCATATACAAAATGAAAAGTATTTGCAATACCTTAATGGAATCAAGGAAAGAAACTACAGAATTGAACACGCAGGTTGCCCCTGGGGACCCAAGTTGTACTTATTGGCATAGTTGATCCATAAAATATGATGTACATAGCAAGGAAGGATGCAGACTTTATTTCCAAAAAGGGACATAGAATGGTAACATTTTTCACAACTGTTATGTAAGATGGTGTAAAAATCCACTTTTTTGTTGTTATTGTTTTAATAATTTTAATTGAGCCCTACATTTTTTCTCTGCTCCTTTTCCTGCCTCTCCCCTCCCCTTTAACCCTCCCCCAAAGTCCCCATGTCCTGAATTTACTCAGGAGATTTTATCTTTTTTTACTTTCCATGTAGATTAGATCTATCTATGTCTCTCTTTGTGTCCTTATTTTTGTCTAAATTCTCTGGAAGTGTGATTTGTAGGCTGGTTTTCTTTTCTTTATGTTTAAAACCCACCTATGGGTGAGTACATGTGAAAATTCTCTTTCTGTGTCTGGGTTACCTCACTCAAAATGATGTTTTCCAAGCTCCATCCATTTTCCTGCAAAATTCAAAATGTTGTTATCTTTTTCTGCTGTGTAGTACTCCATTGTGTAAATGTACCACATTCTCCTCATCCATTCTTTGGTCGAGGAACGAGGGGCATTTAGGTTGTTTCCAGGTTCTGGCTATGACAAACAATGCTGATATAAAATCCACTTTTAAATGGAACATTTCAGATGGCTTTTGATAAATTAAATCATTCAATCGCTGATATATATATATATATATATGTATATATATATATATATATTTTGATATACATTATAAACTAATCACCCTTGAATTTCTCAAAAAAAAACAATTCTTCAGTTGAACAAACTACCCACACTATGGAAAGTTCAGGAAATTTGTTTTTATCTAGCAACATTAAACTGATTGGGTCCACTTTGCTTTCGTGGTGGTTTGCTGGTCTCAGTTTATAGGTTGGTTATCTACTATCCCAGTGTGACAGCCTATAGCAAATTCTGGGAAGGAATAATGTTATGCAGAATAGTGTCCTGTTTGGCCTAATGTGACAAAATTTTTGACAAAGAAGTAATCTTTGTCTTTCTTTGTTTCTCTCTTGCTTCTTCTGTCATATAATATTCAATTACAAAGTAGTATGAACAAATTATGGTGTTGAATCAGCTTTCAGATCTGTCAGTTCCTTGACTTTGAACTTTTAGCCTTTAGAACATCAAGAAAATATATTTCTGTTGCATATAAAATATTTAAACTCTAATATCTACTACAGCAGTTCAAATGGTTCAAAACAGGGTGCTATGGATCAAACTTGATCTCTTCAAGATTTATATGTTGAAATCCTCAAACCTGAGTACCATCAGACTCATGCAATAATGAACTTTACCTCTAAATATTGTCTTCCATCAAATTCAATGGTGGGAAGAGATCATCTTGCAAAGATAGTCTTTTCTACAGATTATCTTAATACAGTTCTATATTTTATCATATCAACATCTTGTTAATAACCATACATAACATTTGCTATATATCATTCTTCTTCTAACTTTTCTGGGTCTGTGTTATTGATTCCAGGTAATATAAATTGTCGTTTAAGTCAGCTTAAGGATTTTGCATGCATACATGGTCTATGAGTCACAAAACAAGTGACTGAAATCTCTCCATATGAAATACTTTGCTTTAAAGATATTATTGTATTTGCATACATCTTTCTTTTAAGAAAAAGATTCTTAGTGAGAGGTCAAACTGCCAAAACCTTGAATGAAAACAAGATGAAATTGCCAGCTGAATGAATTACTCAAAGGTTTTCCTGTCACATTTGACCGGAAAAAAATTGATGATGCCTTACAGAAGAACTCAAGTTCATTGTTAGAGGTTTTCTAAAGAAAGGATCTCTTGTTAGTGAATTCATGACAATGTCCAACGTGAATCTTTCTTTCTCACTGTGTGATTTCCATTTTAGACACAGGATCTTACTCTGTACCTGAGACTGAGAGACTGGGCTGCTCTTGCCAAGGAGCAACATCTTTGGCAACTTTCAAATCTAATGACAAATTTCTCAATGTTCCAAGTTCCCAATTAACATGGGAGCCTAAGGGTTGCTTTCAGTTAAGAATTTGTGAAAATATCTACTTGCAGAATAAAGAGTACCTTTATTGACTAAGGAAATGAAAAAAGGTGCTATGGTCTTACTGTCACAGTCCCACAGTTTGCTGCAATGGGACAATGTCTTTGCTGATATTGGACAGGTATTGTCGAAGAAGTTGAGTATAGGGATATATATCAGTCAGTTTTCCTTGGAGAAAGATAAATTAGTTTAAGTGATACATAAGCATAAAAAGATTTTTTTCAGTCTTCTACTTGGGTTAATTTTATTAGAATCCTACTGTCTAAAAAAGTCATCAATCCAAATACCAGATCAGAGCATAACTAATATAAGTGCATGTCTGAGAGAGGCATAGAGCTATTGGGATAGCTAAATTTCTGGAACATTCTAGGTTTCGTGTCATACTTCTCTATTAGCTATTTTCCATTTTGGTGATGCCTTTTATATTTCATTCTCTCTTGTAACTAACCCCACAGCTATATTTCAGTCCTTCTCACCTACTTTCATATCTATATAGAATTTTCTATAGATACTTTTCATTTTCAGAAATATTTAATTTACTCTTGTTGTGAATGATAAACATAGCACACTGGATATATAGAAATGAACCTAGAAGCTGTGTTCTATTTTTTCCAAGTGTCTTTACACCTGTATCTACTCATTCACTGCAATGAGAACAACAATAGATATGTTTAGGCAACTAAAGCCTTATTTCTTTAAGACATTATTTCAATTTATTTTGTCCCATAGTCTTAATATAGAAAATAAGCTAATCTTTACTCCTGATTTATCTCCTCTTCTTAACTTAGCTCAGATGATGTTTTTACATCAATGTATCTTTCTCAATGTTTTAAACAAAGCACAACTTTTATTTTAATCTCCCTGGCTCTATTTCATGTTGACCCCACTCTAACTTTATGCCTTATTTATTACTATCTCTATATAAGAAGTAGATTATCATTCAGTCTCTTCTATTGAAAGTGTGTAGCACATAATTTGGTCATTAAAGATGAAGAATTGGATCTATATTTTGATCAAAATGAGCATGACACTCTGCTTAGTTTCTAATTAAAATAATATATATTTCATCACTTTTATCATTGGTTTTGGCATCTCTTGACTAGAATGGAATCTCATTTCAATTTAAATCTCTCTTCAATCAAATGATAATGGAAAACTAATTCTAAAGTTTCTTTTTCTCAATGATGTCACTGTATGTGTGAGGATAGGGAAAGAAAGAAATACAAGAGACTAAGATGAAATGTAACAATCACCAGGACAGAAATATTTACTATAAACTGAAATGCACAAGGAACAGATTGCTCATCTGGGAGAAATAGTGCCTTTCTGAGGAAAGAAGGGCCTGGGAATCTCCAAGCAGAGATGGAGAGAGAAGATAGTAGTGCAGAAGAATTGAAGCACAAAGGAACAAAAAGCTTAAGATTTTCTGGAGAAGTCCATGTCTTTGATTGTCAGGATACAGATTAATGGGATCCTATAGCATGAGTTGTATTTTAAGATTCTCTAGACCTTCCGAAGAACTTCTGAGCATGAGAATAACAAGCCAAAGTTTACCTTTCAGGTGTAGAGTAAAATATAGGACTTGAGTCCTAGGAATATAGGGTACTGCATTTTGGAAACCTTAATCTATTTTTTATTTCTTCCTTTTGATCTTAATAATTGTACTGTTAGATATCAGTGTTCATTGGGGACCTCTAAAGGGGTTCCAGCATTGTGTGTCATGAAACAAGAATTTGGACAGACACATGAGCAGTAGGAAGGAAAGGGAAACTACTTATTATAAAGGAACATTTCTTCTGAAGGAAGAATGGAACAGGAGCAGCCAGGAACAGAGAAATAGCTTTCTATCCCAGTAGTAATGATATGATATATAATGATCTCTCTCTTTCTCTCTCTCTCTCTCTCTCTCTCTCTCTCTCTCTATATATATATATATATATATATATATATATATACGGGATACGTAGAGAATGAAATCACCTATTGATTAAATTATTTTAAAGACCATTGATGAATAAGTGTGAATAAATAAATGTTTTTCTCTATGGCTATCACAGTAAATAGGTTTTTATATTTTGAAAGAAATAGGACAATTTTTGCTTTTATTTTGGTCTGTAAAAATATGCAGAAAGGGCTAACAAATGGTTCAGCGCAGGTAAAGTTGCTTGTTTAAACATTGCCCATCTAAGTTTTATCCCCAGGCCTCACATGGTAGAAAGAGAGAACCAGCCCCTGAAACAGACCTCCAGAGAGGTGACATTGTATGATGGTGTACCGCCCCACCCCCAGCAAACAAAAACTATACTCAGGCATGCAAAGTAGAAAATGGAATCAGTTTATGTAGAAAGCACAGTTTTATTTGAAAACCCGGATTAACTCCCAGTTTCTGTATGAAATATTACTGCCTGTCTAGCTATTATATTATGTGTTCATAATAAAATAACCCATATGTGCAAAATGGATGTGTCACACCAAGAGAAAAATGTTTAAAATGCCAAGTAATACCACAACAAATGCTTGAAAAATACTTAGCTGAAGGTTTCACTTTGCAAATTCTTTTGATGTCCTTTTCCCACATTTCTGGTACAGCCAAAGCAAGGGACCTGTTTTTGATAAAGGAATACTGCTTGTATGTATTTTTACATCCATTCAGTTTGTATTTAATCATAAGCTTAGCAGCTATGGTCGATAACTTTTATAAGTACGTATTCCAGAGCAAGATCATTGTCAAGTCTCTTTCTTAGTTTCTGCCTGTCTTCAATTTTATTCCTTTAGTTTTCGTTCTTTAGGATAAAATTTTAGAGGACCAAACTTCACTTCCCTCCTGTAATCTCTTCTTTGTAAATATCCATTTATCAAAATTTGCCCATTTGAGTCACACAAGGCTTCAATTTGAATTAATTCAATAATCTCTCTGATAGTAATGTGTATTGCCCCTAGCTTTAATCATTCCTTGTGACATTTCTGCCCTGCTTGTGCAAAGTCAGGAGGGACCTTTCGCTTCATAAAAGACTCTTGTTACTTGACAGCTCATAGCCTCCCCAACTTAAAGTATCAGCTAGTTTGTCTTTAATTATTGATTTATTTATTGTGATGCGTGTCTGCCCTTGCACACTTAGGTATATTATGTGTTGGGTCATATATGTGTCTGAGTGTATATGTGGAGGTTTCAAGAAAACATGGGAATCTGGTATCATCTTCTGCTGTGTAGCTTTTTTTTAAATTTTATCAAATTTTATTAGCAAGTATTAACTGTACAAAATAGATTTAATTATAGAATTTTCCAGTGTATGTTATGTACTTTATCATATTCACTGTTGCATTCCGTCCCCATCCACCCTGAACTGGTCCTTTGCTTCCCAAAGATAACTGACTTCTGTAGAGCACAAACCGTGTGAGGAACTGCGGTGCTAGGGATTTGTTTATGGAGCAGGTTACTTTTGCTAACAGTATGGTTTCCTAGATAATTATCTTTGAGCTATTATTTTTTTCTCATTTTTTTTTATTAAAAATTTCCATCTCCTCCCCTCCTCCTCCCCCTTCCTTCCCCTCCACTCCACCCATACCCCTACTCCCTCCCTCTCCAGGCCAAGGAGCCATCAGGGTTCCCTACGCTATGTTAAGTCCAAGGTCCTCCCAACTGCCCCCCAGGTCCAGGAAGGTGATCAACCAAGCTGACAAGGCCCACACAGAGCCCGTCCACGCTGTAGAATCCAAGCCCAACGCCAATGTCCTTGGCTTCTCAGTCAGCCTCCACCGTCGGCCACATTCAGAGAGTCCGGTTTGGTCGCCTGTTCCATCAGTCCCATTCCAACTGGAGTTGGTGATCTCCCGTTAGTTCTGTCCTTAGGAACTGAGCTCAGGCCGCCAGCTTTGGCAGCAAGCATCTCTCTGAGATCTTGCTGGCCCAGTATTTTATTATTTTTCCTTTTCTAAAAGAATAGTATTTATTTTATGTGTATGAGTATTTTATGTCTATATACTATGTGAGTGCCTGGAGCCTCTAAAAGTCAGAAGTGGGTTTTAAATCTCTTGAAACTGGAATTACATAGTTGCAAGGCACTATGTGGGTACTGGGAATCAAACCTGAGTCCGCAGGAAGTGTAGTCTCTGCTCTTAATGACTGAGTCATCTCTCCAGTCCACTTTTTAAATTTCTACCTTTAAAAAATGACAATGATTTGAATTTTTTCTTTGCATTATCCATTGGCCTTACATTTCAATTTTCTATTTGATATTTAGGATCTTATTTTAGTTTTCCTGATTTGGTGTCTGACTGAATGGTAAGGCAATTTAAACCACCTTTTTGGGTCTTCAGCTGACAAGTTTTTATGCTATAATCTTTAGGTTTACCACAGTCATGGGATTAAAGTTTATGTAAGGTTAAGATTCTTTCAACACTGCTTTATTTGTAGTAAACTCTGTTTTAGATGTTTTAAGGAAGCATGGAAAAGACAGCTTAGACTAGAGACTTTATTATACCTGTTAGCTTTTTTTTCCTTCCTCCCTACACAGTTCAGTCCATGTGTGAAGGACACAAACTATAGTATACAGTAAACCTTGGTACTGAATTTTTCTCTGCTACTTATTTTTAGATCATTCTACTGTATAATTATTCCAAGTTAAATCCAGTAGTGGGTGCTTCTGTTTTGCCAGTCCTGAACTAGATTATTCCCCCAAACACAATCATCTGACTTAGTTATTAATGCAGCATATTACAATATTTTAAAGCAAGGGAACTGTGACTCATTACATCAATAGAAAAAATGGACATGGAGGTAAGCCCAGGATCACAAGATTTCTAGGTGTTATTTGCTGATTCCCCTCCAATGTATCTTAAGGTATAAAATTAAAAATAGTGTCCTTTCATTGAAAGAGTTCCTGGATGAATCAGACAGAAAACTGCTTCTCAAGTTACCATTGAAAATGAAAGAAAATGATAAAGTGTGTGCCCTTTTAATTGAGATCATGAAATACTGTGTTAGAGACCAAAGGGTTGGTGTGGACCATAGGGAAACCACTCTTGTTGACCAAGTCTCCGCAGTTTGACTTTGAGGATCCCAATTCTCCAGCACCCTCTTCCTTTCATTTGTAATGATTCTCCTTATGTGTTATGGGAGTTCCCTTGTGCCTTCTCCATTCGAAAATTTTGTTCAGGCTTTAAATGATGAAAATATATAAAATGGTAGCCTTCTTAAACAAAAAATGATTCTTAGAAAAAAAAAATCCCTGCTGTCACAGAACCATACAGCATGAGGACTCTGTACACAAGAATCCCATTGTGCCCCCCAATTATTCCAAGAACAGAAAAGGGAAAGATTCACTAGCTGGGCACACCTGACCCGAAAGATGAAAAGCGTACAATCCAGACTTGTAGGGTATAATAGACAAAGACTAAGACATCAGGACTTTCCCTTTTGAGAGCTTATGAGGTGAACAAGCCCATATAGTAAGGCAAAGAAATGCAATTAGGAAACAGCCCTGTGTTTATTAGGCTACATAGCACAAACAGTGCATCATGCTTCTTGAGGAATGAAAATTGCTCTAAAAATGTAGTGAGTGTCTGGTCCCCAGAGTTAATTTTTTTTCCCAAAGTCAGGCATTTGGATAAGGGTCTTCATTCCCTCAGGAGCTTGAGCAAAGTTCCTGCTTGCTTAAGTGAGTTATTCTTACCTCTTGTGGGAAGAACTTGTGGTCCTTCCATTGTAAGAGGACACACTTGTCTGTGGCTAAATCATTGTAGAGTTATAGAGTAAAAAAGGTGCGGTATTTTTTCAACAGTCAGGCAAACATCTAGATTTCCTCTCATTGTCAGTCTGCTCCCTCCCCCTGCTGCCTTCACATCTACTCTTCGGGACCTGTATCCCGCTGAGAGACTGAAGTTCAGATAGCCAAACCCCTCTTCTCAAGCAAAATTCGATCTTCTACAGGGATTGTAACGGTACACATAGCTTCAGATTACTTCTATACTCTCAAATCATGTTCAGTACTTAGTCATAACACCAATAATGACATTTCTTACTAGCATCGTTGATAATTCCTTTGAGGAACAGGATGTTGTTCTTTGTCTGGGGAAAGCTTATTATTCAAATAATATTACGAGCGATAGGGACACATACTAGTACAAAAATGAAAGGTAAACCTATGACGACTTTTTAAAATATGGTTTATTTTTTTATATTTAAAAATTTCCATCTCCTCCCCTCCTCCTCCCCCTTCCCTCCCCTCCCTTCCACCCGTACCCCCCCTCCCTCCCTCTCCAGGCCAAGTAGCCATCGGGGTTCCCTACTCTATGTTAAGACCAAGGTCCTCCCAACTCCCCCCAGGTCCAGGAAGGTGATCGACCAAGCTGAGAAGGCTCCCACAGAGCCCGTCCATGCAGAAGAATCAAAGCCCAGCGCCTTTGTCCTTGGCTTCTCAGTCAGCATCCACCGTCGGCCACATTCAGAGAGTCCGGTTTGGTCGCATGTTCCATCAGTCCCATTCCAACTGGAGTTGGTGATCTCCCGTTAGTTCTGTCCCACCGTCTCCATGGGTGAACGCACCCCTCACGGTCCTGACTTTCTTTCTCATGTTCTCTCTCCTTCTGCTCCTCATCAGGACCTTGGGAGCTCAGTCCAGTGCTCCAATGTGGGGCTCAGTCATTTTCTTCATCTATCGCCAGGTGGAGGTTCTATGGTGATATGCAAGAAATTCATCAGTATGGCTATAGGAACTGGCCTTTTCAGGCTCCCTCTCCTCAGCTGCCCAAGGAACTAGCTGGGGGCGTCTCCCTGGAAACCGGGGAACCCCACTAGAGTCAAGTCTCTTGACAACCCTCAGATGGCTCCCTAAATTAAGATATATGCTTCCCTGGTCCCATATCCACCCTTCCTGTATCCCAAGCATCCCATTCCTCCGAGCTTCCCCCATTCTCCCCTTCACGCTTTTCTCTCTCCATCTTCCCTTGGCCCCGTCTCGCCCCACCCTCAAGTTCCCAATTTTTGCCTGGCGATCCTGTCTACTTAAACTGAAATAAGCACTCTTTTCAAGAAGAGTAGCTGCAGGAAAACAGGAGGGGATCATAATACGTGAATGATGCTCCATGGGAAACTTGTTATCCAAAGGCAGATATGGCTGTGGTCTGCAACCTTCAGTCTCTAATTTTGCCTACAGCAGAAATGAGTAATTGAGTGGTCAGGAGCCAGTGTTAGGGTATTTTCAAATGAGGATACATTACTGTTGATCTAAGCCTACAAAAACTTTACATCCTATCAGAATGCTTCCCTGGCATTCAAGGTCTTGAAATTTTGCTCAGAAGCAAGCTTTCTGTTTTTGCTATCAAATCTTCCTGATTTCAGGTGCAGAAGGGGCAGCTTGAAATTGTACTATAGAAGGAACCTCATGAGGTGGTGAGAAAAAGGCATATGCAAATATTTTCAAGCTTCAAACTACTTAAGTTGCATATTTGATAAAATTAAATGTGTACCATATCCCTAGAATGTAAATGAAAAAGACATCATAAAAGAATTCAAAATAAAGGAACCAGAAATGCTGGGAATTAATCTATTTCATTTTACAAATAAAGTGGGTTGCTTGTAGGTATTTATTTTAGTATAATATTTTTATTTTAACATTTAAGATAAAAACTTTGATATGATATAATTTTAATGTGTTACATAAATATTTTAATCAATTTGTTCTAGTAATGCTTACTTTTATTTTAAATAATGTTATATGACAAAAGTCAAAGTCTTAATGGTTACTTTATGGTAATAAAATTTGAAAATAATGAAAAGAATGTCAGGGCATTGATGGTAGATCAATTAGAATAAAAATGGGAAAAATTATATTAGTGAAAATCAAATTTAAATAAAACGTTGACATTTACCTGAAAATTATAGTAATCTTGAAATTGGGTATGGCTAATACCCCATTTACTGCAAATAAATAAAAAATAAAGTAGAATACTAGAAAAAATACCATAATAGAGAGTGAGAATTAGGAAAATAGAAGAGCGCAAAAATATTGGGGATCTGATCAGTAAGTTCAACATGTGCAAAAGATGACCAGAGCTAAAGAGGAGGGAGAGAGCAGAACAGAGGGAGAGAGCAGTGGTGATAATTAACGAGAAATAGGAAGGATTAGCCATCATATTGGAGGAGGACTATGATTCCTGTGAGGCAATGTAAAAAGAAAACTACATGAGGCACAACGCGTAAAACTACCAAAAGCCAAACTCACCTGGAAGTGCACAATAAGCATTTTGAGAATATAAAATGATGTGCTATAAGCTGTCAGGTTAAGTCCACATTGAATTCATGCAAACTTGAAAGACACACCACATTAATAATCTATTCATTTCATGATAAAATCTGAAAATAAATATGAAAAACTTTCCTCACTGTCAAACCAAATGACAATTAGAAACTACATCAAAGGAGTAGCTGTGGAGGTTCTTGACAAGAAAGGCTGATACATTTAAAAGGAGGGTAGAGACAGAAAGAAAAAAGAAACAGATTTGCTTATCTTGCTGTTCTCCTGCAACTTACTCTGTAGATCAGAAGGGCCAAAAACTCACAGAGATCTGCTTGCCTCTGCCTCTGACTCCCTAGTGCTGAGATTTAAAGGTCTGCATCACTGACACCTGCATACATGCAATAAAATTTTAAATAAATAATGTTATACTGCAATGTATAGCAAGTAAAAATAAAACAAACAGTGCTTGGTGTTGCCCTCTAGAAAATTTACAATGTTCACAAAATAGTAAGAAATAGTTCTTTTTGTTAAGAATCATTTTCTCCTAAGTTAACAATAGATATAAAACTACAAAGATAGTACGTGTGGGGAACTCAATCATCACTAACTTCATGATGCTCAATATTCAGGGATATCCATTTAATGAAAAAAAAAGACAAGAAAGAGCATAAAAATATGAAGAGAGCAGAAACAAAATGAATCAACACCAATAGAAATAATCAAGTATATCAGTTGAATCAGTTATTTACTTAAGATGTTGAAAAGGTTGTCATGGGAGGAAAAAAAAACCTAGTTGTTAACAAACAAAAACGCTGCCATCAATATACTGTTTATAAGACATGCACTTTTCACAGATTACAGAAATATTTAGAGTAAATGAGAAAGCACCCAGTACACTAAAAATGTTACTGTGGCCATGTTAATATCAACAAATAAAGTATATTATATCATAAAAGCATTAGTAGCTTGTAAAGAACATTTAATGATCCTTTTAAAAGGTGATTTTCTAAGAATGCCTATGATTTAAATTTACTCAGATATGAAACCAGCATCAAAATTATTACAGCAAATATTTATAAGGCTGACAAAACAAAATAACAGAACCAAGATAATATAGTAATCACTGTTTCCAGCTGTGGTTTTCTGGATGGTCTCCATTTGTTGTACAGGAATGCCCCTGCAAAGAGGCGTGGTAGCTGCTCTTAAAACAGATTTGGAGCTGGAAACACAAAGGAGTGAGAACGTAAGGTGTTCATCCTTCTGGACCTCAGTAACCCCACTTAATATAACTTTTAAAAGTTCCATCCATTTACTTACCATGATTTCATTTTATATTTAAAGCTGACTACTATTCATATATACACACACACACACACATATATATAGTGTGTGTGTGTATATATATGTATAAATCACATGCCCATTATTTACTTATCTGCTGAAAGATATTTCAGTTTTAGTTATTTGTATTTTCTGATGCTGTGATTAGAGTGCCTGTAAACATGGATGGACAAATGTCTGTATAATATGATATCATATTGGACATATGCCAAAGAGAAATATCGCTGGGTCATAGGACAGATTTAATTTTGCTTATTTGAGTATTCTCCAAACTGATTTTCAGAACGGCTGTACCAATTTGCCTTCCAAACAATGGTTAATGAAGATTCTTTTTCTTTACATGCTAGCCAGCATTTTTTGTCCATTATTTTGCTGTGTAAGCCACTGTTGCTAGAAAGAAATGAAATCCCAGATCTTTTAATTTGTACTTACCTAAGGATGATAAACACTTTTTTATTTTAGGTATTTCAACCATTTGCATTTCTTCCATTGAGAACTCTCTATGTTCTTAGCTCATTTTTAGTTGGGTTATTTGTTTCCTTTTTTCTTGTATTTTATACATTCTGGATATTAATCCTCTGTTCATTTTATAACATCATTTCATATATAATAAAAGTATGTTTTTAATTACTCGTCTGTCATTTTGTCTTTTTTTTTCTTATTTGGATCATAACTTGGGTACATTCAAACTAGCATTGGCTGTAGATCATATAAAATTGATCCTAGCTATCCCTAAATAGTAAATAATGTTTGGACCCTATACTGCACTCTTACTTGCTATCTTCAGGTTTCTTTACTTCAGTGTTGGATGCGCATATAACAACAAAGTGATCTGGAATGTTATCTGAAAGTTGATATTTCTGTACTTACCATGATTGAGTCTTTCAGAGTTAGGTTAAAAGAACTGACAGTCTTTAATGAGTACCTAAGGTGCTCATATATTTTGAATTACTTTTTTTAAAAAAAATGTAATAGAATATATTCAAGTAACAATATAATCAGCAAATGTAAAAATGTATCACTTTATCATTTCATGTGCTGTCAAAGATAATCATCATTTTTACATAAACTGTGGTCTTTTCCTCAACATTTTTGTGTAGTGTATCTGTTGAAGAGCTATGATTATTTTGCCTATGATTTTTGCATTACTTGAGTCAATCAAACTTTTCATTCAAGAATAATCTTTATGAACACATTCACTACACACTACATTAATATATCATAATATATATCACAAAGTAACCATTACATGCCCATGTTTGATTTATGTACAATACCTTTTTGCAAATAAATCTATCTAATTTTTTTCATGGAAACATAATATTCCGTATCACGAATGCACGTTATTAGTCATCTCCCTTTTTACATGTTGGTTTCAATTGTTTGGTATCTTTATAAAAATACATTTATTTACTTATTTGTTTCTTTGTTTTACATTCCAGCCACAGTTTCTCTTCCGATGTCTCTTCCCAATTTCTCCCTCCAGCCCCCCTCTGTTCTTACTCTCCAATCCACTCCTCCTCAGTTTCTGTTAGAAAAGGACAGGTTTCTCATGAGTATCAACAAAACATGACATACAAAACTGCAGGAAGAGAACTAAGCACTTCCCTGTAGCATGAGGGGTCTTCTTGTTTGTCCCAGCTGCCCAGCTCGTTTAAATCTAAAATAATCACACAGAAACTGTATTAATTAAAACACTGCTTGGCCCATTAGCTCTACCTTTTTATTGGCCAACTCTTACATCTTAATTTAACCCATTTCTATTAATCTGAGTATCACCATGAGTTTGTGGCCTACCAGCAAAGTTTTAGCACGTCTTTCTCCAGTGGAGGATCCATGGTGTCTTCCTGACTCTTTCCCTCTTCCAACATTCAGCTCTGTCTTCCCTGCCTACCTAAGCTCTGCCCTATCAATAGGCCAAGGCAGTTTCTTTATTCATTAACCAAGAAAAGCAACACACAAACAGAAGGACCTTCCATACTATTTCCCTTTTCTGTTTCAACAAAAAGGGAGGCTTTAACATAGTAAAATTTTAGCAAGAATTACAGTTACAATATTTATATCTACTTTATCTTTTATCATAAGTAAAGAAAACTATTACTATTAATTATTTAACTCCACCAAAGACTACAGGAAGATATACTTTTACCTAAGTAAACAGGAGGTGCATTATAAGCAACTTCTAAAACTCTAGAATTTACAGAGATATCTTGCTACCTGCACTTTCACCCAAAGTCCTTCTGCACCATTGGGGCATCCATATTCAGCCTACAGGCTCATAGAATCCAGCAGACTTTTCCATGAAGCAGAAAATTTTAAAGACAGTTCCACCTATATTGGCAGTTTGCCAGTCACTTTCTTCTCTATCCTTCAGAATATATTACAGACTCTTTCATGAAGCAGGAAACCTGAAGGACCATCTCACCTTTAGGCAGGTTCAGCAGTCATTTCTCTATGTGTCCTGCATGTACGGCTAAGGAGACTCTTTGATGCCCATCTTCCTCTCAAAGTAATTGGTGCTGCCAGGAGCAGACATGTCTCATTGTCATCAAAAGTCCTAAATTATTAAAACATTTTAAATGCCATATTCTGAATATCTCTGAAAGATTTGAAGAATTGAAGAATACACATCTAACTGAAATACATCTCTGTACATCAAGAAAATCTAACTAACATGACTATAAGTTTGACTGTTATAGATGATTATATTATATTATATTTCTTAATTGTACATTACATTTTTAAATGAGCTACACAAACATAATATCTTAATAAAGATCAGAAATACATATACATATAACAGAATTGTCCCTAAATTTTTATCAATAAACCAAGATTCATGCCAATGTAAATTATTCATATCTATATCATATCCCCCTTTAATTGTAAACAAACATTTATAGTCATTATTTGGGAATATGGGCATAGATTTGTCCATACTGCTTCCTGCTTTTTGAGGGTGCTGTTAATCAGGTATTTTATGGTGTATCTTGTGTGCTAGGTTTATCTCAGCAGTGGGGAAAAGTAATTTTTTGAGGTTGTTCATGGCAACCTTTCAAGAGAACAAGGTCTATCAAACCATATTTGTCTGGAAGCAATCCACAGGTTCTCATCTTCTGTGAAAACAAAAGAACATCTCCAAAGCAACTTATCCTTAGACCCAAATTTTGAAGGCTAGATACCTTTATAATATACATGCTGGTTTAGCTTAGCAGCCCATACAATAAAATGTTTTTCTGTACTTAGCTGCTTCACAGACAAAAAATTTAAAAAAATTACACATACAATAATATAGATAATCCAGACTCTCTGTGGATAGTCAATATTTATGTGGCTTAGTTTTCTTTATTCCTTTTAATCTATGATTATTTATACTCTGTCTCCTTAAAGACTTTACCCCTTTTTAAAAAAGCATTAACTGTATTTTATGACTCTCCATACTCTTTTTATTCTCTCTTCCAAGCCTATGTATATTTATCCAACACTGTGACCATTTAAAGGTCTTTTATGTCTGAATCTGTCCTATTGTTAATCTGTAATTCTTTACTGTAGGAGGGAGTTCCTTCTGTCTGTGTGTTGCTTTTCTTGGTTAATGAATAAAGAAACTGTTGTGGCCTGTTGATAGGGTAGAATTTAGGTAGGCAGGGAAGACAAAACTTAATGCTGGGAAAAGGAAAGAGTCAGGGAGATGCCATGGGTCCACCACTGGAAATAAATGTGCTGAAACTTTGCTGGTAGGCAATGACATTGTGATGTTATACAGATTAATAGAAATGGGTTAAATTAAGATGTAAGAGTTGGCAAATAAGAAGCCAGAGCTAATAGGCCAAGCAGTGTTTTAATTAATACAGCTTCTGTGTGATTATTTCGGTTCTGGGCAGCTGGGACAAACAAGCGACTCCCTCCTGTTACACTTCCCCATGTATTAAGTCTGGCCAAGGTGATACATTATGAGAAGGAGGGTCCTCAAAGACAGTAGGAGAGTCAGAGATAACCCTTGTTTCCACTATTAGAGTCCTACAAGAGGATCAAGCTACAATACTGTAACATGTATCCAACATACATAGGTCAGTCCCACACAGATACCCTAATGTTGTTGGTTCAGCCTCTATGAGCTTCTATGAGTCCAGGTGAGTTTATTCTATGCTTTTCCTTGTGGTTTCCTTGACCCTCTTTGCTCCCACAATCCTTTCTCCCACTCTTCTGCAGTATTTCTCAAACTCTGCCTAATTATTTGCTGTGGGTCTGTATCTGTTTCCATCAGTTGCTTCATAAAGCGTCTCTGATGACAACTGGGCTGGGCACCTATCATCTGTTACAAACCAATACACCAGAAAATTTGAAGGCGAATGGATAGAACTAGAAAAACATATCCTGAGTGAGGTAGCTCAGACTGAGAAAGACAAGCATGGTAGGTACTCACTCATAAGTGGATGTGAGTTATAAAATAAAGGATAAATATTCTACAAGCAACAGACCGAGAGAAACTAAGTACCAAGGAGGATTTATTATGACAGGGGGATAACAGATATCCCTGGAAAAGAGAAATAGAAGAGATTTCATGAGTGGACTGATGGAAAGGGAGGATGGGAACATGAGCAAGCAAGTTGGGGTTGGTGACAGTGAGAGAGAGTACTGAAAAAGAGCACTGGAGAGGTGGCATGTTTCAGGGTCAGGTAAAAACCTGGTGCAAGGGAATCTCCTAGCAAAAGAAGTTATATAGCCTGAACTCGTCACCTCCTGTAAATCTATAAAGAAAGCAGTCAATTTATTATTTATCTATTTTTTTTTTTTGTCTTTAGGAAGTCTAAAAATGGAACTCACCAAAAATGGCTAGATTGCCTGGCTAGAGGACTCCAGGACTCCCCTGACTCTGACTTCATAACTGTAGGAATATAACAATAGGCAATCATGCCCTTTTTAATGTGTATTCTGGGGTATGACATCAGTTCATCTTATTTGTGCAATAAGCATATTGCTGACCAACCTATCTTTCTGGCATCCTTCTTTGGCTTGGTTATAAAAATCTATATTACTTGATAATCTTTTTCTTCAACACCCCCACTTATTTCAACTTTCCTTACAAATATCTCATAGAGAAATCAATCAGAGAGAATGTTTCTACACCAACATTTTAATTGTTAGGTTAAAAGGAGGTTTTCTTCATTCTGGGACCAAGCACTGGCAAACCACAACAGTCTAATATATACATATATATTATGTGGGTGTACTTTTCTTAAGCAATCCTGCCATTCTCCCCTTTGTCATGAAGTTCTAATGTCTAAATGCTGGTAGAAGAAAGGTAGAAAATAAGTTAACTTTCTTGATTGAGTTCTAAATAATTTTTTCACTGTATTTGAAATAGAGAATATTGTGCTCATGTTTAAACATAGTGGATATGAACGTGATATGTTGGCATCAGTTTGGGCAGGGACTTTAGCCTTTCACTAATAAGGGAGTAGGGCAATAAACAGAAAAATAGGATGAAGCAAAGACTGTCATTTTAAGGGATTTTGTGATATTATAAAATGAGCTATATTTGCTTTTCAGAGGATGGAGAAATAATTTTGCTATTAATTGAGTCTCAAATCCTCCCATCAGTTACAAGAGCTATATGAACTTACTTTCTGTGCTCAGCATGTCCATTCCCAAGGTTGTGAAATTTTATAAAAAAAAAAAAAACAGTGGGACAGATCTAACGGGAGACCACCAAGTCCAGTTGGAATAGGACTGATGGAACAGGGGACCAAACTGGTCTCTCTGAATGTGGCTGATGGTGGAGGAGGACTGAGAAACCAAGGACAACGGCAATGAACATGAACTCTACAGCATGGACGGGCTCACTGTGAGCCTTGTCAGTTTGGTTGCTCACCTTCCTGGACATAGGGGGAGGTGGGAGGACCTTGGACTTAACATAGTGAAGGGAACCCTGATGGCTCTTTGTCTTGGAGAGGGGTGGAGTGGGGGTATGGGTGGAAGGGAGGGGAGGGAAGGGGGAGGAGGAGGGAAGGAGATGGAAATCTTTAATAAGAAAAAGTCTTATGAACCCTAGAAGCAAAAGAAAGTATCTGAAAATAATCAAACTCTTGGAAATGGATAAAACATCCCAGAAGTGATGAGATGAATCTACCTTCAAATCACCTTCCCTGGAAATTTATTGGTATATTCTAATAATGAATAACTGATTCCTTGATCCAAAATCCCCATTGTGGGAAAGTTTTCTCTGGGTAAGTTATCTTTCCTGCATTCCTATCTGTTTCCCTTCCCTTGGGACATGAGTCAGATTTTCACAGGTTATTCTACCGTGCTAGTTAGAAATATTTTTGTCTTGGGATTTCATGAGTATATCACTTTGGAAGGAAAATCAGATGAATATAAATTGATAATGAGCTAACACCCAAGAATTTTCAAACATGTTTTACTTATCTCTTATTTATATTTATTAATGCCTATGTTATTGTTATGTAGTGTAGGAAGTCCTTCTGTATTTGTGTTGCTTTCACTGGTTATTAAAGAAACTGCCTTGACCTAGTTGGTAGGGTGGAACTCAGGTAGGCGGGGCAGACATAGCAGAATTCTGGAAGGAAGAAGGCAGTGTTCCAGATGCCATGAACTCCTGTCTGAGATTGACGCTGGTGAGAATATTTCCTGGTAAGCCACAACCTTGTGGTGTTACACAGATTGGTAAAAATGGGTTAGATCAGGATGTGAGAGCTGGCCAAGAAGAGGTTAGATATAATGGGCCAGGCAGTAATTTAGTTAATACAATTTCTGTGTAGTTATTTTGGGGGTTAACCTAGCCTGGCAGCAGGACGCGGCCCACTCCTCCTCCTACAGTTATGAGTAATAATATTTAAGCATTCACTATGTTTTGTATATGCAATCTTCATTCCTAAGGATAATATTAAAAGATAAATAGAATATTTTTCATTTGTTAATAATTCTGAAGCATATTTTTTTTTAATCTTGAATGAGACACATGGCCAACCAGAAGAATGTCCTATTCAGGCCCTATAGGATTTCGGGGTTGGGAAACCTTCTCAAGTTAGGTATTCTGTCTCAACTGTGTATGCACACATGTCTGTATGGCTGAAAGATACAGAAACATGAACCCCTATTCTATGATTTGGCTTATCTGGCTTATTTGTATGTGACTTTGGCAGAATGTTGCCAAATTCCTGATGCGGTTTACATACCTGCAAAGTGTGTGTAATAACAACATATTCTTCATAGGGTTCTTGTGAAGACCAGTTCTTAAAATACATATTCTGCCTGGCTTTCGGTGATAGAGCTAGCATCATCGTTTCCAGCCAGACTTTGCATCAAAGAATCTCTCTTGCTAGTTGCTTTATGTACCTACCAATCATACTGGTACTCTCTTTAAAATCTTGATCGAAACAAAAGCTGTCCTATTTCACACTCTCTGACAAGTAGAAACCAGAATAGACATGAGCAATACTTATGTTACTGTTGCCCCGGGAAGCTCATTACTGACAAGGTAACCAACTATCTCTACTATCTATCTATCTATGTATCTATCTATCTATGTATCATCTATCTATCTATCTATCTATCTATCTATCTATCTATCTATCTATCATCTATCTATCTATCTAGCTAGCTAGCTAGCTATCATCTCTATCTCTCTATCTCTCTATCTCTCTATCTATCTCTCTCTCTCTCTATCTATCTCTCTATCTCTCTATCTATCTCTCTATCTCTCTCTCTATCTCTTTCTCTCTATCTCTCTATCTCTCTATCTCTCTATCTCTCTATATCTCTATCTCATCTCTCTATCATCTCTCTATCTCTCTATATCTCTATCTCTCTAATCTCTCTATCTCTCTCTCTATCTCTCTCTATCTCTATCTCTCTATCTATCTCTCTCTCTCTCTCTATCTCCCTATATCTCTATCTCTCTAATCTCTCTATCTCTATCTCTCTATCTCTCTCTATCTTTATCTCTCTATCTCTCTATCTCTCTATCATCTCTCTATCTCTTTCTCTATCTCTACCTCTATCTCTATATATATAGATTTATCAAGAGCCACTTTTTCCTGACTTTTTTTCTTGAAACACCTCATTAATGAAGCCTAAATGTATATAATAGGTAAGATATTGGGCTAAAATCAAACAACAGCAAGGGGCAAATATTAGGATGTCAACATGACTCAGTTAGGAAAACTTTGTCTCAGAGATTCCACATCCCATGAACACTTCTGAGATATTCTATGTAATTCAAGGCACTAAAGACTATAGATTTTCTCCACAAATTGAAACATCTACTTAGATTTACTTAAGAAAAACTTGGATGATCCTTCTAAGAATTGCCTTAAGCTTTTAACAATACATATTAACTTATTAAATCATCATAACAGTTGCCTACAATAGCTATTATTTGTATTTTCATCTAATAGATTTTAGTATTGAAAAGCAGAGTGCCACATCATTCATTTAGGAAGTTGTGGTCTAGGAGTTCAGCACGAGACCCACTAGCAGCCACAATGAAAACTGCAGCGAATATGACAATGTACACCCAACCTGTGCCTGAGAGGATCATTTCAAACAGAAAAAAAAAATCAGCCTTCTTGGAGACTCTGTTAGATTCAGCAGAGGACTGCATGACTTCATTGTCTTCATTTCTATAAGTAGAAAACCGAAGGTCATAGGTTCAGGATTCTGCGCAGGGTCTTACAGCAACTTTACAAGGAGAGGCCTCACCAGTTTGAAGGCCCTCCTTTCTTTACTCTGTTTAAAATTTGAATGTCTTTCTTTAGCATCATGAGCAGATGAAAAGTTCTCATGGTGGAAATCAGTAAAGTGTTTCATTTTGGTGTTAAAAATAAATAAAAAGTTAATCTAATATCAAGACTAGTTGCCTTTCAATTTCAACATGAATTTTTTTAATGCTGTCCTCATTCCCTAAAATGAGCTCATTACCTGCAAACTAACACTTTTCACATTTAGTGACCATTTACTATGAAGGGATGTCTCTAGAGACAATCATGTATTTTCCTGGGGATCTTTGTCTTAGGCTGCACAATGCTTCTTGCAGATACTAGGAAGAAACCAGCAAACAGAAATACAAGAAGTATAATACATCTTTTTCTTTTCTTTCTTTCTTTTTTTTTTTTTTTTTTTTTTTTGATTTTTCGAGACAGGGTTTCTCTGTGGCTTTGGAGCCTGTCCTGGAACTAGCTCTTGTAGACCAGGCTGGCCTCGAACTCACAGAGATCCGCCTGCCTCTGCCTCCCGAGTGCTGGGATTAAAGGCGTGCGCCACCACCGCCCAGCTTAGTATAATACATCTTTAAAAGCTGTGTTTGCAATATCTTATTTGTAGACTTAGAGACCATAGCTCTTCTTTGGTCTTATATTTTCAGCTCCTGACATATGAGGCTGACTCACTGTGGCAGTCAGACAACTTAGGAAAACCCGAGGCTCAGCTATATTTCACCACATCTCCCATTGGATTCCCCAAGAAGCTTTGCCAATTAATATGTCTGGCAGAGTTCTGACTTAAGCACTCGGAGAGGCTGTAAAAGACACTCACACAGGGGTGAAAAGCACGGGAAGTGACTGATGGAAGGCCACTGACTTGGGTTGCCTGTGGAGCACAGCAGCTCTAGGGAGTGATAAAAGTAGTTTCTTTGAATCAAAGTTGGATACTCTTCAGGAATTTACATTTTTTTTTAACGAAGTTTCCAAAAAGACTATAATAACTTTATGTGTCATTTCTTCCTTAAGTCTTCTCTCATAATATGAAAAGATTAGGGACAGTGGTGTGATATCTTGTCCCTATTTTACTTCCAGGTTGTCTTTTTTGGCATTTTATTAGAAGTAAACTAGCCTTAATTTCGTCTAGAAAAAAAAAAAAAAAAGACAGACAAGCAAAATGAACAGAAATTAATGAAAAATAAGGCAATGCATTTGAAAGAGACTGAGGAAGGTTATAAAGAAGGGATTTGAGGGAAGAAAACAAGACATAATTTAATTATTTGTTCTAAAAGAGAGAGAGAATGAGAGGAGACAGAGAGGGGGGGCACGGTTGTTTTCAAGGATTGTAGCCCAGTTTGTACTCAGAGAATAAAATTGTGTCTTGACTCTGCTATGGCGATTTTGCTCAATTAATATTGCAACTAACACTTGCTCCTTGACAGTTTCTAAACAGAGGTGGTATTCTATGGAAGTAGTCACACACACAACAAAGCAATACAGTGTAGAAAACACTTAGGAAATGACTAGGCCCATGAAACCATCACGTCAACGCTTATTGCTAGTTATTTAAATTACTACCATCAAGTTCTCATTCACGCTACTAGAAAGCAGGATTTTCTCAGGGAGAACCCTTCCAAGAATGAGATTATTTTATTAAGTAGTCGCACGATACTCGAGACTTTCCGGTCCAAAACGAAGCAATTTTAAACTCCTGAAACACAAAGGAAAAGCAAAGTTTTCTGGAAAGGATAGAGATAAGAAGGGGAGGAAATTACAGTGACTGGATATGCAAAGTTAGAACAGTCAGGAATTCAGAGAGAGAATTAGCAAGGTGACTGAAGGAGGAATAGGGAACCATAATTTCCCAGAGTGGGAAATTGATATTAAATTCAGGGTTAGCCAGGGGGCTCTGTAACCATTTACCGCTGTCTTCATTTGTTTTAGAGAAGAACCTCGAAGGCATTGTCTTAATTTCTCAAGGCTTAAATTGTTGCAATTGGTGCAGTGTTAATGTCAAGAGAAAAAGAAGAACATTAAAAATGCCAGAAATAGAGATCCATGTAAAGACAATACAGATTCTCGTCTGAAGGGCAACAGGTGAAGTTAAAAAGATAATATGATGAGAAATTGCAGAGGAAAGGGTGTGAGAGAAAATTTGAGTTCTGTCCCCTGAGAGTAAAAGACCTTGGTGGTGGTGGAAGGGGAGGCAACCACTCGAAGTCAATGTATATCAGAATTTGGGATTGCCTTATCTGCTGTTCCTTTGCCTCTCATTTCAGAAACATGGGTTGAAAAATGTTATGTTAACACAGAGAGAAAGGTGAAATTGATGGCTGTAAAAAAGAACTGTGGGATGGTCACACAACCATATTTTCTCTTGCTGTCAATTTTTCCCCCATGAATTAAGTGATTTCACCTTGGACAATTGCCTAAGCTCTTTGAATATAAATGGTCTTTTGCCATAAAACCAGGGATGTCACACTTATCCATAAAAGACATTTGTAGCATGTTTAGCACACTTCAACAAGAAACTATGGGCATGGTGTAAATTCATTTAACTAATATTTTTCATTCTGAAAAATAAGCTTGCTGCAGAAGAATTGGGGGTTCACACTGAAAGCTGTTTCTCTTGGTATGTGATGTACCGGTGCTGGGCCATTTTGTGTCCACTTGTCTTGTCAGTCCCCCAGATTCAGAATAGTGCAGACTAGCACAATACTCTCTAATATGTCCAAACTGAAAGAGTCAATTGATAGTCCATGTGTACTAACTGCGGAACCTACAATAGAGTTTCTCTCCACAAAGACCAAAGCAAGTAAATCATTGCATGTTGAGTGCAGAAATCTCAGTGACTAAAAGATGAATATGCACACACACACCACACATACACACACCACCACAGCACATATATACTTACTGCACACACTTCTGGATACACATACACACAAACAACCACACAGATACTGCACACCCACTCCTAGATACACACACACACACACACACACACACACACTAACACCATAGAGATACTTACTGCACATACTTCTAGACACACACACACACACACACTCACAACACCTTTCATTTTACTAGAATTTTAAAATTACATACACATTTTATTTATGTGTGAGTATTATTAATACTTGAGAGTTTTCCCACGATTGCAAAGATATCCATCCTGATTTAAAGAAGGGATGGATCTTTCTTAACTGTTTGAATGTTATACATCATTTATATTCCCATTCAGTGTTAGATTCTGAGTATCATCAAGAGCATCCACCAAAATCATAAGGTCCTTAGTTGTCAGTTTAAGGAATGAGAAATTTCTGCTTAAGCACACAATTTTATTATAATGAAAAGCTTAAAATTTCAGAAAATATTAAAATAATTTTGTTACATAACGGACTGCACACAAAGGATGTATCCCAATGGCATTTGAAATTAATTAATAGATGTGTCTTAAAATTATATAGCTACAGTTAATTAGTTATGGTATATTTTAAAACATTTCCCCAGAACACTAGTTGAGTCTGGTTTTGTAACATGAGTTATGAGTCATTGTGCCTTCCAGCAACACTAAAATCTGAATGAATCAGAGGAAAATTGTCCCCCAGAAAACCATCTTTGGCTTTACCAATAATTAAAGGTGTAACTATTGTCACGTTTTTTGTAGCTCAATTTCTCTTCTCCAAAATAAATTATCAAGTAGGCAAAGATTTTGAGGAATAGTCTAAGGTCAGAATCTTTGGGTCTTAATGTCACCCCTCCCCCAATCTCCATGTATTAAAGGAGGGCTGGTAAGATTTTAGGAAATGGTCCTTCATGGAGTCTACTAGAACCCTGCAATTATGCTCTTGGATGTGATATCGGGGTTGTAGCCTTCCTCTTCCTCTGTCTTTGTGGCCTAGCTGCCCTGCAGCTGAAAAGTTCCTTCACCCCACCCATGATGAACCTCCATCAAACAAAGGCCAAAAAGAAATTGTGTGGACCAAACATGAAGCAAAGCTCTAAAACTGTAGGCTAAAAAGAATTCTGTTCACTTTGTCATTATATGAGCGACATTCCTTTCAGCAAACACACATCTAACCATGCAGAAGTCCTTAGGGCATATTTAAAGCTGAGATGCTCCAGAGATCTATAATACCAGGAAACATCAGGAGAATTCTAATCTGACAGAAAGCTAGTGTTTGACTGTGTAAAATTGGAGCGATTAAATGGAAATATTACTGACTTTTACTCTTGATTGCCAATGTAATCATGTGGATTCTATATGCTGTGCTCAGATCATATGTGTGCTATCATTAAAAAAGGAGCACTAATAACTGTCAGAGTTTTGATGGTAGGTCAACATATACAAATCTATACAAAGAAATATTATGAATAAAATTTCAGATACTGCTCCATATCTACTTTAAAATCTGGCTCTGTTGTGTTTTCATCATAAGCCTTATAGGAGATACTGTCTTATTTATGCTGACTCATTCTTTTTCTGGCTTTATCACCAGGTGGAATTTTTATGACAATTTACCTGTAGACAGAGTGAACATACCAAGACTGTAATACAGGTAACAAGTCTAGCAAACAATCTCCTTAGGTTTGAAATGAAATACACACAACACACACACACACACACACCACACACACACACACACATTTCTTAATATGCATATAATGTGAGGCTATCCAGGGGTACTATGCATGTGCTGTGGCTTTTCCTATGAATATGGCAAGCGATGGAGACTGGCCGATGGCCCTGTTTAAGGCTTCACTCCTCATTAAGTGTATTTTTTGACCCCCAGCATTAATTTTTATTAACTTTTTGCAATTTTATGCAAGTAACTATCAATGATAAGTTTTTAGAGTTCTGAAATTTTATTTTCTTCTGTTCTTATTTTCTTTTCTTTACTTATTTACTTTTCTAATAAAGAAATTGAGAATAACCAAATTAACCCTTTCTATAATCAGGGTTAGGATTTTGCCTCTAAGATTGATTTAAGAGTTTATAATTTTATACACTGAATCATCTATATGCTGCATAGTTTTATATTGCATATTCTTACCTATAACCAGAAAAGAATATGTATAGATTATTTACTGGCCTTTGTATAAACATCTTTTGCTTTCCTAGGTGAGAAAAATTCAAACATATCATAATCCATATATCATAATCTGCTCTAAATTAATATAATCTGTTTTTGATGTAACCTGTCTTAAAATATCTGCATTGGAACATAAGTGTCGTAGTTCTAAGTATCTGTAATTGTCTGTAAAGTACTAGAGCAGTGTACCCCCTGCTTCCCATACCTGGCCAGGCATGAAGAACAATGATAACAAACTGGGAAAAAGTTCCCACTCCCATAACCTTTACTCGAAAAACAAAATGACCACATGCTATCATGGTTAGAACAAAAGATAAACTTCTTGTTGGAGCTATATTTCTATCCTGTAGATTTATACCTCAGGCTGGCCCATAGCTTCTTTGTAGCCCAAGCTGGACTTGGGTTATCAACAAGCAGTCCTGCTGCTTGAGCTTCCTGAATGTTGAACTTATAAATGTGAGCAATGAGGCATTCCAAAGATATATCTAAGTCCCAAAACTGAAGGGAATAAGAAGAGGTTACTGAGGTGGATATGGTTTTTAAAGTTGGAAAGAATTCAAATTAGTTTGCATGAAGACCTATTTTTTGGGGTTTACAGGAAATTTTTTTTCTTTTTTTTATTATTATTACAATTTTTACCTCCTCCCCTCCTTCCATTTTCCTCCCCCTCCCATTCCCTATTCCCCTCCCTCTCCAGTCCAAAGAGCAGTCAGGGTTCCCTGCCCTATGGGAAGTCCAAGGTCCTCCCACCTGCATTCAGGTCTAGGAAGGTGAGCGTCCAAACAGACTAGGTTCCCACAAAGCCAGTACATGGAGTAGAATCAAAACCCAGTGCCACTGTCCTTGGCTTCTCAGTCAGCCCTCCATGTAAGCCATGTTCAAGAGAGTCCTGTTTGATCACATGCTCCATCTCAGACCCAGTCTAGCTGGCCCTTAGTGAGTTCCCATTTAGATCGGCCCCACCATCACAGGGGTGGGCACACCCCGCGCAGTCCTGACTTTCTCCTTGCTCAATGTTCTTTCTCCTTCTGCTCCTCATTTGGACCTTGGGAGCTCAGTCCAGTGCTCCAATGTGAGTCTCTGTCTCTACCTCACACATCAATCCATGCCAAGATGAAGGTTCTATGGTTGGTATACAAGATCATTTATTTCATCAGAGTGGCTATAGGCATAGGGCCAGTTCAGGTGCCCCTCTCCTCAGCTGCTCAAGGAACAAGCTGGGGACCATCTCCTTGGACACCTGGGGAACCCTATAGAGTCTGGTGCTCTTGCCAGTCCTCAAATGGCTCCCTTAATTAGGATATATACTTCCCTGTTCCCAGATCCCACTTACTTCTCTATGCCCAGCCTGTCCCATGCCCCCAAGTTCTCCTCTCTCCCCAGCCTCGCCCAATTCTCACTTCATCTCCTCTCTCCTCATTCCCCCTCTCCCTCTCTCCTTAGTCCCTTCTCCCCTCCCACCCCCACCCTCAAGCTCTCCATTTTGCCTGGAAATCTTGTCCTACTTGTCTACTTCCAATTCCAGGAGGAAAACTACATGTTTTTTTTTTTTGGGGGGGGGGGTTCACCTTCCTATTCAGCTTCTCTAGGATCATGAATTATAGGCTCAATGTCCTTTATTTATGTCTGAATACACTGATTAGTGAGGTACATATGCCATATTCATCCTTTTGGGTCTGAGTTACCTCACTCAGGATAGTGTTCTCTATTTCCATATCCATTTGCATGAAAAATTCAAGATGTCATTGTTTTTTACCACTGAGTAGTACTCTAATGCATATATATTTCCACACTTTCTTTATTCATTTTCCACTGAGGGGCATCTAGGTTGTTTCCAGGTTCTGGCTTTTACAAATAATGCTGCTATGGACATAGTTGAACAAATGCTTTTTGTAGTATGATAGGGCATCTCTTGGGTATATTCCAAGGAGTGGTAGTGCTGGATCCTGGAGTAGGTTGATCCTGAATTTCCTGAGGAAACCGCCACACTGATTTCCAAAGTGGTTGCACAAGTTTGCATTCCCACCAGCAGTGGATGAGTGTACCCTTTACTCCAAATACCTCTCTAGCAAAAGCTATCATTGGTGTTTTTGATTTTAGCCATTCTGACATGTGTAAATGGTATCTCAAAGTTGGTTTTTTCAGATTGTTGTGGGGATTCTTGCATTGGTGTCTGCCCATCTCTTCCTCCGAATGATCCCTGATGGATCTTCTGGTTCAGGATCAGTTCCCCTTGCTGGCCAGGGACCTCGCAGACAAAAGGCCTACCTAGCTGTAGGCAGGCTATTGAAACAAAGGACTCCTGTGCTCACCACCCTTTCCAGCGTCCAAACAGGCTGAGCTGGGGGATGTTATGGCCCTGAAGGAGAGTGGCAGAAGGGAGGGGTAGCCTGGGTGTGAGCTGGGATGGGATAGGAAGAGAGAGGCTGTTGCTGGGGAGAATAGCCCCTGCAGAATGACCAGGAAGTAAAGGGGGTTGAGGATGTCTGTTCTCGTCTCCCGGGCTGCTCCCATATGTCAGGAACTCACTCACCCCTCTGATGGATCTTCTGGTACAGGATCAGAGCCCCTAGGTGGCCAGGAACCTCACAGACAAAAGGCCTCCCTTGCTGCAGGCAGTCTATTGAAACAAAGGAACTCCCCCCCAACTGTGCTCACCACTCTGTCCCAGCATCCCAAAGGGCTGAGCTAGGGGATCTTATGGCCCCGAAGAAGGGAGGAAGAAGGTAGAAATTTCTTTTATTATATTTCCACTTCCTTAGTATGAGTGTATATGTAAGGGAGAAGGAGACACGTGTGTGCCATACTTGTCTGGAGGTTAGAAAACAACTTGCCAGAATCAGTTCTCTCCTTCTCCCATTTGGATCCTTGATTTTGAACACAGATCAGGCTTGTTGGCAAGGGCTTTTATCCACATAGGCTTCTTGTCTGTCCAGAAACATATTCTTGTATCATATGTAGTCAATTGACTTCTTAGCCTCACTGCTTTCAATTCTCAAAGGGACAATGCCATTGTTCATGTGTGTTCTTCATGGTTGTGAGCAAAGGTTACACTAGGAAAGATGCAGGTGAAGACACTAGGGAATGCCTCATTGGGCACTCTGACAGAACTGGGAATAAAGCCAGCTGTTCACCAGAAACTACCTGACAAAGGAGAGAGATAGAATATCTCTCACACACACAAATTTACAGAGCAAGATGTTTGGTGTTGTGCCTGAAATGTGAGATGTCAGGGAAGTTCCAGGCAAGATACAAATTCTGAAATCTGCCCTGAAGCAGGAAAAGAAGTGGCATAAGGCAAAAGAAAAAAGCAAGCACACATATGTATGGAGGAATAAAGCAGAAGTAAAAAGACGGGAGATTTAGTGACATTGAATAAATCAGTATTCACTGCAGTTCCAAAAATGAGGAAAATAGGGAGAGTTGTAACACAGTGAAATAGAATCTCAGTAAAGAACAGAGTATAGACCAAATTATAATCTGTGCTTTTCATGTAGAAAGAAACAGCCATGGGTGAAGCAAACATAGGCTTTGTGACCGAATGTGTAACTCTCTTATCAGTGTAGAGGAATCATGATATCATCATCAGAAACATCACACATGAGTTGGTAGTAAACTAAGGGCAACAATGAATGTTTAGTATAGTATCTTCTCAACAGAGGCAAACTCCCTACCCACCCATACACATGGAATGTGTGTCAATGTCTAGAGACATTTTCTTCTATTAACAAATGGGAGGTAGATACAAGATCCAGAGGATGGCTTGAGAGCCTTGGGTGTGCTTCTTGGGTTACACACGTGTGGTCTGCATTTTAGTTATCTCATTCTATCTATCTAATTTAGTTATTACCCCGTCCTCTGTGTTGCACCTTAAAAGCTGGTGATGGTGTGACATGTGATGGAATCCTTAGCTAGGAAAACTAATGCTATCCCCATTTCCTCTATTTAAAATAACCTCCTGTCTAAAATCATCCACGTAATTATGCTAAAAACTTCATAAAGACTTTTTCCATTTTTCCTCACCCATTTTTAAACACCATATCAAAGATGAAATGTCCCTGAAATTCCTACATAAATTCATCGGTCTTGATTCTGGTTGACTATCCTGGGATGGCAGTGATCAAAATCTATATTGTGGGAAATGAGAGAATTATTTTTCCCACTAAAGTAGTGACGAAAGAAGGGACAAGGAAAAGGAAATGGAGGAGAGGGATCAAAGACATGAGAGGGTGAGAGATTTGGAAATTGTTGAACCAGAGTGCTGCGTTCAGGGACAAAGTTTAATGTTCTTTATACATTTGTTCGTGATTAAAACTTTTTATAACTACAGACTTTTAATTCTTCTGAAGTGGCCATGCTTTAGTGGCTCATTACTGACCCAGTGTTAGAGTGAAAGTAAACATTTTAACAGCCTTAAACTATGACAGGATGAATGACGAGCTTGCTATAGCAAGATCTGCATCCGTAGCTGACACAAGAAGAGAAGGTTTATAGACTTGTTTGTAATCCCTAGACACACTCTGTGAACTTTTGGAAAGAAAGACCTGCATATCTGTTCTGCCTCTCTGTTTGGGGGATATGGGATGTACACTGACTGGCTTTCTATGTGGGTTTTGGAGATTTAGAAGCACATCTACTCTGCCATCTACCTAATCCTAGAATTCAGCATCTTTGAAGGACTTCTAGAACATTGATTTAATCAGACTGTAAGCCTCTGTTTCTGATGATTCTTACTGGAGTTTACCGCATGACATCATATAGTATTATTAAACATTATTATGAAGGTTATCTTTAAGGAAAAAAGAATTACCAGAACAGACTGACATGACACTGCATAAGGGGAGATTGTAGGCAGTGTTGTCAGGGATTTTAGCACTGAAGTTGTGCATGTACGCCTGTCTCATTTAACATAAGAAGTAATACTTAGTCCTAAATATTTTCAACTACTTATTTCCCTTTCAATCAAATCACCTCTTTCCAGCCCTAGCTATTTCACGTCTTGGTTATGTAAAGTCAATTATTGACAACTACAAACACTTGGTTGTTAGACATGTATCCACATTGCCCTGGAAATATAGTTCAGTTGGTAGAGAGTTTGCTAGCATGCACAATGTTGATACAGCTTGCAACCCCAGGTTTAGGACGGGAAGCAGGAAGATCAGAAGTCTGAAGATATATTAAGGTAGTCATTTCAAGGCCAGCCACGGCTACATGAGACACTGCCTGAACAAAATAATCTTTATATACTATTTGCACAATTGTTCCCATACACAGTATTGGTTTTTTTTCTGCTAGATCCTCAAAATGAAAGACTAGGGAAAACAGCTGATCATGTGCAGATATTTGTACTTAGGAATTCACATGCGTTTTAGTAATGATACACGGCCAATGATACCTGCTGTATGGAAAATAAATATCACTCAATAGAAAGTCTCCTGTCCTGAGCTGGATCACCCTCCCAGTCTCTCTGACTATCTATTTTCAAAGGAAAGCATACGGATCAATATCTGTGATGGAACAGTTCAAGGAGAGAAACCTAAATGTAAAGTCTAAGCTGGTGAGAGAACTTGTCGCTCTATGCTCATCTTTCCTTCTTAAGATAATTTTTAACCTCTAGGATAGGTTATAGATTTCAGGCCAAGTGTGCAGAGAGTCAGTTTGATGCCTGAGCCTGAGTTTTTATATATCTCAAACAGAGTATCATTGTCAGCCTGATATGATTATGATACATTTTAGGAATTGTTTAAAATAGCTTTGCATTTAGTAATGCAGTAGCCAAACTATAAAACTGACATGAAAGGTTAATGTTAATAGTGGATTTAGATTTCCTATTTTTCATCTTCCTAGTGAAAGATTTCTGAAAGCTAGTGCATAGTAAATATTTGTAGCATTGGGCTGCATTTTCTGCATTACCCTGAGAATGGGCCCCAATTTAACATTTCTGAATCATTAAGTATAGTCAGCGCATCCTAAACAAATGACAACCTGAACTTTGCATATGTTTATACCTCCCAGACCCTTACAGCCTATTTAAGCACACTGAATGCTAGATGGCTCAACACAAATTACCTCAGAATAATTGACCCATTCACAGTACTAGATTGCCTTACATGGCATTGAAGCCTATGGTGTAGCAATCACCTTGTGTGACGGGACATCATGGGCTCCGGGACAAATGGTTTACAAAACCCTCAAAGGTTAAGGCTTGTCAGTGCCTGAATATGCCTCTTGTGTTTCAGTAATTGCACTTAGTATTTGATTTAATGAGTGCTTAGGACTAAAGAATATTTCTATATAGACATGGCTGTTATGCTAATTTTTACTACACCCTCTCTCTCTCTCTCCAAATTGCATTTATAAACCCCCATTTTCTATTATAGAATGACTCTCACTCCCCTTCTATGCTTTCTGCATACATTCGCCAGTCTCAGTGGCCTCATTGAAACCAGCTAGAGTAAATTATAGGGTTCCTAGTTAACTAGCTTGTCCTGTTGAGATCGAAAGATGCAAATTCTATTGTAAAGACAGGATGAAATAGACGCCTGTCTTCCTTCCCTTTTAGGTTGCCCAATTTTCTTTACAAAGTGCTGTTTCTGTGGAATTTGTTAAGTTTTTCTAATTGTCTGGCTCTGAGAGGGAACCTTGGTATACACATTAATAAACACCTTGGCCTATTCTCAAGTTCTAACTAGAAAAAACTATTCGGGGTTTGTCTAAAATGTGCACTGATGTTAGAAAAGTTGGAGAGTCTGTAAGGGGATACATTCATCCCCCAAATTCCTTCAAATTCTAGAAGCTTCTACAGGGAATACCAGTCAAAATATTCACTATTGATTTCTTACAAACTGAAATTTAAAACTCTGAACAAATGAGCCATCGTTATGTTATTGTCATTCTTTTATTTCTGTTGTAAGTTGGTCTTGTATAGTTCCATTAACTGGAAGGCCTAGAATTCTGAATCAATTTTCTTATTAATGTTTACAGTGGTTTTTCAGTAAGGCAACATTTAGATAATAATTACACCTTATTAATTGTAAAAGGATATTGATCACCTTACCATACACTGTGTGTCCGAATGTGCATGAAGAAATTGAATGAAAGCAAAGAAGATAAAAGTCAAAATGCTAAAAAAGAGTTTTGACCCGTTTTGTGATGCTAATCACCTTTTAATTTTCTGAATGTCATATTAAACCTATTCTCTATTTTTCATCTAATTGGAACCAGGAGTCAAAAATAGAAATAATGTATAAATAATTCTTCTTTCTAAAGAAATTGTGCATGTTACAAAAACTACAAGGCCAGAAGGCTCTGTATCTTCGAATAAACATCAGACAAACTCTTCTAGACCCTGACCAAAGCCCTGCATTGAAATTCATTTCCCTTCTCTTTCACTGCCATTTTCAACTCAGTTGCCCTCTATCACCTGTATCGTCATAGCCACGATAAAGCAGCTTCTGTAGATAATATGGCTGTCTGGACACACAACTCCAGAAGGAAGAAACCAGAAATTGGTACATGACTCCCTGAGGCTGTTTTATCTTCGTATTTTTAAAAACTCCCTTTAAACTCTAAGTATCTCCTCCCCATTTGGCAGACACACCTTTCCCACAGGAGAGTGTCTGTCCTTTGCTGTTTGAAATAAATCGTCCTGTTTGTTGAAGTCAAACTGCAGTCTTGTATCTCCTGTCCCATTAAGCTGCCTCAGAAATCTAACAGTATGGGCCACAGTTTTGAGGAACATCAAAGCACCAGGGTTTTTTCAGGAAAAGGGATAAAGAATATTTCTGAATTACTCTTTGGAATCTGATTAAATCACTTCAAAATCTTATAGAGGCAATTTTGAGCAGTGTTCATAATTAACAACATAGTGACTTCAACTGGAGCAATTTATTTATTTTTAATAAACCAACCCACAGCTACAGATAGCTCATTAGTATTATAGAATATGTAAGCTGAAAAAAAAATATATATTATGTATCTAATTTTTAATTTTTGTTACAATGTGAAGTGACTTTCTGAATGTCACTTTCAGGCATCTTGTTCTGAGCATCATCAAATGATACTTGAAAACCTAAAAGGTTCCAAATTGTTCTAGTATAGACTCACAGCTCCTGCCAAACTTTAGAATCTGAGGCCAGAAAGCAGTGTCATCAAAAGTATGATATGACCTTCCTTCGAGAAGGAACTGAACCCCAAGAAAAATTGAGTGCAAGTATAAGAGCAAATATTAAGGGTACATATTCAGGCTCTAGAAATTAGAGAGATCAAGAAGATGAAATTGGGAAGAAGAGAAAATAATAACCTGATCAAGTATTTCAAAGAAGTAAAGAACAACAAGACATCAATTTCATATCAGTCACATCAGAAAATCATACTGTTGAATGGATTTATAAAATTACAAGGCCCCATTAAAAATTCATTGGTCCTATAGTATAGTATTTTTTTTAACATGTTCTGCCTACCTACCACTTTTTGCATTTCATGATGGGGAAGATTTTGTAAGATAAATGGGGTAATAGGAGCTAATGACAAGACCTGAGTATTTCTTGCTTTTCAATTTGCAATTGATTATTAAAATAGAAAACACACCAGTCGATCCTTGGTGACGGCAGACAGCAAGCTTATAGTGCCACTACCTGAAAATAACAACAAATTCTCCAAACACACTCCCTGTACCTGAATGGGGAATCAGAGAGCTCTCCTGATTCTGGATGAGTCTGAATGAAGCCCTAGCAGACAGTGACAGGACAGAGATAAGGAAAGTCAAAACTAGTGAAAGAGTGCACAGCATGGTAATCAATATGCCATGCACAAGTATTTCCAAGGCAATGAGGCCAGAATTCCCAGGGCAACAGATCCTTTCAGAGAAAAACTGCCCTCTACAGAAGCCTGGCTCTCAATAAACTCAACAGAGGACTCTTCTGTGTCTAACTTAGTGCTTACAGTGGCCCAGTGGTTGAGAACTTTCTCTGCTTTAACATAGCACTTGTTTAAAACTTTTATGTTTCCAGTTGTAAATCACATTCCCAAGAGCAATTTCAGTAACTCTGATCCTTTATTCTCTCATTTCTTTTTGATTTTTATTCCTGTAATGTCTTTGCTTGGCACAGGGCTTCTTCTCCAGACCACAAAGTACTTTCAAGTACAGTTTATACTAAGTAGTCACTATGGGCTATTTGACAATAGAACAGAACTCATCTGTAGGCCCGCAAATTCCTCAGTAGATATTTACTTTCTTTTAACCTCATGGTCTATTGAATTAGCACTAACATCAATCAGAAATGACCTCTTCTCAATGTTATTAATTTATTAGATTTCCTATTGGCACATACTCATATTTACTTACTATGGTGAGTATGCTGTTTTACTGGTCAGGGTATGGGCTAGGTTTCCTGGTTACTGGTCTCTTATTCAAGGCACTGAAATTAAAATCTCACAAGATTTCCCAAAGAAACTAAATAATTTTTCCTGAGTGAAGCAATAGTGGATCTTAAGGAGCAATGCACTGTCAAGATTGGCAGTGGGCCAAATGAAGCACACCATTATTGTTTAAGGTTTCCTCTTATGGGGTTCAAGAAGAAGAACATGGCTTCTAAGATGCATCATTTAGATATATCTCTATTTATATTTATGGTTTAGGTTATGTATTCATTTTTATTGCTGAGCATGTACCCTCTGTAATGTATCTGATTTTAATCATCTGCATGATCTACTACCTATAAACTTAAGATGGAGAAAATGGGGATTATCCTAAAAGTTCACTTGAATGACACGATTTTCTTTACTTTCCTTTCTAATCTAAAACTATTCAGAATGGATTGGTTCTCCTAGTCTTAGTCACAGATAGGTTGGGAATAAACTTGAACTGAAACTGTCTATATTTGACTGTTACTGGGATTCAGAAACCTATAATATTGTTTAGAGCTGAGAGTTGGAGCCATCATATGCATATGTTTTATGGGTGCTCTGAGACTGCTAGGTACTATTGCATAAAAAGAGTTCTGTGTGCCTAGCGTGTGCTGGCAAAGAACCTATGCTTCTAAATGTGTTATTACAAGATAGGGGATATAGATAACCAAAATCAAATGGGGTCCATGGCTCCATCATCTCCTGTACTGTTTCAGTCCTATTGTTATGCTTTGCTCAGCTATCCTGTTCTTTTTCCTACTTTTAAACTTCCTTTGCATCTTCAATGCCTTTTTTTTATTACTACTTCTAAAGCAAAGCTTTGAATTTCTTATAAATAAAACACAAGATAGAAAACATCACACATACTTTATCTTGGACTCTTAAACTAGATTATAAAAGAAGAATTACATTAAGAATATTAAGGAATTTAAATTTACTTTGGTTAGTTGGGGTGGACTTACAGAGAATTCATGGATCTCTTTGGGAGGGGGAAAATAGAATAAATTTTGCTGGCGGACTGGGGTCAGATGGTCAGGTGGGATCAGATGAGGAGCAGCTGGGTTGAGAAGAGCTAGTGTGGACTGGAATTGGCGGGAGGGGGCATTTGGAAATCTAGCACAGTGGAAAATTT